>NC_059338.1:121120183-122620183 GCF_018350155.1 Leopardus geoffroyi | reverse complement strand
TTTCCTGTGCAGAAGAGGTCCCGATAGTTCATTTTTGCTTTTGTTTCCCTTGCCTCTGGAGTTGCTGCAGCCAAGGTCAAAGAGGTTTTTCCTGCTTTCTCAAGGATTTTGATGGCTTCCTGTCTTACATTGAGGTCTTTCATCCATTTTGAGTTTATTTTTGTGTGTGGTGTAAGAAAGTGGTCCAGGTTCATTCTTCTGCATGTCACTGTCCAGTTTTCCCAGCACCACTTGCTGAAGAGACTGTCTTTATTCCATTGGATATTCTTTCCTGCTTGTCAAAGATTAGTTGGCCATAGGTTTGTGGGTCCATTTCTGGGTTCTCTATTCTGTTGCATTGATCTGGGTGTCTGTTTTTGTGCCAATACCATACTGTGTTGATGATTACAGCTTTGTAATACAGCTGGAAGTCCGGGGTTGTGATGCCTCCTGCTTTGGTTTTCTTTCTCAAGATTGCTTTGGATATTCAGGGTCTTTTCTGGTTCCATACAAATTTTAGGATTATTTGTTCTAGCTCTGTGAAGATGCTGGTGTTATTTTGGTAGGGATTGCTTTGAATATGTAGAATGCTTTAGGTAGTATTGACATTTTAACAATATTTGTTCTTCCTATCCAGGAGCATGGAATCTTTTTCCATGTTTTTGTGTCTTCTTCAATTTCTTTCATAAGCTGTCTATAGTTTTCAGTATATACATTTTTCACCATTTTGGTTAGATTTATTCCTAAGTATTTTATGGTTTTTGGTGCATTGAATTTTTTGAGATACAATAATAATGTGTAGTTTTGTACTAGAGGAAAAAAAAAACAAGCAAAACAATTGAATTGAAAGTACAATGGTGCTGACCCTGATCAAATCACACATGATATGTTATAGGTATGACTTCAATTCAGTTGGAAAGGATCCAGTAAATAGTGACACTGAACTTTCTATTTAAATAAAATAAAGTTAAAAAGTAGATATGAGATAAATTTCATACCTACATGGATCAAGCTATAACTTCAAGAGCTTAAAATAAATTATAGGAAAATGATTTTACAACCCATGGAGCAGAAGACTTTCTAAACCAAGATTTGAATATAGATCCATAAAAATGTGATAAAAATCAAAAGATTGAAAATTTGATCAGTTATCCATATCTGCATAAAAAAAGTAATTCAAATAACAGTGTCTTTAAAAAGTATTTATTACTTCTGACTTTGTGGTTGTTTGATAGTTCAGCTGATCTGAGCCAGGCTTAATTGATCTTGACTAGACTTGCTTATGTGTGTGTGGTAAAATAGTGGGTGGACCAGGAGCTGGCTGGTTCTGGGAGACCTCATTCACATGTTAGTAGATAGATTGACTGTTGTTTGAAGCAACAAGGGGTAACTGGGCCATGTGTTTCAACACCAACTAGGGTAGTCTGGGTTTGTTCACAGAGCGGTGGGAGGTTTCTAGAAGAATAAACTGTATGTAGTGTGTGAGTCTTCTTGAGGCTTAGGTTCAAAACTGGCACATCATTCTTCCTAATGAGCTTTATTGGCTAAAATAAATTATAAAGTGAACCCAAATACAAAGCACGGGAAATATACTGAATTCATTAATGGAGAAACTACAAGTTAGATTGTCAGAGGTGTGGATTGCAAGAGAAAGGACTGAGGTATTGGAACCATTTTTGCAAAGAATTTACCACAATAATATGTGCAACTTATTTGCATATAAAAGTTTAATATTCTTAATATACATGGAATCCCTGAAATAAGAAAAATAAATTATATAATATAACCTGACAATAATAAATACAATAGTAAAAAGAAGAATAAATAAATAAATAAATAAATAGTAAATACAGTAGTAAAAAGAAGAATAAATAAATATAGGTGAGTAGTTATCTGAAGGTTTTTTCAAACTTATTAGATGTTGGTGAAATGCAAATTAAGGAGTAATATGTTTAACTTTGAAATGGGCAAAAACAAACAGTCAAATAAAAATAAAGTGACCATAAGGAAATGAAAACTGTGGAGATAGTATATACGCTATTATTATATTAATGGGAATATAAATGAATCAAGATTCTTTTGAAATAATTGGTACACTTATTAAAATGCAAAATGGGCTTAGGTTTTGATCTAAGAATTCCATATACTTATTCTATAGAAATAAGTTATCTCATAGATTACTGTATGTTTACAATATGTAATTTGTTTCAATATGTTATTTTATTTATTTTTGACAGAGAGAGAGTGTATGAGCAGAGGAAGGTCAGAGAGAGGGAGAAAGAACACCAAGCAGGCTTTTGCTGATGTGAGGCTTGATCCCATGAAGCATGAGATCATGATCTCAGCTGAAATCGAGAGATGGATGCTTAATGGACTGAGCCATCCAGCACCCCATGATAATGTTATTTTTTTAATTTTTTTAAATGTTTATTTATTTTTGAGAGAGAGAGAGAGAGAGAAACAGAGCGTGAGCAGGGGTGGGACAGAGACAGAGGGAGACACAGAATCTGAAGCAGACTCCAGGCTCTGAGCTGTTAGCACAGAGCCCAATGCAGGGCTCAAACCCATGGACTGTGCAATCATGACCTGAGCTGAAGTTGGATGCTTAACCAACTTAGCCACCCAGGCGCCCCACTATAATGTTATTTTTGATGACAGTTATTAGTGTTAAAATAGTTAGTAGTTATTACAGTTAAAATAGATTTAATTTAAATATTTATCAAGATGAGAGGAATGGAAAAAATAATGGTATTTCCACAAAATATAAAAAGTACCTCTTAATAATAATAATGACTAGAATATATGGAGATTTGATGAGAATAAAATTGGATATAAAGAATGGTGGGAAAAGTTAGTCTTTTCAATACTTGACAATAAGCTCGTTCACAATTAGAGAAGGGGAAAAACATGGCTCCTACCTTATAGCATACACAAAAGTGAATCCCAAGTGAATTGTAATTCTGAAAATGAAAAAAAGAATTAAAAAAGGAATTTTAGGAATAATATAGGAATATATCTGGGTGGGAAAAGTTTTTTAAAGAGAACACAGAAAACATTACCCATAGAAGAAAATACGGAAAAATTGAGCTCAATAAAAAGAGCTCCAGTTCATCAAATGATACTTAATATTTAAAAAGTATATAACGAGAATTTAAGAGGGAGAATATTTTCACCAAAAGTGATAGAAAAATCTCATATCTAAAGAATATTTTTGAAATCTCTACAAACAATAAGAAAAACATCAAAATAGAAAAATAGTTGAAAGCCTCAAACGGATGTGTAAAACAAAGATACACAAATGTTCTAATCATCATTATTCATTAATAAAATGCAACTTAAAAACCTCCATGTGATACCAAACCTCTGCTATTCCTTAATGCCTATAAAAAAAGAAGAAAGAAAGAATGAGAAAGAAAGAATGAGAAAGAAAGAAAGAAAGAAAGAAAGAAAGAAAGAAAGAAAGAAAGGTAGGTTACTAAGTGTTGGATAGAATATAAAACAAAAGTAGTCCTCATACACTGCTATATGGAACATACATTAATTTAGTCACTCTGTACAACAGGAATCTCCTATTAACCTTAAAAATATGTATACCTCCATAGCTTAGCAGTTCTGTTCCTAGGTATATATAGTAACAAATGAATACAAAGGCAACTAAGGAAATATTTCAATCAGAAATAGAAGCATCATTCTAAATGTGCACAAATTGGAAACAACCAAATGTTTTATAACCAGCAAAATGATTAAAGAATGTGTGGTGTCTTAAAATAGAATACTGTATATCGAATAAAAAATAACTGGGGGGCACCTGGGTGGCTCAGTCGGGTAAGCGGCCGACTTTAGCTCAGGTCATGATCTCGTGGTCTGTGGGTTCGAGCCCCGCATCAGGCTTTGTGCTGACAGCTCAGAGCCTGGAGCCTGCTTCAGATTCTTTGTCTCCCTCTCTGTCTGCCCTCCCCCACTTGCACTCTTTCTCTCTCTGTCTCTCAAAAATGAATAAACGTTAAAAAATAAATAAATAGGGGCGCCTGGGTGGCGCAGTCGGTTAAGCGTCCGACTTCAGCCAGGTCACGATCTCGCGGTCCGTGAGTTCGAGCCCCGTGTCGGGCTCTGGGCTGATGGCTCAGAGCCTGGAGCCTGTTTCCGATTCTGTGTCTCCCTCTCTCTCTGCCCCTCCCCCGTTCATGCTCTGTCTCTCTCTGTCCCAAAAATAAATAAACGTTGAAAAAAAAATTAAAAAATAAATAAATAAATAAATAAATAAATAAATAATTGGGCAAAATATAATGGCAAAAAAAAGCCATATGAAAAATGATGCATATTGTATGAATATATTTTACAAGAAATAACAAAATAAATAAACTGCTTAATAATGCAAACTTACATGGTAAAATCATGAGGAAAGGGAAAAAAACAGTTACTATAAAAATTAAAATAGGCAGTATTTTTGCTAAGGAGATCAGTTGCTGGGAGAAAAAAATGAGGGAGAGGTTAAGGTTGTCATTGATGTTCTTTTGTGATGTGTTTACCCGGGTGCTCACTTTGTGCTAAAACAGATCTACTCTTCTTTGGAGTCTACTCTTATGAATGTATACTATTTTTTACATTGTAAAGATTACAACATTTACCCTGGATTTCTTATTCTCAGAAGATGTTCTATTGAGTAGTTAGACATTAATACTCTAGGCTTAAAACAAATAATGTTATGTTTATTCAATAATTAGTAAAAGATTAGTACTTTACACTTTTAAAAAAATGTTTATTTATTTATTTTGAGAGAGAGAGAGATAGAGAGTGAGCAGGGGAGGGGCAGAGAAAGAGGGAGAGAGAATCCCAAGCTGGCTCTGTACTGTAGCACAGAGACCAAGGCAGGGCTAGACCTCAGCAACTGTGAGATCATGACCTGAGCCGAAACCAAGAGTCAGACGCTTAACCCCATAACCTACTGAGCCACCCAGGCACCCTAGAATTTTACACTTTAAATATAAAATCTTTGTTATTGTGGATTCTGTCTACTCAAACCCTATGAAGAGGAATAAAGTCTCTCCTTGTTTTGAAGGCAGATATGTCGAATGCTCTCATTTCATAAAAGAGGAAATTGAGCCTTAGTTTTGTTAAGTGATTTGATTCAGAATACACAGGGACTGGTCAGTTTGAACAGGAAAAGAACAAAGGTCTGTGCTCCAAGGTCAGTGCTCTTACTCATATACAAGCTCTCAGTAATGTAAATATATCCAAATACATGACATCTTCCACATGTTTACACTTTTTGAGCCTCTATAAAATCTTCCATTGCAGTTAAACCCTTCCTTCTTCCTAGAGATTTCAATAACTAACCAGGTTGTATTGGGAAAGACAAGACTACAGCGGTTTGGAACTATCTATGAGGGTGAAATTGGCTTCGATGAATAAGAAAAAGGAAATACTGGCTGCTCTGGGAGCCAATCTAAAAGTATCAAGTCTCTAGAAGGACTTATCTAGCAGGCATTATCTTGGGCAGAACACAAATTTGAATGGGTACAGTGGACTCCATTGGCCCAAACATGGAAATTCTCTACATGTGTGTACATTTTTCCTCTCCGTAGGAAGAAAATTTTGCAATTCTAGAAGAAAGTTTAAAACTGTTATTTTCAATATGATGTATATTGAAAAGAATCACTAGAAACAAAGAAGATAATATTCATGAAGATACAGCCTCCTAAAAGTATGGTGCTGGCATAAAAACAGATATATAGACCAATGTAACAGAAATAAACCAAAACATAACAGTCTATTAATTTTCAATACGGGCACCAAGAATACACAATGGGGAAATGATAGTCTCTCCAGGGATTTTACAAAAACATTTCTTCTAGTTTCCTTGTTCTTATCTGTTAATACTAGCTCTCCCCTTCCTTTCCTTATTGCCTGCACATTACACATAGTGCAACTTTTCTTATAGTCACCAAATCAAAGTTTTTCAAAGGTGTTCCTTCTTTTCATTATGCATAAGGTCATAATTTTAACTTTTTTGATTGACATGTAAAGATATTTATGGCCTGGCCTCTAATTAGATCTTTCTTACCTCTCACAACTCCCATGTCTTAGCTTTTTAAATATTTCAGTCAAATGGAAATACCTGAGTTGCCAGAAATTTTCTGCAGTCACTTATTTCTTTGCCTGTTTGTACAAAATTTGTTCTTTTTTTTAAAATTTAAATTCAAGTTAGTTAACATACAGTGTAGTATGTTTCAGTAGAACCCAGTGATTCATCACTTACGTATAATACTCAGTGCTCATCATCACCCATTTAGCCCATCTTCCCACCCAACAACCCTCCAGCAACCCTCAGTTTGTTCTCTGTATTTAAGAGTCTCTTATAGTTTGCCTCTCTCACTGCTTTTAACTTATTTTTCCTTCCCTTCCCCTATGTTCATCTGCTGTCTTTCTTAAATTCCATATATGAGTGAAACTGGTCTTTCTCTGACTGACTTATTTCACTTAATTATGGAAAGAGCCCAAATGTCCATCGACTGATGATGGATATATATACTACATCCTCTCTCTCTCTCTCTCTCTCTCTATATATATATATATATGTGTGTGTGTGTGTGTGTGTGTGTGTGTGTGTGTGTATGTGTGTGTGTTATATGTATGTTACTTGACAATCAAAAGAATGAAATCTTGCCATTTGCAACAATGTAGATGGAACTAAAATTTTTTCTGTCTTAAAATCACCTTCCTCAATCCACCATCTTTTATTATGGTGAAATCCTTGTATTTCAAGCCTTGGTCCATAAGCTTTGAAATAATCCTTTGGAATACTTCTGCTTCTCTGTCATGCAAACTTGTGTTTGTCCTACTTTGCATCGTATGTAGAATGGCTAGTAGAGATATTATTTCATTTTTGAATTCTCAACAAAGAAATTATATCTTCAAAGATATTCATTAAATTAATGATAAAAAATTTAAACAGTATTTATTCTTCTATTTGTCTTATCAGAATCATGTAAGTTATTTCTTTTGCCACCTTTTAAAACTAAAACCTATGTAAAATTTGAAATGACTTTATAATAACCTTAATTTGATGCAGATCTACATACTATCTGATGTGTCCAGTATTTATAGTCTCTAGTGTCCTTTATTTACTGATTGTTATGGAAAAAAAAATAATTTATTTTATTTTATTTTGAAATATAAATTTTAGAAACAACAAAGTAAGTTTTAGTAATACTTGACATGATTCAGTGAATATGTAAATGTAAAACATACTAAGAAAAAATGTTTCATTAGGAAAATGCAATCAGTCTTCATGTACCAAAAATAATTAACACAGCAGGCTACTATTGAGTGTTGATTAAAAGTATATATTAATATATTTATAGTAACTATATTTGCTACTGTATTTCACTGTACAATGAAACCAGAGGAGATATTTTTGAATTTTTAAAGACTGTTACATGGTAAAGGCTAAAATTTTGCATTCAAAGATATCTAGTTAGTGCAAATCAATGAGACAGTGGCAAAACAGAACAAATTTATTGGTTTATTTAATAAATGTTCAATGATGTGAATGTCAAATATAAACATTTCTGGATAAATATATATTAACAGTGGCTGCTCTCAAACTGGCACAAAAATACCTAGAAAAAATAGAGGAGACATAATAATTGAATATATTAGATAAAACTTATAGAATTAAAAAGGAGGGAGCCAACTTAGAAGGCCCATTAACTGTAATATTAGTTGTAATGTATTAAAATATAAAAGCACACCTAGATGTGTTTTACTCTATGAGACAACATTTTATGAAAAGTGATGGTGAAATTGTACATTCCTTATTCTCTGACCTCTATGGGGGCAATTATTCCTAAAAACTAAAGACATTGATATACACATCTTTTTTATGTGAGCCGTCTTTCAGTTGTTGCCAGAGTATTTTTCCCCAATGCCTTTCTATATCCATTCAGAAATACTGTTAGAAAGAAAACAGTAAGTTTCTACAGAGGTTTGGGGGGTGTCAGGGAGGAAGACCTTCCTCTGCCCTTCAGAGTCCTTCTAGCTGGACTTGGAATCAAACTTACATAAGACAGATCAAGAGGAGAAAATCAAACTTGAATCCACACAGAAATGTAATTCCAAAGACAGTGAGGCAACCTGAAATTTCTATGAAGTAGGGAGAAGGGTAGAGTCTGAGGATACAGAGGGAGGAAGGCCATTAACAGGAAGTTGCAAGGAGATGTTTCTAAAACAAAGGTTGCCCTATTATGCAAGCAAGTTTCTTAGGTAAAGGGAAGTTAAGTGTTAAAAGCTCTCTTCCTGGTATAGGCTCTGCTTTCCAATGTAAATTTAGGCAGCTGAGGACCAGGAGGAGAGGTTTTTGTTTTTTGTTTTTTTGTTTTTAATTTGCTTGTTTGCATTTTCTGGGTTTTGATTACTTTTAACTCAAAATAATGTTCATGCCAAAATGGCTCCTCCTGGGGCAGCCTGCCCTTGACCCCTATAGTTGGAAAGAAAATGGAAGTTTCCACTATCTATTGTAGAAAGTATAGCAGGAATAAATAAAATTTTGGATTCAGGATTCAAAACTGGAAAAATAGATCATTATAGCAATGTATGCTGGGTGCTAGAAGAACAGGGCAAAAAAGGATAAATGCATCTGACACTTAAAAATGAGTTGATTTCTGTTCACGACAACCTGCAACTATAGATTTGAGAAACTTATTTCACCTCTCATTTGCCCAAGCATAATGTGCACAGTTACACATATGTTTATACACGCAAGTATGGCAACTGGCAAAAACAAAAAAAAAGTTAAATGTAGTATAGTTTGTTGGAAGATAATTTAAAAAAACGTAACAAATACAACAATTTGTATTTTATGAACACAAGGAAAGAGGAGTAGAAACATAAGGACACAAAGAGTCAAAAAGTTAATTGAAAAAATCTATATGTAAGGGTGTAGACCCAAATGTTATAAACTTGTGTGGTACTACAGTAGAACACAAGAAGACTTACTTTTTATAAAAAGGAGCAGAATACTATAAAAAGACAATAACTATAATGAAAATGTCCAGAATAAGATAAGCAGGAAGGATAAAATAAATAAGATTTTCAAAGAAAAATAATCAAAATAGGTAGGTTAAAATATACTGGAGGCGGTAAAGATTAAACAGTCAATGCTGGATAGAAAAATGATTAATAAGCAAGTGGGTAAATATCATAAAAAGCAGTGAAAAAAAGATACAGAATAAAAGTTTTTTTTTAATTTTTTTTTCAACGTTTATTTATTTTTGGGGGGACAGAGAGAGACAGAGCATGAACGGGGGAGGGGCAGAGAGAGACGGAGACACAGAATCGGAAACAGGCTCCAGGCTCTGAGCCATCAGCCCAGAGCCCGACGCGGGGCTCAAACTCACGGACCGCGAGATCGTGACCTGGCTGAAGTCGGACGCTTAACCGACTGCGCCACCCAGGCGCCCCCAGAATAAAAGTTTTGAAGAAGAAGTTTGTATGTAGAGAATGGAGAAAAGATAAATTTGTTAATACCAGGTTTCCTTTAAAAATGAACTAGAAGTCACTACACTAATTATCGGAAAGGATGACTAAAAATAAAGAGGAAGAGATAAGTGAGGAAGAAACAAATCAGAAAATATTTGAAGTTCAAGAGTAAGAAAAATTCTGAGGACAAAGTCCCAAATCCTCTAGAACTCTTAAACATCTGGGTGACACTGATCTCATAAACATGCAATTTAAAATGTCACGGATTTGAACAATCTACAAATGCAAAACATGTCACAGATTCCAGATAATACCTCATGAACAATGAAAATCTCATTGGGAGATCTGAAGGAAAGGAATACTCTAAATAGCTTTTTATATCAAGGCTGTATAACTTGAGAGACACCTGGAGATTATTTTCTAAGAGACAAAAAAGAAGATACATGTAAGACAGTGATGGAAATAGACTTTGTGGAAAAGACTTCAAGTGATAATTGACAGTGAGCATTAGAGACCTGGTCAGAAGAGAAAAGGTGATAGTGAGAGAGAACCTCCAGCCTGGAGTTTCCTGTGAAGCTTTCAGCTGTATGTAGCACAGGTACCCTTAACCACAAAGGCACAATGCTCACCTGTAGCACATTTGCAGCAAAGAACCTTTAAGGCATGGGTCCACCCTCTGAACTTTTTTACCCTTCAACATAACTCTGTACCTCTCCAAGCCATTCATCATATAATATAGTAACCAAATAGGGGCAACACATTATCTTCCTATCCATTTGAATCTGTAAAATAGAAAATTAAAACACTGAATTATCACATCAACCAGATGATTAATTTGCATATAATTTCAATATTAAATGCTACCTATGCTTGTGATTTTACTAGTTTTATTTTTCTTTAGCAAGCCTCAGTATCTCTCACTTTTTGAAGGATATATTAATAGCTGCTTTGTGCATTTGTGTGTATGTGAGGACTAAAATAAAAATATTCAATGATTTTAAATATATTTTATTTATATAACTTCCAAAATATTGACTGAATGTACATATACTCATATTTCGAGCTATTTAATGTACTCACATACATTAAAGTGAGGTTAGCTAGCTGCATGGATAGCCCGGATGCAGATATAAGATGTAGCACACTAAAGCTAAAAAGGTTTAAAGTAATACAAGAAACATGTTCATAATCATCAGACAGGACTAATGTAACTCTGGGTAACCTCAAAGAGCAGGTAAATAAAGAAGCCAGATTGTTTTGTGTGGGCAAAGCCTTGACAAGAAATAATATACCCATATTCTCAATTATTTATTAAATATGAAAACCAAGGAGAGTAACTTTACAGCTGAGTAGCCCTGCAGACACCAAATTAACTAAGAGATCAATAAAATATCTCTAATAATAAGATATTGGCATCATGAACTCCGAAGTTTGATATACTGAAAAGGGCATAATACTATTTTTGTGCCTAAAATGTACAGCTTCATTCCAACCATGGGAAAACATCAGACAAATCCAAGTTGAGATCACTCTAAAAATAACTGGTCAGTACTCTTTCTAAATGTCAGGGTTGTAAAAGACAAGGAAAGACTGAAGAAATTCTATGATCTGGAATTGATTAGGGAGAAATCATAATGAAATGCAATGTGAGACCCTAAGTAGGATCCTGGAATAGAAAATTAACATTAGTAGGAAAAATGGTGAAATTAGTATGAGGTATATAGTTATTAATATTGTACAAATGTTAATTTATTGTTCTTGATAGTTATATTTTTATCACATAGGTTGGAGATATTATGGGAAGATGGGGGATATATGAAAATTATATGCACCATTTATACAACTTTTCTTTAAGTTTAAAATTAGCTCAAAATTAAGTGTTTTCAAAGAATAAGTTTTTATTTTCATTTGCACATTAATATTACTAAAGTCAGCTGTGATATCTGGGACCTACAAGATTTTGCTCTTACCTTGGGCTTCTGTTTGCTTCTGCATTTAATGTTGATTATAATTCTAATTCTAGTAATTTATGCATCATAATTCATTAAACACCTCTTTTCTGTAAAGGAAAATTATTCCATTTATTAAAAAGTCCATTTTAGGCTTATTTATATATATTTATGCTGGACATTAAAATGTCACTTCTTTTTTAATTAATAAATTACACAAACATCAATTATATAGGCAAGGAAAAACTTCAGAAAACATTTTTGTAAAATATTTAATTCCCAAATAACCAATTAAGTTAACAATCTCAATTGTGGCTTTATAACCTAACTTTAAGTAGATTTGACTTGGATCTCTGGGTATTCTGGAGATCTGAGAACTACGTATGAAATAATTTTACAAAAAATGTCAGTGAAAACAAAAACACCTAATTAAAAAGTTTAAATTATGATCACTTAAACTTGCTTTTTTGTCTCAATAAATATATGTATGTTGAATGCATAAGACTTACAAATATTTGCACTATTTTACATGTTTAAATATATTTAAGATTTAGATAAATGCATTTCTTGCAAATATCTTTAAAATAAATGTCTTCTGATAGAAATACTAAGTTATACTCACAAATACATATGGTGAGGTAGTGAATAAGGACAGGTCATCATTATATTGTGTTCGAGTTCATAAAAACACATTTCACTTTTGTTCATGAACACCTTCACATTTATTACCGACATATTAATAATGAGAAAATGTCTAGAATAGAGTCTTGTGTAAAATGTAAAACTGTAAAACTCCTAGAAAGTACTGTAGGAGAAAACCTAGATGACTTTGGGAAGGGCAAAGACTTCAGATACAATATCAAAGACATGAACTATGAAAGAAATAAGGGATAAGCTGGACTTCATTAACATTAAAAAGTTCTGCCCTGTGAAAAACAATGTGAAAGAATAAGACCAGCCCCAGACTAAGAGAAAAAATTGCAGTGGATACATCTAATAAATGGCTGCTCTCCAAAATATAAAAAGAACTGTTAAAACTCAAAAATAAGAAAAAAACCAAACTATTTTATTTTATTGAAAAAATTTTTTAAACGTTTACTTATTTTTGAGAGACAGAGCATGCTCAAGGGAGGGGCAGAGAGAGAAGGAGACACAGAACCCAAAGCAGGCTCCAGTCTCTGAGCTGTCAGCACAGGCCCCGACGCGGGGTTCGAACCCATGAAAGTGAGACTATAACCTGAACCGAAGTCAGACGCTTAACCAACTGAGCCACCCAGGCCCCTGGAAAAAAAAAAATGTATATGTATTTTAAAAATGGACCAAATACCTTAACAAACACCTCACTAAAGAAGATATAAAGGTGGCACATAAACAAATGAAAAAATGCACCACGCCTTTTATTTATCATCAAGGGAGTGCAAATTAAAGCAACAAGATATCACTACACACCTATAAAATTGACCAAAATCCAGAACACTGACAACCATAAATGCTGCTAAAGATGTGGAGTGATAGGAACTCTCACTCGTTGCTGGTGGGAATGCAAAATGGTACAACTACTTTGGAAGACAGTTTGGTCATTTCTTACAGAACTAAACATCCTCTTATCATATGATCTAGCAATTGTTCTTGGTATTTACCCAAAGGAGTTGAGAACTTATATCCACCCAAAAACTTGCACAAGAATATGGCAGTTTTATTCATAATTGCCCAAACTTGGAAGTAATCATGTTGTCCTTAAGTTGGTGAATAGATTAATAAACTGAGGTGCATCTGGACAATTCAGCGATGAAAAGAGCTATCAAGCTATGAAAAACCATGAAGAAAACTTAAATGCATGTTCCTAAGTGAAAGAAGCCAGTCAGAAAAGGCTGCATACTATAGGCTTCCAAGTCTGACATTCTGGAAAAAGCAAAACTATGGATACAGTGGTTGCCAAGGGTTGGTGAGTGGGAATAAAATGGTGGAGCACAGAGGATTTTTAGGGAAGTTCAAATACTCTGTATATTATTATAATGATGGATGCATGTCATTATACATTTTTCCAAAACCATAGATTGAACAAACCAAGAGTGAGCTGCAATGTAAACTGTGGACTTTAGGTGATTAGAATGTGTCAATGCAGGTTCATCAGTTATAACTAATATACCACTCTGGAAAGGGATGTTGATAATAAGGAAGGCTACACATGTTTAGGGGCAGGGGATATATCGGAAATCTCTACTTTCCTCTCAGTTTTGTTGTAAACCTAAAAAAAATCTTTATAAATGTAAACTCTTAGTTTACTATTTAAATATCTTTTAAGTATCTTTTATAAAACCTATTTAAAATAACAATATTTTTGGGGCGCCTGGGTGGCTCAGTCAGTTGAGCATCCAACTTTGGCTCAGGTCATGATCTCATGGTCTGTGAGTTCGAGCCCCATGTCAGGCTCTGTGCTGACAGCACAGAGCCTGGAGCCTGCTTTGGATTCTGTGTCTCCCTCTTTCTCTTCCCCTCCCCTGCTCATGCTCTGTCTCTCTCTGTCTCAAAAATAAATAAAACATTAAAAAAATTTTTTTAAATAACAATATTTTCATTTATTTTGCTTGACCTCTTGCATTTGTTATAGAATTGGAATGTGTGAATTTCTTTCTTCTTCTTTTTTTTTTTAGATTTAGTCTTTTGGAACTTAATCTTGGAAGCCACAATTGATGTTCACCAAGAAATTTTAGAAGTAGAAAATATGAAAACCCTTTTCAGAATTTTTAAAATGAGTTCATATATCATTCTGTTTAAGAAGTTTTTGAATTTCAATTTGCATTAGAAATTCAAGAACTCACGCGGTGCATTAAAGATCATTTAATGCATTTTAATCACCACAGGATTAATCACAATCAATAAGTTAGCAGTGATTGAGGCTCACTACTTCTAAGATTTAAACAGTCTGGTAGCAACATGTTTTTCCTTAAAATTTTAGATAATTAATCAGGTGAATCAGACACCAGCTAGGGAGAATTCTATGTTCTATAATTCTCCTTAGTAAAATAATGTCTCCAAATTTCATCTTAAATGTGTGATTTATACAATAAATATTGTATGTTGGACTTCAACATCTAAGTTTATATTCATTTTTAAACTTAATATCTAATGACAAGACTTGCCATTGACATATTCTCTGATAACATATAAATTACCTAGATTTTCAAAATTTACATGTGGTACTTTCCATATTCTGCTGTATTGTGATTTCTGCTACATTTTGTTTTCCTGCTCATATGAAACTCAGACTTAAGCAAAATGGTCTCAGGTTTTATGTATTTGTTTTCTTTTGCCAAGTTTTGGCCTTTTATTTAACTCCTTTTAGTACAACTTCCGAAATTGAATCTTCTTTCATAGAAAGGAAGATGGAAGCTATTCTCATAGCTTCTCCTTAAGAAGTATCTAATATAAAGTTCAATATAAAGTCCAATATAAAGTCCCCCCCCCATGTGAGATGATTTTAGTCCATGAACATCATCTCTCTATATACAAAGTGAAATCCAAACAAAACGTTTGATTCCTTCTTTCACTACTTCAATCACTGTTTAAATGTCACTGATTCAAAGATGCCTATAGTTATCACCGTATTTTAAACTACAAATCCTTCCACATTACCAAGAGGTATGTTCCACTCATGTTCCAGCACTCATATTCGTCATTTTCAATGCACTCTTTTAGTCTTTGCATTAATGGCAGTTTCATGTTTCAGATAAATTACTCTGCATTACTGCTTTAAAAGTAGACAATTTTACTGTCACAATGTATTCTCCCCCATCTCTGTCTTCAGAAAAAAAATCAGTCCTCCCTCCATGACCTAGTGATCTCAGGCCATGGACTCTGTTCTCCAGGTGGAATTTAGCTCACCTTTCACTACTTTGGAATCATGTGATATTGTCCAACTCTGGACATCGGTGGCATGGCGAAGGTCTTAATTTACTTCCACTCATAATGCAGCCATAGCATTCAGACAACTTTGGAATTGATGGGGGATAAGGACACATAGTAACAATTACACCAACAATTAGTATCGCCTGATGTACGTAGAGTCGCAGCATTTAATGGGTCTACAATCGGTAGGGTTACCATCACTACTGCACATGCAACCCATCTTGGTAATACTGTTTTCTTCTGCTCACTTGGATTCCTAATGTACTGCATGTCATTTGGGGGCACTTTCTGAACTAATAGATTTGTGTCAAAATTTTAAAATAAATCAGTTTTGGCTCTGCTACTGCCCTTTTAAACTTGGGGCTAGATGCATAAATCCCTTTGCCAGAAAAAGAGCGGTTAATAAAAATTCTAAGACACATTTAGAATGGTTAAGAGAGAGGAATCCTAGTTTATTTTCTGAATATAGATTTAAAGGAAAAGTACAGAGATTAAGGAATTTAGAAAATGTGTTGGAGCTGGCACCGATCCGTTGGCAATAGGAACATAAATATAATCATGCATTACATAGTTGCGAAAAGTATAGGCTGTGGGGCTCTTTCTTCATGCCGATGTGTACTAGAGAATAGAAAAATGAGACTAAGCAATAAATAATACCAATGAGAGATCAAATAGCCACACTATCAGAAGAGCATCACTGTTTCTATTTACTAATCATCTCTAAATAATAAAATGAGCATGCATCACTCTGGATCCTATAAAGAGATGACATAATCATTTAATAGGAGAAATTTAACATAAAGAATTATTAAGCTATGATAAGAAAGTAACTATAAGCATAAAAAGACAACTCTATGTGTACCCTAGGGCTGGGAGAACGTCCCAAAGAAAATCAAATTTGTAAGGGAGGCCTGATCCCCAAAGCTGGGATATATACCTCATTGGAAAAGGTGAGATTACAGCCCACTGAAAGGCTAAGAAGATCCCTGGGTTACCAAGGAAGAGTTTTGCCACAATTGTCAGGGGGGCACATAGAGCAAGTTAGGGCACTGCTCTGAGCTTAAGGTCCAGTGTGTATAATGTTCACATTGAGTGAGTTACAGAAAACAAACTTTTGGGTGTGGTGGTGCTATCTATCGCTGATGGAGGACGCTGCTCGGATGTGGGGACACTTGTGCTGTCATGAGGCCTGGAGCACACAGTGTCCAAAACAGGAGGGCCCTGAAAGGTTGGTCACTAGGCAGGGGCTAGAAATGAAAGACTGCCAAGAGACTGAGCATTCAGAGTGTATGTCACAACGCCACCAGATGTTCTTATATACTCACAAGGTTAATCGACTACATGTTGTATCAGGAGACAGAATTCAGTCCATTATCAGAACAGAGGCTCTGAAATGTAAGTCTGGAGCTGAGAACCAATTCACTCATAACTGGTATAGACTCCTCCTTGGTTACTTAGTTTCCATATACATCTTACTCCACACTTCAACTCCCATCCATAAGTCAGATTCAGTTTTTTTTTTGTCCCATATTCAACTAGTCTTAAGGACGTCATAGGCATGAATTGTGGAAGAGAAGGCAATGTGACCAGAATTGGTATCAAAGGAGTCTTAGCTGACTGGTTATACAACTCACCTGTACCTTCTGGACCTGCCCAAGCACAGTGCCTTACATACATTTTCATTTGATGTTTGCTGCTGCCGTGCCCACTCAACCTTATAGCTAGGTGGGTCAGATAATACCAGGTTCATGATGGGAAGCTCAGGCCAACTGAAGTTAAATGGTTAGACTTTTAGTATTTGCCAAAGCATAATAGTAAATAGAAGTTTTTTTTTTTTTTTTTTTTTTTTTTTTAACCAGAGAATTGTTATCCAAAGAAAAGGGCATAGATTTGCTCTAAAATCCTATAGGTCTGCACTATGATCCTCCTGTTGGGGCTTGTTGGATCTGTATCAGATCTTCATTTGTGACAAATCTTTCTAATATTATTGGATCTATTGGTAATAAAGCCCAAGTGGCTGAGCGACTAGTATTACCATCTGATATTACTGCAAAATCTGTGTGCTGTTCTGATACCCACTTGAAACTGGATGAGTCTGTATATGAGTCAAAGTGGCACACTCAGACAGTGTTTATGTTGCCTCCAAAATTACAGAAGGCCTACCGAGTATATGCCTGATTTTTTCTTGATACATGGTGCAAACTGCAGCAACTTGTCTTTCACCTTGGGAAGGCTATTTCATTAATCCCATATATCATTAATCCTCCAGGAACTTCCCTGACAGAGTGGCCCCTGATTTTTGGAGGAATTAACTCCCACCCGTGAGTTTCCAAATGTCTAGTAAGATACAAAAGTAGCATTTTCCAGCTTATCAGTTCTTAACAGGATAATATTCTCAACATAGTGGACCAGTGTGATGTTTTGTGGAGTGCTACAATGATTAACATCTCTGGGGACGGGGACTGTATTGTAACAGAGAGCCAGATAGTTTATGCAGTCTTGAGAAATAATGTGAAGTTACATCATGGCCCTCAGAAGTAAAAGCAAACTACTTCAAGTGGCCCTTGCTCATTTGTAAGAGAAAAAAAAAAAAAAAAAGCCCGGTAAATGGCTGGATGCAAAGACCAGGGGATATGTTGATTTTCTCCAGTAAAGATACTACACTAAGAACAGCAACTATAGGGGTCCCTGGGTGGTTCAGTCGGTTAAGCATCTGACTTTGGCTCAGGTCATGATTTCACAGCTCATGAGTTTGGCCCCACATTGAGCTCTGTGCTGACAGCTCAGAGTCTGGAGCCTGCTTTGGATTCTGTGTCTCCCTTTCTCTCTGCCTCTCTCCTGCTCATGTTCTCTCTCTCTCTCTCTCTCTCTCTCTCTCAAAATGAATAAATAGTAAAAAAAAAAAAAAAAAAAAGAAAGAAAGAAGGAAAGAAAGAAAGAAAAAGAAAGAGAAAGAAAAGAAAGAAAGAAAGAAAGAAAGAAAGAAAGAAAGAAAGAAAGAAAAGAAAGAAAGAAATAAAGAACAGCAGCAACAATAGAACAGCAGTCATCACCTGATAATGTTTATGATGGTCCACACTCATTTTCCAAGATCCACCTGGCATCAGGAGTCAAACTGAGGGGGTAAATGGTCTGAAATAGGTATCAACACTCTGTGGGTTTCTTTCTGGTTTACGTACTTGGACGGGAAAGTTTCGGGAGCTCTCACTTAGCAGATAGAATAGCTCTCACCCTATGAGTCAGAAACCCAATGTGCAGATACGTCCAATTGTTAAGTATGCCTATTCCAATTACAGGTTCAGGAACTGAGAGAAAAACACACAAGAGGCCTGTGGACCAACTGAACCCACTTAGAGTCTGACTTAACTCTCTATCACCAGAACACCATATGTCTCCACTTTGATAGACCACAGTAGAATTTTGGGTCACCAACAATTACTGTTCATTTAGAACAAGTGTCTCAAAATCTCTAAAAGGTATGGTATTTCCCATTCAGTTACTTTTGTCCATGGCCATAGCCCTTTGAAGAAAGCTCAGTGGAAGATTTATTGTGTGTACATATGGCAGTGGTCCATATTGGCAGAGAAGATAGTAAAGAGTGAATTTGGCACTGAGAGGCGATAAATTGATACCTGGCACAGAGTTTGAAGAGAATGTAGAGTATTTCTAAATGAAGGCTTAGTAAAATGTAGAAATTTTAATATTGAAGACAACTTATTTTCTAAGGAGAGGAAATGTCAAGTAAGAGGAATGTTTCTTTTAAGGAGTAAATATTGATACTGTATTGTAAAACATAAGATACTAATTCACACTCAATGTATCATAAGATTAATAGTGTCAAGGAATGTGTCCTAGGAATACTATTCATCCTGCTAGGTCTGGGCATGTATTTGACATGTAATAAGATTGTACTGAATGTATTTCTCTTCCCAATGAAGTTAGAATATATAAATATTTCTCCTGGCTAAACTATATGAAACCACCTGTTCTGGGGGGGGGGGAATAAAAGTTTCAGCTGTGGACATATTTTATTAAAATAATGATACTGAACTATAAGCACTTCAGTCTTTCTTGATTTCTACCATTCATTTTGTCATGTCTGTTAACAACTCTTTATTAACATCAGATGGCAAACATTTGATAATTATCCCCAGATAAAATTGAATAAATATATTGTTGTAGCTGATACTGTTACCTTGTTAATGGCAACTTAGATGTTGGTGAATCTAGATTAAGTTAGAGTCTTCCTTATTGCTGGAGCATATTTGAGAATAAGAAATAAAAAATAAGTAAAAAATAGTAATATCAGTATATTTATGAACATTATATAAATGATACAATAAATATCAGTGAAGTGAATAATAAAATGAGTGATTTTCTATCACTATGAAGAAAATCTATCCTTGATATTTTTATTTCCTTACTTGATTGCAACTAGGCTATTAAGCCTGAAAAAAAGATACAAGAATGTCTGCATTAACTGGTTTAATGTTTCCTTTATTTAGAAAAAATAATTGAGCAATTTAAAAAAATATACATGAGCCAGTGTATAATTCAATTACATAAAATCTATTAACATTTAATAAATAGAAAAAATAGCAATGCTAACCTTTGTATTACATCAGAATTGGTTTTATAAATTCAACATTTTATTAACAGAATACATTTTAAAATTATTCTAGGATGTCATGTAGACATATTTCCATAATAAAACAGAAACATATCAGTGAGCATTTATTTCTAACAGAGCGAAAATACAGAATTAAATGTATGTACAATATATATGTACCCTAATAACTGGTCTTATGGGGAGAAAATGGCGATGTTCTTTCTGCCAATGATTAAGTAGTAAAGATTTTTTAAATTAATTGATTATAGACTCTAGATATCACAAAAGCAATTGTAAATGTATGGCTATCTGTATGTCCATAGTTAAACTGAGAAAGATACAAGGGGTAGGTGATTCCAGTTTCCAGAAGAATTAGCATTTTAACGCAATGCCACACGGCATGACCTTATGGACATATCATGACAAATTGTTTATGGCTGGACAAATCACTTCTATTTAAATTATGCACATTCACAATTTCTATTATATAGGTAAAAACAGCTCTGAAACCTTGATTCAGAGTATTCATTAGATAAATCATTTTAAATCATTTAAGCCAGTGAATTCAGAGGAAATAATAAATGAATTATGGTATTTCTTCAAACCTGGTAAATGTATTTATTGATTATAAAATCTAAATAAAATAGGTTTAGAAAGTGAATCCTCAGGGAATAAACTTTTTTATAGCTCACCTTGTTCAAAATAGTCTAATTGACATGGAGTTATTGGAGATTTAAAATATTACCACCCAAAAACTTTTTCACATTTTAAAATGTAAGTTATCTAATGTTAACCTTTCTTATTTTCTCAGTTTTCTTCCACATATCACCTACTATGTAAAATGGACTCAATTTTTATATTAATTTTAATATAACTTATGTAAATTATATTAATTTATATTAATTAACCAGGCTAGTTTTATTTATATATTTATTTATTATTTATTTATTTATTTATTTATTTATTTATTTATTTTTTAAATACAAAATTTATTGTCAAATTGGTTTCCATACAACACCCAGTGCTCATCTCAACAGGTGCCCTCCTCAGTGCCCATCACCCACTCCCCCCTCCCTCACACCCCCCATCAACCCTCAGTTTGTTCTCAGTTTTTAAGACTCTCTTATGTTTTGGCTCCCTCCCTCTCTAACCTCTTTTTTTTTTCTTCCTCTCCCCCATGGTCTTCTAAGTTTCTCAGGATCCACATAGGAGTGAAAACATATGGTATCTTTCTCTGTATGACTTATTTCACTTAGCATCACACTCTCCAGTTCCATCCACGTTGCTACAAAGGGCCATATTTCATTCTTTCTCATTGCCACGTAGTACTCCATTGTGTATATAAACCACAATTTCTTTATGCATTTATCAGTTGATGGGCATTTAGGCTCTTTCCATAATTTGGCTATTGTTGAAACTGCTGCTATAACATTGGGGTACAAGTGCCCCTATGCCTCAGCACTCCTAGATCCCTTGGGTAAATTCCTAGCAGTGCTATTTCTGGGTCATAGGGTAGATCTATTTTTAATTTTTTGAGGAACCTCCACACTGTTTTCCACAGTGGCTGCACCAGTTTGCATTCCCACCAACAGTGCAAGAGGGTTCCCGTTTCTCCACATCCTCTCCAGCATCTATAGTCTCTTGATTTGTTCATTTTAGCCACTCTGACTGGCATGATGTGGTATCTGAGTGTGGTTTTGATTGTATTTCCCTGATGAGGAGCGACATTGAGCATCTTTTCATGTGCCTGTTGGCCATCCGGATGTCTTCTTTAGAGAAGTGTCTATTCATGTTTTCATTTCATTTCATTCATTTCTTCATTGGGTTATTTGTTTTTCAGGTGTGGAGTTTGGTGAGCTCTTTATAGATTTTGGATACTAGCCCTTTGTCCGATATGTCATTTGCAAATATCTTTTCCCATTCCATCGGTTGCCTTTTAGTTTTGTTGATTGTTTCCTTCGCAGTGCAGAAGCTTTTTATCTTCATGAGGTCCCAATAGTTCATTTTTGCTTTTAATTCCCTTGCCTTTGGGGATGTTCAAGTAAGAAATTGCTGCAGCTGAGGTCAGAGAGGTCTTTTCCTGCTTTCTCCTCTAAGGTTTTGATGGTTTCCTGTCTCACATTCAGGTCCTTTATCCATTTTGAGTTTATTTTTGTGAATGGTGTGAGAAAGTGGTCTAGTTTCATTCTTCTGCGTGTTGCTGTCCAGCTCTCCCAGCACCATTTGTTAAAGAGACTGTCTCTTTTACATTGAATATTCTTTCCTGCTTTGTCAAAGATTAGTTGACCATACTTTATGGGTCCAATTCTGGAGTCTCTATTCTATTCCATTGGTCCATGTGTCTGTTTTTGTGCCAATACCATGCTGTCTTGATGATTACAGCTTTGTAGTAGAGGCTAAAGTCTGGGATTGTGATGCCTCCCGCTTTGGACTTCTTCTTCAAAATTACTTTGGCTATTCAGGGTCTTTTGTGATTCCATACAAATTTTAGGATTGCTTGTTCTAGCTTCAAGAAGAATGCTAGTGCAATTGTGATTTGGATTGCATTGAATGTGTAGATTCCTTTGGGTAGTATTGACATTTTGACAATATTTATTCTTCCAATCCATTAGCACGGAATGTTTTTCCATTTCTTTATGTCTTCTTCAATATCCTTCATAAGCTTTCTATAGTTTTCAGCATACAGATCTTTTACATCTTTGGTTAGGTTGATTCCTAGGTATTTTATGATTTTTGGTGTAATTGTGAATGGGATCAGTTTCTTTATTTGTCTTTCTGTAGCTTCATTATTAGTGTATAAGAATGCAACTGATTTCTGTACATTGATTTTGTATCCTGCGACTTTGCTTAATTCGTGTATCAGTTCTATCAGACTTTTGGTGGAGTCTATCGGGTTTTCCATGTACAATATCATGTCATCTGCACAAAGTGAAAGCTTGACTTCCATCTTTGCCAATTTTGATGCCTTTGATTTCCTTTTGTTATCTGATTGCTGATGCTAGAACTTCCAGCACTATGTTAAACAACAGCGGTGAGAGTGGGCATCCCTGTCGTGTTCCTGGTCTCAGGGAAAAAGCTCTCAGTTTTTCCCCATTGAGGATGATGTTAGCTGTGGGCTTTTCATAAATGGCTTTTATGATGTGTAAGTATGTTCCTTCTATCCCGACTTTCTGGAGGGTTTTTATTAAGAAAGGGTGCTGGATTTTGTCAAAGGTTTTCTGCATCAATTGACAGGATCATATGGTTCTTATCTTTTCTTTTATTAATGTGATGTATCACGTTGATTGATTTGCGAATGTTGAACCAGCTCTGCATCCCAGGAATGAATCCCGCTTGATCATGGTGAATAATTCTTTTTATATGCTGTTGAATTCAATTTGCTAGTATCTTATTGAGAATTTTTGCATCCATATTCATCAGGGATATTGGCCTGTAGTTCTATTTTTTTGCTGGATCTCTGTCTGGTTTAGGAATCAAAGTAACACTGGCTTCATAGAATGAGTCTGGAAGTTTTCCTTCCCTTTTTATTTTTTGGAATAGCTTGAGAAGGATAGGTATTATCTCTGCTTTAAATGTCTGGTAGAATTCCCCTGGGAAGCCATCTGGTCCTGGACTCTTATTTGTTGGGAGATTTTTGATAACTGATTCAATTTCTTTGCTGGTTATGGGTCTGTTCAAGCTTTCTATTTCCTCCTGTTTGAGTTTTGGAAGTGTGTGTGTGCTTAGGAATTTATCCATTTCTTCCAGGTTGTCCAGTTTGTTGGCATATAATTTTTCATAGTATTCCCTGACAATTGCTTGTATCTCTGAGGGATTGGTTGTAATAATTCCATTTTCATTCATGATTTTATCTATTTGGGGCCTCTCCCTTTTCTTTTTGAGAAGCCTGGCTAGAGGTTTATCAATTTTGTTTATTTTTTCAAAAAACCAACTCTTGGTTCATTGATCTGCTCTACAGTTTTTTTAGATTCTATATTGCTTATTTCTGCTCTGATCTTTATTATTTCTCTTCTTCTGCTGGGTTTAGGCTGTCTTTGCTGTTCTGCTTCTATTTCCTTTAGGTGTGCTGTTAGATTTTGTATTTGGGATTTTTCTTGTTTCTTGAGATAGGCCTGGATTGCAATGTATTTTCCTCTCAGGACTGCCTTCGCTGCGTCCCAAAGCATTTGGATTGTTGTATTTTCATTTTCGTTTGTTTCCATATACTTTTTAATTTCTTCTCTAATTGCCTGGTTGACCCATTCATTCTTTAGTAGGGTGTTCTTTAACCTCCATGCTTTTGGAGGTTTTCCAGACTTCTTCCTGTGGTTGATTTCAAGCTTCATAGCATTGTGGTCTGAAAGTATGCATGGTATGATTTCAATTCTTGTATACTTATGAAGGGCTGTTTTGTGACCCAGTATGTGATCTATCTTGGAGAACGTTCCATGTGCACTCGAGAAGAAAGTATATTCTGTTGCTTTGGGATAAAGAGTTCTAAATATATCTGTCAAGTCTATCTGATCCAATGTATCATTCAGGGCCCTTGTTTCTTTATTGACCATGTGTCTAGATGGTCTATCCATTGTTGTAAGAGGAGTATTAAAGTCCCCTGCAATTACCACATTGTTGTCAATAAGGTTGCTTATGTTTGTGATTAATTGTTTTATATATTTGGGGGCTCTTGCATTCGGCACATAGACATTTATAATTGTTAGCTCTTCCTGATGGATAGACCCTATAATTATTATATAATGGCCTTCTTCATCTCTTGTTATAGCCTTTAAAGTCTAGTTTGTCTGATAAAAGTATGGCTACTCCAGCTTTCTTTTGATTTCCAGTAGCATGATAGATATTTCTCCATCCCCTCACTTTCAATCTGAAGGTGTCCTCAGGTCTAAAATGAGTGTCTTGTAGACAGCAAATAGATGGATCTTATTTATTTATTTTTTTTGTATCCATTCTGACACCCTGTGTCTTTTGGTTGGAGCATTTAGTCCGTTTAAATTCAGTATTATTATAGAAAGATATGGGTTTAGAATCATTGTAATGTGTGTAGGTTTCATTCTTGTAGGGATTTCTCTGGTACTTGGTGGTCCTTGCAACATTTCACTCATAGAATCCCCCTTAGGATCTCTTGTAGGGCTGGTTTAGTGGTGATGAATTCCTTCAGTTTTTGTTTGTTTGGGAAGACCTTTATCTTTCCTTCTATTCTGAATGACACACTTGCTGGATAAAGGATTCTTGGCTGCATATTTTTTTCTGTTCATCACATTGAGGATTTCCTGCCATTCCTTTCTCGCCTGCCAAGTTTCAGTAGATAGATCTGCCACTAGTCTTATCGGTCTCCCTTTATATGTTAGAGCGTGTTTATCGCTAGCTGCTTTCAGAATTTTCTCTTTATCCTTGTATTTTGCCAGTTTCACTATGATATGTTGTGCAGAAGACCGATTTTAGTTATGTCTGAAGGGAGTTCTCTGTGCCTCTTGGATTTCAATGCCTTTTTCCTTCCCCAGATCAGGGAAGTTCTCAACTATGATTTGTTCAATTACACCTTCAGTCTCTTTCTCTCTCTCTTCCTCTTCTGGAATTCCTATTATATGGATATTGTTATGTTTGATTGCATCACTTAGTTCTCTAATTCTCCCCACATACTTCTGGATTTTTTTATCTTTTTCTCAGCTGCTTCTTTTTCCATACTTTTATCTTGTAATTCACCTATTCTCTCCTCTTCCTCTTCAACCTGAGCTGTGGTAGCCTCCATTTTATTTTGCACCTCATTTATAGTATTTTTTAGCTCCTCATGACTATTTCTTAGTCTCTTGATCTCTATAGCAATAGATTCTCTGCTGTCCTCTATATTTTTTTCAAGCCTGCGATTAATTTTATGACTATTATTCTAAATTCTTTTTCTGTTATATTGCTTAAATTGTTTTTGATCAATTCGTTAGCTGTTGCTACTTCCTGGAGTTTCTTTTGAGGAGAGTTCTTCCGTTTCATCATTTTGGGTAGTCCTTGGGTGGTGTAGAACTTAAGGGCACTGTGTCTGTGCTGTCTGGAGTAACTTGTTTCGGTGGGCGGGGCCACAGTCAGACCTGATGTCTGTCTCAGCCCACTGCTGGGGCCACAGTCAGACTGGTGTGTACCTTATCTTCCCCTCTTCCAGGGGCAGGACTCACTGTAGAGTGGTGTCGGCCCTGTCCAGGCTACTTGAACACCGCCAGGCTTGTGGTGCTGCTTTGATGGGATCTGGCGTATTGGCCGGGGTGGATCTGCAAGGTGCATAGGGGTGAGGGGCAGGCTTAGCTAGCTTTGCCTCGGTGGTCCCCTGTGGGAGGGGCCCTACAGCACCAGGAGGGAGGCAGGCAGACTCCTTGGATGGATGGATCCACAGAAGCACAGCGTTGGGTGTTTGCACAGGGGATGGGAGAGGGAGATGGTGCTGGCCAGAGCCTTTTTCCCCCGTGGAGCTGAGCTCTGTCTTCCAGGGCTCAACATCTCTCCCTCCCCGTGTCCTCTTGCCCTACCGCTCCCCGAGCAGAGCTGTTGACCTATAACATTCCAGATGTTGAGTCCCGCTGGCTGTCAGAACTCTCCCAGTCTGGCCCCTCCGCTTTTCCAAGCCAGACTTGGGGATTCCGCCTTGCTGGGGGGGCTGCCCCTCCACCGCCCCAGCTCCCTCTGGCCAGTCTGTGTAGCACCCACCGCCTCTCTGCCCTTCCTACCCTCTTCCGTGGGCCTCTTGTCTACACTTGGCTCCAGAGAGTCTGTTCTGCTAGTTTTCTGGTGGTTTTCTGGGTTATTTAGCAGATATGGGTGGGATCTAAGTGATCAGCAGAATGAGGTGAGCCCAGTGTTCTCCTACACCGCCATCTTCTCTCTGTCTAACCAGGCCAGTATTAAATTAAAGTAAGAAATTATGGATTCATGTGAATCTAGCATCTCATTACACGGTAACAACTCTTTTCCATTTATGACAAGAAACACTCTATTTTCCTACACAGTTTCCTCTAGCAAAATATTTTGCTGACTAAACTTAGTTATACTGTTTAAATGATATCATTATGAAAATATGTTTAGCAAGGCATTATTCAAGTTAATTTAACAAAGTTAAATTTTGTGCATTTTTTAAACCTAAAAAACATTTTAAATTCTTCTAAGCATAATTGTGTCACAGAAGTTCTGAAATAAAATCAAGGTAGGGACTAAAAATTTGCATATTTAGGATGCAATATAAGGTCATGAAAATATTTTTAAAAGTCTACTTTTGTACTGTTATGCCTTTTTCCCTTTTCTTTTACTTTGAAATGGGAGTTTTGAATTTAATCCTTTTTTGTTTGTTTCATTAAAGAGCAACTGAAAATCAATTAGTATAGTCTAATAAAATGTGTATTTTATAGGAAAAGAAATTCTAAATTTGGAAAGAAACTATTTCTTTGAATTTTAACAAAAATTTTTATTATACTGCTTCAGAAATTTTACCAAAAATATTTAGATATTGTTTTGACATATCAAACATACTAAAAGTGTTAACCCATGAAATAGACAACATAGTTGTACATCATATGATAAATAAAGAGACAAGGAATCAGAAATAACTCTTCTAATACTTCCTGCCACTAATCTCTTGAAATCTACATAACACCACCATAATTAGTGCTATAATAAGGGCACCATTGGGCTAGGTGTGTTTGTGTTTTTGTGTGTGTGTGACAGACAACAGTGAGAAAATTATTTATGTCAAAGCTTAAAGGAAGCACAAGGAAATTTCCCAGATATATAAAGTAAAAACAAAAAAATAAATGCTTGTCATCACCAATCTTTGCATTTTCACATTAAATAAAATAATTTTTTAAATGTTTGTTTTTTTAATTTGAGAATGAGTGAGTGGGGCAAGGCAGAGACAGGGACACAGAGAATCCCAAGCAGGTTCCACAGTGTCAACCCATAGCCTGGCACAAGGCTCAAACCCACAAATCTTGAGGTCACAACCTGAGTAGAAACCAAGAGTCATACGGTTAACCTACTGGGCTACCCAGGCACCCTTTAAAAAGAACAACTTAATCATTTAAAAGGATAAGTTAGATTTCAATAATAACTTGTTGAATGATTTCTACCTGTATAGAATCAGGTTTTAAAGCAACGGTCAAAAACTAAATTACTTAATCCAAGAAATCATGTGAATACTACCTCCCATCTCTTTTTTAGGTGAAGTAAATCAAGAAAGACATAAAGACATTCTGAACTCAGACAGGTTAAATAATCTCATACAACTTTCCAAGTTCCAAATGACAACTGTGATGCATATATCACAAAGCAGGAGATTGGAGTTACCTCTTTCTTAGGTAGAAACTGAAGAAAATATTTCCATTTTGGATTGCATAGTGAAAAAAACTGGCTGGTCACTCAGTTGTTCTGAATGATCTATGACAACCTCTGTTTGCAACAAACAAAACCCTTCCAATCAATCTTTCAGTGCATCATTTTTTTCTTTCTTTCTTTTCTTTCTTTCTTTCTTTCTTTCTCTTTTAATCAACTTTATTGAGGTATAATTGACCAATAAAATTATAAGATATTTGCAGTGTACATCATGGTGATGTTACATATTTGTAAATCTTAAAAGGACTTATCCTCATCTAGTTAATTAATTAATTAACTTATTTATTTATTTTTATTTTTATTAAGACCATTTAAGTTCTACACTCTTACCAATTTCAATTATACAGTTCAGCAAAGTTGCAGGATACAAATCATTGCACAAAAACCAGTTACATTTCTAACAATGAACTATCGCAAAGAAAAATTAGGGAAACAATTCCACTTACAGTTGCATCAAAAATAATAAAATACCTAGGACTAAATTTATTCAAGGAGTTAAAAGATCTCTACATTAATAACTGTTATAAGACACTGGTGAAAGAAATTGAAGAGGACAGAAATAAATGGAAATATTTCATGTTAAGTTTAAAAGCAAAGATTAGGAGATATAAGAATATTTAATATTATTTTCAATATGTGCCAGTAAACTTCAAAACATATATACACATACACACACCTGTATGTGTCTAACTGTTGAGAGTGGTTTCCTCTTGGAAGGGAGGTTTGAGGAAGAAATGAAAGCATAACATTTTTACTGTTATATTATTGTTATGACGTCAAAATGCTTTCAGCGCTTTAAACCTGAATAGCTTACATGTCATAATTTAATGAAAATAAAAATTAACATTAATTAAATTTAAAGAATAATTCCATGTTTTCAAAAAATAATAAATGCAATAATTTAAGTAAATTGAATAACTGAATACATATATTGCTGGAAATTACAGCAGTGAGTTTAACTTTTTCCATTAATTTGCAAGATACCCTCAACTTATATTTCATTAATTATCCTCAGCAAATTATTGTCCCAGTTTGACATTCCTTAGGCATTACCCTGCATTAAGAACTCTGCTCCACTAGTCGGTAAATTCTCCTGGAATGTAAATTGATTTTAATATTAATCTTACCAAAATATAATTAGGGAGTTGACCCTGGAGCACTATCATCAAACTTTTGAATAAGAACCCATAATTTTATGGGTGCTGTATACTCCATAATGAGGATCTTTAAAAAGATGTATTTTTACTCATTTCATCTCTACTGGAGTTATTTTTAATGATTTATTGGATTTTTAATGAGATAATTAATATTACATGATACTCATCTCTGGCAAATCTCCAAATAATTTGTGTTAAAATACTTAAAAATATTACAGTAGAAACAAAATTAACACAGAGAATAAATACAAGTCATAAAATATAGTTTAAAAAGGAATGAATTATTTACTTTTGAATACATCAATAGAAAAATAACATATACACTGCCAAAAACGTTTTCAAAAAGGCATAAAATTTCTAATAAATATGAATAATGAGAGAAATTTTTATCCTCAAATTTACAGACCGTAGATATTGTTATAATAATGCTCCATTGGTCATGAGTGTATTGGAAGCACTCACAACCCTTCAAAATCTATTTTGGTCAACAAGTAAATATGCTACCAAGAAAATTACATAATGGATATCAAATTGCAGAATATATATTTGAAATAATTGCCTTTTATATTATCAAAGCTATGTTCCTTTCTATCTTCCTATTTCCCTCCCTTCCTTCTGTTCATCTTTCTTTCTTCCTTTCTTTCTTTGGTAAACAGAAAGGCTACATTTAACAAGCATTAAGCTAGATGAATAAGAATACACAGATGAATTATCATATTTCCTGTCTTCATCTAGTTAATATTTAAGCAATCATTCAAGAAAATCCTTTGATTTATTTTATAAAAATTATATAGATATTGCAAACGAGAACCAAAATCTCTTCGTGACTGGAAACTTTGTTTTGTTTCCAGATACATTTGAGTGTCTAGGAAAGGGGTTGCAAACTTTTTCTTAAAAGATCAAATAGTAAATATTTTAGGCTTCACATTCTCTGTGTCAATTGTGAAAGAATCCATAGATAATAAACAAATTAACACATTTTGTTGTTGGCCTCTGATCAAGAAAAATGCCTGCTCATTTGAGGAGCTGAATGGATGCATGGTGACAGCCACATACATGGATTCAGTATACCATCATAACTACTTTTCACCATCTCATGTAGGTACATTTGCATGTAACACTGAATTGTATATAAAGACAATTGTCAAATAAAGACAAATCCAGAGTTTAAATAAATAGAAATTTTATTCCAAAAGAATACTGCACTAGGGAGAATGTTCTAATCTCCAGAAATCTGGAAGCATTTCAAAATAAAACAGAAAAAACAGGGTTTTTATTTTATAAGAAGGGATAAGCAATACTTTGCAGACACTTTAAGGGGACATTGGGTAATTAAAGGAGAACATGATTATGGTTTGACAGGAAATTTGTCTCCCGTTGTTAGAAGATACTCAGGATAAGCTGACAAGGGGCACATTCTCCTTTTTATTGTGTGCTCAGTCTTGGAGACAGCCTAAAGTTCAGGCATCTAAAGGGAGGAGAGATGCCTGACCAATATCGATTGGGTTTAGCAGAACAGAGGATAAAAATGAGCGACGATGAGCGTTTAGTCACAGACTGTAAATGTTACTTTAACCCTTTTGGATTCTGGAATTCTGTACTCACCTGGCCTTCGTCTCATTTCACTGGCTGCTCCTTCTCCATCTCCTTTCTAATTCACCTTGTGTTAGTGACTGAAAATAATGACAATTTTCAAAAGAAAAGAAAAATTCACGATACCTATCATTTGATTGAAAGCAAAATCAGGAGGGGCGCCGAGGTGGCTCAGTCGGTTAAGCATCAGACTTCAGCTCAGGTCATGATCTCGTGGTCCATGAGCTCAAGCCCTGAGTTAGGCTCTGTGCTGACAGCTCAGAACCTGGAGCCTACTTTGGATTCTGTGGATCTCTCTCTTCCTGCCCCTACCCCACTCATACTCTGTCTCTCTCTCTCAAAAATAAATAAACATTAAAAAAAAAAAAGCAAAATCAGGCATGTGAAGTAGTAGGAAAATACAACCAATGAAATGGCAAAATATATCAGTTAATAGACACCATTCCAGAAATAAGAAGAATGTTAAGAATAGTAGGCAAGCAAATATATTATAAATAAGCTTCATTTGTTCAAAAAGATAAAACATGAATATAAGAAAATAAATGGATGATATACATAAGACTCATACTGAATTCAGACTGATGAAAAATTACTGAGATGAAATATACCTAGCAAATTACACTATGGAATCAAACGTTAGGGAACACAAACCCTAGCAACAGAAGCTACTTAAAATGAAAAATAGAGGGGAAGAAATACCAATCAAAATAAAGCAGACCATCAGTGAATTTTTGAACAATATTCTAAAATGAGTGTAATTAAGGTCCCAAAAGAAGGGAAGCTATAATGGCTGGGAACATTTCAAAAATTTGTGGAAAACTGTAAATCCATAGATCTAAGTATTTCCAATGGACTCCAAGCAGAAGACACTTAAGGAAGACCATGCAAATGTACATCATACTACTTTGATGAAAACCAATTATGAAGAGAACGATTGAAAGTATTCAGAGGAGGGACGCCTGGGTGGCTCAGTCAGTTAAGAGTCTGACTCTTGGGGCGCCTGGGTGGCGCAGTCGGTTAAGCGTCCGACTTCAGCCAGGTCACGATCTCGCGGTCCGTGAGTTCCAGCCCCGCGACCGGCTCTGGGCTGATGGCTCAGAGCCTGGAGCCTGTTTCCGATTCTGTGTCTCCCTCTCTCTCTGCCCCTCCCCCGTTCATGCTCTGTCTCTCTCTGTCCCAAAAATAAATAAACGTTGAAAAAAAAAAATTAAAAAAAAAAAAAAAAAAGAGTCTGACTCTAGCTCAGGTCATGATCTCGCGGTTTTTGAGTTGGAGCCCTGTGCTGGGCTCAGTGCTGACAGCTCAGAGCCTGGAGCCTGCTTCAGATTCTATGTCTCACTCTCTCTCTGCCCCTCCCCTGCTCACGCTCTCTCTCTCTGTCTCTCCAAAATGATAAACAAATGTTAAAAAAATTGAAAGTATTCAGAGGAAAAAGACATATATACAAAGAAACAAAATTAGAAAAACAGCTGACAATTCGAGGCAGAACACAATGGAAAAAAATATCCCCAAAATTCTAATAGAAAATGAAGAATAAATTTGAATTACATAGCTACTAATATTTACTTTTAAAAATGAAATGAAAATAATTTGAAACACATAAAAAGTGATATAATGCATCAGCTGGACAGTACTGCTAGTGACAATAAAGAAAGATCTTCAGACAGATAAAAAAAAATAATGTGAACCAAATAGGATGCACTTAAAAAGAAAAACAACAATGTAAAAGGTAAATATTTGGGTAAAAATTTTAAAGCATTTTTCTTATTTTTTATATATCTGCATAAGAAAAGTCTTTAAAGGAAAATAATAACATGGCATGTGGATTTCGTATGTTAAATAAAATAGCACATAGAGTAGCACAAAGCTGAAGAAGAAATTGGAATCATAGTATGTTAAGGTTCTTATACTGTATGTGAAGTATTATATACTATTGCTAGAAGGTAAACCATGACATATTAAGGTTTTATTCTGTAAAACCCACAGCAATTATTAGGAATTCTATAAAAATAAAAAAATATGTGATACAGGTAAAAAGCAAGTAAAACTCCCAAAAAATCAACCATGAAAATATATTCAATTAAGCAAAAGGGAGAAATAGAAGAAGGATTGGGAGAAAGAAGAGAGATGAGACAAATACGAGACAAGTAACAAGATGATAAATTCAAAAAACTATATTGATATTCACATCAAACACAGTAGTCTGAAAACACCAATTAAGATTGTTGGATTGAATAAAAATAAAACTTCTTACTATAAGCAACCTACAGGAAACCCATTTTTAATACAAAAGACACAAATAAATGAAAAGTAATAGGACAGGAAAAGATATGCCAGCGAACAGTAAATCGAAACATAACTGGATTGACCACGTGTGAAGAAACAATCTGACTATGGATAAGAAATTGCTTACCCATCCATTTATAGTTCTTAGTAGATTTCTTCTCATTTTTTTTCAAAAGAAATTGAATAAATTATAAAAGAAATAGGGATACCTACAGATAGCATTTCATTTGTGTGGAGTTGTTATTTTCTTCCTTAAACTTACTCCTTTTTCAGCAAGAGCACAAGTTAATAACTAAAGTGCTAACACTTCATTTGAGATGTACAAGCCCAAGACAATGAGTTGAAGAAAAAAAAAAATGAAGCAAAGAAAGATATGAAGCAGTGTGATTATATTATCATGCTGTCTACCTGAAGAGACAGTGAGTTGCAGACAAAGTTGCTGTGGAAGGACTGAAAGGACAAACTACACCACTCATTGTACCAGGTTAAAGAAAAAGGAGGAAGCATGTTTCTCCTGGCTCTCTCTCCTCTCTTACTTCCTGTTGCTTATGGTACATCCCAAGTGGGAACCATCTTCTATACTCTTTTTTGTTCAATGTTCATGAAATTAGATTCCAAAACCTGCCTGATGTTTGTTTTACTGAAGTCCCTAAGTGAGAAAGACAACCTCACATAAGTAATCTGTGAGACAAGATAAAGAAGAATGTAGTTGGGGAAGGCTGAGTAATGGCACAAAGTTTACGTATCATATATTTGCCAACTTTATGTTTTCCTTTACCCCCTTATTTCCAAACTTCAGTGCCCCAGCCTCTTTTCAGGAAGAGAGATTCGTTATATGCAATACTTAATGTACCTCTGAACCAATTCATCTTATCGGCACTGTTGTACATAAGCTACTTCTACTCCTCAAAATACCATCTTACATTAAATGGAGAAAAGTTGGAGGGGAGTGCCTGGGTGGCTCAATCAGTTAAGCACCCGACTACGGCTCAGGTAATGAACTCATGGTTAGTGAGTTTGAGCCCGCGTCAGGCTCTGTGCTGACAGCTCTGAGCCAGGAGCCTACTTCAGATTCTGTGTTTCCCTTTCTCTCTCTGCCCCTCCCTTGCTCATGCTCTGTCTGTCTCTCTCTCAAAAGTAAATAAACATTAAAAAAATTAAATAAATGGAGAAGAGCAATAAACCAAATACAGACTTGAGTAAGTTAAAACAATATTCTATGTAGAAATGGTAAAGAGAAATATATATATAATTGCATTTTATTTCAGTTTAAGGACCTGAGTTTTTATATTTGTTGTTGTTCAATATAATTAAGTCATTTTGCCTGTTTATTTTCAATGCTACATTTTGAATTGATTGAAAAATATTTAATGCTGTCACTGAAATGGATTCATTTTCTTCTGAGCAAACCACTTAGTCACTTGATATTCTCTTGTATTGAGAGATTTATATGACAACATATTTCTTTTGGTAAACAAGCGACTGGCACAAAGAGAAGTGGAATGTCAGTGTTGGAAAGGACATTTAATTTCTCCTCTATGTATAAAAAGCTCGGTGTTGGCTGGGTTTCTGCACAGCAAATGTGAAAATAAAATAGTATGTAGTTTTTTTTTTTTTTTTGATTTTCCACCAAAAATGTCAAAGGAATGACATTTCTCTTTTATTTATTTATTTATTTGGTGCTAAGGCCTACAGTTTAAAACTATGAGATAAAAGTGAGGAGGCAGACCAACCACTCTGTAAATTCAGAATGAGCAGTAGTACAAGCACTGGTAAAGTAATACAAGAGGAGAGATTAAATTTGGAATATGCTGATCATTTTTTTCGTGACGATTTCCTAAATTTGGTCTATTAAACTTTTACACAAAAATATTATGTTCTAACTGGCAGGTTAAGACGCCCATAAGAAAGAATGATTATTTGGATTAATAGTTGAACCAGTTAAAATTAAGCAAAATAAACTGTACAAGCATCAAATAGTAAGGGCAGACATCAAATAGACAACAATGAATAAAACTGAGTGGAGAGAAATACTGAATGCTAGGATAATAGAAATATTATTTTTAAAATGCTTCTAATGATAGAGTTAGATAATCAGGATCCAATAGTGCTGTCAAAATATTCTGGGGTGCCTGGGTGGCTCAGTTGGTTAAGCGTCTGACTCTTGATTTCAGCTCAGGTCATAGTCTTAGGGTTGTGAGGTCAAGTCCTGCATTGGGCTCCACATTGGGCATGGAGCATGCTTGAGACTCTCTCCCCCTTTCTCTCTAAAAAAATTAAGATAAAACAAATTAATATTTGTAGTAAAAAAAATCAAACAATAATTAAATCACCAAAACCACATACCACATATTTCTAATTTTAGGGCAAAGTGAAATAATTTACACAACACAGGGCAAGTGACTTAACCTAAGTCACTTAAAAATAGTATTTAGAAATGATACTGAAAGCTAATAAAAGATTTAAAACTGTATATAAATACTGTAATGTGGTTAGAAATTTTGTAAGAAATTCTGAAACTTCTTTTATGTTATGCTTGTGTTGAATAAATAATTAATATATTGTATAGAATTAAAGCTAGGTTTTTCATGGAGAAAAATGTTACAAATAAGAAATGGGAGGAGGACAGCATGAAATCTTTGGTATTGGATTGGAATCAGAAGTATCAATATGAACTCATATTTTATTTTATTTTATTTATTTTTATTGATTTATTTATTTTGAGAGAAACAGAGACAGCACGAGGCATGGAGGCACAGAGAGAGAAAGAGAGAGAATCCCACGCAGGCTCCCCATTGCCAATACAGAGCCTGGTGTGGCCTCAAACTCATGAAACCATGAGATCATGACCTGAGCTGAAACCAAGAGTCATATGCTTAACCAACTGAGTCACCTAGGCACCCCAGTATGAACTCATATTTTAAGTCTAGATGTGATAAATTAATGATGATTATGATAGGTAAGTAGGTAAATAGATAGATAGATAGATAGATAGATAGATAGATAGATAGATAGATAGATAAATGTGTTGGCTAGTATACAGCCAGATACAGCTAGATACAGGTATCTCTTAGGGTCTTTGAGCGATGACACTCTAATAGCACTGTGCATGTCTAGCGCCCAGATCTTGATACCTAAAGTCTATTCTTCAATAAAAGGAACCAAGGATTCTTGGAAAATTGTTAGATCCTGGTGCTGTGGATGGGAAAATATAAAATGAGTCTGGAGCATCTTGTAGTAGGAAGGATTCAAAAAGTTTAGGGGCACATTGAAAGGACACAGAGCTAGCAGAAAGAAGCTTCCAATGGCCGAAGATGGAACAATTTAAGCAACAAAATAAATTGATCATACTGTAGTATAATCCATAATATTAAATCAGTATCCATGGGTCCATATTGTTATAAATAATTGATTAAAAGCATACAGTGGGAAGAAGGGACAGCTGATCCTCACAGAACATTCCAATTAGTAAAAGTATAACAGAATTAGAGAAAGAAAAAAATCACCATTAGGGCACCACAGTAATAATTGTTGCAGGCAAGATCCACCAATGGAAGCTAAAATTATTGTACAAATATTGATGGGAAACAATATTTGTACAGTATCAAAGAATGTACCCCATGATGTTTGTTAGTGGCAAATATTAAAATAGTAACTTTATAGTTTAGAAACCAGCAGATACCACCTTAATAAAATGATGAAGTTTACATCAACTATCAGAATACTTATTTATGTCATATTTATATCACATAATTTTGTGGTAGTCTAGCTCAAAATAGAGAACCTCAATCAAATCGTAGGTTTCCATGAGAAAATCCTAATGGAGGATCGTTCTTGTAAATAATGGCTCATACTCCTTGAAAGTGTCCAATTTTGAAAGATAAGGAAAGGCTGAAACTTGCCACAGAAAGGATGTGAAGGAGGTAGGTAAATGGGAGATGGGATCCTGGACTGGATCCTGGACCGGATCCTGGAGTGGAAAAAGGAAAAAATAAATAAAAAAACCAAAAAACCAAGTCTATTAGGGAACTCTGTACTATTTTAGTAGCTATATTTTAATGCTAAAATTATGCCAAAATAACAAATAATAATAATTCTAATTTAAAATTGTTATTGAACTCTATGAAAATCATTCATGTTTCTTCCGTAATAAAAAGGAAATATTACAGGAACGACTGGGTGGCTCAGGCGGTTAAGCAGCCAACTTCGGTGCAGGTCATGATCTTGTGGTTCACAAGTTTGTGTCGGCCTCTGTGCTGACAGCTCGGAGCCTGGAGCCTGCTTCAGATTCTGTGTTTCCGTCTCTCTCTGCCCCTCCCCTGCAAATGCTCTGTCTCTCTCTCTCTCTCTCTCTCTCTCGCTCTCTCAAATACAAATTTAAAAAAAAATAATAAAAAAAAGAAATATTACAAATTGTGTATCTTACCTGTGATGACAAATAGCTGTCAATGGTATGTTACATTAAAAAGCCCAGACTTTATCCTTCTAATCTAAGTGTAGTTTTGAAAATGAATGACCAAGTAAATGTTCTTTAGGGGGAAAAAAAACTGAATAAGAGAATATGTGTATGTATACATATTCACACACATACATAAGATATACATATATATGTTTTTATGTAAAAGATGTTTGTATGTCTCCAGTATTATGAGATTTAGCTGTCAAAAATTATACAAGGGTGCAATCTGTGCCAAACATCCACACTAGCATATTTATTTTAAAAATAAACTGGGAAATATAATTTATTAACTTTTCAAAAAAATCATTGAAAGAAAAAATGCATTGGATTTTGGCTCACTTTTTGAACATTTGTATATACAATATCCTCCAGATATCTTGACAGGAACCAACTGATATCATCAAAAGTAGAAATGTTTTAGCTAACATTTTAAACTCCTATGTAATTGATTCAATGAATCAGTGGACAGTATTCATATTTAGTAATTGACATCAACAGCACATGCTTGACATGAAGATCTGTTTATCATTTTTAAGTTAAATGTTAGTTTTGAAACTCAATAAAAATTAAAATTTCAAATAAATAAACTTAGATTGAAACTCTAGAATCATCATATCACAAGATTTAATTTTGTATTTATAATGTCATGAAATAGTCAGTCAAAATTTCCTATTTTAAAATGTTACCAATAATATTTTATAAGGAACAAAAGTGTTTTATAACATGCATAAATAAGTTATGTTTAATATATTATTCAATGATTATCTTAACTGTTTAATGTAAGTTTTAAAAATTGGGTGATATTGGGGCGCCTGGGTGGCGCAGTCGGTTAAGCGTCCGACTTCAGCCAGGTCACGATCTCGCGGTCCGTGAGTTCGAGCCCCGCGTCAGGCTCTGGGCTGATGGCTCAGAGCCTGGAGCCTGTTTCCGATTCTGTGTCTCCCTCTCTCTCTGCCCCTCCCCTGTTCATGCTCTGTCTCTGTCCCAAAAATAAATAAACATTGAAAAAAAAAAAAAAACTTTAAAAAAAAAAATTGGGTGATATTAATATAATATTACTATTAATAAAATGACTACACATCTATAAGAGGATGGATTGTAACTAAAATAAGATACAGAATTAACAATAAAAAATGTTTAAGATCCACTACTTCAGTGTATTATAAACATCTTCAGGGCAATTATCATGGCTTGTTCCCTGTTTGTCCTCCAAAGGTTAACCTAGTTCTTGGTATATAGTGTGTTCAAAATAAGTAATAATTATAGGAAGGAATTACTACCTTAAAGTTGAATGAATGAATGAATGAAGTAGTCATCACATAACAGCTCAAGAGAATTACTATTTTCTCAGGGATTAAAATCTAGGATTTCTGAGTTCCTTAGTGTTAAATCTTCAAGATCCTACATTTTCCCAATTATTTTGTGTTCTATTTGTCAATTGGTATCGAGATAGTTAGAAAATTTTGGTTGATTGGGCAGAGAAGGAAATGTTAAAGAGTAAGATAATTCAAGCACAAATACGTATAAGAATTGATTTCTACTAATTTTTCATACGAAAGTCTGTCAAGATGGCCAACAAAGTAAAAGATGCTCAACATCAAAATTACAATGAGCTATCACCTCACATCTGTCATAATAGCTAAAATAGAAAAAAAAAAAAAACAAGCAACAAGTGTTGTTAAAATTTGGAGGAAAGGAACTCTTGTGCACTGTGGTGGTAATGCAGCCACTGTGGAAAACAGTATGGTGGTTCCTCAAAAATTTAAAAATAGAACTACCCTAGTAATCCAGTAATTGCACTACTGGGTATTTACCCAAATACACAGTTACTAATTCAAATGGATATATGCACCCATATGTTTACTGCAGGATTATTTACAGTATCCAAAGGAAGCAGCCCAAGTGTCTATCAGTAGAAGAATGGATAAAGAAGATCTGGTGTGTGTGTGTGTGTGTGTGTGTGTGTGTGTGTGTGTGTGTATGCAATGGAATATTATTCAACATAAAAAAGGGTGAAATCTCATCATTTGTAACAAAATGGATAGAGCTAGAGAATATAATGCTAAGTGAAATAGTAGAGAAAGACAAATACCGTATGATTTCAAACTCATATGTGGAATTTAAGAAACAAAGCAAAGGAACAAAGGCGGGGAACAAAAAAAGAGAGAGAGAGAGACAAACCAAAAAACAGACTCTTAACTATAGAGAGCAAATTGATGGTTACCAGACGAGAACCGGGGGTGGGCGGGGTGGGGGAGTTAGGTGAAATAAGTGATAGGGATTAAAGAGCGCACTTATCTTGAACACTGAGCAGTGTAAAGAATTGTTGAATCATTATACAGTACACCTGAAACTAATATAACACTGTATGTTAACTATGTGGGAATAAAAATAAAAACTTAATGAAATTTTTAAAAAGTCTATCTCAAATGTAGCTAAGACTTTACAGATGATGCAGAGAAAAAGGTGCTTGTATGCTCTCTTGGTGCATGATGGATGGACATTGAAGAATTTCATATGGATGGACCCCAGAGGGCTGTTGATAAAATATCCCAAAGTTATGTTGACAGTAAGAATCAGAATTATTCTTGTTATCTATTATCTGAACTTTAGCAAAAATTCATCAACTATATCAAGAGCTATGGAGGTGGAGATAAAGTAATAATATTTTATAGATATACATAAATCATAATAAAAGGTTATGTATAAGTTCAATTGTGTTTTATAGCATGTTGTTTCAGAAGTCTGATTATCACATTTCTAATATTTAGTTATGTTACTTTGCCTGTAAATTTTTGATCATTAAAATGTGATTGCAAAATAGATTCTACAGTTTATCTTAAATTGTACATTTACGGAAATCATGAAGCCTCTAAAGGCTTCCTTATTTTCATAGGTGAGAGTGTCAATCCTGTAACATTGCAAAGTACACATTTTTTGTGTGCATTTCTGGTAGTACTAAGTCTCAAAACTATGTAGAAAAAAAGAATGAAAAGTTTTAATGAATAAAATAAAATTCAAGAGTATCTCAGAGTATTTCATTTAATTCATACAATGTTTCTAAGAGCTATTGTACTCTAGGCTTGATGTAAAATTACTTACTATTAATACTGATTCTCTGATGCAGGTGATTTCTTTCTCTGTGACTGAATTCATACCTAAATGGTAAAAGAATAATGCTCTTTCTCATTTCTAACTCTTTTAGGTAGATTGATGATAAGTATGACCTTAAGCAATTATAAACCTCTGGGTCATTTTATAAGGAAAAAAAGGATAATACACCATAGACATACAAGTTTGTTTTGTTACATTAATCCTATAGGAAACAATTTGTCTGGGAACACAGAGTTCACTAGCACACAATGATTTTATTTTTCTTCAGGGGTTCCAGTCAATGCCTAAAAAAGAAGCAATTTACTAAGTTGTACCTTGGGGCATTGTAATTCACTACACATGGGTGAACATTTTGCTTTGGGAAGATAGTTACTCATGGCAAGATCAAATCTTTCCAGCTCTATTTTGCAGCGACAACAGTAACTTGTGTTAAGAGTAACAATGACAATGTAGAGTCCACCTTTCTTTTATAGTAGTTTTCAGCTTCTTTAAATTTTAGTCTGCTTTTTAGCAACTTCCCAATTGATTTTCTCTGTGTATAGTATAACCTTAACAATGTGACATAAGTTTAAAAAAATCACTCAGGCATTTTGTGTATGTGTGTGTGGTTTCTACCTCTTCAATAAAGCTTTCTCTTGACTCCACAAGACTGTACTGTTCTCCATTTATACTAAGTCAAAAGCCACTAATAGTGCCTATCATTCAAAATACATTTAATGAAATACTGATTTATTTTTTTTTCGTTATTTGTTCAGGGATCTTTGTATATGTTATTTCACTCAATCTTCTCAAGAACATTAAAAGGTGGGTATTGGTCCCTTTCTCATATCAGTTAGTAAAGACTGACATCAAGATCATATTGTTAGAAACAGGAGAGCCTGGGTTAAAAGCTTATCTGTCCTTTTTATATGTAATTTTTTATTTACATTTATCATGTTAATAAAAATTCAAGTAATGTATGTTGGCATACTAGATTTGACCCATATTATGTATTCATCAGCAATTTAATTTTAATGGTCATACAACTCAATTTTGGATTTATATGAAAATCTAGAGGCAGTCAGACACATTGTAGCAAAGCTCAATGACTTATTAAGTGTGAATTGTTTCAAATATTTCAAATATTTTGTTTGTAATTGAAGAATCTTGTTTGTATGCATCCCATCCCCCACAGCACCACTGTATTCTTATATTCTAATATGTCATTGTGACTGTGAATTACCCAATATAATTTCACTCTTGACTGTATCATTGCTTTGAAGCCTCTCTACTAGGTAGACAAAGAAGACAAGTCATGTTTAGTGTTGCTAATATACCTTATCTTTTTTTTTAGTATAGTTGACACAGAACATTATATTAAATTCAGTTGCACAACATAGTGATTCAACAAGTTTATACATTATGCCTTATCTTCTAAAAACTGATTGTTACATGGAGAAGATGAACTGTACTAGCATCCATTTTTCATTTTTCTACCAGTTCTTAATTTCATACAATGAGTTGAGTTTTGTTTGATGAATGGCTCCCTGTTACCTTCAGGACCAAATCCAAACCCCTTAACTTGGCATACCAGACCCTTTATAATCTGCTTTGTGATTAGTTCTCCAGTTTTATCATTTGGCAGTCTCCCCTCACACCTGTGCCCCAGGCACACTGGACGATTTGTTGTGCCTTGGCAATGCTGTGTCTCCTCATGCCTGGGTGCCTTTGCATGTCCTGCCTAGTGAGTGCTTCTGCTCATTTCTCTGCTTGGCTAAATCCTACTCATCTCTCAAAATCAGTTCAAATATTGAGTAAGAATATTTCCCACTTGACCCCAGCCTATGTAAGAGAGAGATTGATAGATATACATGCACATTCCAGTTTCCAAAAGACTTGAACCTACCTGAAAACCAATCCCACCCAATTTGTAGTATCCTTATAAAAACAAAATTTTTGCTTATGTTAAATTAAGTTAGGATTAACATTAAAATGGAATGTTGTAAACACTGAAGGCCACAAGAAATTTAGAATTTTGACCCATCTTTTTATTTATCTTCTTATTTATCTGTTCCACGATTGGCATAAAGTGAGAATGGATCAAACATCCAGATCTGCTGCAAAACATACTTCATGTTTCTTCCTTTATACCATTTCAAGAGTTTCTTATATTTTTGCATACATGAAAGCTTTCACAAAACTATGTATAAAGTATTTTATGAATGGTTCAAGATATTTTTAATGTTGTTTTTGATTTTATAGTATTGACATGAAAGTATTGATTTTAGGGCTCACCCCCTAATTAAAATGTAACTCAATTATTTTATATATCCACATACTCCATTGAGTTAAATAATATATATCTTTTTTTCTAGTCATCTGAAATATCTTTAAAAACGGGAGATATATATTTTATTTTGCATCATAATAGCTCCATTTTAGAGGCTCAATAACTTTGGATAATTGAATAAGTTAATGTATAAATATCTTAATAGGTATATTTTCTCAGATCACAAGTAGATTTTACCACTACTTTGTTACTGAAAAATCAGAAAAGTTGCTTACACTATATGATATTTTCATTGTTTCTATCAGTGATTGTTCTATTGCCTTAAATTCATCAAAGGAGATATTTAATAAGGACTACAGGAGTAAAAATTCTTTGCATTTGACAGAAGGTATTTGCATAAACTTACCAAAGAGATACTTTACTCAGAATTAAAATATATAAATAAACATAAAGTTTGGCAATGAAAAATAATTACCATTTTAAGGTAGTGCTTTGAAAAATGCACTGGATCCATATGAACTTTTAAAATTCAAGTGATGAGGACTATGAGTGTGCAAGCTGTGTAGTAACACAATTGTTGCATGTTGTCAGGTAACAAAAGATGCTTGGAGAGGTAAATAATTATCCATTTTGATATAAAATATTGTCCATTACCTTGAATCAAAGATGAATATTTAAGACATGAATTCAGTTCATCTTTTCCCTGCAAGGAAAGATGCTGTTTGTCTTTATGAACTGGATTAAATCTTAATATGGCCACCAGAGACCAAGCAGTTTGATAGGAATTATTTTGAAGCTTTAGACACCTAGAAGACTTTGAAGTTTTTTTGCAGAAGGACATAGGAACAGATATTTAATTTTTCTAAATGAAAACATGTTTTATGCCATTGAATTTAAAAATTATTGTTGGGGTACCTGGGTGGCTCAGTCAGTTAAGTGTCCGGCTCTTGGTTTCAGCTCAGGTCATGATTTCATGGTTTGTTGGGCCCCAGCCCCGCATCAGGCTCTGTGCTGACAGCACCATATTGCTTGGTATTCTCTCTGCCCCTCACCTGCTCACACTGTTTCTTTCTCTCTCAAAATTGGATAAGTAAACTTAAAAAACAATACACCGTTTATGACTTTCTGATCATGGAATTGATGTTTATTTTTCAGTTTATATAAATCTATTTCGATAGAATAAGGCCATAAAATAATGCTGTTTTGGACTCTTAGGAGGGAGAGGCTTTTCAACATGATATGATGCTTGTGAAGAGAAAACCCTGCAGAAGATCACAGATTTTCCATATGTTATGTTGTTCAACAAAAGTTCAGTGTAGCATATAATTTATGGATTCTCACGTGATCCAAATATCAAAATATGTTAAAAATTCAACTCAATCATTCCTGCTAAAGTTTCTGCTCTTCCTTGTTAACTTTTCAAAGACAAAATTATACCCTCTGTCTTGGATATGTCCTAAATAGTAGATGCTGCTTTTCTCAAAGTATTTAGGTTATAAAATAACAACATATTAAGTTTATATTTGAAACTTTAATTTATACCAGAAATAAAAATTTAAAAGATACAATTTTTTTAAATAATTTTATTTTTAAGTAATCTCTGCACCCAATGTGGGGCTTGAACTCACAAGTCTAAGATCAAGAGCCACATGCTCCACCAGGTGAGCCAGCCAGGTGCCCCTAAAATGTACAATTATAAGAAATAGGTCAGTATGTGTGTGCCTCATTTATTCATATACCTGAAATAAGTTTCTTAGGTGGAATTTCAAGAAATATTTTTGTGAAAACAATATATGGTAAAGGATATTTTACAGATAGGGGACAATTTGCTAGTAATCCACACTGTACAGTGACATATGATAGTTACATATATGTGCTCCTCGAAAAAGAATGTCATTTCCATACCTTCACTTTCCTAGTCATAAAATAGATGGGTTGCAATGGGTGATACTTAATGTCTTTTTATGTTAAAATTACTCTAAGATTCTGGCAAGTCAAAACAAACCTGATCCTGGGATCTTTCGTTCATTCTTCATTCTTTATCATAGCATCATTGATAATGTTAGAGTAATATAACAAGAACAAAGATTAACGTGGGATAGTAACATACCTTCTCTTTCTCATCCTCATTCAATTTCCATCATAAGTTAGAAAATAATTAAATAAAATATTCAATTATTGAAATTATTTCCTAAGTTAGAAAATAATTAAATAAAATATTCAATTATTGAAATTATTTCAGAATAAAATATTCAATTATTTCAATTATTTGAAAATAATAATTCAAGTAAATGATCTTGATAAGGATTAATATACACATATTATAATATTATGATAATGTTGTTGAGTAAAGAAATAGTTAAGGAACAGGAGAAGAACATCAAGGTGAGGAATATAATTAAGTCAACACCTAGGAAGAGAATTGGGTATGTTTTTATAAAAATAACTTCCTGTCACTTACATTATTTTTACTGTGGTTAATAGATATACTTCCTTAATTTAGTTGGCTAATAGATATACTTCTTTAATTTATTAACTTTTAAACTATATTTATCTTGGCAACAGTAGAGAAAAAAATTTTGCATGCCAAGACCAGACTGCTATTTTGGTTTCAGCCAAAGGTATATCTATATGCATATGATACAGCTGGGTATCAATGTTGGGGAAGCACAAAGAAAACATAAAATATTTTCAAATTTTTCAATATTCAAGATACCCTTTGAGAGTAAATGTTGGAAATGGTTGAAAATCTGTTCACACATGAAACAAAGTAACTAGATTTTATAGAATAATAAGGTTCTAACTTCCATAAGTTATAGCAACTTCCTTCATTAATTTTATATGATCTAAGAGATCCATATATATGTGATATGACTATATAGTGTTTTTGGAGGCCACTTGATTGTAACTTATAATTAGAAAATTAGTCTCTCCATAAATGTAAAGTGAAAATAGATTCTCACATCATTTTGGGGAATAGGTATTATTTGTTGAAAAATGGGCTATTTTGCTGAAATGTATACAGTGCTTCCAATTTATACCTATTTTGTTCAGCTTTTTCACTTGTTTTCAGATGATCAATCTGCATTAATGGATATTTATAAGTATTCTAAATGTTTAGTAGTAGGAGGGAAAATTTGACGTCTGTATGTTTCTGTCTAAAATAACAAATTGCTTTCGAACTTTAAAATTTATATAAAGAAAAATGGAAGCTTCTTTTTTTCTATAGTACATCCTGTCCTAACTTAAAAAAATGTAAATGTGAAAACCTAAATACATCGATTTCCTATTTTCATCTAAAAAAAGAAATTCCTTTCAGTTTGGAAATGAACAAAGACTTCTCAATAAATATGGAACACCCTTTTGTACTTCAGCTTTAGGTTTATTTTAATGTTTTAAATGTGGTTTAAGAGAAATCGACATTAAATTGCACAAAGGACATAGATTCAAACATATAGATTGGAGCGTACTCTTTAAAATAGAACCATTACAACAAAATTGTACTCTTTATCTCCAGAATTATAACAAGGTTACTTTGTATTTGCAGAAGAGGAGAGCAGAGGCAATAACTTGGTGAAAATAAATGGAAGAAAACTTTCTAAAATAAATGAATGTGCAGACCAATTCAAGGTCAGTTGTAAGCATGATGAGAGATTACCATCCTTTTTCCTTTTTTCACTGAAAATAGATCTACATTTATACAGATGGCTTTTTCTTTTAGGAAGAGGTTAGTTGTCATTCACATTACATTTGATACACTTTGGAATGAATCAAATATAATTTTCTTCCATATGTCTAGCAAATCAAGCCCATTTATAAACACTGGCCACACCCATTTCAATCTGTTGTCACCAGTGTAACTCCTCAGAGATAAATAAATCTTCCATAAGTGCATCAGATGACAGTAATGATATACTTTAGTTATAATTTCTCTGGAAAGTAATATGATATCTTCTGTCATTTTGGTTCTTATGAGCTAGAAAAAATTGTCAGCAATTTGAAGTATTTTTATTCACTGGCATTAGTTAAGATATAATGTTTCCTTTAGTTGAGTCCCACATGAATGCCAATAAATATTTGTATTTCTTAAAGAAGTTGGAAGTAAGGGAAGAAAAAAATACGTGAGATTTTTATCTTTGAAAAATACCTAAGTCTATGAATCTGAAAGACATTTGGAGGTCATTTAGTTCAGCCATGTAGCTATTCAATTCTTTGCACCATAACCCAGGAAAGTAGCTTGAATATGCTTGAGCACCTCTAAAAAGTTGAAGTCACTTTTATACAGAGGAATTTCCACTATTAGATTCCTCTTGTGAAGGTGTATTTGATCCATGGCTAACAAAGGCATATTTTGTTTCATGAATGTAATGCCAGCAAAATTTTTGTTTAGAAAATCGAGGGTTCTTAACCTTTAACATTGTACCACTCGCCAAAAACATTAGTTCAATGTTTATTTTGTTTGTTTTTCTCATTTGTCTAACTCTAAACACAACTAAAATTATGTTATTTTTGTTTATTTTGCTTTTATACCTATTTTTTCATATTTAGCATTATTTAAAATTTTAGTTTCATCCCCACTGAAGATTTAGTCCTCCTTGCACAGCTCATTATAAACATATACAATGTATTTTATGTACCCCCATGCACATCATATTTTATTGAAGCTTACTGTGGAATTCTCCATGCAAAGTCAATTCATTGGGCATGTATCATGTTATACCTAACTCATAGGAATGTTTTGTGATTATGAAGTCATCATCACCATTTGAGAGCCCTGTCAATTCTTGGATAATATTGTATTGAAGAATGTTATTCGTAACTGATTTCAGCAACTTCATGCAGGGCAATAACTGCCACCCACTATCTGATCACACTCTTTATTTTCCATTTTTTCCTTATTCTCACATAGTGAAAAGTACGTAAAACCTGTAAGTAAAATCTCAATGTATAAGATTTTATTCATATGTATGAGCACACAGCATGGCAACAGTGAAGAAACACCTGTTGGGTGGGGCAGGAATTATTTCTTTATACTATAGTTTGATCTATTCTTCCAAGATGAACATGAAGTCCATTCACTTCAGTGCCTACTATTCTTTAGGAGTCTGGTCCTCTGATGCACAAAGAAAAATATGGCATTAAACTAATGGGATGCTCTCAGAGCAGAAAGAACCAAGAACAGTATATTTTTTTTCCTTTAGCAATAATGGGAGCATAATATGAGCACAACTAAGAGCTAGTATAAAATAGAGTTTGAGAAAATGAGTTATGCAGTGCACTCATGAGTAATTTTTTTAAAGAAAAGGTACACATTTAATGCTTTCTGAATCCTAGAATGTCTCAAGTGCCTTTCTTCCACCTGAAGATTTGTGTATCTTAGCTGGATATTTGTTTCCTGCATCCCAGTTCTTTTTTTTTTTCCAAAAGTTTGAAAGATGTTACGTCATCTTCTAGTCTTCAGTACCATAGATGAGAAACTGAGAAATTTCTTATCTCTCTCTTCCTTCTTTCTTTCTGGTACTCATTGCTGAATATCCTTTCAGCCTAAAAACTTAGGCCATAGTATAAAGCTTGCTTTGCCTGGGACTTCCTGACTAAACTGTTTGTGGCAGAAGCTTAATTCTAATTGTATGAGCAATTGGACACTCTCTTGACCTCCACTGTTGAAAGCCTAAAATACTGTGATCTTAACCCATCTTTGAATTCTTTTGACAAAACTTCAGAAGAGTAGACTTATTCTGAACAGAGATTTCTTGATACTCACCTCCAGAGAAATAGTATTTCTCCATGTATGTAGGCCAGCTCTTGACTTCTGCTGGGGATCCCTGAAGACAGAGGTGCAATCTTGCTTTTAGAGACAAGTATTCCTTAGATCTGTGAGGGAATGTGTGTTCATTTTCTTGTCTTAGCTTCTCTGTCTATTCATGGCTGCCTTGCCCTTGAGAGAAGATTGTTATATGTAATTTCTTAGAATATGACATTCTTTAAAATTTTAAAACTTTTGACTTCTGTTTTCCATTTTCTCTCTATGAGGACTTGATAGGTAGGAGTCACTAATTTTCCTTTCATCTAGATTGGTCTTCTCTAAGACTCTGATCTAGCTTGTAGTGTACTCAGAAGCCTAAACTCAGTGATAAGTCATAAGAAGCCTACTTCAGAGAAAAAGGTCATTCATCTTCTGTTTGGCTAATGGCATTGAAAAAAAACAACTCTTGATTTTCATCTTTCTAGTTCCCATATCATTTCACAGTTGATTGAAAAACATGGTGCAAAAGAGAGATATGCTTACTGGAATTCAAAACTATAGCCTAAATATGTCCAAAATATATGGCCTTATAGTAACATACAAAGATTTATGTTAGAAGGTGGAGGAGGGACAGTAAAGTATCCTCCAGACTGAGAAGGCACTTTTAGACCAAAAAATGAAGCAAACTACTCCATACCATTCTGATAGTTTTATTCAGGGTAACTTACTGGCAGGTGAAACTGGGAGGATGGATGATCCTGACACTATGCAGGTATTCTCCTTCTGGAAAGCCTAGCTCTTAATCCACAGATTTTACAGAGCAAGGGGATGTGCAGGGGTCATTGTGGTGAGGTGAAAGAATTTACCATTTACAGATCTTGTGGAGCCATTTGTGCACCAGAGGGGAGAGTGGAGAAGAAACTATGTTATCTCTAGTAACCTAAACAACTTTAGGAAACATCAGAACAAGGCTTCCCACATTCCGGTCTGGGCATATATTAAACTTAAGTGTCCTGGAGCAGGTATCTCTGAGGGAGGTCATTGTGCTGACATGAACAAGATCAAAGGCCAAAGATGGAATCCGTACTGTCAACACACTCCTACCGTACAGAATGGTTTAAAATGTTTGGATTTCTTGATTGTTTGTTTCTGGTGGACAACAGGTTTCACAGTAGGCATCATAACAATGAGAGACTCCAAATGGCTGAAGGGATCAATATGGAATAAATTTTAAAAAGGGGGAATGGCGTGGGTTGATCCTGCTTTGTAATTATGTATAGCACTGGTCTTATCCGAATGGTAACATTCTAAAATATTCATGTGTAATTTGCATTATTAAAATACATTGATTTTATGCATATTATTGAATAGGATTCAGCAAATGTATTCATCTATATAACCACCACTTTAATAGTATATAGAATATTTTTGTTTCCCTGTACCCTTCCACCTATCTGATCACTATAAGTTAGACTTGAGTTTTCTAGAGTTTTGCATGGATGGAATCATATCATGTATACCTTTTATATTTGGCTGTTTTTTTCCTTCAACAGAGTGTTTTTCACATCCATCCGTGTTTTTGTTAACATCAATAATTCATTCTTTTTTATTGCTGTGTAGTATTCTACTGTATGGATGTACCACATTTGTTTTTATCATTATTTTCTTTTCTCTATTATAGAAAATAGTTGAAATATCAGCCCCAATTAGCATAATAGGATAGAAACAATTTGTGACTCAAGGAAGTAAATAGGAGATACATCTTTTGTGTTTGCTTCGCAATTTGTATTATAGACCAAATTACCAAATTATAGACTTATTATTTGTAAAGATTTCTATATAGACAGAGCTTATCACATGCAAACCAGCGTGAACAAAATGATCTCTTATTGAAATATTCCATTCCTAATATTTCCAAAAATTGTTGCTTTGAAATTGCTATGCATGAAACCATAATACTTGAAAAATAGAACCCTAATGAATGTAAGTCACTGTTTAAAATGGAAGCTAATCAGTGGGATAGAGCTGCAAATGTTTGACGATAGATATTACTGCTATGTAATAACATTAGTCATGCTTCTTAAAACACTTTATGCATATGTTTGTTTTAAACATATTTCCATCATTTAGTTCTAAGAGACATGTCATTTAGACTGCAGTAGTTGAAAACAACCAATAAAAGCAAGAGTAATTTAAGAAGTTTTCTAGTGTTTTTTTCTCTCATGCCTTTCTTTTTTTTCCCTTTCTATTTTGCCTCATCTTAGTGCCATCCTTAGACTCAGGTATAAGGTTACAAAGCACAGAGACCAGCACTTAAGAGCATCTTGAACTTTAGGGAGGCCTGCTCTTCACCTTCTGTGGCTGAACCCTTTTACATGGGGTCAGAAGTTACCAGGCTAAGGGAAACTTCACATCTAGAGGAGAGCCCTCTCTGTCGTAGAGCGTGGTCCAGATACCTGGTACTTTTCTTTAAAGGCCCGGAGCCTGTTTCTGGTTCTTGCGATGAGCTTTTCCCTAATACCTTCTTTCTAAAAGCAGACCACACTGCTATATTTGTATCTGAGGCCTTAAGGGGTAGTCAAAAAGTGACTATTTTAAAGGGGCGGTGCATAGACAGAGCAGGTGCTTCAGCTGGATTGTCCATATGCACTTGTGGGATGGCAAAAGAAGAGGTGAAACTCATGGGCTGTAGAAGCCAGTAGGCAGTGGCCAGTTCTCTCTCTCTCTCTCTCTCTCTCTCTCTCTCTTTATTTATTTATTTGAGAGAGACTGCACGTGTGCACATGAGTGAGAGGGGCAGAGAGAGGGAGAGAGAGAATCCCAAGCAGGCTCCACCCAGTGTGAACCCGACAGGGGGCTAGATCCCACTGAAAGATCATGACCTAAGCCCAAATCAAGAGTTGAACACTTAAACTGAGACACCCAGGTTCCCTTTGCTGCCATTTCTGCCATGGATATGTGAGGTATAGAGAGTTTTAAATTTGGACTTGGTCTTCCAGGTGATCATGAAGATAATTTGTCAAGGTATGAAAAGAGGATCGATCTATTTGATTTAAAAGTTTGATGGCTTGGGGCGCCTGGGTGGCGCAGTCGGTTAGGCGTCCGACTTCAGCCAGGTCACGATCTCGCGGTCCGTGAGTTCGAGCCCCACGTCGGGCTCTGGGCTGATGGCTCAGAGCCTGAAGCCTGTTTCCGATTCTGTGTCTCCCTCTCTCTCTGCCCCTCCCCCGTTCATGCTCTGTCTCTCTCTGTCCCAAAAATAAAATAAAACGTTGAGAAAAAAAAAAAAAAAAATAAAAGTTTGATGGCTTAATTTAAATTTTAAGCTATTTATACATATGGAAACTTACCATACATATAAATAGCTTAAGTCTCTCTCTATATATATAGCTTAAAAGTAAGTTTTTACTCTTACCCAAGTTCTGAAAATATAAATGGAAAACTGAATTTATTTTTGAGTCTATTTTTGAGTATTACAAGCCAAGTGTAAAGAATTATGTTAAGTAAGTCTTTGTTTTCAATGAACCTTTGTGGGATATTCAACTATATTCATTCCTTCATACCAAGGAAGCTGATAGCAAAATGATCTGATTCTTTCTTCTTTCCCCTGCTTCCTATCACTGAGAAGTAGGGAGGGAGGGTGTAGATTGTTTTCTTGTATTTTAATAAAACTAAGCTTATTCCTGTTCCAATCACATAATCGCTCATTCAAAATAATGAGGGCTCTTTTTAATCTGTTTTAAGTAGATGATCACATCTCTCACCTAGCTATTGCTGTTGTTGTTAGGGAATTTTTATATGTTTTGTTTATTTGCAGAAAATAATTCAAACACTAGAAAAACAAAAAGTTAACGTTTCCCATGAATTTAACTGTATATATTAAATGCTAAGTCCTTTAGAAAAGTGAAGGAAATGGGGACATCTATATTTTAAGAATTGAAAGTTTTACACAAAGAGTTTTATAAGGATATATTTGTAATTTTTGTAAGTACCTAACAATAAATTTCATAATATAAATTTAACACTGTGTATGTCAAAATGCCATAAATTAAAAAGAAATGAAAAAGTGTGTAATAGTGATTAGAATTTGTCAATACATTAGTTACAAAACATAATTATAAGGCAGAATCAAAAATATAAACAGTTCCAGAGAGCAACTGGGCAACAGGCAAGAACAAATAACTAGAAAAAATATGTAAAATTTTATTCAACTTACTACCTGCTAAGTTTTATCAAATGAGAAATAGAATAATGATAAGCAGGTTTAAAATTTATCAAATTATATAGTAAGTTAAGATGAAAATAATGTTTACTGTTTGAAATTGTGTATCAGATTGGTATCACTATACTCTGTCATTTGGTTTGTTAATTCATCAAAAACAATTTAACAACATACATTAAGAAACACATCTAGGACTATAACCGAAGAAAATCATCTCACATTGAAAGATTTATGAATATTTTTTCTTATCTCAGCATTATTAATATGAAAAAACCTATGAGGAAATTTATAGATAAATGATGTGACAAGTACATTATGAAATATTTTGCAACCATTAAAACAATGTGCTCAAAAGATATTGATGGTTTTGAATTATTAATTTAAACAGGTGCTCTGTTAAAAATTGTACTGAGCGAGTTATCACATTTTTCAAATACAAATGACCAAAAGATAACATTTATTCTCTTTGGGTGTTTACATTATACATTACTTTTTGGCATCCTATGCCTCTTCATATATTCCAAACACATGTATTACTTTTTTTTTCATGTATTACCTTTTAAACAAGGAAAAGTATCATATTTTGTAAGGCCATAAGTTAAACTCCTCATTTTACAGAATTTGAGGCACAGGTGGGACTTGCAGGGGATGGTTCTTACAGAGAGTTAATTGACTAACTAGGTCTGAAACATAACATTCTAAACTAGGATTCTCCCAGGATATCTTTTTCCTCCAAAATCTGAAGCCCCGAATCCTTCCAAGGATTTCCAAGATTGATCTGTACCTGAATGTACCTAGAGTGCTTACTCTGTACTAAATCCAGTAGTAGTCTTGCAGTGGAGACATTGGGTTTAAAAAGGAACTGAAGTTCAAATGTTGATATATTAAAATACTTCACAGTAAAACGTGAAGTTACTTCATAAAGGGGATCGATGGCGAGCAACTGGTCGTAGGAATTTAGGTGTGGGGATGGACAATTCTTTGGAAAATGAGAATTTCCAGGTGAGGCTTTGGGTAGTATTCAGATGAAAGTAAGATAGAATGAAAGTGAAGCTCTGTATAAAATGGTAAGCTGAAATCGTGGAGCAAGAGAATAAGCAAAGTGTGTAATGAAAGTAACCATACAACGTTAGAAAAAGGGAAGAAAGATACTCCTGTTCAAGAAAAATAATTCAAATAGTCTTCTGAAAGTTTATGCCTTTTTCTATTTTAGTTAGAAAAACAAATTACTAAATAAAAGAGCAACTATTTATTTTTGATTTGAGTTTAGTTGACATACAATGTTACACTAGTTTCATGTGTACAACATAGTGAATCAACAACTATATGCTGCTCTGACCACAAGTGTATGTAATGTTATTACAATATCATTGACTGTATTCCCTATGCTGTGCTATACCTTTTATTCCTATAACTTATTCATTCTATAACTGGATGCATGTATCTCCCACTTCCCTTCACCCATTTTCCCCATCCCTCCACATCCTTCCCCTCTGGCAACCATCAGTTTGTCCTCTGTATTTATAGGTCTGATTTTCCTTTTTGATTGTTTGTTTTTGTGGTTGTTGTTGTTTGTTTGTTTTGTTTTTGGTTTTTGGTTTTTGGTTTTTTTTTTTTTTTAGATTCCACATACAAGTGAAATCATATGGTACTTGTCTTTCTCTGTCTGACTTATTTCACACAGCATAATATCCTATAGGTCGATCCATGTTGTTGCATATGTCAAGAGATTATACCACATCTTCTTTATCCATTCATCTATCAGTGTATACTTGGATTGCTTTTGCATTTTGCCTACTGTAAATAATGTTGCAATATACATAGGGGTGCATATATCTTTTTGAATTAGTATTTTAATTTTCTTTGGGTAAATATTCAGTAGTAGAATCATTGGATCATACGCTATTTCTATTTTTAACTTTTTGAGGAATCTCCATACTGTTTGCCACAGGGGTTGCACCATTTACATTTCCACCAACAATGCATAAGGGTTCCTCCTTATCCACATCCTTGCCAACACTTGTTACTTCTTATTTTTTTTTTTTATTTTGGCCATTCTGACAGGTGTGAGGTGATATGTGGACCTGCATTTCCTTTATGATTAGTGATGTTGAGAATCTTTTAATGTGTCTGTTTTATCTGTAAGTCTTCTTTGGAAAAATGTTTAGGTTCTTTACCCATTTTTTCAAGAGATTATTTGTTTTTTTGGTGTTGAGTTGTATATAGATTCTTTACGTATTTTGGATATTAATCCCTTATCAGCTTTTTATTGTTTTAAATTTTATTTAAGAAACTACTAAAGCTGAGAGATGCCTGGGTAGCTCAGTAGATTAAGCATCCAACTCTTGAGTTCGGCTCAGGTTATGATCTCCCAATCATGGAATTGAGCCTTGTGTCTGGCTCTGCCCTGAGCAGGGAGCCTGCTTGGGATTCTCTCTCTCTGCCCCTCATCCATTTGCACATGTGGGCCCCTCTATAAACAAATAAACACGTATTTAAAAAATACTAAAGTTGAAGTATATACTCCAATAGGGAAAAAATGCTAAATTTCACCTAATACTCTTCTCTTCTCTATCATAAAAATGCATGCAACAATGAAACTAACTTCAGAGAGTACACAAACGTTAATCCTTGGATTTTTGAAAGCTGTGTAATTTGTTACTCATTTAATAGCCTACTGACTTAGATCATATGGCTCGCTAAACTATTTAGAGATCTATTGATCATTCACCCATAGTTAGGAAACATTTTTGTTGCACTTATATTTATTGTTAGTTTTATTGACTGCTTTTTTTCATTCATTCTAACTGGTTCATATTCTGTTCACAAAATATCCTATTCATAAATCTTTGACAAGAGATTGTCTCAAAGATGCAGAAATTCTATTTATCAAATAAATTTCATTTAATTTTCCTTCAACAACTTCAAAATTCCTTATTTCAGTTATTGAGAAATGCAAGGTAGTTTCCTCATGACTCAGTGTTTCTTTGACTATATCTCTTAGAAAAAAAATCATAGCTATGTCAGCCAAATAATGTTTGGTGATTCCCAGAATGAACAAACTTGAAAGGTTCTGTTATTTAAGAAGAATCTTTGTTCAACATGTTTATGTCCCATATTTGTACCATTAGATTTGTGGGAAAATGCATTTTAAAATAAAATTCTACTAAAAATCTATGACATGATGATGTAGTTCCTGTATATTTTATTATAATTAGTAATTTCAAAGTCTTAAGGACTTTTATGATTACATGGGTCCTGCCCACACAGTTCAGTAAAATCTTCCTATGTTAAAGTTATCTGATAGGCAAACATAATTCCATCTATAACTTTAATTCCTGTTTACCATGTAATTTAATATATTCACAGGTTAAAACAAGGACAGTTTTGGAGGGATCGTTTTCTGCCTACCACAGTATCATTCCATTTCTTCTGACTTCCATCACTTTTTAAAAAGTAAGTGTTAGTTTTGTTTTTTCTCTTAAGACTTTTAAATTTTAATAAGTCTTTAAATTTGGTCTTTATTCTGAGCAATTGACGTGTGCTTCCTTTTATTTTTATTTATGAGCTTGGGGTTTGGATAACTTTTAAATCTGTTGCTTGATATATATTATCACTTACAGAAAATTCTCAATCATTAGCTCTTCAAATATTGTTTCTGCTCCATTTTCTTTTTTTCTGTTTTTGTGGGATTTAGATTGCAAATATGTTATATCTTTTTAACACTTCATTTCTTTATCTCACATATATTTTTCTGCAAATCTCTGCCCTTTGTTATATTTTTCAGCTTTTCTCTTCTTGCTTCAGTATGGATATTTGTCTTTAATCTATATTTCCATTTATTTGCCAACACTTTAGCTTCATCTAATCACCTACAAAACCCATCCACTGAGCTCTTAATTTTATTCACATAGTTTTTACTTCTTCAGTTTACTTTTTGTACTTTTCTGTAAACTCTCTATTTCTTCCTGAATGTATCCACTTTAATTATAATGTCTTAATACATTTTTCGTAATCAGGTTAACTATTTTAAGGCCTGTGTCTGAAGATGATGTTTCACTGCATTTCTTGCTGGTTTGTCTTTTTTGTCTATTGCTTCTCCTGGTTTTAAGTTAGGACTTGTCACTTTATACATTTGGTTATTTCTGATTGAGTACGCTTGATATTGAAAACAAAAATTCTAAAGACAAATTGAAACTCTGCTTGATACTATAATTCAGTAGAAAGTTCTGAAAGTAGAAAGTTCTGCTTCTCACAGGTATCCAGTCTAAAGATACTTGCAATCCAAATTCTCCATAACCCATTCAGGGGTGAGGTGAATCAAAGGTGAGCTTTAGTTCCTAGAAATGAAATTTAGTTCCATTCCTAGAGAAAGAGAGGAGCTTGTAGTCCCAATTAAACCCTGTAGTCTTTACTAATGGGCTTTTTCTGTTTGGTACGCTTGGAATTCTAATATTTTCTGGTTAACACTGTGAGTCAGCCGAACATGATCTAATTTCTCAGCTTTTTAGATGTCTCTGTGGTAATCTGCAAAGTTACCAAGTACTGCTACTAATAGAAATATAATGTAAGCAAGAAATGTGAGTCACATATATAATTTAGAATATTCTTGTATTCACACCAAAATAATAAAAAAAACCAGATAAATTAACTTTAATAATATAGTTTATTTAGCCTAATATATTAAAAACATTACCATTTCACCATACAACCTATATAAAAATCGTTAATGATTTATTTTTGTTCTAAGTCTTTGAAATCTGCTATGCATTTTCAATTTATGTCCCAGCTCAATTTGTGCTATCCATATTTCAAGTGTTTTGTTTGCTACTTCTGGCTAGCAGTTACCTTCTTGAAAAGTGGAGGTCTAATGGAAACATAGTTCTGGTTGCTGACCTGCTCTTTCTAGGTTCAAGGTCATATGAGTCTTCACGGACTTGTTAGTTCCATAGTGCTACTTTTTATACTTTGATTTTTTTCCCAATCGTTCCCATTGTCATAGTTGAACTCCCTTTTCCACTATTGCCAGAAGCATAACTCCTTCACAGCTTCTTTTGAATTTCTATTTTTCTTAAATTTTGTGTCATGTTCTCTCTGATTTTCTCATCTTTTACTGATTTAATTTTCATTTTTTTTTACAGATATTGACTAAATTTGAACTTATAGAAACATTTACGTTGCTTTGGCTTAGAAATTGTAACATTACATACTTAATTCAGCCAATTTATTCAATCAATTCCTTCCCAACACATAATATATTTAAATATCTTCTATATTTCAATGTAACAAATCTCTTATCAAATGAAATTTAAAAATTAACTCTTGGAGCACCTGGGTGGCTCAGTCAGTTAAGGACCTGACTCTTGATTTCGGGTCATGACCTCACGGTCATGAGATCCAGTCCTGCATTGGACTCTGTGCTAAGTGTGCAGCCTGCTTGGGATTCTCCCTCTCTGCCTCTTCCCCACTCATGGTCTCTCTCTCTCTCTCTCTCTCTCTCTCTGTCTCTCTCTCTCTCTCCCTCTCTCTCTCTCTCAAAATAAATAAATAAACATTAAAAGTTAACTCTTTACCTTAATTTGGTTACTCTGAGTATTGAAGTGCATGGTATGCCCATCAGAGGCAGAATTTGGAGCATATTTACAATTCATAGAGTGCTCCCTGAATTGTGATTTCTGCAGGACACTTACTCCCTAAAATCTCTATTATTACAAACTAAAATTAATATGAATAGGAGACTTTTTTGGGAACCATTTACTACTAAAAGGTTCACATTTATTTTAACTCTAGCATTTCCAAACTTCATGGATGATAAAATTACCTAAGATATAATGAGAAAAGAGCAAAATTAATGAAACATAAACTTAGTAATGGAGAACAGCATTCTTGTTTAAATAAAACATGATGTACTATTACTCAAAAACCAATTAAATTACTATTTCCTTTCATCATCACGCTCAAATCTTCTATGTAACATTCAATTAATTTTCAAAAAGTTATATACTTGGATCTTAAAAATTTTTTTGATTTATTATACTTGCTTTTTACTCACATAATATTTGCTCAAACCTGTGACTGTTATAAATCTACTGGTCTCTATAACTTTTTTTTAAATCTGTATTTAGTAATAAGATTTGTGCACTTGATTTTTAAAAGTGAAGTATTGCATTCAAGAATCTTTAAAATGAATTTAACAGACGCTCAGAACTGTTTTTCAAAACTATAATAAAGTAAAAGTTGTTGCTATGGAAATGATGCAGGCAGACCGGGGTCCAAGAACCCAGAGGGGCACCCTGCAGGACTGGCCAAGAGGGTCCTTGGCTTTGTGCAGGATAGAAATAAAATGCAAACTGGGAGGAAGTGAAAGCAAAGTGTATTGAATAGCATGAATGACAGATGTATATCTGATGGAGTGTCTGGGAGAACTGGAAAGGAAAGGAGAATGCATCTCTTTGTCATTTAGGCCTAGGGTTTATATTGGAAAGCGGTCCTTCAGGAATCTAGGGTAGGGTCCAATCAAAGGTGAGTAACAGGTGAATAATAGGTATTATTTTCTAAATCATTAAAGGGAGGGGCTGTTAATGTCGGTGTCAGCTGAGGTTTGTTCAAAGCTAACGTCCAGGAACGTGGTTGGGATCTGGTTCTTCGTAGATGTTATCAGGTGTCTGGGTCCTAGGGGAAAAAAAAAATCAGAGAATGATTAACTTTCTTGCATCCCTCTTGGAGTGGGAACATAGCTTCCTTGGATTTTACTCAGCTACAAAATATAGAACATGAGTAAATAGAGCCTAGCAGGAAGACAGCAGAAATGCAGACCTTCTAAAACTGAGTATCTTCAGCTTCTCTATCTCAGAAATAGATCAGATTGTGACCTGTTATATCTGATTTGACATACTTTTTAAAATTTCTTAAATGGGTAAGTAGTAAAGGAAGGGAGCCTCCTCAGTAAAGAAACATAAATCCTGTCTTCCATAAAGACTTAAAGATGCATGGAAAACACCTACAAAAATAATAGTCACATTCCTCATTAAATGAAAAGTCTCACTCAAAACAGTATTTTGCATATTTTTTTCCATGTATACTTGTTATTTGAAAATAACAATGCTGATATCGAATTTAAACTCCAGCACTTTGAATTAATGACTACATTTCTTTGGTAGTCTTAAACACTGTATCTACATGACCTTCTTTATTCATATTTGATGGGAAATTGGATATTAGGAGTATAAAAGAGGGAAAATACATACTTAACTTTGTATGAAATGAAGTATTATATGAAAAAAAATCAACCTTCTTTTTTGCTCTATTTCGTATTATCTACCAGAGTATCACAGCAATTTTAAGAATATGTAAATTTTAATAGTTTTTATCTCCGTTTTCTTTCTCACAAGACAAAATTTAAAACGCTGATATCAAACCACACTCACAGAGGGGGGAAAAGACAGAGAAAAAGAATAAGAAATGAAGATACTAATAAAAGGAATGGAAAACCTCCTAATTACACAGTGCGGTATGCAGAGCATTATCCTTGAACTGGTTGGCTCTTTGTGCATTGGATTTTTGTGTTAATTAGGAACATCTTTCATTAAGTATGTTTGTATCTTACATTCTTTCTACTTCAGCACTTTGTGTTCAGAAACAAACAAACAACAAAAAATAGCTCTGTCTATCCTCAAAAAAATTCCAAGATAGAGATAAAACAATTACTGGAAATATAGGCTGAATTTTTTGTGAAAGTATGATATAATATATTTTCATTTATTTGGTGGGGAATATATATATATTTTTTGTGGAGCATTTGTTTTTCCTTGGGAGTCAAATACAAACCAACTTCGAAAGATTCAAAATAATATTTTTGGAGCAAATATGATTTCCTGTACTGTTTGGAAACAGAAAATAGGAACCTAAAAAGTCTTCAATCATTTAGAGCTATCATCTAAAATATGTCTGACCCCAAAATTCAAAAGCTGATAATATGGTTTATTTTTTTATTTTTGAGACAGGGGTAGGGGCAGAGAGGGAAGGAGAGAGAGAATCCCAAGCAGGTTCTCTGCTCTCAGCACGGAGCTAAATGTGGTGCTCAGTCCCAGGAACCCATGAGTACATGAACTAAGCTGAAATCGAGAGCTGAATGCTCAACTGACTGAGCCACCCAGGCATCTCTGGCAATTTGTTCTTAAACAAGACTACACTGAGTATTCATAATAGGAAAATTGAACTGTTTTCAAATATATGTTGTTACAAACTTTCACGTTTTCTTTTAAAGGCCTATAGAACACTACTTAAATTAACCTGGCCAAATACTATAAACTTTTAAAATGAACACTTTTTTTACATTTCAGATTGTTGGTCTGGCAATTTCATTATGAATTGTTAACAGCATCGATTCCTTAAAGTGATTAAGCGTAATATCATCAAACAAATCTTTATGAAAGGTATTAATGATAGTAAATTATTTTAAATGAGCACTTTATGCATAGATACATCCAAGGCTGATGAAGGAGGATGGCTGAAAATACTCTCTTAAGCAATCATTTCAAAGTCTGAGTGAAGTTTTTGTATGTAAAGGCCACTAAGCATATAAAAAGAGAAGAATGGATATCTAAATAACTGAAACGAAAGTAAATCCCAAGAAATATATAACTAGCATGCAAAATATTTCACTTACTCTCAGATACTTCTCTTAGAAACTACTCATCATTAAAATAATGGAATAGAAGGTGAAGGCATCATAAACAGAGACCATTTTCAATGTCATAAGTAAAACACGTGGACTGAATACCTGATAAATGCCAGACATGAAGTTAATCATGCGTTGGTACCGACAGTCTAAAGTTGTGTGAACTTGACACAGATGATGACCTACTTCAAATCAATCATTTTAGATGAGAGCCTATAACAGTAACATTGTTGCTAGTCACATTAGCAATTCTTTTACATTAATAGATTTTATTTATTAGAGTACTTTTAGGTTTATAGAAGAATAGAAATGAAAGCACAGAGGGTTTCCACATACTACTGCCCCCTGCTCTACTGACACACCCAGTTTTCTTGTGATTAAAATTTTGCATTGATGTGGTACTTTTATTGTAGCATATGACAAGAAGATTTGCCTTTATGAGAAACTGGAAAACTGACATGATAGTGGCTATTCCATTTTGTGTTCCCTTCAGCAATGGATGAGAATTTCTGTTGCTCTGCATTTTGTGTTGTTAGTGTTCTGTTTTAGTCATCCTAATAGGCATGTAGTGGCATCTAATTGTTTTATTTGTGTATGATGTGTCTATGACAAGCATATCGTATGTGAACAAAGTTAGTTTTAATCATTCTTCCTAATGAAGAATGAAGAGTTCTTCATAATGAAGAACTCTTCCTAATGAAGAGTTTTTTGCCTCTTTATTGTTGTATTTCATTAGCTAAGACTTCCATTGCAAAGTTGTGCAGGAATAGTGAGAGGGAATATCCTTGCCTTGCCTACCATTTTTAAGCAGAAAGCATCTAGTTTATTACCTTTAGGCATGATGTCAGCTGTAGATTTTCAGGCAGATGTTCTTTATCAAGGTGAAAAAGTTCCCCTCTGTTTCTAGTTTGCTGATAGTTTTTTTTTTTTAATCACAAATGGGTGTTAGATTTATTAAATGTTTTCTCAATGTCTGTTTATATGCTCCTATAGTTTTTCTCTTTCAGTTTGTTGATTTGTATGTGGTATGTTTACATCCCTCTTTTCACATGGTAATGATTAAAGTGCAAAAAAGCTAAGCAAATAAAGATGACACAATGGTATCTGTCTCTGATTGAGAAATTCAATCCATGGTGGGGCGCCCGGGTGGCTCCGTCGGTTAAGTGTCCGACTTTGACCCAGGTCATGATTTCGCGGTTTGTGAGTTCAAGCCCCCCGTTGGGCTCTGTGCTGACAGCTCAGAGTCTGGAGCCTGCTTTGGATTCTGTGTCTCCCTGTGTCTCGGCCCCTCCCCTGCTCATGCCGTGTCTCTCTCTGTCTCTCAATAATAAATAAATGTTAAAAAAAATTTAAGAAATTCAATCCGTGGAAACTGCATTGCATGCTTGATAAGGGCTAGGCGTATACAAAGTACAGAGTGAATCACAGTGACTTCCTCTAGAAATATGCTAAGTGAATACAAATATGGCAAGGTTAAATAAACTGGTATTATAACTTTATTAATTATATATTTCCATTCATAAAGATGTTTGATGCATAGATATTTATATACTTTTGGTAAATTCTGGTTAAAATACTTGTTCATGAAACCAAATTTTTACTGTTAAAATTAGCATTAAATAATATATTCACAGAAATATTTGTTTCAAATAAGTTAATTCTGCAAACAGGTTGAACTAAATCAATAAACTTATTTGAAATCAAGCAACATAGGAAGTCACTTTGTTAGGCAAAAAGGTAGATACATGGAAACATAAATTGTGACCATTACTTTTGAGAACTTTTAATTATATTTAGATATATATATTTAGATAAATATAAATATATATATAAATATATTTATAAATATATTTATAAATATAAATATATATTTAGATAAATAATATGTAAATGAATGCACTACTACTTATATAATAAATTATTTTAATATGAGTAACATCCAAAATAGAAGAAATGGAAAGTCTCAAGGCAAAAACTGTCAAATAAATCCTACAAGCAATAGTTATTTGGGCTTTCAAGGGTAGAAAAGATCAATATTATTGAAATACATAGCACTTACACCAATTAGCTTCATAAGAACAGATTTCATTCCCTGGTGCCTCATATTTGCCTCCAAATAAATCACATACTCTACAACATGCACTGAAGATTATTCATATATTACTTTAAGAGTACTTTCGAATATAACCCAATTATATTCCATTTCCTACCTCTTCTACAGACGACCCAAACAACTAGACTCCTGATTTCTAACCTAAAAGTATTATATAGCTTCACACAGCAGTAGCTACTGTCAGCTTGACAAAAGCCCAAGATGCCAATGTGATGTTAAGAATTTGCTTGAGACCAAAGTTAACTTCCACCCACCCACACAAAAATAGAATAAAATATATTTAAAAGTAGAGCTAAAAATGGGGAAACATCACTTAAGCACTAGGATTTGGCAGTGCCTAAATCTATTACTTTATCCCTTTATACTTCCAATTTTCTAGAGAAAAGTTAAAAAGGGAGAAGATTTTGAAATTTAATTCATTGAATTCTGTCACTTGGGTCTATAGAATTTTGATAATTCAAAATTATAAATTCTGTTCAGTAACAGAATGACTAACTTACTCATCATCACTTCATACTTTTCAGGAATATATTTAACATCTGTTTCTCTAAATATCAATGTGAAGAGTCAACACATTCTGCTTATAATTCCCTACATATCATTAGTTGATAGTCTTATTTTTGTGCAACATGATAAACCTATATGTCTGGTATCCAAAACTAATTTTAAAAAAGTGCTATTGACTTCTTTTAAATTTTGAAATGTGTTCTTAGAGCTACACAGTCAACAGATATCATGCAAAAATACAATTATACATATTAATTAATAGACAGTTATTAATACCTCCTGAAATGTACGAGGAAATGTGTCATGGCCATATAAAATTATTTAGATATAATATTTGCAATCATGGAATTTAAGGTATACTATGGGTTATAACACATTTCCTCAAATAGGTAAATCACAATTCAGAGCCACCACTAAATTTTAGAAAGTAATGGAAACTAACAAGAGAATCTTGAATTTGAAAGAGATGGTATTGATGGTATTTCCTTTCACTGCATGGAAGATTCAAATATTTTACCATATTTACACATATTACATTCTGATTCATACCATTCACTCAGTGTTCTAATTTAAATATTAAATTAGTGGCTAATTTAAAAATTAAACGCTCCACATAATTACTTTGTTATTACTTTCTATCAGCTAGAACTGCAGCATAGGTTGATGGAGTCTTAAGCTGAGAAGCCAGTACTTTCATTAAGTAAATGTTTCTCAAAGTTCGTATGGATCACTGACAAATCATCAGTAATATCTGGTATGTTTTTAAAACTCAGACTCCAGGGACCTCTCTAAGTCCAATCAATTGGAGTTTGTCCTTTTCTGGTTAAATTAAGAAAGTAGCAAGTGAAATCAGGTTGTTTTATACTTATTATTTTGAAAACTGGCAAGAAATAATAATACTTCTTACTCTTATACTTTCTTCAACCAAGTCAGATCTTCATGTTTTGATTTAGGAAGTAATACATAATATGGTAAAAGTCATCAAATCTGAAACGAAGGCTTTGTTTAATGGGAAAGAAAGGGAAGTGACTCCCTCCACCCTATCCTTCTCTATTCTGATGCTGCTCTGGAGTGAGTTTTGCAAATGGGTAGCAGCCTGATCATGCTTGTTATTGATGTTTTCTACTTCGATTTTCAAAGTTGGAGCAACTCTGGAGTTCTCTTGAGAAGAACCAAACCTATTGTCTTGGACAATAGTTATACTTTGAGAGCTTTCCAATCTTATCCAAACTCTTTACTAGCTGGAAGAATTTTTCAAATGTTCAGAGCCACTATCTGCACCCTTTAAATGTTTCTAATTTCCTAGTGTCTATAGAATTTCAATTTTTAAAAAGAAAAAAAAATATCTGTTTGGATATTTTCATATTTTATTGAACTCTGGGGAGATAGAGAAAGCAAATAAATATTTAGTCCACCTTTTAAAATACGAAGCCTATTATTTTACATTCTCCTTTCATCTCCTCTGAAATACTGTTGCATAAATATGTTTGGAGAAAGTATTCTAAACACTTGGGACATGAAAAGATATTAGATCATTAATTTGGGAAAATTATTATATGTCTTTATGCAATCTTAATTCAATTTTTAAGCTATTTATCTTCTACACCAGTTTTTATATCTGCTATTTCTTTGAACTATTAGAAGAATATTTTAGATAGTGGGCTCAAGATGCTCATCTTCCCAAATTTATACAGCACTTCTAGAGAAGCCTTAAAAAGGGTGAAAGTGAATATAATATTTTGAATGAGGACAAAACTAAACAATAAGACCTGAAACTTTCACCTCTAATGATCAATCTTCCATCCACGGCTAAATGCAGCCCTCTAATAAAAAGTGAGAGCACAGAAAAAGAAAGCCCTTTTTGTTTCTGCCCATTTCATTTCTGACATGCAACTGCTATGGAAGCATCTGGTGCTTGAAGCTAATGCAGCCATCTCACAACCATAGCAGAGACATTCTCGACACACTCAAGATGGCAGAGTGGACAGGTGACAACACTCTGGGTCCCTGATTACATCACAGAGCCCCTAAGCCAACCCTGAAACCCTCTGTTGAGGACCTCTTATTTGTTGAGATAATAAATGCTGTTTGTCTCTTGCAGCCCAAACCAATTTAACTGATAGAATGCCCATTACAATCTGACCCCCAGATCTTAACAGTCTGTTTTCAGACTGTGTTCTAACCACACTCTCCTTGCCACCCAAAATACCCTTTACCATGGCATAATTCAACTTACTTTTCAAGACCTAGTTCTAATGGCATTTATTTTTCAAGTTTTCCCAAATGACGGAGTTAAATAGTCTCTCTTCTCTGCTCTCATATGTCTTTGTAAATATTACAGCCCTTATTAAAATAAATTGCAAATATTTCATTTATAGATTAGGAACAGCATAATGGCTACATCTCTGAGTTATTAATTATTGTATTTTCTAGCATCAAGATCATAGTTTAGAATATAATAAATATTTAATAAATGCATGTTGACTAAATGAAATTTAAATAGATAAAATTTCAATTAAAGTAATTTAAAACTTTGAGTGTCCCTGGAACTCACACATTAATAAAAATGGAAAAATACCTATCAAAGTGCTGTTAATAGCACTTTTAACAATTCAAATTATCCGTATGAATTTGAATCCCTGACTCAATCAACTTGCTCAGGAGGAGGCTGGGATGAACATTATAATTAGAGAGCATTATCAAATATAGGAGATATTATTCGTACTGTGGGATAACACAGTGTAGACATTTTCTAACTAGAACTGGCCCAAATATCAAGGTTCCAATAAATGAGAGTAATAGCAATTAGTGTTGTGTCTTTTCCCTTTAGGTTAATGTTGAAGAATCTTCAAAATGCAAAAGCTTTGAGGATATGTAGTAGCCAAGTAAAGTGTATATTAGGAAAGAGAACATCACGGCACAATATACCAGGGAGACTTGAAATTACATCTTAACTCAGAATAGATGTTTTCTTCACACTATGAGAGAGAGTGTAAGTCTTTTTAATGCTCTTAGAAACAGAGCTTGCTTTACATATAGAAAAGGTTGTCCTCTGCTACCAACATTGCAGAAAGCTTTTGGAAAGTTGGTGGAGGCTGTTTTGTCTTAATGGAAAATTTAGCTGAACTATATTTACATTTATCTTTCAACTGTCTTTGAATAAAGTATGTACAAAGTGAATTAATAGTGTAAACAAATACTAGGGGAGGAATATTTTCCCACTTAGGAAAATAAAACATATTAAGGATATTTAGGTAAAAACAATTGGCTAGTTATTTTTGAACTATCTATTTGTTACAGAAGGAGGTGGGACTTCAATATATTAAATCATTAGCATTTAGGTAAAATCATCTGCCATGCTATGCATTTGCATATGCATGTTAGATATACAATGACTTAAAACTTTTATAAACAGGCCTTTCCTTAATTTATATCAGCCCTCTCCCTAATTAATTTAAAATAATGCACTTTACTATGACAAGTTGCATGAAAGGTAATTGTACAGATAAGCTCATATTCATTGTATTCTTTTAAATTTTTTTTTTTCAACGTTTATTCATTTTTGGGACAGAGAGAGACAGAGCATGAACGGGGGAGGGGCAGAGAGAGAGGGAGACACAGAATCGGAAACAGGCTCCAGGCTCTGAGCCATCAGCCCAGAGCCTGATGCGGGGCTCGAACTCACGGACCGCGAGATCGTGACCTGGCTGAAGTCGGACGCCTAACCGACTGCGCCACCCAGGCGCCCCCATTGTATTCTTTTAAAAGAGAAACCATGGATGCCAATTAAGACACAAAAAAATGTAAAGAAGCTAAATATGCATGTTGTACTAATGAGCACCTGGCTTGCACAGTAGTACATTTTAATTATTGGAAGATTCTGCATTTAGAGATAGATCACAGTTATTACTCTGTTTGTAATATATTTGTTACAAAATTTTCCTCTAAAAAGTTTTGCAAATGAAAATGTGGCACCAGATAGATATAAATGATACAACCGCATAATATTTTTTATGATTAATATCTGTTTACAAAATGTCCACTGAATAGGAATTTCTTGTCTATTTTTTATCCATTTCATATTCCCATACAAAGTTTAGGGGCGCCTGGGTGGCGCAGTCGGTTAAGCGTCCGACTTCAGCCAGGTCACGATCTCGCGGTCCGTGAGTTCGAGCCCCGCGTCGGGCTCTGGGCTGATGGCTCAGAGCCTGGAGCCTGTTTCCGATTCTGTGTCTCCCTCTCTCTCTGCCCCTCCCCCGTTCATGCTGTGTCTCTCTCTGTCCCAAAAATAAATAAACGTTGAAAAAAAAATTAAAAAAAAAAAAAACGAAGTCTGGGGGAGTTATAATACAGGTAAGATTAAATTCAATTACAATTAAAGACACTTAAGAAGCTGATAAAGACAAGTTTTGAAGATTGTAAAGTATTTCTATTAATAACATGGAGCTAAGAAAACTGTGACCTTTTCTTCAACTGAAAATCATTTTAGAGTAGCTATTAGAAATATGAAAGAAAGTTTCTATTTTCTTACAAAACCCCACTGACATTGGTTAGTTTATACAGTTGCAATCATGCTAAATTAAGAATTAAATAATGTGAAATATTAAATAAGATAAAAGGTATTTGAAAGAAGCATGTGGGGACTGGTATTACGCTTTGCTAATTAACATGACTGGCAGGCATAACAATAAGGAAGAAATTAAGAGACAAAGAAGCAAAAGGAGACTAATTTAAAGTAGTGGATAACATTTTTAAAAGTCTGAGTTCCCTAATGCATTTAGAAATATAGCCTGTCTTGCTAACATAAAGAAGCCTGTCAGCCATTACAGACAATAGCAGAAGACTTTTGGTGGGTTAGTGGGAAGTTTCTTTAACTAGTAGACATAAAGAACTGAAGATGTTGTTTTTCAGAAAGATCCAAATTGTAGTGTGGAAAACTATTTGAAAAAAGAGGCTTCAGTATGGAATATGTATGTGTATATGTAACAAAAACCATGCTTATGATTGGAGATGACTGATACTTGAATGAACAAACAAAGAAAATGATCTGAAATCCACAAAGGGTAAATTGGGGAATAGAATGACAGGTCACATAGGGAGGTCTATGACTTAGACAAATATAAATGCAAAAGACAGTAAATGTTGACCTTTTTCTTACCTACTCATTCACTAATTACTAATTTCTGTTTACTGATTTTTATTCAATATTTCTTGATTTCTTCAGATTGTATTTTCTTTTCTTGGTATATCTTTGAGAAAATGTTCCTTTTTACCAGAACTGTGTAATTGTTGGGCTGCTCTTAAATCTGTTATAGATGTAATAGTTTCAGAAAATAAACACAGAGGAAATATGGTTGTGCTTTGAAATAAAATAAAATTAAAGGGCAAAAGAAATAAGATGAGTTTGAGCTAAATAAAAAAATGAATTTTTTCTGAGAACTTCAATTTGCGTTAGCACAGAGAATGGTTTCTTGTTATTAATTTTTGTTTAGTAAAACTAATATACTTTTAATGTCATTAAATATTTGATTTCTGTTTTCCAGAGAAAATATAGAATTTTACAATTAGAAAAGAACATTAGAATCCTGTAGTGCCATATGAACATTCTCTCTGATGTTAGTGAGCGCCCTAATTTCCCTGGGAAGATTTCCTGTGTGAGTGCTTTTTCTTACAATTAGGCTGGCTGTGAAATTCAGAATCCTAGTGAGATACAGTTTCATTCTTTCTCTAAGACTAGAAGAGACGATTTGATTCATTGTTTTAATGAGTGTGGCTTTATGTTTTTTACTCTTCAGGGATCCTACTCATTTTTGAGATTGTGTTTTGGGTGCTGACGCAAGTCTTTGGTTAACAAGAACAGTTTCCTTGTTTGGAGGAGAGAATTTCAAGCATCATCTTGGCCAGTCTGTTTTCACTAAATTTATTTGTGCTGTGCTTTCTGTGAGTGTGTGTGTGTGTGTGTGTGTGTGTGTGTGTGTGTGTGTGATTTCCAATGTAGATTTACAGTACTTTCTCATTCATTACTTTGCTTTAATTACTTTTCTTTGAAGGATGGGTTGAAGATTAATTCTTATGTTTTCCCGCCTCAAGCTAATGCTTTATCTCAAACTAATAATTCACTCTCTTACCAAGCTTGACATGACTTTGTAGATCATTTTAGCATTTGGGACACAATTCACCTCAGCTAATAGAGAACTGAACCATATTCTAGGTATTGGAATAGACAAGAAAATCCTTCAGAAAGCATATGGTTAGTTAGGTCTCCACACCTCATTTTTCTGACTTATAACGACATTCCGTTTTCATGTGACTTGTGGCTTCAACAATCAGAGAGAAACTCCCTCATAGAAGTCTTAGCACACTGAGACTCCTCCTCTCCACAGACCAACAAAATTAGCTGTGTACAGAAAGTGGGATGCTTGGTGTTACAAGAGTGATTATAATTCAAGAGTTCATGTCTTTAAGAACTCTTTGATCAATTTGAGTAGAAAATTAATGATATAATTATAGGTGATCAATAATACTCTCCTAAAAGATCTGCTGAACCAACCACTAACTGATTAACAGAAAGTTGAAATTGTGACTAATTGGCTATGTACATAAGTACATTAGCTAAGTAGAGAAGGAAGGAATAAATGCATAAAGGAAGAAAGGAAAGATAGAAGAGAAACACCCCTCTTTAGAATCCTTCAAATATTTCTCCTTGCACTTAATGAGACTCCAACCTGTCTTCAAGGCAATTTATGGTCCAGCCTTTGCTGCCCCTCTAAACTCACCTCTCTCTGCTCCATTACTTAGTTAAGCTTGTGACTGCTTCTAGTTCAGGCTTTCTAGGCCTCTAAGCAGCATACTGCTTCCAAGAACGTCACATGATTTGCTCTCTTCCCCTGGAATTTTTTTCTCACACCCCTCAACCTTTCTACAGATTTTCCTGAATCACTTTGTTTTCAGTTCCTCATCATAAGCATCATGCTCTCCAATTTAAATGTAAAGTGCTTCATTTCTACCCATTATTATTTTTGATACTATTTTTAGTTTTGGTAATAACATTTATCATAGTCTGTAGTACTTTGTGTATTTGTTTCATAAAAGGCTGTCTTCCTCCTTTGACTATAAGCTCCACAGGATCAAGTGCTGTCTGCTTCATTCACCAGAGTACACCCAGTACTTCGTTCATGGTTAAGACATAGTATTTAAACATTTGTTGGCTGATTATATTATTATTTTTAATTTTTTAATTTTTTAAAAATATTTTTGAGACACATAAAAAATAATATTTTTAAAAATATTTTGAGGGGCGCCTCGGTGGCGCAGTCGGTTAAGCGTCAGACTTCAGCCAGGTCACAATCTCGCAGTCCGTGAGTTTGAGCCCCGCGTCAGGCTCTGGGCTGATGGCTCAGAGCCTGGAGCCTGTTTCCGATTCTGTGTCTCCCTCTCTCTCTCTGCCCCTCCCCGTTCATGCTCTGTCTCTCTCTGTCCCAAAAATAAATAAACATTGAAAAAAAATTTTTTTTAAATATTTTGAGACCGTGAATGGGGGAGGGGCGGGGGTGGGGGGGAGTCACAGAATCCGAGGCAGGCTCCAGGATCCGAGCTGTCATCACAGAGCCAGATGTGGGACTCAAACTCTTGAGGGGCTCAAACTCATAAAAGGTGAGATCATGACCTGAGCCGAAATTTGACACTAAACTGACTGAGCCACTCAAGCGCCCCAAATATACTATTACATTTAAAACCAATAATTGAATTTAAATAAATTAATTATTTTTCTGATCGAGAGGGTACAGAGAGAGAAGAGAGAGGAGAGAAGAGAGAGAGAGAGAGAGAGAGAGAGAGAGAGAGAGAGAATATCTTAAGTAGACTGCACGCCCAGCGCAGAGCCTGATGTGGGGCTCAATCTCAAAACTGTGAGATTATGACCTGTGCTGCAATCGGGAGTTGGACACTTAACCAACCCATCCACCCAGGCACCCCTGAATTAAAAATTTAAACATAAGGATAATTAATAAGTGGTAAATATAGAAGAACCATGGGAGTTGGGGTTGTGTAATATGAGGGGATTTCTAATAATTCTCTTATAATTGGACACGGAACCAGGGTAGATATATGCTTTCAAGTGAAGTTGAATAAAAGGTAAGGTTAAGAGAAATAGGTAATCTAGCTCAGTCTTAAGGTTCAAATTGAGACATGGCTCAAAGTGGTGTGGAAAATAATGAAGAAATCTGTTAAAGGCAAATACAGACAAGATAAAGAATTGTGTTAGAAAATAAGAGATGAGCGGCTGACTGGAGAACTAAAGTAACAAGTTAGACCTCTGATCCTAAATATATAACTTTAGAGTTTTATAGAGACTTTATTGGAATTTTTATTTACTCAAAGTAATGAGATACAAAAGTACCCAAAGCATGTTGATGAACTTATATAAAAGGATGAATAGAAAATATAGGTTCAGTATGGGTGGAACAGTGACAAATAAAGAGGAACAGTGACAAATAAAGGAGGAACAGTGACAAATAAAGAATAAAAGTCATAGAAAATCTCACAATGATTTATAAGCTTACAAAAAGGTCAAGAAAAAGGATGGAAGAATGGTTGAGGAATTATGACTTACTGTAATATTCTTTTTGTAACTCTTATTTTCAGATATTTATAGTGGACATTATCAATTCTTTATGTGTTCAAATAAAGTAATCATCAAGAACTTACTGCTTGGTTTTCTTCTCATTGTAGTATATCATTTGCTAAATAATAAAGCAATATATTATTTAAAATATTCAAGCAACACAAATTCAAAGTAAAAATCTTCTCTCCCTCAACTCTATCCCCAACCCTGAATGTTTTATTATTGCTATTTGCCATTTATTGAAATGTTAGAAATAGTTATAATAAATTAAATTTTGTTATATATGTAATATATATAATTATATATTATATAATTAATATAACTTAATGAGATATTTATATCCTCAGCTTCCTAGAGTTTACAGAGCAAAGCCATCGTAAACATTCAATATCATGAATTGTTTAAAATATTTTGCCTGTGGCAACTCCTTTTGGCCTTTTATAGCTTTTAAAGTGCAAAAGTATCAAATATAATACTAACACTCTTTGGTAGGCAGATACTCTCTAGGTAGTTGGGTAGATTAACATTCCTCCATGCTGTAAATTTTGAAAATGATCTTGAAACCTGTTATCTTCTAAAAGGACAATAAATTGAGATAAATCCAGTGAGCACAGGTGTATTATCTAACATAATAGGTACCTAATAAAGTGTCTTGAGCATAATAGATCTTTAGTAAGTATTGATTTACATTAAATGAAGAAATGTTCTTGGTTTCTATAACTCAAAGGCTTTGCTCTCTATGTGCTGGCTAACCCATAGATGTGTTTGAAGCTGATGTGGGCCGCTGACAGATATTAGAGAATAAAGAGTGGAAATGATTACTCTTTCAACATCTTAGCAAGGGAACAGTTCTGAGGAATGTGAGTTGAGCTAGGATCACCAAGGCAAAGATCAAAAGGCAGAACAGGGCTAATACTGAATGAGTATGAGCTGCAGTAGAACCAAGAAAAAAGGTTGCCATTTACAATAAATTCAAGAATATTCTACAGTAAAAATCATTCTGAATAGGGATAGAAAGATATATTAGAGGTTATAACAGGCAAGTATTTCACAATCTGGCAGATTGACAGATCAAAGATAACACAGTACTCAAGACTAGAGGAGACAGCAGGGGAGTGGTTTGGGCTGTGACAATTCAATGGCGAAGTCCTAGAAGGAGTGTAGGAGTTTCATATTTTTAGGTGAGCAAATAAAGCTACAGTGAATTAGAAATTTGGAGCAACATTACAAATACGTCTGTGTGGAAACAAAGGCCCATACCTAAGATTACAAAGTCAAGGCAAGAGCAACAGAGGCCTTTGTGAGGAAACAACCTCCTTCCATGCCCTGTATATGTATAAATGAAATCATACAGTATTTTTCTCTCTCTGACTTGTTTCATTTAACATAATACTCTCTAGGTCCATCTGTGTTGTTGCAAAAGTCACATTCCATTGTGTGAGTGTGTATACATATATATTGTGCGTATATATACACATATATATACACATCACATACATATACATCACAAATATATGTGCATATGTACACATATTCTTTACATTAATGTATCCATTCATGCAGTCATTTTTCAATGGACACTTAGTTTGCTTCCATATCTTGGTTATTGTAAATAGTGTTGCAGTGAACATAAGGGTGCATAATCTCTTTGGCTTGATGTTATCACTTTTTTTTTTGATAAAACCCAGAAGCTACATCATATACTAGTTATATTTTTAATCTTGTGAGGAACCTCCATACTGTTTTCCGTAGTGGCTGCACCAATTTACATTCCTACCAGTGGAGCATAACGGTTCCCATTACTCCATATCCTCATCAACACTTGTTATTTTTATAGGTTTTTGTATGTCTCAAATTCTATGAAAATTAGAAAGGTGTTTCTTAATTAGGTGACAAATCCATTGTTTTCAGTATCTGTGATCTCCAAATTATGAAATATTCAGGATCAACATGTTAAAGCATTAACATGTTGACTTTCTTATAAGATTTGATCCATCAATCCATGGTTATTAAAGCAACAATCTATCAAATTCCTGGGTGATACAGGATACACTTAATACATTTGATATAAAATGAAACCTCATTGCATACGTTTCATTAGACTTTTTAAAAATAGAGAAAAATATTTCCAAGTAGTCCATAATTATAGTTTTCTATACATAATTTATCATATACTATAAAAGATATAATTTAATGAAAACAAAATTTGACTTATATAGGAAAACTTTGGCCAAATCATTGTATGATCATATTGTTTTCATTTCTCCTTATCTTCTTATAAATTTCTGTTTGGAATGCATTGTTTGTCATGATTGAATGGCAGATTAAGTTTTAAAATGTCCAGAAGCATTGTAAAATATCTAAAAGTATGCTATACTTACCTATGAAATATAGTCCGATGATACTATGAAAATCATGACTTACTCTGATCACTTTGTGTACTTCTAATAGCATTGATACTCAGAAGGTATACTGATTCTCAAGTCTTGCATCATTGAACACACTACTGTGAATTTGTGTTTCTGAGTTTTACCAGTGGTTAGCACATAGTAGGCAGGCAATACATATTTCTTGAAGTAATAAGCAAATCTGAGAGATGGTCTAGGAAAGTAATAAATATGAAAACATAATAGGAAAGTCACAAAGAAATGTGCTGAATGGAAGGTCTGTATAAACAAATCTAATGCTGGAAAATCGAGTATATTCAGCTGCCCTCTTGTGAAACCAACATTTAATTAAATACAGTTGTCTCGTAACATACTCAGTGGTTGAGCTTCTTGCAGCTGAACTAAAATTGTTTAAATAAAACGAGATTCATTAACTTTTCTAATTGTTGTTTGCGTGAAGACTTGAACTTTGCTTTTAAGAAGAAACTGCTCCATCTGCAGCTAGTAAAAAGTATCAGCTGGCGATGTGTAACCTTCATGAATCATCCATTTGTTTTTTTCTTTCTCGAACCAGTGAGTGTTAGGGTGAGGGGATTCTATAAAAAATTTCAAAGAATGTTTCAGGAACTGTATTTTGTGCCTGTCTTCTGAGCTTATGCATACCAAAAGGAATAGTTGCCTAGTTTGTATAAAGGTAAAAGTACATGCATCATGGGAATGTAACAGCTGCACAACTTTAGCCTTTCTTAGTCGTCAATAGAGAGGAAACAGATCATCAACACTTGAATGCTTCATTTTATAATGATGCTTCATATTGTACAGTTTTAAAATGGCAAGTGTCTCTTGACAAAGAAAATGTTTCATTGCTGCTAGCTGATAACAGACACATGTTTTCCCTTAAGAGAAGTAAAATATGGGAAGTCTCCACTTGATTTTTAGAGTTTTAAGGTTAATACAAACAATAATAAAAGCATAGGGGAAATCTTACTACTGGATGAGATTCTATAGAAAACAATTCATCATGTCCCAGTCATTTTTTCATTTAATGGTACTTTTTATGAATGAAACCAATTTCATGAGTGGAGCCATTTTAGAAAACATAAGTCTTCTAGTTTTTCTTATTTGGAAATGACTTTTGTAATTTAAGAGAAAAAGAATATTTGTTCCATGTTTTTCTCCTGACTTTAGTCATACTTACAGACTTTTCTTCTAAGTGCAGATACTATTACAATTGAAATCCATTGATGGAAGAGTTAATAGTCTTACACCTGGGAAAAACGGAGACTTGGACTTATTCTCACATACGGAAGATGGGTGGAGGTTGGTTTTGCAGGCAAGTGTAGATAGAAGCTTCGGTATTGTCAGAGGCCCAGTTCTGTCCATGTTTTTTTCCCTCTGCCATCTTCAGTGGGAAGCTTCTAGACTCAAGTTATTTCATGGTTTAGTGGTTGCTGAAGGTCTAGTCCTTGAGTCCAAGGTTCAGAATGCAGGAATAAGAGAAAGTGGGAGAAGGGCTGGCTTCTCCATAATAAAGAGACTGCTTGGAAACTTTGTGCCACATTTCTGCTAATTGTTCAGAACTAACCTTGGAGAAATGGTACCATACCCACACCTGCATTTAGAGATGCCTCAGAAATAGAATTTTCTATGAGACACACAGCTTAGGGTTTTGCTACAGTTGAAGAAGTAATAAAAAATTGGAAGGGGCAATGAAGTCAGTAGCACACACACAAAAAATCACAATTTTTTGCAAGAGCAACAGTTAGAAATGGTTACAAATTTGGTATAGAATTTGAACTTAAAATACAAACAAAAGTAAGACAAAGGAATAAATCAAACTAAAAAGGTGAAAAAAACTTTAGTAGAAATTGATGAATATTTGTTGAAATGCATTAACATAAATATACAATGTTCATTAATAGGAAAATGATACTCTTAAACAATGTCAACTCTCAACAAATTCCATTTTAAATCAATGCAATTATAATCAAGATCTGATCAAGATCTGAACATACTTTTCTTTGAGGGTTGGTGAGGAATATAAGTTAATGATAGAATTTATATGAAAATGAAGAAGGACAAGAGGAGATATGACATTCTTTGGGACAATGAACCTAAGTTCATAGCTTATATTCAGTGATTATTAGAGTAACAAAGGCATTGTGGTTTTGATACAAGAAGATACACATTTGCAAATGTAATATAATAGAAACCTCAAATACACTTTCTATGATTCTCGAAAACTTGCAACATGGAGGAGCTTGCACTGGAAATCAGTGGGTAAAAGGACTATCCAGTAAATGATTCTGGAGAGCTGTTTATCTATATGGAAAAAAGTGAAATGAGATTTGTATTCCAATCCAATACATTAAATCTATTTCTGATAAGCTATAAACCAAAATATAAAAATCCAAGGTATGAAAACTTTTAAAGACCATATAAAAGAATAATATCCTTATAACTTAGAGGTAGGAAAGAACTTTATAAACAAGACCAGAAAAAAATAGTAGAAATGAAAAACTGACAAACTGAATTTAAATATATGAGCTGCTTAGTCCAATGGTGCCTTACAGAAACTGAAAAGATGAACTCCATTTCTGGAAAAGATATTTATGACACATATTATGAAGAGTTAGCATTTGCATTATATAAAAAATACTTTGAAATCCATAAAAAAGACAATGCAATAGAAACGTAGACAGAAGATATGAATAAGCATTTTACAGAAAAGATGAGTTTTCCATAAACATAAGAATATGCTCAGCCCCACTGTTTTCAGAGACAATAAAATTAAAATTACCTGAAATAATATTACGTTCCCACTCACAAAAGTTTAAAGTCAGTAAGTGTTATGCAATGAAATGGAGGAACAGAGAATTTTACACTTTGCAGATGAAGAGCATAAACTGTTACCTTATTGAAAGCAATTTGGTTCTGCATAATTGCCTTGACCATGTGCACACTCATGTCCCAGCAATTCCGCTCCTTGGTGAACATACCCAAGGTACTATTATACATATACTCAAGGAAACATGTTTGAGAATATTCATTGCAGCATTATTTTTATTATCAAGAGACTAGAATGAGTCTGAAATCATCAACAATCAAATTGATGATAAATAATTTTATATTCAGAAAGCAGGATACTAAAATGTTGGTAAATGGTTAACTACAGTTGCAGGAATGAATCTCAAAACCATGATGTTAAATGATAAAAGCAAAGAAGAATTTACATACTATGATTACATTATAATTTTTATGTTATTTTTTTCACCATGCTGTACATTATATCCCCATGACTTATTTGTTTTATAACCTTTTGAACACCTTCATCCATTTCAGCCACCCCATACTCCTCACACTGGCAACCACCAATCTGTTCTGTGTATCTTTGGGTTTGGTTTTTGCTTTTTTGTTTTTAGATTCTACATGTAAGTTAGATCATACAGTATTTGTCTTTCTCTGACTTATTTCATTTAGCTGAATGTCCTCAAGCTCCATCCATGTTGTCACAAATGGTAAAGATTTCCCTTTTTTGTGTACCTGGGTGGCTCATTCGGTTGAGCATCCAATTCTTGATTTTGGCTCAGGTCATGATCTCACAGTTTGTGGGATTAGGCCCTGCATCAGGCTCTGTAGTGATAGTGCAGAGCATGCTTAGGATTATCTCTCTCCCTCTCTCTCTGCCCCTCACCTGTTCCCACACATGTGCTTCTCCCCCGACCTCAAAATAAATAAATAAATAAATAAATAAATAAATAAATATTTAAAAAGATTTCCCTTCTTTAAAATAAATTAATATTATGATTTCACTTTAGAAATGATTTAATAAAGTAATAAGAAGGAAAAATTTAATAATATACACCCTTACCATGTACATGTAAATTATAAAGAAAGACAAAGGAATGACTAACAAAAATTCATGGTAATTTTCATATTGGGGCTAGGATATAAGTTAGAAGAGATTGATTATATACATTGAAAGGCACAGAGGAAGCTTCAAAGTATTGATCAATAATTATTCTCAGGTTGTGAGGTAGGCATGTGTATGTTTAGTATATTTAAAATTAATATGTTTATTATTTTACTCTAAAAATGATATATCTTACAGTAAAATTAATTTCATTATATGCAAAGTCCATTTGATGGACTTTTTAGGAGAGTAATATACTGATATATAGAAAATGCTATTTATGTAACGTATTCATTCTGAGGCCAGGATAAACATTTCATGGCATCAGGTATAAAAGAATGCTGATTTCTTTTCCGAACATTGGAAATGCAAAATTTTTAACTACAATTGTATTTGGAATTCATCACTTTCTAACATATATTTTAACAATACCTGGAGGACTTCCTTCAATTGAGACATTATGTATTATTCAGGAGTCTTTCATTGCATTTGACAGCAACCCAGCTGAACTTAGGCAAAAAGGAAAATTTAGAAGCTAACATAATTTTGCCAAAAAGAACAGGAGTGCCAGAACCTCAAATTGAAAGAACAAAAACACAGATATTTACAGTATTTTGTACTTCTGCATCTCTGCTTTCCTTCTTGCAGACTAGGTTTTGAAACCAACAAGCTGGACAATTACTGCTGGCAGCTCATTGCTCACATTTCTTTAGCTTTACTACAGCAATCCACATTAAATCTGCAGCTCTAATGGACCTCTTTCACAAACTCTTCAGCATTTCAGTGACTTAATTCCTTTGTGAAACAATTAATACATTTTGATTACCAAAGAAACAGGAGACATGTGAAAAACAGGATGAAAATCTTTTTAGGAAGTTTATTACTAATAGAAGGCACAAAGTGTATGCATCAATAAGTATCAAATCAAGAAATTGTCCATAAGTACTGCTGATATCATATAGAGCTGTAAACTATTGGACCCCACCAAGAAACTGGTGAGTATTCCACTCAGAGAACTATTTAGCTTTAATAGCACCGGCTCAAATATTTGGAGATTAAAAAAGAACATGGGTTTAAAAAAATCCATTTATTTAATTTGGGCATACTAACTACATATACCGTGTAATTACATAACCATTAAAAAAAAAAAAACCCACAGAGCTTTCTTTCTAACAGAATTATAATTAAAGTGTTAATAAAGTCTAAAAACTTATACGTATACACATATCTATATCTAATGTATGCAAAACTCTATAGATCAGTTGTGAATAAATGACTCATATAGTCAGTTTGCTTTTAGATATGACATTTAATATTAGAATGGTCTTATCTGAGGTTGAAATTTTAGCTGTGCTATTTATTCTATCTCATATGTCTTTTTAAAAACATTTTTTTAAATATGCACTTCCTCTCTCAGCTGCTTATCCCAGTAGTTTTAATTTTTACTCTACCATTATTCTACACCTTCTGCTTTATATCTGGAATAAAAAAATAAATAATATCCCACTCAATGTCTATTATGGACCCACCATCTACTGGTCTCCCAGAAAAAACTGAAACACACAGAGTTTATCATTTTAACCATTCCTGTATTAGCATTTTTCTACTCCTTGTCTCTGTGACTCTTAACACTTTTATTTACAATGGGTAATAATATTTTTAAGGCTTATTATTTATTTATTTATTTATTTATTTATTTATTTATTTTTTACTTTCGAGACAGAGAGAGCATGAGCGGGAGAGGGTCAGAGAGAGAAGGGGACAGAGGATCCAAAGTGGGCTCTGTGCGGACAGCAGTGAGCCCTATGTAGGGCTTGAACTCACAAACTGTGAGACCATGGCCTGAGTAGAAGTCGAATGTTCCACTGACTGAGCCACCCAGGCGCCCTTACAATGGGTAATAATTTTAAGTCTTCATCTCACAGAGTTTCATGGAAAATATCCAAGTTTTATTCTTACCCCTTTACTCCTACTTCTGAGATGATTAATTTCTCTTGCCCAAGGTTATCAAAACTTTCTTTAATATATTCTTTTCATTTTTTCTTCCCTTTTGTGTACTTGTTCAAGGTCATCGTAGTCTCACCTATAGCCACGAATCTTTATCCCTGTCTCCAATACCTCAGCTCTTATATCCATTCTCCACACTCTATAGCTTATCTGCCTTGTAGATCTTTTATTTTATTCTTTGAATGTGCCAATTTATGTCATACTAGTATGTGTTTATAAGATAAATAGCCTTGCTCAGAAATTGCCCAATTTCTTTTTTTTTTTTAATTTTTTTTTTTATGTTTATTTACTTTTGAGAGAGAGAGAGTATGAGTGGGGCAGGGGCAGAGAGAGAAGGAGACACAGAATCCGAAGCAGACTCCAGGCTCTGAGCTGTCAGCACAGAGACCGACGTGGGGCTCGAATTCATGGACTGTGAGATACTGACCTGAACTGAAGTCAGACGCTCAACCCACTGAGCCACCCAGGTGCCCTGAGAAATTGCCCCATTTCTTAGATCGAAGATTATTTGAATAATGTTTAATATTTTTGGTTGTATTTTGGCTAAATTCTATTTCTCAACTTGTGATACAGAGGAAATTCTTGATTCCAATCGAGATCAGGCCCCTACTCCTTACAGAGCATCCCATTTGACCTCTCAGGGACTATTGACACATACCCCAAAAGTATGATACTATAGGAAAGATAGTTTGTAAATGTCAGTGCATCCTGAGTGTCAGTGGGGTCTACCTTTCATTATTTTATCAGAAATGAAGAGCTCTGGACATCCTTACCACTTGAACAGAAATATTACTGGAGGTCTTCCCCCAAATCCTATTAGCCTTTTGCAGCCACGTTCAAAATAAAAGGAGTGGGGGTGGGGAGAAGGGAGTAAAGTTCTCCTAAGATGGCTGAGTTGATTTGTTAGTTTGGGTTTTCATGGAGGAGACAAGGACACAGTTTGAAAAAGTAAATTATAGAGTTGTGTTATACTCCTTGTTAAGATTTTCCTATTTCCTCCGAAGTTCCTATAGAGTATTTTTTGACTGAAACCCATTAGGTTAATTCCAGAATTGAGGAATCATATATTAAAATCCTAATTTTTCTATATGCTTGAGACCGATCATAATCCACTTAAAATTTTGCAGATATGCATTGAATTATTTAAGTTTTTCTTATTCATTATTCATGGATGAGATGGGGAAATTACTTTGGAAGAAAAACAAGCAGCAAAGTGATGTCCTACCTAACAAATTATCAGAATGTTAGGATATGAGAGAGGAAATTTAAATTGAACTGGACAGAAGCTCTTTAACTTTATACTAAAAGTGTTAATGCTATTGGTAAAAAGAAGGGCATTTCTAGTTATGACCTCACCTTTTATAGATCTCAACTGACCTTTTATATGAACCAGTGTGAGTTTTCTCCTTGGTGAGTCACAGATACAGCAGGTGGAGTTGTCACACAAAGTAAGCTCTATATGCAGCAAATAAGATCACATGGAATAGCTTCCAAAGCTGTGATGCCCCAGGAGTGGGTGAATAGGTACCTTTCATTTAGGGTTAGGATGAATATTTAGATAAGGAATTTTTGTCTTCCTATATATAGAGTGGGCATAAGGTCACTCAGTGCCTTAAGGAAACATGCCTATCTATACATACACTGAGACTTCTCCTTGGGTAGAGATTTTAGTATTATAATAAGGTAAATGTAATTGCTGGTCATTCCAAGTGTCAGTCCATGGTCCTTCTGCACCCACACATGTAGGGAGTTTAGCTCAAAAAGTCTAGGTGGTCTGGGCTGGCTGGAGGTCTTGTCAGGGAAGTTACTATCACCTGAGGGGTGGTTTTGGATTTCATTTGCCTGAGTCAAGAGGTAAGCTGGAAAGGAGAGCTTAAGGAAAAATTGTAGACCAAGGTATAAGCAGGTGGGCAGTAAAAGTCAGGTCCTGGGGTATACCTGATGACAGAAGGAGGGCACAACTTACCATAAAGGAATTCACAGAAAACTTTAAAATCATCCTTGCGATAGAAAATAATGTACATTCCAAATACATTAAATATCACTGACATGGCACATCTTAAAGTGAAAATATAGTTCCATGTAGTATTAGTAATTGAAGAGATAATCATCTCTGAGCTGGGAGATAAAATCAGGTACTGTATGAGAAAAAAATATATGGCTAGAAAAATCTTTTTACATTAAATTTTTAAATATTATTTTTTATCACTTGGCTGCTTTTTGGTATTATCACAGAAACTGTAGAAAAACGTAATATTTACTGACTACTGATAATAAAGTTATATTTTCCTGATCCATTATTTTTTTTGAAATAACAATAGTAAAGGTATATTTCCCCTTCTTATAGAAACAGAAATGACTTAATGACTTCTTTCAGAGTAAATGATATTTTCCCCTATTGCTTTATGTCTCTCTCCTTTATATTTTTTAAAAAAGTTCTTCTATACTTTTGTTGTTTTGCTTTATATTAGCAGGCTAAACTTATGAAAACAAGCAAAAATGTAGAGGAAAATGAAATGATACAGGAGACAGAACAACTAAAGAAAAAAAAAGGAAAAAGAAAAAATGAGTTATATTCAAATAAATACTTAAAAGCAAGTTGGTCACAAAGTAGGACAAATTTTTAATTTTAAAATGACAAAAATGAATCAGCAAATATTTAGCCAAGTTCCAAATATAAACATGTCCTCTATCAAATAAAATTAGTCACAGTAAACTTAAGCTAAATACAAACTATTAGTAGATTCATTGCTCAATTCCTATATAACAGCAGATATCACCCTTAGTTTCTTACAGAGAAAGAAATATGTTATTTATTATAAAAAATCAAGAGTATAGGAATAGTATTGCCTAAATTCATTAGAAGGAGAAATATCTGATGTTACAAAAATTGTCAGTATAAAGCCAAAAACTTAATAAAATAAATATGTTGAGAGGAAAGTAAACAGAGATATAGTTTGAGTTAGATTATCATATATGGTTGCAGGTTTTCAATACCCAATATGCAAAGCTGATAAGTCAAACGTTAAATTATTATTTGAAGACATTGATACACATCGTTACACATTGAAGTTAACAATTGCGTAGGGGTAGAACTTGGGTAGAGTAGGATGGCAGAATAAAAAACTACATATTATAAATCAACTTTGTTGTTTTGACCCCGTGCATGTTTTTTTCATGATAAAATTTAAAATAAGTTAAATAAGGTAACAAAATATTGACACTTATTGTATATAAATATAGCTTATAAAATGGATTTAAAGGCAACATTTACTAATATTCTGATAAAGCATTGATTTTTGGATGATAAAGCTCTGCAGTTCTTTGTATGTGGACACATTCAAGCTACCAAAAAGTAATGGTACTTGTCTGACAGTTTTTATAGCGAAGTTAAAAGGACATCCACTGGCCTTTTCAACAGAAAACACAATAATTATAAATGTGTACAAATCAGTAAGTACATAGCAGGTACCACAGGAATCCATTAGTTGAGTTTGTGTGAGGCTGTTGAACAGCCTCATTATTTTAAACATTGCTACATATACAAAAGAAAAATCAAAGATCTGATAGTGCTTTATCATAGGATAGCCAAATTGTTCAGTGGGGAAAGTTCTTATTCATAGACAAATTTTAGTTAACAAATGAGGAAACATGATAAAATATCATAATCTTGTGGTCTTTAATCGAATAATTAAATCTAAGCAATCTTCAACCATTACATGAAATTCAGATGGAAATTTTGTAGAGTGGAAAAGAAAGACAGCCCTGAACACATTATTTCAAATATCTAAAAAAGAAATTGTATTTCCTTTTTTTAATGTTTTTATTTTATTTTATTTTATTTTTATTTTTGAGAGAGATGGAGACAGAGCACAAGAGGGAGAGGGGCAGCGAGTGAGGGAGACAGAATCTGAAGCAGGCTCCAGGCTCCGAGCTGTCAGCACAGAGCCCCCACATGGACTTGAACTCAGGAACCACAAGATCATGACCTGAGCTGAAGTTCCTGAAGAATTGTTATACTCTGTCTGCCTCAAGTGTTCATCACTGGGCTGCAGGTTATAAGGAAATTTAATTTATCTACCATTTCCTTCTGCCTTTGTTTTCCACATCATTAAGATCATACTATGAGCGGGGCGCCTGGGTGGCGCAGTCGGTTAAGCGTCCGACTTCAGCCAGGTCACGATCTCACGGTCCGAGAGTTCGAGCCCCGCGTCGGGCTCTGGGCTGATGGCTCAGAGCCTGGAGCCTGTTTCTGATTCTGTGCCTCCCTCTCTCTGCCCCTCCCCTGTTCATGCTCTGTCTCTCTCTGTCCCAAAAATAAATAAACGTTGAAAAAAAAAATTAAAAAAAAAAGGTCATACTATGAGCATTTTCTTAAGTTATTACAATGTATCAAGTTATATTCAATTTTTTTAAAAATTGAGATATAAAGTGACTGTGAGAAATAAGCCCACTGACCCAATCAAAGGAGGGATGTGGAGACTCCGAGCACAGTGAAGGGAAGCTTTAATCAACATTCTTGCAAGAGCGGGTGTCTGATGGACAGGCACACTCCAGCAGTCACAGCAATTTATCTCCTAGCGTGAAGTTCCTCCCCTGATGCCCCATTGGCTGAACACTACAGAGATTACAACTTTACTTGGAAGTCGCCTACGTCAATGTATGGCCAAAAAGCAGTCTGATTGGAACAAATGTGCATTTTGCGATGCAGAGACTTCAGTTTTTTGACATATGCTCATTGCAAAAGCTGGCGAAAAATAAGCCCGTGAAATAGAGAGGGGAAGAAAAACCAGGAAGTGAAGTGTCTAAGGGTTTGAGTCTCCATTGTGTGTGGGAGGGAGTTGGTGCATATTTCCAATAGGTTGTAAACCTATTGTCAACTAGAGAGCACAACTTTTATTTGGTATTCTGAAGATGAATCATCTCACTTACGTCTCACAGTGACCAAACAGCTATACTAGAATAATAAGTACCAGAAATATAGAATAGTTCTAAATATATTTAAAAAGTTAAATTAAATATAAGTGTGAAAGTAAATTAGAATTTTAGTTGTCCCAGCAAATCATTATCATCTGACTTAAAGAGAATATGTAAACTAAAACAGAATTTGCAGGAGTTTATAATTTTCCTGCATTTGGACTCTGTTTTATTTAATTTCTTTAATATTATATAATCATGAACAACATTTAAAGTAATACCCCTTCACTTATTAAAGAATATTCTGCAAATATTAAGGAAAGAGGCTTTTGATGTTTTATGAGTGATTATGACACTGATATAAAATACAAAGGAAATCAAGCATCAAATATCATGTATGTTAGACATACATATGGTTAAAATGGATTTTCTTTAAAAATCTAGAAAACTATAATTGCCATTTCTTTGACTTGATGCTTTATGAAATTTTAGTATTAATAGAGAATGTTGATAATATTTTGTAAGAATTGTGACATATGAGCCCAGCAATACAAGCCAGAACAATAGAGCAAATAAACCTTAAGACTAATTGTAGGTCAACAATAAATACATACTACTACAGGAAATCTGTGACACTTTCTGAGCAGAGTCAAGAAGGTGCTTTTCTATTGAATTTTTTTGAATATAGAAGTGATTTAAACTTGAATAGACACACCCGCAGACGTTCTCTGCTTCCGCTTCTGAACTTTCTCAGAAACGCCATGCTTTCTCACTCTCAGGAATAACAATGCACTGTGATCAATGTCAGTTCCCTGATCTTTCCTTTCATATTTTGGTTCTCCAAGGAGAGTCTATTCTTAGGAATTTAAATACCTGGGCTCTCTGTTGTCAGTTGTACAGAGTTAGATCAAGAAGAAAACTTATGAGCAATTAGGAAATAAGCATTTAGTCCCCAAAGAATGGTAGTACTGTGAAAATTAGCTAGCAAGAAAATTTATTGAGCTCCATAAAAATACAATTATTCCGGTGAGATTCAATTGGGTAATAAGAGTAATGAATCATTTTTATGTAATAGATATGTCTAAGAAGTGACACTGAAAGCTTCTCTATGGATTCTGAAAAATAACTTAATTCTCACAACATGCTTCCTTTATAAAGATACAGATTTGAAAAGTTGTTTCTAATTCTCTTTGACTGAAAACAGTGGCATTCATGGGGAGCGTGAGGCTTTGTGAATCAGAGAAACTTGGATGCAAATTTTTTGTCCTTTTATAACTACCACCTTGTGGCAAACCTGTTAGATCATTGGTGCCTCTCCTACCAAATGGGAGTGTTTTTGTTTGTTTGGTTTGCTTGTTTTGTACTATTTTCTCTAATCCTTTTTGGTGATTCTTTCCCCCTGCCTTAAGTAGTTTCTTCATAGGCACAGCTGGTTAGAACTCTGTTGAATCCTCCAGGGGCACTCTCTATTTTTTTGAATTCTCTTTCTCTTCCCTGGTACTACTCTGTCCTTTGAATTCTGTCCTTATTTTCTGTTTGATTATTTTTATAGTACCCAATCTAATGGGTCTGAGATAGTATCTCATTGTGGTTTGGACTTGTATTCCTCTAATGATGAGTGATGTTGAGCATCTTTTCATGTGTTTTTTGGCCATTTGTATATCTTCTTTGGAGAAACATCTGTTCTCCAGTGACTTCTCTAGTCCATTGCCCATCTTTAAACCCAATTATTTGATTTTTCTCTTGTTGAATTATAGATGATCTTTCTGTATCCTGAATAGTAGCCACTTATAAGATACATAATTTGCATATATTGATTGTGTCCTTTGATGCACATAAGATTGTAGTTTTGATGAAGTCTCACTTGTTTATTTTTACTTTGCTTTTTGCTTTTCTTATTTGTTGCCTGTACATTAGGAGTCATATATAAGAAGTTATTACCAAACTCGATTTCACGAAGTTTTTATCCTATGTTTTCTTCTAAGAGTTTTGTAGTTTTAGGGCTTACATTAGGTCTTTGATCCATTTTGAGTCAATTTTTGTATATGGTGTAATATAAGGATCCAAGTTTATTTCTTGCACCTGGAATAGGAGTTGTTTTAAAAAGAGCATGTGGAGGGGCATGTGGGTGATTTAGTCAGTTAAGTGTCCAACTCTTGATTTAGGCTCGGGTCATGATCTCATGGTTTATAAGTTTGAGCCCCGCATGGGACTCTGTTCTGGCAGTGTGGAGCCTGCTTCGGATTCTTTCTCTCTGCCCCTCCCCCACTTTTTCTCTCTCTCAAAAATAAATAAATAAACTTACAAAAAAAGAGTGTGTGGATATAAAACACTCTCAATACATGTCAGTTGTCAACTATTATTGTTTGTGAAGGAGTATTTTCATAACTTCTTTGTTAATTTACATCCAACACCTTTTGGAATTCCTTCTATATTAGTAGAATTCCTAATTTTAAAAGTCTTACCTCCCAACAGTAGGATTCAGAAACTTGTTTTTCCAGTGTCTCTTGAAGCTAGAGCACACCAATAGATGAACCCATGCGAGGATGTGATTTAGAAGTGAATAAAGAATGGAGCGCTGGGTGACACATTTTGGTGTGATGGAGGGATAGCTTACAGAAACTGCTGGCCATCAAGGGCTGTAGACATTCTAGTGGCAGTATCTCTTTCCCAGGTCAGGAGTGTGAGCATCATCATATAGTTGAACATGTTTTGGCCATAAGTTTTAAGCCTATCAACTACCCTTTAAGGCATTTTATCTTTGCTCGAAATAGACAGAGTGGTTTTCACTTTTGTTTACTAAGAATACAAACTGATTCTGGAAGGGGCATTGCTCATTGATAAAGTGAGGGAAATAAACTTTGACTTGATTCAGCTCAGTCACAAAGTTACGGAAAGGGGAACTGTAGCATCTCCTACAAAGGATGGTAGATTTGGATTGTGAAGTTGTTGCATGCTTTTTTTCTCTCACATTTAATTCAGTCAATACATCATTGATTCATTTATTTGTTTTTATTTTTATTTTTCTAATGTTTATTTATTTTTGAGAGACAGAGAGAGATAGAGCACCAGTCGGGGAGGGGCAGAGAGAGTTGGAGACACAGAATCTAAAGCAGGCTCCAAGCTCTACAAGGGGTCAGCACAGACCCCAATGCAGGATTCTAACCACAGGGTTCTTTTGTTTTAATCAAAGGCTATGGACTTCATGAGGGAGTATGGGGGATGTCTCTTTGATTCTATGCTTAAGTGTTTTCATTGTTGACATTTTTCAAGCAATATTGCTGAAAACTGAGCCAATTAAGTGGTTTATCTACAAATATTAACTTGCAAGTAAACTTTCTACCATCCCTTAGACTTTATTGAAGGGGGGGTCATAGGAGAAAATCCATTTTCACTTGAAATTGCCCACAATTCATGAAGTAAAATAGGTAACAAAGCACTTAACTTTCAGAGTTATGACACTTTACCTCTCATCTGTATGCACACAATTATATTACACACATATACAAATTGCGTGGGCTGCGTCTTTTTTCACATAATATATATTTACATCTCAAAGCAATTCTCTAAGATAAAATTAACATGCCACTTTTACAGGTGGGAAAATTTAATTAGTTTCCCAGTCATTAAGCTATGATTTAAATATATTTTTGTTTGAATCCCAAACTCATGTTTGTTCCACTCTTCTAGGAAATATAAACAGATGTTCACAACTTAGAACACATACTGTGAACATGTGAATACGCATAACAGTTTGGATCTACCTGATAAGTGTGACAGATTTCTTCACTCCCTGCTGACCCCTAAGAGGAGCCAGGTCATCTATAACTTTGACTTTTCTTTTCAAACTTTCATCATCATACATATACAAAACTATTTCCTTTCCATCATAGACACTTTCCAAATCTCCTTGCTAGTTTATTTGTTTTGCATAACATTCTCTCAAGTCATCTAATAAGCTCCTATTCAATACTTACCATATCCAAATTACATTGTGGAGAATAGAAAGTTAATAAAAATGAACCATAGCTGAATGCTTTGGAAGTAGGAGAATATTCCAAGTATAACCCCCCCCCCCCTCAAATTATGGCAGATCCACAAATGCACCTCTGGTGAGATTCAATGAGGATATTACTTAAAACACAACAGTGCATGCAAACAGCTACTTAGAGTATGAAGCAATGAGAATTGTATAATTTTTAAAAATTTTTTAATGTTTATTTTTGAGAGAGAGGGAGTGGCAGAAAGGCAGAGAGAGAGGGAGACACAGAATGTGAAGCAGGCTCCAGGCTCTGAGCTGTCAGCACAGGGCCTGACAAGGGGCTTGATCCCACGAACTGTGAGATCATGACCTGAGCTGAAGTTGGATACTTAACCAACTGAGCCACCCAGGCGCCCCGAGAATTGTATAATTTTTTAAAGTTACAGAAATGTTTCAAAAGACATGAAGAAGTGAGGAAGTTCATTCCGGGTTAAAAGGATTAGTCAAAGTATAACAGTATGTTTTGAGAAGAATGAATTTCAGAGAGCCTCTAGTGGAATTATGTCAAGTAACTGAGTTAATTCAGTGGGAAATAATAGTAGCTTGCAAAAATATCATGGTAGTCTGCAAGTAGTATTTAAGGAAGTTTGAATTTTAATTTGAAGACAGCTAGTACAAAAACATGAGAGCTGGATTCTGTTTCATATTTTAAGAAAACATCACTGGAAATTATGTGAATGTTGATTAGATGGATAAGATAATGGAAGTTATTGGGACCAGTCTGGAACAGAGGTGATGAAGGCCTAAAATCAGACAGCCATGGTGGTAATGAGGGGGAAGTAGATACAGTGCAGTGTCAACATAGAGATGTGCTAAAAAGGGAAAGAGAGAGGCCAGGAAGATTTGCAATGGGATCAAGAATTCAAGTCAGTGAATATGTATGTTTATATAATAATAAGGTTGGGAGAGCCATAAATATCAAAGTTTAATGATTCTACCCCTCCACAATTTTCAGTTGAAAAAACATTACTAGGGAGAATAACTTTTTTTGAGAGAGAGAGAGTCATTTTAATGGCAAGAATATGTAGAGTTCCTTAGAGGACACCCTTGTGTACATAAAAGAATCAAGGCCCTTAGGAAACCTAGGGCTGTAGGTTCTAAGTTCAGTATTCTCTCCGATTATTTGTTTACTGAACCAGAAATGATTTATTAAGTAACTGCTTTTGCCAGCCACTGTGCTAGGCAGTGGTGTCTAATGTAAGGAAAAGACTTAGCCTCACCTTCAGAGAGCTTACTTTCTTGTTGTGTGGAAACAAAAATCTGTAAGTAAATAAGTCTGTTACAAGATGTAGTCTTGAAAGAAGAAGAAAAAGAGTTATGGCAGCAAATTGGAAAAAGAAAACCGCTTAGATAGAATTATAAAAATGTTTAGTGAAGATTTTTGTCTGAAAGGGAGACCTGAAAGGTAAGTATACGCCTATAAGAAAAACTAAGAGAAAGTCACTCCAAGTAGAGGAGATGGCATGCACTTTGGCCCTCAGATTGGAGAAATCTTGGCATGTACTTTAAAAATATAAAGAAGTAAGCCATATCTAGATTACAGAAGGCGGTTTCAAATTTAAATTAAATCTGTGTAAGTGGATAAAGTACTGGATATATTGCAGGATTAAAGGGAATAAAAATAGTTAAAGCCAAGGAGAATATTAAATTATGTGGGAAAGTCATATAGAATGTGAAAGAAGAGGCTTAAGACCCAGGATTTAGGGGAGAGCTGCCTTTTCTAAAGGAGTAGAGGCAGAAAAGTCATTACAGTAATATGAGTGATGTAAATGTGAAGAAATAGAGAACACAAAGCAGAAAAGTTTCAGAAAGTAGAACATCAGCTATGCTAAATACTTGTTGGGTGGAAACATAAAATTAGAGTTGAGATGATCATTGTGTTTTCCAAATGGAACACTTGAGAAAATAGTTTAAATATATTGTGGACAGGTGATGGTTAAGGAATGGGGTGGAGGCCATATACATTATTTTTATTTAGTAGAAAGTAGGTGATTGACAGATGAAGAGGAAAAGCAAGCTATGCTTTCCCTTTGTAGGACCAATAGTTATAGACCACCCAAAATAAAACGTGGGTCAATAGGCAATATTTAGCTATAAAAAAGACCCAAAAGTGTTATTACTACATGTAAAATATCTACTGTTTTTTAGTACTATTCAAAGAAAATGTAGATTTACACATACACAAATATATACATATAAATGTAAAATTGAATATAATCAAATTTAATCTCCACAACAATTTTTTTATTCCACTTTCTAAGATTATTAAGTATTTCTCAGACAGAGAAAGCATAAGAGAGAAGCATTTCCACAATGGTAAAGATCTTCAAAATCTATTCCTCCTTAAAAGCAGAGAGAACACTGAATAATCAGTGGCCAATCAACTTCTTCAGAACTCTCGAAATTAAACAGAGGACTACAAAATTTTAAGGTGTTTTTTTTTTAAGTTTGTTTCTGTATGTATGTATGTATATATGTATGTATGTATGTATGTATGTATTTTGAGAGAGAGCATGGGAGAGGGTTAGAGAAAGAGGCTTTCCCTGACAGAGGTGTGTTTTTCTAAAAGAAAAATAGCTGATTCTCAGTAAGAACAGTGAACTTTATGGTGTTTTAATTTGTCCTCATTTCATATCCTTTTCCCCTACTCTGTAGAGGCAACAGCCTGACAACCATGGAGGCTGTAAAAAAAAAAAAAAAAAAAAAAAAAAAAAAAAAGCAGTCTCACAGTCAAAGGAAAGAGAATATAGATTTGGAGTTCCCACAAAATTCCTGTCTCCCCAAAATGTCACTGGTTGACCTGTCTGGCAGCTTTCTGAAAAATTCCTGTTCACAAAGCTTGTCTTTTTTTTTTTCAACACTCATTTATTTTTTGGGGGACAGAGAGAAACAGAGCATGAACGGGGGAGGGGCAGAGAGAGAGAGAGACACAGAATCGGAAACAGGCTCCAGGCTCTGAGCCATCAGCCCAGAGCCTGACGCGGGGCTCGAACTCACGGACCGCGAGATCGTGACCTGGCTGAAGTCGGATGCTTAACCGAGTGCGCCACCCAGGCGCCCCACAAAGCTTGTCTTTATTTGACCTAATTCATAGGTCACTGAGAATCCCTACCTCCAAGACGTTTGTTAAAGCAATCAGCAGCAATTGTTTACCATTGCAGCTGCCTGAGGCAGTGATGCTAGGGAACCAAACAAAAGACCCAGCAAACTTCTTAAAAGGAAAGTCTGGGAATATAATGACTCTAGTAGACTTTGAAATGCTCCAACATATTCCTCTGGAGCTAGCAAGACACATGCATGTGCAGGTCTGTGCCTGCTTAAAAAAAGGCTTAAGAAAGCCTTAATCTCTTATTTCTGTCAGTCTTTAAGTTTCTGAACAATCAGGAAATGAATTTAGTGATTCATCACTTACATATACAGTGATCATCACAAGTGCCCTCCTTAATATCCATCACCCATTGACGTCACGATTGCCCCACTCACCACCCCTCCAGAACCCTGTTTCTTCTCTATATAAAGAGTCAATTTTATGGTTTGTCCCTTTCTCTTTTTTTTTTCTTTCCCCTACATTCATCTGTTTTGTTTCTTAAATCCCACATATGAATGGAATAATATAGTATTTGTCTTTCTCTGACTTATTTTGTTCAGTATAATACACTCTAGCTCCATCCACATCATCGTAAATGGCAAGATTTCATTCTTTTTGATGGCTGAGTAATATTCCATTGTATACATATACACCACCTCTTGTTTTCCATCGGTGGACATTTGGGGTCTTTCCATAATTTGGCTATTGTTTATAATGCTTCTATAAACATTGGGGTGCATGTGCCCCCTCAAATCAGTTTTTGTATCCTTTGGGTAAATATCTAGTAGTGCAATTGCTGGGTTATAGGGTTCAACCTAGCTTTATAATTATTACTTTATGTTGTTATTTTAATAAGATAGGGGGAGGAATGAGTTACAAACCAACATACATTTATATTGGATTTTATATCTACCTATATATTTTATTTACTAGTCTTATTTCCTTGTGTGAATTCTAGTTAATGCCTATTGTCTTTTCATTTTAGCTTCAATTACCCATTTACTTTTTGCCACTTTTTTTGAGGTATAATTGATATATAGAGTTTCAGGTGTACAACATAATAATTCGATATTTGTATACATAGAGTGTTTCTTATATAACCAGTCTGGTAGAATGAATTCTCAGTTTTTGTTTTTCTTTAAAAAAATTTTTTTTTAATGTTTATTTATTTTTGAGAGAGAGAGAGAGAGACAGAACATGAACCAGGGAGGAGCAGAGGAGACATGGAATAAGAAGCAGGCTCCAGGCTGTCAGCACAGAGCCCAATGTGGGACTTGAACTCCCGTGAGATCATGACCTGAGCCAAAGTCAGACACTTAACCAACTGAGCCACCCAGGTGCCCCCTCAGTTTTTGTTTTTCAGATAATGTCTTAATTTCTTCCTTTGGAGGATAGTTTCACTGGATAAGGTTTGCATAAAATTTGTATGAAGAAACAAACAAGAAGCAAAATCAGACTTATAAACACAGAGAACAAACTGATGGTTGGCAGAGGGGAGGAGAGTGGGGTAAATGGACAAAATGGGTGAAGGGGAGTGGGAGATACAGGCCTCCAGTTATGGAATGAATAAGTCACAGGAATAAAAAGCACAGCATATAGAATATAATCAATGATATTGTAATAGCATTATATGGTGGCAGATGGTAAGTACTTTTGTGGGGAACATAACATAATGTATAAACTTATTGAATCACTATGTTGTACACTTGAAACTAATTTAACATTGTGTGTCAACTGTACTCAAAAATTTTTTTAATTAACAAAATGTTTGAAACACAAAGGGGTTGAAAGTTAAAGGAGAGTTGGAGAGCTGGAGTGGTTATGCTGCAGCAGACAAAATAGACATTAAGAAAAAATATTAGAGGAGCACTTGGGTGGCTCAGTTGGTTAAACATGCAACTCTTGATTTTGGCTCACTTCATAATCTCACAGCTTGTGAGATTGAGTTCCGCATGGGGTTCTGCACTGTCAGTGCAGAGCCTGCTTAGGATTCTCTTTCTCCCTATCTCTCTGCCCCTCCCCCACTCATGCATGTGTGCTTACATGTGTGTGCTCTCTCTCAAATAAATAAACATTAAAAAAATAAAAAATATTAAAGGCAAAGATAGGCATTTTATAATGATAAAATGTCAATCTATTAGGAAAACATAACAATTATAAACACATATGCACTTAACAACACAGTCCGAAAACCTATGAAGTGAAGGAGACATAATTAGAGAGACGAATTGAAAATCAAATAATAATTGGAGATTCCAGACACAACTTTCAATAATGTAAATAACAAACATACATAAGGTCAGTAAGGAAACAGAAGACAAACGAAATACAGCTAAGAATTATCTATAGAACATGCCACCCAACACCAGTGGAATGCATGTTTTTCTCAAGTACATATAGAACATTTTTCAGGATATGCTATATGTTAGGCCATAAAACAAGCCTTATTAAATTTAAAAGGATGGACATCCTAAAAAGTATGTTTTCCCACCATAATGGAATTAAATCAGAAGTTAATAACAGACAGAAATTTGGGAAGGTTATAAGTATGTGAAAATTAAACAACATATTCCTAAATAACCAAAAAGTCCATAAGAAATCAGAAGGAAAATGAAAACATACTTTGAGATGAACGAAAATGGAAATAACAGCATACCAAGACTTATGGAATGCAGTTAAAGCAGTGCTTCAGTGTGGGGGTTGGGAGAAATCTATACTGTTCATAACTATGAAAAAAGAAAAAGAAAAAAATATGAAATCCAAATACTCATTTTTCATCCTAAGGAGCTAGAGAAAATAAACCCAAGACAGCAGAAAGAAGGAATTTATATAAATTAGAGTGGAAATATGTGAAATACAAATAGTAAGACAATAAAAAAAATTAATTAAACTAAAAGTTCTTTGGAAAGATGAACTTTATAAGTCTGGTAAAAGTATCTATCAAAATTCAACACTCTTTCATGATAATGACACTCAACAAACTAGGGATAGACTACTTCTTCAACTTCTTAAAGGACATCTGTGATAAAACCAGGGCTGACATCTTGCTTACTGACAGAAGACTGAATGCTTTTTCCCCAAGATCAGGAATAAGGCAAGTATTTGTTTTCACTACTGCTGAATGTTGCACTGGGTATTCTATCCAAAGAAATTAGGCAAGAAAAAAAAAAAGATACCTAGATTAGAAGAAAAGAAATAAAACTATTTTTATTTGCAGGTGACATAATCTCATATTTAGAAAATCCTAAGAAAAAATTTTTTTAAATGAACAAAATAGGCAAATTCCAGGAGACAGAAAAAAACATTAATGTTTTCCAGGGAGGGAGGAATTGGGAGTGTGTGCTCTTTTGGATGGGGTTACTTTTGGAGCTGATGGAAATGTTCTGGGATGAGATCGTGTTGATAGTTGCACAACTCTGTAGAAAAACTAAAACACACTGAATTGTACACTGTGAAAGGGTCAATTTTATATGTTAATTACGTCTCAACAAAGGTAAAGGTATCATTAAAAAATAAAGTCAGGATTAGTAAAAAGAATTGCTGTAATTTGGACCTGCATCTAAAATCATGATTTTTCTTAATTGTAATAGATTGGTTATTAAGAAGGTTTTATTAATAACAGACATTGAGCCTCAGATACAGAACAACTAAAAAATAGGACCACATTCATAAGGAGAAGAGCTGGAAATAGAGTTCAAAAAAAGATTTGCTTGTCCTCTTGAAAGGTGTCTACTTCTCTAACTGCCTTATGCAGAATGGTCAGATTAAGACTCTGAATTTGTATCGGGTGATATCATTGTACACACAGCACTCTCAGCTTCTGAATTTATTATAACCAACAAAACAGGGTAAATTTTGTCCTCAAGACTTTTAGTCATCAGTGCTGATTCTCTGACAAAATTAAATTTGATTTAGTTTCTTATTACTTTGCATTTTGTAGGACTGCTCTACTTAATTTTCATTTCTATAATGCATCCACTCAACATTTGCATGTTGAGCACCTACTATATGCCAGGAATTTTTCTTGACAATGAAGTAGTTTACTTTCATTTCCTTTTTCTCCAATCTCTAAAAGCTAGTTATTATTCGAGACCTCTAAGTTTCTTTTTGTAACTGATGGCCATAGATTTGTCTTCCTATTAGAATATTTACATTCTCAGAGTTTTTTTGTCAATTTATGAATACATTGTGGAAAAATTCTACAACCCCCAAAATAGAACTATTTTAAAGAGATACCATTGTTAATTTTGAAAAAGTTTTAAGTATAAATGAGTAAAATTAACACATATGTGTAACCACACGAAAATCAATTATTAAACATTTATTTCATCCCATGTAGTTCTCAAATCTGGCAACAGTCTTATGTTGATTAATTGTTCAGGATGGAAGCCATACTCTCCTGCTTTCTTCATTACTCAATCTTGATTCAGCTTCATTTCCTCTTAAGGTTCATTGAGATTAATGATGCACTCCATTTAGCACAACAAAAGAATTCTAATTCTCTGTAAATTTGGAGTTTGTTCTCTTGTGAATTCCACTCCTCTGATAACTAGACAGACTTGAAATATGCTAGTTTTTGTTTGATGACATAAAGGCCAAAAGGAAAGGTCACAGTAGGACCACTTTTAATGAGTTATTAGATAAATACATTTTCTAAATAGTTTAATGTCATCATTAAACTTCAAAGTGGTTTAAGAAAAGCCTTTAAATATGTATGTCAGCTCTCAATTATCTATGCTAATGGAAAGGAACAGCAGTATGTATAATGCAAAATGGATGAAAATATACACATATTTGGCTTAGAGGACACCTGTGTCATATGCTCAGAGAATAAGTAAAATTCAAATCACTCCTTCCCAGTGAGCTGTTTTTGTCATTAACATAGTCCATGGTTTCTGGTAAACTTCTCATATTCTCTTTTTAGTCATAATGCTGGACACTATCATCTTTCAAATTTAAATAATGGTGCTAGTACAAACAAAGAAGTGCATAGCCTCCTTAGAGTTTTCTAAATGGCTTATGCCTCCTTGAGTAGTTGAGGGAGATAAAAGTATTATATTATAAAAAAGCCTTTCATTACATTTTTTGGGCAGAATACAAGGAGTAAAGATCCCCAGAGCATCAGGACAGGTAAAGGTATAGGAATTGAATAATATACTGAGGACCTACTAAGGGCCATGTATTTAGTGCAGTTGTTGCTAACAATTCATTCATTCCAATATCCTGATTCGGTGTTACCACCTTGTGCAAGATAATGTACTGGGAGCTGGGAATCTTATGGTGAGCTTAATGTATAGCAGAAAGCACCTGTATCAAAAGACTAATAATAAATTACTTAATCATGAATTTTGTAATATATTATTCCAAAATGGCAAATGTTGAGAGTTAGGAAAACTTATGGAAAGAGTGCTTGCCAAGTATAAGTAGAAAAGATATCAGAAAAGACCTCTGATTAAGTGATATTTCACTTGTGACCAGACTGCCTAACAAGACGAAAAAATAATAACATGATGTGGGTAGATGACACAGAAAGGCAATATATATGATTATCTTGAGTCAAGATTTAAGGCTTATTTGAGTAACTTGAAGGGTTAATTTTAATATTAGCTTTAAGCAGAAGTAAATACACTGTAAAGCTGATACAAATTTTGGGCCACTGTGAGAGCTATTGCTGGGATGGTATTCCTGGCTCAGAGCATAAACCAGATTGTACTCTAGAAGCACGTCGATATAAATTTTTTTTTCCAAAATTTTCATGAGTTCTGAAAGGAATCTGTTATCTCCAAGGTTCCTATAATTTGATGTGATTTCTTTGCTTCTGCTAATAAGCATTTAATTTAGCATCTAACTTTGTACTTACATCTTTTTTTTTAAATGAGAACTTCCAAAATATATAAACTTTAGGTTCTCCAAGCCCATATATCTGTCCCACCCTGGCTTTAAGTAAGCAGATAGCAAGTTGAATACAAGATAGTACAACAATGAAGAATCAATCAGTGTGCCTAATTTTATGCATCCCATTTGGGTTTTCCAATTTTTAAGATTGCTAGAGACCATCATACTTAACTTCCTTCTAAGTGTGAAATAATATAGTCCTTGTTTATACCTTTAAGATAAACGGTACCAACAAGGATCACAATTTTAAAGATATCAAGTATGGCTATTTACTCAGATCAGAATTTTAAGATGGAATTTTCTCTTTTGAAAGAACTTATATATTATACAAGGTTCTGAATAGTTTCCAGAATCTTGTGGACTGTGGAGTGCAGAGAGATTGATGAGAAATAATCATTGGGCTCCAAAACAGTGGCACTGAAAAAATGGGGAAGATGTCCATAAAGAAATAGAAAACTTGACTCTAACTATTTTGGAGGGTTACTTGGTTTTCTTGAGAGGAGAAAAAAATCAAATATGGTCATAGTTACAAGATTTTTTTTCTCCCCAAATCTCTTAAAATGTTTTTCTTTGTTTATTTTTTGAAGTTATCATTATCATTAAATCTGTCAATAATAAAAGTGTAAAGAATCAAATAGAAAAATAGGAAATGGATCTTAAGATTAGAGGAAGATAAATGAGACATAATGGCTTGGAGTGTGGGCTCTAGAGCTAAGGTGACTGGGTTCAAATTTATTTACTTCTATCAGTTTCCTAAGTAAAACGGAGACAGTTATAGCTCCTAGCAAGTAGCAAGAAACCATTGAAAACAGGCTGCAGATATATTAGCAAAACTTCGCAGAAAATAGAATATTAACACACAGTTTTATTATTAGTGATCAGTGAAATGTAAGTTAAAATTTCTTACTTTTTTCTATCACATTGGCAAAAAAATAATAATTAGTTTAGCCAATAGTGTTGATAGTATCAGGATAACTTATTTATCCACATTTTTGGAGTGTCATAAATATATGTGATATTTTTTCAAAGGGCGATTTTATGGCAAATATCAAATTTTAAAATTTATTTTTTAAGATTATGTATTTATTTTGAGAGAGAGAGAGATGTGTGTGCACAAGTGGGGGAGGGACAGAGAGAAGGAGAGACAGAATCCCAACTAGGCTCTGCACTGTGGAGGCAGAGCCCCAGGTGGGGCTTGAACTCACGAATCTGAGCCCAGATCAAGAGTCAGATACAACCAACTGAGCCACTCAGGCACCCCTCAAAAATTTAAATTTAAATACAATCCTTTCATTCTAGCAACAATACTTTTTAAATATAATAATAATCCTGAATGCATAATAATAATACATTCAAAAAATTGTAACCTTTTTTGGGTATTCATGAAAATACACTGCCTATACAGACATTATATGAGGTAGGTGCAGTATCAAAATAAAGTTTATTTTATTCTGTAAGCAAAAGTTTTAGTAGTCTTTGGATAAATCATTATAAAGAGAAGAAAAAAGCATAGAAATACGATTGGCTTATATAAATTTTAGAATTGCAGAATAAGACCTTGCTAAGTTAGAACACAATTTTAGTTATTAAAGGTTTAAAAGTACGGAATTAGTAAAGTAAAAACAAAAAATAGTGTTTTATTTCTGTAATTTATCAATATTCAATTTTCCATGCAGAATACTTAATTCTTCATCAAAATTTCAGTAGCCTGTATAGTATAACAGGTCTGGCTTTACTATTTTTGGCACTGAGGATATATTGATGTCTGTGTTACTTTTATTCACTAATTTAACAACTTGGGGTCTACCAGGTGCTAGACAACAACAAAAAAACCCAATAATGACAAAATAGGCAATAATCTTTCCCTTATGGAACTTGTATTAGTGTTGAAAGAAAAGGGGCAGAATTAAACAAAAATGCATTAATCAGACATTTGGTGGATGAGGAGAGATATAGATGAAACTTTTAGATTTCTATGAAAACAAAACCTGAGAAAAGGATTTGTCACTGTAGTTAAATAATAAAACAAGTAGTTTATTTGGAAAGTAATATAAGCAAGAGGATGTGATAGGAAGTGCATGAAGTGAGAAGAGAAAAACTGAATACAGTGTACATTATTGAGATTGATCATATAAACAAAAGAGGCTTGAGCCCACAGATGCTTCCAGAAGAACAGACAGACTCCCAGAAATGTCCATCCCAAGAGTAGAGGTTGGGACATATCTCCGTTCTCTATTGTTTGAGGAACATCCCGAAGACATATGGGGAAGGTTTAAGTGGATAGTTTCATGACAGACGAGCTGAGGGACTGAATGTACTTCACAGAGTACTAAAACGTCTGTCATTATGCTTGAGACTCATTTTCTTCCTCAGCTTAGCAGGGAGCCAGCTTTAGTAAAGAGCTGACTCAGCCTAGGTTAGCTCAGTGGAGAATAAGACTGATGATTGCCCACTTAGTTATCGTGTTGTGGCCATTGTTGAATTGATAAGAGCAAGTGGAGAGGTGGGAGTGAATCTTGACTGGAGTGGACCAAGAGGAAAGATGAACAAAGGGCAAAACGATGGCTGGCATTGACAACTAAAAGAGATTTTCCATACAGAGAAGGAAAAATGAGACAGTCAAAAGAGGAGTTTTTATTTTGTGTTTTTTAAAGACTATAGCAATAAATCTACTCTTGTCTGTTGATGAGAATATCCCAGTAGAGAAGGTGAAAACTTGACATCATCGAGACCAAAGAGACAATTGCTGGGATGATGTCCTAAAACATCAACTATTACTTAAGCTGGTGACTTATCTGTTTTTGAGTGAGGAATATGGAATATGAAGATTCACCATACAGACATCACAGTCTGGTAGGAAGGGGAAGCTTAGAGGCTTACATTGCACTGATATAACACAATTCCATTTTTGCCTACTTTTCCATAGTGCCTAATGGGAAGTATGGGCTACAAAATTTCCCACAAAATACATATGGACCTTCCACTGAATAGATGGTTAGCTCTGGAGACATCTCTTTTCTCTAGACATGAGAAAGGTTAATATTCAAATTCCACAAGTCAGTTACAACTAAGGATAAAAGTAAATTGAAATACTTCTTTTCTGGAAGTACACACACTGACAGTTTTCTGTTTTATGATACCTTATGCTGTTTAATTAAACACACACACAAAATATTAAAAAAGTTACTGTGGCAATACATGGGTAATGCCTCTGTGCTTTTATTAGTATGTGAGCAATTAATAGATTAAAATAACTTTATTATTAAATCAAATAAAAGAAAATCACCCTAGGAGAAAGATACTTCAGATGAATTTATTGTCATCTTTTCTAATCATCGTTATTTCAGTTTCTCTTTTACATTTTATGTGATCACAGTTATAGACACAATAGCAAATGTTTTAAAAGTCGTATTTATTTTCAATCACAGCAAGGATACATGGAAATGTTCTGAACACTTTGGGCTCATATTAGGTCACCAGGTAGTTACTAAAAATAGGAGTTTATTAACATCAGACAGATCTCTTTATTTACTCCACAGGATTATTTTTCTGAGTCACTATGTGACTGATACAACATTTAGTCTTAAAGTTCCAAGTTTAAGTCTTATTTCTTCTTTTTTAAAAAATATTTTAGTTCCAGTATAGTTAACATACAGCATCATATTAGCTTCACGTGTCCAATGCAGTGATTCAGCAGTTTCAGATATTACTTAGTGCTCATCAAAGTAAGTGTTCTCTTAATTCCCTTCACCTATGTTACCAACCCCCCTAACCCCCGCTCAACTCCCCTTTGGTAACCCTATGTTCTCTCATTCTCATTTCATAATGAGCTTAAAATCGAAATGTGTTTTGAGGAGTTGATAGAAATGAGTACAGAGATTTAGACACATGGAAATGTCTAAAAGGAGGTAGAATGTAATTATATTTCCAATGACCTCTGATGTTAGAGTTTATTAATATTTTATACGGAGTTTTGATACTCACTTTATGTTTACACCTGTCTCATGTATTCTGATGCAAATTATTAAGCAATGACAATAATACAGGAAGAAAAGCATGGTAATGTTTGCATAAATCAGATAGTATTGATAAATGATGTAATTTGCAAAATTAATGCAATAATAGTTGTCACAGACTTCAATATTTTATTTTTCTTTAAGAACAAACTCTAATTTATTACTGTGCAACTATCTAACAATGCATTTTTTAGGTGTCAACAGAGATGAATCATAACTTGCACTTATAAAATGCCACAGGTAACTAGATATATTATAGGATCATAAAATTTATTTCTGCTTATAAGCATCCATATGCAATAAAATCAAAATTTATTTACATAAGCTCACTATTAATAATTTCTTCTATAATGTTATGTGGTGATCTCAAAAAATCATATAGAATGCAATTGAGATGTATTTTTCATAAAGAACAGAATATTTTACACTTGATTTTAATTTAATATGGCAAACCTTATCTAATTGTAATTTTAAATGACATTAATTTGCATATTGCTTTTATTTTAAGTCATTGTCTCAATTGTTAACTGATGAACTTTACTTGATTCCTCTGTAATGAGTTCAAGAATAAATGTGTATTTTTCCTGGTAGAAACAGTTGGCTGAAAAACGTTATAGCCAAGGCTTAATAAAATGGGAACAAATAAATATAATATGGCAATATCTAAGTGAATACATTTAGGGATATAAAATGAATACATTAGAGATCTCTATATAATACATGAAATATCATGGAAAAAAACATTGTTTTAGGAAATATGCTAATTTAACCAAAAATACTGTAGAATTTGAGGGAGTGGGAGAAAAATATTAAACCGGGCACTGTGTCTTTTCTGAGACTTAGAAGAAACAGCGTGCTTTGTGAAAAGCACAATAATTCTGAGGGTCAGATATTAAATAATAATACCTTGAGATATTTAGATATCTAAAATTACTATTCTTTTTTCTTGTATTCCAGTTTTTGGCCATCAAGAAAATCCACTAACCCTAATTAACTATCTTATGTATCATGATCCCCAAAATGTTTTTTGTTTGGGAGTAGGTCACAGATGGTTAGTTTTTCTGAGCCTGAAAATACTGTGTATGGCACACCTATTTACAAAATTACCCAAAGCTCTAAGTTGATACTTCTTAGGGAGCACAGAATAATGGAAATTGTAGCTATTTAAGGTAATGACTAATAGATCATGGTGCCACTATGGTTAGATAGAGTGTTAATCAATTAGAATATTGCTCAATTTCCATAATAATAATAATACAATTCATGCTGGCAAAGAGAAGCTGGTATCAGCTGTTGCTGTTCTTTACCCATTTTCCAGATACAAGTAAGTTCATAGACCCAGACACTATTGTTTAGAATGTGTTTCTCCTGTAAAAGGAACTGTGAAAGTTCCTGTAATTCTGCTGCATGTATACATAGTACATAATCATTTAAAATTTCCAAAAAAGAATCTACAAACACTTGCTAGAAAAATTATGCAATAAGCTAGATTTTTCATATCTCTTAGATAAGAGTTTTGAATTGACAGTAATAAAGACTCAAAGCAGCCTTATAGTCTTTGAATTAAGTAGGAGCTTATGTCTACCAGGTGATAAATGGAAAACTGATCCAATGCTATTTCACAGCCACTATTCTGTGAATAATCTGTGAATGTTCTAATATTCTGTGAATATTTCTCCAGTTTAAAAACATAAGATCTGGGGTGCCTGGGTGGCTCCGTCGGTTAAGCGTCGGACTTCAGCTCAGGTCATGATCTCACGGTCTGTGAGTTCGAGCCCTGTTTCGGGCTCTGTGCTGACCGCTCAGAGCCTGGAGCCTGTTTTGGATTCTGTGTCTCCCTCTCTTTCTGCCCCTCCCCTGTTCATGCTCTGTCTCTATCTGTCTCAAAAATAAATAAACGTTAAAAAAATTAAAAAAAAAAAACATAAGATCTGGATACATATACTTAAACATTGGTGTAACCCTCACCTGTGGAGTGAGGATTAGTTCCCTATTCTGGGAAATAACAGCCATTATGATTGAAGAGATTAAATGGAAACTTCTACTACCTTCCTTCATTTAAGTCAAGGTAGTAAACCACAAGAAATAACAGATTTGCCAAAAATTGCAGACATTGACTCCATTGACAAAAGCTTGAAGAATGTAGTTATGGTGGGGGCACCTGGGTGGCTCAGTCAGTCAAGCTTCCACCTTCAGCTCAGCTCATGATCTCGTGGCTCATGAGTTTGAGCCCCATGTTGGGCTCTGTGCTGACAGCTCCCAGTCTGGAGCCTACTTCAGCTTCTGTCTCTCTCTGTCTAACCCTCCCCCTCTCACTCTCTGTCTCTCTCTGTCTCTCAAAAAATGAATAAATGTTAAAAAATTTTTCAAAAAAAGAGTGCAGTTATGGTAGAGCCCATCACATCAACTAACTTCGATGATACTGATAAAATTCAGATGGGTTATGGCAGATGACTATAAAGTATTGCATGCCTAGTCAGGTTATAGCTCCACCACAGCTAATGTGACCAGTTACTGCAAGAGATAAGCAAAACTTCTATCACTTGATCTACATGTCTTGATTTGGCAAATGTTTTCCTTGATTCCAATAGGAAGAGAGAATCAAAACCAGTTAAACTATAATTGGAAAGCAGAGCTCCAATTTATGACATTGTTTCAGGGCTCTTTCAACTTGCCTTTGTCACAGTGGAGTCATAGAGATCTTGATCATCTTAATATTCACCAGAACATCACATCAGTCCATTATATTAATGATATTAGGTAATTGAATTCCATGAGCAGAAAGTATAAAATATGCTGGATGCTCTATTAGGAAATAATTACCATCTACCATCATAATTACTATCTATGGTAAATGGTAATTGAAGATTTAAGAACCTGCTACATTGGTGAATGTTTTAGGAGCTAAGTGGCTGCAGCATGCCAGGATCTTCCCTCTGAAATAAGGGACAAGTTGCTACACTTCACGTCTCCATCAACATAATAAGGCATAATGGCTTCTTTGGACTTTGTAAGCAGCATACATAATACCTGGAAATTCTGCTCTGACTTAATAGGCAAGTGAGGCTGTCTGTTGAAATATGATGCAAGGCAAGAAAGAGTTATACAGCGGGTCTAGTTTGTAAGTTTATCTTTGGCATATGTGAAGGTGCTGAAAGTGGCTGGGGTAGAAAAGTTCTTGGTAGACACCAGTAGGTGAGTTGCAAAGTGTACCTGTAAAGTTTTGGAGACATATTATTTTCCATTTGCAAATGAGATCTTATTATATTACTTGGATCCAGAAAATGTCTGTTGCTAACTTTAGGGACAAATGGACATTCTTAACACGTTTTAGGGTTGGTGGGTATAGCAAAAATCCGTAGTATATTGGAAAACGTATATCAAACAGATCCAGAAGGCATAAATGAACACGTTAAGAGAAGTACAGATTTCTATGTTCTCTATCTATGTTGCACTGATAATGTTCCAATTCAGCCTTATGATCTTTTTTAGTTTTAAATATTTTTATTTTAAAAATGTTTACTTATTTATTTTGAGAAAGGGAGAGAGAGAGAGAGAGGGGTGGGAGAGAGAGAGAGAGAGAGAGAGAGAGCGAGCGAGCAGAAGATGGGCAGGGAGAAAGAATCCCAATCAGCCTTCAAAATTTCAGCACAGAGCCCATCGGTGAAATCATGGCCTGGGCTGAAAACAAGAGTTAGATGCTTAACTGATTGAGCCACTCAGGTGCTCCAAGCCTTATGATCTAATGTGGGGTTTCTTTTGAGTAAATGATAGAGAGGAAAAGGACTCAAAACTAGTTCATATATATGTTACTGTACTATTGGTTGATAGCCAGAAATAGTCAGCTACCCCTGACCTAACCCTAATTCTGACTTTTTAAATATAAAACATAAAAAAGTTTGAAATACCACCCCCCCATATCCTGAAGATCAGTGTTGAAGGAAAATCTTTCATTAGTCAGTGCCACAAGCAATAATCAAGGTCATCCAAACAATGAGGCCTAGACTATAATGAAAAACAGCAGAATGGAGGTGTCTCATACTCTAAATCTTTTATCACCTAATTTAGATATAAAGTCAATGATGACCTATTAAGATCTGATGAGATGTCAGGCAGTATAATCCAAATTATTATGAAGATAATTTGAAATAAAGCTTTGCATCTTCTATTAAAAGTGATGTGGGTGCCTTGGTGGCTCCGTTGGTTAAGCTACAAACCCTTGATCTCAACTCAGGTCATTATCTTGGGGTTTGTGGGATTGAGCCCCACCATGGGGCTCCATGCTGATAGCATGGATTCCGTTTGGGATTCTCTCTCCCTCTTTCTCTGCCCCTCTTCCGAGCTCTCTCTCAATATAAATAAATACATTTTACAAAATGATGAACATTACCTTGAACTATTAGATAATAATATCTAATCATGATATCATGATTAATAAGATATTTATGTCAGTAAATAAGCAAAATATAGAGGTAAACTCTAAAATTTTAATAGTATTTAAAGCCATTTGATAGTATTGTTTTATTACCTTATAAAAACTGCTTATAAAATATTTTATGCTGCTTTTGAGTTTTTAAGAGTTAAATACAGAGTGGAAGATTGGAATTTTATGGTATTTGTCAATGATTTTTAATAATGAAATACGTGAAATACTTTTTTCATGTCCTTCTAAAGGAAAGACATGCTTGAGAAAGTGTATGTTAAATTAAAAAGCATGTTTTTGATGAAAACTGGATTATATGGAGAAACTAAAGATGTGAAATCATTGATAGTGTTTCTGCTTTAACTGGAATTCAGAAAAAGAAAGAATATAAAATCAAATGAAGAATAAAATATTCTATTATAAGATTTCAGCTAGAACCACCAGTGAAATGCATTTATCACATCATTTATAGGCAAGCTATTGCAAAAATCACACACATATATGGTTAATGTAATTATTGGAGAGTAAAATGAGTATTATAATTTTTGAAGCTTATCTCAATTAAATTTACCAATATTTATAAGATACCTTTCCAGGGGCGCCTGGGTGGCGCAGTCGGTTAGGAGTCCGACTTCAGCCGGGTCACGATCTCGCGGTCCGTGAGTTCGAGCCCCGCGTCGGGCTCTGGGCTGATGGCTCAGAGCCTGGAGCCTGTTTCTGATTCTGTGTCTCCCTCTCTCTCTGCCCCTCCCCCGTTCATGCTCTGTCTCTCTCTGTCCCAAAAAAAAAAATAAATAAACGTTGAAAAAAAAAAATTTATAAAAAAAAAAAAGATACCTTTTCAGTGATTTTAGATATTAAAATCAAGTATTAGAATAAACTTAATATAAATACATATTTTTGAAATTAATAAAGCTTCAATTACATTCTTTTCATAACTGATAACTATTAATATTATTTTGTTGAAGATGAAATGTTATCTTTAATAAAGAGATTGATCAATTTATAACTTGTATTTTCTCACATATTGTAATATTTCTATTTTTTATATTTTATTTTATAGATATTAAATCATTGAAATATGTCTATAATATTTGTGTATAAGTATACACATAGAAGAGTATACAGAAGGAAAGTGTCATTATAGAAATTTGAAAAATCCTACTTTTCCATTGTAGGGTAACTTTGATTTATACCGTCAAATAATGCTAAAAATAACTGCCTCTCTAATACAGGGCATTTGCCCAGTGCCAAAGAATCTAGAATAAATATCTTCATCAGATTATTTTTATATTTTTATATGCACAATAATTATCTCTTTCCCTCTCCATAATGTTTGGCACTATGCATATTGATCTTAAGAATAATGAGGTATCATAGATATCATATCATATATTTTGATATTTAATTTTTGAAATGTAATTGATGTATAAAATTATATTAGTTTCAGGCATACAACATAATGATTCAATATTTGTATACATTGCAAAGTGATCATCATTTTAAGTGTAGTTACCATCCTCACACAGAGTTACAAACAAAAATATTTTTCTTGTAATGAGAACTTTGAAGAAAAATCTTCTCAACAACTTTCAAATATGCCATATAATATTATTAGCTATAATCATCATGCTATATATTACATTCCTATGGCTTATTTATTTTACAACTGGAAGTTTATATCTCTTGATCCCCTTTTCCCATTTCACCCACCTTAGCTTTGGGCTTATATACAGTCTTTGTTATGCTGAGGTACTAAACCTAATTCGTTGAGGTTTTTATCAATAAATGGATGTTGAATGTTGTAATATACTTTTTCTGCATCTATTGAAATGATCGTATGATTTTTGTTCTTGATTTTGTTAAGTAGTGTATCACATTGATTGATTTGTGGTCATTAAACTACCCTTGCATCCCTGGATTAAACCCCACTTGATCATAATGTATGATCCTTTGAATGTATTGCTAAATTCAATTTGCTAATATTTTATTGATCATTTTTTTTCCATCTATGTTAATCAGGGATATTGGCCTGTTATTCTTTTTTTAAATTTTTTTAATGTTTATTTATTTTTGAGAGACAGAGCACAAGTGGTGGAGGGACAGAGAGACATAGGGAGATACAGAATACGTAGCAGCCTCCAAGCTCTGAGCTGTCAGCGGAGGGCCTGATGTGTTTAAACTCATGAACTGTGAGATCATGACCTGAGCCTGAAACTTAACAGACTGAGCCACCCAGATGCCCCAATTCTCTTTCTTTTTTGTGGTTTCCTTGTTTAGTTTTGGTATCAAGGTAATGCTGCCCTAATAAAATCAACTTGGAAAGATTCCTTCCTTTTCAATTTTTTTGGAAGAGCGTGAGAAGGATAGATATTAAATTTTCGTTGAGTAATTGTTGTAATTCATCAGTGAAGCTGTCTGGCTGTGGACTTTTGTTTATTCACAGGTTTTTGGTTACTGATTCTATCTACTTACAAGTAATCAGTCTATTCAGACTTTCTATTTCTTCATTATTCAGTCTTGAAAGATTGTATGTTTCTAGGAATTTATCCATTTCTTTATGGTTGCCCATCTGTTAGTGGTATCCTATTGTAAAGTATTCATAAACGCAACAGTTCAGCTATATTATCAGGTTGAGGTTTTTAGACATTGCTCTTATTCATAGTGTTCTTTAGAAAGATGTCATGGACACTTATGAATTTCACATGGCCTCACTAAAGAATAGAATTGTGGAAGCACCTGAGTGGCTCAGTCGGTTGAGTGACTGACTTCAGCTCATGTCATGATCTCACAGCTCGTGGGTTCGTGCGCCGCATCAGGCTCTGCTGACAACTCGGAGCCTGGAGCCTGCTTCAGGTTCTGTGTCTCCCTCTCTCTCTGCCCCTTCTCCACTCGAGCACTATCTCTCTCTCTCACTCCCTCTCTCTGTCTCTCTCTTTCAATATAAATAAACATTAAATTTTTTTTTTTAAATGGGATTGTGAAGTGTAGAGACAGGACAGGGAAAACATGATATAGTAGCAACAAAGATAATCAGTGCTCTGGAAACTCAAAACCAATAGAGAGAACATTAGCCAATGAGACAAAGTCAGACAAAGTGCCAAGTTAGCTAAGCCTATTTCTAGGATCTGTTACATTTTCCTATTTCTAGTTGAGTTTTCCTAAGCAGACTCCAAATCTTTGGTTTTTAGTTCATTCTAGTGTCTCTTAGCCCCCTCTGGTGTATTCTGCCTATATTTAGTCCCTACATTGTCATCTCACAAATCAAAATGATTTTTTCTGGTCTTCAGTCTTACTCTTCAGACTTACTGTTGGAGTAATGCTTTCCCTTAGTAAGCTGAGTTTTAACTGGGTGCATTCTATGGTGAATATGGTGCTTCTGTCCTCACTCAAGCATCAACTGGACAACATCAAGACATGAAAAAAAATCCAATAGTCCCTAACTCCTACTATATACTCATCTCTTCAATAAAGTTCACCTTCATAGTGCTTTAAGTAAATGGAATCTGTGACTCTTTGGAGTTCATAGATATATAGCTATTAGATGGGAACTTTGGCACAACTGCCCCAGAGGCTTTTTGGATCTGCTCATGCTTAGAATTACAACTTTACATGAGTTGCATCAACCTCAGATGCAATGTCCAGCACATAAGCAATGCAGCATTCCCAGACCTGCTGTTTGGAAAGGGGCTTTAATTATACCCCCATTGATTTGAGATTATTTAAGTATGCTTTTCATACACTCGTTATAGGTCGTTATCACTTTGAAAAGGGAAAATCATACTGATCACATATTAGTAAGTTTGAGCTTCTCAGAAGAAATCGTCCATATAACTGAAGATATAACTGAAGATAATAATATCTTAATTGTATAGATTTCTTCTATGTCTTAATTTCTTCTATATCTTAATATCTATTATTTCTTCTATATATTAAATGTATAGATTTAAGGAGTGAAGATCTCAAAATCTCTGTATTTAGCTTAGATTAAGCAACAAATAATCAATAATTATATGCAAATGAATATTTTATTCAATATAACCAACCTGCATAACATCTTCAGTGCAAATCAGCAAATACTATAGAATTAAAAACCCTTAAGATACCTAGCGGCCAGAGCATTTCTTGCATGCGCAATGTCTCAAGGAAGTACATTTAGCCTGGTTACACCAGCAATTGCCATTTTGTACAAACTCCTAAAAAAAAATCTATCCAATCACACTACACTTAATTTCACTTAATTTTAATCACAGTGTACTTGCATATACTGGTTTCTTTTAAACCCTGATTTATTTTCTAAATGGAGAGTCATGGTTGTTATTTAAGATCTAATGTTCCCCACTGGTCACATTTGGGAGGCTTTCCAACAGCAGTGCGCAATTGTTATTTAAGACATAACGTGCCTAACCAGTCCCATTTGGGAGCTTTTTCTGGCTGTACTGAGGCTTTTGCCTGCCTGGCAAATAATGAACCAGTGCCAGAAAAATTGCATAAATTCCTTAATGTATCTGTGTATTCTTCCAGAATTTAGCTAAGCTCTTGTTTTTTTCTTGTTCTAATTAAAATGCTGAGTGAAGGGGACAGCGTTTTTATAGAACTATATATTTTTTTTCTTTTTGGTGTAGCAAGCCTACTTTGGCTATTCATTTTGGGCATACTTGAAAAATTAATAGAATTCTGAATAGCAAAATCAAGCAAGTCATAAGGCACAGATTAACTGGGTAAAGTGGTACTTGAGCTCTAGGCTTGCCTTATGAATGAAAAATTGACAAGCACAGCCTCCAGAGTAATAGTTGTATTCCTAATGCTCTGAGTGGATGATATTCATCTGGACAAGTGCAAAGCACCAACATCTATCATTATACTTTATCTGTTTTAATAAAGTCACCCCTTTGTAGCTAAAGATACAGAGAAATTATTATTTTTACCACTCTCCCAATAGTCATTAAATCATGCTGTAGACTCTGGTATAGCATTAAGATAAAAATATAGGAGAAGATATTTATTCTATTTGATTCTTTTAAATGTGAATGATAATTTTATACAATAAAATGCATAGATCTTAGGTATTCAACTTGATGAGCTTGGGCAATTTTATAAATCTATGTAATTACCACTCAGTAGAGATATAAATCATTTCCATCACCTAGAAATGTCCCTCGTTAATCTGTTCTAGTCAATTCTCACCCACCTCAAACCCTAACTCTAAGAGGTAACCACTTTATGATTTCTGCCACATGTATTAATTGAGTTGCCATTGTTCTTAGAATTTACAAATGCCATTGGAAATGATGCATTATTTTCAGTCTCACTTCTTTCATTCGATATAATAATTTTGAGATTAATCCATGTTGCTGCCATAAATCGGAAGTTAATTCTTTGATATTTTGATATTATTTTGATATTATATTATTGATATTATCATTATATGAGTATACTAAAATGTGTACTTATACAATATCCTCTTGATAGCTTTTTTCTTTTTCTTTTTGTACTATTTTTAATAAGGCTACCATAAGCATTTCTGTAGGCAGAAATGTTTCCTTTCTCTTGGGAAAATATTTAAAATGAGATTGCTGAATAAACTGGCCAGATGCATGTTTAATTTTTATTTTTAATGTTTATTTAGTTTTGAGAGAGATAGAGCATGAGCTGGGGAGGTGCAGACAGAGAGGAGGACAGAGGATCTGAAGCAGGCTCTGTGGTGACAGCAGAGAGCCTGATGTGGGGCTCAAATTCACAGACTGACAGATCATGACCTGAGCCAAAGTTAGGAGCTCAAATGACTGAGCCACCCAGACACCCCTATATGTTTACCTTTTTAAGAAATCACCAAAAAGTTCTCCAAGATGGCATTGTTATTTTCACAATCACTATATAAATATCCAGGTTGCTTCAAATTTTTGCCAACATTTGGTAATGTCAGGATTTTTTATTTTTAACCATTGTAGAGTTTGTGAAATGGTATCTTACTCTTATTTTTCATTTTTACCAATGACTACTGTTATTGAACATATTTTTATGTGATTTTGTCCATTTGTGTACCTATTTTCATGAATGCATGAAGTTTTTTAACCCTTTGGAAAATAAGTGTAATAGGAAAAATAATTTCAACATAGTTTAATTGAATGTACATACACATATTTTAACAGGATGGGAAAATTGATAATTTGATAGTCTCTATCGATACTTTAAAAGTATATATATATGCAACATTTGAAAGGTAGAATTTTATAAATTATGTAGAATCCCAAGGTGGAAAAATCTGAGATTTGATTAAAAAGCTAGTACCAATGTGCTTGAGATGTTTCATCAATTACTTTCTTTTTCCATTTTTGGTTTATTTGTCAAAAGGTCCATTCGAATGTTTCTAGGCTATCAGAACCTATTTTTAGAATAATCTAAGTTATCTAAATAATGTGTTTTCAGGCTAAGTAAGATGCAAGACCGTTTAAAAATGTAAAGAAATCAGGCTACTTGAACTGTACATAACTGATGAGTAAAAATCAATCAGAAGGTGGACTTGAGCCATAATTAGCCAGTCATTGTAAAAACTGCTTTTGTAAAAGAAAGAGTCTAAACCTGTGATGTTTCACACCTAGATAAAAGGTGGCTCTAAAATTTTGGCTATTACTATATTTCACTTAGTTTCTGATACAGCATAATTTCCAGTGATATGTGCACTCAGAAGTCAAGAAAGAATATGAGTTCAAGAAGAATATTTAAAGTCTTGGGTCAAGTTGTATGAAATGAGCCCTACTTGGCTTGTGCAAGCTTTGCATCAACTGCCACCATGTTCATGTGGCATGCTATCTGCTACTTCTACTTCAACTGCATGATGCCTTCAGGTATCATGGTAGAGTTCTTTCACTGGCGTCTGGTTTCTATTCATAAAGTCCGTTAGAAGTTAAATTACTACTAGGAATTTGTTATAAAATTTGTCACAATACCAGCATGAGATAGTATTATTGTGAAACCTTTCCACAGTGCAGGTGTTTGTTGGGACATTAGGCTGGAGGAAATCAGAGAAGTCTGAAACTTCTCATTTCTAAGAACAGCAGATGGGAGCACCTACCCTCTTGTCTTCTCTATATAAGTATATTGTTAAGAATATATTTATTTATGATTCTAATACACCTCTAATGAGTGAACTTTTAATTCCATTCAGTTTTACAGACTCAGACTTTTAGATTAGTTTTCCAGTTTTTAAATAATTTCTTTAATTCCTGTAGTCAAAAACCCTGATCTGCGCTTGGGGTTGGTTTATAACTCAGAGGAGACACAATGTAACCATTTTGATAGAGACACATTCTCCTCCAGAATTCAAAGGTGATAATCATAACTCCAAAGTAGGAATTGTCTTCAGGAAGTTGGTTGTCAATCCATTTCAGAACCCCAAGCACCCCTTGGTCTTTCACTATAGTAGTGATCCTGATAAAGAACTCCACTCCTCCTAATGGACATCTATCTCCACCCATGAAAGGGAGACAGGGGATCTGAGTCTGCATTTTTTTTTCTCACTCTGTGTCAGAGGTAGTGATGAGGGTCTGTTCTCCTCTAGCAGCCAGACAGCCACTAAGAAAGTCCTGGAGATGAGAGAACTCATCTCAAGGTCCATTCCCAATTTTTTCCAGGTAAACTAAACGACACCCCATGAAGAATGGTAGGACATCTAAAACACTGAGTGATGATTCTTGATAAAGTTCTGGGAATCCTTCCTATTGGTAAATAGTTCAAAACCATAGAAGATCTGACTGTAAATGATTTCTGACAATTTCTGCATAATCAATCAGGTTTTGATCAGATATGTATATGATGTCATGCAGGAGAGACTGCTGGGCATTATGGTGCTTCACTGGGAAAAGTATCCCCAGGTCATCCATGAGCAGCATAACTAACTTGCAAGGTTCTGAAGGGAAAGTGGTGCCAGCACCACACACACCATTCTCCTTCACAAGGCTTGGAGCCAATGGGCAGCCACACTTATGGCCCACTGCCCCTGTGTGCTTTTATCAGAACACTCTGACAAAGTGTAGGTGCACAGTGAGACTGAGACAGAATGCCTTCGTCAGCCCAGTTTCCAGCGACCACTGGCTGCCAGTTGCCCAGTAGTCCTGTTAACCTTGTACCATGGTCCTTTGTTTGCCACCCTTGGCCGTGTTGGCCCATACTCAGGAGACCCAAGACACCAGCCTGAGCTCTCAGGCAGTTGGAAAATGGGCAGGTCAAGCAGAATTTGTTGACGTGTTACTCAAAACTTTTTAAAATTTTGTATTGCTGATATGAAGAAGTTATTTGTGCATTCAGGAACTCCTTCATCAAATATTCATCAAATGTGAAACATTTTATCTCATTCATCGGCCGGCCGATTGATTTGCCAAAGTGGCATCAGCAGATATTTTAATTTTGATGCTTTCTAGTTTTCAACTTTTTTCTTTAATTGATAGTGCTTTTGTGAAGCTAGGAAATCTACCTCAAGGTCAAAGCATGTTTGGCTGTGTTATATTGTAGAAGCTCTATAGTGTTAGCTTTATTTAGGTTCATGATACACCATGAATTTTTGCCTTTGAAGTAAGTTAGAGTGTGAGATTCTTTTTCTTTTCTATACAGATATCCAGGTGTTCCAGACCTATTTCTTAAAAAGGTCCTCCTTTTACTATTGAATTGCCTTAACAACTTTTATAAAAATCATGTATGTCTATTTCTGTATTCCATATTTCATTTCAGTGATATATTTCCTTTCCTTCCCCAAATTTACAATGTCTCTATTACTCTAGCTTTCTGCCTTGTATTGAAATCAACTTGTTAACTCTGTTAACTTTGCTTAAATTGAGGACTCTTGACTATTTTTGGATTATTTGAATTTTTGGATAACTTTCTAAATCAATGTCAATTTCTGCAAAGAAGATTTCTGAGTTTCGAATGATAGTGTTTTGAATCATTTTGGGAGAAAACTGGCAATATTGAGTTTTCCAAACCATAATCATTGTATACCTGCCCATTCTCTTAATTTTTACCTCAGTGCATTTCCTAATATTTGCATTATTAGTGAATGTGGTTAAAAGGAGACATACTTCTCTTATTCCATATCTTACAAGAAAAACAGTCAATATTATATAATAAAGTATAATGTTATATTAGTGAGGGCATAAAGTCCACCTTGGCCTAAAAGGAGGAAGTCTAGGACAATCCTGTCATTCATAAGAATCCTGGACAGATAATGTCTCTCTCCATGTCAAAGTTTACCCAGATTTGATTGCAACCCATTATAAAAGAAAGTGAGAGAGAGAGAGAGAGAAGAAATAAGTGCCATCTTTTCCACTGGAAGAAACTCAGACACATTTTCTGTGTTAAACTTGAACCATCACAATAGCAGCACCACGAATAGTGCCCTATCTACAGTGAAGTCCTGGTGGGTAGAGCCGTCTGCTAGGCACTGAATATAGGTCCTCATCAAAGAGAAGACATGCTGTCTTCATTCTCAGTATTTCTAGTTTAAGTTGTATACATATGTGGGGCTGAATTAGATACCTGAAGTGGTTCAGCAAAGCATATTCAGATACTGTAAGTTTATTCTCAAAACTGAATGTGTCTTAATTCCTAGTAATCTATCAATCTATCAACCTGTCATCTATAAAGCAAGAAGCACTAGTCCCTTGAAAGCCTCAAAGTTTTTTTATATAGACCCTTGCCCATATTTAAGCTCCACCTTTCTGAAGGTTACACTTCCCTATCTTTTTATTACATTTTTTCCTGTTTTTGCATATTGATATAGTCAGTGAATGTATTAGTTTCCCATGGCTACAGTAACAAAGTACTACAAATGAACTAGCTTAAAGCAGCAGAAAATAATTATCTCACATATTTGGAGGCTAGAAATGCAAAATCAAGATTTCAGTAGGACCATACTCTCTCTGAAACTTGTGGGGGAGAATCTGTCCTTCTAGCTTCTGGTATTTGCTGGTAATCCTCAGTGTTCCTTGGCTTGTAGATGCAGCATTCCAATTTCTCCATTGTCACATGGCTCTGTTCTCCCTGTAGTTTCTAAGTCTGCTTCTCTTCTCTTTTTATAAGACTCCAGTCATTTAGGATTGGGGTTTCACCATACTCAAGTGTGGTGTTAATCAACTAGTCTGCAACAACCCTACTTCCAAAAAAAGATAATATTCTTTTCATTTTCATTTTATTTGTTTTGAGAGGGAAAAAGTGCACACACATGCACACATGTGCATGTGAGCAGGGGGTGAGGCAGAGAGATAGGAGAGAGAGAATCCCAAGCAGGCTCTGCTCTGTCAGCAGTGAGCCTGATGGAGACTTGATCTCAGGAACCCTGAGATCATGAGCTGAGCCAAAATCAAGGGTTGGATGCTTAACAGACTGAGCCACCTAGACACCCCTGAAAAAGATCGTCTTCTGAGATTAGGATTTCAGTGTATCCTTTTGGAAACTCAGTTCAACCCATAAAAGTATCTTTAAAAAATTACTCAAAAATAAAAGATGACATATCACCACAGAGAACACTTGGCATTGACACTTAACTGCTGTTGTTATCTGGGGTAAGTCACTTAATGTCTCTCTTTTGACTCACTTCCTCATCTATAAAAGGAAATAATAACATTGCCACTTATCTCATAGGAGTGTTACAAAAAAATTGTTAATATCTGGAAAGTGCATAGAACAGTGTCTGCCATATAATAAATGCTTTAGTGTTATCTATTCGTTAATAATTAAATTTTGGAGAAACTGTCAATATACCTTTGATATTTGTCCTCCAGAAAGATACTTTTGTTAATTTCAAAACAATGACAGTTAAAATTATTTTCACAATTTCAAAGATTACTTATTAATATTTTCAATTTAAAAGTAAAGACTTTCATTTGCTATCATGAACTCTTTATTCAATAAATTGAGTACACTTATCATTAGGGTTTGTATCTTAGCATAGTCTAAAGTGTTAAGTATTACATGTTAATAAAATGTAAATACTTCTCTATAGCTACATATGTCACAACCATTTTCCTTTCCTATCTTTTATAGCACAAAATTCACAGGTCTAAATATATTCAACTAGATGTAGATTTGTTTCTACAATGTCATGGGTATGACAAACTATACATGTTTTTCTAAGGTCAACACACGAAATACCTATGGAATTTGGATTCAAAATATACCTTCTATTTCTCATGAAGTGACAGTTTGTCATATGGTAACACAATTGTGACTATTCTTCTATTTCTCCCTCAAAGATTGAGCTGCCGCTGGGAATTTAGAATTTGGCAACCACAGAAAATGTTGCCTAATATCTATTTTCTTTCCCTACTCACACTGAATTTTCATCTTTACTGACTTAAAATGGTGATAAATATTCAGTAAATATGAAACAGGGTAATGTGGAAGGAATTGGGATAATCCATTGCTAGTCACAATGCTGTATTTTATCAGTGGTAATAGATGACCTCAAACTTTGAAGGCCTGAAAAAAAAGTGTGGATCTGTTTTTTTCTCCCAAGCTCATACACTTTAAAATCTTTGGAAGTGCCTTTGTAGATAACATAAAGAAGGCCACTCATATGTTTCTGTTCTATCCCAAACTCAGTTCTGCATTTTATTAACACAGAAGTAAAAAGTGAACTTCCTTATTTACAAGTTTTCAAAGTCACTTTAAACTGTTAACTCTAAAACCTCTGATCAGTGTATCATATATGTATATAAATATATATCATAAATATTTATATATCATATAAATAACTGTCACATACATTTACTGAATATATATATCTCAATATGTATTTTAAATACATGTATTATATAAATATACCCACTAAACATAACATTTAAGTACAATCTGGCAATCCATTTAGTAGTTTTCAATGTTTAGTAGTTTATTAGTTTTCAATAGAAAATGTGGTATTAGGGTTTTAGTTATATAAAGAAGCAGTTATGTAATTATACAAGTTAGGTTCTGAAGATGCCAGAGAACATATCATAGGATGTCTCACCTTCACATTGTCTGTAAGTCTAAAGGAAAACTAAGATTTTGAAATCTGAATAGTTTAAGGGTCCCATGAAAACAAAACCGCAAGATGTGAATTATATAATGATTATGATACAGGCAAATAATAAAGAAAACCTGAAGATGAAATATAAACTAGCAATCAGGAAATTCTGATACACCTCAAAGCATTAAAAACCATTAAACTGTCCTCAGAAGCATGATGATTCTCTGAAATGCACTAAACTCCTGCAAAATTTAGCAACGTATTCATAGGAGGAGCATCCAACTAAATCAACCCTGAGAATTGGGGAATATCCATTCTGCTTTGCTATTACCTGTTATGTGTTACTCAGGGTAGCCCATCTGTCTGTAACAGATGCCTAATCCCATCACAGAGAATGGCATGCTCTACAGTGATCTGCAATGGGATCAAGGGAAAGAAACAGTGACCTGGCTCTTTAGAAGTGGATTATTGTTCCCCGGAAACCATCTGGAAAGGAAGGCAGCTTTGGTTTGTCCTCTGCGTAGTATTTTAGAAGATGACTAGTAACCGTTTTCTCCATTTCCCTTGGTGCTGCATGGACCCAGCCTTCAAGTACCATCTTTTTAAGGCTCCTATTAATCACTTTTATTCTGATTCACTAGGTATGAGGGATAGGGAAGCTACTGTGTATGCTAGATATAAAATTACTGGTGAAACATTCCAGCTGTGTTTGACATGAAGAATCAATATTCCATATAAAGTCATTCTGTTCATGGCAGAAATGCCTTCATGACTCTCTTGACTGTATAAGATGCTGTTATGAAAATTACTAATATTGACTCAGTAGAAAAGGATACAAAAAGCCATTTGCTTAAGTATTTTGGCAATGTGCCCATGGAGCATTTTGAAGAATACTATTAAATCCTTCCATTCCACTTCTTATTGTATTACAATTCAAAAACATATACATATGCTCCCTGCTGCTTTATCAAGAACATGCGTTTATAACCATTTTACAGATGGTTGTTTAAAAATCTGTATAGAACACCTAGGAAGGGATTACCATTCAAAATATTTTGAACTTTTCTATTAAATTGCTGTGTGCTTTAAAACTGTCTTCAAAAGAGACAGGATGAATAGACCCAAGTAAATCGTGTTTGGAAACATGAGATATGGCATGTGTTTGAGTTGATAATATAGCACAGAGCAAGAAAAAATTTATAACATGAAGAAATAACCAAAAGATCAAAAAGTCTCAAAAACTTAAAGATAAATGTTAAAAGGCCATTTGTCTAACAAAATATTTGTGAACTCTTACTATGTGACTATAAATAGCCTAGAAATTGAGTATAGACTCATGAAGGCATCAGTTTCTCCTGACCTCCTAAAACTTGCAATCTCTTTAGGAAGACCACTCTAAACAACTAACTTTAACAGAATCATGTGTGAGTGAAGCTATAAGAGCATTTTATTATGCACTGTAGCTGAGGGAACAAACAGTAATTTTAAATTTTAGAAGTTTAGAAGTTTTATTAATTGCAGAGCCACTTTTGAAAACAACTTTGATTTCATTTAACATATTTTCTAATTACGTGGGTATATTAGAAATACATTAAGACCATATACATCCAAGAGACTTCAAGTATTTACTGAGAAGCATAATTTTAAAAATAGCATTGTTTTGGGGCGCCTGAATGGCTCAGGTCATGATCTCACTGTTCATGATTTTGAGCCCTGCATTGGGCTCTGTGCTGACAGTTTGGAGCCTGGAGCCTGCTTCAGATTGTGTGTCTCCCTCTCTCTCTGACCCTCCCCCACTCACATTCTGTCTCTCGCTCTCTCAAAGATAAACATTAAAAAACAATTTTTAAAAATAAGACTATTTTTATTAACTTAACCTGACAAAACCCCAGCCTGACAACTTTTTATTATGGTACGCTTTCTGGTCTGTAACTGTGTCTGGCTTATTATAGATACCATACGTAGTACTGGCTGAATGAATTTACAATTTCCATATTCTAGAAAATGAAAACATTGGCAAAAATAAAATCATAATGTAATATGGATACCATTTGTTTTTATATTTCAAAAATTTTGATTCAGGTTTCTAATAATTTGTCTCAGATCATTTTATCCTGAGTGTATTTGAAAACCAACTTTAAAATGTGAGAGAATGGGCACCTGGGTGGCTCAGTTGGTTAAGTGTCCAACTTTGACTCAGGTCATGATCTTGTAGTTCGTGAGTTCGAGGCCCGCATAGGGCTTTGTGTTGACAGGTTGGAGCCTGGAGCCTGCTTCAGATTCTGTGTCTCCCTTTCTCTCTGCCCCTCCCCTGCTCATGCTCTGTCTCTCTCTCTCTCAATAATAAAATAAACATTAAAAAAAGTTAAAATGTGAGAGAATACTTTTATTTTATTTAACACTGAAGATTTCTCCCTACTTCACAGTCAGATCTGTATTTTCTCTAATACAACAAAATAGGGAGGAGGGGGGCTTCCATGATAATTCTGTGCTACTAGTTAGGAGATGAGTGAAATTCTAGAGGCATTTCTGTAAGTCGGAGAAGAAAATATTCCATAACACTGACTTGTTTTGTGATAGCTTGCTTTTTGATTTTATGGACTGACTGGGTATAATGTGAGAAATTAAGAGGTGAGCAGGAGCTTAAATTAATAGTCCCATATATTGGTTGGTTTTAATGCCATTAATAATAAAAATAAAATTTAGAAATGTATGCTGGTATCCTGTGTTAAATTTTTTTGAATAGACCATTATTTCCAAAATCCAAGAATCATGGATTCATAGCTGAGAAAATAAAAAAAGCATAAGTGAATTTTATGTATTCAGTGGTTAATTGTAGAGGAAACAGTGTAAGATTCAAATCTCCTAATTTGGCCATAGTAATCCTGGAATTATTAGATTTCAAAGCACAATCCAGTACTATTAAATATAACAAAAGCCACTCTCCAATATGCCCTTGCTCTGAATAGGCCTAAAGGGAAAGCATTGCATATGAACACCCACTTGTACACAAGAATCGACAAGCAGAAAAATTTGGAGTTCTGAAGGAGAACAGGAAAGGTGATATTACATGTGAATTTCTCCTTTCACTTTTCATTCATACCTAGACTGTCATCAATTTCTTTGGAATATTGACACTGCAGCAGCTGGACTGTTTTTGGAAGCACCTGAGATTTCCTGGCAGAGTTTGCCTTTGTAACTGCATCTGGCCATGCCTATATGTTTAATTTAGTGTTGAGAATTTTAGGTTGTTCTTTCAAGCTGCTATTCACAATGCCCAGAGACTGAAAAACAAGATGTTTATTCCCCAGCAACAAAAAAAAATTTTTTTTTCTCAACTAAACACAGGCAAGATGTTCTTTCAGGTGTTAGCTCTTTAGATAAAGAACAAGGTAGACTCAAAGAAAATTTAGCTTGCTTTGGATGAAATATAGTGCTTTGGAACTGATGGAAACATTTGAAAATATTAGATAGGAAGAAGATTGTCCTAAGGAGAATGGTAATGCTGGAAATAAAATATCAATTGTCTAATTCATGCTGAGATAATTGCAATTGTGTCAGCAAATGCATCCCAATAGGTATAATTCTAAAATTTTACAGAAAAGATCGTGTGTGCATATACATACATGCATATGTGTGCACCCAATAGCTTTTTCAGTCTTTCCTATCCCAGTTTGGAAGCCTTCTGCTATGGCCCTAGTCTCTCCCAGGACCTGCAACAATCCCGTCCATTGTGTCAACTTCTCAATGAATGATATCTGAATTTAGTCTGCCATTTTTCTGATACCCCAAAGCATCCCAGATCCTTCATACAATACACATGTCCCTTTCTCTTTTTCTTTTTATCAACTGTTACGATTAGTACAATTCCTTAGTGGTTATATCTAGCCCTCCTGTTCTCTAGGGTCCCATTGTGAATCACAGGCTCCTTAGCCTGGACCCCCCACAACTGAGTGGGCCCTTGAAAGCTTCTAACTTGAAGGGACATCCTTTCTTGTTATTCACAACCACTGACTAGAATCCACCTATGGGTTATTTACTATTAGGTTATAATATGATGCCACAAATTTATCTGATTGTCACTAATAACCAATGTAAACAGCTATGTCCCACTCATCGTATGGAAAATTCTGACTTTGGCTTTGATGGCTGGGGAGAATACAATAACAAGTTTCTCCATGCAAGGCGGCGACTGAAGTTATTTTATTTTATATAGTATTAGAATTAAGTGCTCCTAAAGAGATACATTTCTTGGACATGTGTTTAAACAAAGAATTAAATCTATAGCTACTCAAAGTGGGTAGTCATATTTGTTGCAAATACAACTTCTTTCCTGAAGAAATTTCATATTTTAATTTTATTTCTTAAGATTCATTTTATGTACTTCATATCTATTTGCTATTTCTAATGTTTATAAATGCAAATATTCAGACCATTCTGGTGCAAAGGTTGCAAATGTTGATGATAAAGTGGCTAAATTATTCCAACAAACCTAAAGACATTGCAGAAACTGCAATCAGAGGTACGTGATTCCTTGACCTTGAAGTTTTTAGGAGGTGTCTGGCGACAAAGGAAGACTGCAAATCAGACTGAGGATTCTATCAGTTCTTTCAAGACTCCTCCCTTTACCATTCTTTTGGGACTTGTTCAGTACTTATGGATACTCTGGCTGATTTTCCTCTTTCTCATCGGGGTACATAACCAGTAATAAGCTTACAATATTGCTGAATATTTACTATAAAATGGAGAAATTTACCTAGTATACAATCCTTTTTGTAAGCTCATGTTTCAGGCCTTTGGGGGGGTATTCTTATACTTTGATAGTAACATTTTTATTAACTTTTTATAGAAGTATAACATTCAGAGAATAAAAGTACACAGATCATAACTGTATAAGTCAATTACATTCTACAAAGTGAACAAATCTCTACCACACACAAAGAAGTAGAGCATTACCGGAACCCCAGAAGGGACTCTGTTACCACCTTCATTCACTACCCCTAGGGTAAACTATCCTGAGATCCACAACCTTAAATTACTTTGCCTGTTTTTGAATTTTTTGCAATCAATTTTCTATGAAATGTACTCTTTTATATGTCTTCTATACCTTTTTAAAAATCTTGTTTGTGAGATTTATCCATGTATTCCTGTACAGTAGTAATTTGTTAATTCTCAATACCCTAGTATTACATTGTAGAAAGAAACCACACTTCTTTCAACTATTCTAAAGCTGATAGAACTTTGTTTTATTTCTAGTTTGGGGCTATAATGAAATGTTTTGAGATGAATATTACAATACATGTCTTCTAGAGAGCACATAGCCATCTTTGTTGGGATAGTCCTGAGTGAAAATATCAGATCCTGGAGTTATATTCAACTTCAAAAGGCAAAGCCCTGTACTAATCACTTTGTACTCTCACTGTTCAGTGCTTGAAAGTTCTAGGTTCTTGGTTCCAAATCTTGGTATTGTATGACTTTTCTTTTTCTATTCCTGGAATAATATGAGTTTAACTGAAATTCAACATCTTCTATGAAGTGCCTATTATAGTTTTTATTCATTGTATGTTGCTTTGACTTTAATTTTATTACTAATTTGTGAATTTTATGCAAGCACACACACACACACCCTGGAAACATTTGAGGTTTTTTTGGTCAGGTATGTATTTTGTAAATATTTTCTTCTATCCAGTGCTTGTTTTTCACTCTAACACTGTATTTTGCTGAGTAAAACTCCTTAACATTAATGTCTAATTTATTTTATTTATTTATTTATTTTTACTAATGGTCAGTGCTTTTGATTAAGATTTCTTGGCCTATCCCGGAAAATAATGATAGTGTCTAATGTTTTAAAAGTCTTATTGTTTGCTGTTCACATTTAGATGTTCACTATACCAAGAATCCATTTTTGTTCATGATATAAGATAAAGAAAAACTTTTTCTCATAAAAATATCCAATAGACCCAACATATTGTATTGAATATACCATTATTTCCCTATTGCATCATAGTGTCGCTTTGTTATACATCAGGTGAACTTCCATATATGACCTTGCCTGGACTCTCTATCTTGTTCCAGTGATCCATTTTCCCATCTTTATAACAATACTGTACTGTTTAAATTGTTTTATTTCAATGTAGATTTTGCTAAGTCCATCTCTGACACCCTGTAGAGTTCTTAGCTTTCATTCTTCTTCAGGATATATTTGGCCATTCTTGTCCTTTTTCTACTCCCTTTTTCTAGCCTATCAATTTCTTCTAATAATTATATGCTTTTTAATATTAGAAGAATTAAATTTATTAAGCCAGCAATTAAAGTTCTTGCTGCTCATACATCTTGATAAATTGTATCTTGATTTTCTTTAAAAAGGCTTTGAATATACATCTTTCTGGCTACGTGGTGAAAATATGTTTTCATAGCATATGTATTTCAGTAGAAGGTTGTTGCTATCTTATATAAAATTAAGACCACTAGTAGTGATTGAAATGTAAGAGAAAAAATATGTCCTGTGTGTGTGTGTGTGTGTGTGTGTGATACAGAGAGAATAAATCCTTGAAAATATTTGCAAATAAATCAAAATCTAGACTATAGAACTACAATATTCCAAAAATAAATACTTTATAATTTTATTATCAATTATTGACTTAATACACTGACGTGGTTTGCTAACAGTCTTCTTCGGGGCTCTCACCTTATTTAATGTATGAGGATATTACCAATTCTAAGAAACAAAGAATAAATAATGCCAAAATTTTCCATTTTCAAAAGAGCATTTTGACTTACCATTTTTATGTATCTAATTAGGGCAGTAACTGTTAATTGAATAAATGGCTATAAGCAGCAATAATAAATAACACATGTCTTATAGGGCTGTCAGAGTATTAGATAAAATTAGACAGCTAATTTTTACTGAGCTAATTCTCAGTACCTAACAAAACATTGCTACTAAATAAATATCAATTCATATCCCTTTGCACATTAATCAGCGTTTTGGTAGACCATGGCAGACTGCATTAGCTCCCGTGTTATTATTATAGTAAAACCATGTACATATTTTTAGATTATAGAGATTAAATAGATTATTTTTGAAAAATGAAATATTATGGCTAAGACTGCTAATCCTCACAAAATAATAAAATAGTCTTTAGTTATTTGGTTAATTAAGCCAAACTTTTGACTTTGGTTTTGATCAGAAATAGATTTGTTTTGTTATTTTGGGAATGGGTAATGTTAGAGGCAGAATGCAATACGCATACCTAAAACAAAAAGCTTTTCAGAATAGACATGAATATTGCACATTATTTTTAAAGTTCATTTAATGACCTATATACCTAACAACATAAGCATACAAATCAAATTTTAAATCTATAGAGATTTTTATGTTAATGACCTGTGGCAAACAGTGTGTTGTCAAGGAGCCCCTACAGATGAGAAAAGAAACTAAGGTTTGTTTCATACTCGTGTGTTAGAACCTGAAGTTCTGTTAAACTTTTACAGTTTTATGCACTCATTATTTCTTCCACAATGATTTTACTTAAAGAGTATAATAACGTAGAGAAAGGTTTTTTTTCCTTTTACCTGGTTATTAGTACATATATCAAACTTCCTAACCACCCCCCCCCCCACCCCGTAAATCAGGTCAAATGCAATGGGCAAAGAACCGTAATGTGTTAATTCAAGTATCTATATCAACTACAGAGAAACCCAGCTTGTAATATTTTATAATACTTTTAAGAATTTTTACACTCCTTGAGCCAGTCAAATGATCATCTTTAAAAAACTTGATTGAATTGTATTTTGAAATTTAACTTAGCTGAGTGTAAATATCAATTTTGTTCCTTACTAACTGCGTAACATAGGATTTTCTTCACCTCTGTGTCTCTTACTTTATGAAATAGGAATAACGATCTTAATGATCTAGTTTAGAAGGAAAGAAAATAATTAATGCACAGCATTTAGCACACCGTTTGGGCAAAGTAGGAAGTTAACAAGCATTAGGTCCATTACTCTTAATCATTCGGGTATAATCAGTCAAGGTGCACCTGGATGGCTCAGTTGGTTAAGTGTCCCACTCCTCATTTGGGCTTAGATCATGATCTCATGGCTCATGAGTTTGAGCTCTGTGTCAGGCTTTACGCTGACCATGTGGAGTCTGCTTGGGATCCTCTCTCTGCCCCTGCCACCCACCCTGCCTCTCAAAAATAAATAAATAAGCTTAATAAATTTATATTCCAAACCTGAAGCTCAACTTTATACTTAAAACTGATAACCTCTAAACTTAACTTTAAATGGTTACAGATAATACCACTAATGAAATATTGTTACAGATCATATTGGAAAAATTTTATGTGTATACACTTGATACAAACTAGGTTTTAGTTTGTATGCTTGTTATAGCACTTTGCTATTTAGTAGGAAAATCCATTCTTTGGACAATGTATCAAGACTTTATGCTCATTTTAATCTACCTATCTCCTTTCCCACAATTTATTATTATCCCCCAAATAATTATATAACTAGAAATTATCATTTCAATAGTCAATGGATATACAATGAAGATTTAATAAATTCCTGAATCAATTCTATTTTTTCAACTAATTTTAAGAGTTACTGGAAAAAAGGAGTCCTTAACAATTATAAAGTCTATTTTAGATACTTAGATGGCAGTAAACATTGGGCCAAATTTGTTTCAAGGTATAATTTTTCCATTTCATTATTTATTTTGTATCTCACCAAGCCCAAGAAACAGTTAAGTGATTCAGATGTATTCAAGTATTCTTCCCGGATTTTTACTTGACTATTTGAGTGCTTTATGAAATTATTGTATATGGAATAATGACATTGACATTAATGATTAAATATTTTGAGAAGGACAAAATATTGGTAAACCAAAATTATCTCCATACCACTGAATTTTGGGAACAATAAAGATAACAGGGTCCCTGTTTCTATACACTCATGGGAAACAATAGCGCTCTTTTGTCTGTCTTGAATAGAGCTGAAGAGAAAGTACAAGGGGCAGCACCAGCTCTAAATTCTAGGTAAAAGACACTTTGAAAGGCTGCCTCTCTGCTCTCAGATACACAGCAGAAGCTTTAAGTTCATTACTGATAACCTGACATTTATACGCCAGGGTTCATAGGTTTTAGCCTGTTCTGATTTGAATCTCATGAGCTTCACATTATGAACTTAGAGTTACTTTGTGACTCAAAGGAAATAAAATAATCTTAGTAAAGGAGGATGTTAAGAATGGTTAGGGAAATCCAATTTTTTTTTTCTGAAATTTGTTTCACAAAGGAAGGTATAGCTTTGATAGGTCCTTCATATAAATCACCAGTAAATTTGAGATTTTGAGCAATAATTCTGGAAAACAACAAAAACAGTTTTAAAAGCGTAAAGTTTATAATGATGGTGTTCAATAGGGTTGTCTTTTACTTATTAATAGGTGTTCTTTGTATGTTCTGTATGTAGGTCCTTTGTCACATATACTTATTACAAGTACCTTCTCCCATTGTTTTTCATAAAAATGTTTTAATCTCTTAATGATTTGTTTTTGGTGAACAAAAGTTTTTTTTTATTTTATTTTAATGTAAACTACATTAATCTAAATGTAGTTTAAACTGCATTTAGATTAATGTAGTTTAATACAATTTTTCTCTATGAAAAACATTTTTGGTGTACTGTTTAATAAATCATTGGCTACTGCAAAGTTTTGAATACATTCATGGAGTAGTAGAATGAATAAAGAAAGTGTGGTACGTTCATGCAGTGAATTAGTGAGCAGCACAGAAAATGATTGAACTACATCTACCTGCAGCAACATGATGTTAAGTGAAAGAAGCCAGGTGCATGCACTGTATGTCTGTGTACATGGCATCTTTAAAAATATACAGAATTAATCTATGGTGATAAAAGTCAGGACAATGCCTGTGGTGGAGAGGAAGCAACTGAAACGGGGCTCTGGCATTCTGGTAATGCTTTGCTTCTTGATTAGAGTGATTATTATGTTCATTCTTTGAAAATTCCTCAAGCTCTACACTTAAGATTTCTGCATCTTTTTATATGTGTGTTTTATATTTAAAAAAAATTCAAGAGGCAGCAGCTGAGTGGCTCAGTCGGTTAAGCATCCAACTCTCGATTTCAGGCTTAGGTCATGATCTCATGCTTTGTGGGATAGAGCCCCACGCTAGGCTCTGTGCTGATAGCATGGAGCCTACTTTGGATTCTGTCTTCCTCTCTCTCTGCCCCCTGCTGCTTGCTCTCTTTCTCTCTCTCAGAATAAATAAAAATAAACTTAAAAAATATTTAAGGAAATAAAAAGAGGAAGACAATTGGGCAAGAGAAATTTAAGATAGTAAGAACAGAAGTCTTTGAAAAGATGTGCTCTAAAAGGAGTTAGAACTGGCACAACACATATAGATTGAATGCTTCACTAAAATGTGTTTAAAAGGAAATATACAGGAGAGCCTGGGTAGTTCAGTCAGTTAAGCAACCGACTCTTGACTTCAGCTCAGGTCATGATCTCACGGTTCCTGAGTTCCAGCCCCAGCCCCATAATGGGCTCTGCACTGGCAGTGCTGAGCCTGCTCAAGATTCTCTCTCTCTCCCGCTCTCTGCCCCTCCCTTGCTCACACTCTCTCTCAAAATAAACAAATAAACCATTTAAAAATAATTTAAAAAGGAAATATACAATGATATGTGCGTTTTCTTGGTTTTCTATAAATTCTCATTTAAAACAAATAAAGAAGTGGCACCTGGGTGACTCAGTCAGTTAAACATCTGACTTCAGCTCAGGTCATGATCTCACAGTTCAAGAGTTCAAGCCCCATGTTGGGCTGTCAGCACAAAGCCTGGAGCCTGCTTAGGATTCTGTGACTCCCTCTCTGTCTGCCCCTCCCCCATTCATTCTCTCTCTCTCTCTCTCTCTCTCTCTCTCTCTCTCTCAAAAATAAACATTAAAAAAAATTTTGGGGCACCTGGGTGGCTCAGCTGGTTAAGCATCGAACTTCGGCTCAGGTCATGACTCACGGTTCAACAGTTCAAGCCCCATATCGGGCTTTGTGCTGACAGCTCAGAGCCTGGAGCCTGCTTAGGATTCTGTGACTCCCTCTCTGTCTGCCCCTCCCCTGTTCATTCTCTCTCTCTCTCTCTCTCTCTCTCTCCCTCTCTCCCTCCCCCTCTCCCTCTCCCTCTCAAAAATAAACATGAATTTTTTTTTATTTTTTTTAGGAGCACCTGGGTGGCTCAGTAGGTTAAGCATCTGACTTCAGCTGAGGTCATGATCTCACAGTTCATGGGCTCAAGTTCTGCGTCAGGCTCTATGCTGACAGCAGGAGCCTGGAGCCCGCTTTGGATACTGTGTCTTCCTCTCTCTCTGTCCCTCCCCACTTATACTCTGTTTCTCTCTCTCTCTCTCTCTCTAAAAAAAATAAACATTTAAAAAACTTTAAAAAATAAAAATAAAATAAAGAAAATATTATATGTAACTAAGACACATGATAAAATCAGAAATAATATATCCCTGAATATGCAAACATGGAAATTTGACACTGGAGATTGTTTCTTTACAAATATCAAGTTAATTTTTAAATATTTTAATACTGTGTACCAACTCATATTGGTATTTATACAAATCTATATTGTAAATGTGTATAGTAGAAAATATTTACTTTTATGCACTAACTGTACTACTGCTATTTTAAACTACTGATGGCAGTTTAAAACTACCAGAATGGTTAAATCACTATCATCTAATAACACTGAAAATATAGATAAATATAGTATAAAATAGTAAATAATAAAAATTAAAATATACTATATAATTTAAATATGTAAATGTTTTATATATTTTTATATGTCAGTATTAATATGTGACCAATTTATTTATAAATGCAATTTACATTATAGTTATTTCATATAGCATATTTGGGCAATTCTTTAATCACCAGGAAAGTGATTCATAAGTGATATCTAGTAACTATTTAGGACACAGTGGAAATAAATTTATTATCTTAGGTTATAAATTATCCTAAGAAACAATAAAAAATTAATACCTTTATAAGCAGGGAACATAAGTGATATGAAAATATATGAACTGATGTACTTAATGCTACAAGAATAACCACTTAATCAATAGATATATATGAAGATCTTTGTGCAAGGCACAGATACAATCAAATTCTAATCTATGAGGAGATGAAGATGAAATTAGTAGAGAAATATGTGTAAAGTAAAATATGTGTATGTGAAAGAATGGTCTGTATAATACCATTAAGTACCACTTACTGAAATGTTGAAATATGTGATACTAACTTAGTATGATGGGAATATTGGGAAATTTATGGTTGTAAGTGGAAGAATATGCAGGTAGATAGTTTTCCTAATTATAGATATCTTAAAAATCCATATAATGATTACAAGAATAAGGACATAAGCCCTTGGACATCACTTACCCATAATTGATTAGTAGTTACTGCAAGGATGCCTCTTTAATGTTCTTTAGGGAGAGCTACAAAACATATTTAACCAACCAAAGCTTCAGGCTAGATTTGGGCAGGGAGTTCATAATTATACAAATTAGAAAGAGGCCAAAATGATGAAATTAATGTCTTTATCAAATGAAGAAAAAGGTTAGTCAACTTCCACAAGGCTAGAAAGTAGTTAAGCTGCTAATTAACAATAGTCTTAAAATGTCTTTCGTGCTGAAGACTCATTTAACTCTCACAGAGTGACTCCAGCCACCTCAAGTCAGTGTTGCAGACTCTGGGGATTTCTGCCCTTACCAAGAGCACAATCTAAAAGAATATTGAATACATGAACACATATAGTTTCACCATAAAGTAGAATATAATCAAGGATTAAAGTAAATACAAATTAAATTATACAAAGCACACCAGTGTAATCATTTAATTGCAGCTCAAAAACTTTGTAGTTGATGTAACATAATAATGCTCAAAGACTTTGACAATTAATGTAACTTCTATGATTTTAGGCAAATTACTCATTCTTTGTAAGCCTTAACTCATCTTGAGCATGGTTTTAGAAATATCATCTATTGTGTGAGGTTTCAGGGAGGATTTAAAAAATAACTTGTGTAAAGCATTTAAATTTTAAGCTTAGTTAATATTGTTAGGGTCTGTATGACTATAGCTTAGACCTTTTTATCAAAACTGTGCAAGCTATTTTAATGGAAGAAATATTTCTGGAAAGTAGTCTTGCTTGTTCAATAGTGAAAGTTAAAGGGAATAAATTTCTATTTAATAAAGTGTCCCTGGAAATAAAATATAAATAGTAGATATAACAGGCATTTCAGATTATAGAATAAAATTGTGAATTAGTTTGTTAATTACTCTATGCTTCATTTGTGAAAAGTAGAATTATAAAGTTACTGAGTCAACATCCCCCAAAGAAAGCCGATGCTAGAAGTAGAGAGGGAAGCTTAATATGTGAAAGGAGTAGATAGGTTGATTAATTTAGGTCAATAAAGGGTTTTGATGACAAAATGAATGACCATTTTAATGATACTGGTGGAGGAGTAAGGTGAGGAGGATACATGCATAGAAATGAAGAGAAGTAAATCACTGGATTTGACGTGGATTAAAGAAAATCTGTTAATAATATGCTAAAAAAAAACTTGTCAGTAATTTTTTTCTATTTAAGGCATTTTATGGGAAAGGACAAAAAACAAAAGGAGACAAAAACAAACAAACAAACAAACAAACAAAAAAGGGGTATAAAAATCCCACTGGAGAGAAAAGGATGTAGGCACACTACATTCTTCTATTTCCAAAGTTCCTACAAGTTTTTTTTTTTTAAACCAGATCACATATATTAATTGAAGAAAGCTTGCTTTTTTTAAAAAAAAAATTAGATCGAGGAAGACTAAAATCATAACTTCATATCCAAAAGTCTTGTAAGTTTATTTGTGAGATTTCCCCATCTTCTCCACACATAGCATGTTTAAAAATATAAGAATAAGCTAATTCAAAGGCATGTACTCTCCTGAAAGCTAGAATATTACCTGAAGTTGAAGTTACATAACTGCTGGGCTCTGGGCCTAGAATCTAGCAGAGATATGTAAGCTATTTCATTTTGTTGGATAACAGGAATTAAATATTTTGCATGAAGTGTGCATATAGAACGAGGGGTGCCTGGGTGGCTCAGTTGGTTAAGTGTCCGACTTTGTCTCAAGTCATGATCTTGCATTTCGTGAGTTCTAGCCACACGTTGGGCTATGGGCTGAGAGCTCCAAGCCTGGAGCCTGCTTCAGATTCTCTGTCTTCCTCTCTCTCTGTCCCTCCCCTCGTTGCACTCGATTTCTTTCTACCAAAAATAAATAAACATTTAAAAAAATTTAAAAAATTAGAACCAGAAAAGCTTTATGAAACTGGGACATAGAATGAGTCTCTCACATTCATGAAAGTGAGGATGAATAAAACACTGGCATTGACCTGTATCTGAATGCTCTGATGTGAGGGGAATAGGGAAAGTGGACTCATTCTTGTAATGACAACAGGAGTCAAATTTCTCACTGGATTTGGTCAGCCTCCCTCCCTTCCTCCATCCCTGTATCCTCTCTTTCTCCTTGCTCCCTTTCCTCCCTTCCTCTTTCTTTCTTTTTCCCTTCCTTCCTTCCTTCCTTCCTTCCTTCCTTCCTTCCTCTTTCTTTTCCTAAATCAGATATATTGACAAGGTATAGATACATACTTTATGCATATAATACCTGCTTTGGGACTGTTTCTTATGGAAGAATAGAAGATAAGTCAACACAATGTCCTCTATATGCAAGTTTAAGAGAAGCCGAAAGAGATGAAGAGGGAGAGGAAAAGGTATGGGAAAACAGAGAGATCAGAGAGAGAGAGAGAGAGAGAGAGAGAGAGAACTATGAAAATACCATTAATGGAGACCAGTTTCCAGCATGATAGCATGAGGAGTTCTGCTGATTAACTCTCTAGTGACACTGATGTAAACTCTAGAAAAAACAATTTAATTCTCTGGAAATGATTCTAAAGGAAAATCAGGAAAACCTATGAAAATTTAGTAATTTAGTAGGAAAGGAGGGAATCTGTGGTACTTGAACAGAGACTAATCCCTTACTACCTACCTTCTAAGTCAGACAGACAGAAAAGCACTCCGAGAACACAGGGTTCCCCATCTCCCCAGTTCTCAATTGTCCTGCCTGTTGCTGAAGCTAAATCCCAGTGAGTATAGCTGAGAAGTGGGGCTCAGTTCTTCTGTCCAGCTCCCACTCAGGGAATGGAGATCCTATCTTTCGCCACTAGGTATTTCCTCATTATGGATACTGGGGCCCTGTCTTTGCCCCACCTCATGAGACAGTAATTCCATACCAATGGAGACAAGCTGAGAGGCTTCCCATCAAGTTCCCAACAAGTGCTTAGCACCTAGAGTATGGCAGTCACTCACTGACAAGTTTGTTGTTGTCCTCATCTCATGCTCCAGAGACTTGGTAAGGGTAGAGGTAGGGGGAAAGAAGCAGGCCATGAAATACATAGTTCCTAATCCCTTTCTAAAGGAACTATCTTCATTTGCAACAGAGTTTGGGGAGATTGAAGCCTAATAGAGGTTGTGGTGGCGAAATGTAATTGGGAGGACATTTAGGATGTAGGGTAAAGTATCAACTTGCTAGTGTGTAAGAGAGTGACTGGGAGTGGGGTAATAGAGAGGAACCGTACTGGGGTCAGAACAATATCAAACACTGACCACTGAAAACATTCCATCAAAAGAACCACAATCTGACTGAGTTAGTTGGTAGAAAAATCTATGCCCCAGGGCATTATTGAAATATTTGAGCAATAACCTGGAAATTAGTGGACTTCAACAGATGAGTGTGGTAAGGGAAAGAGAGGAAGGGAGCCTCACCAAACCACTGTTATCTCCAGGTGATTGTGGGCATACCCAAAATGGTGCACCCCTGAGGAGCACAGGAGAACTAACTCTGTGTGAGGGGAAATAGACTTCACTAAAATAATTCAGTGAGTCATTAAATAATACACATGAAAATAACAATAACAAGGCTCAGTGGAATGGGAGACTGGTACCCAGAGTTGCTAAAATATATTCCGTAAAATAACCAGTTTCTTTTCTTTTTAAGTTTATTTATTTCTTTTTGAGAGAGAGAGAGAACAGAGGAGAGGCAGAGAGAGGGAGAGAGTGAATCCCAAGTAGGCTCTGCGCTTTGAACGCAGAAGCCTGACTCAGGGCTCATGACCTGAGCCAAAACTGAGTTGGATGCTTAACTGAGTCACCCACATGCCCTAAAATGTCCAATTTGTAACAAAGAATTATGAGGCATGCAGATAAACAATATTATGTATCCTACAGACTGGGTAAAGAAAAAAAAGTAGGCCACAGAAACTTCTTATGAGAGTGAACAGATTTATCAGAAAAGAAAAATTTCAAAATGGCCATTATAAACAAGTTATAGAATTAAAGAAAAACCATGAATTAATAAATAAATGAAAGTATGATGATAATGTCACATCAAATAGAGAATATCAATAAATAGAAGTCATAAAAAAGAACACAGGAAATTCTGGAGTTGAAAAGGAAATAACTGAAAAAACCCACTAGGGGGTTCATAAGTAGATAAAAACTGACAGAAGAAAAACATGTGAACTGAGAATAGATAGATAGAGAGCATGCAAACCAAAGCAGAGAGGGAAATAAGAATGAAAAAAAATGATGGGCACCAGCGTGGCTCAGTGAGTTGAGAATCTGACTTCGGCTCCCGTCATGATCCCACAGTTTTGGGGTTCAATCCCTGAGTTGGGCTCTGAGCTGACAGCTTGCAGCCTGAAGCCTGCTTCAGATTCTGTCTCCCTCTCTCTCTCTGTCTCTCCTTCGCTTGTGCTCTCTCTCTCTCAAAAATAAATAAACCAAGAAAAAAAAGGAATGAAAAATTTGAGAAGAGCCTTAGGAAAATTAGGGATACTGGTTATCATACTGAAATACAGCTAATGGTAGTACCAGAAAGAGAGGAGAGAAGGGAGAAGAAAAAACATTGAATGAAATTACTGCTGAAAACTACACAAATGTATTGATAAGGAATTTACACATCTGGGATATATGAAAGGAAGATAAAAAGGAGGATAAGTTCAAAGAGATCCACATAAATGAAGACAAACTTAATGCTTTCCCAGATAAACAAAAACTGAGAGAATCTGTTAAGAGTAGACTTGTCTTACAAGAAACATGGAAGGAAGTTCATCAAAGCTGGAAACAAGTGGTGCCAAGCAGTAATTCAAATACACACATTCACAGAAAGAGTGCCACTAAAGATAATTATGTAGACAATTACAAAAGACAGCATGATTCCATATTTCTGCACCTTTGTTCTCTTGATTAAAAAGCCATTGCATAAAGCAAAATTGAATAGGTTGATAAAAGTGTGGTTGACTGAATAATTCCCCCTTGCCCAAGATGTCCACATCTTGGTCCCTGGAACCTGTGAATACATGCTTCCTTCTACCTAACGGTATAATGACAGAGCTGGCATAAAGATATCACAAATCAGTGTAAAATCATGGATTATTCTGTGGGTGACATTCAGATAGTGGGCTATGCAAATGCAAAATTAGATCAGATTATTACCTTATTCCATAAACAAAAAATACAGAGGTGATCATTAAAACATCATATGTATCTCTAACCCCAAACTCCTTCCTCTACATTTTTCTTCTCCAATAGGTTTTTAAAAAAGACATATCCAAAATTCTTCAATAGACAACAAAATCTGTCATGTCTAGGGCATCTGGTGTTAACAGTAAACCAAATTTCTGAGGTTCTTATTCACTCTCTCACTTACATTCCAGGTATAGAAAAGCAGCTGTATTAGGGCAACCATATCTAAAGCATTCTGGGACAATATTCGATTGATGTCATCTTTTGGAGAATTTTCTATTCGTACAAGTATGACAGTTTCCTATTTGTACACAAGTTATACAAGTCTTCAGTTTTGTACTGCTACCAAACGTGGAGTTCATGGAAATGGATAGGAGAGCTGTGATTCACAGTTAAACGAGATATGTTGGACGACAGAAGCCTAATGCCAAAAAATCTAAAAAGTCTGGATAAATGGGTTTCATCTAACTGATGTAATCTAACATAGACAAATGTTACATTCTGTTCTTAAGGCTTAATGATTTAAAGGCAGGAAAGCAGTCTGAGGAGAATACAAAATGTTAAGCTTTTAAGTTGAACTTGGAATTATATGTGAGTCAGTAATATAATATGATCTTGGGTGATTAAAAGTTAATAAAATCTTGTTTCATTAAAAGACAATGTATAGCCCAGAAGGAGTGAATTTTAAAGCTTATTCTGTTCTCTGGCAAGGGTATTTCTAAAAATAATAGCTGCAGAAATACATTTGTTTTTAAGAGGCAAATTTTCAAAGAACAATAGCATTTGAGTTAGCAGAATGTTGAGAGAGAAAAAGCCATTGACTCAAAATATTTACCACTGTGTTCCAAGTATAATGCTAGGCAATGTACCATGGAGGGACACCATGAAAGGAATTAAGTGTGGTGTATTTTGTTATTGATCCCAATTATTTTTTTGCCTCTCCCTGTGAAATGATTATATTTCCTCTTGCCTTTATGCCAGGACTGACCATTTGGTTTAGTAAGTGACTGTGCAAATGACAAGTGTCACCTCTGAGCAAAAACTTTAAAATCCATGTGTGGTTCCTGCAATGTTTTCCGTTTTTTTGTTTTGTTTTGTTTTTTGTGTTTTTGTTTTTTCTCTCAGCCCTACTGTCCCTAAAGAGTCTGCTCTTTCAATGAAGACCCGTGTATCAGAGCCACTGCTACCCTGCAGCTAAGCTGACAGGTATCCTGTGAGAGAAATCAGTCTTTGTAGTTGCAAACACTGAGATTTAGGAGTTGTTATAACAACATAACCTAGTGAAATTTGAATAATGTTTTAAGGCTGCTTAACTAGAAAAAGACATTTAGGGAGGTCATTGTCCACACCTCTCTGAATGGGTGTCACATGGAAAAATTATGAAAATTTACTTCTGAGGTTGAGCAAATGCCCTAGGCAAGGAGTTATAGGATAGGCTAGGATATGCTACATGAGCAAAAAGTGTAAAAGTCTCAGTCGTTTAACCCAACCAAGAATTATTTATTGCTCACAATATGTGTCAGTGCGCATCTATGAGGCCTCTGCTCCATGTGGCCATTCAGATACTCCTGCTGATAGAGGCCTGCCACTGTTTTGTAGATGCACCATCTAAAATGTGCTCTTTTGGTCACCAGAACAAAAGAGACAGTGGGAAAGCCATGCACTGGCTCTCTATGCATTGGCTCAAAAGTGGCACACTTCAGCTCATAAACTGGAGTTGTCATATGGCCACATCAAGCTGTAAGGGAACTGGGAAATGTTAACCAGAGCATGCCATATTTGATAAGCACTATGTCTCTGTCATAGGAGTGAATGGTATTAAAAGACATAGTTGAGCCATATATATTAATGAACTTTATCATGATTATAGAAGACACTGAAGTAGAACAGATTATCTTGTTGACATAAATTCCCTTAGGGAATGATCAAGAGAGTTTATGGACATTAATAAGATATGTGATAGAAGACATTTATAGATCCAAATACGTTCTAGTGTTTAAGATATATAATCCTAAATTAGAAGATTTCATAGATTTAAGTGAGATTATCACAATATAAGCATCCTAAAGTAATTTTAGGTGAATATTGTAATAGGTAACAAAAAAGTTTCACAGTGTATTATATGATTGTCATTACACTTTATCTAATTTTACATAATTATTAGGAAGACTTTTCTTATGCCAAATTTTTCTTTTATTTGTAAATAATTATTTTTTGTTTTAATTTTTGAGAGACACACAGTTAAAAAACCTCCTATCATTTGCCCTTTCAAGACAGTTGAATTCAGACTTCATTCTAGTCTGTCTCCTTTATTGCAATAACCTTGAATAAATTGATTGCTTGTTTAACTTTCTCCAAGCAGTTTTGCTTTGACACCTATGCTCTAACTCTCTAGCTCTTTTCTTTCCCTTCCATTATGAACCTTGTCCACTTTCAAAATTGGATAGAGGGGCGCCTAGGTGGCTCAGTCATGTACGCAAACAATTTATTCAAGACAGACAGAGACAGCATGAGCTGGGGATGGGGGGGGGAGAGAGGGAGAGAGAGAGAGAGCACTGCCAGCACAGAGCCCAATGTGGGGCTCAAACTTAGGAAACCATGAGATCATGACGTGAGCCGAAACCAAGAGTTAGATGCTTAGCCAACCCAGGGGCCCCTAATATAATCATTTCCATTTAAACACTTAAATTTAATTAAATTTGATAAGTAAAGCATTTGATTTAAAAGTAAAAGTATTTCTGGGGTGTCTGTATAGCTCAGATGGTTAACCATCTGACTCTTGATTTGGCTCAGGTCATGATCTCACTGTTCACATTGGGATCTGTCTGCTTGGGATTCTCTCTCCCCCTGTCTCTTTGCCCCTCCCCTGCACACACACATACACACACGCTCTCTCTCTCTCTCTCTCTCTCTCTCTCTCTGTCTCTCTGTCTCTCTCTGTCTCTCTCTCTCTGTCTCTCTCAAAATAAATAAACTTTAAAAAAGTGAAAGCATTTCTTTTTTATTACACTAATATCCATGCTCCCTAAGAAGAGAGTAGAATAAATATTCTAAAACAAGTTCTCACAGAGTGAGAGCGGGGAAGAACAGAGATAGAGGGAGACAGAATCTGAAGCAGGCTCCAGGCTCTGAGCTGTCAGCACAGAGCTGATGCAGGGCTGGAACTCATGAACCAGGAGATAATGACTTGAGCTGAAGTCAGATGCTTAATCGACTGAGCCATCCAGGCACTGCTCTTTTATTTGTAAACAATTCTAGTTGCATATTGTCATGTACATTCCAGATGTTTTCCCTATCTTTGGAGAAGATTATTTTGGTGCCAAAAATCTTTAAGGTGCTTTTGAGAGGTGAATCCTGGTTTTCTCTTTGGGTTTCAAATGTTGTTTATGGAGGAATCTACTCATTGATTTGGTTAAGATTAGGTGTCTGATTAGAAACTCTGAAATAAATTATTAACCTCAAGACAGGCCAATGTAGAGTTAGAAGTCCTTTATCTAATCATTTTGTCTGGTTTCAATTAAAGACTAAATATTTTGAGGCAGAACATCTCTTTTTTATAGAGGCTAAAAGAGTTGAATTAACAAATATGTCAAAAGAAAAATTTAGTAAAGTTGATACACCTCTGTTATTAAAAAAGGATCATTCTAGAGTTGATTGGACACCACAATGTATCATTCTTGGGTCAGAGTAAATAGTATCTTACTACAAGGTCAATAGAATAATAGGAGATTTTTTAACTCTGTGTTGAGAGGGAAACCACTGGTCATTTATTTCCACTAATTGGTATTACCCAAAGGAAAAGTAAATTTTTTCCTATTGTTATGATAGGCGTCTACCTTCCCAAAGAGAATTCCCTGGGAAATAGGGAAACTATCTTACTTGCTGATTACCTTTCAAAGAGTTGGCTCCAGGTCCCTGAAAAACATTCTTGAGTTGTAAAACTGGCAAGAGGCTTTTTAAAAGACTTAAGTTTCAAAGATGAAGGAAAATATTCTACAAGCATTAGGTGAGAAAAAGAGAGTCAGGGGTTTATTGTCAGCAAGAAGACTATAAAGTTTAGTCAATCTGAGGAGAACTTTAAGGTCCTCTTGGTCATAAGGCAAATTGAAATCTGAGTGATCTGAGTAATAATTAAGTGTGTCTTAACAGTGAAATGACAATGAATATTTTGATTCCAATATTGATTCTCTAAATAATTACTTTTGTATCCTGTAAAGCCTGCAACTCCTGTGTGCATTTTATTACCAATCTACACATCTATATTTGAACTGCCAACAATTTAGCCGTTTTGAAAAAAAAAAAAACAGGTTTCCAATGTCGATCATTATTTTTCCCAAACTGAATGTGAATTTAGTCATTGTTTTAAATTATTTTATTTTCTTATTTTAAGCAACAATTTAAAAAGTTTTTGATGCCTTACCATAAGTCACTGTATGTGATAGGGAATTAAGTGTATGGGAAATAAAATTTAGTGCCAAAAGGGAAACTGTGGGAAATTAAGTACTTAAAAAATGAAATAGAATTTTTAAGTTGTTGGATCTTTCTTCCAGTTTCATTGAATCATATCACTGTAATGGAACGTAAATGCTGTCTAGTCAGTTATGAATGTAAGTAGGCAAAACGTAAAGCAGTGACTACAAAATGTCTACCGATGTAATGCTTAGAGAAGTCTCCAGTGCTGGGGCCCCAGGGATCCGCAGTCAGTTGAGCATCCAATTCTTGATTTTGGCTCAGGTCATGATCTCATGGGTTCATGGGTTTGAGACCTGCATCTGGCCGGCATCCGGCTCATCTCAGTGCAGAGCATGCTTGGGATTCTCTCTCTCGCCCTCCCCGGTGCATGCTCCCTCTCTCAAAGTAAAGTAAACTTTAAAAATGAATGAATGAATGAACAAATACATACTTAGTAAATAAACAAATAAATAAAATACACTTTGTCTTATATTAAACAAATGTCACTAGTGCTGATAACCCACCTTTCTGGTTTCTCTACTTCAAAATACAACATAGGTTTGAATTTCCCTGCACCTTTGAAATTAGGTAAGTCCATAGATCTTGCTTTGAAAAAATGAAATGCGAGAAATATAAGTGATACTTGTCACTTCAGGATGAAAGCATGTAAGAGATGATAATTTTCCATTGTTTTATTCCTTTGCTGAGGAAATCATTATAGCATGTGCTGACAGAGAGGCTTTATGTGCTTACATTTTAAGTGGTAAAGGTAAGCAGACTTCCCTGCCAGTCAGCAGTTCCTGTGTAGTTATAAAGCTTGTTTTAAGCCACTGAGGTTCTGTGATTGTTAGTTATGGTATTATTACTTATCGTATCAGTTAATACCTTTGCTATATGACTATTTTATTGATTCTACTTAATGTTGTGTTTTTGAAAGTCAGACATAATGCCAAAATGTCTGTGTCCCGAATGGAATAATCCACCTGATATGTAAAATCAATTTTTCATAAGTATCCTGAGATACTTGTGCTGAGTCCAAGTCATAAGGTCAGAAAGCATCTTTTTTTCTTGGTCGGTTACACTTCTGAGTTTTTGGTGTTCATTCCTTCTAGAAGAATTTCATCTTCTAGAAACACTCAAGTTTCTTATGAAAGATTTTCTTAACTTCAAATCACAGAAATCAAGGGTTGTATCATCAGTCGTTTTTCTCTCAGGAGGCCATAGCTTTTCTTATTCACATCCTCTTTTTAATCTGTGTTCTGTGTTCCAATGGAAATTGGAGAATGACAGCTTCGATAAAATTACAAAAGACTTAGTTTCAATCTTTGAATACCATAATGGAGTATTCTTATTTCACGTTTATCGAGGTAAGAGAAACATTCACATGATCCTTCCCATAATAAAGAAAACTTTCTCAAAGGTGGATATTTTTTTTCTGATTTGCATATGTTCAGCATCAATAAAAAAATAAATAAAACTGAACAACTGGAATATAGCACTGACATAGGTATAGGTATTATCAGAGGTATTTAGGAAGAAATTGCATTATACCATCCAGGATTATTCTAGAAAATAATCATCTTGGCAAAGTCATGAAGATAGAATTTGTACCAAAAAAAAACAAAAAAAAAAATCCTGTCCCAAATCACCATATCAAGTGTTCTCATGACAGAAATCTCACTTCCTCCTACAGCCATTTTTTAATGTTATTTTTAGACAATATAGATTGTTTAATGTATGCACTAATCAATAACAATAGATAAGGAACAATAGGAGCATGAAATGTTAACATTAGGTAAATATAGGCAAAGAAAATACAAAGCAAAAACATGAAAGAAAATAATACATAAGGAGTTCTGCTTTATGATTTGAACCCAGTATTAAGTTGTTCCATGTACCAATGTGATTTATAACATTTGATTTCTTTTCTATTAATCTTATTATCTGGCCATGTGGATGAGGATTTTAGAAAAATATGGGTCACAAGGTAAATCATGTGCTTATTACTGGAAAAAAAAGTAAGAAAACAAGAGCTTGTAGATAATTACAAGAAGAGAGCAAATATATAAATCTAGAACATAAGGAGAAATAAGATTTTTAAGGAAACACAATAAAACATTAAAATATGATTCCCTTAACTGCTCAATTCCACAAAGTACTTGCAAGGACTGAGAAATTTCAAACCCTTCTGCTTTGTACAGAAGTGATACAGGCAAAATAAACACTAGAATAAAATGTTACATGTAAATATTATTAACCAATAATCAAAACATAAAGAACAATAAGAACAGGAATTCTTTTTTTTTTTTTTTTTAACTTTTGAGAAAGACCTTGTGTGAGCAGGGGAGGGACAGAGAGAGAGGGAGAATCTCAAGCAGACTCTCCACTATCAGCACAGAGCCCTAAGCAGCCTCAAGCTCATGAACCTGTGAGATCATGATCTGAACCAAAATCAAGAGTCTGATGCTTAACCGACTGAGCCACCCAGAAACCCCAGGAACAGGAATTCTTAACATTAACAAACTCTACACAACTGTGAATATAGAAAAGACCATAAGTGAGCATTTATATGGCCCTGAAAGGCTAGCTCTGCTTGGTGAACAAAAACAAAAACAAAAAAGGAAACAAACAAACAAACAAAAACCTAAGTAAGAAAGAAAAATTGATTAAGTAAGCTATACTTTTGGTTACAGGTCATGGAATGATGTATCCCAACCAGACTGCTCCAGTATATGAGCATTTATCTCACAGTCAATGGTTCAAAAGAATTAAAATGAAAAGACTGAAGAAATCATCCTTCTAAATAATCTTACACAGTTTTTCATCAGTAGGTACTCAATAAACATGCAAATCATTTTAGGAAAGCAGATTTTGAAACAGACCATGAAAGAATGATATTAGAGTCTTTTATCAGTTTCAGAGTTAAAAATAACATCATCCTGGAAATAAAAGGAGCACTGGAGAGACTATTTAAGATATGTAGCATATAAATTTATCTAAGGTAGAGCAAAACCAACTCAATTATTTACTCAAGAAAATTTTAAACACAGATGAAAAAGATGTTATTGGGGCGCCTGGGTGGCGCAGTCGGTTGAGCGTCCGACTTCAGCCAGGTCATGATCTCACGGTCCGTGAGTTCGAGCCCCGCGTCAGGCTCTGGGCTGATGGCTCAGAGCCTGGAGCCTGTTTCCGATTCTGTGTCTCCCTCTCTCTCTGCCCCTCCCCCGTTCATGCTCTGTCTCTCTCTGTCCCAAAAATAAATAAACATTGAAAAAAAATTAAAAAAAAAGAAAAGAAAAGAAAAAGATGTTACTATAAAACCAGGGACAGGCTCAGAAGAGAGTTTGAAGGGGGGAAACATGGGCAAAAAGAAGTAGAAACACAAAGAAGAAACAGGTGAGAGAATAGCATGTAACTAACATTAGTGGTTTACCCCAGATCAAACATTTGCAGCTATGTCATGGATTATTTGGTCTGTTTTCCAGCAAATTTCTCCAATGATGCTATTTAAGATTTTAGAAACAATTGAGTCACAAGAGAAAAAAATAGGGGAAAAGAAAAGTGTGTAGGGAATAGCAAATTTCTTTTTTGCTAATCTTGATATCCAAGGAGGTGAGACTTCCACTGTAGGCAGAAGTTTCTTATTTATTTATTTATTTATTTATTTATTTATTTATTTATGTATTTATGTATGTATGTATGTATGTATGTATGTATGTATTTTCAATTTTTTGTGTTTATTTTAAAGAGAGAGAGAGATAGGGAGTGAGCAGGGGAGAGACGCAGAGTAGGAGAGAGAATCTTAAGCAGGCTCCACACCCAGGGTTCTACCTCACTACCCTGAGATCCTGACCTGAGCCAAAATCAAGAGTTGGACTGATGCCCAACTGACTGAGCCACCCAGGCACCCTGAGAGAAGTTTTAAAAAAGTGCAGAATGATAAAAATGACCACATAGAAGCTAAGTATTCAAGATCCAATAGGAACTACAGGAAGGAAATTACTAAAGAGGTGTCGTAGAAACCTATACTTCAAGAGTTGGAATTGATTATATGGGGAAGGAGGATATTGAAATCACCTTCAAGTGAACAGAGGACATACAAAATCTAGAAAAAAGCTATAAAATATTTTAAAATATAAATAACTGCAATCTATCTCACGTCAAGAGTCATAGCTTGTACAAGGAATGTGTATGGAGAGGAGGGGACTGAGTAAAACAATGTTTTGATTGGAAATAACAGAACTTTTTGGGTCAATAAAAAAATTATAGAGGGTTCCTGGGGTGGCTCAGTTGGTTGAGCGTCCGACTTTTGGTTTTAGTTCAGGTCATGATCTCAGGGTTGGGAGGTGTAGTCCAGCATTGATCTCCATGCTTGGCATGGAGCCTGCTTAAGATTCTCTCTCTCCCTCTGCCTCTCCCTCCTCATGTGCTCTCTCTCTCTCTCTCTCTCTCTCTCACTAAAAAAAAAAAAAAAACAATTATAGGAGGGAAGATAGTAGGTGATCTATAGTTTAAATAATAGTTTCTTACATATAAGCAAAAGGTAAGGGGGGAATATGAAGCACAATCTTAAGGATAATGTTTTTCTGTAAAAGTAGAAATATTGAAGAAGCTACAATATTTTAAAAAGTCCAGAAGCCATGTCTCTAGAAGAGAATAAATTTTATAAAAGAAGAATGACATAAATGAAGGTAGTAACATTGGAGACTCCTGGGTCTATTAGAATTATTTGTGCAGGAAAAAATGGTAATACATAAAAATATTTTATTATAAACATATGATAAAATATTTATTTGAAATGAAAATTCTTTTAAAGTTATAAAATCCTGTCCAAATACAAGAATTTATTTTTATTACTGTCACAAATGGATTCCTTTTAAATTACAGTTATAGCACTTCGGATGTCAAATATATTGGGGAATGAAAATGAATAATAAAACCAAATGAAAAAGCCTAAGGAAAGATATAATATTCCAGACGAGTTTTGTAAGATATTAGTTGGCATGTAACATGTCAGAAATAATTGAAATACTAAACTACCCAAATGCATTGCAGAAAAAATAAAATGGAATCCTATGTATTTATTTCTGAAAATGTTTAAATGACATGTAGTAATTTTCATATTTGACAAACCCCATGAACATGAAAATGAATTGAGAGTTTCAACTTGCATACATGCTTAGTCTCTTGACTCTATACTAATTTTGCCATTAATTTGAAAAAAAATTAATATCCCTCAACCCTAATATTGTTAAGGATGTGTGTGTGTGTGTGTGTGTGTGTGTGTGTGTGTGTGTATGTGTGTATGTGCGTGTTGGCTCATTTACATCTATATTTCATAAAAACTATCCTGCCTTAAACTATATATATATATATATATATATTCACATTAAAAGCAAAATTCTAGTGCATTGACTTCATTGACTCCAGAAAGAATATTTTAATAATATTGTCTTATGCCATATTTGTCCATTTTGGCCTTCCAAATTTAGATTTATGACAATTTATAAGTATAAGTTGTTTACCTAAGGCCTTGAAGCTATTTAATACAGAACAAGGAAGGACTTTTACCCATTGTTTTTTTCTTCAACCCTAAAATGCCATTCATTCATGGGCTTCAATGATATCCAGTTATAAATTTATTAACTTCTGTTAAGATAAAATATTCATAAATGAAATTGACATTGAGATACAGAAATATATCAACCAGACAAAATGACTTTGAGCAAACTGCACATTATCCCAGTACAGAAAGGGAAGAAATTTAATTCAAAGGTCATCTATCTTTGATATACTTGCTGATAGATTAATTTACTTAATTCTTAATGATGCTATCATTTATTAAAATTAGGCTGTATTCCTTCAGCACTATGATAGCAGACTTGGGTGAGGTAAGTGATGCTGTGAACGTATTACATATACCTCATTTGATTTTGACCTCAAAATAAAGCCCGGATATAATTTTTGTCTCAATTTTAAAAATAAAGGAAGTGAAGGGGCACATACAGGGCTCAGTCAGTTGAGTTGGACTTTTGATTTGGCTCAGGTCATGATCTCATGGTTCACTTAGGTTGAGTTCACGGGACTGAGCCCTGCATGGGGTTCTGTGCTGACAGTGTAGACAGCCTACTTGGGATTCTCTCTCTCCCTCTCTCTCTCTCACTGATCCTCCCCTGCTTGTGCTTTCTGTTTCTCAAAATAAATAAATAAACATTAAAAAATAATAAGGGCACCTGGGTGGTTGAGTCGGTTAGGTGTTTTACTTCAGCTCAGGTCATGATCTCACAGTTTGTGAGTTCGAGCTCCATGTTGGGCTCTGTGCTGACGGCTTGGAGCCTGGAGCCTGCTTAGGATTCTTGTCTCCTTCTCTCTCTGTCCCTCCCCCACTCATGCTCTCTCTCTGTCTCCTGTCTCTCTGTCTCTCTCTCTCTCTCTCTCTCTCAAAAATAAACATTAAAAAAAATTTTTTTTAAATAATAAAAAAAGGGAGTGAAACTAAATTATTTTAGTTTGGACCAATAATCTAAATCTGGTTTTGTATATGGTTGAATGTTGAAGGTTGGTTAAGGAGAAGTAAACAGACAATAAGAGAATCCCAGAGACCCATAAAGCTACTCTTACCTTTTGAAGCAAACTACACAGAGCTATCTTTACTAACTGAAGCATATTAAGATCATTAGTGCATCACAGTGAGTACAGGGTATCTTTGTTTACCCCTCCAGGTCCACTCTCTACCTTTCCCTTCCCTGCTTTGTGTCATGAGAGGTTGATCTATATATGGTTTACATTAGTGAACTTCTTTGCCCTCTGGCTCTTCATTGGGTTCAATGGAGAGTATTAGGAAGATGAAGGCGAATGGGGTCCGAAAATGTATTCCTCTGCTTCCTGCACGCAGGCAGGGTCACAGTAGTCTGGCTGAGGCCCCCAGTGAAAAGGCAGAGCTTCAGCCATGCAGTCCTCTCCACATAGCTATCTCTGATTTTGAGTTCCAGCCACTGCTTTCTCTTCTTACCCTAGTAGGTCACTGCACCCTAACAAACTGTAAGCTGAGGGTAGGCGAGGCTGAAAAAAAGATCTGGAAACAGTGATCAAGACATAGATTTATTGGGGGAACTTACATACAGGGAGTCCAGGAGTAGCCAACTGCACAAAGCATTCCCCACTGGGATCTACATACAGCAGGCTCTTATAGCCTAGCGACTTTGCCTATCAGCTATTTGTAGCCCTGCCCCTCCTTCTATAGTAAGTGGTCCAAGGAGATCAAGGCCTGCACCTAGAGACTCTTCCTTATAAAGGAGTTGCTCCGGGTTGGCCACCCCTGGAGCCCCTGACCTTGGACATTGAACATGTTTCTCTACATGTTCTGTTCTATGAGAATATAAAGGGAGGACGTGATCTCTACATTTTAAAGATAGTGATTAACAGGGGCATTCAGGGTGTGTTTGCACAAACTAACTATCCAACACAAACCATACACCTGGCTTGAAGCCCAGTGGGTTCATGACTTCCTGTTTCTACTGCTTTACCTCATAGATTCCCTCTACCTTAGGGCAAACTTGTGTGAATAGTTACTTTATTAAACTTTCCCTAAAACAACCATTTTTATCCATACATCAGCCAGGATCCTGAGTGATATGTAGTAGGAGAAAAACAACAGCAACAACAGCAACAACAACAACAAACAAAAACAAAAACAAAAACAAAACCCTTCTAGACTCTTTAGGAGTCTATAAGTTCCTTAAGAACAGAAAGTATGCTGCTTTTTTTTTCTCTTTGAGTTCTAGCCTTTGTCTATTACACAACAAGAAATCAATACATTTTCTTGCTGTTCAAAGTCACACCTCTAATTGGGATCTGCTTTTAGTTTCAGTGGGATGCTTAGAAATTCAAAGGATACAGAGTAAACTGTTAAAACAAGTCCATTAAGATCATGATATAGTTATAATCATTATATGAATATACAAAGTGGACATTAAATAAATATACATGTCAATATTCCAAATAACACACTGAAGACTCTTATCAATATTATAGTTGAATCATAGCATAAATATCATCTGCTTATTAGCTAGATACATTGCAAGGTTAATATCTGTTTTTATTTAGGTATCATGCAGCTTTTACAAGCAGGTCCTTCATTTCTTTTAATGTCTCCACACCTTCTAGAATAAGGTGCACCATAAAATTAGATCATTTATCCAAACAATATTTTATTCTATTAATATTCTAGAGTAGCAATGGAAACATGTAATAATTTTCATGGGCATTTGGGAAGGAAACATTAATGAAATTGGTGTGTATTAGATTAGGTAGGTATAAAGTACAAGCTTTCACATTTTCTAAGACCACTGTATTAATTAACAATAGTTTTAAAAAGCATCTTAATATTTCCATATTCTTAAAATAAGTTCAAATTTTCATTACAGTACACACTAAATTACCATTTTCCTCATTTCTGTTAATTTTTCCCTTTTATGTTTTGAAAAATTGGTTAATGCAATTTTCCAAGATCAAGCCTCTTTTCCTTTTACTGAGACATACTCAAAGAGAAATACTTTTAAAAACTCACAAATGAATATCTTTAACCTTTCATGATGGGAATGTTTATCATCAATTTGACATGAGCTTTTAGAAACTTTGGGAAATTGATGGGGCGCCTGGGTGGCTCAGTCGGTTGAGCGGCCGACTTCAGCTCAGGTCATGATCTCGCAGCCTGTGAGTTCGAGCCCCGCGTCAGGCTCTGTGCTGACAGCTCAGAGCCTGGAGCCTGTTTCAGATTCTGTGTCTCCCTCTCTCTGACCCTCCCCCCTTCATGCTCTGTCTTTCTCTGTCTCAAAAATAAACGTTAGAAAAAAATAAAAAAAAAAAAAAAGAAACTTTGGGAAATTGAAAACCTTTTATTATCTAGTCCTATCACAAATGTGTATCAATAATAGAATACCATTTCCAAGTAAAGCTGAGAAAAATGAAAAAATATAGTAACCTAATTTCACTGACAAATAGTCACATCTTTGTTAGTTTATTTTTCTTTAAATTTAATTCTAAAATAAATAATTCAAGTAAAAAAATGTATTTATAGTCACCCAAATCCAGCAATCCACAGGCTATGATAATGTGGAAAAAAATCTCATTACAGACACCTAAACATGCTGAATATAAGAGAACAAAAACTATTTTAAATGCATAGCTTAACTCAGAAAATGTGAGATAAAGCTTCATGTCTCAGAAAGAAGAAAGATCTGACAACTAGACAAGAGGGCACTTTGTTTGAACCTGTGGCTGTATCGGACATGTGTTTGGGGAGGAGGAAAAGCTTATACCTATTGCACAAGACACATATTTTCATATCATGCATGTATAAATGAATGGTTTTTATTATTTTAATTTTGAGATAATTGTGAATTCACATGCATTATACTATAATGTCATAACCAGGATATTGCACTTATATAGTCAAGACACAGAATATATCCATCACCATAAGGTTCCCTCATGTTGCTCTTTTTAAAAAATTTTTTTAAAAGTGTTTATTTATTTTTGAGAAAAAGAGGAAGACAGAGTGTCAGTGGGAAAGGGACAGAGAGAGAGGGAGACACAGAATTTGAAGCAGGCTCCAAGCCCTGAGCTGTTAGCACAGAGCCCTACGCAGGGCTTCAACTCACTAACAGTGAGATCATGACCTGAGCAAAAGTCAGACGCTTAACCGACTGAGCCACCCAGGTTCCCCTCTGATGTTGCTCTTTAATTCATAGAATCTCTTCCATCTCGCTACCACTCATTCTTTAAAATGTGGTTACCACTAAGCTGTAATCTATTTCCATAATTTTGTCATTTGAAGAATCTTACACAAATGGAATCATGTAGCATGTAACCCTTTGGGATTGTTTTGTTTTGTTTTGTTTTGTTTTGTTTTTTACTTAATTCTTTGGAGACTTCCAGGTTACTTCATGTATCAATAGTTCATTCATTTTTATTGTTGAATAGTATTCTATGACATAACGTATCCTAGCTTGTTAAAACGTTATCCTGTTAAAGGACAGCTGCATTGTTTCCAGTTTTTTGTTGTTATGAATAAAGTGACTATAAACATTCACGTACAGATATTTGGGTAAGCTTAAGTCTTTAATTGCCTGGGAAAAAGTGCCTAATAGTGCAATAGTTGGATTGTATGATGGTTGTGTGTATAGTTTCATAAGAGTTACTAGAGTTAACAATAAGGTATTGTGTACTTAAAAGACTTGTTAAAAGAGGGTAGATATCATGCTAAATGTTCTTACCACAAAAAAGAAAATACCCCCAAAACAAACTAACAACAACAACAACAACAACAACAAAACTGGTACAAGAAAACTTTTGATGTGATGAATATGTTTATTACCTTGATTTTGATGATGGAAACAAGAGTGCATACATATGCTTAAGCTCGATGAGCTGTTTACATTAATAATGTGCAGAGGTTTTTTTTTAATATAATTCATATAAAATGTTACATTATTTCAGGTGTCCACTTAGTGATTTGACAAACTTATACATTATGCCATGTTCACCACAAGTATAGGTACCATCTGCCCAATTACATCACTATTACAGTGTTATTGACTGTATTCCTTAGCTTTGCCTTTTATTCCCATGACTTATTCATTCCATAACTGAGAACCTATATCTCCCCCTTCCTTCAGCCATTTGCCCATCTTTTACTCCCCTCCTCTTTGACTCCATCAGTTTGTTCTTTATATTTGTAGGTATGATTTTGCTTTTTGTTTATTTCTTTTTTTTTAAGATTCTATTAATGAGTGGAATCATATGGCATTTATCTTTCTCAGTGATATTTGTCTTTCTCAGTCTGACTACAAAGCTGTAGTAATCAAAATAGTATGGTACTGGCACAAAAAATAACACAAATCAATGGAATAGAATAGAGATCCCAAAAATAAACCCGAGATCATATGGTCAATCTATAACACAGGAGGCAAGAATATATAATGGGAAAAATATAGTCTTTTCAATACATCATGCAGGGGAAACTGAACAACTAGATATAAAAGAAAGAAACTTGACTACTTTCTAACACCATACACAAAAATAAACTCAAAGTAGATTAAAAACTTGAATATAATACCTGAAACCATGAAACTATTAGAAGAAAACAGGTGGTAAACTCTTTGATATAGCTCTTGGATATGCTTTTTTGAATCTAACACCAAAAGCAAAGGCAAAAATATAAACAAACAAACAAACAAGTGAAACTACATCAAACTAAAACGCTTCTGCAAAACAAAGGAAACATCAACAAGATAAAATGGCAGCCTAGAGAATGGGGCAAGATATTTGCAAATGGTATATCTGATACAGGGTTAATATCCAAAAAATATAAAGAACTTAAAGTATTCAACACCAAACAAATAATTCAGTTGAAAAATGGGCAGAAAATGTGAACAAACATCTTTCCAAAAAGACATTCAGATAGTCAACAGGTACCTAAAAATATTCTCTACATTATTAACCATCAAGTAAATGCAAATCAAAACTACAATGAAATGTTACTTTACACCTGTTAGAATGGCGAAAATCAAAAAGACAAAAAGTAACAAGTGTTGGAGAGGATGTGGAGAAAAAGACACCCTTATGCACTGTTGGTAGCTATGTCAATTGGCATAGCTTTTGTGGAAAACAGTATGGAGTTTCCTCATACAATTAAAAATAGAAATACCATTTAATCCAATAGTTCCACTATTGGGTATTTATGCAGAGAAAACAAAAACACTAACTCAAAAAGACATATGCACCCCTTGTTTATAGCAGCATTTTTTACAATAGGGAATACATGGAAGCAACCTAAGTATCCATCAAAAGATATATGGCCAAGGAAGATGTGGCATATGAATACAGTGGAATATTATACTGCCACTAAAAAGGGTGAGGTCGAGCCATTTGAGACAACATGAATGGATCTACAAGGCATTATGCTAAGTGAAATATGTCAGATGGGCAGTTTTTTATAAAGAAATTATACCTTAATAAAGCTGGGATAAAAAGAAAGAAAGAAATTGCTAGACTGCTTTTCCAGAGTGGATGTACAATGTTATAAACACATAATAGAAATGCATTAGTAATGTAGTTTCTTTGTATCTTTGCTGTCATTTGCTATTATCACTATGTTTTTTATATATTAGCCATCTTGATAGGTGCATGGTGATAGTTCATTGTGGATTTAATTTGCATGTTGAACCTCTTTTCAGGTGCTTTATTTTCCATCTATATGTCCTCTTCAGTGAAATGTCTTTTCATGCCTTTTGTCCATTTTAAAGGGAATTGTTTCCTTTTTTGGGTGGGGGATATAGTTGACACACAATGTTACATTAGTTTCAGGTATACAGCATATGGATTAAACTTTTTTATATGTTATGTTATGTTCACCACAAGTGTAGCTACCATCTGTTGAGTTTGTAGAGTTCTTATATGTTCTCAGTGTTAATTCTTTGTCAGATATGTGTTTTGCAAATATCTCCTTTTGCTGTTTAATTTCTATTTGCATCTTCTTAATGGGGTCTTTCAAAGAGCAAAAGTTTTTAATACTATGAAATTCAACTTACCAATTTTTTTTTCTTATGCTTTTGGTGTCAAATATAAGAATTGTTCACCTGGCCCTGGATTCCATAGATTCCCTCTCTCTCTCTCTCTCTCTCTCTCTCTCTCGTTTCCTAAAAAAAAAATACGGATCTATGTTTTATATATAAGTCCATGATCTACCTTGAGTTATAGCATTTTTAGTGGTTGTTCTAGATATCTAGTAGCCTGGGAGGGATGGAAGTCAAGATTTCCTGTTCTGTCTCTAGTCACACCTGAGGGAATGGGCTCCTTGTCACTGCTGGGTCAAAGTGACATTTCTGGTTTCCTACACGTTCTCCACTGATTCAAACACATATACATGCAAATTCTGTGTGTTTGTGTGTGTGTGTGTGTGTGTGTGTGTGTGTGTGTACCTATAATAACTAAAAACACAAATAAGTAAATGGAAACTCCAATAGATAATATTTTATTTTTAAAGTGTTCCATGTTTTTAAAGAGCTACATAAATTATCTAGAAATAAAGATCACCTCACTGAAATTTGAAATACCACCAGGGATACTGTAAACTGCATTTTAGAGTAAACTAATGAGAGACTATATATTTTAAATGATAAAACTGAGGAAAATATTCAGAACTGAATACAGGAAAATAAGGAGATGGGAAATAATTTTTTTAAAAAGATTAAGAGATGATAAAATGAAATTAAAAAATTAATCATGACTAATATAATTCCAAAAGATAGACAAGAATAGAAAAATTAGAATTGAACAACATTAAAAAGGACAATATATTTGGTGTTGACAAAAGGCATGAATGAGATATGTAAAGCACAAATCTTGAGGAATACAAATAAGAAATCACACTGGGAAGCATTCCAATGAAATTGGAGAAAGTGAACCAGGAAACAGAGCAAGCAAGTACCTGAGCCAGATTTGTTGTTGCCTTGGTGCATATGTGCACAGATGCCATCCAGGTCTGGTAAATGGGGTTCATGTCCATGTGTGTTGCCCTTCATGAGTTGGATTTTATGGAGAAGTCTTCTTTCTGTCTCACAGACGTTAATCTGCGTTTTACCAGAGTGAAGAAAAAGATACTTCTAAAGAAACAGCAATAGACTTGTTAATACCAATATAAGTGAGAGATTCTTCTATCTTTAAAAATGTTATTGAAAAACATGTAAATGATACTTAAAACGTGGGAAACAAACAAAAACATCTTTTTAAAGAAAGACTGAGAATTTACTACCCATAGATTCTTGTTGGTGTGGTGTGGAAGAGAAAACAATTACAAAAAAAAAGTCCTCCCATATCTATAGGATCTATTTCAAGCAAAAGGAAACTAAAGCTCAAGGAAAAAAATGGAATATAAGGAACTATGATAGCAAAGTTGGTAATACGTATCTCTAAACTAGCGTGAATTATACAAAGTAATATTGAAAACAATGGCTAAAAACTGTTCGGATAAACCATTCTTAAATCACAGTGGATTTTTATGTCATTGGTATGTTTCTCTCTCACTACCACCATCTGAGCATCAGGGTCATTGTCCAAGCTGTTGCCCTCTATGTGTTGCCTCTGTATTCCAGTCTGCTTAATCATCTGGCACCTCCATATTAACATGTACTTCCACAGTCACTAGGGCAGGAGAACAACAGGTAGTTAGTAGAGAACTTTAAATACTTACACTAAGAAGTGAGATGCTTTATGTCTGCTTATATTTCATTGTCCTGAAAAACACATACAACCACACCACAGTTTTGAGGAGCAGAGAATTCCGGACCTCCAAAGACACAGAAGAAAAGGAGAATCAAGTATGCATGAACATTAGACTTCTTTTTCATAGAAACCATTCTTGTCTATTGTATTTGAATTATGGAAAGTTAATCACACTATGTCTAAGTGGATTTTTTTTAAAACAACAATCCCTCCTGGAACAGGTTGAGTCCTTTTATTTATTTTTTTATTTTTAAAGATTATTTATTTTGAGAGAAAGAGAGAGTGAGAGAGTGAGAGAGTGGGCCAGAGCACAAGCAGAGGAGGGACAGAGAGAGAGAGAGAGAGAGAGAGAGAGAGAATCCCAGACAGGCTCCACAGATCAGCAAGTGGAGCCTGACATGGGGTTCAATCCTACATCCATGAGACCATGAGCTCAATGGAAACAAAGAATTGGACACTCAACAACTGAACCACCCAGCTTCCCCTAGTCTTTTTAAATTTCATACTAAGGTTTTGCTTCAGTTCACAAAGATGTTCTTTAATAATTACTTTATTCACTTTTTTAATTTTTTTTAATGTTTATATATTTTTGAGAGAGGGAGAGAGACAGAGAGTGAGCACGAGTGGGGAAGGGGCAGAGAGAGGGAGATAGAGTATCCAAAGCAGGCTCTGTGATGAGAGCAGAGCCCGACTTGGGGCTCACAGTCATGAACTGTGAGATCATGACCTGAGCTGAAATCAAGAGTCAGCCGCTTAAACAACTGAGCCACCCAGACAGACCTAGTTTATTCACTATTTATATTACATCTGTCATTTTATTATTTTAGGGGCATTATTATTTTAACATTAGGTCCGTTAGACCTGTCCTCAATACCCTTATCTTTCCTTGCATAATTCTCTCAATAATTTTGTACTATGGGTGATATTTCTATTTAATTTTCTAAGCCACAGATTATGGAGGAGGAAAGTGATTAGCAGCAGTATCTAGTTTGCCAGATTGAAAACCTTGTTCCCTGGAACTCTGCCTCTAGAAAATTTCACATGAGAGAGAAATGCTCTGCTGAAGCTACTCTTTTTGGGGATTTGTGTTAAGGGCAGTTGAATCATTACTGTTTTAGCCTCCATAATTCTCTCAGTGACTGATAGATTTCACCACTTTATGTACAGCCAAACAGCCAAATGGATGATGGGGTAGAAAGTGCTCCCCACTTTATGACCTTCCACAAAACAATCCCACCTCTATTTCTGTATCTCTGTACGCCTACACCCATTATTTTTAGCCACTATAAATGTATCCAACTAGTACTGCAGCTTTTTATTCTGTTGTAAGGGAGGAGAAAGGAGTGGATATTAGGAATATCTAGCAAAATTTCTGCCATAATAGATTTGAAAATTAAATCCTAAATGGATTATCTTATTTGTTCAATAATCTATTAAATAAAATTATATTTTTAACAAAAATTTCAGTATTGCTGAAACATGAAATTTAGTTTAAAAATACATTCAGGGGCACCTGGATGGATTAGTCGGTTAAGTGTTTGACTCTTGATTTCAGCTCAGGTCTTGGTCTCAAGGTTTGTGAGATTAAGCCCTGAGTCAGGATATACACTGACAGTGTGGAGCCTACTTGGGATTCTCTCTCTCCCTCTCTCTCTCTCTCTTTCTCTCTGCCCTTCTCCTGCTCTTGTATGTGTGCTCTCAATCTCTCACTCTCTTTAAAAATAAATAAATTTTTAAAAAATGTGTAAAATGTATGCTAAATTAGTAATATGAATTATTAATTACATTAATATGTAATATGCACTATGTTACCTGTTACCCAGAACCAAAATGAATTGAATGAGTTACCAGGAATAGTAAGTGTTCTCCTTTGCAAAACATATTAAAGAAATAATTAATTCCAGAAACATACTTTTGGCCCTATTGATGTCTATGCATTTGCTATTTTATCAAATTTCATCCACCAAAAGAATAGCCATACATCTAATACAAAACTATTTTTGTTGGCTTTGAGTTTTTCTTCCTATAAAAATACTGGCACCTTTATGTGAATGTCCTATAGTTATGTATGTTTGTGAGACAGATTACTTTAAGAATGCAAATCGAAAAGAAATGAAGTTCCATGTGCTTTTATAATCTATAAATAGGAAGAACATACTGCAATTAGAGGCAGAATGAATTTTGGAGTCAGCCAGACCTAAGTTTGAAATAAAGTTTAAATGTACTATCTGTGTGCACATGACCGCCTTAAGCCTTAACTTCATCTGTAAAGTGGGGCTAATAGAACTTACCTCACTGATTGTTACAGTAATTAAGTTAGATAATTTATGTAAAGCACCTCACACAATGATTAGGCTGTCACCTCCTCCCAATTTATATGACAAAACAGATCAAAGTGAGGAATATTTACTTTGGTATTCTTGATGTTTATTTAAGCATCAAGTATGAGCAGGATCATTATTGATGACTTCTTTCTGAAGAAATGGTTAAGAAAATAGGGAACTCAGCTTTATGGTAAAACATTCATACATTCACAGGTATTACTGGCATCTAACAATCTGTCTCACATAAAAAGCAGCACATGACTACTTTACATATATACATCAACACCTGAGTATATATTTATATGCATTAATCTAATTAAGGATCTCCATCAATCTAATCCCTTGAAAGTTGGAGGAAGAAATATTAAAATTTCAATGATTCTTACCACTGGTTTCACCTCAGAATTTTCCATATCCTTAAAAAGAAATAATAGACTATTGCTTCTGGCTGAGATAGATTAAAAGAATTGGGTATACCCTCATGTCTGAAACAGCCAAAACATAAAATATATGAAACAGTGGTTTTCACGACATTGGAATTCATGAAAATCAGTGATCCCCCAAAGATAGAAAACAAATAAGATGATCACTTTGACTGTCACACCTTGCTGATTTGGAAAGGGGTCCAGTCCATGACACTTGGAAGTCAAACCAAGCAGAGCAAGGCCAACTCCCTGAGCTGAGGAGACAGAGCAGAAAGTGTGAGGATACACTGGCTAGAGTTAGTTAACCAGATTTATTATGGGTTAGGAGAAGCCAAGCAGAGACAGAACGCTGAAGTCTACAAAGCTGCTCTTCTCCCTCCAAATCATGTGAGGCAATTACAAGAGGCTGCGGAAAACGTACCTGAAAGGATGCTTAGTGCTCACCCTGGGTTGGAAAACTTGCCTCTTCTCACCAGTCAGACTGGAAAATTTCATGTTTCATGGGGCATTATCTGGAGCTTGCAGAATGGAAATAATGAGCCCTAGGTGATTACTACTCTAGTCCTGCCTCTACCAACTCCACCCCCTACCCAACAAATGTTTCTTAATAACTTAAAAACATTCCAATACAAACTCAATTATGGAGAATTTAAAAAAGGATACAAAAAAGGATAAAATTCACAGATTCTGCAATCCAGTGAAAAAAAGCAAAGACAAGGGAAAATAAAACCCATGAGGAACAAATTTAATCAATCTGGCATCAGCCCAGATTGACACAGAATTTAGACTTAACAGAAGAGCATTTGAATAATTATTATCATTGTATTCTGTGTGTTCATAAATTTTAGCAGAGGCATGGAGGAGAGCCAAAAGTCCAAATCAGATTTTACAGAAAAAAACTACATACACTGGATTGGATTAATAGTAGATTAGACATTTTAAGGCTTAATAACCTTGAACACACTTCTAATTAAATTACAGGTCAAGAAATAAATCGCAACAGTATTTTAAACTGAAGGAAATTTGTCAAATGTAAAAGAAATATTGAGAGGAAACAAGAATAGATTCATTTAAGTGAATCTATTAAAAAAGAAAAAAGGCCTCAAATCAATAACCAAACATCCTCCTTAAGAACTGCGAAGAGAAGAGCGAAGTAAAACCAAAGCAAGCAGACAGAAGAAAATAATAAGGATTTTTTTAAGAAAGGAATAAAAACCAGAAAATAATAGACAAACAACAATGAAACTGAACTTTTATTCTTAGAAATAATCCACAAAATTAATAATCTGTTACCTAGAATGATTAAGAAAAAAAAGGAACGACATTTAAAAAACGAGGAAGGAGAGAACGTCACTAGCTAATTTATAGTAATTAAAATATTTATAAGGGAAAATTATGAGCAAATTTATACCAAGTAGATGACTTAACCAAAGTAGAAAAATTCCTAGAAAGATACAAATTATTAAAACTAATTAAAAATGAATAGAAAATCTCAATCGGTTTTTAAAAAGTAATGGCATTGAATTAGTAATTTAAAATATTTCAACAAATAAAAGCCTGGACCCAGGTGTCTTCATTGTGAATTTAATAAGGAAGTGATACAGATTGTACACAAATTTGTTCAGAAAATACTGAAGCAGTAAATACTTTTATCTGTCTTAGTTCAGGCTGCCGTAACAGAATACCATAGACTGGATGGCTTAAGCAACAAACCATAATATAAGCCTTATATTGGGTATTAGAATTTCTACATGTGATTTTTGGGAGGACACAAGCATTCAGTCTATGACAACATCTTATTCTGAGTCTAGTATTACTGTCATACCAAAACTAGAAAAAAGCATCTCAGGAACAGAAAACTGCAAGTGAATATCACCCCTGAATATACATGTAAAAATCCTTAACAAAATATTAGCACACTGAAACTAGGAACTTATAAAACTATTATATATTTCTTACAGAAGCATTTCCTATTATAAAGGTATATATCAACCCCCTATCCAGAGCTGGGCTTCTCCTCCTCTACTTCCCCGTGATGGTGGACTTGACTTTTTGACACTTTCAAAGACTAGCATAGGGAAAGGGGAAAAATAATAATTTTACAGTGGAGAAACTTAGGAAACTGTGTTAAACAAGTGATGGTGGTTAACACCATCAATGATGTTATGTGTGTATACGTATCATGTATCCTCTTATATGATGCAACAAGAAGGGCAATTGACATTACATAAGAATACAGGTAATAATCAGCTTTTGGAGCACTTTACCTGGCTAATCGCTTTGCTCTATTAGTCATTACAAGCTACTTTTTGCCTCCTTAGCAACTTCAGAAATGTCAATAACCTAACACAAATATATTAATTTATATTCAATAAAATTTTACTGTAATTACAAAAATTTTTCCATAGCCAACTGTTCTGTGTAAGAACTCAGGTTCCATTGATCTTGTGGTACTATCATCCATCATGACTCTTTTCTGATTTTTGCAGAAGTGAAAGGAATAATAAGTCTTAAACCAGCAATTACATGTTTTGTAAAAAAAACATCACCTCTGCTCACAACCCCTTAGCCCCATATATCTGCAATGGGGAGAGTAAATGTTTGCTGCCAAGGATATTCTGGTTCTTAGGTAGAAGTATTTAGCTTTTGGAAATCCCTCTGGGATTGTGTATCAAACTTTCTTTCTTCCCTGCCTGCTTGCTTGCTTGTTTGCTTGCTTTTTTGTTGTTGTTGTTCTCTTTTTCTTTTCTTTCCCCTTCCTCCTTCCCTCTCTCCTTCCCTCCTCCCTCCCGACCTCCCTTCCTCCCTTCCTTCCTTCCTTTCCTCTTTCTTTCTTTCTCTCTGGCCCAGGCTTCACATACCATTTTCTTTTAGATTTGAATTTCCATCTTATTTTTACACTCATTAAAATTTTTTTCAATGTTTATTTATTTTTGAGAGAGAGAGATGCAGACTGTGAGCAGGGGAGGTGTAGAGAGAGGGAGACACAGAATCCGAAGCAGGCTCCAGGCTCTGAGCTGTCAGCACTGAGTCCAAAGTGGGGCTCAAACTCACGAACCACAAGATCATGACCTGAGCCAAAGTTGGACACTTAACCAACTGAGCCCACCAGGCACCCGACAGTCATTATTAAATAACCATTGAAACAATATATTGTACATACACAATAACAATTTGGGAAATATAAAGGGATAAATATTTAAAATAGTTTTGAAAGTATGAAGACCTAGGAATAAAATTGAATGAGAGCTGTGAAGCAATTTAGGGGAGGGAACACTTTTAAGTTCTACTCTGAGAAATTAAATAAAACACTAATAAATGTAAAAACATGTTCACTTATTCAATATGTCAGAAAGATATTATGAAATAGTAATTTATCCTTATATTGATCTATATATTGAGTGAAAGACCTCTGGCTTTCCTAACAAAATGGTGATTTATCATATATGGATGGCTCTTTTCCTCAACTCCAAGTCAAAGGTAATAATAGAAGCAAGAGGATGATTGGAGCCAAGATTGATGAAGCTGAGAAACTTACTTTAAAACTGTGAACGATCCTGAAGAGATGGAAGCAATTGGTTCTCCTTGTGGTAGAGAAGGAAATAACACCCCGGATCGGAACCGGGAAGGGCACTCAGGCAAGAAGCAGCTTTGTTTTGCCTCTGTGTAAAGAAGTCCGGAAGAGTTGTGGCAGAGAAGAAATTGGGTTTCTTTTTTATTGGTTAGTGTCTGTCCTGTTTACTATTACTAAAAACCATGTGTGTATTACTTTTCCATTGTATATGAAATTTGGGTAAAATTGTCAAAACATATGATTCTAATCATTTTGCTGAAGTCCAAATCTTTCTTATATTTATAGATTCAGGTTACTTCTGATATTTTATTCCCTGCTAGGTGTCCTTTCTCCAACTTCTGAAAATTTCATTTAAAATTAGAGGTTTCTCAGTATGAGTGTATTTGCTTGCTTTGAGAAGATGCATTTTCTTCCTTACTGGGATTATTTGAATATCAGATTTTCTTTTAAAATGTTTGCATCTATCTTGAACCACATTTCCTTAAGTGGTCAAAATTATTGAAAATAATAATCAGAATCCCTATCTTATTTTTCATAGTCTTAGGAGCCTATCAATTTTGTCCTTTAAATAGACAATAAACTGGACTAGAACTTTTTGTGATGTCTAGAAATGATTATGAAGTCCTTTAATGAATGTAGAACACAATCTGATTTCTGGCTTTAATTTTAAATATTTTCATGAAAAAACAAATCCTTTTTCCATTAAGAAACACAGTACTGTATTTAGAAAAGAGCCTTAGGGACATCAATAATTAACTTGTAAGGAAAATGGCATAGTCTATGACAAGTGGATGAACAGAACAGCAAGCCACATTGTAGCCTTGAGATACCACATTGTATTGGTCTGAGGCTATTTCACTTACTCTCCAAGTTTTTGCAGAGTCTGTGTTATTTCAGAATTTCCAAGTGTGTTATCTTTCAAGTTCTACAACAAGTCTTTGTTAGCACAGTGACACAGTCCATTCTTACTGCCAGGATTGCATTATTAAAAATTCAAAATTACAAAAATTCAAAATTACAGCTGTCTGAAACTTTACCAAATGAAAAGAAAATGGAAGATACAGCTTCATACATCACACTCGTATTATATGCAGTCAGCTATAAAAAATAAAGCCAAAGCCTTTTTTTATAATCAGCTCTTTGTTCTCCCATATAGTTAGCTCTGTTCTTAATACTTTCTAGTATTAAATGAATCAAAAATTCATTAGTGTTTATCAACTCATTTTTTTCCCCCAATAAAATTACGCATGCTGTAAATTCAGTTAAAACACACTCGGGCACGTGGGTGGCTCAGTCAGTTATGCATCTGACTCTTGATTTTGGCTCAGCTCTTGATCTCATGGTTCATGAGTTTGAGCCCTGCTTCAGGTTTGGAATTCTCTCTCTCCCTCTCTCTCTCTCTGCCTCTTCCCTGCTCATGTGCATGTGCTCTCTCGCTCTCTCTCTCTCTCAAAATAAATAAACTTAAAAAAAAACAGCACATGGAAACCAATTTGACAATATATTTCATATATTAAAAAAAAAAAAGCACACACTCAAGTTGAATAATTATAAGTCCAATATTAGCTATCTTATTCCAATTAAAACATATACTGGCTTATTACTTAGCATAATCACTACTATAATCACAAATATAAATATAAGATCCTTTATATATATAAATATATCCCCACATATTTGTAAAGTAATTTTGTGTTATATTTTTCCTTTATGTATATTAAGGTAAATTGTAAGTTAGAGAGCAAATTTAAAAAGAGAGCTCTATTCATCCATACACACACACAAAATGAATGATAGAGGGAAAGAGAACTGGATTTAGAGAAAAAGAAAAATAAATTCACATTTGGATTCATGATATACTTTATGTTCTTTTTTTAAAGACTTTTTTTTATTACAACAATTTTAGGTTTATGGCAAAATTGAGAGGAAGGTACAGAGATTTCCAATATACTGTCTGCCCCCAAACATGCACAGCTTCCCTATTATCAATGTTATTCACCAGAATGATATATGTATATATTTTTACCAAAGATGAACCTATATTAACATATTGTAGTCAACCAGAGTCCATAGTTTACATTCTGACTCACTCTTGGTGTTATACATTCTGCACGTTTGGAAAAATGTAAAATGACATGTATCCATCATTATGGTATCATACAGAGTATTTTCACTGCCCTAAAAATCCTCTGTGCTCTATTTATCCCCCACCTTCCCAGCCCCTGACAACCACTGATCGTTTTACTCTCTCCATAGTTTTGCTTTTTCCAGAATGTCATGTAGTTGGAATCATGCAGTTAAGTAGCCTTTCAGATTGGCTTCTTTTCATTTTGTAATATGCATTTAAGATTCCTTCACGTCTTCCATGACTTGGTAGTTCATCTGTTTTTCATACCGAATAATATTTCACTCTCTGAATGTGCCATAGTTTATTAACCAGTTAAGTAATTAAGGACATCTTGTATGTTCCAAGTTTGGTAATTATGAATAAAGCTGCTATAAATATTCTTGTACAGGTTTTTGTGTGCACCTCGGTTCTTAGCTCCTTTGGGTAAATATCAAGGAGAGCAATTGCTGGATGGTATGATAAGAGTATGTAACTTTTGTAAGAGACTACCAATCTGCCTTCCAAAATGGCCATAGCATTTTCCATTTCTACTAGCAATTCTTCCATATCGATTGCTTCACATCCTTACCAACATTTGGTGTTGTCAGTGTTCTAGATATTGACCATTCTAATAGGTATTTGAGTATAGCTGGCACATAATGTTACATGAGTTTCAGATATGCAACACAGCAATTCAGCAACTCTGTATTATACTATGCTCACCACAAATGTAGCTACCATATGTCACCATGCAACACTATTATAATATTGCTGACTGTAATCTCTATGTTGTTGTACCTTATACTCTCCTGATTTATTCATTCCATAATCAGATGCCTGTGTCTCCCACTCATTTTGTCCATCCTCGACACGCCTCCCTTCTGGCAACCATCAGTTTATTCTCTGTATCAGTAGGTTTGATTCTTCTTTTTTGTTTGTTTATTCATTTGTTTTGTTTTTTATATTCCACATATAAGTGAAATCATATAGTATTTGTATTTCTCTCTCTGATTTATTTCAATTAACATGATACTCTCTAAGTCTTCTTGTTGTCACAAATGACAAGATCTCATTCTGTTTTATGAGTGTGTAATACTCCATTATATATCCATTTATCCTTCAAAGGACACTTGGGCTGCTTTCATATCGGTATATCTTCCTTGGTAAGGCAAAATATTGATTTAAAATTTTAGTTCATGTATTTAAAATATTATTACTTCATTTTGGAAGTATTTATGATAAACTTTAACCAAATTTCACAAGTTTTATAGAAAGTGATAAATTTCCTCATTTTTTAAACATTTAAATGTTTTAATTTAAAACAGTTTTAACTCTTGTGATGTAACAGTGAGTTTGGGCAATATTCATAAAGTCCAAAATGGTAGAATATTGAGATTATAAGTTTTGAATATTTCCATAGGACCTTAGAAGGTTCACCTCATATTTGGTAATTTTATATTTTATTTTTATAAATTTATACTTTTATTTGCAGTTATCTTTACCATTTATTTATTTTTTATTTTTTCCATGTTTATTTATATTTGAGAGAGAGAGGGAGATAGTGTGTGAGCAGGGGAGGTGCAGACAGACAGATGGAGACAGAACCTGAAGCAGGGTCCTGGGTGAGCTGTCAATACAGAGCCCGATGCAGGGCTCAAACTCACAAACCATGAGATCATGACCTGAGCTGAAGTTGGACACTCAATCAACTGAGCCACCCAGGCGCCCCTATCTTTACAATTTAAAATGAACTAATTAACATGTAATAAAGTCAATATTAAAAGCAATATGAAATTTCACAATGATAATCTAGTCCAGACTCTGTATCAGGTTCAGCCATTTAAGTTTTATTTTTTGTTCAGGGTACTTTAAAATGAAAGTCAAATCAGAAATCTTTCGGTTTTTTTCTCGAAGATCATATTTCTAAGTCCTTCTCCCTAGATCCCACTAAATTCCTATCAAAGTTCTCCTTTCCCTTTATTCAAAGTAACACTCTCCTTGCATAATAGAATGAATCCCTGAGTGCTAACAAGGCCTTCCACAACCTAGTGTTACGGAAGACAATGTGCTCATCATTCTTGGTTCTTCTCACCCTGAGGATATCTCACTCCACATTGGCTGTATTGACCCCTGAACTTTGGCTGTGGCTCATTAAGAAATGCTGATGCATTAAAGGACTGCTTCCACTCACAGGCATGTTTGGTCTTGAACATGTCCTTTGCACAGCTTGTACCATGACTTGGTAGTAAAACAAAGTAAAAGAACCTAAGTCAATTCCAAGTTATCTTTCTGGTCAACCTTCAAATCCAGGCCAGTGATTTGGGTATGGTCAAGCTCAGAGATAACTTACTTTCTTCTTTTATACTTTATACTTTCTTTATACACTTTATACTTTCTTTTCTTCTTTCCAACTTCCCTCTTCTTTGTCTTTACTTTAAAGATAACATAAAATTGACTTTAGAATATGACATTAACCAATAATTACTCCCAATTTTCTAACAACCTAAAATTGCAGTTAAAAAAAATAGAGTCAGCGATTTTCTTCACCCCAGTGAAGAAATCGTTACTATCAAAGAACTTATATAGAACTTTAAATATGGTATGTATTGTTTTCTGCATGTTATCTGTGTTCACAAATGAAATCATTACAATACCTCTATGATTTAGATATACTATTATTATAATATTCTTTTCACAGATCGCAACACTGAGGCACAGAGAGGTTAAAGTGTATTGCCTAAGTCACACAGCTAGACAGTGACAGAGGTGAGATTTAAGGTCAGGCGATGTGGTCCCAGACTTTATGTTCTTAATAAACATACTATATGCCTTACAAAAGGTACAGGGCCCCAGGGACTACTGATAGCTAATAATGCAGAGCAGTTGCAGAATTTTTCAGAAATGAAGTAGTCGGTCAAGAGGGGTATTCCTTTCTGTTTTACTTTATTTTTTAGTTTTTGAAATCAATAATCACTTTAGTCCCTCGATTTGTTTTTGCCTTTGCCTACCTCCCTGGAACTGAGACCGTGCTTTCTTTTCTTCCCTGGTACTGGAATCCTCCCTGTGGTTCCTGGCTAAGTACTGAGATCATGCTGACCGATTTTCTGATGCTGAGGTCCTAACTGCTGACTTGAGAAGCACTTATTCTTTTTATCCCCTGAGTGGATGACTGCTTTGTGTCATGAGGCATGGCTCCTAATATCAGATACTTCTTAGAAGTAATTTGCAAGGCACACACTGCTTGAAGCACTTGTTGCTAAGGGAATCACCATAACCCTGGAATTGCCTTCAAAGTGGGCATTTGGGGTTTTATAGCATGGGATCATCCACTATTCTACCTCCATGCATAGACCACGTAATGCTGTACACTGATGTACAACAACTAAATAGTCTGAATTTTGACATAGTCATGATTTCAGATATTTTGTATGTGGTCAGACTATGTATCAGTCTATTTGTTTGATTGATTTCAAAATATATTTGCCATATGTTGTTATAGTCTAATAAAAGTTGGCCACAGTTAAGGAGAATTTTGCTTAGAGAACATTTTTGAAGACTGCATCCTATAAGTCTTATGTTATTTGGCATATAAATAATGAATTTTCATTTTTTCCTTCAAATAGATCTCTGCTTATTCTTTTGTTTGAATCCTCTTTCTCACATAAACTACATTGCTAACTTAAAAAATCTTGCTATTTCTACAAAATATTCTATTAATAGTCACTGTAGTCACAGAGAAAGCAGCTCACACACAGATTGCTTGTGGAGCACATCAGAATATTTTATCATAATTATATTAAGTGAAGAAAAAAGAGAATTGTGAAATTCACTTAGATTGATTTATTTTGTTTGTTGATTATAACACCAATTATCAGTTCCAGGTTGCTTTTATTAGAATAAGACTTATTAGAAAGCATTGACTAACTCAGCATACGCACTGCATGTGAAAATAAAAATGCTATTAGAAACATGTAAGAGCTTAATATTCTGAACATGCACATGAATCAATCAGTCACTGAAAGAAGATTAGAATTCACTGCACATTCTGCAAATCTAAATCTCTAAATTGCTAATTGAACTTTAATTGGATTTCATTCTAATTTAATTGTTAGCACAAATCAAAAATGTTTACTTAAATATGAGTATTCAAGAGATTTGATGGTCAAGTAATAGATTCTACTTAAGTCTATTAATTAGGCATAAGTCCCTGGTTTCTAGGGACTAAAATTCTATTCTGAATACAATAGCACTGAATAAGTTTGGAAAATATTTTTCTTAATCTGTAGGTAAAATTATTTTGTTCATTAAAATAGTGCTGTTCAATGAAAACTAGTCATAGGAAAGTTACAATTGCTAAGTCTAACTATATCATATGACAGTCCCCAAACAATTAAGATTTAAAAACGAAGGAAAACCAGGTTTTTGATTTCTATACCCTCTTTTATTTCAGAAAACTTAGTATTCAATTATAGATACTTGGCTCTAGGACTTTATCCAGCTTTTTCTCTTTTTCTCCTTTTTAGCCTGGGAATTTATATTTACAATATTTTAATAAATTCTTGTAAAGTAATAAGCAAATGTTATCAGGTATTCTGCCTAATCACACCAGTGTATTTAAAGCAAAACACTAATGTGAATTTATACATTTAGCTCTTATCTCCCAAATCAACTTCCTTGTGCAGAATATATTCAGCTCTTATTTACAATTGAGAAATTTACCTAAGAATTTCAAAGTATAAATTATCCCAGCCACAAAGTTTGTCCCCTTTGAAAAAATTTTTTTTTGTAATATTAAAACCTCACCAGAAATGGTGGCCCCAAAATTTATAAAGATGATGTTTTAATTAAGAAACATTAATTATATTGTTAAGGGCAATTAAATTATTAATTTCAAAAGCAGACCTCTCAAATTAACATTTTCCCTATTTTATAGATGATAAAACTGAGGCTAATAATATTAAGTCTGTCTAAGATCACAAAGCTGATACAATAACTACCCCATCAGTACCTGGCCCTGTGCTAAGGATTAAGTTAATTTTATTGTGTGGGACAAATAAGCAAGAATGTTTCCTTATGAATTATGAACTATTTCACACAAGTAACAGAAACTACCAGTAAACTCTGTCATAAACTGACACTCTCAGTAATGGTAGGTAGTATTGCTGTTTCAGCAGTTTGGGATTTTTTGTTTCCTTTTAGTAACTTCCAATCTCCTGATGCATTATTCAGGTGCATATTGCTGACAGTTTTTATGATCTGTGCATTTGGGAGGAAAGTGTCTAAGCAAGGCAGAAAGGTAGTGGAAGAGTTCGAGATGCATTTTCTATTTCACTGTTCGTTTTCTTCTGAGGTCAAGGTTATCTGGGTCCTCTCCTAACCTTGAATCTACCCCTCACATGCTATCAAATCTTCATTATTCTACTGACAAGAAGGTGCCTACATCCTTAGTCTCCTTCTGGTATCTGTTCGCTGAAAACATGTTATGTGAAATATTTGCCTGCCTCCTCACAGTATATTTACGGTTTTTGTGTTGTTTATTTAAACAACTTTAGGTGCTCAGATTCTATTAAAAAAAGGTATGTCTTACAAAGTAGAGTTTGAAACTTTGCCTAGTCTAAGGTTTATAACCATAGTAACAATTCATTTGTCTTGCTGTCGGGACAAGAAAAAAGATTGTAAAATTATACCCTACCCCAGGTATCATACAAACATGCATACCTTAATTATCTTTTGAAAAACAAATGTCTACCAGATAAAAATTCAGAGTCTATGAATTTATGTATGCAAAAAACATCTTTTTTTTTTAAGTTTATTTATTGACTTTGAGAGAGAGCGTGCACACAAGCAGGGGAAAGGCAGAGAGAGAGGGAGAGAGAATCCCAAGCAGGCTCCGCTTTGTCAGCTGAAAGCCCAACACGAGGCTCCATCTCATGATCTGTGAGATCATGAACTGAGCTGAAATCAAGAGTCAGATGCTCAGCAGCCTGAGTCACCCAGGTGCCCTGATATCTCAATCTATTCTTGAAGCCACTATTCTGTCTAGTTAGCAATTACTAAATTTTTAGGCTATTGAAAAGAAATTGTGTCAGAGTGTAGTGGTTTTCCATTCATTTCAAATATATGAAGATTTCTCTGCCACTGTTTTTTGGGAAAACACCGGGTCCATGGCCATCTTCTGCTGATACCTGCCAAAATGTACAATCATCTCTGGCTACTTTTCATCAGCATATGCTCATGTTGGAGTCTGCAGGAGTCAGAATCTTGATATATTGTCATCCAATTAAGTAGTCTTGCCTCATGTGACATCCACCTCCCACTCTATTTGCTATTGAGTCATCCTGTCACACCACGGATCACTTTCTCTAGCAAACTTCTTTGCCTTTATTTGGGACAAAAAGGAAATGACTAACCAATGACTTAGGAGCAAAACTTTCCGTGAAGCTGCCTCCAGCCATTATGCATTGTATTGTGAGTGTCCTAGAACAGTGGCTGCCCTATGGTTTCATCAGTGGGCTTATTGTTCCCTGGATCTTCAGTGGGGAAACTGATCCAAACCCCTCTACTCTAATGTTTCTAAAAATTTACTGGAGGTTTAATGCCCAATTCCCTCCCTAGGAACAACTGCAAACCCCTTCTCAGGCATGAAAAACTATGAATCTTTCCAGAAATTCTCTTATTGGCTTCCCTGTCCTATCCCAGGGAACACATATACTTCCCTGGACTACAGAATGTCAGAAATGGAAGATTCTACCTTCTTCCACTTTGTTGTTTTAGCTAGGACTTCACTCATGAATACTCTCAAAGTGCTTTCATTCAGCACATTGTGGTGGGCTGAATTTTGTTCCCTCCAAATACATAGATTGAAGTCTTAACCCTCAGTACCTCAGAATGTTACTGTTTTTGGAGATGGTGCCTTAAAAAAGGGAATTGAGGTTAAATGAGGTCATATGAGTGAGCCCAATCCAATCTAACTGCAACCTTATGCATGGAGGTGATTTGGACACACAGAAACACCAGGTATGCACAAGGACAGAGCCTCTGTGAGGACACGTGAGAAGATGGCCATCTACAAGCTAAGGAAAAAGACCTTAAGAGAAGCCAAATCTGCCAACACCTTGATCTTGGGCTTCTGTACCCCAGAACTCTGAAAAATGAATTTCTGTTGTTTACGCCCCCCAGACTGTGATTATTTTGTGATGGTCCCCCTAGAAAACTAATACACTAGTATTTTAATCTTGGATTTCTGAGTCTATTTTGATTCTGAAAAACTGTGTATTGGCTGTTTTTCTTTAAATGTCTGCTATCATTCTTAATCTCCCACAAATCAGTGTATTCTTCTAAATGAATAGGGACTAGATCAGATGCCAGGAAATGGGAAAATGAAAAAAAAACCTTTATTTAATATTTTGATATGTTAACACTTCATAGACTATGCACAATAGAGTATTTATAAGTAAAAATTTATAGTCAAGTGTTAAGCTATAAACATTAAATCTAATTCTATAACTGAAAACAAACATGGAGTTTACAGGACTAAATTTATAACAGGATCAGAAATTTAACAAAGTTTAAGTTAGTTATAAAAAGTTTTAGCCATTATATAAATTTACAATCAATCCAGCTTACTCCACCTCATTAAAATTATAAAACGATATGCTGTTTTCACTTTCTTACATCTGTAGAAACCCAACTCACATATAAAGTGAGCAGAACAGTTTAAGTCAGCATTCACAGGTAATTCACAGGTAAATAGATAAAAGAGAAAGATGTATTTGTGAGAATTAAATACTAAGAAAAACAGTATGCTTAAGAGACAAAAATCCAGATTTAAGAAGGAGATTTCAGACATTATATGTTTTCTCCAGTATTGTTCAGTGATTATTTCACATAAAGTCAACTCTTCCATACTCATCACATGAACTTCACCTCAAACAAACCATATTTGGTAACTTTAACAAACTATAACTGATTAGCCTCTGCAGGCATGCTGATACATATTATGTGATATTGTGTCCTGAATAATGGCTTTGACATTCATACTGGGTTTTTTATCTTCAGATTTGGGAGCATAAAATAATATATCCTGAGGAAGCAAGTTAAGTATAAAATGGTCTTGTAACTAGATTACGAATCTCAACCATTAAATAATGACAGCTCTTAGTGTAGAGTAGGAGGATATCGAAAAGCAGCCTTTAAAAATTCATACATCATTAACATGGAGGTAATTTTTATTGGGTCAAATATAAGCATTTACAAGGAGCACTGTGCCATTAATAAATAACAAAGATAAATAGCTATTTTATTTTATTTTATTTTATTTTATTTTACTTTACTTTACTTTACTTTATTTTATTTTATTTTATTTTATTTTATTTTATTTTATTTTATTTAGTTATTGAGAGACAGAGACAAGCTGGCGAGGGACAGAGAGAGAAGGGCACAGAAGATCCGAAGCAGGCTCTGTGCTGACAGCAGAGAGCCCAATGAAGGGCTCAAACTCATGAGCCAAGCCTTGAGATCGTGCCCTGAGCCAAAGTAGGATGCTTAACCCACTGAGCAACCAATTGGCCAACCCAAAGAAAACTATTTTAAATGAATGAACTTGATTTTTAAATGTTAACAGAAATCATTTTCTTTCGTCTTATGTTTGATTTATACTCTAAAAATGTGATTTTTCTCAAATGAGGCAAACTATTAAATCATTTTCAGTCTAAATGAATAACACTGAGTAGCAAAGTGAAACAAAGCAGGGTTTTCATTCTTGTTTTGTTTTTTCTTTCTTTTTCTCTTTCTTTCTCTCCTTTTTTCTTTCTTTCTTTCTTCTTTTTCCTTTCTTTCTTTCTTTCTTTCTTTCTTTTTTGATAGGGTCAATTGGTGCCTGGTTTCAAATAGGAGGATAAAAGGATGGATTTTAAAGATTGCTCCAAGAAATTTGAGTGATTTTACTTTTTGAGTAAAAGTAAAAGCAATCTAGAAAATGGTAACCATTGGCACACTTACAATTCTGTTTTTTCTGTACAAAGATTTTTTTTAAATGTTTAATGTTTATTTTTGAGAGAGTGTGAGTGTGGGAAGAGCAGAGACAGGGGGACAGAGGAGCCGAAGCAGGCTCCCTGCTGACGACAGTGAGCCCAATGTGGTGCTCAAATTCACAAGCCATGAGATCATGACCTGAGCTAAAGAGTCAGATGCTCAACTGACTAAGCCACCCAGGAACTCCTGTACAAAGAATATTTGATATACGGATAATGTGATAATATTTTAGACAAATCCTTGATTTTTAGTTGCCAAAGAGAATTATCATGAATCCAAATGACATAATATATAATAAAATCCTGTTGAACAGGCACTATACGTTTATTTTAAAATGTAAAGAAGCTTGAAACAAATATTCAAAGTTTTCCATAAATGCAAAAGTGTGGAAAATGTTGTATACAGAAGGACCTGTATATTTTCAGCAAAAATAATTCATAAAATAATTTGTGAAATTTATTGAACACACTGAAAAGACAAAAGCAAAAATTATTTTTGGTGATATTGTGAAAACCTATTTTCAATTTAGAGTCACCATAATTCTATTACCTGATCTAGGAATTATTCTATTTCTTATATATCCATATCCATACATATGTACATATGTCGTCTTCAAAACTTGACCCAGCATAGGTCAAACCTGAGCAGAAGAGAACTAGATACCCAGGCAAATGCACAAATTTTTATAAAAGTCATGAATCTAAAAATATACCATTATAATTCACTGAGATAAATGTCATGATAGAAGAAAACACAGGATTCCATAGAAGTCTGAGGAAGGATATCAAACCTAGACTAAAAGAAACAAGAAAAACTGGAAAAAAAATAAGTTCTAGAGACATGTAAGTCCAATTATATAGACAGAGGAGGAACATTCCTCTTAGAATAGCAGCACATGGGAAAACTCAAAAGTAAGAAAAAGTAAGATTTATAGGTAAAGAGGACCTTGGGCTTTACATATTTAATACATAAGTTTGACTACAATGTGTTTTTGAGTGACTCTGAAGATCCCTTGATTAAAAACTCTCCTGGTAGCTAACAGTATGGAATAGTTTTGCCTGCTGTTGAAATTTATGTAAGTGAGCAATTCATATACTCTTTTGAAACTGAATACTTTTGGTCAGCATTTTGCATTGGGATTTATCCATGTTGTTGTATGTAACAGATCGTTAGTTTGCATTGCTATATGATATTCCATTGAGCCAGCCTCCTAGTTTATTTATCCATTCTACTGTTAATGGACAATGGGTTATTTTCAGATTTGGGCTATTGTAAATAATGATGATATAAACACTCTTGTACATTTACACTGAGAACATGTTAGAGTATTTTTTAAGTTTATTTATTTATTTTGAGAGAAAGGGAGGGAGAGAGAGAGAGTGAAAGAGAATCTGGGGGAGGGGTAAAGAGAAAGAGAAAGAGAGAATTCCAAGCAGGCTCTACACTGTCAGCACAGAGCCTGGCACAGGGCTTGAACCCATGAACTGTGAGATCATGACCTGAGTCGAAACCAAGAGTCAGATGCTTAACCAAGCCACCCTGGCACCCTAGAGTATTTCTTCAGGGAGAAGTGCATTAAATAAATACATGAAAGTGTCTAAGGCCAATTTTGATGTATTATGGCCCTGGTGAACCATATCTAATTTGTGGACTTCCTAACTACTTTTCCTCAATTAGTGATATTTCAAAGTTCAAGAATAGCACATACCATACAATTTCACCTATATGTGGAATTTAAAAGACAAAACAAATGAATAATCAAACAGAAAAAAGCAGAATCAGACCTATAAATACACAGAAAAAACTGATGGTTGCCAGAGGAAAAGGGCTTGGAGGTTGGACAAAATGAGTGGAGGGGAGAGGGAGGTACAGGCTTCCAGTTAAGGAATGATTACATCATGGAAATAAAAGGTACAACAAAGGGAATATAGTCGATGGTACTGTAATAGCATTGTATGGTGACAGATGGTGGCTACACGTGTGCTAAGCCTAGCATTAGGTATAGAGTTACTGAATCACTATGTTGTATAGCTGAAACTAATGAATGTTGTGTGTCAACTATAGTATAAACAAAAGAATAGCACATATTTCATAACACTTGATTTGTAAGATATAATCTGGTCTAATAACTTAGAAATTAAACTAACAAGAAGAATTTTATAACAAGAGGATAGATAAAAATAGGAACAAAATCATAAAGATCTTTGTTCACTAGTTGAAGGTCTTGAGCTACATTTTCAGTGATTTGTAGTGTAGTTTTAAACTATCATTCTACTCATGTGGAAGATGACTTGAAAAATATGCAAAGAAGAGAAGTAGGAAGTGTTTCACTAATTCTAGGTAAAGCTGAATGAGACTGGCAGGGAAAAGAAAGAAGCAGGTGGATCTCTGAATAATTCGAAAATTTGCCGACATTATACCTTCTCATCCAGGGACATACTCATAGTTGTATAGTTTTAAACTTTACACACTGTCAATGGGATCAGAGATCCATTAGCCAACCAACCCTAGGTTCAGAACCTTTGTATTGCATCAGCATAAATTCATCAAAATTGTAGATGGATGGGAGAGGAGGTGTTGGTATGGTGTTGGGCTTTTAGCAACAAGAATTATTTACACCTCTCTCTTCTGTGGTTTTAAAAATAATAGAGAAATAACGGGGTGCCTAGGTGGCTCAGTCTGTTGAGCATCCAACTTCGGCTCAGGTCATGATCTCTCAGTTTGTGAGCTCATGCCTCGCCTTGAGCTCCGTGCTGACAGCTCAGAGCCTAGAGCCTGCTTCAGATTCTGTGTCTCCCTCCCTCTGCCCCTTCCCCGCTCATGCTCTGTCTCTCTCTGTCTCTCAAAAATGAATAAACTTTAAAAAAAATTTAAAAAAACTAATTAAAACTAATAGAGAAATAAAACATAATATTTAAATGTCAAGTATTTGCAAATAAAGCTCTTTGGAAAATGAAGCCTGAATGAATCCACACTTAGACTCCTTAATATCTTTTATTGAATTAAACTTAACTGCTTCGTCACAGGAAAAAATGAACAAACAAACAAACAAACAACAACAACAACAACAAAACAGACTTTCTAAGCACGGGAAAGCATCAATTTAAATTATTTTGCACATAAAAAATCTGTATGTCTTGGGCGCCTGGGTGGCGCAGTCGGTTAAGCGTCCGACTTCAGCCAGGTCACGATCTCGCGGTCCGTGAGTTCGAGCCCCGCGTCGGGCTCTGGGCTGATGGCTCAGAGCCTGGAGCCTGTTTCCGATTCTGTGTCTCCCTCTCTCTCTGCCCCTCCCCCGTTCATGCTCTGTCTCTCTCTGTCCCAAAAATAAATAAACGTTGAAAAAAAAATTAAAAAAAGAATCTGTATGTCTTACTGACAATCACTTCGGAAAAAAGAAATTCTTTAAAGAACTCAACTGAAAAATGCTAAGTTATTGCAATTAAATTCAGAAATCAGAGATTTTCTTGAGTTTTACTGCGGCTTTTGTCTTTAGTACTTAAAAATGGAAGGTGCTCTTAATTTGTGTACCAAGGGAGAAAAGGGATTAAGGAAAAAGATATTTCCCATCAGCAGTCCCCCTCAATTCTTTTAAAGAGGCAAGAGAAAGGGCAGTCAGAAGAATCTCCTCTGGAAAGAAAATGGAGGAAAGAAAAACAGCAAGTCTAGTTTTATGTTCAGTTTTAATTCAAGTCTCCAGATTTAGCACATGAAATACATGATACCCAGTTAAATTTAAAGTTCAAACAACACATAAAAGGGGCACCTGGCTGTTCAGTCAGAAGATCATGAGACTCTTGATCTTGGGGTTGTGGGTTTGAGCCCCACGTTGGGGATAGAGATTACTAAAAAAATAATAAACTTTCAAAAACAAGAACTGATTTAAAAAATAAACAAAATGTGAAATTCAAATTTAAAGGATGTCTGTATTTTATCTTGCAAACCTAATTTAAGAGGTAGATAGATGGTCATAGAGAAACTGGGTGCTTGACAGAAGACAAATAACATAATTGGTTATTGACTAAGGTTTGAGGCTTAATTTGATCTAAAGTTCAGCCGTGGGTAGATTTTCAATGTTGGGACATTCTTCAAGGAGGCATTTTTGCTCACCAGGCCAGGTTTTATTCAGGGGTTTTTACTTTAAAAAGGAAAATCTTAGCAAGCTTGACATCTAGGGAATCATCAATGTTTAGAAGAGTAAACACTAGAACCCCCAGGAAATATCCAAGTAAAAGCTTAATATAGTATATTCCATAACATAGTAAAAAAATTTCATGAGATGCCTAGATGGCTTAGTTGGTTAAGTGTCCAACTTCAGCCCTGCTCATCATCTTCTGGTTCGTGAGTTTGAGCCCCACATTGGGCTTTCTGCTGTCAGCACAGAGCCGGATACTGATCTTCTGTCTCTCTCTCTCTACCCCTCCCCCACTGGTTTTCTCTCTCTCTCTCTCTCTCTCTCTCTCTCTCTCAAAAATAAATAAACTTAAAAAAATTATTTTTGGCACCTGTCCCTAGAGTAGATAATATCTAAAATCTTTTCTGCTTCTCAGATTTTATGATGTAAAAGGAGATACAGTACCACTGAACTGATCACTTTAAAATGATTAATTTTTATTTTATGTGAATGCCACCTCAATCAATTTAAATAAAAGACACTAGAGATACTAAATCTCTCTTTTAGTTCTTATTCTGTGAGTCTGGATACCATTAGTAAGTTTTCCTCAAATGCCCTTTCCTCAGGACACCCAAGGTATTTATTCTATTTTGTTTTTTAACTTTATGATTTGTAATTCAATTTTTTCTCATCACGCCCTACTTCTAACCCTAAATATTGGGGTTTCCATTAATCAGTCTCAGAACTTTTAGTTCTCTCATTTTTATATTCTGTCCTTTGGAAACATGTGCATGATCTAAAGAAAATGGTAATTCTGATACAATTTAACTTGGTGTATAATTACTTATAAAGGGTATTTGATAAAATTTTCATTTTTATTATTAGCTCTCTTAAGAAAAAGAGAGGCAGTGTCGGCCTGTGTATGGGATTTCGCAGAGGTTTGCATGGAGTCAGCTGAGAGTTATAATGAATATATTAACATAGAGATATTGAGTATACCTTGATTTGATTATGTTTAGTCAGTGTTAACTATTTCAGGAATTTCTGCATGACTATAAATGCTTTAAGAAAAAGTATCTGTACACTTTGTTTTCATAATTAAAACATAGTTTTTGTGCCAAATACTATAGTAGAATACTTTGGTCTTTAAAATAAATAAATCATGGGGCACCTGGGTGGTTCATCAAGGCATCTAACTCTTGATTTTGGCTAAGGCCATGACCTCACAGTTTATGATATCAAGCCCACATCCTGGTCTGTGCTGACAACGCACAGCCTGCTTGAGATTCTCTTTCTCCCTCTCTTTGCTACCTCTCTCTCTCTCTCTCAAAACAAATAAATAAACATTTAAAAATAAATGAATTAAACTAAACTAAACTAGGATAAATAAATCAATGAAAGGTAGTGGAACTGAGGCCCTGCTCTGATGAATGTGAGTCTGACATGGGAGGGACCATATACAACATTGCAGTAGGTGTATGACATTTCTCCTGTTTTTACAGTGCTCTGAGAGACCCAAAAGTTACTTCTTGAGCTCTCCTTGAGATAGAAATTGAAAGCATTTGCAACAATACACAGCAGTCATTAACACCATATGAAACATTAGTCACAAGCATCTGTATAGGTGGAATGCCTTGATCTCTATGCTTGGGAGTGTGGGTGGTTGAGGTAGCTAGTATTATTACCTTGATATCATGAAGCTATGTGCCTTTTATAAACTTATTTTCTTCTCTGATTGACCCTTTCATCTCTATTTGTAAATACATTTAGATCTTCTTTATCAAAAATTAAATAAGTACATAATATTTCTTCCATTTGCAAAGCCATGCCTTAAGTTCCCGATCAGCAACTTTAAATTCCAGCCAAAGTTCTCAAACATATTGATGAGTATTAATGAATTCAAATTAATTAATGTTTTTCCATCATTCCATTGTACCCAGTGATTCATTAATTTTGGGTATATGACAGCTACATTCTCATTCTCTTCCTACCCAGCAACTCCAAAACTTTAAAAAATCATCTCTCCCTCTGACTCTCCAAATCACTGGATACCAAGCAATTATTTAGATGTACCCATTCCCAGGCATTTTATGATTCTTGGTGCAATTATGAATGGGATCAGTTTCTTTATTTGTCTTTCTATTGCTTCATTATTAGTGTATAAGAATGCAACTGATTTCTGCACATTAATTTTGTATCCTGCAACTTTGCTGAATTCATGTATCGGTTCTAGCAGACTTTGGTGGAGTCTATTGGATTTTCCATGTACAATATCATGTCATCTGCAAAAAGTGAAAGCTTGACTTTATCTTTACCAATTTTGATGCCTTTGATTTCCTTTTGTTTGATTGCTGATGCTGGTTCTTCCAACACTATGTTAAACAACAGCAGTGAAAGTGGACATCCCTGTTGTGTTCCTGATCTCAGGGGAAAGCTCTCAGTTTTTCCCCATTGAGGATCATATTACCTATGGGCTTTTCATAAATGGCTTTTATGATGTTTAAGTATGTTCCTTCTGTCCCAACTTTCTTGAGGGTTTTTATTAAGAAAGAAGGCTGAATTTTGTCAAATGCTTCTTCTGCATCGATTGACAGGATCATATGGTTCTTTTCTTTTCTCTTATTAATGTGATGTATCACATTGATTGATTTGCGAATGTTGAACTAGCCCTGTATCCCAGGAATGAATCCCACTTGATCATGGTGAATAATTCTTTTTATATGCTGTTGAATTCGATTTGCTAGTATCTTATTGAGAATTTTTGCATCCATATTCATCAGGGATATTGGCCTGTAGTTCTATTTATTTGCTGGGTCTCTGTCCAGTTTAGGAATCAAAGTAATGCTGGCTTCATAGAATGAGCCTGGACGTTGTCCTTCCCTTTCTATTTTTTGGAACAGCTTGAGAAGGATAGGTATTATCTCTGCTTTAAATGTCTGGTAGAATTCCCCAGGGAAGCCATCTGGTCCTGGACTCATTTGTTGGGAGATTTTTGATAACTATTCAATTTCTTCGCAGTTATGGGTCTGTTCAAGTTTTCTATTTCTTCCTGTTTGAGTTTTGGAAGTGTGTGGGTGCTTAGGAATTTGTCCATTTCTTCCAGGTTGTCCAGTTTGTTGGCATATAATTTTTCATGGTATTCCCTGATAATTGCTTGTATTTCCGAGGGATTGGTTGTAATAATTCCATTTTCATTCATGATTTTATCTATTTGGGTCATCTCCCTTTTCTTTTTGAGAAGCCTGGCTAGAGGTTTATCAATTTTGTTTATTTTTTCAAAAAACCAACTCTTGGTTTCATTGATCTGCTCTACAGTTTTTTTAGATTCTATATTGTTTTTTTCTGCCCTGATCTTTATTGTTTCTCTTCTTCTTCTGGGTTTGGGGTGTCTTTGCTGTTCTGCTTCCATTTCCTTTAGGTGTGCTTTTAGATTTTGTATTTGGGATTTTCCTTTTTCTTGAGATAGGCCTGGATTGCAATGTATTTTCTTCTCAGAACTGCCTTCGCTGCATCCCAAAGCGTTTGGATTGTAGTATTTTCGTTTTCATTTGTTTTGATATATTTTTTAATCTCTTCTCTAATTTCCTGGTTGACCCATTCATTCTTTAGTAGGGTGTTCTTTAACCTCCATGCTTTTGGAGGTTTTTCAGACTTTTTCCAGTGGTTAATTTCAAGTTTCATACCTAGGAATAAACCTAACCAAAGATGTAAAAGATCTGTATGCTGAAAACTATAGAAAGCTTATGAAGGAAATTGAAGAAGATATAAAGAAATGGAAAAACATTCCGTGCTCATGGATTGGAAGAATAAATATTGTTAAAATGTCAATACTACCCAAAGCAGTCTACACATTCAATGCAATCCCAATCAAAATTGCACCAGCATTCTTCTTGAAGCTAGAACAAGCAATCCTAAAATTTGTATGGAACCAGAAAAGACACCAAACAGCCAAAGTAATATTGAAGAAGACCAAAGCAGGAGGCATCACAATCCCAGACTTTAGCCTCTACTACAAAGCTGTAATCATCAAGACAGCATGGTATTGGCACAAAAACAGACACACAGACCCATGGAATAGAATAGCGACTCCAGAATTGGACCCACAAAGTATGGTCAACTAATCTTTGACAAAGCAGGAAAGAATATCCAATGAAAAAAAAGACAGTCTCTTTAACCAATGGTGCTGGGAGAACTGGACAGCAACATGCAGAAGAATGAAACTAGACCACTTTCTTACACCGTTCACAAAAATAAACTCAAGATGGTTGAAGGACCTGAATGTGAGACAGGAAACCATCAAAACCCTAGAGAAGAAAGCAGGGAAAAACCTCTCTGACCTCAGCTGCAGCAATTTCTTACTGGACACATCTCCAAAGGCAAGGGAATTAAAAGCAAAAATGAACTATTAGGACTACATCAAGATAAAAACTTCTGCACTGCAAAGGAAACAATCAAACAAAACTAAAAGGCAACTGATGGAATGGGAATAGATATTTGCAAATGACATATCAAACAAAGGGCTAGTGTCCAAAATCTATAAAGAACTCACCAAACTCCACACCCGAAAAACAAATAACCCAGTGAAGAAATGGGCAGCAAACGTGAATAGACACTTCTCTAAAGAAGACATCCAGATGGTCAACAGACACATGAAAAGATGCTCAACGTCACTCCTCATCAGGGAAATACAAGTCAAAACACATTGAGATACCACCTCACACCAGTCACAGTGGCTAAAATGAACAAATCAGGAGACTATAGATGCTGGGGAGGATGTGGAGAAACAGGAACCCTCTTGCACTCTTGGGAATGCAAACTGGTGCAGCCGCTCTGGAAAACAGTGTGGAGGTTCCTCAAAAAATTAAAAATAGATCTACCCTATGACCCAGCAATAACACTGCTAGGAATTTACCCAAGGGATACAGGAGTGCTGATGCATAGGGGCACTCTCAACAATAGCCAAATTATGGAAAGAGCCTAAATGTCCATCAACTGATGAATGGATAAAGAAGTTGTTGTTTATATACACAATGGAATACTACTTGGCAATGAGAAAGAATGAAATATGGCCTTTTGTAGCAATGTGGATGGAACTGGAGAGTGTTATGCTAAGTGAAATAAGTCAGGAAAAGAAAGACAGATACCATATGTTTTCACTTTCATGTGGATCCTGAAAAACGTAACAGAAGACCATGGTGGAGGTGAAGGGGGAAAAAAAAAAGGTTAGAGAGGGAGGGAGCAAAACTATAAGAGACTCTTAAAAACTGAGAATAAACTGAGGGTTGATGGGGGGTGGCAGGGAGAGATGGGTGGGTGAGGGGTATTGTGGAGGGCACCTGTTGGGATGAGAACTGGGTGTTGTATGGAAACCAATTTGACAATACATTTTATTTAAAAAAAAAGAAAAAAAAATAGATGTACCCATTAAAATGTTTTTAACATTAAAAAAAATCATATTAAAGATAAGCTCACTAAAATATTCAAGTAAAATATTTGCATGTTACATTGCATTTGGCTTTATCATTCTGTGATAATGAATGAATAAAAAAGACAATAGTCTATGTATCATTTTATTAGAAAAATTAGGCCAGTGGTGATTAATCATCACATGTGCAAAAAGCAATACAATTTTAGCCCAATCAGATAGTCATTGTCCTTAGAAAGATATCCTTGTGTTCTATTTTAACGTAAGATAAAATTATTTAATATCATGTCCAAAATTCTATAAATATACTATTGAATATTATCGGAAAGTGAAACATAAAGATGAGTGTTGTAAATTTTACATTTCTGTGAACGTAGGTCTCTCTTATAACTTGTCTCATGTTACAAAAAACATGTTTTTACTTTCAATATTATAATTATAATTAGGAAATAAGTATATACCAGATTAGGATTTCCTTGAACTTGCCTTTAGAAGGAATTATTTTCATTCTTCTGATAATTTGGCTTCATACAAGTGAAAATTAAAGTGTTCCAGCTCATGTTATTTTATAATAATATTAGAAAGTATGTTATGTGGAAGTATTACCTAATTACCAACATTTCGAATATAATGATTGCTATTCAACTACCATTCTACTAATGATGAAATAGAGATTGATTTTATTTCATACCACAAGATTTAATACGCAGCAATTTTAACCTCATCAGAAACTGCCTTCTTTTGATGCCTAACAGCTTCAAGATATTTTGTTTTAATGCCCTGGTACTAAAATGGTGCTGTAATTAGGAGATGTAAGAAATAATTTATTCATTCTCAATTTCTTAAGGTCATATTATGGATTATCTTAAAAGGCAATCTGAAGCAAATTAGGATGTTAGGAACATTTTACCACTAAACTTGTAAAATGGGAAGAGAACTGTATCTATGCAGATTTTTCATCAAATAAATTCCTTTTTGTTTGCATAAGAATCAGTTACATAAGTAGTGATGCAACTTGAATTTTGTCAGATTATCATAGATTTTGAAGAATAACATAAGAATGAAATTGTCAAGTATTACATTTTGATTACACATTTGCAGAAATCAAACTTATTCATAAATGAAATCCACACAACGAAAATGCAATTTTATATTCTCACAGGCTTTTTGAGAAGCATAAATGAAGTAATGCTTGAGAAGTTGCTTTGTAAACCATAAAATGCTATTATAATAAAAAACATTATTAGTAATCTCTAGGAGTTAATACCTACAACTGACTTGCTAGAATGATTTTGGCTTTTGGTAAATGAAATTTGCATTAAAGACATACAAATATTATTAATTTGTCTTATAATATTTTAACATCTGTTAGAATTTAAAAGCTGTGTATCTTCTAAATAATTTGCTATTTTGCCGTACGTTGTAGACCTCTGTCTGTACATAACTACATATACACAGTTCTGGAAAATATGAATTATGAGATTTTTGTAGATAATTATTTAAAAGGGAAAATAAAGCCAAAGTCACAATACTTTTAATTTTTGGATAAATTTTATATTTTATAATAGTGTTTTTCTTTGAAAATTTTACTTGCACTCATCAGAAATACGTACAAAATACCTTTTTTCCACAATTAACTAAAGTCTAGGTAAAATTGCCTTCATAATGAAGGTTAAGTACTTTATTATATTCACAAATATGTCACTTAATTAGCAAAATAAGGCATAAAATCCTATACAATAGAGTGTAATCACTATTTTACAATAAAATGCAGCTACCATAGTTCTTAATAAGCAGGGAAGCAAGTTATTATTAGTTGGATTTAAATTTAATGATAAATAAATGCTCTAAAAAAGTATATTTACTTATTATCTGATATTTATAAAGTGCCCTCTTAAAGCTTCAGGCTATTTATCATATTTTATCTAATGGACACACATCTCAAAACTTAATTCCCAAAAGATATTATACATTAAAGCAAACAGTTATAACCTCATGTCTTTTTTTAACATCCAAATTACCTTTGAGTTCCCCGAATCCCTATACTTTCTTATAGCACATTTTTGCACAGATAAACATACACACGTATCAGACCTTTAAAGTACAAGTATTACTTTTTGTTAAAAAAATGTTATGAGATTTATTTTCCCTGCTTCTTAATTATACCCAAACATCATCTACTTAATTACATTTTGCTTCTTACAATACATACACAATATATGATTCATTGATCATTAAAAATCGCTATAGAGAAAAAATTAACACTATCTAATCAAGCTATGTAGGCATTGATTCTTTGGGCTAGTAATCCTGTTTTGAAAGTACACCACAACACACATAAAATAGCACACAGACAGGTTATATACAGGTTATATGCAGTATTATTTGAAATAGCAAAATATTGAAAACCACATAAGTATCCATCCATTCACAAGGCATTGATAAAAATTTTTTTAAATATGATTTATTTACTAAATTTTATTCTATGAAGCAGTCAAAATTTGAAAAGACTCTATCATCTGCTTCCTAGAAATACACCCACATGTACATGGTTAGTTAATTTGCAACAAAGGAACCAAGAATCCACAATGGGGAAAGTGTAGTTTCTTCAATTAGAGGTGTTGGGAAAACTGGATAGCCACATGCAAAAGAATGAAGCTGGATACCTGTCTTCCACCATATACAAAAATTAATTCAAAATGGATTAAAGACTCGAACGTAAAACCTGAAACCTTAAAACTCCTAGAAGAAAACAGGTGGTAAGCTCTTTGACATGATTCAGAGATACTTTTTTGAAACTAATACCAAAGCAAAAGCAAAGAGAAAGAAAGAAAGAAAGAAAGAAAGAAAGAAAGAAAGAAAGAAGACTACATCAAACTAAAAAACTTTACACAACAAAGAAAAGCATCAACAAAATGAAAGGGCAAATTACTGAATGGGAGAAAATATTTGCTAATTATGTATACAATAAAGGGCTAATATTCAAAATATATAAAGAAATTATAGAAGTCAGCAACCACAAAAACCAAACAATCCAATTAAAAAATGGGCAGAAGTTCTGAACAGTTTTCCAAAAAGACATATAGATGACTAACAGGTACATAAAAAGATTTTCTACATTATTAATCATCCGGAAGATGTGAATCAAAAAACCACAGTGAGGTATCATCTCACACCTGTCAGAATGGTTAGTATCAAAAAACACAAGAAATAACAAATGCTGGTGAGAGATGTGAAGAAAAGAGAACACTTTGTGCCCTGTTGGTGGGAATGTAAATTGGTATAGCTATTATGGAAAATAGTACGGAAGTTTAAAAAAAAATAGAACTACCTTATGATTCAGCAATTCCGTTTCTGGGTATTTATCTGAAAAAAATAAAAACACTAATTCAAAAATATATGTGCCCCCCCCCCCATGCTCTCTGCAACCTTATTTACAATACAAGGTATGGAACCAACATAAGTGCACATTGATGAATGAATGGATAAAGACCACGTAAGACATGGATGGACCTTGAGGGCCATTATGCTAAGTGAAATAAGTGAAATAGGGAAAGACAAATACTGTATGACCTCTCTTGTATGTGGAATCTAAAAAGAATAGTAATAAGTTCATAGATACAGGGAACAGATTGGTGGTTGCAAGAGGCGAGGGCTGAGGGTAGGAGAGATGGGAAATTTTCGGGGTTTTTTTGGCTTAAATAAATTGAATAAAACTTTTAAAAACCCAACTCACTGGGCAGAATCAGGCAACCCAGTGAGTTGATCAATTAGGCTGATCAAACAGCCCTAACCAAACACAGGGCTCCAGAATCAATTAGAAGTCAAAAAATAACTAATAGTTGATGTGTAACAATAATGACAACTGAATTGCCATTCTTTCTCTCTGCTTTATAAAAAAAATGAGGAATGAGATGGATGGAGCTAAAGAGTATTATGCTAAGCAAAATATGTCAGTCAGAGAAAGACAAATGCCATATGATTTCACTCTTATGTGGAATTTAAGAAACAAACAAATGAGCAAAGGGGAAAAAGAGAGAGGCAAACCAAGAAACAAATTTTTAACCATATGTAGAGAAAAAACTGATGGTTACTGGGGCCAGGGGGGATGAAATAGGTGATGGGGATTAAGGCGTGCACTTGTTATCATGAGCACCGGGTGTAGTATGGAAGTGTTGAATCACTGTATTGTACACCTGAAACTAATATTACACTTATATTAACTAACTGGAATTTAAATAAAAACTTTAAAAAAGTAGAAAAAAATAGGAAGATTTCTATCACCCAATAAATAAATCTATAGGATATATAGTTAAGGAAAAATATATTGCAATATTGATATGTAGATATATGATTACAAAAAATACAAAAAGGACTAAACCAGAAGCCAAAGAAAAAATTATCTAAATAGATGCATTACAGTGGGTTATAAAAGTTAGGTGTTGCTCTGACATTGTTTTTTTATACTTGTTGGATATAATATTTTTTAATATTTATTAAAATTTTTGTTTAATGTTTATTTATTTTTGAAAGAGAGAGACAGAGAGAGAGAGCAGCCTCCAGGCTCTGAGCTGTCAGCACAGAGCCCAATGCGGGGCTCAAGCCCATGAAACTCGAGATCATGATCTGAGCTGAAGTCGGAGGCTCAATGGACTGAGCCACCCAGGTGTCCTGCCTTTTCTTTTTTAATAGTGCATTCTTTCACAGGTGCCTTTTGGTACAGTGGAAGGCTGCAAGGGAACCTTGAAAAATTCTTAGTAAAATTGTTTGTTATGCTTTGGAGTAGCCATTCTGGAAATTTTCTATTTGTATTATAGGATAGAGCAGACATGTGTTTTGGCATTATTGGAGTGAGATTCTTTACTTTGGGAGACGGTATATAAAAATATGGAATCTATGAGATGTGGAAGAACTATATGGTATTGGATTTAAATTGTAAGATTCAGTATGAACATAAGGGTTTGTCACTGAAAAGGCCTAGAGGCATGAGACAATCTAACGTCCAGAATTTCACTTTGAAATGCCATTTCTACTAAAAAGAATGAAGACTTCTCTAAAGAAATAGCCAACTCTGGGTCAGGAGAAGGAACGGTATAAAGTACAATACCTTAATGTGCCAGAAAGCACAAAGGTGTTAGAAAGAAAGACAGACAAAAGACAGACAGAGGTGGGTAGGTGAGCAGCAGAGGGGGAGAGAATGAAGGAGAGAAGGAGGAGGGTGGATGAGGAGGAGAAGGGAGAGAATTTGAGAAAGAGAAAGAGATTCCTGTTTTGTTTTGTTTTGTGTTGTTTTTTGTTGTTTTGTTTTGTTTTGCCAGCATCTGTTAAATTGTGGACCTGCACAGTTCTTTACAGGATACCAAAGAATTCATGAGCACTCAATGACACCCAAAGAGTAGAGAAGGGGCACTTCTTTGCTTAGGAAAGTTTGCATAATGAATCTGAAAGCAATGACAAAACTAAAAAATCACTATTTTGCAATTACCAAAGTAATTAACTGTTTTCAGTAAGGGTAACCAATGGATGCTGAAATCATTGAGTAAAAATTTGTTAGGGAAAAGGATATTTGCATGCTCATAAACACAAGGAGAAATCCCACAAAGATTTCTCATCTCTTGATTACAAGTAGGGGGAAACATATTTCTAGCGGAGAGATGTTGCAGTGCTGCCTTATCCAAATGATCCAATTTAGGGTCACTAATTATGAAAGTAACTAATATTATAAAACTTCTGCCAAGATGCAATAGAAAGTACATAGATAATCTGTTATATTAGTTCCAGAAATATTTAACCTGAATCTTATTATGAGTTAAAAGTTTTTTTAATGTTTGTTTATTTCTGAGAGAGAGACAGAGGGCAAGTGGGGGAGGAGCAGAGAGAGAAGGAGACACAGAATCCAAAGCAGGCTCCAGGCTCTGAGCTGGGGCTTGAACTCATGAACTGCGAGATCATGACCTGAGCCGGAGTCTGATGTTTGACTGAGCCACATGGGCGCCCCATTATTATGAGTTAACCATCAGGAAAATTTGACATATTTGACATTTTGACTTATTGTACAAGATAATTGATTTGAGTTGTCAAAAATATCAGTGTGATAAAAGAATTTTGGGGATCCTTTTACAGTAAAGGAGATTAAAAATAGATGCCAACCAAATGTCACTAGTGATATTTGATTGGGTCCTCAGTCAAAGATGTCCCTCCCAAAACACCTTTTGGGATATTTGAGTAAATTAAACTTATGAGCTTTAAAGTGGATTATATTGTTGTATTGTTATAGATTATACTGTTAAATTTCTGGGTTGCGATAATACTACTATTGCAAGAGATAACATAAGTGAGACATACTGTTGACCATTGGTGATTCAAGGTAAAGAGTATACGAGTGTTTCTTGTGCTACTTTTAGTTGTGAAATTCTCAAAGTAGAGCATTTTGGGAATTTTTGTCATTAAATTTTTATAATTTGTCAATTATTAAATTTCTTGGTTTGGCTGGTAAGTTTAGCTATATATTGTGAATGAAGTATCATATGTATAAAAATAAAATATATACAAAATCAAACAAATAATCTTAATCATGAAAGCTTCTCTGTAGCCATGCAGCCTTGCTCAGCCTAAGGGCTGGGTATCATCAGGCACCAAAGTTAGAGAATAATGAATCTGCTTTCTAAGATCATAATATGAAGATGCACATCCTGCTCCAAGTTGCCTAGCTAGATTGAACTCCCATTGTCTGCAGGGGAAACCTGTTCATCAGTGCACTGTTTGTTGGTCTTTCTCCTCACTCTCTTTTTCTCTGCTTCCTCACTTGTGATTCCTAGAACCAACTCCCAGATAAATTATCAATGCCAAATCCTTGCCTCAGGCTCTGTTTTTAGGGAAACAGAAACCAAGACCAGCTGACAAAATACCAGGAATTTATGTTGGAAATGATGCAGTTATTTTGTCAATATTGAAAGTATATTGTTATAAAGGAAATGCTGGTGTGATAAGCCTACCTCAAACCCAAGCCAAACCCTATGGAGGCAGAAGTGCTTGCAGAATTCCTGAGTGTAAAATTGGTCTTCTTCCTTCTTTTCCAGCTAGGGCAATTTTGTCAAGCTTGTTAACTAGAAACTCAGTGGTTATGAGCTTAGGCACATGTCAGCATGGATGGAGCATTGTGATTCCTACACTAAAAAATAAAATGATTTCTGTGTAAACTTTTATTCCCCTCAATAAGTTTTATTATTTTTTCTATCAAATTATCCACTTCAATTCTCCACATTTTTTCTTAAATATGTTTCATATATTGATTCTACATTTTCTCTAGCACCAGGCCATATAAAGTTTTCTAAGCAAATGTTTTATCAAAGCAGGCTTCTATCAGTAAAAAATAGAATAGCAATTTATATTTTCAAATTAATTATTTGCCACTATAATAGGATTCTTGATAAGATTTTTTTCTAATTTAAAAAAACATAATGTTTTCATATATTTACTTTCATTAGTATATATATGCAAAAGAAGTAAAAAATTTACACAAAAAAGGGTTGGTGGACTCACTTTAGTCAAAAGGACAGAGAAAAAATTACCGCAATAATAATAATAGCCATTCCTTACTTTAGCATGGAAATTTGGCTCAATTTTTAATATGCCTTTTTTGTACTTGAGTTATGGAAGAGAGAATATGCTGATGCCTCAGTGTAAGTCAAAGTAAAGAATTCATTGACATAAAAATATTTCTTATGATGTAACTTCAGGTTTATTATAATTTTTTTCTTAACTACCAAAATTGTTGATATATCAATGTTTAATTCACTATCTTAGTCCATGAGAAGAAACATACATCTGGAGATAGGAGATAGAAAGTTTTTACCTTGGCGGAAACCAGTATGTTTAAAATTGGTAAGAGCCTTCAGATTTTAAACTCTTCCTTCAAGAAAAAGTGGCGGGGGGTGGGGGGAGGTGGGGGGAAGAAAAACATTGAGTTGGTAATAAAGCTTTCTTCCAAACTGCATGACCATTGTGAAGAAGTATCTGTGAAAAATCCGAGAAGGACAATATAAATTGCTTCTGGCTATCAAGGGAAAAAGAAATTTGATGGTGCTGTAATCAAAATTTCCTCTTCTACTATGGACAGAAAATATTAGCACTCTGCCAGTTTCCTGTCTACTCTTCCTTTACACATCAAATAGGAAAAATGGATTTTGAGAATATTCAAACTTTACATTTCCCTTAATGCATGCAAATAACTTGTGCAAAATATTATAGCTTTAATTTCCATGGATCTTTCTCTCATTTTCTGTGAATGAAATTCTAATTAGAATATTTGAAATTTTGAAGTACACCCTGACAGACTACATTTATATTATATTCATATATATTATATTCATTTATATATGAATTCCTGTAATATCTTTATATTTCCACAATGAATAAGTTTAAATTTCTGTAAGTAATATTTAGAAAGTAATAGCATCCATGTTTTAAAAAATGACAGTAAAATATGTCAAATATTATAAGATCATTTTTTATCTCCAAAAGTAGTATTTCTCCATTTTGAGTAGATGTCTGTTTTTATATATTTTATCACACTAAATCTGTTTTTTTAATGTTTGTTTGTTTTTGAGGGAGAGGGAGAGGGGCAGACGGGAGGGGGACAGAGGATCTAAGCAGGTTCTGTCCTGACAGCAGAGAGCCTAATGAGGGGCTCGAATTCACAACAGTGAGATCATGATTTTAGTCGAAGTCAGACGCTTAACTGACTGAGCCACCCAGGTACCCATATCACACTAAATTTAAAAGAAATCCAGAAAATTACACTTCCAGGAGTACAGAATAAAAATATATAGAAACGTATTTTAAATGCACCTTATACCCATACTCAGACTTCTTTGTTATTGTTCCAAGTCTCCATTCTCTAAAGAGTCAGGCCATTTTTAAATCTCTAGTCTGAGAAATTAAATGAGTAGGATTTTGGAATATCACATAAAGACACAACTACTTTAGTAAAGTAATTTGAAATATTGAAAAGTGCTGCCAAAATTTGTTTTTTCTATATAACGACAGATTTTCTCCCCAATATAGAAAAGGACCACCATAAACTGCTAAGCAAGAGAAACAAGTAAGTCTTTCTTATAATACTGCTGTAGACTCTTTTAGTACAGCAAAGGGTTTCAGTTAATGATTTCCCTCCTCAGTGCTGCCTGAATCCTGTCTGCTGTTCCCTTATATGATTCAACAGTACAGAAAGAAGTACTGGAAAATTAAGGAGGAAACCTACTGCCATTCTTCAACTCCTGACACATAGGGGGAGAGGGAAAATAGTGGCTTCAGCCACCAGTGAGTTTGAAAAATACACTTGGCCATGACTGAGAACTGATGTTATTGTGATAAAGAGTAAATAAAGGAGAGATAAAATGGAATTTGGTAGAAAGGATACTAAAAGATACTCGGTCACTAAAAGGAAAAGTCATTTCTCAGATTCTGAAGCCACAGCAAAAGCCTCTGACCCAGGCAAAGTAAAAAATACAATATTAATTGTAATAGTACAATTTTTAACGGGTCATGTGGAATCTGGTCCATTCATATCTTTTATTTAGAATTTTTGCCTCAACTTTAAAATCTAAAATTTACTAATTAGAACTTTATTCACAACTTAGTTGGCTTAAAATAGATACTCTTTATAGTACCTTTAAATATTCTTAAAATGGGATTAAATATTTTACATTAAAAACCACAAAGTAAACCTTGGTAGATATAAGACATTTTGCAACACTTGATAATACAATTTTCCATTGTGTTGAATTTAAAACTTTACAAAACATTTCAACAAATACTCCTGTATTCCTCATGTGGTCTTTAGGGCAAATTACCTACACTTACTATCTGTTCTTTTCCATCTTGCATTTACTTTATCAAAACATCTCTTAAGAGTGCCTATTCCATAGGAGGCGTGGTGACAGGCTCTGTTGGTATAGTTTCTGCTAGCAGGAAGATTTGCACTCTGTCTTGAAAGATAGGCAATTACACCAAAAAATAATTCTCAACGGTAAAACAGCCCTTTCCCATCTCAATGTGGTCTCTATCAGAGAATCATATTTATTTTCTCCACCTGTTTGTCCACCTCCTGCTACTGTCTCTCCTCCTCCTCCTCTTTCCTCTGTTTCTTCCTCTCTCTCTTCCTCCTCTTTCTCCTCTTACTCCTTTTTCTGTTTGTCTTTTCCCTTAATATACAAGCTCAATAAAATAGGTGCCAAGTCTTTGTTTTCCTAATCTAATTAAAAGAATTTTTAGGATGTTACATAGAATTCGACACTGGTTTTTGGTATGCAGAGCCCAGAGTAATTAGTTGTCATTTTAACAAGTCTTGAGTTATGTACCTATCAGTGGTAATAATATAAAATGAAAGAGTCAAGTCTCTAGATTTAGACAAAAAGACATCTTTTTAAAAATATTTATTTATTTATTTATTTATTTATTCATTTATTTTGAGAGGAAGAGAGAGAGAGAGAGTAGGGGAGAGGCAGAGAGAGAGAGGGAGAGAGAAAATCCCAAGAAGGCTTTGCACTGTCAGCACAGAGCCTGACATAGGGCTTGATCTCATGAACTGTGAGATCATTATGACCTGAGCTGAAATCAGGAGTTGGAGGTTTAACTGACTGAGCCACTCAGGCGCTCCAAGACAGAAAGACATCTTAAGCTTGAATAAATACAAATCAAATCATGTGATTAGGTCATCTTTATAAGGATAAAAAAAAAGGATAATCTGTTCTGTAAATTATATATATATATATATATATATATATAATATCACATATATACATATTATGTATCAAATATACCATATATGATTATATATATATATATATATATATATATATATATATATATATATATATAAAAGCAGACTGTGTGTGTGTGTTTGTCTTCCTGTAAGGACCTCTGCCTTCGTGATGTATTTCCTTCACTTTGCTACCTTCTCAGAGACTCATGAAATTGTAGCACTGGTGTCCTCAGGGGATCCTACCCTTTAACATCTATCAGTACACTGTTGGGGTTCCAGTTCTCTTTCTCTCTCAAGCCTGTTTTCGCTCTCACTCTATTTGTTTGGTTTTGTTTGGTTTTGTTTCATTTAGTGGCTAGCAATGAATTAAACAGTACATTTTGTAGCTATTTTACAGTGAAACAGACCTTGAAAATATTCAGAATATTTAGTCCCCTCTAAAAATAAGTTGAACTTCTAACTCCCAGTGCCTGTGAATGTGACCTAGTTTGGAAATAGGGTGGGCTCTATCCCAACCTGTCTGATGCCCATACAAAAGGAAAAGAGACACAATGACGCAGTCACACATGCAGGATGCCAGATGAAGTGATGTGTCTGTAAGCCAAGGAATGTCAATGATTTCCAGTCATGCCAGGAGTTAAAAGAAGGGGATAGAACAGTTTCTTCCTTCAGGACTTGAGAAAGATCATGTCCCTATTTTTAGACTTCTAGCCTCCAGGACTATGAGGGAATGAATTTTGTTGTTTTAAGGTAACCCATTTGTGGTCCATTTGTACAGCATCCATAGGAAACTACGACTGCTTAGCTCTAATGTCTAGCTTAACTAGGGTAGAGTGAAAACATCTAAATTGGACAATTAAGATATCTCTGGACTTTATATATTTAACCTAAAATTCGTGGGTGTGCAAAAAAGAATTAACAGACTTGAGACTCCTTGCTCTCCTTTACAAAGGCCTGCTTGCAAGGATGGCCCTTGTCTGGTACAGTAAAACCTTGGTTTGCAAGTATAATTCATTATGGAAACATGCTTGTAATCCAAAGCACTTGTATATCAAAGCAAATTTCAAGAACCATTGCCTCAGTTGTGATCATGTGACGTTCAGCATCACATACTATTGCAAGACATTGCTCGTTTATCAAGTTAAAATTTATTAGAAATGTTTTCTCGTCTTGCAGAACACTCTCAGAATAAGCTACTTGTGATCCAAGGTTTTACTGTATTCGTGAAGTTAGCTCTTAGAGTGTTCCCAGGCAACATTTAACTGACAAAAGTGGCTGACTTTGCCTAGATGGGGTAAACAATATGGGTAATGGTGAACATGAGATTTATGCTGAACACCTGCTTTCCTCTGGGAATCTGGAATTTTGGCACCTGCTAGACAGAGGGTGCTTATGTGACCAGACCCCTGCAAAAACCTTGGCAACTGAATCTGTAGTGGGCTTCCATGAATATAGCTATTGTACATATGTTGCTGCATTTGTGTTGCTGGAGGAAAAGTATGCTCTATGGAAGTTCTCATGGGAGGCAGGAAACATAAGGAAGCTTTCACATGGATTTCTCCAGACTTCACCTATGTCTTTTTCTTTTATGATTTGGATGTGTATCCTTAAAATATTAGTGTAATGAATCCTAGCCATGCTTACAGCTATATGGAGAATCCTTTGAATTCTTCTAGCAAATTTCTGAACATAGGGGTAATCGTGAGAATCGTAAACAAGATGAGACATAAGAAATTTTTAAATTCACCATTCCATTTTACCTCAAGAAGAATCTATTTAATTTTCTGTCACATATAACCCAAAATATACAGTTATGTGGCTGTAAGTGTGAATGAATATTTAGATTTTTGTTGAAACTATGAGTTGCTTTTGGTTAAATTCTATGAGTTGGCTGTGCAATATGCTTTATTATCCTTTCAATGTAACCCAAATAAAGCTTAATAAAAAGAAAGAACATATTTAACATTTGCTAATAAGAACATTTAAAAAGGTTCTTTAATATATAATTAACCAGTAATGGCAAAATTAGCATATAGTAGTAAATATATTTCGGAGAATAAAGTTGCATTCCAAAGAAAATCATATTAAAGCTCATATAAAAATACATTTCCTCTAAAGCCCCACAAATAAAAGGCAGTTAAAACTATTGTATTGATAACCTATTAGATTGCAGTACCCATGACCCATTTAATTCATGATCATCAGTTTTCTATGTGATGCTAGCTGGGCTTTAGCAGTCTTGAATGCTTTTAGGGTATATAAATCTCCTTGGTACTTGCTGTAGTCAATACCCTTGTCAGTTTCTTTGGTCTCTTCTCCTCTCCTGTTCCAACTCCAGCTTCATTCTAAACAGTGCAGACTGTGTCTACATTCCGAATACTTTGAAAATGGGTCCATTTATCCACTTCCAAAGTTATTTTTACTTCCAAAATCATGATGACAGTTTTATAGCTTACTTGTCTAGCACCTAACTTTAACTATTAAGTTTATCAGATACTTTTATTAATGGAAGGAAACATTATTTTTCTCAACACCTACTGTTGGGGATGAAAGAAAAGGATCAGCTTCAAATTCTGAGGAAGGAATTTGAGGTGGGATATAATTAAACCATGTGTAGTGATCCTTTAGGAATGCTATCGCACATACTATTTTTTAAGTGTGTATTAGTGAGTGAAAAAGTACCAAAGAAAATCAGGCACAGCCTTGAATAGAGGCTATACCACTAGTTATTCACTTTACAAAATTTGGAGAGCGAAAATCAATGGTGATGTTTGTCTTATTTTTAATAAAAGAATATTGTAATGAGGGCATTATTCTGGGAGATTATCTCAGGCAGTCATCCGGAAAGACTGGAATTTGTAAAGCTCCTTAGGGACAGAAATTGTTTTGATTACCTTTATGTGGTATATATTTAAAGCATATTTCTCCCAAAGTGGATTCTTAACACTCATTCTTAGATATTGTTACTAATAGGCAAACAACATAATAATTTCTATGTACAATACAGCAAAGGTGAACTGTTAAGTACTTCAAAGGATAAACTACAAATATCACTTCTGCAATTTTCTATTATAAAAGTTGTATTTAAACATGGTAGTGATGGATGCACAAATCTATATTAAATTATACATTAAAATACTTATTTTTATATAATATAAATATATTCGTGACATATGATAATTTTAAACAAGCCTGTTTATTTTATCTCCAAGTTAGATTTCACTTCAACTCTACCACCTGTACAGGCTATGTAATGTGATAAGATATAACAATTTTAAAAATTTGTTACCTGGGGCACTTGGGTGGCTCAGTCTATTAAGCGTCCAACTCGATTTTGTGTCACACCTTGTGAGTTTATCCTGTATGGAGCTTCATGCTGAGAGCACGGAGCCTGCTTGGGATTCTCTCTCCCCCTCTCTCAAAAATAAATAAATAAACTTCAAAAAAAATGTTACCTATATTTTATCATCACCTTGACATCTTTAAATGTGTACTTCCAATTTTTATACATATATTAATAATCTGCCTGAAATCCTTGGAATGTGATTTTTTAAAGTTAGTTAACTCAGAAATGGTATTTTTGTAATATATATGGTAAATGGAACAGGTCTCTATTCATATGAATAATTGACTAATCACAGCATTTCATTCCACAAATATATGTGGCCAACTGAATCTGGATAATGACAATATATTAGGTTGTACATATGTTATTTGTATCAAACAACATTTTTGAGATGTCATTTGATGAATGGAGTTATATCAGGAACTTTCAATAGAACTTCAGACCTAGAAAAATCCATTGACTGAATTTTAGCTCATAGATTTAGAATCCACAGATTCATTGCTTTTCATTAAGTTATTATATATTTGGAATATTTTTTGTAAGGTCACAAATTTGAGTTATGTATGTATGTATGATGACATCTTGAATTTTATGAAGATCAATCAAACAGAAGTGGTTCTTTGGATTGAATACTTTACTCTAAATTTCCAATTTGTAGGGGTATGGTATGCATTTTGGAAGTGCAGCTGAGGAATATACTCAGAAAAACACAAAGGGAACAGGGTATGAAATGGTTAAATGACATTTCTTTGTGACCTAAAGAATTCCTGAGTCACTGTGTAGTGACCCAAAGTGGCAGTCTGGCTAATACAATTTTGTTTTTTAGGCAATAGAGATTAAATAAAAGAACATAGGAGAAACAAATTGCCAAATTTGTAGCTAAGTATTCATATTTTAAACATTTCCAAGTGGAACAAGCATGTATTACTTTGGGCTTTTTTTTTTTTTTTTTTTTTTTAGTTTACTTTTTTTTATTTTGAGAGAGACAGAGAGTGGGAGCATGAGCAGGGGAGAGGGAGAGAGAAAGAATCACAGGCAGGCTCTATGCTGTCACCACAGAGCCTGACAGGGGGCCTGATCCTGCCAACCATGACCTGAATTGAAATCAACAGTCAGAGGCTTAATAGGCTGAGCCACCCAGATGCTCCTCAAATTAATTATATTTAAAAATTTTTTTTTAATTTTATTTATTTATTCTGAGAGAGAGAGATAGAGAGGAGCAGGGGAGGGGCAGAGAGAGAGGGAGAGAGAGTCACAGGCACGCCCTGAGCTGTCAGCACAGAGCTGGATGTGGGGCTCAAACTCACGAACTGTGAGATCATGACCTAAGCTGCAACCAAGCATCAGACACTTAACCAACTGAGCCACCCAGGCGCCCTCTCAAATTAATTATTTTAGAATAGAATGCCCCAGTTGTTTGGGGGGAAAAGGAAAAGAGCAGATAGTTTAATATGAAAGTTCTCTGAGAAGTTGGCCCATAGTTTTAGAAAAAGCCTAAAGTTAAATCCTTCTCTATTGTTTGCCCTTATATATTAATTCTTTCCCAAACACTTTACTGTCAGTATGATCTGGCTTTGTCAGCATGCTAAAATCTGAAAAGTAAGTCTATGTACAAAAATACTGAATTATTTGCTTTTTGTGTTTGTTTTGTGTATCACTCATGTTCCAGTGAGCAGTATCAATACAGTGGAGCAAATTTATCTGGCATGAAGGCAAAAATTGAACTTCTGTTTTTATTTTTTATCTTTTACATTCAGTTAGAATAGCAATTGCTGTGAAATAGTTAGAGCTAATAAACTGAAACTCTACCTTAAAACGTTTTCTATTCACTTATTTTGAACATGGTTTGACCTCTTCCCTGTCAACTAGGATGATTTTTTGTTTGATAGAAAAGGAAGGGGGGAAAAGCAGACAGACTTTACTTTGGTGCATACACTTTATCCTACTTTGAAAATTTGTAATGCAAGTAAACACGCAGAGAAGTTTGCAACGCTCAAGAGGAGGATGTCTAATATCTCAGCAAGGGAAGTGGACAAAATTAAAGAAATTGGGATCATTTGTGAAATGGAGTCAGAAGATGTACAGAAATTCAGAAAATCAGGAATGCCTGACGTTACAGATTCCAAGAGATTTCCTTTCAGAAAGAATGAAGGGTTATAATGTAGAATGCTACATCAAGATGATGTCAGAGTGGTACTGAAACAATGGTCATCACTGAATTCTAAAAAAGGAACTGAAACAGAAAGTTTGGTATTAAAGTCATGTTTTCAGTGGGTGAGCTAGAAAAGATAGAAATATGGACTGCCATTTCAAGAAACATAGCTGTGATCAGAATGAAACTACTAAAGCATTAACTAGGTGTGGGGACAGGTTAAATATCTCTCTTTTCTTTGCTCTTAGTTAAGGAAAGCCTTAACTATGTTTATAGATGAAGGATGCATAGAAATAAGACTTTCTGTTGTTCAGTGTGAGTGTGAGAAGTTAACCAACAGATCAAGTTCTGTTGTAGAGGAAGGTGATGGGGTCAGAGCTTAGGTAAAAATATATTCTTGTACCCAAGGAGGAGTGATATTTATATCCGTGAAAATACAAGAATATAATATAATTATGTAAAATAGGTATGGGAGGGAATTTCCAAAAAAATTAACTCTATCTCGATATTTTTTTCAGAAAATATATTGTCATTGATACGACTCAGTATGGTAAAGTCTGTGAGAAACCTATTTTAAAATTTGCTACTTGGTGTAGTGAACACATTTAAAAGCTAAGTAGTAAAGTCAAGTATACCTGGATTTGAATAGTGGCTCTGGAACCATGTGTGCTTGGATATATTTTCTTTGTTTGTAAAATTAAGATAAAATATGTAGTCTATACAGATGCTGTGAACATTAGAAATAGTCTTAGTTTGTGACCACAGTGCTCTCTCATAGTAGCAACTAAGCACATAGTTTTTATCATGATCAATTTTTAGATAAATAGAATGTATTGGTGATCATTCCTGGGTCTTTTGAGTTACACTAAATTGTTTCTAGCACTTTCCCAGTTCAATGGTATCCTGACTGTTTCTATCCACTGTGTACTTCCTCAATTGTCTTCACTGCACAGGTAGTATCTGAATGTATTTAGAGACCAAAATTGGGAGGTGGGTGAGTAGGAGAAGGGGGTCAAGAGGTAAGGATTTCCAGTCATAAAATATGTAAGTCAGAGGGATGTATAGCATGGTGACTACAGTCAATATTGTATTATATATTGTGTAACTTACTATGTGACGGGGGAAACTAGACTTATTTCAATTATCATTCTGCATGTATGCAAATATCAAACCATTATATCGTATCCCCGAGACTAATATAATGCTATATGTCAATTATTCCTCAATAATAAAAAAGTAAACTTCTTAAAAAAAGAGAGAAAGGGCAAAGGAGCATTCTTCAAATCCAACCTGGAATTTCTTTTAAAAAATATTTTGTTTTGAGTAATGAATCCTAGACTGTTCCTCTCCCCCCGCCACTGCTCTACATTCTTACATTGGTTCTCCACAAGAGATTCCTCAGGAATTCCCTGTCCCACCTAGACCACATCCTGTTCCCAGTTCTGTTAATAATGGTAAATTTATAAAAATAAATAACATTAAAATAAAATGAAAATAAATAATATTATTTGCATATTATTATTTTAACTTATCAAATCCTTAATTAGATCATGTTTTAACTATTTAAATATAATGCAAGCTATTTTGAAAATGTTTCTAAATGGTTTAATTCCTTCCAAAATTAGCTATTTTCTCAAGTCAATTTGCCAGTTTCAATACTCTATAAGACATTTACTAAAAGTGGTCGGTTGATATTCCCATATATTATATGATTATATATCATACCTAACTATTCCTTAAAAAACATTTGCTTGTGTTTTCAATGTCACTCCTAATAGATAGTAAGCTGTTAGTAGTCAGGGGTTGTCTTTCTATCTTTGTTTAACCCAGGTCCTAGTCAAATGCCAAACAAATAATAAGCACTTAGTTAAATTTGTTGAATGAAATACTAGACTTAGTACTTTTTTAATGCTTCAATTGCATTAATTTAATTATGTTTTCCACAATGGATATTGTCTGAAGTCTTCTCTTCCATGTATTCCTTTATACATATGTTATATACCAAATTATATTAATATTCCTTTTCTTTTTTGTTGGTTTTTACCTTTTCTTTTTTATCCTTTATATATCAGCTGATTTGTTTAAGTGAAGCCAAAGAGAGAAAAAGTCAGGTTTTTTGAAAATGGAGAAAAATGCATAAGGAAAAATATCAGAAATAGGGGGGAATGTGCCTGGGTGGCTCATTTGGTTGAATGTCTGATTCTTGGTTTTGGCTTAAGTCATGATCTCATGGTTCATGAGATCGAGCCCCACATGGGGCTCTGCACTGACAGTACAGAGTCTGCTTGGGATTCTCTTTCTCTCTTTCTCTTCTCCTACCCCACATGCACTCTCTCAAAAATAAATAAATAAACGTTAAAAAAAAGAATGAGGGAAGAATGTAAGGGTACTCCTTATTACTAACCTAATGGCTATCTAAAAAATATGTGAATAGTTATTCAAATTATGCATTCTAAAATTCATTGTACATGAAATTTTGCTCATCCTAACTCATTAGACTTCATCAAAATGATAGAGGAGATCTAGAAGCTTGTACAGGAATTTAACTTCTAATTTTGTAGAATATTTTTCTTTGGAAACTCTTCTTTGGGGGATATAATAGTTATCATTAGTGAGTGTGTGGGAACTGCCAAACATCCAGGGACATGTGATGAAAAGAGCATTAAGTTTCAGATTTTGGAACACATAAATTCTATTCAACTCCCTCTGTGAACTGGAGCAAACTTAGCCTCTTTGAATTCCTGTTTCCTATGTCCCAAAACAGAAAAATAATTGTACTTGTTGTTAAGGTCAAAGGAGATAATAGTTGTGAAAATGCTTTGGAGAAAAACTTGTGAATATGTGCCTGTATGTCTATATCTGTATCTGATTTTAAAATGTGGTGGCATTAAACCCTACCTGCATTCCCACGATTACAACACAGAGATAGGAGCATTTTTAGCTGTCCTTGTATCACAAGTCAGAAGGAATAAATATGGGGTTCTGTTGTTTTCCTTTTCTTCTGCTGTATAGTCCCTGTAGTGAGATAAACGAGTGCCTTTCTCTTGTTGACTAGATGCCTAGAGTTCACTAAGGACATCACCCCTCATGTCTGGTATGTAATAAACACCCATCTTGCATTAGGACCTAAGCTTCAGTACCTTACTCTGTTTTCATTTCTTAGAGATTACTGTACTGTAACCGATGGATACACCTGCTTCTAGAGTGATTACCAGTATGGATAGCTTATTGTATTGGTTGAATTTTTATTCCCCGGGGGCGTTTTTGGACTGTCTCCCTGAGGCAGAAACTCTTATTTTCTCATGGTTTCAGAATCTAATGCTTAAATTCTGATAATAGAGAAAAACAAAAACAAAAACAAAAATTGTTGGCATATGAAAGTGTCCTTTGGCTTAAAAAAGTGATCCAATTATTGCAATTTAGAAATGGATGGAACTGCTGTGATTAGAAGCATTAGATTCAACTTTAGCAAATCTTCCACTATAAACAATCAGTGAAAATTATTAGAGGGACTTGACAGTTAATAATAAAACCCATCTTTATAGTGAACTGATAACATAGTTTGGAGACATTAAGAAAGCCGATTCATTCTGAATAGCAATCCTGTCATCTCAATGCTAGGAAACTCCTTTTCACAGCATAAAACAACAAAATTCCTTTATCATATAAAATCATCTTTCAAAAATCAATAATATAAAATGTACATTTTATAAATGTGAACAATGTTAATAACTATCAAATCTAAAGTGGAAGAGAGATACAAGAACATGTTTGCAAATTTTTATTTTTTAATTTTTTTTTTAGTTTTTATTTATTTATTTATTTTGAGAGAGAGAGAGAGAGAGAGAGGGAGGGAGAGAGAGCCAAGGTAGGGAGGGGCAGAGAGAGACGGAGAGAGAGATCCTGAGCAAGTTCTGTGCTGTGAAAGTGGAGCCCAATGCGGGACTCCATCCCACAAACCTTGAGATCATAACCTGAGCTTAAATCAAGAGTCAGTCACCTAACCAACTGAGCCACCCAGGCACCCCTGTTTGTAAATTTTTAAAAGGGAGTGGGATGTTAACAATTTTGGCAATGTCAATGGCTATCCTGGGTGGCAAGACACATTTCCATATGGACTGTACCGTTTAAGACATCAAGTTTTTGGTCTCCCAAAACAATCATTGTTTCGGTAACCACAGGCATTTATAATTTCAAGCAGTTTTTTTTTATTATAGTATATAATTTAACTTTAAATTACTTTATCTTTTCTACAATTAAGCATTCTGAATATATGGTCCATGTATTATTATGAATAGAATGACAATGTTTGCGTTATCTTAAACTTGCATCTACTTAAACTTACATCTCACTGAAGTGATATACAAATGTCATCAGGATTTAACTTTATAACCTTTAGAGCATGGTATAAAACCTATCTTTCTAGTCCAAAAGGCCATAAATCAGTACATTTCTTAACTGTGGTGTTTTATTGTTGTTTAGAGTTTTTCTTGTTTTGCAATATTTCAAAATATGTTTATATCCTCAGATACTTAATTGCCTGCAACACAATCTGTACAAGTCCTTAGAGGTAATTTTTGGAAGAAAATCTTAAAGGAATTGCTGCCAGTAAGAAGAAAAATTTTCCATCCAGAGAAAAACACCAAGGCTAATCTATTTTCTTTACATATCCAATAACATTTTATGGGACAGCTTTGTGAAAGCAGATATTGTCTGATTTTTTTTTTAACAGCCACTGGTATAGACAGAATGTCCTTACTGAAATGTAAATTTATAATTGGAATTTCAAGTGCTGTGATTATAATAACTTTTTATTTAATAGTTTCTGAACAGAGAACGGATATTCGTTAGTGATGTGTTTATGAAATCTTTTTTAACTTAATGTATTAGGTATTTTGAAGACATTTTGCAGTTCTGGTTTTGGTTGCACAGAAGTTGTGATATCCAACCGTCAATAAATACTCTCTGGTAGCTCCACAGAGACAAAGTTTAAACTCATTTTGTCACTTTCTTAGTTAGCATGGCTACAGGCTGTTTAGCAATAGACTGGGAAAAGAGATAAGTGTACTGTCACACATGATAAAAATTAGGCAGAACTACACTAAGTGTTAAGATATTTAGGTCATGCCATTCAAAGCTTAGGTCAAAGAAGAGAGAATTCTTGAAATTTTTGTCTTGAATTGTGTTACTGGAGGGTTTTTCTTTTTAATATCGAAATACTGAACTGAAGTTGTTGGAAGCTGCCTGCTCAGAAGATGCTTCAACAACAGGGACCATAGCAATTTTCCTTTCTTCCCCTCTGAGTGAGACACACACACAAACATCATAAACAACTTTTTTTTTGTAATGTTTATTTGTGAGAGAGAGAGAGAGACAGAGACAGAGACAGAGTGTGAGTGGGGGAGGGACAGAGAGAGGAGAGACAGAATCCAAAGCAGCCTCCAGGCTCTGAGTTGTCAACACAGAGCCTGACACAGGGCTTGTACTCAAGAACCCTGTGATGGTGACCTGAGTTGAAATTGGATGCTCGACCAACTGAGCCACCGAGGTGCTCCAGGACTAAGCAATTTTTTATTTAGTGTGTACATATATATCAAATATAGATATATATACATACACATACTATATGATATGTATATACAGTATATATTGCATACTACATAAAAATTACATATATACTGTATATTTAAAATAATATACCTATATACTAAATAAAAAGTTGTTTAGTAGATATATACACACACTATATACTGTATATATTATGTATTAGTATAGTGTGCACACTATATTATTTATAGTATGTAAATATAAATTTGAATAGATAATCATACCCACATCTTTTTAAATGCTTGACACTTGACAAAACATTATTTGATCTCTTACCTAACTGGTTTCCATCGAATAATATGTCTACCTTCCTTTGACTTTCAGAACCTAACCGTGTCATTATGACAGTAACCTGTGTTAAGCATCCGGTATTTGGAATGCACTGTATTAAGTGCCTTGCATGCAAAATTTACTGAATCCTCAAAACGTAAAGCAAGAGAGGTATTGTTAGTATTTCAAAATTTTAGAAAAAAGCAAACCGGTATTCCAAAATTTTAAAGAAATTTAGCAACTTTATTTAGCTAGGAATTGGAGCCAATATTCAAACTTGGGTAGTAATGTCCACAAAGAATATCTTCTTTCTATTGCACTATGTTTTAATAAAAATTCTCAGTGTGCAAAGAAGATGAAAAGTTGAGTCAGATTTATAGTTTGGCTCAGTAATTCCTATATTTTTTGTGCAGGCATTTAATGTTTGCTTATCTTCTTAGAATCTTAGTTTCTTCACATATAACACAAGTATTATTCATTTACTTTGCCTGGAGCTTGATTAATAATTATTGAAGAGTAATTAAAGGGACTTTTAATCCAGACTGTGAATTTTTGAAAACTATTACAGAATTTCATATTAAGATTATGCTCATGTAAACATTTGTTTAAATGGATTCTATGGTGAATTATTATTCATACAATGAAAGAATAGGGAAAAAAAGCGTCATTAATGAACACAGAGAAAATCATTCAAACTCTGCTTTTTATATAAATCATGAAGAAAATTGCCAAATGCCTGTATTGTCAACTTCACCGAAATTCTGTTTATTTAATTTATTTACTTACTTACTTACTTACTTACTTACTTACTATTCTTCTGTAACAGGATAGAAATAGATTTAAAAGGTAAAACATTTGCAATAGTACAGTCTTTGGTATTTGAAATAGTCTTTCAAATAAATCATGCAGTGGGTCCTAAATTCCCATTTTCTTTTGCAGTAATTTCTACTAGCCTGTTTCAATGGTTGAAGTCTTGTGATTTGAAGGCAGATATCAGAATAATAGTGAAAGTTATTGAATTTATATCATTTGTGTCTTTCTTCCAAGTAAGAAGACATGGAAGTAAGATGGTTCTTAGGACTTGTTTATTCAAACTGGTTCGATACCTGCCATGATAACTAGCTGTCAGTCATCTGTACATATGGATATTTATTTTTATTTAATGTAACATCATGCTGTTTAGTTACTCTAATTTTTTTATTTTTTACTGTAATATAATGTTTTTCACTTTAGATATATTTATCCATTATTTCATTAATACATAGTTCATGATTAAATATATATATGTATTGATCACTGCATTGATTATGAAAAGATACACATTTCCGTAGATCGAAAGAAAACTATCTAAAAATTTTTCACCACTGGATAACGACATGCTTTGTTTAAGTTGGAGATCAAGTCACTTAAAACTTAAAATGTTATATTTTGTATCTTAAGCATACTGGTTACAAAATGTAAAAAGTAATTTAAATAATAGTTTAAATAATTTCAATTTATTTAATGACTTATCATCATCATCATGTCCACAGTAAATCGTAGTCTAATAAAATATCCTAGTGGATTAAAGTGGTGTCTGCATTGCTTACAGTCTAAATTACTATAAACTATTGTAGAATTTTCTGTAGAATACTGTATCTTCACTTCATGAAAATTCCTCCTCACTGCTCATGCCTAACTGTAATTTCTTATAGGAAAAACTGCTGGTGAGAATGCAAACTGGTGCAGCCACTCTGGAAAGTAGTATAGAAGTTCCTCAAAAAGTTAAAAATAGAACTACCCTATCACCCAGCAATTGGTATTTCCCCAAAGATTACAAAAGTACTAATTCAAAGAGATACATGCTCCCTGATGTTTATAATAGCTTTAGTTACAGCAGCCATATTATGGAAAAACCCCAATGTCCATTGAATGATGAATGGATGAAGAAGAGGTGAATACACACACACACACACACACACACACACACACTCACATGAACTTGACTATTACTCAGCCATGCAAAGAATGAACTCTTACCATTAGAAATGACATTGGCTGTAGAGGTACTGGTTTCCATATAGGGCACAGTTCCAATGGAAGACCCAAGAAACTGCTGTTGAAATTTAAGCTACGACTTTCATTCAGCTCATGCTCCTCATGCCAAGGCACACAAAGAGTAAGGGAATAGTACTATACTAATCTGCTTAATTAATTGATCTATTCAGAGGAGGTGAGTCTGCTTCTATACATTGAGGACAGGAAAGAATATCTTTAGTGCTTAGTGATCCATAATGTACCTGTCCACGCCCCATTTAAATACTACAATACAAGTATCGTAGTAATGTCCTGAGAAGTGGATGATAGGCTGAAGGACTGGTTTAACCTGGGCAAATCACGTAGAGCAGTGGAAAGGTTAACTAAATGTGGAGATAATGATAAGTATCAGTTATAGCCTGGATATAAACTATGGCTGTGGTCTTTCTCTTTTAAAATTATCCAGGAAAAAGTCTATTCAGAATCTTGGAAGAATGGTTGTCCACTCAGATAAATTTATAAGTAGATCTGAGTGATATAGGAGATGGACTATGCTATATAACAAGGCACTCTATCTAGATCCTCGGTTCATAGCCAACACGTCCAACCCCCATCCTTTGGGATTATTATAACTAATTCTCTCAGTAGAAACTGCCCCAGTCATAGAGAACTGCTTCAAGAAATCATACCCTCTGTTAGGGAGGGGCCTGTGGCATGACTGGTGCAAAAATGAATTGGAGGCAAGTTTGGCCATCTGGGATCTAGCACTCCATATATAGGATTGGCTGAAGCTTCAGCTGCCATGTCATTGAGAGTCAAATTCTCTCTTTTCCCGGTCTTGCCCTTCTTACTTCCTTATAGGACTGAATTTCAGGAGCACTCTTCAATAAATATTCTGTATGCAACTGTCTCCTTAGAGTCAGTTTCTAGGGAATTCATCATAAGACAATATGCTTGAAAAATTCTGTCATATCCAATCTGCCTGCTGTCATTCTTTAAAAAACAAATAAGGTGCTATTTTCTCTATCTAGCTTCATACCCAAAGTCATGTGAAGATGCCTGTTCTGAAATTCATGTGCTCTTCTCATCTATGTCTACATACCTTCTGGTGGCTCTTCTGAACTTGCCGTGTCTTCATTTGTTTGTAAACGTGTCTCTTTTATTGAAAATATTAGCCCTTTAAAATGTAGGATAGTTTCCCTTAAAAATTGTCGAATGTCTGTCCAGTCCTTAGTATATAGTTAAAGATGTTTCCTAATTGAATAAAGAATTAGCTAAAATAGCTACTATTTACCAGGAAAAGGCCAGTAGCTTTAATGAGCTCTAACTTAAAAGATTCAGGAAGAAAACATGAAAGATTTAGGACAGCTCAATTTAGCATTATTTATTACTCAGTAATGAAAATATATTTGTCCTTTTGAAGTTAAGTTATAAAAAAAGAAAAGATCTATATAGGTGGAGGATAGAAAAGTATATAGGGATATATATATATATATATATATATATATATATATATATATGTATATATATATATAATCTAAGCACATATATAAATCTATATGTATTTCCAGCTTTTCTTAAGTAAGGTTGTCAAGGTGTATTTCAATGTTTTAATGAATTGTAAATTCCTAGCACATGGGCCCTTCATATTCTTTTGGAACGACAAAAATGTATTTCATTGCCTTACTAGTATATTATTTTAAATTATCCACAGAGTCCATTAGCATAAATAATTGAGTCTTCACGAGATGTATAATGAGAAATATGGATGGCATGAGTCCAAAATCATACTAGAGTCAGTCTCTCTTTCCTTTATTAGTTATTGAAAGCTCTTTCTTGGGCTATCTGTTGCTTGCCAGCTCACTTTGCCTTTTATCAATACAGAACTTCAGTACCTTTCACCAATCAATTCTTTTAGTCTTTGATTCATTTGTTCAACATTCATCTTCAATCACTTACTACAATTTCAGAAATGTTATAGATATTGGGACTATAGTTTTAAAAAGAAATAGTCTCTCAACTTAGGAACTGAAAACAAGCAAAAATGTTACGAATATGAGGGAATTAGGGTAATAACATAGAAGCAGATTTATGCAAAACTTTTGTTATAGCATTACTAATTATAGATGTATGTGGCTATAGATGTACAAAGAAGATGGTGTTATTACAGGAGGAATGATGTAATTATAACTGTGTACTTCATCTTCTTCTATGACTTTATACTTGAGTAAAAGCTATATTTCATATGAGTACTAACTGAGGATTTAATATTTAAGCCTTTAATGATTGCCTAATTATTTTATGGGCAATAGGGTCTTTCAGCTTTTTGCAATGGAAGCTGGTAAGAATTCCATATTTTAAATGTTTTTTTATTGGCTATCTTCCAATATAGACTCTAAGTTGTCATGATACAATTGCTTAACACATAATACATTTTAATTAGTGAATTAATAATAAAAAATATGTTTATGAAAGGTGAAAACAGTGCTTCAGACAAAATGGATTTATGAATCGTCCTGACTCTCTCAGACTCAAGGAATATTTATCTTGTACTGATGGCTTGGAATTCTAATGGAATAGAATAAAAAGAATTTTGGGGGCACCTGGGTGGCTCAGTCAGTTGGGTGTCCAACTTTGGCTCAGGTCATGATCTCGTGGTTCATGAGTTCAAGCCCCACGATGGGCTCTGTGCTGACAGCTCAGCCTGGAGACTGCTTCAGATTCTGTGTCCCCCTCTCTCTCTGCCCTACCCCTGCTTGTGCTCTGTCTCTCTCTGTCTTTCAAAAATGAATAAACATTAAAAAAATTTTAAATAATAATAAAAAGAATGTTTGGTACTTGGTATATACATACCATTTCTTCCCTAATTTTTTTGAGAACATATGGAGTCTAATTTAATGTATAAAATCCATTCAATAGCATTGTCACTAATTTACATTTTATAAAGTATTACATGTTAATTTATGTTAAAATTTTTCTTTTAAAAAAAGTTTATTTATTTATTTTGAGAAAGTGAGACAGATCGAGCAGGGGAGGGGCAGAGAGAGAGGGAGACAGAGAATCCCAAGTGGGCTCTGCACTGTTAGCACAGAGCCCAATGCAAGACTTGAGCTCACAAACCATGAGATCATGACCTGAGTCGAAATCAAGAGTAGGATACTTAACTGACTGAGATGGTGCCCATATGTTAAAGAATTTCTATATATACTTATTAGAAGTATATAGCCATAATGTAAATTTTTGCAATGAGATTATTTTCTGTTATTCAAGTATTTTACAGATACAAATATTTTACAGCAACTTGACTTTCATTCTTAACATATTTATATACTTGAATTTAATTGTTTTCTTATGAAATATTTCAACACTGAATTATACACCTGCTGTGTGCACCCTCTCAATGTTGCCTGCCTCTGCTTCTTGACAGAATAACCTGATTTACTTTTTCTGAATTTCCTCTTTCTTTCTCAGAAATATTCCTAATATTAGTTTATTGTTTTTTCATGGGCAAATGTAGCAGACACTGTTGGCTTACCAGCTATTCCTCTCTTCTCTGATTTTTGAACAATAGGATTTTCTAGCCTTCTCTGTAGTTAGAGGTGACTGTAGAACAGTTCTGAACAACCAGATATAAATTGGAATTGCTTGATATGGTGGTTCCCCAGAAAGCTCTTTAAAAGAAGGCAAAGTCAAGCAAGGGTTTGTGGTAAAGCCAATTATTTCACTGGCTTGCAAGAACAGATTTTGCCCATCTCTTCACAGTTCCACATTTAGTGGCATCATGCTGGTAGTTTGAGTTTAACCATCATGGGACTTATACCACAGAAATTAGCAAATGCTACAAATCAGGCCTTTCCTTAGCCTTCCCCCATCCCACTCCCTAGAAATAGGTCACTATAATACCACTGGGGCAGACTCTTGCCAATTGCCTCTTACTTTTATTCTTTCTTCCTAAAACTCAACAAGTGATGTAAATAGTAAAGTAATAACCAGGTATGGGTATCTCAGGCACAGTGGAACTGCCATATTCATCTTGGGTTGCTTATTTCCAAACTTTTTGTTAGGTGAGAGAATTTAAATTCTTATTTTAGGTAAGCCACTGTCAATATGCATTTTGCTGCAATTGGATACAGTTCTAACATAAAACAGTGATATTTCTGGCAGATGATCTGATGATCTATGTTTCTTATAGAATAACAAATCAATTATCACTATGGTTTTATAGAGAATTGTTATCTGACACATATGTTAGGGAGCAAAAGGCACATCAAATGAGAATTGGTGAGTTTTGATTGGTAGAACTCACTTTGGCAACAGTTGGAATGACCTACATTTTCTCTGGTGATACTCGTTTGTAAGAATGCAGATTTCACATGGAAATTTACTGAGCATTTGAGGATGTAGGGGTCACCTAAAATACATTATGGCCCAAACAACTCATAATAGAAATATTGAATGAAGTTGATATTCTATCATACAGTGACATCTGACTCTCATTTCTTGGTACAGCTGCTCCCAACTTTGCACAAAAATTTACAAGAAGCTATATAGTAAATAAACAGCCACAACTATGTAAAGCACATCGTCCCAAGTTTTGACCGAGAGTCAACACACTGCAGAAATGTGGCTGTAATTTCCATTTTTCCAAGTAACAATGGATGTGGAATGTGAAGCAAACCAGTAGCTTATGCAGGGCATACTACTAAAAACAGAACAAAGTAATTCATCTAAAAGACATCTAAAGAACCTACATCCTTCTTGTATTATATGGTTTAGAAATGCAACTTTGTGCTATTCCAAAATCTCTACAGGAAAAAAAATAAGATAATGAATTATAATTTAGAAAACAGTAGCTATTTAGTAATTTGACTAATGCAACAATATCCCAAGTTTGGTTTAGGAAAACTTTGTACAATACATAAATGAACTATGTCATTTGGTTTCTAAATACCACATTGTATATGTGTATGTCTCTTCACCACCTTGTTATACTTTTGTTTCTATACAATATTTAGTGTTTCCTTTGTGTCTATCCTGCCTTGTTAAAATTTTACATTTTTATTTCCTTTCAGAAAATTATACTAGAAGCATATATAATAAAAGAGGCTTTCAGGGAATTATAGTAATCACAAAAAGTTGATTCTTCTAAAACACATATTGTCCTTCTCAAGTAGTTCTGATTATCGCCTCTGAAATAGGGAAATATTTTCTTTTGGACTCTGAGAAAGCAGCACCAAATATATAAGATTGGGGATATATTTTGCTAGGAAAATAAACTATTAAAAGACAAAAATCAATCAATTTATGCGTATTGTATATTTTTCATTTATGTATTTCCCAATAGTTTGATTATATGATCATTAAAATCTAACAAGCCTAAGATGTGTAAGAATACCTTCAAAACCTTATTAGGAACGCATATTCTCATCCTCTTACCAAAGCACTACTGACTCAGTTGATCTGATGTTGATATGGACCAGCAATGTTAAATTTTCCACAGCATCTCATGTGTGTCTGCTACGAGTGAGCCTCAACCCATGAATCTCAAAAGGTTAAATTAAAGGGATAATTTATACTCTAAAATTAAGAAAGCATTGTTCAATTCCTACCTGATTTGGGTCAGGGAAGTCTATGCTTTTTTTTACAGCATCAATATGTATGACATAAAAGCAGTTCCAAGATAAAAGAAACTCACTTATCTGAATCCTGAGGGAAAATGAGAAAATTTGAAAACCCTTCTCAGTAGATTTTGATGTGGCCCCCAAAGTGTTTAGGATGAGGATGGGTTTGGATGTGGAAGAATGTGGCTCATGACACCTGGTTCAGCAAGATACTGACATTAAAAAAAGTCTATTACCCTGCTCACTGCCATAACAAAATACCACAGAAAGGGTAGCAACATAAATTTATTTATTACAATTCCAGAGGCTGGGAAGTCCAAGATCAAGGTGCCAGGAAGGTAGGTTTTACGCTGAGGCCTCTTCTCTTGGCTTGTAGGCAGCTGCAGTCTTGATGAATGCTCATATCACCTCTCCTTTGTGCAAGAGAGCAAAAGGAAGCTCTCTGACATCTCTTCTTACAAGTACAGTAATCCTATGTGATCAAGACCTTTATGACCTCATTGAACCTTAATTACTTCCTTAAAGGCTTCATGTCCAAGTGTAACTGTATTGGCTGTCTGGGTTCAGCGTATGAATTTGGAAGGAACAGAAACATGCAGTTCATAACAGGTATGCATTTGTTAGATTTCCTGAGCATTGATCTCAATAACGATATTGTCCAAATATTACAGGTTAAAAGCCAAAATCAGGAAATTATTTCAAACGCTAAAATTTTTATTTCTTTTATCACTCCAAAATAGTTAGTATCTTTTTTAAATCCACACAAGTAAATTGGAAAAGACAAAGAATACAAAAGAATAAATGCAAAATATACCTTAAAAAGAGTTTGTTTATAGTGTAAACGAGGGAAAAATGTAGAAAAACTCACAATGCTGTTTATGTAAAGTAAGTTACATATACAATTATAAGGATAAAAAATACTTGTAATTTCTAAGTAGGTCAACAAATAAAAAGAAACATACCCAAACACTATAATAGTGCTTTGTGAGGAGGACTAGGAATAAGAGTGGGGAATAGTGCTAAAAAAGAATGAAAATAAAATTTAAAATGATAGAGACATCAATTGGACTCATAATAATATTATGTACCATCATCTAGGTATATGATTAATCTGATTAACTCACCTGTATGTGAGAACCATTTAAAAAAAAGAAAAAAGAGAGGAATACATGAACAAATAATTAACAAAACCAACAGCTAAAAAACTTGTGAAGATATTTCCTTATTTCCTTAAAAGGTGAGATTCAGTTGTCTATAGAATTGGAAAATTTAGTTAATCCTGGCAAGTGTATGTTCAATTTGAAATTATATATGGAAAAGGAACTTAATTGTTGTAAGCTTTCTAAAATTATTTTTGCCATATGGATCAATTCTTAATAAACTTAACTATCAATAGTTCCCATTCTAAACATATGACCTAAGAAAACAGAAATCTTGACCAAAAGAAGTGTAAAATTTTCCACCTCAAAAATAAAAAATAATATAAACATCACAATAACAACAATTATTTAATTAGGTATGATTATATATATACATATATATATCTTATATGTATATATATGCTTATGTATGCTTATACATAAGTGAATTGAATGTCAGCCAAGATATGAGGGACATGTGGGAGGAATGAGGATTATTTTGTAATTACAACATAATAACACTATTCAAGAAATGGTATAGTGTTATTTGAAAGTGGAATTTGATTAACTGTAAATGTGTATTGCAAACTCTAAAGCAACTACCCCAAAAAAAGGTAAAAAAGATGTATAATCAATATACTAGGAATGGGGAGAGACATGGAATCACAAAATGCTTAATTAAAACCACAAAAGACAGAGTTGCCTGGATGGCTTGGTTGAGCAAATGACTTTTGATTTCAGCTCAGGTTATGATCCCAGGGTGGTGGGATCAAACCCTGAGTCAGGCTCCATGCTCAGCTTAAGCTCAGCTCCCCCACTCATGCTCTCTCTCTTTCTCTCTCTCTCTCTAATAAAGAAATTAAATTAAATTAAAAATAACCACAAAAGACATAATAAAGAGTGGAATACAAAAATAAGAACAAAGAAGAGGGTAAACAAATAGAAATAGGATGATAATAAATATCCAGTAATATCCAGTAATAAATAAATATCCAGTAATAATAAATATCCAGTAATAAATAGGATAGATATTAATCCAACTGTATCAATAATCACTTTGAACATCAGTGGTCTAAATGTACCAATTAAATGACATAGATTTAGTCACAGTGACTTACAGACATAGAGTGAATCAAAAGAAAGACCCAACTAAATGTCTATAAGAAACCCACTTTAAATATAAGAAATGTATGCATTAAAAGCAAATGGGTAGAGAAAAATATACCATGCTAACACTAATAAAAAAACAAAAACAAAAACAAAAGTAGTAGGGGCTCCGGGGTGGCTCAGTGGGTTAAGCATCCAACTTTGGCTCGGGTCATTATCTCATGGTTCATGAGTTCAAGCCCTCTTTGGGCTCTGTGTTGACAGCTAAGAGCCTGGAGCCTGCTTTAGATTCTGTGTCTCCCTATCTTTCTGCTCCTTTCCCACTCGCACTCTGTCTCTCTCTCTTTCTCAAAAATAAATAAACATTAAAACTTAAAAAAAAAACAAGAGTAGTTTTATTAATTTCAGACAGAACAGACTTCAAAGAAAGGAAAAGTATCAGGGGTTAAGAAGGGCATTACATAACGATAAAGGGGTCAATTCCCCAAGAAGACATAACAATCCTTAACATGTATGTTACTGACAACAGATCTTCAAACTATGTGAGACAAAAACTGATACAGCTACAAGAAATAGATGAATGTACTATCTATCATAGTTGGAACCTTCAACACCCCTTTCTTAGAAATGGACAGATCCAGCAGAAAAAATCAGTAAGGATGGAGTTGCACTCAGCAACACCATCAATTGACCGGGTAGAAAGTACATCTATAGACTACTTCTCTGAACAACATCACAGTGCACATTCTTCTTCTCAGGCTCACCATGGAACATTCACCAAAATAGACTACATTCTGAGCCACAAAATATACCTTAACAAATTTAAAAGAATAGATGTTAAAGAGTGACTGCTCTCAGACCACAGTGGAATTAAACTAGACCTGGATAGCAGAAAGGTAACTGGAAAGTCCCAAAATATGTGGAGATTAAATAATGCACTTCTAAATAAAACATGGGTCAGAGAAGAAATCTCAAGGGTAATTAAAAATACTTTTAAGTAAATGAAAATGAAAATATCAGTTGTAACAAATGAATTGCTCTAGTGAGGGAGAATAGATAATGGGGGGGAGTTAGGCATGTGTGGTGATGGGGTATTTGGGAAATCTCTTTACTTTCCCCTCCATTTTTGCCATGAACCTTATTAAACTGCCCTAAAAAAATAAAGTCTTTTTTCCCTTTTTAAATTTATTTTTTTTTATTCGAATCCTAGTTAACATAGGGTGTAATAATGATTTCAGAAATAGAATTTAGTGATTCATACCTTACATATAACACCCAGTGCTCATCCCAACAAGAGTCCTCCTTAATGCACATTACCCAATTAGCCCATCCCCACACCCAACACCCCACCAGCAACCCACAGTTTATTCTCAAAAATTAAAGTCTTAATAAAATATTTTTATGGCATGCTCTAGGAAGACCAAAAAATCAAAATTAAGTTCTTTTTTTTAACTTTTTAAAAATGTTTATTTATTTTTGAGAGAGACAGAGACAGAATGTGAGTGGGTTAGGGGCAGAGAGAGAGGGAGACACAGAATCTGAAGCAGGCTCCAGGCTCCAAGCTAATAGCACAGAGCCTGATGCGGGGCTCAGACTCAGGAGCTGTGAGATCATGACCTGAGCTGAAGTTGGACGCTCAACCGACTGGGCGACCCAGGTGCCCCTGAAGATTTTTTTTAATGTTTATTTTTGAGATAGAAAGAGACAGTATGAGCAGGCAAGAGGTAGAGAGAGGAGACACAGAATCCAAAGTAGGGTCCAGGCTCCGAGCTGTTAGCACAGAGCCCAGCATGGGGCTTGAACTTACAAACTGTGAGATCACGACCCAAAGTCGGACACTTAACCGACTGAGCCACCCAGGCACCCCTCAAAATTAAGTTCTAATAAAGGAAATTTGTTTCATGAAACATACTTTCTGAGAAGGAAATGTAAAGGAAAAAGTGGCCTGGCAACATATTAGAGAACATTTTGGCTGTGGGTTGCCACAAAAGTTAAAACTTTCTTTTCAGTACTAAATCAGGCTCTGTGCAACATAGGTGGTAATAAGTAGTGAATTAACACAGGGTACCAGATCTTCTTAGGATGTTTTATGTTTTGCATGACTCTGGGAAGGTAATTAACAGTGTAAGATCCTCAAGTTCCTTAGACGTATGTAAATTTGTGGCAGAAATACTTAACCTAAAATAGGTTGTGAGGCTTCAAGGAGATGACACGAGGAACAAGCGCTGAGATTGCCATATGGTAGGCTTTCAAAAAATAACACGTATTTTTGCTATATTTTCTCCTGTAATAATTTGATACAGCATATTGTTAGGACTTCTTAGTGGCTGATCTTACAAATTTCTTTTGATGTTAAACAGGTAAAGTCTCACTTAGATGTCTTGTCACCTTTCATTTCACTAATTGCCAGGAAACAATCATGGCAAAAGGGGTTAAATATATTCTTTATATATATTATTAAAAAGTTATTAAAAATAACTTATTTATAAACCTGGATACGAAGCGTATTTCACAACACTTGGAATGCAACATTAATATTCTTGCCGCATAAGTATTCTCTATCTTGCTCTTTGCAGTTCCTTAGAAAAATCAGATAGCTAAAGTGGTACTAGAAATAGATTGCCAATACATAAAAGGTTTCTTTTCACTTTAATTGCTGCATGACATTTCGGTTTACAGGTAATATGTATCTTTAATCTGAATTGCACAGCGTTTAACTTGCTATACTTAAATGCTCCAAAAATGAATGACCTTACATTTACCAAAATCTAAACTGGGTAGTGAAGCTCAAAGCTGAAGCATTCATCTTGATAATAGCCAAGAAGTCAATTGAATTTCTTTTCCGAAGAAGAACTGAGTCACTTTGAGCTATTTTCAGTAAATTTTATGTTTGTTCACTCAAGTCAGGGTCTCAAAGAGAATTGTTTACATATTGTAAACACTCAGCCAAAGCACATTTAGTTGAAAGAATATAAGAATTTCTCCATATTTTTATGTGGTTTAATGATCTTTAAAGGCAAAAAAATTAAGTTTTTATTTAAATTCCAATTAATTAACACACAGTGTAATATTAGTTTCAGGTGTACAATACAGTGATTCAACACTTCCATACTACACCCGGTGCTCATGATAACAAGCGCACGCCTTAATCCCCATCATAAGGCAAATATTGTTATTCTTAAAAGTTTCCTGCATATATGATGAGTCTACATACCTCAAAATAAAAAGGGGTTTTCATTTTGTTGTTTTGTTTATAGACTTAGAGCTGATTGATATTTACAGTTTGCTATGTTTTCTTCAGTCCCTTCTATAAATTTGACAATACCTATTTTTAAATGATTGATGTGATACTTTTATTGGTTTTATTCAAAGAGTAACTTTGCAGTGAGATATAGTAAGTATCGAATGTAAAGTTTACTAAAAGAGGCTGTAAAAAACTATAATCATGAACCAGGTGTAACAGACTCAAATAAGCAGCAATGTCCTCACTGGTACCATTTGTAAAGTTTAAATTACTGAACAGCAGCGAATCATTCTTCTTCGTTCCTTTCAGCAGTATGAAGTTAGCAAGCACTTTTAGGCCTCGGTAATGAAGGCCTAATCAACTTGTTGGCACCTGCATGCTGTTTAATGCAGCACACAACCATTTTGCAGCCACTTCCATTGGTGACAATCTATGATTGGGCATGCATTTTCCCCTTCAGGGTGTATATTCAATATCAATATGATGAAAATGTAAGCCATTCACACAACAGTGAAGAATGGTAGAGATTTATAATGTTTTTTCAAAGTGTTTATTTATTTATTTTCAAAGAGAGTGAGTGGCGGAGGGGCAGAGAGAGAGGGAGACAGAATCCCAAACAGGCTCCACATTGTCAGTACAGCGTCCAATGTGGAACTCAAACCAAGGAACCGTGAGATCATGACCTGAGCCGAAATCAAGAGTCAGATACTTAACTGACTGAGCCACCCAGGTGCCCTAAGAATTATAATGTTTTGAGCAACTACATGTGATACTCTCTTAAATCTCAAAGCTAAATATTATCTTGATTTTACCGATTAGGAAATGTAGGTTTAGAAAATTCAAAGCAATCAAAAACCTATTTGTTTCTTGGGTTGACGTTTGAATTTACAATTTCCTAATTCCACAAAAACATACTATATACATAGGTTCAATCACAGATAAATTCAAACAGGGCAAATTTTTATTTTTCTAAGTTGCCCCATTTCCCGTTATAATGTTGACCTGGGAAAGTTATGCATTCATTTATTTGTTATTCATTGCATTTATTTATGAACATAAAGAGTGAGGCTTTAATAAATGTCATTTCTAAGATGCAAGGACTTCCATGGAACACGTAGTTTGCTGTCATAGCCAGGTTCCTACTAGTAGGCAGGAAGAAGTTAGAGTCAGGGGGTCTTGTCTGTTTTCTAAAGGATCCTGCAGTGTAGGGATACACATCACTTCTTTTCATTTCCGTTAAGGATGGCATGGTCAATGGGAACTCATTTTGCTGTGGGATCAGGAAAAGACAATTTCCAGCTAGGAACTCTAAATTACAGTTTAAGTGTATTAGTATGGAAAAAGGAGAAAGTAGATCTTAGTGCACAGGCTCCCTGTCTGCCACAACCACTCTAATCCACACAAACCGAACTGTTGAGGATCCTGGAGAAGACATGGCTTCTGGTCAACCCTCAAGCTGGACCTGGCCAATGGAGGCTCCTCATCACCCATCCTCCTTGAAAGGTACATTCTGTCAGCTCCCGTGGTGGGAGCTGTTTTCAAGGGAGCCATTTTCAAAGACTCAGGCTTGAGAGAGCAATGTGGTGTTGAGAGTATCTGGACAGTATATATGACTGAACCCAGCTAAAGACTCTGTGTAAACTTTTATGATCTTGGCAGGTGGGTGAGGAGATCTACTTGTCTTGATGCTGCCCCAAACCAGCCTTGTATATAAGTTCCCTTTGTTTTTAAAACTGCCATCCACAGTCTGAAATCTGCCTCTCTCTGCAGTCTCTCTCTGCCCTCTGTGTATTTCAAACCAACACTACCCCTTCCTGGGAAATTATCTTCAGCTTATTATTTGTTTTAAACTTTTTTCTTAATCTAGTGTACTCCCTTTTGATATGGCTTTTCTGTGGAATGACAGAGTAACCAGGATTCTACCCAGAAGTCCCACTGTATCCTTTGAGTTAGTTCAAACAGCAACAACTCATGGTGCTCTGAAGTGAGTGTAGTTATTAATATGAACCCAAGAACAAAGTAAGAATTAAGTCTGTTTCACAGAACTGCTGAAAATTCAGGGGGAATTTTCAAGTTTCATACGATGGAGACGTATTAGTTATATGTAGTTTAGAGTGGGTTTGAATGTAGAAAAGATGACACAGCGTGAGTAAAGTGATCTTAAGTGTTCACTTTGCTGACACCTATCTATCTATGTCTTCCTATCTGTCATCTGTCATCTTTCATCATCATCTACCTACCTATAGGACATGATCATTTATGTATCCATGTCATTGTGTGTATCAGTACTTTCTTTTTTCTTTTTTTTCTTTCTTTCTATTTTTGTCTCCAAAATGTTTTTTATTTTATTACTTTTTTTCTGAATTTAATTTTTTTTTTAAATTTGCATTAGTTAGCATATAGTGCAACAATGATTTCAGGAGTAGATTCCTTAGTACCCCTTACCCATTTAGCCCATCCCTCCTCCCACAACCCCTCCAGTAACGCTCAGTTTGTTCTCCATATTTATGAGTCTCTTCTATTTTGTCCCCCTTCCCCTCCCTGTTTGTATATTATTTTTGCTTCCCATCCCTTATGTTCATCTATTTTGTCATCTATATGAGTGAAGTCATATGATTTTTGTCTTTCTCTGACTGACTAATTTCACTTAGTTTAATACCCTCCAGTTCCATCCATGTAGTTGCAAATGGCAAGATTTCATTCTTTTTGATTGCCGAGTAATACTCCATTGTGTGAGTGTGTGTGTGTGTGTGTGTGTGTGTATACACACACACACACACACACACACACATATATAATATATACATATATATACCACTTCTTTATCCATTCATCCATCAATGGACATTTGGGCTCTTTCCATACTTTGGATATTGTTGATAGTGCTGCTATAAACACGGAGGTTCATGTGTCCCTTCAAAACAGCACACCTATATCCCTTGGATAAATGCCTAGTAGTGCAATTGCTGGGTTGTAGGGTAGTTCTATTTTTAGTTTTTTGAGGAACCTCCATACTGTTTTCCAGAGTGGCTGCACCAGCTTGCATTCCCACCAACAATGCAAAAGAGATCCTCTTTCTCCACATCCTCGCCAACATCTGTTGTTGCCTGAGTTGTTCATGTGAGCCATTCTGACAGGTGTAAGGTGGTATCTCATTGTGGTTTTGATTTGTATTTCCCTGATGATGAGTAATGTTGAGCATTTTTTCATGTGTTGGTCGGCCATCTGGATGTCTTCTTTGCAGAAGTGTGTATTCATGTTTTTTGCCCATTTCTTCACTGGATTATTTGTTTTTTGGGTGTTGAGTTTGATAAGTTCTTTATAGATTTTGGATACTAACCCTTTATCTGATATGTCATTTGCAAATACCTTCTCCCATTCTGTCAGTTGCCTATTAGTTTTGCTAATTGTTTACTTTGCTGTGCAGAAGCTTTTTATTTTGATGAGATCCCAGGAGTCCATTGACATCCATTGACATTTAGAGTGAGTACTGAAAGATATGAATTTATTGCCATTATGATGCTTGTAGAGTTGGAGTTTCTGGTGGTGTTCTCTGGTCCTTTCTAGTCTTTGTTGCTTTTGGTCTCTCTCTCTCTCTCTCTCTCTCTCTTTTTTCTTCCCTCAGAGAGTCCCTCTTAAAATTTCTTGCAGGGCTGGTTTAGTGGTCACGAACTCCTTTTATTTTTGTTTGTCTGGGAAACTTTTACTCTTTCCTTCTATTTTGAATGACAGCCTTGCTGGATAAAGAATTCTTGGCTTCATATTTTTCTGATTCAGCACATTGAATATATCCTGCCACTCCTTTCTGGCCTGCCAAGTTTCTGGGGATAGGTCTGCTGCAACCCTGATCTGTCTTCCCTTGTAGGTTAGGGACTTTTTTTCTGTTGCTAATTTCATGATTCTCTCCTTGCCTGAGTATTTTGCGAATTTGACTATGATATGCCTTGTTGATGGTCAGCTTTTATTGAATCTAATGGGGGTCCTCTGTGCTTCCTGGATTTTGATGTCTGTGTCTTTCCCCAGGTTAGGAAAGTTTTCCGCTCTGATTAGCTCACATAACCCTTCTAGCCCTATTTCTCTCTCTTCCTCTTCTGGGGCCCCTATGATTCTGATGTTGTTCCTTTTTAATGAGTCACTGATTTCTCTAATTCTTATATTGTGCTCTTTTGCCTTCATCTCCCTCTGTTTTTCTCCTTCATTATTCTCTATAACTTTGTCCTGTATATCGCTGATTCTCTGTTCTGCCTCATCCATCCTTGCCGCCATGGCATCCATCTGTGATTGCAGCTGAGTTATAGGATTTTTAATTTCATTCTATTTTTTACTTCTTTTATCTCTGGAAAAAGGGATTCTAATCTACTTTCAACTCCAGCTAGTATTCTTATTATCGTGATTCTAAATTCTGGTTCAGACATCTTGCTTGTATCTGTGTTGGTTAAATCCCAGGCTGTTGTTTCTTCGTGCTCTTTCTTTTGGGGTGAATTCCTTCGTTTTGTCATTTTGAAGGGAGAAAAAGAGTTAATGAGGTAAAAAAAATTAAAAACATATTAAAAGTAAAAAAATATTAAAATTAAAAAATTAAACACACACACACACACACAAATTGAATAAATGATGCTAGATCCTAGGTGTGTTTTGGTCTGGGTGTTGAAAGTGGTTTGACAGAGTAGAGGAAAAAAAGGGGGAGGGAAAAGAAAAAAAAGGAAATCTTTTCAGAATTTGAAAAAATGAATACACTGAAGTAGACTAAAATGAGATATGGGAGTAAAATAGAATTTGAAAAAGTTACACAAAAGTAAAGAATATAGTAGAAAAAAATTAAAAATATTTTTAATAAAAATTAAAAATTAATATGATTTTTTTCTTTTCCTGTATTCAAGAAAAAGAAAAGAAACAGAAAAGAGGAAAAAGACAAAAAGAAAATTAAAAAAAGGAAATCATTTGAAAATTTGAAAATGTGAATACACTGTAGTACTCTAAAATAATATGATGGAAGTAAAATGGAATTTGAAAAAAATTACATGAAAGCCAAAAATATAGTAAAAAAATTAAATAAAAATATTTTTAATAGAAATGGAAAGTAAAAATGAAGTTTTTTCTTTCTGCATTCAAGAAAAAGAAAAGAAATAAAAAAGACAAAAAAAGAAAAAGAATGAAAAAAAGGAAATTGAGAATTTGAAAAGGCGAGTACACTGAAGTAGACTAAAATAAAATGATGGAAGTAAAATAGAATTTGAAAAAAATTACACAAAAGTAAAAAATATAGTAATAAAAATTAAAGAAAAATGTTTTTAATAAAAATTTAAAATAAAAATGAACGTTTTCTCTTTCTGTATTCAAGAAAAAGAAAAGAAGTGTAAAAGAGAAAACAGAAAGAAAATTGAATAGATGGACCTGCTAACAGATTGAAGTAGGACTGAAATTACTTCATTTTCCTGTAGAAGTCAGACTATGAATCACTTTATAGTCCAGAAACTAAGCCAGTGGTGAGACTTGTGTTCTTGAAGAGGGAAGTTGGCCCAGTTGGGTGGGGCTCAGTGTAATGGCTCCACTCTCCACTAGATGGTGCTGCTAGCCTACTGGGGTGGAGTGTTTGGAGTTCTAGGTGCCTGTGTGCATGTGCAGGAGCGGTGAAAATGGCGCCACCCAGCTACCCAGTCTCTAGTATCAGAACTCTGTTTTTCCCAGTTAAGCAATCACGCACCCATCTGTTTTCAGCTTTCATCCACTCCCCGCTTCTTCACTGTCCGTGACCAGGCCCCAGGCAGTACCTCTCTCCCAGTTTTGTCTCAGATGCAGCTGTTTCCCCAGGGCCCTTACTTCTGAAGGACTGAGGCTTTGACCCGTTCCGCCCCTCTGCAGGAGGGTCTCACCTAGCAATGGCCGAATGAGCAATGTCCGAATGTCGGCTGCACCCAGGAATGCTTGCTGCACCCTTCTGCTGCCGGAGCCCCGAGACTGCAGCCGGGTGCCAGCCCACCCCAGAAAAAGTTCGCGAGATAGTGCAGCAGCAGCTTTTTGGGGATTATGGAAAATCACAACACACATCTGGTGCCAGGCTTCACCTTTAACAACCTGGTTCCAGCACCAGTGAATGTGGCCATTTTCTGGGGTCTGCTGAGACCAGGTGGCTTCAACAGTCTCTACCAAATGTCCTTCCAGCAGTGGAACTGCTTTTCCCCGTGTGGCCCAAGAACCTCCCGGACCACACACTGTTCCTGGGGATTCGCCCTTCTCACCAGAGCACCACCAGGTATCGAGCTGTGGAGTTGCAGACTTTGCACTCCTCTTGTTTACAGTCTTAATGGAATTTAAACCCTCTCCTTTCTCCTTTCTCCCTTTTTAGTTTAGTCCCCACAGCTGTTTCCAATTTTCCACTTTCTCTCCAGCTGCTTTTGGGGAGGGGTGCTTTTCCCGTATTCTCCCCACCCCAACCCCCCATCTCCATCCTCTCTCTGCCTGCAAAAGCACCTCCCTTCCCACGGCTTCTCCCTCTGCAAGTTCACCTCTCCACCCCACATACCTGCTGAATTCTGTGGTTCAGGTTGTACAGATTGTTGTGTTAATTCTCCAATCAGTTTTCTAGGTGTGCAGGATGGTTTAGTGTTGGTCTGGCTGTATTTCATGGACGCGAGACACACAAAAAACTTCCATGCTGTTCCACCATCTTGGCTCCTCTCTCTTTTTTTCTTTTTATACTGTGTGGTACAGTCTTATGTGAATGTGCTCTAATTTTTCTTATGTATTCTCATGTTGATGCACATCTGGGTTGTTTCCAGTTTGGGGATATTATGAATACAGCTCCTATGAATGTTCTTGTGTAAGTTGTACACACACACACACACACACACACTACATATCGTTTCATTATACTTAGCATATTCAGGTACAGAAATACTGCATCATAGGGTAAGTGTTTTTAGCTTTATATTAAACTGTCATAGTGACTGCATTGTCCAGCAATGTGTGAGTGCCTAGTTACACCGATTCAATATCATTTTATATTGTGTGTGTGCGTGTGTACATTTTTGGCCATGTTAGAGGGTATTAGAGAGTGTTTTGATGTTTTAAAATGCATTTCCCTAATTGCTAATAGTGTTGAGCTTAGTTCATGTCTTTTGGACACTTGTGTATTTTCCATCTTCTTTTGTTATTTGTTTTTCACATTTTTAAATAGATTCATTTTTATTTTTGAGAGAATCCTTTATATATTGTGCATTGGAGCATGTATTATTCATATCTTCCAGTCTATAACTTGTTTATTCATTTTCAAAAGGATATATTTGCAGTAGACAATTTTGTTTTGAGAGAGAGAGCATGAGGGGGGAGGAGGGGAAGAGATTAAGAAGGGGACAGAAGATCTGAACCAGGCTCTGTGCTGACAGGAGCAAGCCCTATGAGGGGCTTGAACTCATGAACCACAAGATCATGACCTGAGCCCAAGTAGGATACTCAATCGACTGAGGCATCCAGGTGCCTCAGTGGAAAAATTTTAATAAAATTAGATTTAACTTTTCATTTGTTGTCTTTTATGAGTGTTTTAAATGTCCTGTTTAAGAAAACTTTGTCCACACCAAGGTTGTGAAGATGCTTCCTTATCTTTTCTTCTAGAAACTTATACTTTTGGTTTTTATGTTTATGTCTATGGTTCTAACTTTTATGTTTAGGTATATGGTCCATCTGAAAGTAATATTTGTGTATGGGTGACTAGCCAGTTTAGGCTAGTAATTTTCCATAATCCAGGTGTTTCATTTGTTTACAATCTATTTTCCATTGAATTGAACTAGTGTCTTGGTTAAAACATTTTCTTGACTAAATACCTGTGGGGCTATTTCTTGACTCTCAATATGTTGCTTTGACTTTTGTGTTTATCCCTATACTAATAACACACTCTCTTGATGAGTGTAGCATTATGGGAATCCTTAAATGAGGTATTTAAGTTCCCAGTGCTGTTTTAATTATTCAGTATTGTTTTGCTCTTCTTTGTACCTTCCATGTCTATGTAAATTTTAGAATAGGTTTCTGTCACTTTCCAGAATTTTTCTCTGTGCTTGCATTTTGTTATTCTTTCACAAGATTATTTAAAATAATTATCATGGTTATTTTTAAGTAGGTTTAAATTCTTCCACACTTTAAATTACAAAATCTGACTAGTTTCCATATATGTTCCTATGGACTATTTAATCTGCCAGCCATATAGACATGGTCTTGCTTTTTCATGTAGACGTGAGATGTTTTTATTGTGTAAAAGGACAATAGAGATTAAGGTAAATAATATTTATCCCTCCCTATGACAAGTATCTTTTTTTTTTTTGGTCAGGTCACTGGTATTGGGGGATGTGTTCATCTAATCGTCTAATCTTTGGTATAGCTCTAGGGTTTATTGACTTCTCTTAGATTCAATTCACTACTGTCTTCAAATATATGGAGACTGGCATAAGGATTTTCCCTTCAAAAACTATTAGGATCTGAATACTGGAAAGGTTCTAAAAAGCCTTAGATACTTTATAGCTGGAGAATTTCTACTTTTGGCCAAGATGAAGTAAGATGGACTCCATGTTACTCTCACATCTGAAGCAACCTAAAAAAAGCAGAAAACACACTTGAAACAACAACTATCTGAACACTAGATACCAGAAAACAAAGTATAGTGATCCTTGAAAGACTGGGAACAAATCAGGTGAGCTTTGTGATTGCCCAAGGTCATTTTCTTTTTTTTTTTTTTTTTTTTTTTTCAACGTTTATTTATTTTTGGGACAGAGAGAGACAGAGCATGAACAGGGGAGGGGCAGAGAGAGAGGGAGACACAGAATCGGAAAAAGGCTCCAGGCTCTGAGCCATCAGCCCAGAGCCCGACGCGGGGCTCGAACTCCCGGACCGCGAGATCGTGACCTGGCTGAAGTCGGCCGCTTAACCGACTGCGCCACCCAGGCGCCCCGACCAAGGTCATTTTCTTAAGAGAGTTTCCTGCCTGTGACATAGTGGGAGAACCCAAGTGGATCATAGCAGACTCCCCAAATTAAAGAGATAGAGCTGAAAATCCAAGGAGGCCAAGGTGGCTAGAGTTCGCAAGCCAGAACATCAGAGAGGGGACAGCTGTGTAAAGAAGGGACCCCAGGAAACTACAGAGGGCCCTCTGAAGAATTCAGGTGAGTACTGATCAGCAAATGCACATGAGGGAACTACTCAGTGCTTGAGAAAGAATCATCCAAAAGGATTAGCAGTAGTAGTATGGCCACAAGACCATAAACAGTGCCTGTTCCCAACAGCAATACTGAGAAATTTCAAAATGAGATGCTCAAAAAGATCTTGCCTCAGTTGTGGGTAATAAGTAGCTCTAGACTAAACAAGTCTTTGGTCCTCTATAATAAAGCAAGACACAAAAGGATCCAAGTTTCCAAGTATCTTCATTGTGTCCAATAACAACAACATAAAATAAAAAATATATGGTATCCAAAGAAACCAAAAATGCATAGAAACAGTAACATATAACTGTACTGAGAATAAAAATAAATACACTGAAACTTACATTGTGCTTTCTACTCTTGTCACCAAGCACTGTATTTTAATAATTTATTAAATTATTGCTGTTGCTATAATTATTATTGTTGCTATCTTACATCTATTCTGTGCTTCTGATTGTTGCATAATACTTCCTAGCGCTCATCTATCACATTATAGCTATCATTTCTCCTGGTGATTGAAAAGAACTTATGACCAAATCACTACCAGCACCATCAGTGCTGCAATTAATATTTCCTTATTCACCTGTTCCACAATTGCTCCTTGGTCCTTAATCTATTCTCATATAGAAATTAATCTTCACATGTATTTCTTTAATCCATTCACCTTATACCCTTCATTCTACAGCTTTTGTTCACCCAATATCTTAAATCTCTCAGCTTATAAACAATCCTTGGAATCCAATACGGTAATATGAGACTTGGAGGATTTTCTCACTGAAAAGAGATTTTGAGTAACCATATGCCAAATCTGATTTTCTCCAAAAGTTCTATCAAAATCAAAAGAAAAATATGAGTAAAAAAAAACCACATGGTAAATAAACTTGAAATGGAAAGTTTATTGGAAAGGAAATTGGAAAGAAGGTAGTAAATTCAATCAAAATATTGTAAGAATAACTAATGTGTAGTGTCAAAGTGCTTAAATAATCTGTGAGAAAAGCGTGATACTAAAATTATGTTTATGAAGTGTACTTTATGTCCTTGTGTTCTGCAGTTAAACTTAGGTTTCTGTTATGCTTTATATTTTTTGTACCTTTCATGATAAAATATATTTAAAAAGTATTCCAATCATCAAAAAAACCTATCATCTTTTCTTCATTTTGTAAATGTTTCTTGCAATTATGGAAATTGCCTTCAAAATTCATTTAATATTCATATTGGAATAAAGCATCTGTTGTGGCAGATGGGGCAAATGACATCAAGTTCAGCTGTTTAAATAACCCTTAAGGATCAATGTGTAGTTTACAAAAATAATTTGTAATTCATTTTGGATTAATTAATTTGAATTTATGGTGTTCCATAAAGCATACTGCAGCTGCTCCCAGCACTGAATTGATTATATTCAACTGGTTACTCCTCCTAAAACATGCATTTTGACAGAGAGAAGATAATGCTCCCCATTATTCATTCTTTAGCTTTATCGATAAACACAATCTTCAAAAAAATCTGATAGATTTTAGATAGATAGCATACCTGAATGTAACTATTTGCATAATTATCTGGCTATTTAAATTTCTATACTGTGAAATTTCATTATTTCAAGCACAGTATAAACAGATAGAGATACAAGCAAGTTTATTCAAATATCTTTGAATACATATATATATACATATATTTTTTTTTCCTTTCCCATTGGCCTCCAGCCCTCTACAAGATGTGGAGAAAAATAAATGTGTATTTTGCGCTTGTAATAAAAAGACCTGAGGCAATTTAGTTCTATTTTTGGATGAGGTTTAAGAGAAATGATAGCTATAATTTAGCCCAAGATTTGTAAGATACAAATGCAATTATATGTAAAACAGATACTTTGTTGGCTCTTGTGAGAATTCATTAACTATTAGAGCCAGTTTTCAATTTTCATTGGCAGAGGTTAAAATCTTCTGAAAATTCGCTGACAAATATTCTCACATGATAATTTCACTGTTTTTTTTTTTTAAGAGTCTGGTGCATAAAATAAATAATTTGACTTTCGATTGAATGTTTATAATAATTATTGGTTGGATTCTGCAATGAATTTTTTCACATTTTTATTACATATTTTGGGTTTCTTTCAATGCTTTTTTTCTTCCTCCATCTTGTATTTCTACCTAAAACACAGAAATACTTTAGTTAGATCAACTCTAAACTTGCAGTAAATATGGATGTTTCAATTTCTAGCAGTACTAAAATTTGGCTTTTATAATTCTCTTGCTAGGACATACTGAGAATATTCCAAGAAGGCTGTAATCAGAAGCTCAAGAGAGTCTATCACTTAGTTGCTTGCACAATAGCACAAAACTTATTTCAGGAGGGAAAAAGTTCACCAAACCAGTATTATTACCATCATTTACACAAAGTCACAGTCTTGTTACTCACAAAAGCCCACAGGGCTACTAGAAGCATGGGCATGATTTTTATTCTTTTTGGAGTTATGAAATTCCTATCTGCCCCAAGAGAGGACTTTTCTGAGAATTTCAGTCCCTTTATCATAAAGATGCACAAGAAAACAATTTACAGCTCCCTATAGCTAAGCATATTTAATCATGTAGACCTCATTTCCTCACACAGTTCTTTTTTTTCAGTTAGGCTCTTTTATCTGAGTCTGAAAATGTGTTAGGATTGGTATTCCAAATCAGCAATAAATTACTACTTCCTCTGACTAGTCCTACAAGTATATGAAGATTCCCTATCTCAGAAGATAGTGTTTCACACTGACGTGATTCTTGCTATTGATCCCAATCATAATTACTTGGTTACACTTTTTTAGTGGCTGGGCCATTGCCATTATACATTTTAATAAATTCTAATATTGCTAAGTTCTCCTGTGCACCCCCACACATTGTTTTACATGCATTCTTTGGCTAGGTTTTTGCTTATGGACCTCAAACATTACACATTTGTGTGGGTATGTTCAAGCAAAATCTAGTTCTTCATTGTTTGTTCTACCATTTCCTTCAGCAGTTTTTTTAAATTTCACTACTCTCCTACAGCTGACCTTTGTATTCAACAACTCCCTTCAAGATTACCTTTGGTCTTACATAGTGTAAGAATATGCATAATGTGGCCGTAAACTTCATTTAGCAGAATATATTTATTTTAGATAGATTTATTTACCCTTAAACACAAAACAGTCTTTCTTTTCAAATATGCATGAACCATACAGAAAATTTAGTCATATTTCAGATCACTAAGTACATCTAGTAAAAGTCCAGAATCTATTCAACATACCTACAACACTCAGTTACAAAGATGCAATAAAATGTACACATTAACAAGACAAAATGGGCAAAGAGTATGAGTAGAAAATTTAAAAAGAGAAATATGAGTACCTAATAAGAAGATACAAATGTTTCTAATCCCTATAGTCATTTAGAAAGTTAAATCAGCAAAGGAATATTTTTCATCCCTTAAATAGAAATTTAAAATAAATTATATTTATCACATTGAAGGTTGGTGAAAATTTGAAGATATGGCTAATCCCATACACACTGGTAAAAGCAAAAAATTATAGTCTTTAAAAAATACATTGATAGGGGCTCCTGGGTGGCTCAGTCAGTTAAGTGGCCGACTTCGGCTCAGGTCATGATCTCGCGGTCCATGAGTTCGAGCCCCGCGTTGGGCTCTGTGCTGACAGCTCAGAGCCTGGAGCCTGTTTCGGATTCTGTGTCTCCCTCTCTCTGACCCTCCCCCGTTCATGCTCTGTCTCTCTCTGTCTCAAAAATAAATAAACGTTAAAAAAATTTAAAAATAAAATAAAATAAAAAAATACATTGATATAGGGGTGCTTGGGTGGCTCAGTCAGTTGAGTGTCTGACTCTTGATTTTGACTTAGGTCATTATCCCAGGGTGATGGGATCAAACCCCATGTAAGACTCTGGACTAAGTGTGGAGCCTGCTTAACATTCTCTTTCTCTCTCTTTCTGTCTCTCTCTCTCTGCCCTTCCCTCATGTGCTCTCTCTCTCTCTCAAATAAAATAAAAATAAAATGTAATATATATGTATATATACTGTATATATTTCTTAACTCAGTTCCATTATGAATCCCCTTTCTAGAGTAATATGTGCTCACATACACAATAACTACCGAAAAAATGCTCATTACAGCCATATATATATATATATATATATATATATATATATTAATAAGTAACTAGAAATAACCTAATGATAACCAATTGAAGAATTGTTACATGTGCTGTATCCATCCTATCAATATTATGTAGTGATTAGAAAATATTACATGGACTGACTTAGAATGATCTCCATGGCATATTTTCACATGATAAAGCTTTGGAATGATACATATGACTTTATCCTATTCATAAAAAGTAATGCAAATACATAATGAAAGATTATACAAATATACAAAAGTGTGTTTGTTGTACACATATATAAGTTGTGTGTATATGTATATATATGTGTGTATACATATATACACATATATAGATAGATGATATTTAAATAAATATGTTGAAAGAAAAATACCTGGAAAAATACACACTGCACTGACATTGGTGGTTATCCTTAAGGAAGGAATGTTGCAAAATTGCCCTATAGGAGAGAAATGGTAGTGGTTCAGAAATGAGTTCTATTGGCTTGCAACCTTGGGAACTCCCTGGGTGAATTCGAAATTTGCCTCATACGCTGAGGTCTCTGAGAGAGAGAAAAAAGAAGTGGAGCACTTCAGATTGGTAGGTAGCAGATTTAATAACACAAGTGAGCTTGTCTAGGAGGCTTGTCTTGGGTGGCCACAAGATGAACAGATTTCTGAACCCACCACCAGAAACTTAAAAGTTCATATAAAGGTTTTAACTGGGTTCCGACACACGTTTAGTACAGTTTCAACGGCATCTTACTCTCTCAATCTACATCTTTGAAACATCTGTTATTATGGGATTATTAGGACGGATATATATTCAGAGGACAGGGGAGGGGACAAGAAGCCTCTGATCGTCCTGGTCCAGCTAACAGGTCAACTGGTGTTCACGCCCTCTTGGTGACGTCCTCCACAGGTACCTTTTGTCAATTTTACAGAAGTATAATTTTAAAATAAACATAAAGGAGGAGATCTGGGAGCATGGACTCAGCCAAAGATTTTTTTAAAAAAATGTTTTAATGTTTATTTTTTTGACACAGAGAAAGACAGAGTATGAGTGGAGAGGGGCTGAGAGAGGGAGACACAGAATCCTTAGCAGGCTCCAGGCTCTGAGCTGTCAGCACAGAGTCCAACACGGGACTCAAACTCATGGGCTGCCAGATCATGACCTGAGCCAAAGTCTGACACTCAATCAACTGGGCCACCCAGGTGCCCCAGCAAAAGATTTTTAAAATATGAGAGAGACAGAAAGAGATTGATTATACTTACAGTGAATGATATTTTCCTGGTTCCTTTTAGCAGAAGATTATTAATGTTTAATGGCATAAGCAGTTCCCAGGTGCAGGAAGGCTAGCAAGTGGAAGCTTTGCTGGCCTTCCTCACCTGTTAGTAATTAGAGAAGCAATTACTTCCCCTAGAAAGACGAACAGATAATTGGCTGAACACCATTTTTACAGCAATTTCTTAATTCTGAAGAGACTATAAATTGGCATATGCAAAACAAGGTAAGTGAAGTGGTTTTGTTTTAAATAAAAAAACCGGTTGGAATAAACCTACCTCGGGAATATCAATTTTTTTTCCTCACCAGAACAAGAGCTCAGAACACAAAATATCTGCCTCTCATTTCTTTTTCTTGCCCATTCTACATGTCAGATATCAGATCAACAATGATTCTTTACTCCAGTAATGATTGGGTTGCTTTAGAAGGCCCAAATGTTATACCATGACTGGGAATCTTTGGCTTGTCCATGTGATATAGTTATTGTAACTCTGGTTTAAGAGATGTCTGTTTTTTATTTAAGTGGCTGCTGGTTGGGATGATTACTTTTGCTCTTGGAAAACCTGTAAACCAGAAAAAAATAATCCACTTGGTGAAGGAGAGAGATTAGGCCAAACACTAAAACCAAATATTGACCCTGCCCAACTAGGTAAGAATTACAAAGGAAGTTCTTGCTGCTGTGATTTATTTATTGGTTCCTGAAAGGATTCAGTATTTAACTCAACTGCATTTTCTGACAAGGGCTTTTGTCTTTAAAGCTAAAAGAAAAGATGAAAATCTGCAGACTATATTGTTTCAAAATATCAGATATAACAAAGAATACCAAGTCTCCAGAAAAACACTGTAAATGCTCTGAACCTCACTGTACATACAATGAATATATGTACATTAAAAAATCCTACATCTTTGAAGCTGTAGGATTTAAGGATGATTTATTCAATTCAAGACTTATAACAATTGCAAAAATTGTTGTGTATTTCTATGTTCATTCCTCAACAAACTCCAGTGCTACTGCACGAAAACGCTTTCCAGGTGATAATTCCGGCAATCTTTAACCAGTACATCTATTAGTATTACCATGTAACTAATAGAAACATCTACATTATCACTTCTATGTGAGAATTTGACACAAAGGCCATCTTTGAGTAAATAATCATCAGTTAACTCTAGTTTTGCTTTTCAAAGTTTGAATATGCAGGGACAAATCACAATAACGCATCCATTAGCCCTTCCTTCAGGAAAAATAATATATATATAATAATATATATTATATATAATATATTTTTGGTTGTTTATTTTTTATTTTTTGTTTCAAGTTTCTATTTAAATTCTGGCTAATTAAGACATAGTGTAATATTAGTTTCAGAGACAGAATTTAGTGATTCTTCACTTACATATAACACTCAGTGTTCATCACAAGTGCCCTCCTTAATGCCCATCACTCATTTAACCCATCCCCTAACCCACCTTCCCTCCACCAACCCTCAGTTTGCTCTTTATAGTTAAAAGTCGGTTTTGTGGCCTGTCTCTGTCTCTCTATCCCCCCCCCATGTTCATGTTTCATTTCTTAAATTCCACAAAGCACAGGAAACAACAAATGTTGGTGAGGCTACGAAGAAGGGGAACTCTCTTACCCTGTTGGTGAGAATGCAAACTGGTGCAGCCACTCTGGAGAACAATATAGAGGTTCCTCAAAAAGTTAAAAATAGAACTACCAGGGGCACCTGGGTGGCTCAGTCAGTTGTGTCCGAATTCACCTCAGGTCATGATCTTGTGGTTCATGAGTTGGAGCCCTGTGTACGGCTCTGTGCTGACAGCCCAGAGCCTGGAGCCTGCTTTGGATTCTGTGTCTCCTTCTCTATGCCCCTTCCCCACTTGTACTCTGACTCTCTCTCTTTCAAAAATAAATAAACATTAAAAAATTAAAAAAAATAGAATTACAAGGTCCAGCAATGATACTACTAAGTATTTACCCAAAGGGTACAAAAATTCTGATTTGAAGGGATACATGCACCCTGAAGTTTATAGCAGAATTATCAATAATACCAAAACTATGGAAAGAGCACAAATGTGCATCGATTGATGAATGGATAAGTGGTATAAATATGTGTATATACACATAATGTACATGCAATGGAATATTACTCAGCCATAAACAAGACTGAAATCTTGCCATTTGCAATTATATGGATGAAGCTAGTGTATATTATGCTAAGCTAAATAAGTCAGAAAGCATATATTGTTTTCAATGCATTTTCCACTGTTATCTTTTCCACATATTCAAAGTCTGTATTTTTTTAATGTGTTTTTAGGTGGATGTTCTTTATTCTAGATGTTAAACGACCTAATCTTAGATACAAATCTCTCAAAGGAAAGTAATTTCTTTAGGACTCTCCAAGCTCTTTATACCAAATTACTGCTATGTTTCAATGAAATCATTTGCAATGATTTCCTTTGAAGACTCAAAGATCAGGCACAAGTTATTTATTAGTCTCTCCTAATAGCAACTTGATTCTTTTTAGAATTAAAATAAAATTCAAAGCACATTTTTCTTTATTTCCAGGTTCGGAAACAAACTGATTTATCTTTGTTTTGTATATACACTTTTTTAAAAAAAAATAATGCCTTCATAAGTATACACAGTCTTTTTTTTTTTAATTTTTTTTTAACGTTTATTTATTTTTGAGACAGAGAGAGACACAGCATGAATGGGGGAGGGGCAGAGAGAGAGGGAGACACAGAATTGGAAGCAGGCTCCAGGCTCTGAGCCGTCAGCCCAGAGCCCAACGCAGGGCTCGAACTCGCGGACCGCGAGATCGTGACCTGAGCTGAAGTCGGACGCTTAACCGACTGAGCCACCCAGGCGCCCCTACACAGTCTTAAAAATAGAGTTCAACTTCGAGTTGTATATTCTCAGAAATTAACATAACAAATTATCCATTTATAATATAATGGGATTGGGATTTTACCAAGTTTATTTTCTCTAATGATTGTGATGAAATGAATATAACCAGAAGTCATACTATTAAAATAGGATAAGAGGATAAAGTTTTAAACATATCCATTGGTCATATTATAGAAGTTACTTCAAAACTCAAAATCACCACCTGAAACTTCTTTGTTGCAGGGTGCCAGGATGGCACAGTCAGTTAAGCATATGACTTCCGCTCAGATCATGATCTCTTGGTTTGTGAGTTTGATCCACGTGTGGAACTCTGTGCTGACAGCTCAGAGCCTGGAGCCTGCTTTGGATTCTGTGTCTTCTTCTCTCTTTGCCCTTCCCCCTCTCATTCTCTGTATGTCTGCCTCTCTTTCTCTTAAGTAAATAAATAAACGTTAAGAAAAAATACCTCCTTTGTTGCTTCATAGAAAATATTAGTCCATTCTGTTTCCTTTATGTAAATTCTTTTTATCACAAAAGCCACCCAATTGCCTAATGTCTGTGCATTTTAATCTCTAATTACATATCAAAATTTCTAGCCCTCTAATATACAAAAATTTGATTATTATAGAAGAGCTGAATCTAACACGCATCCTGTTACCATATATCTATTCATTTTTTATAATGTGTATTAATGGAAATAATATTTATTAATTTATAAGTATTACCTTTCCTAATTTTGGCAGAGGCATTTACTTTCTTAATATAACCTTACTTTGACATAGTCTCCGTTGCCCACCAGTTTGTGGAAAGTAAATTGGAACAGCTTTCTTTTTCATTTCAGTTGTCTCTTTTGGTTCCTTAGCTGCTCTTAAGCTTCTTTTAGATTTCTACCATCAATAATCTCTTAACATGCTGACAGAGAAAACTATCAAGAGGTGTTTTTATCTATCCTTATACGAGAGTTCATTTATTATGTGCTGTGATATAGCTGCAGTAATATGCTTGTGCATCATCTCAACTTTGTTCTGAATGAAAAAAAGAGACTCAAAACCTGTAAAAATATTTCTATATTTCATTTCATTACCTAGTGAAGACATTAAATGTAAAAGTTCTACATTGCTTAAGATATTGATGTGCCACATTACACGGACGGATCAGAATACAATTTCACCTTAATAAGATCTTCATGTGAAAATGTGCATCTTTCTTACAACACATTTAAATCATACTCCACAAACTGAATTTTAATAAATATTTAAGGTGAAATGTTCAGACTCATACAAATAGAGTTTAATGGCATTATAACTCCAGATTTTATAATTATGAATTTTTGTCTTACAAGCACTCATCATAATACTCTTGTTAGCATATAGACAAAGTCAATGTCTATAATCATTAGCTTTGGGTATTGTGTCATCTACACATGAGTTGTCCAGGTTTTCTTGATCATAGACTTACTTGTAAAACTTTTGAAACATTTATTCCTGAGTCACTCCCCAGAGCACCACTATCAAACTAACAAAAAAGGGACCTGAGAATCTGAAATTTGAGTAGGCTACCACATGGTTATTATGATCTTAAATCTCAGAAAACTGGCAACTGCAAGGCCAACCAGGACATGCACTGTCTCCAGGTTTACCCTGAATACAGGGCTCCTCCTCCAAAGCTGCCAGGCACCAGCGCATACACGGAACCTGAAAAGAGCACACACATATTGTTAGAGCTGGGTTTTTGAAAACATTTATGTATTTATGTATTTATTTATTCGTTCGTTCATTCATTCATTCATTCGTTTGTTTATTTACAGTGCAAGCAGAGGAGGAGCAGAGAGAGAGCGAGACAAAATCCCAAGCAGGCACCACACTGTCAGTGCAGAGCCTGATGCAGGGCTAAATCTCACCAAACATGAGATCATGATCTGAGCCAAAAACAAGAGTCAGTCTCTTAACTGACTGAGCCACAAAGGTGCCCCTGTCAGAGCTGGTTTTTGAACATGGACACCTGGTTCTAGAATCGTATGTTTAACTTCCAGGCTATGCTGCCTTTCTGAGCCTCAGGTTTCTCATTTGTTGCTAGAAGTGAAATAATAGCTCCTACCTCTCAGATTTATAAAAATAATAATAATAATAATAACCATCCTCCCCCCACCAAAAAAAAAAAAAAATCCTAGGACAGTGTTAAACACATTGAAATTAATAAATAAATGTTAAACTAACTCTAATTTTTATTTTGAAAATAAACATTACATTTTCAAGACACTTCTTAATTCATAAACAGTCCCCATTATATGTAGGTTTCCTTCAAGCTGTTAAGTTGCAAAAAAAGGCTTATTGCTCCGGTTGCTCTGGGCTCACAAATATATATCTACTGTCACAATATCTGAACTGTAGCCAAATATGTTTTTGTATATGTCCACCTCTAAGTCTGTTTTTTTTTTATTTTATTAAAAATTCTTTAATATTTATTTTTGAGAGAGCAAGAGAGAGCGCGTGCGTGCGCGTGCACACACATGTGCACACACACACACACACACACACACACACACACGAATGAGCGGAGGAAGGGCAGAGAGAGAGGGAGACACAGAATCCTAAGCAGGCTCCAGGCTCTGAGCTGTCAGCACAGAGTTGGAACCGTGAACCCGGAGATCATGACCTGAGCTGAAGTCAAAAGCTTAACCTACTGAGCCACCCAGGCGCCCCCAAGTCTGTTTAGTTAGAACTTCCTGGTAATTTATCTGCCTTCACTTCCTGTATATACATAACATTCTTTACTTATTTTTTCATGTCTTTACTAAATTACCCATGTTGTAAAATCCATTTTGCAAAATTCACATAATAATTGAATATGAGTACTTGGTTTTTATAACACTCATTCAACATTTCTCATATATTCACTTATATTCCTATTCTAGTATGTAATCATTTTGATAATAGGACTCATATATTGTGTTAGTTCTTACACAAAGCACATAGAACTATATCAGAAACATAATAGATATTACAAAATATTTTGCACAAGGGAACAAATGAATAAAAAGAATTGATGGGAGCCATTGGTTTGAAATTATATAATATGGCATCATATAGGTTACTTATTTTAAATAGCTTTAAAACTAATTTTTTAATATTTATTCATTTATTTATTTACTTATTTCTTATGAAAAAGAAAAGGGAAAAGACCCAAATGGATTAAATCACAAATTAAAGAGGAGAGATCACAAGCATCACCACAGAAATATAAACAATGATAAGAGAATACTAGAAAAATTATATGCCAACAACCTGGAATATCTGGAAGAAATGTACAAATTCCTAGAAATTTGTAAACTACCAAAACTGAAACAGAAAGAAATAGAAAGTCTGAACAGACTCATAGCCAGGAGAGAAACCAAATCAAAAATAAAAAATCTCTTCTCAAACTTCCAAAAAATAGAAATAAAAGGAAAACTTCCAAACTCATTCTATAAAGCCAACATTACCTTGATTCCAAAACCAAAGACCCTACTAAAAGGAGAATTTTATGGTTAATATCCTTGATGAACATGGAGTCAAAAATTCTCAACAAAATACTAGCACATCAAATTCAACAGTACATTAAAATAGTTATTGGCCATGATCAAGTGGGATTTATTTTAGGTTATAAGCCTGGTTCAATATTTGCAAATCAATCAACATGATACACCACATTAATAAAAGAAAGGATAAGAAACTTATGATCCTGTCAATAGATGTAGAAAAAGCATTTTACAAAATACAGCATCCATTCTTGATAAAAATGCTCAGCAAAGTAGGGATAGAGGGAACATACCTCAACATCATAAAGGCTGTATGTGAAAGACCCACAGCTAATATCATCATCAATGGGGGAAAACAGAACCTTTCCCTTACAGTCAGGAACAAGACAAGGATGTACACTCACACTATTACTATTTAACATAATCCTGTAAGTCTTAGATACAGCAATCAGACAACGAAAGGAAATAAAAGGCATCCAAATCAGTAATGAAGAAATCAAACTTTCACTTTTTGCAGATGGCATGATACTTTATATAGAAAACCCAAAAGACTCCAACAAAAAGTTGCTAGAACTAATACATAATTAACAGTGAAGTCACAGGATATAAAATAAACGTGCAGAACTCTGTTGCATTTCTATACACCAATAACAAAGCAACAGAAAAAAAAATCAAGGAATTGATCCCATTTGCAATTGCACTAAAAATAATAAGATACCCAGGAATAAGCCTAACTAAAGAGGTAAAATATCTATACTCTGAAAACTATAGAGCACTTATTAAAGAAATTGAAGAGGACACAAAGAATGGAAAAGTATTCCATGTTCATCTACTGGAAGAAAAAACATTGTTAAAATGTCTGTACTACCTGAAGCAATCTACACATTTAATGTAATCCCTATCAAAATGCCACCAGAATTTTTCACAAGGCTAGAACAAACAATCCTCAAATTTGTCTGGAGCCACAAAAGATGCCAAATAACCAAAGAAATCCTGAAAAAGAAAAAAAAAACTGGAGGCATCAAGATTCGGAATTTCAAGCCATATCACAAAGCTGTAATCATCAAGACAGTATGGTACTGGCACAAAACAGACATATAGACCAGTGGAACAGAATAGAAAACCCAGAAATGGACCCACAAATATATGGTCAATTAATCTTGGACAAATCAAGAAATAATGTCCAAATGAAAAAAGACAGTCTCTTCAACAAATGGTGTTGGGAAAACTGGACAGCAACATTCAAAATAATGAAACTGGACCACTTTCTCCATACACAAAAATAAATTCAAAATGAATGAAAGAACTAAATGTGAGACAGGAAACCGTCAGAATCCTAGAGGAGAACACAGGCAGCAACCTTTTTGACTTCAGCTGCAGCAACTTCTTACTAGACATATCGCTGAAGGCAAGGGTAACCAAAGCAAACATGAACCATTGGGACTTCAACAAGATGAAAAGCTTCTGCACAGTGAAAGAATCAACAAAACTAAAAGGCAGCCTATGGGATGAGAGAAGATATTTGCACATGACATATCAGATAAAGGGTTAGTATCCAAATCTATAAAAGTCTTAGCAAACTCAACACCCCAAAATAAAAAAAAAATAAAAAACTCAGGTAAGAAATGGGGAGAAGACATGAATAGACGCTTTTCCAAAGGATACATACAGTGACTAACAGACACATGAAAAGATCCTCCACATCACTCATCATCAAGGAAATACAAATCAAAACCACAGTATCAACTCACATATGTCAGAATGGCTAAAATTAAGAACACAAGAAACAATAGGTGTTGGCAAGGTTGTGGAGAAACGGGAACCCTTTTGTACTGCTGGTGGGAATACAAACTGATGCAGCCACTCTGGAGAAGAGTATGGAGGTTCCTCAAGAAAATAAAAATAGAACTACCTTACCTATGATCCAGCAATTACACTATTAGATATTTACTCAAAAGATACAAAAATACAGATTTGAAGGAGTACATGCACCCCAAGTTTATAGCAGTATTATCAACAATAGCCAAACTATGGAGAGAGCCCAAATGTCCATCAACTGATGAATGGATAAAGAAGATGTGGTATATATACCCAATGGAATATTACTCAGCCATCCAAAGAGTGAAATCTTGCCATTTGCAATGACTTAAATGAAACTAGATAGTATTATGCTAAGCAGAGTAAGTCTATCAGAGAAAAATAAATACCATATGATTTCACTCATTTGTGGAATTTAAGATACAAAACAGAACATGTGGGAAGGCAGGTAGAGAAGAGAGGAAAATAAACCATAAGAGTATCTTATGATAGAAATAAACTGAGGGTTGATGGAGGGAGGTGGGTGGGAGATGGGCTGGATGCGTTATGGGTACTAAGGAGAGGGAGGCACTTGTTGTAATGAACACTGGGTGTCATATGTAAGTGATGAATCACTGAATTCTCCTCCTGAAACCAATATTGCACTGTGTTAACTAAAATTTCAATAAAAGATAAATTTAAAAAATAATTAAAAAAATTAAGTAGACATCAAATTTGTATGAAATACCACATAAGGAATCCTTTACCATCTTGAATATATTTAGAATTAAATCACCTCATTAGTTTTATGTAATTTTTATACTTCCTTCAAATGGACATTTTTTAAACTGAGCATATTGTAAACGTATGGACATTTTACAATATTATAAAGTTATGTAAGAAGTTAAGCCATCTGGTACAAAAATTCATTTTTTATAATACAAATTTATCAATATCCATGGTCATGTATAGCAGAAAAAAATATAATGATCTGTTTAGGTATCATCCTTTTCAGAAGAAACATGTCCTAAAAGTCAGAAGTTTAAATATACTTTTCATAGTAATAACGACTCACTGATGAAAATGAAAATGAAATCAATGATATAGTATATAATAATTTAAATCTGAGCCTATGAGTAAAAAATATCAATATAAACTGTGATAGATAATACCATCTTATATGTTGCCTTAATATCCTATCATCAAAATGACTATTTGATGTATTATTTAAATGTATGGTTCCCCCAAGGAATCATGTTCAAGGACATTGCTAATATCTTTTTGTCAGAATTTAGCCCATGCATTATTTTTTCTGTCATTGAAAAACAATTAACTAATGAGTGAATGGTTAAGTGAGACATTTAAAATTAATGCGGTGGGATTTCTGATGTTTACCAAGATGGCACAAGCCCGGTATAGTCTACCTTTGCCAATAACAACTCTCAAAAATTAAGAATTTGAAAGTCAACTATTTGAAGACTCTGAAAATAAAGCAAAGTAGGTGGATGGGATGTAGGAGAGAGGGAATTTGAATTAAGTGATTCATACAGGGGAGAGTGTTCTCTTTCTTTTTGTTTTTATTTTTTCTTACTTTCTCTTCTGGCATTGATCCAGGGTGAGACCCTTGCAAAGTAGTGACAGCCTTACAGGCAGCAAAAACTTAATAGAGTTTCTGGCCAGAAGACTAGAAAAAATGCCCCTGTGAACTGCAGATTGTAGAAAGAATACTTATTAGTATCTTCGTCATCATTGTTATTATTTTAATTAATAGGCTTACTCTAGGGTAATTTTAAGTGTACAGAAAAATTGAGCGGAAGGTATAGAAAATTCCATTTATCATTCCTCTCATGACCTTTCTCCCTTTGTGGTTTCTCCTCTTATTAACATCTTCCATTAGTTAAAATTTATGAGTCAATATTGATATATCATTCTTTACTAAAGTCTATAGATTACATTAGGGTTCATTCACTGTGTGGTACATTCTGTGGGTTTTGTTAAATTTATAATTAGACATATCCACTATTACAGTGTTATACAGGATAGTTTCCCTGTCCTGTGTTCTACATATTCATCTCTCCTTCCCTCCCCAAACCCCAACCCTGGCAACTACCAGTTTTTTTCACATCGCTATGATTTTTTTTTTCTTTTCCAGAATGTCATATCCATTGTCTCATTCAGTATGTACCATTTTCACATTGGCTTCTTTCAGTTACAATATGCATTTAAGGTTCTTCCATATTTTTTGTGACTTGGTAGCTAATGTCTTTTTATTGCTGAATAATATCCCACTGCGAAGGTATTTTTCAGTTTATGCATTAACCTCTACTGAAGGTCATCTTAGTTGCTTCCATGTTTAGGCGATTCTAAATAAAGATTCTTTGAACAATCATGTGTAAGATTTTGTGTGGACACAGGTTTTCAACTCATTTGTGTAAATACCAGGAAGCACAATTATTAGATCCTATCTTAACAGTATGTTTAGTTTTACAAGAAACTGGCAAAATGTCTTTAAAGGGTTTGCACCGTTTTCCATTCCTGCCAGAAATGTCTGAGAGGTCTTGTTGCTGCACCTCCTTATAGCATTTGCCGTTGTCAGTGTTTGGATTTTAGCCATTCCAATAGCAATATCTCATTGTTTTAAATTGCAACTCCCTAATAACATAAAATGTTGAACATATTCCTACATTTCCAGCATTTTCCATCTGTACATTCCATTCCATTACAGCATTTTCCATCTGAACATCTTATTTGATAAATGCCTGTTTAGGATTTTTTGCCCATTTAAAAATTTTATTTTTTTCTTTTTTATTATCCTGTACATATAAAATATGAACTTATAGCAAAATTTTTAAAGAAAATGATTTTGTGTATGTCTCTAAAATTTCTAGGAAAGACATAGAGAATGTTGGCTGATTAAGCTTTGGTTGCTGCCTTTATATAGAACCACTAATTGAACTCATTAAATTTGGAACTGGAATATGTGGAGCAAAGATATTAGAAAAATAGGGAAATATGAAATTTCCATGGGCTTGATTAGGAGCATGCAATGAATAGGATCAATTTATTCATCCTTCTCATTTTATGGGAGAAAATAAATGCCAACATTATTAATTGACTAGCTCAATATCATTTTTATTCCTCAGGATCTTATAATGATGATACTTCTGAAGTGTTCATTTTCCTTAAATCAGAACTTTTGTCTTTTAACCTCTCTAAGCTCTATTATTGTCATCATGGGAGTCAGAAATCAATAGGTGACATCTAATGAGAGATTGTAACTTTTTGGCTTCATTATAGAGATCATTAAATTGGCTAGCAAGTTTGCTACATTTTCATGGAGGGGTCAGTTTTAAGGTCATTTGTCTTTTTTAGCATGAAGATCAAATGAATACTCCTTTATTTAAGTGAGCAACCAGCATAGATAAGCACATTTAATTATAGATTTAATTTGTGTCGCTTTTAAAGTTATAGCTCCTTTTATATTTTTGCAGTCGATTTCTGTTCCATGGAGCTTTCATTTTCAAATTCCTTAATCTGTGAGGATATTTTGTAACATATTTTATTCTTGTATTATATATGATGCCTTACCTTCCTTTATTCTTTTATTTGCCAAATCAAATTAATTTAACACTTAAGTTCTATTTCTCTGAATGTTTTGATGGCCCCAGTTCTGATTGGCTCTTCTACCTAATTTAGATATAAGTACATACAACAGTGTAATAGCTTTAGTGTAACCTATTTACATGTCAAGCCAGGGCAGACTTCCTGTTCTAACTTATATGAGTCTAATAGGGGGGATGGAAGTGCTAGAGAAACAATATCAATTTATAAACAGGAACCAGTTTTAATAAATTAGCCAAGAGTATAATGGAATCATAGATGATGGGTTTTAATTTTTTATTATATTTTATTTTATTTAGCTTTCCAAACATAATGAAATTTTCATGTATAATCCAGAAATGAACACAGTAAAAATGGCTGGCTGCTATTCTTTTTTTTTAATTTTTAATGTTTATTTTTGAGAGAGAGAGCATGTGAGTAGAGGAAGGGAGGAGAGAGAGGGAGACACAGAATCCAAAGCAGCTCCAGGCTTTGAGCTGTCAGCCCAGAGCCCAATGAGGGGCTTGAACTCACAAACTGTGAGATTATGACCTGAGCAGAAGTCAGACACTTAGCTGACTGAGCCACCCAGGTGCCCCAACTGGCTGCTATTCTTAACAATGTCTATGGCTGACCAACTATACTGATAGTTGTTTTTTGGTGCAGGAATGATGATGTTTTAAGAGATCCAGTGTGGCCTGACCTAGTATATCTTGAAGCTTTTCTTACTGGCTGTTTAATTCAATATTATAGCATAAAAACTGTTTCATCTTGGGTACTGAAACTTACTGACAATTTGTGACTACATAGAGGGTGGTGCTGATGAAAATTTTCATGTCTTATCTAAGTTTATTGGGCCATAGATTGATTAATACTTAGAGTACATAAGAGGCAAAGGTAGTTCATGTGTCACATATTTAGTGAGCATACTCACAGGTGAATTATACCAGATAATACCAGATAACAACATCTAAATAGAGAACTTAAAAGGCTCACACATGAAAGCAAAGATTGTATCTTTCCTATTTGATATACAGCAATTGAGAGATTGGTGTGTAGACAGGCCCCATGAGATATACTTTTCTGTGCTTGTAAAGATGCTAGGATCACTTGATGGAAAATAAGCGTGGTAGATAATATGTTCTTTTCTTTTCCCCTGTAGACAGTTGTGTTTAAACTATAAAAGTCTAATCCATCTCCCTTTTCTATAACAAGTGGAATACATGAAAAAATTATTTACCTATCACCTGAGTTAAAAGAAGCAGTGCTCTGCATTCAAATGCCCTCAGTGTAGGTCTCTCAGGATGGCTTAGATGGTTCACAAAATCCCATGGCACCTACCTGTGGAAAAATGAACAATTTCATATGCATAGCCAAACCTATTCCAAAGGAGAAACATCTGCTCGGGTTCATATGTGTATACACACACACACACACACACACACACACACACACACACACACATATATATATATATATATATATAATATATACATATATACATATATATGACGCTCGACAAAAGTCTTATTGCAACTAAAACCTTACAGATGTCACCTTCTAGAACAAAGTCCAATTTAGTGCTATATAGTTTTATTTACTTTGTTTACAAAAATCCATTATTGAAGAAAATATAACCTAGAAGAAAGTATAAAAACAAATGTTAAGTCCTATTCCAAGTGTTCAACTTAGAAAATTCAGGTAATATAAATTAATCACACTACTAGACTTTATTTGCCATATTCTTGATTACAAATAAAGAACAGAGGTTGCAAGATGATTCTCTTTCTTATGAAATCCTAATTGTATTCTGTTATATTCCCTTTCAAGAAAATGTCTCAAAGAATAAGAAAAATAAAAGGATATTTATTCTCTACAAGGATTGGTATTTATCAGGCCAGTTAATATATTATTTTTCTCTGAAAATGTAAGGAAGCAAGGTGGGCAATATGCCTATGCTTTTATTCATTCAGACTATCTGCTTTTATCTCATTCCTGCACAGGTGTTCTCTTATGCCAATCTTCCATTTATTTTATATTGTGTTGCAAGCTCTAGGGGAAACAAATGGCCTACTTTAGGAAGCTGGTGAAAGCTAACATATCAAGGGACTAGAGATGGAAGGTGAGAGGTAAGAAAGAGAGCAGTTTTCATAAGGCTAATGAATTAGGTACACTTAGTTATAAATTGAATGAGGAAATGATTTTTGAGATGTTTGAAATAGAATTGGAAATAGAGAAAATGTCATTAAAAAGAAAAACATCTCTAACATAAATACATAGTTCATGCTACTCAAGAGATTTCTATACATATAAATGCATTTGTTTTACAAGCATACTGTTTGCTTCATTCATTTATTCATTCCTTTGAGGTACACAGATAATAGTGATTATCTCAAATGACTTCTCTTTATTTTAAAAAAAAAATTTTTTTTTTCAACGTTTATTTTTTTGGGGACAGAGAGAGACAGAGCATGAACGGGGGAGGGGCAGAGAGAGAGGGAGACACAGAATCGGAAACAGGCTCCAGGCTCTGAGCCATCAGCCCAGAGCCTGACGCGGGGCTCGAACTCACGGACCGCGAGATCGTGACCTGGCTGAAGTCGGGCGCTTAACCGACTGCGCCACCCAGGCGCCCCAAATGACTTCTCTTTAACACCATTCATTGTTAGTTACTCAAGTGAGCCATCCTCATTGTGTTACTTTTGATTTAGCAGATTATTTCATTATCTGTAACACAATAAAAAATATGGCTCTTCATATAAGTATGCTTCTGATTGTCATAACGTTTATTTTATGAACTATATACAATTAGTATAAAACCATTCAATGTATTGATTTTAGTTTTGACACAATTCTATCTGAGCAGTATGCATCAATAAGATCCACTGTACAAGTGCTTTTCCCACTCATGCCCTCTGCTTAAACTACTATGTCAAAAACAATTTAGAGACTACTATTTAAAATAATTCTTAAAAGTTCTACATGTTGGATATGCAGTGTTCCTACTTTTTCTAATACTTGATTTCAACATTATATATTATTGTCTTATATAACATGGCATTATCACTTTCTGGATTGTTTTACAGATTTTACTTTCTGTATCTTTGTCTACATGCTCATGTATTTTATATAATTTAGCCTAAGTGGTTATTCTCAGATATCAATATGATTCATGTTCTATTGCTTAAAACCTTGCTTGCTGTCTCAATTCTAATATGGCCAGCAATCCCTACGGTATTTGTTACTTCTTTACCTTCCCAGTTTTCTCCCACACATTATATACAAGATATAGTTAATATTCCTCTTCTGAAGAGGATTTTTTTGGATTTCTGGATTACTTTTATTCCTCCCACCAGGAATGCTATTATTCTATTCCATATAGCATGCCTGGGTAACTGCTTTCCATGGGTCATAGCCCCAATATGATCATTCTTTTTCCAGAAGACTAAGATATTCTTCTCTAATACCTTCTGCTATACTATGTCTTGTTAGATTGTTGAATTCCAAATTCCTTCTTCCTTTCTATTCATTCCTTGCATTACAAATCCTTGTAGTGGTTATGTGGTTTGTTGGTGCAAATTGGGAAGTCAGATGGTCTTAGTTGGGTCCTAATTTTTACCTATGTGCCCCAGTTTGCTGCAAATAAAACTATAGCCTAAATACAAATAGGTGAAAGTCAAGTAAATTATGCTTCCAGACAAGTCTCCTTTCTCTCCTATTCAGCCAGATTGCTGCTCTAAGTCTCTCTTGAAATAGAATGTTGGCTTAACTCCAGTCCTAGATCCTGGGACTATAACTCACTCATTTTTATTTTCTTTGTTTTGAATGTTTATTTATTTTTGAGAGACAGAGAGAGACAGAGCATGAATGGGGAAGGGGCAGAGAGAGAGGGAGACACAGAATCTGGAAGCAGGCTCCAGGCTTTGGGCTGTCAGCACAAAGCCCAACGTGGGGCTCAAACTCATGAACCATGATATTAGGACCTGAGCCAAAGTCGGACCCTTAACCGACTAGCCACCCATGCAACCTACTCATTTTTATATTCTAAACCAAGTATAGTAGATGTCAAGTTAATGTTTTGTGTGTGTGTGTGTGTGTGTGTGTGTGTGTGTGTGTGAAATCATAGACAAATTAATAACAATAAACCTGGTTTGGACATTTGCAATGGATTTTTTAAATTTTTTTAATGTTTATTCATTTTTGAGAGAGAAACAGAGTTTTAGCAGGGGACAGGCAGAGAAAGAGGGAGACACAGAATCTGAAGCAGGCTCCAGGCTCTGAGCTGTCAGCACAGGGTCTGACACGGGGCTTGAACTCACAAACCATGAGATCATCACCTGAGCTGAAGTCGAACCCTTAACCGACAGAGCTACCCAGGCACCCCTACCATGGAATTTAATGTAATTAATAATGATAATGAACTATAACCTCACATTCTGTAACAAGTTTAGGGAGTGCTTTTAGTAATTAATGGGCATAGTATCATGATCTATTATAAAAAACATAAACTGTAGATTAATTTGAAATTGTTCATTCTACACCCTGGAAATCAGGTTTTGATATCTTTTATCAAGAGTCTCAAAGCCATAAAATTATTCTGTGGGCCCCTTTTACCAAGAGTCTCAAAGCCATAAAATTGATAGCTACTGACTAAATTACAGTTATAGGTATGAAGACTAAAGATAGGCATCTGCGAAATTTAGCAGAAGATAATTTTCCTCCATATAATATTTTATGCTCATACAAGTGTCCCTCAAAATAAGCCAGCTTGCATAGTGATGTGGACTAGGTAGAGATAAAGGTGAAAATCCTGCAAGATCATTCAATTTAAAGAATATTTGATGATGCAATAAACTAAAAAACAAAACTCTAATTTTTATTTGCAATTTTACTTACCTTTCTCTATTCTGGCCGGAAACTTTAAGGAAAATGATTAATAAGATAATTGAAACATATTAATGTTTTATGTGTGAAGTGTGAAAACCTGTCAAGATTAACTCAGACTGGAAAAGTCATCTTTTTTCCCCTCCAAACTAGTTCCTTGAAGTTTATGTTTAAAGCCTATTCTTTATAATCACATTCTGAAACATCCAGAAGGTATCATGATTATTTTTATTATAATAGTTCTTTTTATATTCAAAAGAATTTCTATTGTTAGAGAACAGAACAATGAGAAATCCAGGGTTCACATAAATACAGCCTCTAAACTCTGATACTTTCATGCATTTTGTGATAAAACCACTTAAAACAACTAGGAAACCATATATTATTACACACACTTGAAGCATAACAATGAGACAAAGAATATTACAAGTTTCAAATGACCCGGGAGTAGGAGAATAAACCCAAATTTAGCAGGCCAGCTCCAATAACCCGAGGATGGATTGGGACTACAGAGTCTCTTTAGTAATGAGAAGGTTGAAATTCTCAATGATAGTGTGGGAAGAGCACCATTTTTGGAGAAAGTGGGATAAATTTGTGGGAGAGAGAAAGGCATTGGAGACTGTGTAGGAAAGAGAAAAAGGAAAGAAGAGAAAAAAAATTTAAAAGTCTATAACATATCACAGGCAAACAAGAATAACGTTGATTGTACCAGCAAAGGAGAAAAGCTTTCAACTGAGAACTAGTAGTTAAGCAACCTCAAACACTCACAGCTGCCTGAATACTACTATAATTGAAAGTCTAGAAAAATGTAATATTTAAAAATGAAGGAAAATAGTGACTGTATAAAGATTGTATATGGATACAATAAAAAAGAAAATTAAAATACTTCACATGGTAAAAATCTGCCCATAACCAAGCATGAAATACTCACCATGCCCTAACATGATTAAACATCACTAAAAAATCATTTACAGATATTAAAAGAAAATCCTCTCAAATTAGAAATACAAAAATTCAACCAAAAACAGACAAAACTTGACAAAAAGAAAATAAAAGAAAGTAAAAAAATGGCAAACTTTGCATTGGAGAAACTGGCAGACACTGCTTTAACCAAATTAGCAAGGGTAATATCACCAGCAGTGAATCATGTTAATATTAATGTACCCTGATGAAAGGGCACTTCAGCTCTGTGGTATTATTCTAAAAAAATCTGTAACACCAGGATAAGAATGAGAACACGTCAGGCAAAGCCAAATTGGGAGACATTTTACAAAATACCAAATATACTTCAAAAATGTTAAGGTTGATGGGAATAAATATGGTGCAGTCTCTATGGAAAACGATATGGAGTTTCCTCAAAAATGTAAATATAATACTGCCATATGATATAGCAATCCCACCTCTGGGTATTTATTTAAAATAACTGAAATGAAGATTTCAAGGAGATATATGCATTCTTATGTTTATCGCAACATTATTCACCATACTGAGGTATGAAAACAATCCAAATGTCCATTGACAAATAAATGGATAAAGAAAATGTGGCATATATACAATGAAGTATTTTTCATTCTGTAAAAGAAAGGAAATCCTGGGGCACCCGGGTGGCTCTGTCAGTTAAGTGTCCAACTGTTGGTTTAGGCTTAGGTCATAATCTCACAGTTTGTGAGATCAAGCCCCACATGGGGTTCTGTGCTGACAGTGTGGAGCCTGCTTGGGATTCCCCCTCTCTCTCTCTCTCTCTCTCTCTCTCTCTCTCTGCCCCTCCCCCACTCTCTCTCTCTCTCCCTAAATAAATAAATAAATAAATAAATAAATGGAAATTCTGCTACTTCTGAAAACATGAATGAACTTGGAGGACATTAGGATAAGTGAAATGACCCAGTCATAGAAGGAAAATATTGCATGATTCTACGTATATCAAGTGCCTTAAATAGTAGACTCTTAGAAACAGAAAACAGAATGGTGTTTGCTAGAGGCAGGAAAGACATAGAAATTGGGAGTTATTGCTCTGTTAATATAAAGCATCAGTTATGAAAGATGGATAACTAGAGGCCTGCTGTACAACATACTGCCAATGGTTAACAACACTGTATTGTGCACCTCAAAATTTTGATAACTAGGTAGATGTCGTGTTAAATGTTCTTATCATTAAAAAGCCAAATGATGGGGCGCCTGGGTGGCGCAGTCGGTTAAGCGTCCGACTTCAGCCAGGTCACGATCTCGCGGTCCGTGAGTTCGAGCCCCGCGTCAGGCTCTGGGCTGATGGCTCAGAGCCTGGAGCCTGTTTCCGATTCTGTGTCTCCCTCTCTCTCTGCCCCTCCCCCGTTCATACTCTGTCTCTCTCTGTCCCAAAAATAAATAAACGTTGAAAAAAAAAAAAATTTAAAAAAAAAAAAAAAAAGCCAAATGATTGTTTTTAAATCTTTTTTTAAAAAAGGAGACACAGGGAAACTTTTGGAGGTGATGAATATGTCCTTTTTTCTGGTGGTAGTGATAGTTTCATGGGTGTATGCATTATGTGCAAATTGATCAATTGTATATATTAAATATGTGCAGTTTTGAAGCTCAATAAAGATATCAAAAATAAAAATAAAAAATGGTCACATATTAGAGCAGACCAAGGGGTTATGTTATATCGGACTCTGGAAGAGAAAAAAGATATTAATGGAAAAATGAGCAATTCCAATAAAGTGTGAAGTTTACTTAATAGTATTATTCCAATGTTAATTTCTTAAATTCAGTTATATGTTACCACAGGTTAGAAAAACTAAACCATTAGAGGAAGCTGAGTAAAGAGTATACAGGAGCTCTTTGAACTACTTTTCTATAAATTTCTATAAATTTCTATAAAATTCTATAAATTTCTATAAATCTGGAACTATTTCAATATGAAAAGTCACAAAACAGGAAAGAAAATGATGAAATATAATTCTCTTAGAAATAGGGGCGCCTGGGTGGCGCAGTCGGTTAAGCGTCCGACTTCGGCCAGGTCACGATCTCGCGGTCCGTGAGTTCGAGCCCCGCGTCGGGCTCTGGGCTGATGGCTCAGAGCCTGGAGCCTGTTTCCGATTCTGTGTCTCCCTCTCTCTCTGCCCCTCCCCCGTTCATGCTCTGTCTCTCTCTGTCCCAAAAATAAATAAACGTTGAAAAAAAAATTAAAAAAAAAAAAAAAGAAATAAAGATAAAAATTACTAAGATGCCAGATAGGATAGACACAACTGAAAAAGATAATTAAAAATATTGAGGAAAAGCATACAATAGCCAAGAAAATAAAAATAAAGTAAAGAAATATTAACAGGAAAAAAAGGATAATGTGGAAGATAGGGAAAAGAAGTTCAACACAGTAAAACTGCAGTCCCAGGAAGAGAATAACTGATTTTAAACTATAATTTTAAAATGTTGCTAGAATTATAAGAAGACTGAATCTACTTATTAAAAAGACCCAGATCCAAGATATATTAATAAATTTCCGTCTTTAAAACTAAATAAGAACACTCTACAGAGCCTCCAGTTGAGAAGACCAAATTATTTGCAATAGAAAGAAAAGTCAGCTTAGAGGACTTTTCAAAAGCAACCAAGTAAGATAACATTAATACAACATTTTTGAGAAACTCAAAGAACTAGAACTTGAGCCAAGATTTTGTATGTAACCAACCTTTCTTCATATACTTAGGCAGTAGCAAAGAATTTGTAAAATTAGTCAGCTAATTCTGCAATTATAAATTTTTCTGGAAGAACCCACTAGAAGATAAATGTCCTTCACCCATGCATGAGAAAACTTCAACAAATTGGTTCATTGTAATCTTTTCATTTAAAATCAGAGGAAAATAAATTTTGATCCAAGAACAAATAAAAATATACAGATTTTTATGTCCTCTCATATACAGCTGGTGGGAATGTATACTGGCACAAACACTTTGGAATACCGTTTGGCAATTTCTTTTTTTCAGCTTTATTGAGGTATAAATTGACAAAATTTGTTACTTAAAGTGTGCAATGTGATGATATATGCACGATGGTTAAGTTCTACACATCTGTTGTACAACGTAAGCCAAAGTTAATAATATTGTATTGCATGCTTAAAATTTTATTATGAGAGTAGGTCTCACGTTAAATGTTCTTACTATTAAAAAACAAAATAACTTAGGGGAACCTGGGTAGTTCAGTTGGTTAAGCATCTGACTTCAGCTCAGGTCATGATCTCAAGGTTCTTGAGTTCAAGATTCATTTTGGGCTCTGTGCTGACAGCTCAGAGCCTGGAGCCTGCTTTGGATTCTGTGTCTTCCTCTCTCTGCCCCTCTGTTGCTTGCACTCTCTCTATGAAAAATAAATAAACATTAAATTTTTTTTTTAAAATAGCAAAATAAGAGACACAAGAAAACTTGTATGTACAACATTGTGAAGGTTTGTACCCTTTTACCAACCTCTCCCTATTTGCCCCATCCCCCAGCCTCTGGTAACCATTTTTCTAATCAATGTTTCTATGAGTTTGACTTTTTTTATTTTTAGATTCCACATATAAGTGAGGCCATGCAGTGTTTTTGTTTGTCTGGCTTACTTCACTTAGCATAATGCATCTAGTTTCATTCAAGTTGTCCCAAATTACAAGGTTTCTTTCTTTCTTAAAAAGTATACAGGAGGGGCGCCTGGGTGGCTCAGTCGGTTAAGCGGCCGACTTCGGCTCAGGTCATGATCTCATGGTCCGTGAGTTCAAGCCCCGCGTTGGTCTCTGTGCTTACAGCTCAGAGCCTGGAGCCTGTTTCGGATTCTGTGTCTCCCTCTCTCTGACCCTCCCCCATTCATGCTGTGCCTCTCTCTGTCTCAAAAATAAATAAACGTTGAAAAAACATTGTTTAAAAAAAAAAGTATACAGGAACTATAATAGGATTCCATTATACTTATATACCAGGTCTTATATATCCATTCATCCATCAATGGACACTTAGGCTGTTTTTATACCTTGACTGTTATGAATAATTCTGCAATGAACATGGGAGTGTAGATATCTCTCTTCAAAATGATGATTTTGTTCTTTGGCTACATATTCAGAAATGGGACTGCTGAATCATATGGTTATTCTATTTTCAATTTCTGAGGAACCTTCATACTATTTTCCATAGTGACTGTCCCAGTTTACGTTCCCACCAATGCTATACAAGGGTTCTCTTTTTTGTTTGCTTGTTGTTTGTTTGTTTGTTTGCTTGTTTGTTTTGAGGGGAAGAAAGAGTGAATGAGTAGGGAAGAGGCAGAGAGAGGAAGAGAGAGAGTCCTAAGCAGGTTCTACACTGTCAGCACAGAGCCTGACATGGGGCTTGAATTTACGAACTGTGAGATTATGACCTGAGCTGAAACCAAGAGTCAGACGCTTAACCGACTGAGCCACCCAGGCACCCCTGGGTTCTCTTTTATTTAATCCTTGCTAGTACTTGTTATGTCTTGCTTTTTGATAATAACCATGAGACAGATGTGAGGTGATCTCTCAATATGGTGTTGATTTGCAATTCCCTGATGATTAGTTTTGTGCCCCTTTTAATGTACCTATAAACAATGTGTATGTCTTCCTTGGAAAAACAACTATTTAGGTCCTTCACCCATTATTAAATTGGGTTGTTTTCCTTCTATTGAGTTGTATGATTTCCTTATATATTTTGGATATGAAACTCATATCGAATATTTTACAAATATAATCACAAACATTTTCTTCCAGTTCTTAGACTGCCTTTTCATTTTATTGATGGTCTCCTTTGCAGAACACTTTTGTTCTGCAGAACATTTTTACTTTGATGTAGGCCCACTTGCTTATTTTTTCTCTTGTTGCCTCTTTTTGCCTTTTTTAAAGTTTATTTATTTTTGAGAGAGAGAGAGCCGGGGAGGAGCAGAAAGAGAGGGAGAGAGAGAATCCCAGCAGGCTCTTCACTGCTAGCACAGAACCCGATGCAGACCAAGAGTTGGACACTTAACCAACTGAGCCAACCAGCAGTCCCCTTTTTTTGTTGTTGTAGTTGCCTTTTTGGCAAAAAACCATTGCCAAGACCAGTGTTAAGGAGGTTATCCTTTATGTTTTCTTCTAGGAGTTTTTATGTTTTTAGCTTTTATGTTTAAGTTTTAATCCATTCTGCATTGACTTTTGAATATGGTATAAGATGGGGTCCAGTTTTGTTTTTTTCTATGTGGCCATCCAGTTTTCCCAACATGGTTTATTCAAGAGACTGTCCTTTTCCCATTGTATGTTCTTAGCTCCTTTGTTGAAAAATAATTAACCATATCTGTGTAAGTTTATTTCTGGGGTGTCCATTCTGTTTGGTAGTTACTTAAAAAGTTAAAATATACAACTACCATATCACTCAGTTCCTATACTTCTTCCTATGTACTGACGAGAAATGAAAACATATGTCCATACATAAACTGGCATGTGTCTATTTATATCAACTTGCAATAGCCTGAATCTGGAAAGCATCCAAATGTTCTTCAATGGATAAATGGATAAACTCTGTAATACAGCCATTAAATGAAATACTAATCAGCAACAAAAATGAATAAACTGATACATTCGACAATATGACTGACAGTCAGAATAGTTGCAAGTTTAAAAATCCAGACCAAAGTAAGTGCAGACTGAATAATTTTAATTTTATTACAGTCTTAGAACATTCAAAACTAATCTAAGACAAAGTAAAGCAGTGTTTGCCTAAGAATGGGAGTAGTATGATCTGAAAAGGGACATGGGGAAAAAATTACAAAAGGGGACTGGGAAACTTTTGTAAGTGATAAACATGTTAATTTTTGTGATTATAGTGACAGTTCTATAAATTTACAGATTTATGCTTGAATGTGTACTATGATTGTATATGTCAGATGTAACTCAAGAACTGGTCATTAGTATAGTAAGAGATTTCTGGAGTCAGTCAGAAAAAAATATTTATTTGTCTACTTAAAAACATAGTTTGGAGAACTCATGTGATTGTAATTTATTCATAACCATAGGTAACATGTACAAGTTTAAAATAAAATACGTCGATCTTGAAATGTCATTGTTTATGCCACATTTTGCCAATAACACTTCATGAAAAAAATGTCACGCAGAACACCAGGATGCTATTTCTAAATGCAACTAACTGGTGGCAGAACATTAAGAGGGATCTCTAAGCTATTTTACATTTTCTTTCTATGATTCTCTAATTCTTCTAACAGTGCAGAATGAAGTTACAGAGTGTGAGTTTAAAATTTGAAGTAAATGTCATATTTTTGTGACAGCATCCAATAGACATAGAATTAACTCAGTGTGTATTTAATTCTTGATTAATTATTTATTATTGGGACATGATGAAAGTATTAGTTTTTATTTAACACGCACACCAGATTACTGATCAAACCTTGCAGAGGTGGAGATTCAGTTTAGTAATATGAAGTCGTTCACATGCAAATGAGTTAATTCAGTTTCATGTTGAAAATAACAATTATAAAATATGTTAAGTTGTATCTAAGGAAATGACTAAATGAATCATAAAATTGCTTTTTACATTATAGAACAAGTGCATTTCTTAGTTAAAAAACTTAGCAGGCCAATTTATGTTTCTTGCAATAAGAACAGCAAACCTATTCCCAAAACATGGTTTAACTTTAGCTGTCCTACTTTTGACTGCATTGATCCTTGTTTTCAACCTTTCTGGTTGCTGTAGCAACATTCAGCAGCTGTCTAAGAACAGAGTCTATCCATGTAAAGTTTCATATTTGAGAGATAATGCTGCTGTAAATGAATCTCTGACCTTTATCATAAACAAAACGGATTCAGTTAAATATTAACATGTTCAGTACTTAATATTCTCTTGATTAATTGAGTTGGAGGTTATTAAATTCTGGATATCCATTTGACTATATTACTTCACACAATTTATATGTCCTCTTATCTGAATACATTAGAATGCTGGATTCCTTGAATGTGTTGCATTCAGTCCAAATTATCTTTTAAATGACTTAAAAATTGGATCTAAAAAACTTCCATGATCACTGGAATTTTGTTTTTCTGACATCTCAGTGAATTAGTACTTGCATTAATGTGTGCTTGTGGTGGAGTGAGGAAGTTCTGGGAATGTATATACAAAATCTAATTTAGGCATTGTGAAAATATATCCTACACAACTTCTAAAGAATTTCTTTGTGATTATTAACCTTCCTTATTGTTGACCTATCTGGTTTAAAACTCTATAAGTGACAAATGTAGATACAGACATAGAAATAGACAGGTACATATACTGACAAAGGAACATATGTGTTGTATACTTACAGTTTCTTCAATAAAGAAACTAAACATAAGAAGATAGAAATAGTTATGAGATACCACCTCACACCTGTCAGAGGGGCTAAAATGAACATATCAGGAGACTATAGATGCTGGCAAGGATGTGGAGAAACGGGAACCCTCTTGCACTGCTGGTGGGAATGCAAAGTGGTGCAGTTGCTCTGGAAAACAGTGTGAATTTCTCAAAAATATAAAAATAGAACTACCCTATGACCCAGCAATAGCACTGCTAGGAATCTACCCAAAGGATACAGGAGTGATGATGCATAGGGGCACATGTACCCCAATGTTTATAGCAACACTTTCAACAATAACCAAATTATGGAAGGAGCCTAAATGTCCATCAACTGATGAATGGATAAAGAAGATGTGGTTTATATATACAGTGGAATACTACTTGGCAATGAGAAGGAATGAAGCCTGGCCATTTGTAGCAACATGGTTGGAACTGGAGGATATTACGCTAAGTGAAATAAGCCAGACAGGGAAAGACAGATACCATATGTTTTCACTCATATGTGGATCTTGAGAAACTTAACAGAAGATCATGGGGGGGGGGGGAAGGGGAAAAAAAAGTTACAGAGAGGGAGGGAGGCAAACCATAAGAGACTCTTAAGGACTGAGAACAAACTAATGGTAGTTTGGGGGTGGGGGAGAGGGGAAAGTGGGTGATGGACAGGGAGGAGGGCACTTGGGATGAGCACTGTGTATTGTATGGAAAACAATTTGACAATAAAATATATTAAAAAAAGAAATAGTTATGATTTAGAATCCTATTTAGACTAAAATTTTAAATCAACATATCCCACATTATAAATATATTTTGTAATATAAAAATATTTGACAGTATTTTCAAAATATACTGAATATGGTTTATTGGTGTGTGTGGTATTCAATATAGCTTTCATTGTTAAATCAAAGAGAGCAAACTGCAAAACCTCAAGTACTTGTATTATATTTTACAGAAATATACTAAAATTCTTCTCTCCCCTTTCTTAATCTTTTGAGCATCTTGGCAAATACATCTTGTATTTTAAATCCCCTGAGCTAAAAACAGCTGAAATACTTGTATTACTCAAGTTGAATGGCTCCTAGCAGAATCATTTTCCAAAGTGAAGTGTCCAATCTACACTTACTGACTCAGTAGGACATTTTTCTTCCTCATGCACCATTGCAGAGCCAGTTTATAATTATGACCAGTGAAATATTCATATTTCAGGGAACAGAATTTGTGTTTTAGAGAAACTTTTGCCAGTCCTACCATTGTTTTCTGTACTTATCCTACACCCTGCTCCTGATGTTCCTGTTCCAGTTAAGAAAGAATAAGAAATGGAAAGTGACAAATGGTGCCAAAGAAAACAATTACAAGGCCTGCATGCATTAGGCACTAAAATCTTTGAAGACATAGCTATAACTACTCAGATAGGAAATATGGTTCTTATTAATTAAATGATTCCTAATATGATCCCTATTTTCTGCACATTATGTAAACTTAAAATGGCTTCTTTATGGCTATGTTTCTTTAAGAAACTATAATTAAGTTAATCTGAGAGATAATCAGAGTTTTATATTTATAGACATAGATAAAACACAGATGGTAGGTAGATGATAGATCTATCCAGTGATCAATGATTGAACAATAGATAATTAGTGTCAGGAACACTTATCTTACCATCATTCCAACTAATATTTTGAATTTCAATGCATTTATTGACAAGTATGATAATAATAATGATAAATAACAATTAAAATAAGTCATAGAGATTATAGTTAGTAAAGGGAAAAATCTAGGTTTATACACATACTATGTAATATTGATCATAAAATTGAAGTTTCCAAACTTCTATTTCATCATAATGTAATGTAGGTAAATACCTCATGTTTTATAGGTCAACATATAATGTCACTGAAGGATTTGAGGATATGGGACATGGAACAATTACTCTTTAGTGAGAGGTATTTTTATGATGATGATCTTGAAAGCGAAGATGATGATTATAGGGGTTAACATGATCATTAATTCCCAGAACTTGGATTTCATGGTGTAGGGATAAGGTAAGAAGGAGTCAACATAGGATAACTATTTTTTTGTTTTTTTTTTAATGTAAATAGAACTTAAAAAAGCTAACATCTATATACATCAATATTTAATTCACAAAAGACATTTGTCCATTTCAAAATAATGCAAACACAATTTCAGAATAAAAGGTACATTCCTTATCATTAACTACCATTGATTTATGCTGATCTAGTACACAATAGTTGTAAAATTAAATTTGTTTGTCAGAATGCTTGATTAATAGATATTTCTCCCAGGAGTCTGTAAACTTTATATGGATAAGAATTTTTTGTTTGTTTTATTCCACATTTTATTGTGAAGACACAGGTTGGTATATATTAAAGAATCAGTAGTTGATGGTAAATAAATAAAATGATGGTAATGAATAATAATAAAATGATAAAATTTAAAAATAGACTATAATAACTTGACCATAAGGCAACATTTAAAAATTATATTTTAAATTCTATTTGAAAAAATTGAGTTTTATAAGAAAGTTCTCTAATAAAAGAAGAGAAATAGAAAAGTTTGAGAATAAAAATAACTCAAAATAAACAGTATTTCTGTGTTTAGTATACAATAATCAATAATTTTACATTAAAAATGTATTTAATAATGTACCAATTGACCAAAGTCATTTTATTTAATAAGAAAAATTAAGTTAATTGCATTATTACACAAAAATGAAATAAATCTCTAGCTGATTTAAATGTTTACCAATGTCATTATTTACTGAAACATATTTCACTGCCCCCAATGGAAATAAAGTGGATATTTTCAGTGTTATATTTGAGTGCTCTAATCTCCACTAAACCATTTTTCCCAGGTGTCACCCTCAAGGCAATGATTAACGACATACTAATAAAACTCCCTTCGGCAGCCTGAAACTAAAATGTCATTTCTATGAGTAAGAATAATTTTCCGCTAAATAGAGCTCTCTGTCAGTAATAAGTTGCTCACTGAAGTATTTTAAGTGTTTGAAAAGCAACCAAAAGCAAAAATAGTATATTTTGGAATTACGTCGATGATGGAGTGATTTTGTTCTGTTTTGTCTTTGTTTTTTGTTTTTCTTTTCTTTTCTTTTTCTTTTTATTTTCTTTTGGCTTGTCTTACATTACTTTTTGTTTAGGAGTGCCGAGGGAAAAACTATTATCAATCACCAATTATAATCAGATTTATACATTGCCACAGGGAAGCCAATCATATGAGTAAACATGTATGTCTCTCAAGAGATTATTTCCATCTCAAGGGCTTATTTCCTTATTTCTCTTGTTTATGTTTCCTATAGAAACCTACCTTTATATATACCCAAATCATCTCCCCCCTCCCCCCGCCATAGACATTTTCAGTCTCATCAACTGTAATTGACCTTATCACATTAGTGGTGTCTACTTTAAATGAAAACATTTTTATTTCATCTTAGTTTTTTTTAATTGTTAAACCTTTAAAAAACATACTATAGGATATACAGTTGCAAAATAGCGTGATCTTCTTTGAAAAAGTTGATACATTTCCCTTCTGTCTTAGATCTTAACATTTTAAGGAGCTCTCTCTTGCTTTTAAATAAATGGTTTTGAATGTTTGTCCAGTGCATCAAAGTGGCTGGCCTACAATAGACTACGTCACCATTATTAAAGAAATCTCACGGAAATGACTCTTGAGGAATAGGAAACAAGGCTATGGCCTCTGTGAGGATGGAAATTGGAAACAGGACTTCTTTTCCTCACAAAAGTGGGATCCTAAAAAAAGGCACAGTCTCAGCTTTTAGAAAAATAAATAAATAAATAAATAAATAAATAAATCTTCCATTAACAAGGAGAGAGAAATAAATAACTTGACTGATTTGATTCTAATGCCCAGTGTAGGGGGATCTGAGAGTATATAACCAAATCTCTGCTTATACTATGTATTAGGATCCAGTGGGGGGGAAAGAGCTGAGAAGTTAACCAAAAGTTGTCTAAATTTGTCAGTTTTTTCTTCATTGTTCAAAGTCATCTCCCTTAGGGGACATATGCAATAAGACTAGATTTCTATATAGAAAAGAAGTATGTTTATTCATCATTCAATAGTAAATGAATTATTTGTTTTCTCCTATAGGCTCAAACAAAAAATACTCAATGTCCATTTGTAAAAGGTGAAAATGTAACTAATAGTCACAATAAAATTTTCTAAACAATCAAATGCTGAATAAATTTTCATACCATAACTCAAAGCCGACTTATATCTAGAAATAACCACAAAATGATTAGTTATTATACTTCGCAATCTACAAAGCTTAGAAGATGCACATTAAATGGAAAGAGGAAAGTTACTAGCAGTAAAGAAGGAAGGGTAACAAATCTGACAGCAAGGAATGAAATTCGAGAACTTTGGTCATTATTTCACAAATGAGTTAATATATCATTAACCTGTTTAATTATTATGTGGGACAGCACAACTATCACTAATAAATATGGCCACAATTCAACAAGAAATAACTGCATAGATTTGTTAAATGTAAATATTATTTAGAAGACTAGTATAATATATCAAGAATGCCATTTTTAGTGTTAACAATGAAACAAGAATATGGGCAGTGTTATTGTGTGCATTCAAAGTGTGTTCTTTCTTTTGCTTCTGTACAATATACTCCGCATATGCCTCTCCCCAAAATAACTCAAAGACTATCTTTTTTCTCCTCAAATATTCTGCCTCTGAGGTAAAGTGCTTTCCTACTGAATGAGAGGGAAGAAGAAAGAGGAAAAACAGGAAGAAAAATAGGGATGAATGTACACATACATATTTGTATTAATGAGATAACCCTCCATTATCAGGGAATAGATTTCCTAGATACATATCACTTTCTTATCGGTAGTAGATATGAAATTACACGAAGAGATTATATTTATTATTACATTATTCTATTCTGTAAACTAATACAATACATATGGGTTAATATGTATATTAATACATATTTAATACATACATAAACATGTATCTATATGTATATATGCATTGTTACATTATTAATGTATTATTAATGTATAATAATGTAATTATTACATTATTCTATTCTGTAAACTAATACAATACATATGGGTTAATATGTATATTAATACATATGTATTAATACATATATACATATGTATATGTATATGTGTTTTATATGTGTGTGTGTGTGTGTGTGTGAATACGTTCATTCTAATATAGAGACAAATGATAAATGAATAGACCAATAATAGAAACTGAAAAATGTTAGACACAATGTATGGTTAAAAAAAATGGGTCAAAACAGTGTTCAAAATAGACTGCATACATTTATGTAGTTACAATTACATTCAATATTTATGAAATACTTACTGTTCCATTGATATCATCTAAAAGTTTAAAAATAAAGTAATAACTTAAGAATACTAAATGTTGCATAAATCTCTTACTAAAATTATCAAAAATGTTCCATCTGTTAAAAGAAAAAGTCCACTATGGCATTCTGTGTAAGTGATTTGTATACAAAAAGTCAAATACAGAAATTCAGATTAGGAAAATAGTTTCAGATGCATATTCCTCCTCCTTCTCCATCTCTTTGGTCACTTAATTTTTGAATCTTCCCAACCATGACTCCTCTGTTTGACACCATGTAGCCAAACTGGATTTCTCTATCCTTCATTTTTGTTAAACCAAAGAATTGCTCTACCTTTTCTTTTTTTTTTTTTTTTAATTAAATTACTCTTTAATTTTACCATCTAGAAAATCATCACAGAAGATTATGGTACATTAACTGACTATGTACATGTTGATATATAACATTTAAGAAGATTCACTGTGTGTTTTTTTGAATATATTACAATGGATCCATACTATTAATATTGTTTTTGTTTTATTTTATTTTATTTTATTTTATTTTATTAAGAATACTTGACATGAGATCTATTCTCTTAACAAAATTTTAAGTGTACACTACATTATCGTTGACCAGGGATACAATTCTGTACAATAGATCTCTAGAGCTTATTCATATTGCTTAACTGAAAATTTATGTCTATTGATTAGTAACTCTTCATTTTCCCCTATCCCCAAGCTCCTGGCAACCACCACTCCACTCGTTGATTCTATGAACTTGATTACTTTAGATAACTCATGCAAGTGGAATCATATAGTATTTGCCTTTTTATGGCTGGCTTATTTCACCTAGCACAATTTCCTCATTAAGGTTCATCTCATTGTCGCATATTACTGTAGTTTCTTCCTTTTAAAAGGTGAATAGTATTTCAGTGTCTCTACCTATTTTCTTTATCCATTCATCTGTCAATACATGTTTAGGTTGTTTCCACATCTAACCTATTGTGAAAATACTGCAATAAATAGAGAAATGTTAATATCTCTTGGAGGTCCTGATTTCAGTGATTTTAGATATATATCCAGAAGTAGGATTGCTGGTTCATATGGTAGTTCTATTCATAATTTTTTGAAGAATCCATACTCTTTTCCATAGCAGTCTCACCATTTTTTTATTCCTATTAACAATATGTAAGGGTTACAATTCCTCTACATCCTCACCAACAATTGTCTTTTTTTTTTTTTAACGTTTATTTATTTTTGAGACAGAGAGAGACAGAGCATGAACAGGGGAGGGGCAGAGAGAGAGGGAGACACAGAATCCAAAACAGGCTGCAGGTTCTGAGTGGTCAGCACAGAGCCCGACGCAGGGCTTGAACTCACGGACTGTGAGATCATGACCTGAGCCAAAGTCGGACGCTCAACCGACCAAGCCACCCAGGTGCCCCTGTTGTCTTTTTTTTATTTGATCGATAGCCACCCTGACAGCTGGGGTGATATCTCACTGTGGTTTTGATTTGCATTTCTCTCTGAAGATTAGGGACACGGAACATTCTAAAAACATACTTGTAGTTCATTTGTATGTCATTTTTGTAGAAATGTCTATTCAAGTCCTTAGTCCATTTTTAAATCAGGGTTAGTTTTTTGTTTGTTTATTTGTTTTTTTGTTTAGTTCAACTCTTAAGTTGTAAGGATTCTTTATATAATTTGGAGATTAACCCCTTATTAGCTATATAGATTGCAAATATTTTCTCCCATTTCAGAGGTTGCCTTAAACGAAAGTAATTCATGAGACATGATGTAAGAATTGCATGCTCCTTATCCAAATATAAGTCCAATATCCATTTATTATAAGCCAATACATAGTTAACAATAACAACAACAACAAAACCCTAAAGGCAGCTAGATGTTTGAAACTCATTAGCTTAGCACAATAAACGAATAGAAAAACAGTCACTTCAGTTTCCATGACTACGTCATACTATCCTTTTAAAATGACCTCTTAAAATAATAACAGCGGATTTATTTTCATTTGCCAAATGCCAGAAATTGTCCAAGGCATTTGGCATATATTAACTCACAATAAACTTAAGAGATTGATATAATGACTGTCCTACTTTTTTAAGATGGAATTTATGGCTGAAATTTTTTGCTCCTTCCATGCCCACACAGTTTGTGATGTAACTTTCCAGACCCAACCCACAAAATGGAGTATATTTGTCTGTATCTTTACAAAAATATTACTGTGTGAAAACCCTTTCCCTTGTATATGTCATTCCACTTATCTGGGCCCTAGCATCATCCCAATTGAAATATAGCTAATCAGTTACCCATCTGCCCCACCCACCAAATTGAACTGAAAGAGTTTCTCCAAATGAATCAGATTAGTGAACATATACATACTTTTTTGTGTTTGTTATGCTACAGAGATTTTTGAGGTATTTTAAAATTTTTATTTATTTAAATTCAAGTTAGTTAACGTACAGTGTAGTATTGGTTTCAGGAGTAGAATCCTGTGATGCATCACTTACATATAACACCCAGTGCTCATCCCAGCAAGTGCCCTCCTTAATGCCCACCACCCATTTAACCCATCTCCCTCCCCTCCTCCCCTCCAGCAACCCTCAGGCTGTTCTCCGTATTCAAAAGTCTCATATGGTTTGCCTCCCTCTCTGTTTTTATCTTATTTTTCCTTCCCTTCCTTTATGTTCATCTGCTGTATTTCTTAAATTCCACATATGAGTGAAATCATATGATATTTGTCTGTTTCTGGATGACTAGTTTTGATTAGCATAATACACTCTAGTTCCATCTACATTGTTGCAAATGGCAAAATTTCATTCTTTTGGATCACTGAGTAATATTTCATGGTGTATATGTATATGTGTATATATACATATACATATATACACATATACATATGCATGTATATATACATATACATCTCTATATATACCATATCTCTTATCCTTTCAAATGATGCACATTTGGGCTCTTTCCATAATTTGGCTATTGTTGCTAATGCTGCTAAAATATGGGGTGCATGTGCCCTTTCAAATCAGCATTTTTGTATCCTTTGGATAAATGCCTAGTAGTTCCATTGCTGGGTCATAGTATAGTTCCATTTTTAATTTTTTGAGGAACCTCCATACTGTTTTATGCAGAGAAAGGGGAACACTTTTGCACTGTTGGTGGAGTTTTTTGTTTTGCAGCAGGAGCCAACAAATGCATAAATTAACACCTAGCAATGGAATGAATCGACAACAAAAGTCTAAAGCATGCAACAGTATGTTTGAGGTTGATGGCAGATGCCTGGAAAAATTGGAAGAAAATGTATGCAGTTTTGAAACATTGACAAAACTGTCATCTGAAAGAACCTGTAATACAGAAATTGAATTTAATTAATTATGGACTTAAACAAGATGGTGTCCAGGCAGAATACTGAAAGCTTGATTTTGCTATTCTTAGGTTCTGCATTAAATAGACAAGCTCAGGAAAGAACTTGCTAGCTTGCAACTAGAATATACATGAAACATAGAGAATGTAGAACTTGCATTTACTGGTAAAGGTTATCACATTGAAACACTGCCTTGATTAGAGAGTAAATCAGAGGCCTGACCATTAAGATATAACCTGAATATTTCCAGTTTTACCTCTCATATGTAAAAGTCTTGGAAATCATTACATCCTTCTTATAATAAGACAAATACTGGATAAGATGAAAATCAATGGCATTTCTTGTTCAGAGCATTAAAGTCACAGGGGAAATCTCTGCTTCCAAATCTGCGCGGATGGGCAAATACAAGTAATTACATGCCATATCAACTTACTGGAAGAAAGAAACACTGGAGCCATAGACTGGTAGGAACAATTAAATGGTAACATAACTAGTTGCTAGAGGCTAGTCGAAAGGCTAGAGTGTATAATAGTGAAAGATAAACTCCTGGGTACTGGGGTTTTAGGGAGCCCCTTCATTTTTATGGGTTTTGCCTCCAGCAACTCCAGCAAGTTTTTATGGGGAGAAGCCAAGAAAATCTCTTGGTTTCTGGCAGTAACAAGGGAAAAGTAATTATTTTTCAATATTCCCAGCATTTTTTTTATAAGGAAGGCCTACTCAGCAGGGAAAAGATTTACTAGAGCTTTACTATATGTTGGAGAAGGGAAATACGGAACTCCAGATACATTTAGCCTTCCTGGTTCAACAAAAGATGGCACATAATTGTGAAGGTCATAGCTGAGGGGCACAGGCTGCTAATGACTGAGACTAAATCAAAGGATTATAGGATACTTTCTCCCCTTCCACAGACACACACATCAAAACATCACCAGGGCTGCTGTGACCCAACACAACTTACCACACTTTCAACAACATTTTATAAGACATGCTAAAAGGCAAGAAGCAGATAGAAGAGACAAATCAAACATCAGAACCATACTCAGATATGGCAGATATTTCATAAGTATCACGCCAAGAATATGAAATTGTTATGACTAATGTTAAGGGATCTAATGGAAAGAGCAGACTACGTGTAAGAACAAATGTATAATGTAAGCAGAGAGATGAAATTCTAAGAAAGAATCAAAAGGAGATGCTAGAAATTATTTTTAAAAAAACCCAAAAACCAAAAAACAAAATTAACAGAAGTAAAGACTGCCCGAGGCACCTAGGTGGCTCAGTAGGGTAAGCATCTGATTCTTGATTTTGGCTCAGGTCATGAGGTCACAGTCATGAGATTGAACCCCACATCAGGCTCTGTGCTGAGCATGGAGCCTGTTTGGGATTTCCTCCCTCACTTTTTCTATGTCTCAAAATAAATAAACATTAAAAAAAAGTAAATAATGCCTTTAATGGGCTTATCAGTAGACTGGACATGTTGAAGAAGGAATCAGTAAGCTTGAAGATATGCTAATAGAAATTTCACAAACTCAAATGCAAAAAGAAAAATAGAATGAAATAAGTCATAACGGAATATTCAATAACTGTGGGACAATTTCAAAAAGTATAGCATATATGTTATCAGAATATCAAAAGAAGGCAGAGATAACAGCATAAGAAATATTTGAATAATGATGGCTGAGAATTTTACAAAATTAATGAAACACATCAAACCACAGTTTCAGTAATATAGGCAAATCAAGCAAAGTAATCAAGCAAAATAAATACTAAGAAGAAAAAAAAAATCTACACCTGACATGTCAATTAAAAAAAAAAACAAAGACAAAGAGAAAATCTTGAAAACCACCAGAGGAGAAAAGTATATGTACTGAGCTACAGAGAAACAAAAATAAGAATTACATTGGACTTCCTGTCAGAAAACATGCCAGCAAGAAAAGGGGAAAATAAAATATTTAAAATGTGGAAAGAAAAATCAAACAACCTAGAATTCTATATCCAGTGAAATTATTCTTCAGATGTGCACAGTACTTTCTCAGACAAACACAGACAGGGCATTCATCACCAGTAGATCTGCATTACAAGAAATATTACAGAATTTCTTTGAGGGAAGGGAAATACTAGAGGTCAAAAATTCATCTACATAAAAGGTAAAACATCAGGGAAGAAAATAAAATTAAAATAAAATACAATAAAATAAAATATTTTCATCATTCTACTTTATATATTATATGTATTATATGTAATATATAATCCAATTTATAAATAAAACTATTCAAAGTAATAAGAACAATAATATATTGTGTAATTATAGTATATGAATAAGTGAAATGAATGATGATGCTGTAGGGGACACGAAGGAAGAACTGGAAATACTCATTAATAAGTACTTGCACTTTCTATGTTAAGAATGGATTCAGATGAATTGTAAATGTATATTGCAAAATACATTGCAACCACTAAATTTTTTAAAGAAAACATGATATTCTAAGAGAGAAGCGATAAATCTAAATCACATAAAATGCTCAGAACCAAAGGAGATAGAAAACAAAGTGAAGTAAAATAAACAAAACACGTGCAATGAATATAAAAGGTACAAACATGGTAGGTATCAAACCTACTAAATCAATAATCACTTTAAAGATGAATGATGTGAATACGTAAATTAAAAAGCAGAGATATTTAGAGTGCTTAAAACAGCAACTATATGTTGTGTACTGGAACCTGACTTTAAATGTTACGACATAGATAGGGGCTCCTGGGGGGCTCAGTTGGTTAAGCGTCTGACTTCCGCTCAGGTCATGATCTCATGGTTCATAAATTTGAGCCCCATGTGGGGCTCTCTGCTGACAGCTCAGAGCCTGGAGCCTGCTTCGGATTCTGTGTCTCCCTGGGTCTCTGCCCCTCCCCTGTTCACACTCTGCCTCTCTCTTTCTTTCAAAAATAAATAAACATTAAAAAAAAACATTAAATGTTATGACATAGATTAAAAGTAAAGAGATGAAGACAAAGATGCCACTAAAAATGAGTTAAAAAAGAACGAATTAAAAGAAAGCTGGAGTAGCTATATCATTTTCTGATAAAACACACTTCAGAATAAAGAAAATTATCAGGGACAAAGGCGAATGTTACATAATGATAAATGAGTTAATTCTCTAAGGAATCATAACTTTTAGTGTGCACACAAATAACAAAAAGGTGCCAAAATGTACCAGATGCAAACTGGTAGAAATCAAATTCTGTTTCTGAACAGATCAGAACCCTCAAACACTGAGATGTCATCAGGTGATGACGATGTGGGGGCCTTGAGATGAGGATGGTGTAATGTGGCAAGGATGTTAATTGTGCCTGAAAAGGTAGAGTCTGGTAGATTGGATTATTGACCTCCATTGTAACTTTGCAGTTCCTTCTCAAAACAAACAAGGAAACCAAAAAAGTGTACATCCTAGCCCCTTGACCTTTGGCTTGGATTTGTGATTTCCTTGGGCTAGCGCAATGTGGATAAAATAGTGTACCAGTGCCAAGTCTAGGGCTTAAGAGATCTCACAGTTACTGCTTGCCTGCTTGCACCTTTGCAATTACAATGAGCATCTGCGCTTGGCACCTGTGTGCCAGGGTGACACATTAAATGGAGCCAGAAAAGCCTTCTGGGTCTGAAAGGAGAGGCCTGACCTGCTCTGCAAACCCACTAGCAAAATAAATGCTTACTGTTGCAGGCATGATACTGCAATAAGAAAAATCATTTTTCCCACATAGGAAAATTCATTCAAATTAGAATGCCATTAAAGGGAGAAGAGAGTGCAAATCAAGCCCAATTTTGAAGTAAATCTCTGGTGGGTTTGCAGAGTACTTGCAGAGTTAAAAAAATCTTTGCTATCTTCTATACCATTGAAAGTTTTCTATATAATCATTCTATATGAAGTTAAGCCAGAAAAAATGAGAAAGGTGTGGAGGAAGTTTTGTGCTGCTGTAATTTTTTTTTTTTTGAACAAAGGACCTTTAATTCCATCAAACGTCAAAACAAAAAATTAAAAATTCTAAAAGTTCTAATATTTAGACCACAAAAATGTTATAACTCAATATTTATAATAACACAAATAAAGTATTATTATTATTGACCATTTGTGTTCTCAAGCAAATTAAACCTAAATTCAATTTTTTGGACATTGACAAGATTTCCATACCAACCATTTTTGCTTTTTTTTTTTTATCCTTAAAGAAGACACATATTTTATCTATTTCCTGAAAACTGTCTTTCTAATCTAGTGAGTATGGATACTTAACTTTCAGTCCTATTTTTGTTAGGTTTCACTTATTTTTCCATGCTGATTTCTTTAATCTTCCCTTACCCTCATGTACTTCCTGGAAACCTAGCTAGTATTTAGCTGGGTACATAAACCATGAACAAAATCTCCCTTTATTTCTATTTGTTTCTATCTAGCAGTTTAATGGTGCTGTTTTTGACTACCCCACGCTTCTTTCTTTCTTCTTGTTTAGTAAGTGTCTACCAAATGTTACTGAATTACTAAAATAATAGGTAATAAATCAAATTACATATATAATTCCATTTGCCATAGATTACATTAATGGTATCAATATTCTATTCCACCTGGTTTCTATGCGTATTTAACAAATTTCTTTGCAGATCCTTTCACAAAAAGAGCAGAGTACAGTTCACCACTTCCTGACTTAGAGGGCTATATATATATATATATATATATAACCATTTGTATATACATATATCCATAATCATAAATGTGTGTATCTTTTAGTCTTATTCTCACTTCATTCATTTTCTGTTATGTCTTTGTTTCTTTTACTCTTTTTGTTTGTTTTTTTTTTTTTTTTTGGTTATATTAGACTGTAACCTCTACTTCTCTACAATGGTTTCATGGGTAATCAGTTGTTTTTAATTTACATGCACTTATTTAAAAATTTTCAAGCTTGGGGCTCCTGGATGGCTCAGTCGGTTGAGTGTCCTACTTCGGCTCAGGTCAGATCTCACAGTTTGTGAGTTGGAGCCCGCATCAGGTTGTCTGCTGACAGCTCAGATCCTGGAGCCTGCTTCAGATTCTGTGTCTCCCTCTCTGCCCCTTCCCTGCTCATGCTCTGTCTCTCTCTGTCTATCAAAAATGAATAAATGTTAAAAAAAATTTTTTTTAATTTTCAAGCTCATTTCAACTTATATTTATCTCATTTTCGAAGTTAAAAGTAATAACAATTCATTAAAATTGTTACTCCTAAATATTCTTTATTGTTTTGTCTGCTAATAGATTAAAAATTACTGAAGCCTATTTCAGCTAGTTTCTTTTTGTATTAAGTAGAAATAATTCCATTTCTTTCTATTTTATAAATGATTAAAATGATAAAGAAAGCTTTATTTCTGGATGTTAATTATACATAATTGGACTAACTATAATTCTTATGATCATTTGGTCCCTGTTTGTCTGTTTTTTATCTGATATAACAAATTAACATATCTAGTTATCATGTATCACAATGAAAGATATAAGTGCTATGCATAAATTATTATGAATACACACATATACATATGTGTACATGCAGTTATGAAAATCTCAACTCTCCTTCTAATTCAACATCATCCTGAATCCTCTGATTATCATTCCCTAGATTTATATTTTAAATAGTTCACTCTCTTTACCATTTATTCCCACATAACATGATTGTGTGTTTTAGGGTTTTTTTTTAATTTTATAAAAGTGGCATTATGCCACGTATCTTCTGGAACTTAAATAGGTCACTGAATAGTATATTGTTAGGATTCCCCATTTTTTTCCTCTGGGTATGGTTCAGGCATTCTGACTACTGTGTGATAGGTCATTCTCTGAATTTGCTGATGTTTATTTGTGCTCTGTCCTTTTAATGAGCATTTGGATTGTTATCAGATCCAATAACATAGAATTTTTCATAGGAAGGACCTCTACATTTTCTTATGCTGTAGATTGATGAAGAATTCTGTTGGATAGACACCATGGAGTGAATTGGTTGAGTCTTAAGTGAGGTATTTAGTTCACTAGAGGAGTCAATTTTTTTTTTTAATTTTTTTTTTCAACGTTTATTCATTTTTGGGACAGAGAGAGACAGAGCATGAACGGGGGAGGGGCAGAGAGAGAGGGAGACACAGAATTGGAAACAGGCTCCAGGCTCTGAGCCATCAGCCCAGAGCCTGACGCGGGGCTCGAACTCACGGACCGCGAGATCATGACCTGGCTGAAGTAGGACGCCTAACCGACTGCGCCACCCAGGCGCCCCGAGGAGTCAAATTTTTTAAAAGTGTCAGTACCAGTTATCCTAACTTTAGCAATTACAAGAGATTATATTGATATATATCCTTTCCAACATTTGGTATTATCATAAAGTTATTGTTTTTGTCAATAAATGGATCTAAATTGGTATATCATTTGATTTAACTTAATTTTCTGATTATTACTAAGATTAATAATCTCTTATATGTTTATTGCTGTGATGTATTTTCTCCTCTGCAAAATGTCTGTTCAGTTTTAATGCCCATTTTACCTCTGTATTAGATGCTTTTGTATTTCTTATTTTTTATAGTAATTTTTAATGTGTAGATCAGTGTAGTTCTCCAGAAACTGTGGGTTTCATATTGCTTCTGATAATGGACGCTATCATCATGTACTGAGCTACAAAGACATGGAAAATAGCTGAGTTCTAGGGTGGACACACCGAAGTTCATAAAACTCAGTTTTAAAAGGCAAGGGAAAGAGCATTCTGAAAAAACCTTGCTATATAAAATGTTGAAACAGGCATTGTGTCCTGAGGTCTCTAGAGGCTGACTTTGAAATCTATTTGAAAATTTTAGTCAAATATCAAAGCAAAACCCAAAATTTATTGTATTCCTAAGTTAGATAAATATCTTCCTTTAAAAATTGTTTATATAATATGAAAATATGTTGCCATTATTTTATTATTGAGCTAGTTCATAATCGACATATTTTGAATTCATTTACCTCTTCTTAAATTCTGACTAATTTTTATATATAAAAAAAATCTTTAGAGGAGAAAATATAATGTTTTACTAAAAGCAAATAAAGATTCATGAGATTAAAAACAAAACAAATAATAAATTTTTTTAATTGCAAAAATGGCAAGATTATGAGATTAAATAATGAGTGAATCACTAATGAGAATTATCAAGAGGATATAACAGTTGATTTACAGCCAGTTTCAATAACCAGAGGTAAGAAATAAATCAGCAAAATGTAGGAAATGCACTAAACAGAAATAGGGTACTAGAAAAATATGAAAATTACATATTTTATGGGGCGCCTGGGTGGCTCAGTCGGTTGAGCGCCGACTTAGGCTCAGGTCATGATCTCGCGTTCTGTGATTTCGAGCCCCGTGTCAAGGTCTGTGCTGACAGCCTGGGGCCTGCTTCGGATTCTGTGTCTCCCTCTCTCTGCCCCTCCCCGGCTCATGCTCTGTCTCTCTCCCTCTCTCTCTGTCAAAAATAAATAAACATTAAAAAAAACTTTTAAAAATTACATATTTTACATGTAAACACTAAACAAAAATGTGCTTAAATGTAGCTTCTCAGTAGAGTAGGGTAGAATTCAATTTAAAAGGCATAACAAAATGTAAAATACTACCACTTTAGGAGACAATTTTAACATGGTACACAGATAAAACATATTATAATGTATAAGGCAAGTTTAAATGAAATTATTTGAGAGGGAGTTTTCTTTATAACCAGTGAACTAACAGCATATAAAGTCCTGATGTCAACACAAATCATCCTATGCATTCATATTTATATTAAATATGGTTTGAAGTATCATTCTACATGCCATGCCACATCTGATCTCTCTGAGGGAAACTCGCTGTAAGGCTTACACGTCTCCTGGCTCTGATTTCTTGTTTTCCTATAAGTTCTATTTATGGATCATCTCGTTTTATACTAGTTCTTTTTCTCACTTTTTGTCTTATATGTCTTATATTAGACATTGGAGTTTTTCCTTCCTATTCCAAACAGTACCTATAGATATTAGACATTTATTGAGAGGTTTACACCACTGAATTGGAATGAATGAATGATACATTCATAAATGAATAGGTGAAATAGTCCTGAGTGAATCTCTATTGCCCATCTGCTTCCTGCCACTGAAGATTTTTCAATAGTCTCATTCCATTTCAGTCATGCTCCAGCTTCTCAGCACGTTGGTTAGTCTGTCTCGCCTTTGCCATGCATAGCCTTTACTAGAGTTCTTTCCAGAGCAGTGTAACTATATTTTATGGTGTCCCTACAGATAATATCATCAATGTTTTCATTGATAGATATCTAATTTTCTCTTAAAACAACAGCAGCAACATCAGCAGCTTTGCAGTTTTTATAAAAGTAGAGCTCTTGTATCAGTTATTAAAATAAGCGTGCTTTGTTTCACTCTAATACACCAATATTTCACCATTTATAGCATTAATGTGGAAATAAGACATGATGATACAGGAGTCCATACAAAATTAACACTTTTCATACGTCAAGATGTAGAGTTTCTAAAATTTCAAGTCAAGTGACATGAGTACATCGAAAAAAAAAATACAAGCAGAAAAGTACAAGGGTGTCTGGGTGGCTCAGTTGGTTAAGTGTCTGACTTTAGCTCAGGTCATGATCTCAAGGTTTGTGGGTCCGAGCCCCATATTGGGCTCTGTGCTGACAGCTCAGAGCCTGGAGCCTGCTTCAGATTCTGTGTCTCTCTCTTCCCCTCCCCTGCTCATGCACTCTCTCTCTCTCTCAAAAATAAATAAACATTAAAAACTTTAAAAGAAAAACAAATAGGAAACTACATATTGTATTTTGGCACAAATATTTTCACAAGCATAAGAAGGATTTGTAACTGTGAAGAATACAAAATAAAATTTCAGCATGAAAAATATAATTGATTTATAGCACTATTCAGGTTTCACTATCAAAGTTAATAATTTTATAGAAGGTGTAATTATAATTCCTATTTCAATATATTTCCATTTTTTATATAGGATTCTATCATTCTTTTAAAAAGGTATATATAAAGGGAGTAAAAATCATAATTAAACTTGCTCTCTTTGATGCAAAAATAATAGGCAAAATAAGTTATACTTAAAATGTTCTCTTTATTCACATAGAAGTGACATAAAATGACTTAAAATAATTGAATAATAATGTCATTACAAGAATTTGTACGGCTCTTATCTTAAATTGATTCTCGTTTAATTTTGCCCTGTGAAATTTAGGCATTATCTATCTTCTAGAATTGTGTTTCTGAGCTAAGGCTGGACTATCTGGACAATGATTTTAAAATCAGGCTTTTGGGTCTGATACGTAAAAACTCGCACCACTGTGTTTGAGTTGAGATTTGGGTATTAGTATATATTTACCGATATCTATATCTATACCCATCTATCAATCAACAGATCAATAAGCATTTTGATATTGATATTTTATAAGGCTCCCAGTGAATCATGGGTTAGTCTTATTTTTAGTCACACATCTAATATACTGGTCTAGTTTTTCCTTTCTCTGTGAGGACGACTCACCTATATAATTAGCCAACATCATTTCTTGTTTATTCTAAGCTTGAACAGTGCTCTCAGACAATTCTCTGTCTCTCTTCTCATTCCAAGAGTAGTAATATTATGACTACTATCACTGCTCCTAATGGCAACAACAAGAATAATTTCTGGCTCATATTATATTCAACTTCTGTAATAATTTTCTGAAACTTTAGTGTTTAAATTACTATTTTATATCTGAAGTCCACAATGCATTATCTCTAGACTAAAAATGAAGTTTGCAGAACTCTCAGTTTTTAATAATTTCATTCAATATATCTTTTCATTCAATGTATCCTTTTGCTATTTTATTCTATATTTCTGAAAAAGGTCCTATGCTAAAATCAAATACAAACAACTTCACTATATTCTATTATTGTTTCTCTGTTAAATATTTTGCTTATGCATTTTGATAAGAAACATTCTTTGAAGATAGAAATACAGTTTCCTTCTGGAGCAAAGTGCAGGCTTACTGCTATTAAAAAGGACTCAACTTTCCTTAATTATGGATTCCTCTTCTTCAACACAAAGCCCTGCATGTGTAGGTATTGTTTGGCTCTCTTTCTTCATTCCCTGAGCATTGAAGTTCAGACGATCAGCACCAAAAATTATGATATCCTGGCTTCTGTTATTTCTGTGAGTCAAATACTCATGTCTCTGATCCAAGAGTTTCACATATTATACTAGCATCCATGAAACTATGTTAGGTTAATATGTTAGCTTGAAAGTTGGGTAAAATTTCTCCAACTATTAGGAAACAAAATACAACATGAGTTATATTTTTTATTATTTTTGAGAGAGAGAGAGAGAAAGACACAGCATGAGAGTGGGAGCAGTGGTGAGACAAGGAGACACAGAATCTGAAGCAGGCTCCAGGCTCTGAGCTGTCAGCATAGACCCAAGACGGGGCTCGAACCCAGAAGCCATGAGATCATGACCTGAGCCTAAGTCGGGCGCTCAACTGACTGAGTCACCCAGGCATCTCTGTTCATTTCTATTTTATTATGAGCATCTCTTTGCTTCCTAATAAAATTATTAATAACTGAATGACAAAAGATTTAAACTCTACTTTCTAATCCAGTTTTGAATGATACTTCATGAAAACTTGTAACAAATACTACTCATTTTTCCAAGTGAGTTTCTATCTAGACTATTTCAATAATGCATACAAAATATGTGCTCTAGAGCTATTTTGAGGTGAGGTCCTTTAAATAACCAACTATCTCCAACCTATAAATGAGACTGGAGAAATTAAGGATTTTTAAAGCAAGAAATATGTGATCCAAATGGAAATGTATTTTTACTATTTAAGATTAAACCACCTAACAATATTATGGGCTTCTTTTGTATTTAATTGTACACTATAAATGTTCTTTTAGGTTATTAAATATTTTACAACACTGAGAATAATAATAATAATTGCACAAATATCCTTTATATTGAAGGGGTTTAGGATAGTCCCGCCCCCTACCCCCCCCCCCCCCCGCCGCCACCAACCAGAATGTGCCATTTTGACATATGGATTATTTAGAGCTACAGCTAAAGACACTTGAAACCATGTGGGCACAAGAGAAACTTTGGTCCTTCTTAACTACAAAGAAGGATCTAAATTGGGGGTCTTTAATATCCCCACAATAAGAGCTATGAACAGAGATAAATTTTACCTAAATGACTCATCTGTATGGCAGGACAAACAACTAATTACCAAGATCTCTTCTTATAGCCCTTTGAAGTGCCTTCCTTTCCTCTCAAATCCTGGACCTCTACCTAGCCCTCTTCTTAGTTCAGAATGACACATATATCTCATTTTGCCTGACTGTCCTTGGAATTTCCATGTTTAGTTGATGTATGCACACCTATTAAATTGGATTTTCTCCTGTTAATATGTCATGTCAATTTGATTCTTAGTCCAGCTAGAAGGACCTTTGAGAGAATAGGAATTCTTGCTCCCCAACAGTATCAATGTATTGTATTTTCTTTAGTTTCTTTTCCTGTGATATTTAGGGCTTCTATTCTGATATATATTCTTGAAGAAAAGTCACATCATTTTTACAGTTATTTGTATAAATTCTTGTATATGCAATATTTAGTTCAAAATATTATTAAGTAACACACCATTTGCATGTGCTATATGTCTTTTCAATATTCTAGTATGGTTATTACCAAGTTTATGTCTTCATATATTATTGATTTTGGTTTTTCTTACTACACAAATACTTTTGGTTTTGATAATATATGCATTTTTCAACATTATATTTAATGTATACTCTTACTATAAAAAGCATATGTTTTTCATAGAAGACTTGAATTTCACTAACTTTTATGTATGTTTGTTTACGTGTGTCTATGAGAGAGAATTTAACTGAAATAATGTTTATTTATATTGGGTGAGGATATGAAGGGGTCATATGAAGGAAGAACTGTAGCAGGTGTAATTTTAAATAATAGAATAGCTCCATGTGGTTTGTTCTTCAACAGTTTGGACTTTGTTTTAAAATATGTTATTTTTAACTGCCAGAGATTATTCTGAGAGCGTTTTCAGTTGAAATGAAAGCTCATGCCAGAAATGACTTAAAAATAAGAACTTGTGTTTGGTCAGAATACAGTCTTAGTTTTATTTAGAGAAGATGATATTTTGAATGTGTATGTAGCTATAGTCCGAAAGGGAGCAGAATTTACCACCCGAAAATATGTCTCTTTGGCATAAGGATTATTTTAGGCTGATTATTTTTAAGAAACAGCAGACATAAGAAAAGCTCTGCAAAGTGAATAGAAGTTACTCTCTTGTAAGAGACATTTACATTTGTAAGAAAAACTACATTTGTTTGTTTTTTAAATGTTTAATTATTTTGAGAGACCAAGAGAGTGTGAATGCACAAGCCGGCCCATGTGCACACATGAGCACGACTAGGGGAGGGGCAAAGAGAGAAAAGGAGAGAGAGAATCCCAAACAGGGTCCTTTCTGTCAGCACACGGCCCAAGGCAGGGCTGGATTTCAAGAACCATGAGATTATGACCTGACTGGAAATCAAGAGTCAGACGCTTAAGCAACTGAGCCACCCAGGAACCCCCAAAAACTCCATTTGTAATAGTGTCTCCTTCACCATAACCCAAAGAGAAGGATGACTAAAGCTCTAGAAACCCTCATCAATAGAGAAGACAAGGCCCTAAATCTACACAACAACCTTACCCTTGTTTGCTGTACTTTTTTGATAGCCTCCCACACCTACGACATCTTTATCTTTATGTGGAGATGGCATTTCAGGTCATGATTTGGGCCATTTCGAGGAGTTAGTTTTCCTGGTTATCTCCCATGTATACAGGAGGTATACATGTTATTAAAATTCTGTTTGTTTTTCTCCTATTAATCTTTTATTACAGGGAGGTCTCAGCTAGGAATCTAGAAAAGTTGAGAAAAAATTATTTTTCCTCCCCTGCAAGCCATAGTTTTCAAGTCTCTAAGGCTTCCTACATGTCACAGAAAATGTCAGCTCTGTTCCAATATAATATGGAATAATAGTTTCTATTAAACTGAAATTTGATTTACAGATGTGTAATAAATACTCTTTTCTAGCAATAAGATATGCAAATACACAGGAATCAGAAACTGGGTTCTATTTTTCTTTGGCTAAGGGTGAGGGAGCGCATCACTAAAATCACAAGTTTTCCTTCTGTTATGTGTGCAATCTTCCCTAATTGTAAGCAGATTATCTTTCAGGCAACCCTTCAAGTTTTTTTTCAGTTTCTGAGTTTCAAAAGAGATTTCTAAGTCTTAATTTTATAATATTGTTAAATGAAGTCATCCATATAAAAACACTCTTGTCTGCTCCTGCAGACCTTTGAAGCAATGGCTGCTCCTTTGCTCTAAAAACATTACATAGAAATTGCTGCATAATGCTTTGAGTTCTTTGGAATTCATGTGCCATGCAAATCTGGAAATATCTAATATGTAAGTACATTTAAAAGTAATCACATCTTGATTGTCATCACTACTAATTTCATTCTGATAATTTTTCTAAACAAGTAGGCAGTGAAAAAGCAGTATACTGGGGCGCCTGGGTGGCGCAGTCGGTTAAGCGTCCGACTTCAGCCAGGTCACGATCTCGCAGTCCGGGAGTTCGAGCCCCGCGTCAGGCTCTGGGCTGATGGCTCAGAGCCTGGAGCCTGTTTCCCATTCTGTGTCTCCTCTCTCTCTGCCCCTCCCCCGTTCATGCTCTGTCTCTCTCTGTCCCAAAAATAAATAAACGTTGACAAAAAATTTAAAAAAATAAAAAATAAAAAATAAAAAAAAAGCAGTATACTTACAAGAATGTTATTTCTTTAAAAAAATCTGTTCCCATTTAATTATTTTGCTCACAAATACTATTTTGACAGTAAAATCCCTCTTTGCTCCCTTCATTTCTTTATTTTCCTGTTTTGTCAAGCATATTTCACCCATGCCTCTATTTTTTGACATTTTCGTATCTAGTTTTATGTGTTTATCCTATAAAAACTCTTTAGTTAGTTGAGTTTGTTTTTCAACTTATCTAAAATTTATTTTTATTAGCACATTATCTTACTCCTAGCAATTTTTATGAATTATAATAGTTTAAATGTGTGAATAAATAATTTAAAGAAACATCATATTTAATCCTCTATACAACAAACTGGAATTTTTTACTTGGATAGCTTATAATGTTTGGTTTCATTCCCTGCAGGGTAAGAGCAAATTTTATAAAAATTTGAATTGCTAATACCTAGAAACCTATAGTAGGGTCTCAATAAACAAGTGAGTGCCAGTAAGCCAACAGTGAGTTCACTCCCTACACCACCATCTGCTTTTCTTTTCCAGTATACCCCTGCCTGAATGCAGAAGTGGGACATGAACATGAACAGAAAGCTCCAGAAGTGCTCTAGTTCTGACACAAGGAGCAGATCAGGAAACTCCCAATACTGGCAGAGAATTTGTGAGTCACTTTTTTTTTTCTCCCTGTTCCTCATTCATTATTAGGGGAGGCAACAGCAGTAGTTCCAACCTGAATCCTCAGAAGTCCCATAGGAGTTCAAAATCAAAGTCTCCTCTAATATTTCTGAAGAGTGTATTTCTGTTTTACAAATGTGGAAATTAAGACCTAAGGAATCTGAGTAGACCAAAGTCATAGAAGGGGCTATTGAGGGATTTGGATCCTTAATCTATTTCTTCTGAATCTATATTTTTATCTTTTTCCATTTTTTTTTGTTATTGCATGAGGCAGTTCCTCCCGTTTTTACAACTCTAATTTGAGATTTTATTGTTTTATATTTTTTTCAGGGGAGATTGATGATTAATACATCCCTTTAACCTCTTTATTAAAAGGAGAAAATATTCCTCTCATAAGAATTGCATTGGGTGGTATATGGGGCTATGACATAAAGGTTAAGCCTCTGTGCCAACCCCATACATGCCTTCATTTATATTCAGTGGTAGTGACTGTCTTGTTCAAATACTAATTGGCTGCTTAAGAAACTGGGAACATTTTTTGGAGTAAATGTATCTAATGGCACAGATATATGAAATCTGTTTTATGAAATATAACATTTTGGAATTTTTGTGAAAAACTATTCTAGTCATGGGTTGTTTATTTCATATATATTGAAATAAGTATTATAGGTGTTTGCAAATGAAGTCATGTCTGGAAGAATTACCTCAAACACATCATTTCTTGGTGATGCTATTATATTTTGACCACTTCTCTTTTAGGAAATTGTTTCTTATTAGTTAATTATTGCAAACATATGTTTGATTTTTTAAGTGTGTGACTGAAATTGAGACATATAAATTCTGTTTTCAAAGTCTTTATTTCTATTCCATAGTTCTGCAGCCTTACTGTTGCTTATATTAAAATAAAAGGGATGGAGAAATTATTTTACACACTGCCTTTGTTAAAAGTGTGATTTTGTAAACTCTTCCAGTTATTCTTACACTATCAATAATGATACCTCCAGAATCCTGTCCTAGGTCTCAATTATTAGCACCATTTGTTTTACTATCCATACTCTACACATGACAAATAATATTCAGCATTATGGTTTCAAGTGTTATTATGGAGCAATGCTCAAATTTATTGTTCTATATTCCTGATATACTCAATACAACATACTCTAGTTGACAGAAATTACATTATTGATGCTTTGAAAAATCTGTCTCAACTCATTTCTGATAAGATTGAAAATTTATTCTTGCTTCTGAACATTAGTTTAATATACTTACCATGTCTATGATTTCTTAGAAAGAAATAAAATTGTTCTTTCAACTCTACTATAAAAGATTTGAGGTCATGCTTGACTTTATTCATCCTTGGAAGAACTATAAACATTCTACATAAAATATTTATGAAGATTTTATTCAAAGAGGGCTGTGAGAAAGCTTAGGACATTTTAGAAAATATCCCTATGAATTGTCCACTTCTCTTTCAATTCTTAATACTCCAATTCTGAATTGTATATCTGCCAGATTGTTGCCTCCTGGGAAAAAATTAGATGTATGATTTACTACATTTATTTATAAATCACTGTATCAACTTTATCTAGTACACCCAAAATAAAGAGATTATGATTATTCAGCATATGTGTGAGCTATGTTTGATGGCCAACCTACATTTTAGCTTTTCAAACTTGTAATGCTTCTAACCTCAAAGGTTTTAAAATATCCTGTCTGCACATTTATATATCCATGCTTCATATTATTCTTCATCTTTCTTGATCCATATACAAATTGGACACAGCTATGTTTATGAAACATCTGTTTGTGAGATATTTTCTTTACTTGGCTCACAGGGAACTAAACTCTCCTAACCCCATGATATGGTCCTGCCAGTCTCCTTCCTATATCCTTCCCATCTTGCTAACTTTTAGTCATTGAAATATCCCAGGGAATTTTTGTCTTTCCTTCTTTTTACTGTGTATACCCATTTCCTTGACAATCTCATCTAGTGTCATAAACTTTAAATATTATCTAACTGTAGACAATTCCTAAATTATTACCTCCATCCCAGACCTCACCCTGAACTCCACCCCTCTATATTACATACCCCAACAGCAAACATCTGTTCGAACCCTCAAAATATCTAGTATGTGGGAGCACCTGGGTGGCTAAGCGGTTGAACGTCTGACGTGGGCTCTGGTCATGATGTGGTGGTTGGTGGGTGGGAGCCCCGTGTTGGGCTCTGTGCCGACAGCTCAGAGCCTGGAACCTACTTCAGATTCTCTCTCTCTCTCTCTCTCTCTGCCCCTCTTGTGCTTGTGTTCTGTCTCTCTCTCTCTCTCAAAAATAAATAAACATTTAAAAAAATTTTAAAAACCTTTAAATAGCCAATTTTTTTTGACTTATTTCCCCACAATATGATCAGTTTCCTTGAGCAATTCAAGACCAGTGATGTCAGAGCTATAATTCAGGGTAAACATGAAATTAAGCTACTTTTAGTATGAAGTACTAGAAGTAGGAATATTCATAAATACATTTAATACACTTATGAAATTGTATGAAATACATTTAATACACTTTTAGAAATTGTTCAAAATATAAATAGTAATGTAAATATTATTAATATAAAAAGTACTGTGAAATAATATAGAAAGAGGACCAGTAACATTATGAGTATCTTGAAGACAGGGATTTTTGATAATTTGAGAGATGTAGGCATGTGAAAATGATCTTTTATTAAAAAATCTTTAAAAGATAAAAACTTAAAACCTTGAAAAAATAAAAAGCCTTATATGTCATTATTAAAATTAAACAATTTCATAATCAATTTATTTTCATGAAATTTTAGAAATATATAAAGGTATAAGTTATAGAAAATACAGTGAATGATAAAGTTGGCTATAAGTTGAATACAAATAAAAAAAATGAATTATTGGAGTAGAATAAGACAGTTTTAACCATATAGCTTGAATGTAGTCAGTACTTTAGTATTAGGTGATCACAGACCTTTAGAAATGTATTAGATCTGAGGGGTAATTTTTACATGTACTTTGTATATACTTTTAGTTTATCTTGTATTAATAACACATGCCATTATAAAATATTTAAGCAATATAGGATGATATACAATGAGTATCCTGTCTACTCTGTAACACAGTCTACTCCCCACAAATGTAAACCATCAATAGTTTGTTATTTAACATATTCAGAATTCTAGCTGTATAAGTGGACATATACATATACGAGTGTGTATGTGTATGCGTTATATTTAGCAACAAAAAGACATTCAGTTTATAAATCGTTCTGTATGTTGGTTTTTCTTTTCCATTAAATATAGATTTTGGAGAATTTTTTTTTTTTTTTTTTAGCAAGAGTACTTATAGAGCTACACCATAGCTTTAACAGTGGTATATATTGCATTTTAGTGCCATAATTCATGGGCATAATGTCTTATTTATGACTATATGTTATTTCTAGTTGTTGTTTTAATATATAATGAATTATACTTTAGGAATCTATAATGAAATAAGTTCTAGCTTTTAGATAGGTTCTATCACCAAGGTCCACCCAAGTGTGTACAGTGTTTTCACCCTATAAATCTCTTTTATATAATATAGCCATATAAATTGTATCTAATAAAACTTGAAGCTTTCACTTGAGTTTTAATTTTCCATCTAGGATAATGTAATCTAAATATATCAAAAATAGCCTCTTTCATCTTTGTTAAAAATCACTCTGAATTTCACTTCATAGGCTTGAAAGTTTTAGTCAAATTAAATGAACACATAAGAAAAATACAAAGCATATCCTTTGGTGAATTTGACACTAAAATATTTACAGTAAATTCTGGGGGAAAAATGTATGTATGTTAGGGGTGCCTGGGTGGCTCAGCTGAGCATCCAACTTTTGATTTCCACTCAGGTCATGATCTCATGGTTCTTGGGATCAAGCCCTATGTTCAGCTCCACAATGACAAGATGGAGCCTGCTTGGGATTCTCTCTCTCCCTCCTCTCTGCCCCTCCTGTACTCATGAACTCTCTCTCACCCTCAAAATAAATATTTACTTTTAAAAAGTATGTGTGTTGAGAAAGAACTATGTGTAGAGCAAACATTTATAAGAGAGTTTAAACTAGGATATATTTAATGGCACATGTTCTATGATCCTACCAGCAAATATAGCGTGTGAAATTTTAATGACACAAAACTTGATTTAAAATATGATGATACAGACCCACATTCTTCTCAAACTTCTCATTAAAAACAGTGTCCTTCTCTGTGCTGTACCACTAGGGATCTCTCTTCAAGCCAATGAGTAAATAATTGTTTAACAATTTGACTTAACCATTGTACAGTCTTCATCTCATCTTGTTTATATTACAAAAGACTGTTCTAACTAACATGGTGGAATTAAGATACAGTGTATCTAAAAAGTGTCTCTAGAGAAGTTATTGAGGACAAAGGAGATTCACTTGGGTATATACTTGGGTTTTCATATTTTACTCTCTAAGAATGTTAAATTTGTTCCTATAATAACTACAAAATATTTCAGGGTCTTGGAATATAGTTTTTCTGATCATGAAGAACACTATAAATTTAAAATAGAAACATGGAAAACAGTATGACGTTTCCTCAAAAAGGTAGAAATAGAACTACCCTAAGATCCAGCAATTGTACTACTAGGTATTTACCCAAAGAATACTGATGCATCCCAATGTTTATAGCAGCAATAGCCACAATAGCCAAATTATGGAAACAGTGCAAATGTCCATCAACTGATGAATGGATAAAGAAGAGAGAAGAGGTGGTAAATGTAACAGATGAACACAGGGAAAAAAAGAGAGAGACAGAGAGAGAGGCAAACCATAAAACAGACTTAACTATAGAGAAGAAAAGTGAAGGTTGCTGGAGGGGAAGTGGGAGCAGCGATGGGTATTGAGGGCACTTGTAATGAGCACTGGGTGTTGTATGTAAGTTATGAATCATTAAATCCTATACCTAACACTAATATTAGACTGCATGTTAATTAACCAGAATTTAAATTAAAACTTGTAAGAAAAAAGAAGATAAAGTGTTTGCAAAAAAAATAATAAACTAAAATAAAATATGTGACATTATTTCCTTTTTTAATTATTCAGTGCTTCAGTATTCATTTGATTAAAATTTTCTTGGGGCATCTGGGTGTCTCAGTCAGTTAAGCGTCCAACTTCAGCTCAGGTCATGATCTCATGGTTCCTGGATTTGAGCCCTGCGTCCAGCTGTGTGCTGACAACTTCGGATTCTGGGTCTCCCTCTTTCTCTCTGCCCCCCATCTGTCTTTCTCTCTCTCTCTCAAAAATAAATAAACATTAAAAAAAATTTAAATTTTCTTTCCAGTATAGACAAAGCAAAATAGATTATTTATTTTTTCTATGTCCTCCCATAATATTTGAATTTTTTCAGGCAGGGGACTTCAGTTTTACATATTCTTCCACTCTTAAAAAATACTTTGTTTTACTTTTACTTACTGGTTTTAAAATCACGTGATTGCTGCTTGTTTATTTTAACATGCCAGGCATTGCAGGATTTTATTTAAAAAGTTAATGATCTTGCCACAACTTCCCTAAATCCCATTGCTCTGATTTGAGATATTTTAACATTTCAACCTGTGTCCTTCCAAAATTTATTTATGCAAATGCAAACATATAGAAAATTCATACAGATAAAAGTTATTTCTCTCAAAAATAGAATCACAATATACTCATTAGTCTGCAACTATGTATTTAAGCCTAACTATACATAATAGATTTCCTATAAGAAAATATATATAGATCTAGCTCATTCTATTTATAACTGCATAAAATTCCCTAGGTTGGATACATCATAAATGTTTCAATCATTTATTTTTTAATGCTTCCACATACAATGCTGCCATAAGCATCATTGTGCATATGTCCATTAAATGAGTGCTTTATATATATGACTATATTTCTGAAAGTGCTATTGGTAAGTCAATAGATATAAGTATTTAGATTTTTCTGAGATATTTGTAGATTATTAATAAAAAGGCCTGAACATATTAACATTCACAGAAGAAATATATACAAAATTTCTTGATCATGCTTGCTAAGCATTCATTTATTCAGACCTTTCAAAAACTTAGCTTTGGTTTATTATTTCTTGTTTCAATATTATGTGATCTTTAGCTTTGATAATTTCTTCTTATACTTTTGTAGTCTTTATTTGTTTAGTTGTTTCTTCCTTGGTCTCTTTAAAATGAATAATTAGCTCGATGATTTTTCAGTGTTTTTTTAATAGTAATAGCATTAAAAATTAATGAATGAGTCAATTCAGAAGATCAAAGCTATAAATCATTTTCTGGTTATATTTTTAACTGCTATCCACCAACTTTTTGGTTAATATGGTCATTAGATGTATGGGTTATAATGTCATTAATTAGTAGGTAATTTTTAATTTCAGTTTCTGATACAGAGTTTACATACAACACCATTTCATTAAGTAGTAAGAAATGACATTTTTTAGGGGCACATGGGTGGCTCAGTCGCTTAGGCATCCAACTGTGGCTCAGATCATAATTTCACAGTTTGTGAGTTCGGGCCCTCATCAGGGCCTGCATGGGATTCTCTATTTCTCTGCCCCTACCCCTTTGCACTTTTTCTCTCAAAATAAGTAAATAAACTTGAAAAGAATGAGGCGACATTTTTTAGTATTTTTTCTAGTATTTCCTGTCTTTAATTATTATCAGAGAATGTGACCGGTGAAATGTCTAATTTATTTTAATTTAACATATATACATGTGTATGTATATTCTGTGTGAATGTATATATAAACATGCACATATATGATTTTTTGTTACTGTTATATATGTATGTACATACATATGATATATGTATCATAAATACATATATTCGGGGCACCTGGGTGGCTCCGTCAGTTAAGCATCCGACTTTGGCTTAGGTCATGATCTGGCGGTCCGTGAGTTCGAGCCCCGCATCGGGCTCTGTGCTGACAGCTCAGAGCCTGGAGCCTGTTTCGGATTCTGTGTCTCCCTCTCTCTGACCCTCCCCTGTTCATGCTCTGTCTCTCCCTGTCTCAAAAATAAATAAAACGTTAAAAAAAAGTTAAAAAAAATAAATGCATATATTATTTTTGTAGGACATCGGGAGCAACTACAAGTTCCATACATTGTTGGTGGAAGACCCAAAATGCTACAGTTTTTTGGAAGTTTAGTTGTTTCTTTTCTGTTTATTTTTGAGAGAGAAAATGAGTGAGTGGGAGAGGGGCAGAGAGAGAGGGAAAGAGAGGATCCGAAGTGGGCTCTGTGCTGACCGCAGAGATCCCAATGCAGAGCTCAAACTCGCAAATTGTGAGATCATGACCTGAACCGAAGTCAGACGCTTAACCAACTGAGCCACCCAGGCGCCCTGGAAATTTAGTTGTTTCTTATAAAAAAAAATGTACATTTTAGGAGTCAGTAATTTTATTTCTAGGTTAAAAAAAAAGACCGTTAAAAGAATTTTTATATCAGCTTTATTAATCATAGCCCCAAACAAGAAACAGTGTAAATATCTATCTAGAGGAGAATGCTATGTTTGTATGTCAGAATACTGAAGTGCCACTTAGCAATTTAAGACAATGAACAAGTGCTACACTCAAAAACACAGATGAGTTTCAAAAACATATGTTGATAAAGGAAGCCAGATACAAGAAAGGAAACAATATGTACTATACGATTTCGTGTATATGAAATTCTAAAGCAGGGCAATCTAATCCATGGTGACAAAAGTCAAAACAATGTTTACCTTTTGAGGGATGGATGGAGATTGACCAAAATGGGATGAAGGGCAACTTTCTACAGCAATTGAAATGTTTTATATCTTGGTTGGAATGAAGAATTCATGGTTTTATTCAGTTTTCAATACTAATGAATCATATGCTTACATTATGTGTGCATTACAATATAAAGACTAAAAACTAAAAGGGAGCATAATAGTAATATATCTACTTTAAAATGTAACAAATTTATTTTTAAATTTTAAATTTGAATTAAGATTTGCTGGCTTATTTTTTCCAATTATACATAAACTTCTATGCTGCTTCTGGATAACTATAGACTCTGTGTCGTTATGTTGTGTTACAATCTACGGATGACTTGGCTCAAGACATTGTGGTAGTGTCAGTTTCTAGCAGCTGATTTAACCCCTGAATTGAATGAATTGGACATTTACTTTTTATGCTTTTTTATTTATTTTGAAAGAGAGGGAGAGCATATGCAAGCTGGACAGGGGCAGAGAGACAGAGAGAGAAAGAGAGAGAGAATCCCAAGTAGGCTCCATGCTGTCAGCTGTCAGTGCAGCACACTACGCGGGGCTCAGTCTCATGAACGATGAGATCACGACCTGAGCGAAATCAAGAGTCAATCACTTAACTGACTGAGCCACCCAGGTACTCTTGAATGAACTGGAAATTTAAATAACCCCTCAAATAAAAAAGCTAACTACATTCATATATGTTTGTGTGTGTATATATATATATATATATACATATATGTATGTGTGTATGTCTCTCTCTCTACACACACACACACACACACACACATACACATCAGACAAACTAAAATAAAAAAGGCATATCATAGCAGATGTTCTTGTAGATGAGGAGAAATTAAATCTCTCATGTACTCCTTAGGGGCAGGAAAATTGATACAACCACTTTGGCTAGCTATGTTGCATTATTTACTAAAGCTGAATATATACGTATACTATCATTCAGCAATTCTACTCTTAGGAACAACCTCCCCCAGATACGTACTTATTGGGACTACAACACATACGCAATATTGTTCTTAGAAGCATCTGTAATAGCCAAATGTTGAAAACAGCCAACATGCCCATGAGTAAATTTTGTTATATTATGCAATGACATTTTGCATAGCAATGAGAATTAATGAACTATAAATACACATCTTAGGAACTAAGGGAATGAAAGAAGCCAACCACAAAATGTATACATTGTTTGATTCTACATATGTAAAGTTCCAAAATAGACTAATCTAATTTGTGCCAATAAACATCAGTATTGAGTATCCTACTCTTGAGGCATATTGACTGGAATGGAAATGATGAGAGATCCTAGGCTTCAGTTAGTATCCTATTTCTTGATCTGGGAGCAGATTAAATGGGTATATTGATGACGTACACTTCTCTGTTCATTTTCTTTAAAAAGTGAATGAATAAAAGTAAATCTATGTTTTTGTGAACCCATACAGCAAACTTCCCAATTAGGATGTTGCTTATGGGCTTGGGAATGGAAATGAAGAGTTCTGTTAAGAGAGAATAAACAATTAATGAAACCTGTGAAAGTCTTTAAACAGAATGGACTAATTGAACAATCTGCTGTGAGTTAAGTAGTGTGATTAACAACTCTCTGTTCCTGAGGTTAAAAACCAACCAATCAACAACAACAACAAAAAAAATGAGAATAACAAAACAAACAGAAAAGCCAACAGAAAGAGAGAGAGAGAGAGAGGAGAGAGAGAGAGAGAGAGAGAGAGAGAGAGAGAGAGAGGCAGAGACAGAGACGGGGTGGGGGGGAGAGAGAGAGGGAGGGAGAGAAAGAGAGAAATGACTTCAAGTTCTGACTTGGCTCTGGTCACAATAATTACAAGGAATAAATTCAAAGAAGCAGAACTCCTTTTCCCTCAAATTTGATATTCCATATATTTAATGAATTCAATTTATTCTCTAAGATGTCCCCATTTTTGCGAAGATACAATTTATTATTAGTTGAATTAAGCCTTTTTTCATAATCTTTCATAAAAGTTTGCTCTCAAATCTCTCCTGGCCTGAGTAGCCTGCTTAGCATCATTTATGAATTAAGCTACATTATCTCCATAAGATAATGAATAGAATTTCCCTGGGAAACATCCTATAACACTACCAACATTGTAAGGTAAAGTAAGTGAAAATTGACCCTGAGGAAGAGAGTTGCAGGAAATCTACTTTCAAAAAAAAAAAAAAAAAAAACAACAAAGAAATCTCTCACTAATAGGCTGGAAAAGGGGAGAAGAGCTACTTTTCTCAAGAGTAAAGCTATTTTCGTATGCTTCACAATAAATATTTGGGGTAACGCTAAGACAACTCTAGTCATAAATAATGTGTTTCGATGGAGCGTAGAAGTGATTAATGGTGAAAATAATTGAGTTTATTTTAGAAATCTTAATGCACACAAGCTTTCTAAGCATAAAATGATAACGGAGAGCTGTGCAGTTTGATATTTTCCTCCAGAAAGCTATGCTTTTCAGCTATCATTGGAAAACCACCAATGTTAGGCTACCAAACTCATTCAATACTTAGAACATAAATAGCTCTTAAACTTTGAGAAGGTGACCCCTCATACACGGAAAATCTTACTGCCGCAAGGAAAAACAGCTTAAAGGAATTTTTGAGAAATTAAAAGACATAATAGAATTCTGATCATAACTCACAAGCTGAGTTTTTATGAAAAACTGTTGTTACTGCCACAGACCCAATGGAAAGAATGGTAGAGACAGGTAAGCTGGATAGATCCACAAAGCTGTGTATTTGCTACTGACTAACCATAGAGGACACTCTCCAAAGTCATGTTTGACACATAATAAATGTATATTTAGCATGTTTTATTTATGTAGCAAAACCAAAAAGTAAAGGATCAATCATATGCTATTGGTAAGTTTTATTTTGGTTTAGCTTTCATTTCAACTCCATTTTTAAGGTTAATGAGTTTGACCACTGAAAATCATATCCAATGTATATTATTGCTTAAGACAGTGACACCAAAGTTTATTTATTAGCAAAAAGAAAAATAGAAAGAGGTGTGGGGAAATCACTTACAAGCGAATTTTAGTCCATTTATTATTAAATTAAAAAATGTTATCCGTTTTACAGAACAATTATATAGATGCTGTAAAACTGTCTTCAGCACTATAATTCCTAAGTATGAGCTTGATTTAGGAATATTTTGTAAAGAACTTACAATGAAATCACATAAGCCCAAACACACATCATCCTTGGGGTGATTCTTTTCTAATTTGCTAAAGGATATATTTTCAGATTAAAACATAAGGTGTTCAAGGTGACTCTAGAAAGATTACATCCACAAATGCTCGTCATTCACGGGTGATTCAAAATTAAACATCATTTTAGTCAGTAATAAGAAAATACAGTAATGTTTTAGAACTCTTAGGATTGTAAATGCTTTGAATTTTGCATTCCAAGAACATTTTCTGGCAAAAAATAATTTTTAATATGAATGTAATAACAGAAAATCTGGAAGACTTTTTAATACGCTATTGCAGCTTTAATTTAAGAGGAGAACTAAGTCTCCTCCAATTTCCGCAAATAATGGGGCACCTTGCTTCCTGTCTTCAGCTGAACTTCTATATGCAAAACACAAAAGAAAATGCACTTAACTTTCCTTATGTTATCATTCAAGCTAATAGTTCTCCTCAAATACTATTAATCAGTGTGTCAGCAACATCCTGGATATAGGATATGCAGTCAAGCTTGATCATTTCTGTAGCTAGTATTTACAAAGGATCTCATGGGGGTGAAATGTCCAAATTAAATAATTTATAAGCCTCCATCATTGTCTTACTGTGTGATATTAGAGTCTCTTTTCAATTGTGTAAGTAAGTGTAAAAAAAGTTGTGTGTGTGTGTGTGTGTGTGTGTGTGTGTGTGTGTGTTTGCTAAATAAACTACTTGGGGGAGAAATTATGATTTCAAATTTTTTTTCCTTTTAGAACATTAAAGGTACCTAATTGAAAAATACAACTAAAAAATTAATCTAAGTTCAGTGTTGTTTTTAATGCTATTGCTGTAATACTGCTTTTTAGAGGAATAAGGGCAATATTATTATTTTAAAGAGTTGACATGGTATGTGACTTACCATATTTATGTATTCCAATTTTTGTTATTTTCCAAATGAGGCAAATAATTGATAGATACAAATACTCAATTTATACAAGCAGTTACTCAGGAGCATTTGGTATATTGAGTCTTTAGTTCTATTCAAATGTATGACATTAGGCCAAGGAGCGGATATAGTAATGGAAGAAAGGAAAATTTTAACTTTCAAAGAGCTCATAGTCTGGTACGGAAGATTAGATTGTCAGCAGCTCTAATAGAATGTGATAGATAGATGATAGATAGATAGATAGAAAACTCTGTAAACCATTACATGGTACTTGTTGTGCTGACTTATAATACTAAATACCAAAGTTTCATATCCTCTTCAGTATGTTTCTCTTCCTTGAGAATCTTTGAAAAAATAAATTATAGGTCATGGCCACATTGCATACATTTTATTGCCCTCAGAGCGTTTTATCCAAATCCTGGTCAATTTCATACTTCTGCTAACCAAAACAATGCCCCTTTAGTTTAGTTTGCAAAACATTTCCAGACAACAACTCAAGGTACACTTTGTCTTTTGAAATGTGTATCAAACAGGGGCGCCTGGGTGGCGCAGTTGGTTAAGCGTCCGACTTCAGCCAGGTCACGATCTCGCGGTCCGTGAGTTCGAGCCCCGCGTCAGGCTCTGGGCTGATGGCTCAGAGCCTGGAGCCTGTTTCGGATTCTGTGTCTCCCTTTCTCTCTGCCCCTACCCCGTTCATGCTCTGTCTCTCTCTGTCCCAAAAATAAATAAACGTTGAAATGTGTATCAAACAGAAAACATAGCACATGACTAATATTAATCAAATTATTCTGTAGAACATGATGAAGAAAAAAATATATATATATATTTTTTGAGAATATGATAGTTAAATATACATATATTTATCTGTCATATTCTAAACCTGGAGGTCAGTTTCCTTTTTCCATCAGAAATTTCACTGTAGATTTCATATCCAAATACTTCTTTCTTCCCTTCTAGCCACCCACAAAAAGAAGAGTAAAGAAAGCAGAGATAAAAAGGGAAATGAAAGTTCACCATTTAGATTGTCGCCACAGTTTCTATACCAAATTTGTAAAAGCCCAGTTGTGAATTCTGTGTGTATTATTGATACAAACCAGATTTCGTGCTTGATGTTACAATGAGCAAGAGACGAGGTGACAATCCCTCTGAAACCATCTATGGAGACCAGAAAACTGTCATTCAAACATGAATAATTTTTGTGTAACAGACTGAGCATTTTTTCTTCTGGAAACATCAACAAACATTTGATGAGTACATGAGTATATGTCACTTTATTATAAGGAAAATAGCTGTAGCTCAATTTTGGACTTAAATTCTGGTATTAATAGGAAGGTTAGTAACATAATTATATTACAATTATTTTGAAGTTTCACATCCATTTTACTGGAAACCATAAAATTGAAAAACAAAGATTAAAATTCTATTTATTTAAGGTAGTCTGATAGGTTGTTATGCTATAAACTGTTATAATTAGCTCTCTGAAAGAACTTTTTCCCAGACACTGGAAGTATTCAACCAGGAATCGAGGATAGACCTGTAATGATGTTAGAAGGAACTCCAACTGTAGATGTGTAATTATATTAGACGATATTTAAACATCCTTGCAACATAAGTATTTCATAATATTTGCAACTCTTCATGTATAGTAGTAGTAAGTTTTCTTTATTTGTGCAAAATATTAGGCTATTGTCTGTTTGCTCAAGACAGTACTTTTTGGTTTTTTGTTTGTTTCTTTGTTTTTTAAACTCTCTTCGCTTATCTGATGGAGAACTAAAAAAATTAACACAAGAATTTTCCTCCAGTCTTTAAGATGAGTTGATAATATTGGACAGAACCTAATTACAAGAGAGAAAAATAATGGCAAGCACAGGTAAATCTGATGAATATAGGAGCTAAAACTTAGTAATTAGGCTTTTGTATTCAAGAGTGCATAAGATTTGTAATAATTTTCCCTCAATTATTTGAGACAAAATCAATAGAAACTAAGTTGAGGGAAAAGGCTAATGAGAAAAAGCTGCAAAATTTTAATTACCCCATAATGATAAATGGCTTTCATTGTGAATTACCCTTTGTGAAGTTTTTTTTCTTTTGTTCTATAAATTGTATTTAAAGTTGGTAAAAAATAACTAGTTTATAAGTGAAAAGTTGAGGCAAGGCAATTATAACTAGTTTGTAAGTGAAAAGTTGAGGCAAGGCAATTATTTGGCATTATAGCTTACAAAAACAAAAAGAATGAGTTTGAGTTTAAGCGACACAAAAATGTCCTGAAATCACAAAAAACCATCAATTGGTACAAATTAGGTTGTGGCCATTTGCCTAAATCCTCAGGAAGCACACCAGAAAATGTACAAGTATATACGTGCTCCTTGCCCTCTTGCAAACTCATAATCATTTAAACCAAAACTATCAAACACATAAAAATAATGAAATTGTACTGTTAAAGAGCATATTGTAAACTTTAATCATACGATGCCAGCAAGTAGTACCACAAGTATGAGAAGGTCATGTGAAACAAATGGTAGAAACAAAAGGTAGACTTTGAAATCAAACACAATTGGGTTTAATTTATTGCTTTTCAGCCTGTTTTGTGTCTGTTAAGCACTATCTTCATGCCTTGGAATTTAAATTTCCCAACTGTAAAATATTGGTGCTAACTTCAATTTCAATTGTTAAGAGATTGACTTTACACCCCAAATAACAACTATTACACAGGTGTGTTTTCAATGTTACTACTTTATGCCAACAGAAAGATTTTTATCTTAGTAGGCAGAGAACATCAAGTTCAGATACAAATGAAAGTCAGATACAAATGAAATAAACTGGCTTTTTTGCAATGTAAGTTCAAACTGCTTGAGTGACTGTAAGGTAGTTCCAAGTGATCAGTGAATGTTCTCCCTGTAGAAGAATATATCGGAAGACAAGATCTATCAGAAAGTTTGTTACATGGCATCAAATCAGAATGAAGGGGAAAAAAATGGATCATTTTTAATGTTAAGTTATGCTAGTCTAATGTGGCAACTTATAGGCTTAGAGCAGGAAAGGAACAGTTTTCTTTAGAAATACTTAGAGACACTCTTCACTCTTGGTGATGCTGGAGATAGAAAGAGTTCATGATCCCTAACATCCCTACTTATCATCTAAATGGTTTTTATCTCTTTCCTTTCAAAATATTACTTCTCCAGATATTGTCTTATTGAGGAAGTTTTAGTCCACCTAATTGCTTCCACGTGGCCTCCCAGTGTCATTCACAAAGTGTGAAAATTCTTCAGACCCATTCATTGGTGAGTCTGTGTACCAAATCATATATTATACTAAATCATATATTGATCAGGGAGAGATATTTATATGTTTGTTGCTTGTCTTTCTTAATTTCTTTCCCCCAAAATAAACAATTCCAAATTCTGCCTGTATCTTTTTATTGTGCCCTATAAAGTATCTGCAAATAAATATGCTTCAAAACTTGTGATTTGTAGTTTCAGTAAATGAAGTAGTGTTTATTTCACAAAGTTTCACAGTAGAAAGTTTTTTGATGATGACTTGTGATATGTGAAAAAGTGTAATATTTATCTGTATTATATTTCTTATATAAAAACATAAATATATAAGTACATATATAAATATATATATAAATAAAATATAAATATAAATATATTTGAAGACAGTATTTCCATTGTTGTTTAGCAATAGTTCCAAATGAGCAGAACTTTTTGAAGGTTTCTCTTTTACCCCAAGATGAAATTCCTGAAATGCCAACAAATTCCTTGACTGGCGATCCAAATGCTGGTACATGACATTTTTTTCCCTGTATCTTCATCATTTCTCCTTCACTTTCTCCTTCCTTCTTGTTTGCCTCCTCTCTTCTTTGAAACATTTATTTGCTTTGCTTTTTATTTGATCCAATAAAAGAAATTTTGGCAGTTATATTCTACACTCCCTTAATTTGTTCATACTTTTTTGAATTCAAAAACTTTGAGAACCATTGTCTTATGCCATTCCTCAATATATTTGTTAAACAGAGTATGATATAGGAAAAGATAATTTTTATTGAAAGATTAGATATGTCATATATTTTATCATGTGTTGCCGCAGGAATTTCTAGGCAAAATAAAGTTTTGTTTTTACAAAGAAGTATAATAAGTACTTTTGTGTTATCTATTAATTGAAGTTCATACATGAAAATATTTTGGCAATGACAGCTGTCTACTTATTTAAAATATATTGCTTATATTGAATAAAAAATAGATACATAAAAGGATGTCAAACGGAGAAAATAAGTAAATACTAATTTTTTTTATTGCTTTTTATTTTAGAGAGAGAGAGAGAGAAGGAAGTGGGGAGAGGGGCATAAGGAGAATCTCAAGCAGGCTCCATGCTCAGAGTAGAACCCAACGTGGGGCTCAATCCCATGACCCCTGGTCAGGATCATGACCTGAGCCAAAATCAAGAGTTAGATGCTCAACCGATTGAGCCACCCAGGCTCCCCAACACTAACCCAGTTTTAAAAAAGGTTTATTTTAGTCCATTTTCCTTTTGTAGGAGGAAAAAATCCACAAGAATAAAAAACCATCCAATAAATATTTCAATTTCTGTCTTTGAACAAAGCATAGCCACCACTAAGTACTGATTCTTTTTAGAGAATTCTGAATATAATTAAGACCAATTATTTTCTTCAGCATCTACCCCAACTCACCAGAGTACTTAGGTAATTAGGTATACTCAGACATTTTAATTTTCTAGTTAACTCTGATTTAACTAATTTAAAAAATAAAACAATTGTGTTAGACATTTTGAAGGCAGAGATATTTGCTTCATTTCCATAACTTCAAATGCCACAAAATGCCAGTTAATTAACTGGCCCTATTTACACCATGTCAGTGCATGTTATTTTCAATGCACAAAATTCTCTTATATGTGCATGTATATTTGTGTATTAAACTAATATTAAATCAAATATAAATTATTCCAGAAAGTGAAGCCATTCTAAAATTTCAAGAAAATTAATGGTTTTCAGAATGTAAGAACTGATACATTTGTTCAGGTTTTAATTAGAACAAAATAAAACAAAACAAAAAAAGTCACACATATGTATTGGAATTGCAATATATGAAGATTGCAAGGTGTTTGTGAATATGAAATTGTGATGTATCTGATATAACAAAGGCTTGATTTTGAGCATTTCCAGATATCTCTCTCTTCCCATTCCTCATGATATATAAACATCTTACTGTAAAAATAACGTTCTATTTTTCCCTTCCCTATAGTACTTGCCATACAAACAGACCATAGTCAAAGTAAGAAAAATATAGCATGAGAGACCACAAAAATGATAGCTAATTCATTTTACACATCAGAAGTTTTTTAGTGAGAGCTGCTATGACCAATGCACTTTTTAGTATATCAAGACAGAAAACTTGGTATGCATTATTTTATAAGTTAAAATTTTATCCACATTTAAAGAAAATTATTTTTTATACTTTAAAGTGTCCACTATGAACACACAGTAAAATTATGAAAAATTTAGATATTTCATGTTGAAGATTTATTCAAATTATACTAATTCCATCATTCAGGAAACAAGAAGTGAGAGAATATAATAATATATATATATATATATATATATATATATATATATATATTAGGAATTAAGAGAATAGAAATGATTAAACAATAACTAAAGCCAGGAGAATCTCACAGTCTGGTGTAAAAAAGAACACAACAAAAAGGAAGTATGACCTTAGACTAACAACTACACCAAAGGTTCATACAAGACACGATCAAGATAAAGAAAATTTACTGTGAGAGACCACAACAAAGACAGTTAATCCATTTTGTGGTAATCAAGTACAACTTCTTACAGAAAGGGGCGCTTGTAGACCTTGACATGATTTTAATAAGATAGACCAAGAAATAACAAAAATATAGGTTATATACAAATACCAGCTTGTGCTGTAGATTCCTTTATCTAACAGTCAATATCCCCCTTCTTCATTGTTCAAAGAACCTCCATTTTGTTCGGATACCACTCAAGCAACAAAGTGCATGGGGGCATACACCAGGAAGTTACTCTTCCACTCTACCCCTGCCCCCCAGAAGTAATTCAGTTTGATTCTTTCCCACTGTTAGTAAAAACACAGGTATTTACTCAGTTGTTAAAACATTTGTTTGGATCATGATCAGCATTTAACTAAAGTAGATAGGATAGGATATATAAATTAGAATTTCATATAAATAAATATATATTATAAAACATTTTATCATATATAATATATTAATACAGAGTATAATCAATTATAATATTGTACCAATCATATATATATTAGATTGATATTCTGTATCTATATATATTGTGTATCAGTATTGATATTATAATACATAATAACATTATATATAGAATGTCTCAGATGCATGAATAATATTAAAGTATTTCTTCATCAAGATCATAATGGAAAATAAGTTTTTTTCCAAAATTTGTCAGAAGAATTTTTGAAAGTCTTTAGTTAAGCATATTTTAGCACTCCTGATCTCCCCTGTACATGATGTATGTAAATATAGGCATGTGATAGATGTGAGGGAGAAGCTACACATGTCTACTAGCAAAGGCTACTTTTCCTGATAAGATGAGGGCAGGCCCCTATTAATGCTGTTCCCTCATCTTTCCCATAGGTTATTTTCATGTGATGTGGTGACTCTTCTTTACATGGGGATTCAAAACTAAGAACAAAAAGTTACCTGCTAAGGATGATAAATCAGAAAGCTGAGAGCCCTTGGGTAATTGCTGATATTTTTGAATGGCTGAACTAAACTTGGAATTGATCATCTCCAAATTTATATTATGAGAGAGAATGAAATGCCTAGCTTTTAAACTACATTTGGCTATCAGTTTCTTGCAGCCACAAACATCTTAATTGATACACAATGAGATTACACACTTTTTCAGGGAAAAACAGATGAGTTAGAAAGAGAAAAGATTTGGCTTGATTGAGTTTTAAGCAGGCAAATGGTAAGAGTCAACATGGACATTTCTGTCTGTACAGAAAGAATTAGTAAAGGTTTGAATTTGAGATCAAAGAGAGCAACTAGAACACATTTAATCCGTGAAATATGTGAGAGCTAATGTTAAGAAAATAACTATGGAATTGAAGATAATTTGGGGACAATTTGGAAGAGTAATTGACATAAATAAATATGCCTCAGGATAGCTACTGGCTTTCCAGATAGATTAGTGCATTACTAATATATAAGAAGTATGAAAGGAGATCCATATTTGGAAAGGTAATCATGGGTGATAATTTGGACAGGTAACTGAGCTTATATTTTTTGAGTGGAAGCAAAACTGAACAATAAATACAATAAATAGATAATGTACTATTTATTAAAAGTTGGTAAATTCTTTGGGAATGAAAAAGAATGAAAGGGATTTAGGAGTGCCTGCTTGGACTGTGTGTATGTGTTTGTGTGTGTGAGTGTATGTGTGTGGGGTGGGGATATTCAGGGTAGAACAAATTGAGAAATGACAATTTGACCAGAGACCTAAGTTGGTTAGGAGTCCATTGCTGATGGAGGAAAGTCCCTCAGATGTTAAAGACATTGAAAAAAGACTAAACTGGAATATTCCTGTCTTGTTTCTAGGAGGGCAGGGAGGAAGTACAATTGATTGGGGCAGAGCAAACAAGTGAGAAAGTGTTACAGAATAAGTTAAAAAGTAAAATGGGTAAGGGGTGACTTTGTCACAGGCTAAGATCCTTGAGAATCTGAAAATAAGATAGAGATAAGAGACAGATATTTATCAGGATGTTTACAAACATCTGTATGATTTAAGTGACAAAATCAGAATTGAACAGAAGTTGGGCTGTGGTGCAGTCACTAAAAGGGTTTGGCCAACCCTATTGGGAGCTGGAAAGCTGCCATAGACCATCAGAGTAGTCCTTCATTGAAGGCAAGACTTGCTTTATATCCCCACATCAGCCATTCATTGGATTCTGGCTTTCCCTAGAATGTGACATTGGGTGAAGCAATTCTCTTTAGCTGAGGTACCTCCTATGGAATTCTGACATATGAAAGTTGCCAGACAAAAATACTTTCCCAGCAGTTGGAAGAATAAACCCCTCTTTCCTGACAGGGAAATCAAGGCTGTGCAGCACAGTGTCTACAATAATGCAAATCTTGTAGTCTTCAGATATTCTCTTGTTTCATGTGTATTCTAGGAGCACCTTTCAGTACTCTACTGTAAACATTTTCTGGGGAAATAATGTAAGAATGTTATTGAAATGAACTTAAGCCCACATCAGTGCAGATGAACTTGATTGATGCCTCAGCAGGTGAACAAAATCTCTATCCTTTATTATATATCCCAGATTACCCTCAATGTCTACCAGCATCATTGTTGGACCAGTGAGCATAAATGCTAGAATTACCCAGAGCCCTACCCCTGAAAGGGTCTAAGACCTTGGTTCTTCTAGTTCTCAGAGCAAGACTCTTGTCCATTTACCATCAAATTGAGCAAGGGAATACCCACAGGCACCTATGTGAATCACTTAAGATTGAGTCATATCCCTCCATGCCCCATTGTGTAATATTAGCATTACCTTATACTGATAATTAGTGTCAGCTATCCCTGATGGGTGTCATATTTTTCTTCTTGTATGCTAATCCATTGGTACAAGGAATCCAATGTGTACATGTTCAGTGGTGGCCACATAAACATATATTTTGTATTATTTTTGATTCACATTTCATTTTTAATGTTTATTTATTTATTTTGACAGGGTGGAGGAGGGGCAGAGAGAGAGGGATAAAGAGAATCCCAAGCAAACTACATGCTGTCAGCCCAGAAACTGATATGGGACTCAAACACATGAAACGTGAGATCATGACCTGAACCAAAATCAAGGGTTGGACGCTTAACCAAATGAGCCAACCAGGCTCCCCTCGATCCACATTTCTGATAGGAAAGAACATATTTACCAGATTAATAGCCACATATCATGTACCTGAAGCCATATTAATCTGCTGCAACAAAGACATTACAATTGTCTGAACATTTGATATTAGGACTACTACTTGGTTTGTGGTATTTATAGTTATTCTCCAGCATCTTTCAGGTTTTTATAAGGGCTCAACTGATGAGCTAAATGAAAATGTGATGGGGATCATCACCTCTGCATCTTTTAGGTTTTTAGGGTAACATTAGTCTTTCATTTCCTTTGGGATACAGTATACTGGCCAAGCTGAGAAAAGAAGAGAAAACAATTTCAGAGGTTTCAATATGGCATTTCTTACTGTAAATTTTTTTACCCCCCCCCAACCAGCCCCAGCCAAGGAACCAATGTGGGAATTGTGCCATTCCACTTATAATTTTGGAGATCAGATCTATGACCATCATATAAGGAAGTGATAAGTATAGACCCAGAGAATTCACCGTGAGGTGTACCTCACCTGTACCCGTGAGGCTACCTTCTGAGTTCATGGACCTGAGTGAGACCTGGGGAATGCTTTTAAGTCTGCCCCATGTCTTGCTCTCATCGCTCCTGAGTGGGTGTAGCTTAGCACATATACATGGACTTCCAGCCTCCTGGATTTGAGTGTGATCCTAGGAGGACTCTTGAGTGCCTCTTTCCCTAACTACTCTATTAAAGTTATGGTTACTCATTTGACTTGTTTCATGGAACTGCAGCCTTCTCTTAATTACTCTCCACCAAGATCTCCCATTGTTTTTAATGATACTTTTACATAAGTAGTCTTCATGTTCTGTTCCAAATAAGTCAGTTCCCTCACCCAGAACCACAGAGCTCTTCATATTATGACCTGTCTTTACCTCTGGAAAGAATCCCTTCACCACTGTATCAGAGCTGGGGCATGGGGACTGTTTATTCCAGGGTGTTACCCTAATCTGTGAATAAGCAATGGGTGGATTTTCAGATGCTTATCAAATTGGCTTGCTCTTCCTGACATGCAGTCTCCAACCTATGAGCAAGTTAGTAGTAAGAGGATCATGTCCCCAGTATTTTTGACCCAAGACGTCTGAAGAAAAACTTCTGTTCTATGGTTGGGGCTGAACAGGTCAGTGTCTGCCTGGAATAAAGTTTCTGCAACACGAAGCAAGAGAAAGTGGATGGAAATACTGCTGGCAGCCTTCTCTTTCAGGAGTAAAACTATAGTCTGAACTAGGAGCTGACAGTAGAGGGAGACCTGGCCCATTTGGTTACATCTGCCTGCAAAAGAGTACCTACTAGAGAGCTTCCATGAAATGGAGCTGGAGGTGGGGTTATGGGGTAAGACAGGAAACCATGGGCTAAAATGCCACAGACTCTCATTGTTCTTAATGGCATTTAGTAGATTTTCCTGAATGAATAATTCTTTCTTTGCTCTATGCCTTTAGGAAAATATCAAGGGATGTCAAATGATTTAAAAAATCACCACATAAATTGCTCATTTCCTAGAGAACATTTTCCCCTATCTCCTTTCTCTCCAATTCCAGAAATTCTGCTTCCAACTTCTTTCAGGGATACTCTTTTAATTTCCCATTTGTCTAGTCTTTGTGGATGCAGAGTTCCTTTATGTACCACCGTAGCTCTCGGTATGTTAATATCCTTGGTAGCCACTCTAATCTTGCTGTCCGTTACCATAATTATACCTACTTGGCAACTAAGGGTTAAGTGTTGTTCTCTGGCCTCTAGCTCCAGGGTCAAATCATTCTCATATTACTGGTTACTCCAGTCCTGAAGTGCGTAGCCTACTGCCACCTGGTTCACAAAAGAGCTTCACTACTATTCTTAGTTATATCAGTGTAGGTTTCTTAATTATTTATTAAATATTTTCCTCTAGACTCTCCTAAACATGTAGTCAAAATATGGGTTTTTCAGTCTTATGCATTATATGTATAATACCATGACTACTTTGTGAACCTTTTTGTCCCCATTTTCACTGTCTTCTATCGAAAGTCTGACTTTTCTTCCTTAGTGACCGTGATCATTTCAACAGCCTTTTTAAGAGTGTGTTAGCATCATTTCCTTGAGTTATTGCCAAAGAATTTAATTCGGTGTATCAGGAGACTTCTCCCAAATCAATAAAGACTTCCTCATCTAATTTTGTGAGCTGCCTTCTTTGATCAGGCACCCTCAGCGGTCCTTATATACCCCCTTGTCTGATCCTCCAGCAACTTCTTCATACTGCCCCTTTCCTTCTTTAGTAGGTCTAAGCAGTCAGTTATATTATTTGACCCAAGCTATAGATAAGTGGACAGAAGGTCAATGAAGGTAATATCCTGAAGGAGCATATATTGTCTTGGAGGATAGAAGCTTGTGATCATTTCAAACAAGGTAGAAGTGTTAGCCCTTAATAGGAAGGAGTGCAACCCAAGTGTTTCATCCTACATATGCTTATCCCATGTCCCAGGGTCCAATTTGTTTCCCAGTTTTTTTCCTGACCTTGGCATAGCAGATCCATCTGGGTTGAGAATCTCTAGAGCTCAGCTTTCTTTGCCTTTTAGGTTCATGAGATTAGAGTCTCTCTACAAGCTGTCAAGGGCCCTCTCTAGCTTTCACACAAGCTTTTATTTTATTATTAATTATACTCAGTTTTTAAAGTATCACTTTCCCCTACAACCATATTTAATTCAACTGTCTTCACAATTTCTATTTCTCCCGGATTAAACAATGTCTGGTATATCCTGCTAGTGCATTTCTATTTTCTGGTAAAACATTCTAATCTGATACTGTAAAAGTGTTAACAACCATAATGCTACCTTACTAAGGGGCTATATGCATTGTATGTGCTTCCAGCAGAAGGAATCCTTATTGTGGGTGATTCAACTCCAAAATCCCATTTAAGCACCTGTTTCTAAGATAACTCCAGTACCAAATGTCACAGGTTGGGTTCCCTGAGTAGCAGACTTTGAGATGTAGATTAGCACACAGAAAGTTTATTAGCAAGTGCTCTCAGGACCAAAATCTGTTATAGGAAAGCTAAGAGGCATGATTAAATGCGTGGGGGAAAACTTGGGAGGGGGGCACTGGTGGTGGGAAGGCCCTTCAGAGTTGTTCCTCTTTGAGAAGGCTACTAGGATGTCATATTCCTGTATCCAGTCATAGGAGGTGGGCCGTGCCTACTGTTTCCTCGGGGCACTTTCTGGGAAGATGGGAAAGCTGAAAACAACAGTGAGTGAAATGACTACGTTTATCCTAAAGGGTAGCTTTGGATCACAGCATTTATGACAGCCTTGTAGGTTTTTATAAAGACTTTGCCTTTTACTCTGAATGAAATGTACAGTTTTAACAGAAGACTATGAGAACAAGAAGGAGCAGACTGACAACAGAAGTCTGGGAACTGTTGAGTTTCAAGTGTTGTGGAAAGTAGGAAATTCCATAAAATTACCTAAGAAGCAATGGGCAGGAGTGATATAATCAAATTAAGGAAAGAGAAAGAGAGAGAGGATTTCAGTGAGCAAGTGATTAACTGTATCAAATACAGCCCAGAGGTACGACCGAATTTAGTAACCAAGAGATAAGAAGTGGCTTAGGTTGTGTAAAATTTAGTGAAAGGTTATAGGGATGGAGATGTATATTGAAGAGTAAAGAGGTAAGAATGGATCCACTGATAGTTATTTTTCTTAAGAAATTTGAGAATAAAATGAAGAAGGAAGACAGCTAGAGTTGGCTAGGAAATACTAGCCTTTTTATTTATTTGTTTTGGTGTTTGGGGAGATGCTTGAGTACATTTGTATGTTGAAAAGAACAAGCAATTGTAGAGTGGGAAGTTGAATATGAAGAGAAAAGAATAGTTGAATGACCCGAAGAGGATGGTGTTCAAATTCACCTTTAACCAAACTGTACAGTGGTTGAGGAAATGGAATCCATGTGGAAAGAAAGAAAAGGGGAGATGAGAGAAATAAAACAGAAGGACAACATGGAAGGGTATTGTGCTTGATGTTCTCAAAATAAAACAAATACAAGACAGTGAAAAAAATATGTGCATTTGTTGTCAGAGTGCATTATAATTCAATATTTTAGATTTGGGATCTTTCTGAGAGAAGTAATATTAGAAATGTGAGTTTGGAAATAATTTCACAATAATTGAGTGAAAATAAGATCTCCTCTTGTGAGGGTGACAAATTCTGTGGCTAGGCTTCTAAACTGGGCAATCCAGACCACAGTCAGTCTGTCAGCAGGAATGGATCCCATCTTGGAGCCATCTTTCAAAAATTGAGAGAAACCAGAGTGTTAGGAGATAATATTACTGTGGAAAGGTAGAATGATGGTATAGATTTAGATGTTTGCCTGAGCCTCACAGCTGTGAAATTTATAGGACAGTAGAGCAACCTGAAAGTGGCAATTCAAAGGTAAAAAATATCAACTCTTCTCCTGTCTATCCAGCCTTATGAGGGAAAGACATTTCCTTCTGAGGAGAGTGTCAGAAATAAATCTCTATTCAAGTGGAGTTGGTTTCAGTGAAACAAAGGAAGTGGCAGGAACATCTTGCCAGGATTTGGGTAATTTATTTAAAGTGAAATTTAAAAATAAAGGCTTATTGATAGAGCATTTATGCAACTGATCATTCAAACCTGGATGCTCTTGCAAGTATAAGGAGTCAATATTGGTAACTATAGAGCAACAAGAGTTATAACATGATTCAGTCAGTATCAGGAAGCCTGAGATACAGAGACATCCTGAATTAAAAAAAAAGTTATGGGGCGCCTGGGTGGCTCAGTCGGGTGGGCATCCAACTTCGGCCCAGGTCATGATCTCACAGTTCGTGGGTTCAAGCCCCGCATCGGGCTCTGTGCTGACAGCTCAGAGCCTGGAGCTTGTTTGGAATTCTGTGTCTCCCTCTCTCTCTGCCCCTTCCCTACTCACACTCTGTCTCTCTCTGTCTCTCAAAATTAAATAAACATTGAAAAAAAATTTTTTAAAGTTAAAAATGTTCTAGAGAGATGTCAATGGTAAAAGATAAGTGCAAGAGGAAGGGGAAATATGAAGTCTCATGGGGACTTGTCACTACCATGAATAGTATTACAGAGAAAGAAGGAGAATGAGAACTGGGGAGTGGAGTTTTATATGAATTTTCAAAAATTTCAGAAACAAACACCATTTTCCCCTTCACAAATATCAAAAGTCATTCATGAATTCAGCCAATCACATTAACAGAATAGTAAAACTTTACATTATCAGTTAGACGGATATTGGAGATCATCTGGACCAAACCTGCCACTTTTGACACAAAGCAACAAGACTCAAAAGCATTAACTTTCTTGCGGAATATCTCACATGCAATTGATCAAGGAAATAGGACCTTCTAAAATGTGTGATACAGGTTTCATAAAAATTTAATAAGCAGACATATAGCTCATGGCTAAATAATGTATAAATTATGTAAATTTAGTTTTAAAAATATTTTCAATCTTACATATTTAATAGAAACCATACATATATTTTAGGAGGCAATCCTATAGTAAGCAAATTTTGAGGCCATCTATGGGGATTGTGTACCAGGAGTGTGTACCAGGTCACTTGAAATAAGTGACCTATGATATTACATAGATTTTTGTGTAACAGACAAAGCTTGTAAACATTTTACATATGTACCTATATCATCCTATATATCTAAATCCACATGTACAATGGTGACTATATCTATATCTGTGCCTATATTTATCCCTACACCTACATTTACCTATAACTATGCAAAATGTATCTACCTACTTGGCATTGTAATTTTGTCCTATATCTCATGTTCTTGGTACAAACAACCAGGTTCACTGACAATTATAAAACTAACGTTTTGTAATTGATGATATATTTTGTATTTCAAAGTGTTTTGCTTGACGTGGAAATCATTAAATAGTTCAAGTTTAACATTGTCAATTTCTACTCTGACACTGTCTACAAATTTCCCATGATGTTGGCCCTTCATATATCTTATATCAACACCCTTTTCCTAACAAATTAATTAAAAATAATTTTGATGAAGTAAAAATAAATGAAATGCATTAAAGAATAAGCTTCTTTTACACAAAATATGGTGCTTTAAGTGGCAGTGGTTTATTTTACATGCTATACCTTTAAGCTTAAATTAAAAAAAACCAGCATAATCTAATAATTTGTTAATTAATAATGTTAACAGTTTAGGAGTCTGAAGTTTGACAGATCCAGTTCTATTAAGTTGTTTTATATAGTACTTTATGTATTTTAAATGCCTTAAATGGAAAAATGGAAAAGAGATATCTGTGTTCAACTTTAGATCCTATAAATAGACATTTCCTATGTTTTGAAAGCATATTGATAATATGAAGCTGTGAGTTGAGTTTTCTCCACTGACGTTTGTTGATAGATTAATATTACTATCTTTCTCTGGATACATTATATATTATTTCTCAGTTATCTATTTTTCTTCCTAAAGGCTTAAAATTGCTTAAAATATTTTGAAGTCATACTTTTAAGTAAAAAGACTCATTTCAATTTCTAACAAAGGACTCATATTTCTTTACTTAATGGGTTACAATATTGTGCCTTTTCTGGTAATAAGTATTCCTGGTGTTAACATTAGGATTTGTCAGTCACTATACTAGACCTGCCTCCTCACCTTTTCCCCACATGATCCACATTAGACCTTGCACTATAAAGTCATATAAGTATGTAATCCAGGCATGGGTAACTGAGCTGAAGAAAATAAATACAATTAGGGGCTACTCTCCCAATGTATTATTAAATCAATGTAGTCACATTAAAAAATTTTACACACTTACGTTATATCAGGCACTATACTAAATCCTCAGAATACAAATAAATATATGCTCTAATCAGTCTTCCAAAGATCTTGTGTTTTAATATAGGAGACAGAAGTAAATAAATGCCCATAATATAGTTGTAAATATTTAACAGAAATCCTAAGTTGTATAAGACTGTCTAAACATATTCATGTAAGTATTTCTACGTTATTCACAATCATACATACAGTTCCTTGCATAGACTACCACATTTATTGATGTCATATTTGTTGAGTAAAAGAAGGATACATAAATGAGTGCATGAATGAAGTGTTACAGAAGCAGCAAAGAAGCAGAATTGACTGTGCTTAAGTAAATCAGGGGAGACTTGTTTGTAGCAGAGATGATGAGGTTCATTCTTCCGAGGTACAGAAGCTGGCCAGCCTGATTTATGCAGTGCATGGAACTCCAAGCTGAATGAAGAACCTGAGTAACAAAAGCTCAGAGCTTCTCAGAACTCTATGGTCACGTGTTTATAGGACAGTGGGAGGAGGAAGAGCTAAAGCTGAAGGCTTGCCAGAGAGCTGCTAACCACAAATTTACACTATTTTATTTTATTTTTTAATGTTTATTCACTTTTGAGGAAGAGAGCATGAGCAGGATAGGGGCAGAAGAAGAGGGGGACAGAGGATCTGAAGTGGGCTCTATACTGACCGCAGCAAGCCCAATCCAGGGCTCGAACTCACAAACTGTGAGATCATGACCCAAGCCAAAGTCAGACGCTCAACCTACTGAGCCATCCAGGTTGCCCTATACACATTTAAAAGTATTCAGATTTCCTGCTCCATTTTATATAACAGATATCATTAAGTAAAAATGGCACATTTTCTCTTGATTATCCTATGGCCTCAGAACCCTTCCTGTCACATCATTCCAAAGAACCAAAATTAATATTTTTGAATGCCATATGAGAAGATATGTGGTTGGCAACTCTATTGTGTTAAATAATTAAAGAATATTAAAGAAATGCATAAAATGGGTAATATCCACATTTGGCAAGATTTCCCGTGGGGCAGCACAGAGGATGAATTGGAAGGGAGCAGATGATACATAGCATTTCCCTTTATGTATTGAAACTTAGATCTGTCAGCCCAGTGTTTATCTGCTTAGTCAGAAAATGTCCTAAGTGCTGAAAAGATTATATTTTTTTCAAGAGTAAATTTAAGTAGCAGAGAATATAATTAGGAGCACTTGGTACTCACAACTGCTAAATTGCCAAAGGATATATTTTAAATATCTTCAAATTAGATTTCTGTGTATTCTCTCCAAGATAACATTTTCATTTTCAAACTACAAGAGTGGAGAATAAAATCTGTTCAGCATGTCCCCAGTTTACCTTTATCTGTTACCCTAATCCCTAACAGCCAGGTCACTCATTGTAAATGCTGCCATACTTAGGTATAGATGTCTGTGTATGACAGTAATCACAAAAATAATCTTCAAATAATCTGAATCTACCTAAGGAAATCAGCCCTGAAATGTTAGAAATTTTAGTGCAATAAATCATACTTTTTCCTATTTCCACTAGGTTCTTAGTTTTTCTTCTTTTTAAAATAGATTTTTACAAAATGCTTATTTACTTATTTTGAGAGAGAGAGAAAGAGAGAGAACACAAGCAGGGGAGGGGAAGAGAGGAGAGAGAGAGAGAATCCCAAGATGACTCCAGGCGCAGCATGGAGCTCAGTGTGGAACTTGAACTCATGAACCATGAGATCATGACATGAACCTAAATCAAGAGTCGAACACTTAACCTACTGAGCCACCCAGGCACCCCAATTATTTTTTCTTTTTAATTGGAATTTCATTTGAACAAAATTTTGAATATAAGAATACCAGTGTTTGGTTTTTTGTTTTTTGTTTTTTTCCATTGGCATGAAGAGTAACCAATTCATATGCAGTTGGAGGAGAAAGCTTACAGTGTGAGTTATGGCTAAGGTGTTATATACCCTTTGCAGTTTGTTATCTAATGTATCCAATGTGTACCGTAGCTGCGTAGAACATGTGAACAAATTTTACTTGAGTTCACCACATGACCCACTAATTAAGAACAAGTCATTGTTAGCTCACACACTATCCAGATCAATTTTACATATAAATGAAAATATTTTCAGTTAAAGTGTACTGTGTTCAAGCACAGATTTTTAATGGTATATCTACTCATGTGTAGATGATGCAAATATATAATCATAAATTAGCCAATGAGCACTATTAATTGATTGCTCCATCCAGTTCACATAGGTCTTCTTAACAAAGCTGTAGAGTTAAGCAGATGGCATACATAAAGAGTGATATGATTTAAAGGCAAGAGAATAGGATTTGGAGGTCAATTTCTAATGCTGCATTTTTCATTATATCTTAGGGAAAGAGCATACACTCCAAAGGTCCAGTTGCCTGTGCTTAAAACTGCAGTCAAATAAGGTAATGCTAGTGGTGGTATTTCCTAATAGCTAGAGGTAACTACAAATATTATCAGTATGCTTGCCACTGGCTGCAGCTGAGTCCAATTAAAAATCCACTAATTGAAAGTTTCCTGTTTACAGTTCTACTACACATTCAGATAATTCTCCATGCCTGAGTTACTCTGTCAATTTACTAGAATTAAAAATAGAACTGTGGTGTTACTAACATAAATATTTGCCATTTCGACTTTCCATGAATAACTGCAAAGATCTATGGTATGCAGAATGTACATGGTATGTACAAATGTACATTGCTGGAACTCCCATTTGAATTAGGGGTACTTAAGTTGGTCCTGTCCATAACCATAGTTATGAGTGAACCATAGTAAGTAAAATTAGTCACATTAAAAAAAATCTCCAAGTTTTAGTCTGGGTTCTCCTGAAGACAGCCTAAGACACAGGCATTAACACAGGTGGCGTATTTGTGAACTGTTACTTGTTACATCAAGTGTAAGGGATGAAGAAGATGATTGTGAAATGAACTAGGGGAAGTGCAAGTACAAGAGAGAAAAGTCATAGAGAAGTCAATAGAAGGTGTGTTATAAAGTTAGCTACTGATACGGTCCCTTGATACCTGACCCTGTGAGATCTTTGGAGAAAACTGTGAACCGTGTTTTCAGACTTTCTACTCAGAACAACAGAAAAGGGGGATATTGTTTATCTGTTGACTCCAGGACCTCATTGGTCAAGTTATGAACATTAATTCTGCCACAAATAGAGTTTGTACATGTGTGAGGGATGTTTGTTTATCAGCACGGGGCTGATTTCCTTAGTCATCGCATGTTACAGCATCAGAGAAACCCAGAGCAAGAAGCTAGTTGTATGCCATATGGGTCCAGGGAGAAGGCACCATCACACTGCACCTGCCTGAAGCAGATTGAAGTCTTTTGTGTGATTGGCTATCACAACAGTCCATGGAGAGAGGCAAGGAAGACTTTGTAGTGGCATACAAGAATTAACAGATATATTTAACAACTTTTTCCCTCGTCCCTCTAAAAAGTAGTTACTTCTTATTCCTGTCATATCCAATCCACTATATGTAGTAGTATATATGCCTTGATTGTGGGATGAGTGTAAATATGGAGATTTATGAAATAAACGAAATTTTAGGAAAAAAAGTGTCTTATACGCATGATTCTCTTTCGTATATTGATAATATCAAATCTCTTGTGTGGCAAATGAAATTGATCTGTGAAACGTCATCAGGTTATTGTCATTTTGTTGATAGCAATATTGTGATTTAAAAATCTTGAAGCTGTTAGTGGGGCACCGGGTTGGCTCAGTCTGTATCCTCTCTCTCCCTCTCTCTCTGCCCCTCCCCTGTTCATGCTCTCTCTCTCTCTCTCTCAAAATAAATAAATAAAATTAAAAAAAATCGTGAAGCAGTCAATTATGTTAGATGTAAGTGAAATGTGAGTAACGTTAAACTCAAGAAGAAAACAAATCAGGTATTTGTTTACCAGACATCTAACTTCTATACAATATTTTTCAAGTTAGCCCTCAGTTTAATTAATCAAATTAGCAAATATTCACTGAATGAATTGCATTGTGATTTTAGCCCTCCACGAGGTATATATGTAAAATATTAAGGATTAAGATTGAGGAAATCAGGAACGCCTGGCTGGCTCAGTCAGGGGGGCATGTAACTCTTGATCTCGGAGTTGTCAGTTTGAGCCCCATGTTGGGTGTAGAGATTATTTTAAAATAAATATTTTTTTAAATAAATAAATACCTATAATTAAAAAAAACATTTTGGACTTGATTACTTTTTCACGTACCATTTTGTGAGTTTGGGGAAAATAATTTGGCTTTGGGAGGATTTAAGTTCCTCACCTTTAAATAGAAGATTCAGTCAAATGGGGTGCAATACTCTGTTAATTTATATAATTCAGTTACTCCTGAACAGACACTCCAGCATGCCCTTCTATGCTCATCTTAACATGAAACACATCTAATGTTCTATAAGGTTTTTTCCTATATGCCATATTGCACACACTTTAGAACCATTCTTCTGAGCATAGGCAACTGAATCTTCATAGGAATATGAGTGCCTGTGTTGCTTTATTACTAGCATACTCTCTTATGCTAGCTGCCATTTTACTGCCCCCAAAATTTTGTTCGAATCTCAATCATAAACGTGCTCAAAGACTCTCACAGTTTTTCTTAAAAGCATATGTAAATGACACTGACTTTCTTGAGCTTATCATTATAAATGTTGACCATATAATAATGCTTTATAGGTTTTAGTTTTATATTCAGCCAAAGGCAATTAAAACTGCTGGTTTATATCATTTATTTGAGTCAGGGATTTTTTTTTTCATTTAAAAATGTCCCATTTAAATCGTGAAAGTAAAACATTATGCAGCTCCTTATTGCTTGCTGTCATTTTGAGAGACATAGTTTTATAAAATATTGAATTAAGTTCAGAAAGAGCATTAGCAATGCAGCTTTTCTGTGCCTGGATGACAGCTAGTAGTGAATTTACTTGTACTTAAAGATTGCTCTATGTGCTGTCAGGTTTATTGGTTAATTTTAACTGTTACCATTGCTTGAAACTGAACTATTATAATGTCATTCCATTAGAAATTCAGTCCTTGCAAAATTGCAGGCTTTACATTTTTTTCATTGTTTTTTTTTTTTCTTACTTAGAGCTGAAATCTTTAAAAGACTAGGCAAGTATGACACTGACAAAGAAGAAACAAGCTAGAGTATGCCAGAGGGATGATTAAACACACCATATTCTCCCAGTGGTACAACACTGTGATCACACAGAATTTTATGCATAACTTCCAAGACTCAACAAAACTATTGAGTGCTTGGCACCCTTATCATCACTGTTGTATTTCCTGTTGGCAGCTGTTATCATTATTAGCCTTGTTGTGATGACAATGATTCTCTGGATGTTCCTTTTGGCTCAGTTGCTCCTGGCTTATCCTTCCTCAAGACCGGTGAGAGCCAAGCCAGAGTAGTGACCTGGGACCAAGCCAGGGTGGACATTTATCTGTCTTTTTTTTATAGAATAAATGCTTAATAACTACTGCATTTTCAAGTCATAGAAATGAGAACAATTTAAAAGTTTGAATTTTTGGTATTCATTCTTCTTGCTATTGCTTAATGGTATACAAGAAAATCTATTGGTACTTAACATAAAAAATAAAATAAATTAGGTCAAATTTCAATTTTCCTATTGATTTTTGATTCTTTATTCTCATACTCTTTTCTAAGAAAGGGGATGAGCATATTTGACTTTTTTTTATTTTTTTAATTTTTTTTAACGTTTATTTATTTTTGAGACAGAGAGAGACAGAGCATGAACAGGGGAGGGGCACAGAGAGAGGGAGACACAGAATCTGAAACAGGCTCCAGGCTCTGAGCTGTCAGCACAGAGCCCGACGCGGGGCTCAAACCCACGGGCCGTGAGATCATGACCTGAGCCGAAGTCAGACGCTTAACCGACCAAGCCACCCAGGTACCCCAAGCATATTTGACTTTTTAAGATCATTGAACTCAATGACATCAAAATTTGAATGAGGTATTATCATGTGAATTTGTGTGTAGACCACATACTTATTACATAAATGTGTAAGAGGTTTTTTTCAAATTGACCAAGTCTGTCCTAGGCTTATATTTATAAAATAACTTTTTTAAGGAAGACACTAAATTTTTCAAGTTGCAGACTGCTTTCAAATGAGTCTGCTTTAACTCAAAGACAGCGCATTAAGAGTTTCAGCATCAACAGTTTGCAGCCTCAGTATAAAGCACACATAAGCAGAATATCTGAAACAAAAGCAACGGAGTCTTCAATGTCAATTCAGCGTTGTCATTTTAGAAATTGAATTGTACTTCATATGCATGAAGCTAAGTACTTGCTGCTACCCTCTGTAAAGTAAATAGCTTTGAAGCTAAATTTCCTGAAGCCCAGTCCTTTAGGTTTGGGATTCTTTTGTTTTTCTCCATTCCTTGAACAGTGAGGAATAGTAAGTTTCCTTGAGAAAACTTATTAAACAGAATCTCAGTGGGGTGTGCGCCCAGTCTCTTCATGTTCTATGCAAAATTCTGGAAATGTTCTGTGCTTCATAAATGTTTATTGGAGGAACGGGTGAACACTCTTAAGTCTACATAAATGCCATTGCGGTCCTTCATAGTGTGGGTTGACATACCTCTGTTGGAGCTAAACAGCTTTTCAAGAGGAATGATGAAATACAAAACAGTAACAAAAGTGCTGTCATTAATTGCAAAATTTTTGTTTCATTGCATATGTACTTGTTTTTAAGGATCTGCTTTTATACAAACATTTAAAACGTATAAAACATTTAAAACCAACATCAGCCACAATGGTTTTCAAAGGTAAGTGCAAGTTAAATTATTTTTCTTTATATTTTGTATTTTTTAATTATTTTGTAGTATATTGCAGTATTGTAAGCATTTTTACAGGAATATTTTTGGGTTGTGGAATGAATCATTTGAGTCTCCATTATTTCTTATGGGGAAATTCACTTTGATATACAAGTGCTTTGGGTTATAAGCATGTTTCTGGAACAAATTATGCTCACAAACCAAGGTTTTACTGTATATCCTTTTTTCCCCTTTTGGCTGTCCTGTGCCTTTCATCCATGATATTCTTGTCTGACTTATCACCTTGAGGAAATTGTACCCCAGACAGATATTAAGCTTTATAGGCCAAGAAAAAAAGAGTAAAAGGCCAAGAAAAGATTCTGATATATAGTAATTACAGCTTTTGGCTCATATTCTCTCCACCTAAGTATTAGGATTTTATAGCTAGAATACTAATATAGAAATTTTATTTCCTATGAAGGATTTGATAGCCATATTAAGATAATATTTATCAAATTTGGTTCTGTTCTATCCAATGCAATTGTGCCAAACTTATTCAGTTAATGTAGAAAGAGATATTTAGAAAATAAAAAAAGACATAATTCTGAATCAAAATATAGACAGGGAGATAATATGTATGTATAAGCTAGCCTCATACAGATGTTAAGATGTTAAGTGCTAAAATAAATGTTCACAATGGGTCACTGGGGGGTTAGGAATGTATCTAATCTCCTAATATCCTCTAAACTTTGACAGTAGTTAGAAAATTTTCAAAATTTTCCTTACACTGCTGTTAGGATCCTCAGTGATTAAAGTCTTAGTTATGCTTGGTGTGGAGGGAGAGGTAAATGAACTGGCATCCAAACCCTAGATATATAGATAGGTGATAAATGATAGATGAGAGACAAAGAGAGAGACAGAGAGAGACCTATATATAGATAAATTAGATAAATTACTACATCTAGATAGATCAGATAAATGATAGATAGATAGATAGATAGATAGAGAACTCTATTTTAAGCCTTTGTTTAATGAAAGGGTTTTGTAGCTAAAGATGCTTGAAAACACCTGGTTTAGTTAAGCCACAATGATATGTAGAGGTCAACCAATACATCTTTCAAAGACATTTCTCTATTGCTCAGAACACTTTACTTTCTGATTGATGTATTTGCATTCAAGAAGTTCACTACAATGAACAAAGCTGCCGACTGTGTAGTCAGAAATGATTGTGATGTGTTAAAATTATACCTTTTTACACACTTTCTTCAAGAAAAGTGAGCATTAGATTGTTAGAGTCTGAATGTTTCTCTTTAATGCATGATGCCCTTGTCAAGATGTTGACAAAAAGGTGGCAGGGAAGTATATTGTGCATGGGTCACCAAGCTTTGGGCTGTCAAAAACATGATCCACTACTGTGCTTACCTTCATTTCTCAGCAGGAGACTATTGGAAGGTTTAGTACACAAAAATGTACAAAAAAGTGGAAAAAATAAAGATAATTGACAAAGAAAAATCTCTATGAGCCATCTTACTGCGGAGTTACCTCATACTAAGGGGCGTTTACAAACATTTAAATGCATACATTAGCTAGAGTCAATGTTAATTCACGGCAAGGAAATTGAGCTTCCCTGTCAATCATCAGATATTCATCAGTTTATTTCTGTTTTTTGTTTGTTTTCTGTGCCACTTTGTACTTAGCATCGAATTACTCAAAATCATTCCTACATGTATTACAAGTTAAAAAGTAATAAGTACATGCTTTTGCATTATCTCTCTTTGCTAGTGTTACATAACTAATACTGTATCTAATAAAATAAATAAGCTTCTCGTGTAGTGTAAACTTTAAATTCCAGTATTAACTTACATCATGGTTACTAATGCTCGCCCTGGTTATCTTGCACTGTTACTAGCTCAAATGAGCATTGTTTATGGGAAAACACTGAGGTTGTGGCTGTCATGTGCTTCTCAGATGCCCCTTCATTTCTAGAACAATAATTTATTTTGCTGGTGGGATCGTTGCCACAAGACAGCCCTTAACAGTCAGATTTGGCTGCAGAGATTCCTCAGGTCCATGGTCCCACCCCATTTTCAGGGTAGTGTGCATCCAAATACAAGGAGCTACAGGTATATAAAAGCCTGGCCTCTCTCCTCAGCTCAGGACAGCAACAGAGGGCGCTATGGAGTGGGTTTAGGCTTTTACTGAGACTGTGTTACAGTCCAACTTCGCTCAGCCCAATCTTATTCCTTTTCTTTGCTTTCACGGGCACATTCGCTATACCCTTAAAATAGTTAAAATTGTAAATTTTATGTTCTATACACTTTACCACAGTTGAAAGGAAACAAACTGCTGAACAATGAAAGATAATGTGTTTTAATTTCAAATATATGTGATATGTACAGGTTCTACTCTATAAAGGAGAATAAAGAAGCTTAACTGAATCAAGTTTTGTTACACTGGATACTTCAAACCAATACATTAAAAACCTTTCAAAGGAAAACTATTAACCAGTTTGGATTTGTGAATTTGTGCAATTCTTCTTCTTGCTCACAACTTTTAATCCTTCTTCAACCTGTATACACACACATACACACACACACACACACACACACATATATGTATACGTATACATATATATGTGTGTATACATGTATATTTTTACACATTTTATTTTTTACACATATATATATGTAGATTTCACTGACACTAAAAGTTACATATGTAAAGCAAAAGTAAAGGAATACCAGGACAACTAGAAAATCCCAGAATAGTGAAACAATATAAATTAGAAAAACTGACAATTTCTTATATATTGTCTTTTAGGTCCCCAAAGGACCCTCTAGCAAAGCTTCTTTTGAGCCTCTAAAGCTTCCTTTCATTCTCCACTTCTCCCTATCCTTTCTAATTTATTAAGATGACAATTTTACCTAGATATGGAGTAGAAACAGCTGATAAAATTATAAAAGTAAGTAGACACACATACACATACATGATTAATTGTCTGTATTCAGACTTCTAATTTGAATTTGAAACCTTAAGCACGAATTGGCTACTGAAAGTAATGATTACTGAATGTTCCCATTGGAAGGTGAACCAAATAATTATAAAATCTCAGAACTGTAAGAAAAATATCTCATTAAATCTTCATCACCAACTAGTTTTCCATTCATGTCCTAATGGTACTCTTCTATATTTCCTAACAGTCTGCCAGTCTAACATGCTCTCCTTAACACCACTGGTACTTATTCCACTGAATTTTCAGGCATAGTTTCCTTATCTTTGAAATATTCTCATGGTTATGAACCCAAGGGATGGTTTTAACTCATGGGAGAAGTATTTGGAACAATTAATGAAAGATAACAATACGTTTATAGTATAAAATTACCAAAAGAATATTGTCATGCCCTGGAATTTCAATATGAAATGATCTCAATTAATTAAGTTAGATATATCAAACAATGTAACTAATTACAGTAATGTAGCTAATCAGGAATTGATTACCCTTAGGAAATATTGAAACAAAACCTGTAAATTCAATCTTACAAAGATATCCTCATATTTGAATTTTCATGTGTTGTGTTGAAATTTGTTTAAAATTATATTCAAGATTGTGTAACTAAACAAGTCATCATTTTTAAGGGAAATGTGGATGAACCCAAACCGTGGAGTAGTGAGTAGGTATCTAGATGTTCTGTGTAATTGTACAAGGTTCACCTGCATTCCACCAATATTCAAGATCTGGAATTATTTCACAGTCCAGGAAGAAGGGGGAGAAAAACTAGTTGAAATGGCATTTTTCCCCTTATATTTCCCTTCTCTTTCCCCAGTAGATAATTGGGCAATTTTTACAAATTGGTTTATTTTTAATGTTTACTTACTTTTGAGAGAGAGAAGGGCAGAGAGAGAGGGAGATACAGAATCTGAAGCAGGCTCCAGACTCTAAGCTGTTAGCACAGAGCCTGACACGGCACTGGAACTCACGAACTGTGAGATCATGACCTGAGCCAAAGTCAGAAGCTCATCGGACTAAGCTACCCAGGTGACCTCCCAATTGGTCTAAACTACCTGGAGATAGTTACACTATATTTAAGAATTAACAAGAAGGTTAATTTAGTTGTTTTTTTCCCCATTATACAAAACAAAGTAAAACTATATAATTTTGCAGCAATAATAGGTTCCACCTAACAAGAAATAGTGACAAAATACACAAAAAGAGCAACAAAATTCTAACCAGGGCCCTGTGTTCCACATATTTAGATAGGTAAGATAGCAATGAACCCCTACTCCTTAGTCCACCCATGATAAGATATTTAAAACAGGTGGATGATTGGGATAAAAATCATCCTGGATTAGGAAGATCAGATAAAGAGAAGACAACAGAGAAATAAGACACATCAAAAGGGGGCAGGGGTGGTGGTAAAGAAAGGAAGGCCAAGAGGGGGAGTGTTCAAGAGTGGACAGAGAAAGAATAAGAGGTAAAGAACAAAGGAAGGGGATAAATAGGCTGGAAGAGGGAGGGAAGAATAGAAGTAAGAGGGCAAGATAGTGAGACAGGAAGGTGGAGATAGAAATATTAAAATACAGCAAGTGAGATCAGAGGTCAAAAAGACAAAAAAGTGAGACAAAGATAGTATAAAGAATTGTCACCTGGCCCCAGTAGAACCTTGTTAATCCAGGCCACTGGGTTACCCTGATGCCTGCCAGTTTTAGCAGATCCAGGCAGCACCCATGGCTCCAGGCAGCCTCCTCAGCTCCAGGCTCCTAGGCACCTCTGTGTATCCAGGACCCTGGCCTACCTGTGCACCAGTCAACCCCAGCTGCCCCAGGTGACCCAGTGGCTTCTTCTGCTCCAAGTTCCGAGAAGGCCTCTGAACATACAAAGATTCAATCCATCTCAGAATATGTCAGTTTGCACTGACCCTGGTGACTCTTGTGGCCCCAGGTTGCCAGTGAGCACCCACAAACCCAGGTTACCAGCTGACTCCCATGAACTCAAGTTTCTGGCTAACCTCAGCACCAGCCTGCTCCCATGGCACTGGGAAGCTCCTATGGCACCAGGATTTCAGCAGGCTTCCACCTACTCAGTCTCCCAACAAATCCCAACACCATCTAGCTCCTGTAGTGCTGGGTAGATTCTGTGACTTCAGGCTCCCAATCAGCGCCTGTGAAGCCAAGCTACAAGACCACTATGAACCCAGGATCACAACTGGACCTAGTGTCAGGGTCACTACCATGGAATCAGAGTTTTGATCGCCTCAGCACCAGGCCACCCAAGGATTTCCACAGCCAGCCCACTCCCAGACACCATCAGATGACCCATCAGAATAACTGGACAAGCTGAATGGCGAAAGGTTTTGATTGTTGAAGCCAAGCCATAAAAACTGAAAGGGGTGGCTGGTTGTCAAATATGCAAATACCAACATAAGACCACAAGGATAATAAATAATCAAGGAAACATGACTCCACCAAAGTAAATGAATCAAACTTCAATGACTGATCATGAAGAAATGAAGATCTATAAACTATAAAGAATTCAAAATAATCCTTTTAGTGAAATTCAGTGAACCATAAGAAAACAAAGATATGCAACTACACAAAATTAAGAAATAAATGCATGAACAAAAGAAGTTTAACAAACATAGAGAAAGCACACATACACACACACACACACACACACAAAACAGAAATCCAAGAGTTGAGAATATAGTTATTGAATTGAAGAATTCAATAGAGAAGTTCAACAGCCAATTCAACAAAGCAGAAGAAATAGTTAATGAATAGGAAGACAGGTTATTTGAAATCATTCTTCCAGAGGACCAAAAAGAAAAAAAAAATACAAAAGAGTGAGAAGATCCCATATGAATTATAGGATACCAATAAAAGGAGCAATATATGCATTATTGGAATCCCAGAGAAGAAGAGAGGAAGAAAGGGGGCAGAAAGATTATTTAAAGAAATAATGGCTATGGGGTGCCTGGGTGTCTCAGTCAGTTGAGCATCTGACTTCAGCTCAGGTCATGATCTCACAGCTCATGGTTTCGAGACCTGCATTGGGCTCTGTGCTGACAGCTCAGAGCCTGGAGCCTGCTTTGGATTCTGTGTGTCCCTCTCTCTCTGCCCCTCCCCTGCTTGTGCTCTGTCTCTCAATGTCTCTCAAAAATAAATAAATGTAAAATAAAAAAAGAAAGAAAGAATGGCTGAAAACTCCACAAATCTGGGGAGAGATTTAGATACATAATTACATACAACTAATAGATTGCCCCAATGTCAACTCCAAATAATCTTTTCCTAGGTAAATTAAAAATAAAAGTGTCTAAAACCAAAGGCAGAGAGAATTTTAAAAGTAGAAATAGAAAAAAAAATCTATCACATATAAGAAAATATCCATAAGGCTATCAGCAGATTTTTCAGAAGAAGCCTTGCAGGTCAAGGAGATAAAACATTTTTACACTGAAAATTATAAGATACTGATGAAAGACATTGAGGAAGACACAAATAATAGAAAGATAACTCATGTTCTTGGATCAGAAGAACTAATATTATTAAAATGTCCATACTACCCAAAGTCCGTCTCTAGATTCAGTACAATCTCTATCAAAATTCCAATGGAATTTTTTTTACATAAATAGAAAAAAAAACAATGTTAAAATTTATATGGTACCACAAAAGACTCTGACAAACCAAAGCAATACTAAGAAAGAAGGGCAAAGCTGGAGGGATCAAAATTGCTGATTTCAAACTATATTACAATGCTATAATATGAAAACTATAATACAATAGTAAATACAACAGTATGGTACTGACAAAGAAATAGACACATACACCAAAGTAACAGAATAGAGAGGCCAGAAATAACCCCCATATATATTTTCAACCAAGAATATTCAATAGGGAAAGGATAATCTCTTTCACCAGATGATTTTGGGAAGCATGGTTAGCCAAATGCAGAAGAATGAAATTGGACGATATTATCTCACTCACGAAAACTAACTAGGAAATGCATTAGAGACTTAAATGTAAGACCCCAAATTCTAAAAGTACTAGAAAACATAGGGGAAAGTCCTTGATTTTTTGGTCCTGGCAATAAGTTTTTGGCTATGACACCAAAAGCACAAGCAACAAAAGCAAAAATAAGTGGGATTACACCAAACTAAAAAGCTTCTGCACAGCAAAAGAAATCATCAGCAAATCACAAAGGCAACCTATGAAATGAGAAATAAGTATTTGCAAACCACCTGTCTGATAAGGTTAATGTCCAAAATAAATTAGAAACACATACAACTCAGTAGAAAAAAAGAACACCAAAAACCAAAAAAACTCTTATTAAGAAATGGACAAAGAAATTGAATAGAAATTTCTAAAAGAAGACATATAGACACCAACAAGTACCTGAAAAAATGTTCAGCATCACTAATCATCAGGAAAATGCAAATCAAATCCACAATGGGGTACCACCTCACACCTAACAGAATGGCTACTATAACAAAAGTAGAAGAGACTTTTTGCAAGGCTGTGAAGAGACATTTTGCAAGGCTGTGGAGAAAAGGGAACCCTTGTGTACTGTTGGTGGGAATGTAAATTGGAGCACCCAGCATAGAAAACAGTATGGAGTCTCCTCAAAAAATTAAAAATAGGACTACCATATGATCCAGCAGTCCTACTTCTGGGTATATGTTTGAAGGAAATGATATCACTAACTAAAAGATATATGCATTCCCATGTTCATTGCAGCATGATTTATAAAGCATAAGCCATATCTACCTGTCCATCAACAGATGAGAGGCTAAAGAAAATACTATATATATTTATGTATATATAACATTTTCTTTTTTATGGTTGAATAATATTACATATAATAAAGAAGGAAATCTTGCCATTTGCAATAACGCAGATGGACACTGATGGCATTTTGCTAAGTGAAATAAATCACAGAGTGACAAATACTGTGTGTTCTCACTTATTTGTAGAATCTAAAAAAAGATGAACTCATAGCGGCTGGGGGAGTGGGAAATGTTGGTCAAAAGGTACAAACTTCTAGGCATAACATGAATTTCCAAGGATCTAATGTACAGTATGGTGACTATAATTAAAAATACTTCATTATATACTTGAAAGTTGTGGAGAGAATAAATGTTAAATGTTACCATCACACACAAAAATAGAAATTATGTGACGGGATGGAAGTGTTAACTAACCTTATTATAGTAATTTTTGCCACATACACAAGTGATCAAATTATTACATTGTACACCTTAAACTTACATATATTATATAACAATAATATCTTAACAAAGCTTGAAAAAACTTTTAAAATACCGTAATTATTTTTAAAAAGATAAAATAAGTGTATATCAGAAGGCACAGCTGAAGAGAAAGTAAAAATGGGGAGAAAAATGCAGGCTAGGATCCAAAATCAGTAGATGAGGATTGTTTCTTGGAAGGTTTCTTAAAGGCAGGAATTATATTCTAATTTATCTCATTCTCACATGCAAATAAATTGTTAGTACACAAAATATGAGTATAATGTTGCTAGAGCTAAGCTGAAATAATAACGCAAAAAATAACAGGTGATGGGGCGCCTGGGTGGCTCAGTTGGTCGAGCCACTGACTTGGGCTCGGGGCATGACCTCCTGGTTCGTGAGTTCAAGTGCTACATGGGGCTTGCTGCTGTCCGCAGTGAAACTGTCAGTGCAGAGCATGCTTTGGATCCTCTGTCCTCCCTCTCTCTCTGTCCGTCCCCTAGTTGCACTCTGTCTCTCTCAAAAATAAAAAAATAAAAATAAAAAAACAGGTGATTAGTCCATTAGAATTGCATAAACAGATACATAACCATTCTGTGTGAACCACAGCTTCTAGAGCCTTTCTTTCTGCAGCCTGAAATGATTGTGAAGCTTCTAGAAACTATGGTATATCAATATCATTAATTGGATCAGCCTCCTGGTCTCCACCTCTGTGGATGAATCATGAATGGTTTGTAGTAAAGATACTAAGCTAACATTCCTTAGAATCTTTACTACAAACCATTTGTGATTCGTTCCTCACGGTTTTGCATTCACAAACCTAAAACGACTGTATTTTAACCGCACTACACCATTCTTTACACTAAAGAGGAAACAAATAAGATTGCAAAAGAAATAGACTGGTCTTTAAAAGTAGTGTCCTCACCCTTGAGTGAGTGACTTTTCCATACAAGAGGGTACCATTTAGTTTTCGGGAAGCAGTCATTTATCAAATGGCACCCTCAGCATGCTAATTTACATCTAATTAATAAGCACTTTACCCTCTGAAAAACTTACTTGCCTTATTCAGCATTTGCTAGAGTGACATTTCTTTTTGACAATGAAATCTTACTCATATAATAAAATGTCCTCTTCAGGGTCATGCTACACAGATCAGCATGGCATGTCCCTTCCAAGGTTTTTGAATTAATTTCTATTAATTTGGCTCATGACAGATACCCACTACTTAGTCTTAATTACAGAGAATGGATCATCTAATTCAAATGGACAGGATTCAATTATAGCTTTACATTTTTTTTTCTTTCTACCATATCCAGATGCCCAACTGTCACAGAGTTTTCCAAATAAACCCTAGAAAAAGTGTTTATTCTTCTGCATTCAGAGTTTGAACACTGTCCATTGCTTTCTGGCTGCTTTTAAATGAGGCTTTACTACTTGAGCTGCAAAATCTCAGACAGGCCATCTGCTCCTTTAGTAGGGCTCAACTGCTCAAGCTTGCACCATTGCTACTTGGATATAACCAGTTAAAATCTCCCTAAAAAGTTAATATATAGAAAGCCATAATTTTGATGTTTCAAAAGCTGATCAGAAATAAAAGATAAAATTGAAACTTTAAAAAATATTTTTAAAAGATTATAGGTCCAGTATCGTGGAATTCAGAACAATTGAAGATGATTTTAAGTTTCTCATTAATTTTCCACTGAAATGAATGTCTTCAAGAAAGTATTTTTAAGTCATGATTATGGTATGTCCGCAATGAGATTAACTGATCATCTATATTATACATGGTCAAAAAAGCATGCCCTTTCCTAAATCAAAGATTTTGTCAGCAACATAACAACAACAACAATTAACTGTTGCAAAAGAAGGAAATATTACAAAGTCAATTCCTTAAATGCTTTCTTGTTAGATCTAGTGAGGAAAACGTTTATTTGTTTGCATAAATAAACTTGATTTCTAGCTTTATTTGTTACTCATCCTGTGACCTTGGGGTAATTATTTTGCCTTTTTGTTCTTAATCACCCTGTCTGTTATATGTAAATGTAAATTTAAAATGTGTGTATGGAATATACAAAATGCAGGTGTTAGATTATTTATATTTTAGTTATATATAAATTACACTATATACATATATATGCAGATGTATGGATAAGTCAATTTGATAGTGCAATTTGCTAAACATAGTCTCTGTCAAATATCTAGGAAGATTTGTTTAGTGTTAGAAGGCAATGTATAAACAATGAAATTTCTTCTACCTCTTTTTAAAATCGCTTTGCAATGTGGAAGTGAATTTCTCAACTCCAAATTGTTACACCAAACTGCCATTATTTCTCTATCTGTCCTTACACCAGACATGGCACTCCTACAGTGCATGAGCTGATTTCTTGCCACCTTTGCACAGTCCAAACCTAGCACAGAGTCTGGCGCATCCTAGTATTTAAGCCATTCCGACTAAATATATGTTAAAAGATACAAACCTCTGATGTCATCCTCTCTTTAGCTGTACACAGGCACAATTGAATGGGAACGATGTTGATTTGGAAAAATACAGTTTAGGTTCAAACTCTAATTACATGATAATCAAACAGACCTGGACTTCTCAAACATTAACATGCATCAGAATCATCTACAGGATCTTTTGACGATGCCCACTCTGAAACAGAAGGTATACAAACCAACCTGAGATTCTGCATTTCCAGCAAACTCCACAGTGATGCATAACTGATCAGAGAAACACACTTTGTATAGCTATTTAGACCAAATATTTATTTAAATAATATTTACTCAGCTGAACCATTTGGTGCACCTAAAAACAATCTGAGCCATTGCATACTTGGAAGAATAGTTTAAGGTTTTCTCATATTAAGTTCCCAGTGATTTTATTAACAAAACTTTGCTACATATTCAAGCACCATGTAGAAATGGATGAAGGAAAATGTGACTCTATTTGAAGTTTATAGTAAGCCCCAACAAGGCATATTTTGAACTGTTTTTATGTCTGCTGTATTCATGCTATTACTGGATACAGCTGCCCATTTCCCAAGATGAAATAGTCAGAAAATGAACCAGCTTTTTAATAGTCAGAAATGATACACCAGGTCATGATCTGGGTGTGTTTATGAATCCCATCAAATACTTCATTGCAGGTTAGGGTGATTATTTGCATGTTTATTCCAAACAAAGTAATAGGATAGAATCTGTAAATGGACCTGTTTTTGTTGAGATTATATTTTAGCTTGAGCAATACCCTTTTTGAAATGTGCACAGCTATTTAAAGTGTAATCAATTTGCTTTAGAGGCATCTATTCATCTTAATCACCATAAACCCCACTTTTAAGTCAATACTCCATTTAATAATGCCACATTATAATTAGATGTTCATCTTGTGACCAGACATGTAAATACATGGATACAAAATTGAAATACAGTGACATTTATTTTGATGAAATAAAATAATCTAAAGTTTGAAGGAAATTGAGATGATTAAAAATTGTCATTTAGTGAAGAAAAAACTGACTGGGTTTCTTTTTTTTAGTACAAAGAGGTATAAGAAAAGCCTTCATTGGATACTTAGTCACAGGGCACCTCATGCGTTGTATAAAGGATCTGAAAGCCATTTACTATACTGAGGAAACTAATTCTCTACAGTATATTTCTAGAGTGTTTTACATGTTCTGTTTTTATATCCAGAGGTGAATACAAATGGCAGGCTATATTTATTTATTTTTTATTTTAATTTTTTAAATGTTTTTATTTATTTTTGAGACAGAGAGACAGAGCATGAGTGGGGGAGGGGCAGAGAGAGAGGGAGACATAGAATCCGAAGCAGGCTCCAGGCTCTGAACGTCAGCACAGAGCCCGATGCGGGGCTCGAACTCACAGATTGTGAGATCATAATCTGTGCCGAAGTTGGACGCTTAACCGACTGAGCTACCTAGGCGCCCCCCCCCCCCCCCCGGCAGGTTATATTTAAAAAGGATCTAATTAAGGCTTAAGTGTCAGAACTTTGGACATGCCCAATGATTTCTATATTTATCTAAATGGTAGGATCACAAATATAAAGACTTTAAAGTTATATAATTGTTTTAAAGTTTTCCATAACATAAGAGAAGCAAAATATAATATTTAAACACTTACACAAAAACCCATGCTTACACCAAAAAGCATGCGCAAAAAGTGATAAACATTGATAAAACTGAAGTATGGGTTAGGGACAGCATGTGGATTGTATGAGAAACAGCCAATACATAAAATTCACATTGAGTATAGGAAGGGGAGTTCAGAGGGCTCTTCAAATACCATATGCATGCTTGCATTTAATACAAATTGACTATTTGAAATGTGAGAACCATATTGAAGTATATGTATGGAAGCAAAAGCCTGAATACATTCTCTACAAAGTTACACAAAAATTGATATTTTATTAAAAAGGGGCTACATATGGGGTTATGTTTTTTCTGTAGAGTCCACCAATAACCTACTCCATGCTTCTCTAAAATAAAGCATGCTGGTGGTATATCACACTAATTAAATAGCCATTGAGTTTTGATGACAGTAGTTTTAAAACTTCATTGTTTTAATTGATGGCAGTAGTTTTAAAACTTCATTGTTTTGAATAAGTCATAATAGATTTATTGAAGCTGGGTTACAAATTCACTAAAAATATTTTTTAAAATACATTGATAAACACATGGTATTTTAAGTCTATAGTCCAATGCATTAGAATTATTATGATTTTTTGAAATTATCAAACCAAATATAGTGTAATTTAAAAAATGGGAAAAATGTATTAAAAACAAAGACCAACCCCCCCCCCCACCCCCCACACACACACAGACACATACACACACAAAATAGCTCTTCAGATGAAGTCACTGGTTAAAATGGGCTGGGAAACTACCTGCTGTGCCCTAAATAGGTGGCAGATGGGTCTGAATTGATAAATATTTGAATGGTAAGTTATTAAAAGATTTAATTAATATATTCTGCTTCTAAAACCAAGCAAATTTTTGTGGAATCATGATGAAGGAAAGTTTTTAATGTGTATGTGTATGTGTGTATCTGTATATTTTAATACCTAATAAGATTGTACATTCAGCACAACTCGATAAACAACGCCTGAGCAGCAAAGGGAAAAAAATGAAGAGAATGAATTCTCAGTATTTAGGACACAAAAACTGATCCCTGATTTATCTCACTCTTAGAAGAACTCTATTGAGTTCTAGTCACTAGAAAATATAGGCTAGTCAAGGTTAATCTGTGAGTGGATTTAAAAACTTGCTGAGCAGTTGGGAGATGGAGTGTTTCACAGGCACTGTCAGGGGATGGGAGCACGCACAGCGACCTGGCACAAAGAGTGTGCATTAGGTGAGGAAATCTGCTGATTTTTGGAAAGGAGAGGTGAGCCAATCACTGCAAAGGAGCTGAATAGTAAAAATCGGAATGACTTGGATAAACGAGGAGCCTGGGTAGCTAAGTGGCTTTTGAAATTCAATGTAGGGAAATGAAAGCTAATGAAACTGAGGCCATAAAAAGAACACGAAAAAGGAATCCTCTTTTAATAACAATATTACCAATTTTGCAAAGTAGGAGATTTAGAAAGAAGGTCAAAATGTGCTGTGTAGCCTCCAGGGGCTTGACAAACTTGTTTGTCAAGTTTTGCCCTTTACTACCCAAGCTTGAGTCCCTCCAGCCCCCTACCCTGAACACTTTCTGAATTGAGGTCTTATATTAAAAATTCACGTGTAAACATTTTAACTTAAAAGAGACTAAATAGAAAAACCGAAAGAGATAAAATAAGACAAATGAAGCAAATTAAAAGGAAACTATATTAAAAGGTCAGATATATACATAAATATATCAAGAAATGTGCTTCAAGCCCACGCTTCCAAAAAGATTTTTTTTTAATTTTTTTTTTCAACATTTATTTATTTTTGGGACAGAGAGAGACAGAGCATGAACGGGGGAGGGGCAGAGAGAGAGGGAGACACAGAATCGGAAACAGGCTCCAGGCTCTGAGCCATCAGCCCAGAGCCTGACGCGGGGCTCGAACTCACGGACCGCGAGATCGTGACCTGGCTGAAGTCGGACGCTTAACCGACTGCGCCACCCAGGCGCCCCCCCAAAAAGATTTTAATGACAGGACAGAGATATCAGGGCTGTGGACACAAACCCAATTAGAATACTGATTTAACTGAGCACTCAGTTGTTTAAATTGATTGGTGAAGTCAAATACATGATTTAAATTTATTTTGTTTTTTTTTTTGTCCAATATTTGAGCTGATAAAATACAATATTTTTATCCATTTAAAAATTCTTAGACTCAAAATTAATTAGATGAATATTTTAGTTATTTTAGGTTGGATTAATAAGAAAATTCATTAACCAAAGTTTAGACTCTCATTATCTGTTAGAAATAAGTGAAGAAATAAGTGGAAAGACAATATATGTCCATGATAGAACCATTGCATTCTGTAGTGTGCAAATTTGTTAAATTAAAATTAAAACATAAAGGTGCCTCGCATCCAGACTTATCCTGCCATTTTTCCAAGTCATCATATATTCAAGTACCTTTGGGGATCACAATTTAGATGTCCTACTGATGATGAGAAGCCAATACATTAAAATATTGAATGTAGTACATAACAAAAAGTAGGTAAAAACCTAACTTAGAACTCTTCATAATCCTCATTTTAGAGGCTTGTTTTTTTGTTTATCATTGTATCTCCAGTAGCTCTCCAGACTCTCAATAAATACATGTTGGATGAATAAATATAAAAACAGAAAATAAACCACTATTGAGTGTTTATATACCCGTCTAGGTCTAGCTCCTAATAATTAATATATTATATTAATATAATCAAATAATAATATTCTTAGCTTTAAGTATGTAGATAATATTAGCATTATGTAGATTGCTTACTATATACAAGGCAAGGTTCTAAAATTTTACGTATAATTTAATCCTTATGGTTGCACAACTAAGACAATATTGATATTATTATTTCATAGGTAAGGAAAGAATCATAGATTGAATATCCTGCCATTTAGTGATGCAACTGGAATTCAGACTCTGGCGACCCATGTTCTTAGCTACTATGTAGCACTCTCTAAAACAGGAGCTACCTGGAAATTTATTCAATAACCAGAAGAAGCTTTAAATCAAAGATTATAGCACGTCTGTGAATTTTGCAGTGTTTAAAAGCCAGAAAAGCCTCTGGATCGTCCCGAGAGCTGCCTGTTATACTCCAGCTATATGTGAGACACGAGTGTTAATTATCATCAAAAGAAGACACCTTACACCTAGTGCCTTGGTTTCTAATACAATTCTCCAATGAAAATAACCAGGGATTCTTGGAGAAATGGCTGATTCTAAAACTAGAACAGGAAATATACAGGATAAGCCTGTAACATCTTGTAATGCCAAAGACTAAGAAAGTCCTGGCACCTACACGTGCATGGATGAACACACACACAAGGACGTACACACGTTGATGGAATTAAGTCAAAGGGACACAAGAGCCAACTGAATGAGGTTTCAACGGGCAAATCTGTAACAATTTGAACAAGAAAATAAGTAAAACTGTATTGGGTTATATATAAGTCAAAGTATAAAGTAAGTATTCATAAGTTCATGTTGATATAAATAAATGACTGAATGAATAAATAAATGGAGGAAAAGAGTATGTATGTATGTGTGTATGTATGTATGTAGGCAAATCTCCCAAATAGAATTCCAAACAACTTAAGTAGAACTCTGCTCCAAAGGAGGGGGATCATCAATCCCCACTTCTTAGGTGTGTTCTGTACATAGTAACTTCCTTCCAAAGTGTATAATGCTGGGGCGCCTGGATGGCTCAGTAGAAAGAGCATGTGACTCTTGATCTTGGGGTCGTGAGTTCGAGCTCCATGTTGGGTGTAGAGATTACTTAAATAAGTCTTAAAAAAATTAAAAAAAAATCTTTACAATGTATATAATGCTTAGCTACCAGAATCATCTTTATATACTATATATTTCTTTAATTCAATGTATTGAAATTATGTTCAGTACCAGGCATGATGCTAGGCCATTTGTTAATTTATGTATTTTAACAATCTCCTTGCCCTGCTCCATGATCTGCCATCTGTTTAACAGTTCCTACTGTCTGTTGATCAAATACAAGTTCTAAGTGAAAAGCATTAGGACCTTCTCACACAACTTTCCATGTTCTCTGAGTCATATCACTCTTAGACTTCATAGCTTGGCACTCCCCACATGGTTCCTTGATCTACTTTTATGTTCATCTTTTCCAGAGAGAGTAAATATTTCCTGATGACCCATTTAATCTTCATTCATAAAACAGGTATTATTACATTACCGAGTTTTTGTTGTTGTTGTTGTTGTTGTTGTTGTTATCATATGGATTTCAAAATCTCTGGAATTAGGGTACAGGAATTTTGTTTGTACTTGTTTTGTTTGTTGTACTGTGGGAGAACATCCACCAGAATTCATCTCCTGAGGACACAGGATGCTTAATAGAAATTAATAACATTAATTAAAACATTATTGGACATTAATAACATTAATTACATTAATTAAAATCATTATTGGAATTTTTATCCGAACTATCAGCTTCTAGTATATATGAAACCATATTAGCATTAATACTCAATTATCATTGGCTTAATGTTCCTCAAGCTAGTTTAAAGTGTCTCTCAGTTATTTTGTGATATTCCTGAGGTTCTTTTTTCTCTGACTTTCTCTTTCATTTCTATAGCCTATGGAGTCACTTTAGATTATAGAATGCCCAATTTTCTCCCCAGAGTACTAGCTCCCTTAGAGTACCATTCTTAAAGGCCGCAATGTCCTTTCTGCACCAGAGGAATACTTCATTCCTTTCTGTTGTCATTGTGTTGGAGCAACATGAGTTTCCTCAGAGAAATAGAGAGATTGATCAATGTCCCACTGTGCCCAAACTTGTCATCTGAGCCATAAATAAGCACTGCTGATGGCCCTCTCTCTCAAGAATATCTTGTTTGTAAGTTCAGCCTGGTAACATCATCTTCTATCTTCACAAGCATAAATTCACTCTGGTATCTTTTCAAGAGACAGTTCCGTGCTCTTTCCAGTGCTTCTGTCTTTATCCCCAGACCTCATCCACAAAACATCTTGCAAGGCAGGTGCACATATGCTATTGCTTCTTGCCCGGGATTTCTCAGACAATTTTTGAGTAGTGGCATTTTTTTTATCACAATGATTTGAGCAGAAACCTACAGGGAAGACTACAGAATGTCATGTAAAACAAAGAATCACCCCTCAACCCATGTGACTCTCATATGTCCTGCTGGGCATTCAGATCAGTGAACAGTCTGTTTATGTATATTAAAGTTTATAGTCTAGCCACATTTTACAATAAACAGGGTATTTTGCCCAGTTGTTAAAAGTCAATGATCTTTTAAAGAAACAACAAATACAATGAACTATAGCTAAGAGTATTCTTTGGATACTTATCTTTAAAAACATCATGCCATGAATAGCAATGTTTACTGCATGAGAGTCACCAATACAACAAACCTATATCTGTCCACATTTGTTGAAATTGTGGATCTTTCATATGGTAACTGCATACTGATGCAGGCATTTGACTACCTCATTATGTCTTTTGTGGAGTTTTTCCCAAGCATTTATATATTGAATACATATTAGTTCACTGTAAATGTATTTCATCGTATTTCTCCTTTGTATTACAATTCTATTATTTGTTTTTATTTTTTATTTTTTTAACGTTTATTTATTTTTGAGACAGAGAGAGACAGAGCATGAACAGGGGAGGGGCAGAGAGAGAGGGAGACACAGAATCTGAAACAGGCTCCAGGCTCTGATCTGTCAGCACAGAGCCCAACGTGGGGCTCGAACTAACGGACCGTGAGATCATGACCTGAACCGAAGTCGGACGCTTAACCGACCGAGCCACCCAGGCGCCCCTATTATTTGTTTTTAAAGTATATTTGTAGATAGATTGTATTACCTTGAATCTAATTTCAGGATTGTGAAGATGGAATTTAAAAAGTATAGGTACTGGAAAATAGTGTGTTATCATTACCAGGGCTAGAAAATGCTTTCGAATACATTAATTCATGGAACTAGATTCTGGAGACAGTTTGACATGGGAGAAGAATTAATAAATGAATCCAGACTCTCAGACTCTCCTGGGACCAATGTTATAATGCAATAAAATACTGGTATTGTTTTTCTGAATCTATCAATGATGAATCATAGTGTCATATTCAAATAAATAATTTTAAAGAGAAAAGTCTAAATAATAGAAGGAAAGGTTCAAACTATTGTACCAATAAATGAACAAATCATGTTTCTTAGGAGGGACTAAATAGTCCCAATAGAGATGCCCAGTTTTGCTAAGAGTTTATCTAAATGTGTATCAAAAGTCAACGAGGCTGTGCTAGATTACAGTCTTCCCTTCACTCTCTGAAATAGCTTAAATTCCTTCCCCAATGCAATCGTCTTTTCTCCCTCCAAATAATGCACATATGACATAGTGAATCATCTTGCTGAAAAACTAAGTTGTCATAAATATGTTTTTAAAAAGCACTAGTATAGAAAAATATTAGGCCTGCTAATAAAATTGGAAGCTAAAAGTGTACAGACCGTCAGGCACTGAATCCCTATTTTCTTTATATTTTCGCTTAAATTCCCAAGCATAACTATATGAGATACTAAAGATAAAATAAGAACCACAGGTATTATTTCTCAGGCTACTCATGTACACAACTTAGAAAACATAATTCCTATCAAATGTATTTTAAACTGCTTGAAAGTTTTCCTTTTGCTTTGATGTCTTAAGTGTAATCTCATTTAAGCAATATTCTGTATTTTTCAGTGCTTTGTCAATATGACTTGATTTAGATCCCACTGCTATAATTGCTAGTTCCGCACACACCTGATATTTTATTTGTTTCCTTGCGATGCATATACTTGATACTTGATGTATTTGAAATTCCAGATCATTAACATGGTCCTCATTAAAAAACAAAAATTACTTAGTCATGTTATTATTAAATTATTCTGGGAACTTGAAAGAGCTTCTGCCATTAACAGACTTCTGCTACTATTAATTTTTCTCTGGATTTTAACATTAGCAAGCATAATAATCTAAGCTTCAGGTGACATATTTTCTCTAATTATATTTTAAGCCCATAGATTTTGACTTTATAAAAAGAGATCTTTATTTTTATACACCATGCTTTTAACACACCACAATATTTTTAAACTGATATATACCCCAAATCTGTATTGTGGGGGTAGGGAGGTAATTTTAAAAACCAAAATCAATTTGTAATTCACAATTACAATTGTGTAATTTTGTGTAATTCACAAAATGCAATTTTGAATTCCAAAAGTCTTCTTAAATTTTAATTATTGGCACAGAAAAAGCATTTATTTTAGAATTATAATTTGTTAATCTTTATGTGAAAATCACCTATTTGGATTAGAGTCATGATGGAAAGAAAAAAAAGATAGGTCTCTACACTCCTGATTTATAAATGAGAGAGAGAAAGAAAATTCCTTAATAATCTTATAAAAAATATTACTGAAAAGGAATGAGATCTGTAGAAAATGTATAGGCAAAAATTAACAAAATCTAATCTATTTTTCCATTATCTTAGCATATTACTATTTTGGAAATTCCATATTTGAAGTTTATATTTTTGCAAAAAATTGAATTCACACTGCTGTTACCTGAGTTAAAATTCATCTCCAAAAATTTACTAATTTATTTATCCATTCAATCTATCTTAATTTAGTCTGTCATTATGTCTTTGTTCAATGTATACTATCTCTAATATATCAGTAGAAACAATATCTCTAAAATATCAGTAGGAACAAGCTACTACTCTACTTTCCATGAAGGGGGATTTCTGTAAAAGGAACTATCTTAGATCTCATCAAAGTTTTCTCTATTTGAAATGGCACCTGTAATGTCATTATGGGATGATTTTTAAGATCAATAGGTAACAGAAAACTTTTCAGAAGTTTTATTGTTCATACTTTTAGGTGACATTGTTTAAATATGAGATGTATTGATTCAATATGCCCTTACTGTTGATTTAAACTCATCCATTTAGAAAATGTAGGTGATTTTCTTTTTTTTTTTAATTTTTTTTCAACATTTATTTATTTTTGGGACAGAGAGAGACAGAGCATGAACGGGGGAGGGGCAGAGAGAGAGGGAGACACAGAATCGGAAACAGGCTCCAGGCTCTGAGCCATCAGCCCAGAGCCCGATGCGGGGCTCGAACTCACGGACTGTGAGATCGTGACCTGGCTGAAGTCGGACGCTTAACCGACTGCACCACCCAGGCGCCCCTGTAAGTGATTTTCAAGAAATAGATTTTACATGAAATTTTACAATATTTCTAATAAAATTGATTTTGATAAAAATATGCAAATAAACTAATGAAGAAGAAATATTTTCAATGGCTGCGTTATCTGTGGAAACTAAATGTGTTTAATGACTTATTGCCAACATTCATGTTATTGACAATATTTTTTAAATCACTATCGTGTTAAAAAGTGGTCATATATATTGGCTCAGTTTCCATGGTTTTTGACATTCTATAATTTTAACTCCTTTCAATAGAATATTCAAAGGCTACATTCATTCAAAGTATTCTTTCTCCAATAAAGTATTATCAAAAAAGAAATGACCCTAACTGGATTTCATGAATTCATGGAATGAATTTAAAATATGAACATATAGGGAGGAGCCAAGATAGCGGAACAGCATGGGAGTTTTTTGTGTGTCTCACATCCATGAAATACAGCAAGACCAACACTAAACCGTCCTACACACCTAGAAAACTGGCTGGAGAATTAACACAACAATCTGCACAACCTGAACCACAGAATTCAGCAGGTACGTGGTGCAGAGATGTGAACTTGGGGAGCGAGAAGCTGTGGGAAGGGAGGTGCTTTTGCGGGCAGAGAAAGAATGGAGATGGGGGTGGGGAGAATACAGGAAAAACACCCCTCCCCAAAAGCAGCTGGAGAGAAAGTGGAAAATTGGAAACAGCTGCAGGGACTAAGCTAAAAGGGAGAAAGGAGAAAGGAGAAAGGAGAAAGGAGAAAGGAGAAAGGAGAGGGTTTAAATTCCATTAAGACTGTAAACAAGGGGAGTGCCAAGGCTGCAAGTCTGCAGCTCGATACCTGGCAATGCTCTGGTGGGAAGGGCGAATCCCCAGGAATGGAGTGGGGTCCGGGAGGTTCTTGGGACACATGGAGAAAAGCGGTTCCACTGCTGGAAGGACATTTGGTAGAGACTGGTCCCAGGAGACCCTGGAAGACAGCCACATTCATTGGTGCTGGGGCAAGGTCGTTAAGGGTGAAGCCTGGTGCCAGATGTGTGTTGTGATTTTCCATAATCCCTGAAACACTGCTGCTACACTGTCTCACGAACTTTTTCTGGGTGGCTGGCACCTGGCTGCAGTCTTGGAGCACTGGCAGCAGCAGGGTCCGGTGAGTGTTCCTGGGTGCATCTGATATTCGGCCATTGCTCAATCGGCCATTGGTCGGTGAGACCCTCCCACAGAGGGGTGCTATGGGTGAAAGCTGAAGTCCTTCAGATGTAAGGGGCCGGGGAAAACTGCCACATCTAAGACAAAACTCGGGAGAGAGGTACTGCCTGGGGGTTGGTTATGGACAGTGAAAAAGTGGGGAGTGGACAAAAGCTGAAGACAGAGGAGGGGTGCACAATTGCTGATCGGTGAGAACAGAGTTCTGATACTAGAGACTGGGTAGCTGGATGACACCATTTTCACCGCTCTGGCGCATGCACATAGGCACCTACAAACGCCAAACACCACCCCAGTAGGCTAGCAGCGCCATCTAGTGGAGAACAGAGCCATTACACTGAGCCTAGTCCAACTGGGCCAACTTGGCTCTTCAAGAACACAAGTCTCTCCACCTGCTTAGTTTATGGACCATAAAGCGCTTCATAGTCTGACTTCTATGGGAAAATGAAGTAATTTCAGTCCTATTTCAATCTGTTAGCAGGTCCATCTATTCGATTTTCTTTTTTTTTCTTTTCCACTTCTCTTCTTTTTCTTGAACAAGAAAGAGAAAAATTCCATTTTCATTTTCAATTTTTATTAAAATATTTTTCTTTTAATTTTTTTACTATATTTTTTGCTTTTATGTAAATTTTTTCAAATTTCTATTTTACTTCCCTCATTTTATTTTAGTCTATTAGTGTATTCGCTTTTTCTAATTTTGAAACGATTTCCTTATTTTTCCTCTTTTTTCTCTTTTTCGGTTTTCTTTTTCTTGAATACAGAAACAGAAAAAATTCATTTTAATTTTTAATTATTAAAAATATTCTTCTTTAATTTTTTTCTACTATATTCTTTACTTTTGTGTAAATTTTTCAAATTCTATTTTAATCACGTCATTTCATTTTAGTCTACTTCAGCGTATTCATTTTTTCAAATTTTCAAACGATTTCCTCCCCACCCCTTTTTTTCTAGTCTGTCAAACCACTTTCAACACCCAGACCAAAACGCACCTAGGAACTAGCATCATTTATTCCATTTTTTTGTGTGCATGTGTTTTTAATTTTTTAATTTTAATATTTTTAAAAATTTTCTACTTCATTGATTCCTTTTCTCCCTTTAAAATGACAAAATGAAGGAATTCACCCCAAAAGAAAGGGCACAAAGAAATGACAGCCAGGGATTTAACCACCACAGATACAAGCATGTCTGAACCAGAATTTAGAATCACGACAATAAGAATACTAGCTGGAGTTGAAAATAGATTAGAATCCCTTTCTGCAGAGATAAAAGAAGTAAAAACTAGTCAAAATGAAATAAAAAATGCTATAACTGAGCTGCAATCACGAATGGATGCCACGGCATCAAGGATGGATGAGTCAGAACAGAGAATCAGCGATATAGAGGACAAACTTATGCAGAATAATGAAGCAGAAAACAAGAGAGAGATTACGGCAAAAGGGCACATTATAGGAATTAGAGAAATCAGTGACTCATTAAAAAGGAACATCAGAATCATAGGGATCTAAGAAGAGGAAGAGAGAGAAATAGGGCTAGATGGGTTATGTGAGCTAATCAGAGTGGAAAACTTTCCTAACCTGGGGAAAGACACAGACATCAAAATCCAGGAAGCACAGAGGACCCCCATTAAATTCAACAAAAATTGACCATCAACAAGGCATATCATAGTCAAATTCACAAAATACTCAGGCAAGGTAGGAATCATGAAAGCAGCAAGGGAAAAAGAGTCCCTAACCTACAAGGGAAGACAGATCAGGGTTGCAGCAGACCTATCCATAGAAACTTGGCAGGCCAGAAAGAAGTGGCAGGATATATTCAATGTGCTGAATCAGAAAAATATGAAGCCAAGAATTCTTTATCCAGTAAGGCTGTCATTCAAAATAGAAGGAGAGAGTAAAAGTTTCCCAGACAAACAAAAATTAAAGGAGTTTGTAACCACTAAACCCGCCCTGCAAGAAATTTTAAGAGGGACTCTCTGAGGGAAGAAAAGACAAAAAAAAGAGAGAGAGAGAGAGAGAGACAGAGAGAGAGAGACACCAAAAGCAACAAAGACTAGAAAGGACCAGAGAACACCACCAGAAACTCCAACTCTACAAGCATCATAATGGCAATAAATTCATACTTACTCTAAACGTCAATGGACTCAATGCTCCAATTAAAAGACAGAGGGTAAGAGAATGGATAAGAAAACAAGATCCATATATATGCTGTTTTCAAGAGACCCACTTTAGACCTAAAGACACCTTCAGATTGAAAATAAGGAGATGGAGAACCATCTATCATGCTATGGTCAACAAAAGAAAGCCAGAGTAGCCATACTTATATCAGACAATCTAGACTTTAAAATAAAGACTGTATCAAGAGATGCAGAAGGGCATTATATCATAATCAAGGGGTCTATCCACCAAGAAGACCTAATAATTGTAAACATTTATGCACCAAATGTCGAAGGACCCAAATATATAAATCAATTTAACACAAACATAACAAATCTCATTGATAGTAATACTGTAATAGTAAGCAGACTTCAACACCCCACTCACAGCAATGGACAGATCATCTAATCAAAAAATCAACAAGGAAACAATGGCTTTGAATGACACACTGGACCGGGTGGACTTAACAGATATATTCAGAATATTTCATCCTAAAGCAGCACAATACACATTCTTCTCCAGTGCACATGGAACATTCTCCAGAATAGACCATACACTGGGACACAAATCAGCCCTAAGTACAAAAAGATCGAGATCATACCATGGGTATTTTCAAACCACAAGGCTATGAAACTCAAAATCAACCACAAGAAAAAATTTGGAAAGGTAACAAATACTCAGAGACTGAAGAACATCCTAATAAAGAATGAATGGACTAACCAAGCAGTTAAAGAGGAAATTAAAAAGTATATGGAAGTCAATGAAAATGATAACACCACAACCCAAAACCTCTGGGACACAGTAAAGGAGGTCTAGGAGGAAAGTGTATAACAATCCAGGCCTTTCTAAAGAAGGAAGAGATATCTCAGATACACAACCTAACCTTACACCTTAAGGAGCTGGAAAGAGAACAGCAAATTAAACCCCAAACCAGCAGAAGACAGGAAATAATAAAGATTAGAGCAGAAATTAATGCTATTGAAACCACAAAAAACAGTAGAACATATCAATGAAACCAGAAGCTGGTTCTTTGAAAGAATTAACAAAATTGATAAACCATTAGCCAGTTTGATCCAAAAGAAAAAGGAAAAGCCCCAAATAAATAAAATCAAGATTGAAAGAGGAGAGATCACATCCAACAAAGCAGAAATAAAAACAATAATAAGAGTATATTATAAGCAATTATATGTCAATAAAATGAGAAATCTGGAAGAAATGGGCAAATTCCTAGAAACATATACCCTACCAAAACTGAAACAGGAAGAAACAGAAAATTTGAACAGACCCATAAGCAGTAAGGAAATCGAATTAGTAATCAAAAATCTGCCAAAAAACAAGAGTCCAGGGCCAGATGGCTTTCCAGGGGAATTCTACCAAACATTTAAGGAAGAGTTAACACCTATTCTCTTGAAGCTGTTCCAAAAAAAGAGAAATGGAAGGAAAACTTCCAAACTCTTTCTATGAAGCTGGCATTACCTTGATTCCAAAACCAGACAGAGACCACACTAAAAAAGAGAACTATGGACCAAATTCCCTGATGAACATGGATGCAAAAATCCTCAACAAGATATTAGCCAACCAGATCCAACAATACATTAAAAAAATTATTCACCACGACCAAGTGGGATTTATACCGGGGATGCAGGGCTGGTTCAATATCCACAAAACAATTAACATGATTCATCACATCAATAAAAGTAAGGACAAGAACCCTATGATCCTCTCAATAGATGCAGAGAAAGCATTTGACAAAATACAGCATCCTTTCTTGATAAAAACCTTCAAGAAAGTAAGGATGGAAGGAGCATACCTCGAGATCAAAGAAGTTATATATGAATGACCCAATGCTAATATCATCCTCAATGGGGAAAAACTGAAAGCTTTCCCCCTAAGTTCAGGAACAAGACAGGGATGTCCCCTCTCACCACTGTTATTCAACATAGTATTGGAAATCTTAGCCTCTGCAATCAGACAACACAAAAAAATAAAAAGCATCCAAATCAGCCAGGAGGAGGTCAAACTTTCACTCTTCGCAGATGACATGATACTCTATACGGAAAACCCAAAAGATTCCACCAAAAAACTGCTAGAATTGATTCATGAATTCAGCAAAGTTGCAGGATATAAAATCAATGCACAGAAATCGGTTGCAGTCCTCTACACCAACAATGAAGCAGCAGAAAGAGAAATCAAGGAATGGATCCCATTTACAGTTGCACCAAAACCCATTAAATACCTAGGAATAAATCTAATATCATGCTTCTTTAAAAATTTTTTTTAATGTTTATTTATTTTGAGACAGAGAGAGACTGAGCATGAACGGGGGAGAGTCAGAGAGAGAGGGACATACAGATTCCAAAGCAGGCTCCAGGCTCTGAGCTGTCAGCACAGAGCCCCACACGGGGCTCAAATTCACAGACTGTGAGATCATGACCTGAGCCGAAGTCAGAGGCTCAACTGAGCCACCCAGGCACCCCTAAAATACCTAGGAATAAATCTAACCAAAGAGGTGAAAAATTTATACACTGAAACTATAGAAAGCTTATGAAAGAAATTGAAGAAGACAGAAAAAAATGGAAAAAGATTCCATGTTCCTGGATAGGAAGAACAAATATTGTTAAAATGTCTATACTACCCACACTAATCTACATATTCAATGAAATCCCTATCAAAATAACACCAGCATTCTTCACAGAGCTAGAACAAATAATCCTAAAATTTCTGTGGAACCAGAAAAGACCCCGAATAGCCAAAGCAACCTTGAAAAATAAAACCAAAGCTATACTACAAAGCTGTAATCATCAAGACAACATGGTACTGGCACAAGAACAGACACTCAGATCAATGGAACAGAATAGAGAACCCAGAAATGGACCCACAAACCTATGCCAACTAATCTTTGATGAAGCAGGAAAGAATATCCAATGGAATAAAGACAGTCTCTTCAGCAAGTGGTGCTGGGAAAACTGGACAGAGACAAGCAGAAGAATGAACCTGGACCACTTTCTTACACCATACACAAAAATAAACTCAAAATGGATGAAAGACCTCAATGTAAGACAGGAAGCCATCAAAATCCTCGAGGAGAAAGCAGGCAAAAACCTCTTTGATCTTGGCCGCAGCAACTTCTTACTCAACACGTCTCCTGAGTCAAAGGAAACAAAAGCAAAAATAAACTCCTGGGACCTCGTCAAAATAAAAATCTTCTGCACAGCAAAGGAAACAGTCAGCAAAACTTAAAGGCAACCAACAGAATGGGAGAAGATATTTGCAAATGACATATCAGATAAAGGGTTATTATCCAAAATCTACGAAGAACTTATCAAATTCAACACCCCAAAAAACAAATAATCCAGTGAAGAAATGGGCAAAAGACATGAATAGACACTTCTGCAAAGAAGACATCCAGATGGCCAACCAACACATGAAAAAATGCTCAACATCACTCATCATCAGGGAAATACAAATCAAAACCACAATGAGATACCACCTGACACCTGTCAGAATTGCTAACATTAACAACTCAGCTAACAACAGATGTTGGTGAAGATGTGGAGAAAAAGGATCTTTTGTATTGTTGGTGGGAATGCAAGCTGGTGCAGCCACTCTGGAAAACAGTATGGAGGTTTCTCAAAAAACTAAAAATAGAACTACCTTACCCTACGACCCAGGAATTGCACTACTAGGCATTTATCCAAGGGATACAGGTGTGCTGTTTCGAAGGGACACATGCACCTCCATGTTTACAGCAGCACTGTCAACAATAGCCAAAGTATGGAAAGAGCCCAAATGTCCACCGATGGATGAATGGATAAAAAAGAAATGGTATATATATATATATATATATATATATATATATATCACACAATGGAGTATTACTTGGCAATCAAAAAGAATGAAATCTTGCCATTTGCAACTATGTGGATGGAACTGGAGGATATTATTCTAAGTGAAATTAGTCACAGAAAGACAAAAATCATACGACTCCACTCATATTAGGACCTTAAGAGACAAAACAGATGAACATAAGGGAAGGGAAACAAAAATAATATAAAAACAGGGAGGGGGACAAAACAGAAGAGACTCATAAATATGGAGAACAAACTGAGGGTTACTGGAGGGGTTGTGGGAGGGGGGGATGGGCTAAATGGGTAAGGGGCATTAAGGAATCTACTCCTGAAATCATTGTTACACTATATGCTAATTTGGATGTAAATTTAAAAAAAAATAAGCATTTGAAAAGTTAGCTTCCTATCTTCCCCTCCCCCCTCAATTAATGTAATTACTATTTTCTGGATTTCAGCTGATGTCATTCCGTCCTTTCAATCGCTCTGGCTAAGACCTAGCTTCAATGAGTGCTGTCTTTATCTTAATAAAGTAGGAGCGAAAATCACCATAATGACCTATTGGACCCTCCATGTTCTGCCCTTGAAAGTTTACCAGAATTATATCATCACAAAAATATTTTCCTGTCTCATTATTCCATATTCTTTCTTTATGGTGTTTACCTAGACCCTCGTAACCATTATTTTTCTTTACTACTTCCTGACTCCTTTTTCTTGCTTTTCCTTGACTTTTCATATTCCTATGAAAACTTTATCTATGCCTTTTAATATTCTCAGCAAGTTATATTTATGTTTGTTTGTACCATTACTATGTTTACATAATGCTTATATGATGTTTTTCTTACAATTCTTTCCTGAACTTTACAAGCTTAAATTTACTTACTTTTTTTTAAATGTCTTTTTTTAAAGACATTTTTTTAATGTCTCTATTTTATGCTACTATTTAATATTGGCAAGGGCTTCGATATATACACTGGTACTTAACTTTTGAAAGAATGTTTGCTCATGATTTTTATATAGTCTATGGCAAAGGTGAGCAAACTATAGCCTTCAAGCCAAATATCTTCCATTGCCTGTATTTTATAGCCTGTGAGCATTTTCCATTTCCGGGTTGCTTAAAAGTATTCAAAGGGAGGGGCACCTGGGTGGCTCAGTTGGTTAAGCAACAGACTTCAGCTCAGGCTCAGATCATGATTTCACCATTCATGAGTTCCAGCCCCAAATCGGGCTCTGCACGGAGAGTGGGGAGCCTGCTTGGGATTCTCTGTCCCCCTCTCTTTCTGCCTGTCCCCCACTCTCTCTTTCTGAAAAATAAACATTAATTTTTTTAATAAAATATTCAAAGGAAGACTAACATTCCATGATATGTGAAAATTATGTAAATCAAGTCTCAGTGTCCATGAATTAAGTTTTATTGGGAAACAGCCATTCCCATTTTTTATGTATAGTTTATGACAGCTCTTGCATTACAATATCAAAATGGAGTTGTTGCAACAGAGACTATATGACCCCCATAATTAAAATTATTACTATCTGGTCCATGAGAGAAAAAGTTTGTCAATCTCTGCTCTATGGCAGCATTTTTGATACATTCTTACTATCTATTTGGCATCTATTTACTTTTCCAATTGCTGAAGTCTTTTTTTTTCCCAAGCTGTGTCCTTTATAATGTTTCGTGTTTGTATAATTGAATGGAATTAGCCAACAGAAATAGAAAATTGTGTGAATGTTCTCATTGCCATTTATCTCTTCTCCTCAATACTATATACAATAGCTACACTACTTCTGAAATTACAGACTGTCTGCATACCTTTTAAATTATCGCTGCCTTCTCTGCATTGCAGACCAGAGCGGAACCAGGGGAGCTCATGTAAAGAGTATATGCCCGATTCTACTGCAATACTGGTTCTGTTACTTCTCCTTCACCCTTCACCTGTGAAAGGTATATTATGTTGGAGCTTTCTGAGAATAGTAGCTATTGGCATTTTTTTCTCCAACTCTTTGGCTTAATAATCTCTCCTTCTCAGCTATCTTTTTTTCTATTTTGTGGCTTGCAGGTTCAGGCTTCTCTGGATTTCACTGAAGATAAAGTTTACATGTCTCTTTTTCATTCTCCTTACTGCTTGGGAGTTCTGAGAGGCAAAGGGAGAAACACCAACTTTGTGGCCCTATCTCTAAGTTGGAAGCTTCATTAAAGAATCTCACTGAGTAGTCTATATCAGAAAACAGATGATTACCAACATTCCCCACCATTCTTTGCCTTATCAGTGATGCAGAACAGAATAGTCATCAATAACACTTTATATTTAAGCAAAAGAAAACTTTGAAATTAACTGCATTCCTAACATGCATCATTGAATGACTGCATGGTAGACACCTTACGGATGCACATTCAGAAAAAAATTCCAAGTGATTGTGTTTCTGATTTAGCTTCACAAACCCAAAACCATAGTATAATATAATTCACACAATTCTTAAAGGTTCCAATTGCTAAGAGTAAGTTTGCATGAAATGTGTGGGGTGGGGGAGAGGGGGAGAGAAGACATACACAAAGAACATACTAATTTATAGATGTCAAATTAACCGGTTTTATTATTGGGCAAGCAGACAACCTGAATGCATGCAGATAATGAGAAAGTGCCCACAAACCTGCTGTGAATTTACAGCTCTATTTATATAGAGTTTAATTTATAGTTATATATTATGCTACTTTTTCCCCCTTTGCTCCCACCTCTGCTTTATTTATTTATTTTTAATATAATTTATTGTCAAGTTGGCTAATATAGAGTGTATACAGTGTGCTCTTGGTTTCGGGGGTAGATTCCTGTGATTCATCGCTTACATACAACACCCAGTGCTCATCCCAACAAGTGCTCTCCTCAATGCCCATCACCCATATTACACTACTTTTAACAAATAGTAGTTATGCTGGTCAGTATTTTATATTGAGTTCACTCTGACTTTTTTCTCCCTTCATTTTCTCCCTTTACTAGTGAAGTGTAGTTGATATACAGTGTTATATTCGTTTCAGGTACACAACATAGTGATTCAACAATTCTATACATTATGTAATGTTGAAGTCCTTATGTGCAGTTACTGTCTGTCATCATACAACATTATTGCAACATTATTTCCTCTATATTCCCTACTCTGTACTTTTCATTTCCATGACTTATTTGTTTTCTAACCAGAAGTTTGTACCTCTTAATCCCTTTCACAAATTTTGCCCACCCCTCCACCGCCCTTTTCTCTGGCAACCACCAGTTTGTTTTCTGTATTTATGAGTTTGTTTCTGTTTTTGTTTCTTTGAGAAAGGCAAATATCATATGATTTCACTTACATTTGAAATACTCTGACATTTTTTACCAGGTTTATTCTAACCTTTTGCTCTTAGTTCTTTAACAGAAACCATGGATGATTGCTCCTGATAGTATATATATTATTAGTCACATCTTTCAACATTCCTCAGGAAAAGTTAGATTAAGTTCAAGCTGTACAGGAGGCATATTTCTTCAACTCACGAGGCTATCATAATTTTTGTTGTTGCTTAAAAATATTGAGATTATATATAAACATGTATCTTTAGAAATTATTTTTATAAGAACAGATGTCTTGTATCTAGAGAGTCTAGCTATTAAAATAACACATATTTTTATTGAAAGTCTAACATAAAACAAACATGATAAATATCTCCCAAACTTTTACTTTTGTATTTTTGTTATAATATTCAACCAGAACACTGGTCATAATATCAAAGACATAAAAGTGATGAAAATTGATAAACATTTTTTTGCAATAAACTATAAGATTCTCCATGGTTTCTTTGTCATAATCATTTAATTGTACATCAATTTAAACAAACAAACAAAAACAACAAAGAAAAAAGTACTCACATTTCTAATAGAGAATTAATTACTTGGCCCTCATCACCTATTGTTCTTAACTCATTGAACACAGCAGGGAGGCACTAAAACAGGAGTGATGATTACCTTCAGAAATTACAGATATCCAGGCAAGTTCAAAAATTGTTACTATGCAGAATCATTTTAGATGAAGTCTGGAAAAATTTAAGCTTGATAAGCACAGGCTGAAGAAATTCATGCAACCCTCATTTGAAGCTTTCATAGTAAAACGTAGCCTCAGGTTGAAATCTAATTTTATCATCTCAATCTTTTTAAGATTGTTTTCGAAGAAAAAGAAAACTAAAGAAAATTACTCTTCTAGCTAGTATACCTATGTTGACTAAAATTATTTAAAAATTTTCTGGCGGGGCGCCTGGGTAGCGCAGTCGGTTAAGCGTCCGACTTCAGCCAGGTCACGATCTCGCGGTCCGTGAGTTCGAGCCCCGCGTCAGGCTCTGGGATGATGGCTCAGAGCCTGGATCCTGTTTCCGATTCTGTGTCTCCCTCTCTCTCTGCCCCTCCCCCGTTCATGCTCTGTCTCTCTCTGTCCCAAAAATAAATAAACGTTGAAAAAAAAATTTTTTTTCTGGCAATTATTTTTAGTCAAAAATTGGCTTAACATTCTATTCTTACTGTGTTGTTCAAACATTTACTGATTTATAGAACAGAGGAAGATTTATATTTTGGTGATAGTTTTGTTTTTCTATCTTCTTGGAAATCATTTGAGATACTATTACTTATATACCAATCAACTCACATCTTAAAATATTTGCAAAGTATTTTGGATGAGGTTCCACTTCACAAACCAGGGAAACATCTAACATTAAAATTAAGCAGTACTGGTTTTTAAACCATTTAATTTTTACCAATCCATAAATCCATACTGATATAATCTAATAAAGCCATAGAAGAGAAGGAAAACTCTTCATTACAATGAAATTCATAATATTGAAAGATTAGTGGAATTTTTAAAAATCACCATTTGTAAATCATCATACTAATGAGTTTCAGGACAAAAAAAGTCATTAATGGTTGCTAAAACTAGTAAATGGACATTTAGGTACAAATAACATAGTCTCAAGTTATCTCGCTATATGGTAGTTTTTAACTACCTAGAGAAAAATGGTAAATTTACAGTTAAGAAATGTTATAGGTATTACCTTAACCAATTGATTGAAATGAGTATCACCAGTAAAGAACCAAATCAATATCATGTAACTCTGGATATAAGGCATTACTTCTGTGCTATTCTTGACGAAATTGTTAACCATTATCTTATCATGAGGAAAAATAAGACCAGCCCAAATTGGAGGGCAATCCATGAAATAAAAGCTCATATATTTCAAAAATGCAAGGTTATCAATGACAAAAAAAAAAAAAAGAAACAAAAACCAAAAACAACTGTGAAACTGCTCCCAATATAAGTTTACTAACAAGAATGATCACATCAATGTGATGAGTGTTTCTCTATTAGATAATGAACCAGGAAATATTAATTTTGCTGTAAAAGTTAATAAAGCAATGATTTGAAATTGTGAAGGAGGTCTGCAGATTAGGTGATGGTATTTTTCAATTCAAATAAAAATGTTGATATTTATTTTGAGGAATACATATGTGTGTGTGTGTGTGTGTGTGTGTGTATAAAGAGAGAGAGAGAAGTACATTATAGAAGTTGTTGGGCAGATTATTAAAAGCATTGTTAAAAGCATTGTAGAGAGGAAGAAGGTGAAAGAGAGGAGGTGATAAAGCATAGTAAAGTTATAAAACATGAACATTCGTGGGATTCAGTCGGATTTTAGAACCAGTCAGAAAATATACAAGTAAGGAGTTACTACCTTAATTATCTTGTAGTATCCCAAAAATGAAGAAGTCAACCCACCTCAAAAAAAGAAAAGAAAAGCTGAGAAACAACAAATATTGATGATTACGTCAAAGGGTGAACTGCAAAGGCCTCCTATGACCAAAGCTGAAATAATTTGAAAAATGAAACAAAATAGTACTGGGTTAAACCCAAATGGTAAATATTTAGAAATCAATACTAAATAAATAAATAATTTAATTAATTAATTAACTGGATGAAGAGACAAATCTGTGTAGAAAAGTTCCAAATAATTTGTGTAAATTCTCTACCCTTAAGGAGTGAAGCATAATGTCTCACTTCCTATGTGGGGGTTGTGTATAGTGGTTTCCTTCCAAATGGTATAAGGTAGAAAGGGGGTAAAAAAAAAAAAAAGTAATCCTTACAGTGGAGAATTTGACAAAGAGTACCTCAGCCAGGTGATGAGTTTATACCACTAGTGATATGTCATGTTGATAGCATGTGCCCTTGATATGATATGATGAAAATGACACTTTCCCTCGGGTGTCTTCCATCCCAAAAAACACATTACTACAGGCTAATCATAAGAAAAATATAAGACAAATCCCAATAGAGGGACATTCTACAAAAACCTGACCATTAGTTCTCAAACCTGTCAAGGTCATCAAAGAAAAGAAAGTCTGGTCATTTGTCACAGCTAAGAGGAGCCTAAGGAGACAAGACATCTAGATGGGATCCAGGAAGAAAAAGCACATTAGATAAATACTAAGGACATTTGAATAAAGGATGTACTTCATTTAATAATAATGTATCAATATTGGTTCATTAATTATAAAAAATGCACTATACCAAAAATATAAGTTGTTAATACTGGAAGAAATTAGCTTCCAGGTATTAATAATCTCTGTACTATCTTAGAAATTCTCTTGTAACCTAAAACTATTCTAAAAAATTAAATATATTTTAAAAGTCATTATATATAACAATTATTTATAATTTAATTTTAAATTTTATGTAAGTCTAAAATTATTATTATTTTATTTTTACATTAAATTATATTAAATTTTATTTCATTTTATTCTTTACATTTTTAAAGAGAGCAGGAGCAGGGAAGGTGCAGAGAGAGGGAGACAAAGGATCCGAGGCAACAGCGAGCCCAATGTGGTGCTCAAACTCACAAACTGTGAGATCACGATCTGAGCCACAGTTGGATCTCAGCTAACTGAGCCACCCAGGTGCCCCAGTCTAAAATTATTTCAAAACGAGCATGGAGCTAGAGTGTATTATACTAGAGAGTATTATACTGAATAAGTCAGAGAAAGACAAATACCGTATAATCTCACTCATACTTGGAATTTAAGAAACAAAACAAATGAGCATATGGTAAAAAAGACAGAGAGGTAAACCAAGAAACAGACCTTTAACTAGAGAACAAACTGATGGTTACCAGAGGGAAGGTGGTGGCGGGGCTTAAAAAGATGATGCGGATTAAGGAGTGCACTTGTGATGAACAGCGGGTATTGTATGGAAGTCTTGAATTACTATATTGTACACCTGACACTAATATTACACCGTATGTTAACCAACTGGAATTGAAATAAATTTAAAAAAAAAAACACGAAAAGTTAAAAAAAGTGATTTATCGTTAGAGATGAAATGGTTTGTTGACAAATTTTGAGGGCTGAGTGCACAAAACACATAGTGTAATCCTTCCTCTGAAGACAATTAATTTTATTTTTAGTTTTTAATAAGCTATTACAAATTAGAATCTAAGTATATTAGTTAATTCATTTGTGAAAAGCAGTTACTACCTTCATTACCTATGTACTAGCCTTGTATAAAGGCAATACAACATAATATATAAAATTGCTGTATGCTCTGAAAACAATTTTAAAAAGCGTGTTCAAAAAGTAAGATAGTTTTATCAAATAATATTTAAATTAAATGCACACTTTAAGGAGATACTTTATTTTCATCATTTTAAATAGTTTCTATTAAAATATGTAATAGATATTAATAGATGCCTTAACATAATGCCTTAATCAAAAACCAGGAGACAACTTGATTTTGATAGCTTCTCCCTTTATTTCTTGGTGATGCCATGTTTTCTTCTTTCATATAATAAAAATTTAATACTTTTTGCCTAAATGAAGATAAAAGTTTTGAGTGTAAATTAAACTTCATTTAGTGTTTTGTTTTGTTTCGTTTTCTAGGTTTGGGCAGATCTTTTATTTAGGCTCTGAGAACTCTATAAGGTACATCATGGAAATCTCTTCCTCCATGGCTTTCTTGTTTCCAGTGTAACTCTATTTTATACTATTCTTTGATAAAACTGCCAAACTATTTTTTAAAAACTATTTTATCAATGTTAAATAAATAAGCTGAAACTCAATTGATTGATATCAAGGGGTTTATAAGAATCACTTACTTATTGAATATTCTCATTCAAATTTCTGTAATTATGACTTTGGGATACTAGATGACAACTTTTGTAAGAATAGCTACATGATTGGAGTGCCTGGGTGGCTAAGTCAGTTAAGTGTCCAACTTCAGCTCAGGTTATGATCTTGCAGTTCATGAGCTCAAGCCCCACGTCAGGCTCTGTGCTGAAGTCTCAGAGTCTGGAGCCTGCTTCAGATTATGTGTCTCCCTCTCTGTCTGCCCCTCTCCCATTTGTGCTCTGTCTCTTTCAAAAATAAACAAACATTAAAAAAATTAAAAAGAAAAGAATAACTACATGATATAGCTAAATGTTTAAAATTGACAGTGGCAAGTGGGTAGAACTGATAAACTGAAGAGAAAATGCCATTTATTTCGGGTAGGGATACTTTTGTTCACTAGAAGAAGTTTACATTTTAATTTAAAAAAAGAATACTGGAGGGGCGCCTGGGTGGCGCAGTTGGTTAAGCGTCCGACTTCAGCCAGGTCACGATCTTGCAGTCCATGAGTTCGAGCCCCGCGTCGGGCTCTGGGCTGATGGCTCAGAGCCTGGAGCCTGTTTCCAATTCTGTGTCTCCCTCTCTCTCTGCCCCTCCCCCATTCATGCTCTGTCTCTCTCTGTCCCAAAAATAAATAAACGTTGAAAAAAAATAAAAAAATAAAAAAAAAAAGAATACTGGAATTACAAGCCTAAACTAACATATACTATTTTTTTTCACTTTTTCTTAAATTATGAGACAATTTTCAAAATCCTGGAATTTAGTTTATTAAAAAATATGAGTTCCAACCACATGTAGGAATATATACAAACAGGTGCATAGAAAATTTTCAATGTAAAAGGAAATTAATGTCACAGTTGGTCAAATGTTCATTAGTAGGAAAGCATTAATTAATAATATTTATACCTATTTTTATAAATTGCAATGTTAGAAAACCTTTAAAATAATTACATAAGTATATAATCATTTAGATATTGGATTTTTAAAAGATATGTTGCATTAATGAATATGTACAGTAATAGCATACTACCATTTATAAAATATTTAATGATACATACTTTTTTTGAGAGAGAGAGTGTGTGTGCACGAGTGGGGAAGGGACAGAGGGGAGGAAAGAGAGAGAAAGAGAGAGAATCTTAAGCAGGCTCCATGCTCAGTGTGGACCCTAAGGCAGGGCTTGATCTCTGGACCCTGAGTTCATGACCTTAGATGAAATCAAGAGTCAGATTCTCAAATCAAGTGCCACCCACGGGCCCAAAGATATTTGTTTATTTTTTTAAAATTCAGAATGGGATCAGGTAACTAGGCTGGTAGAAGAATATTTTTTCTTATTAATTAATTAATTAATTAATTTATTTATTTTTGAGTAATCTCTACACCCAACATGAGGCTCAAATTCATGACCTCAAGATCAACAGTCACATGCTCTACCAGCTGAGCCAGCCAAGTGACCCTATTTCTTTTCACTTTTATAATGATGAGATAATGAGAAAATTGTGTGAGAAGTAAATATTTAGACATTGAACAACAGTGTGGTGGGCTACCACAAGCCCCACTGCACAGAATCCTCTTTAGGCAAACTTGTTGATGCAGTATGAAATCAGCATGAAATCATCTAGGTTATGCTACTAGGTAGTGAAATAAATTATTCTTACTGTAATAAGGTAGACTCCCAAGGAATGGTTCTCTTTTCCCATCCTTTTATCTCAGTCTAAACAGGTGCAAATTTCAATTAGTTTGGGATTCCAGGTATCTCTGACCGAGTAGATTCCCAACACTAAGTGGTCTGCTGAGGCCTAAATTTGGGGCTTGCTTCTAAGAAAAACAAGAATGTCTGTTATCTCTCAAAACCTATGTCTTTGATTTTATTTGGCAGATTGTGCTACACCACAGTGAAAGTAGACTTCCTTGGTGTGGTTTGAGTGATGGTTGTTGACTGACCCTTATTAGTCCTTGAGACAGATTGTGGAAGTTGATCCTCATGGAAGAGTAGAAAATAAATAGAGAAAATTTTGGAATTAAAAAAGAAAATCTACCCCTTATCTCTGTTCAAGAAACTCATTCTCTTTAAGATCTTTATATTCATAGGGTGCCTGGGTGGCTCAGTTGGTTAAGCATCCGATTTAGGCTCAGGTCATGATCTCCTGGTATGTGAGCATCCAGTCCTGCATTGGGGGAGCTCAAGCCCAGCTCCAGATTCTGTGCTGACAGTGTGGAACCTGTGTGGGATTCTGTCTCTCTCCCTCTCTCACTATCCCTCACTCACTTGCACCCTCTCTTTCAAAAATATAAAAAATTTAAAAAATTATGAAAGATCTTTATCCTCATCAATACCAAGAAATAAGTAAAGGTAATACTTATTTCATAGTGATGTTGAAAATCCCAAGGGCAATGAATGATACATGGCCAGTGCTGCAAATAATCCATACCCACAGAAATGTTCTAATTTATCTAGTACTATGGTCTAAATTCTTGAACTGATCTGAGGATTAGCTATATTATCTATATAAAAAAATAAGATACACTGAAATACTATACAAACAAAATGGAGGAAATATTAAAATAAGAAAACACAAAAAAATCTCTGAGCTTTTGAAGAACCTGATATAATGGATCCAAGGAGTGTACGAGTCAGAGAGGTTATTTGCTTGCTGGAAAGATGAGGTCCATTTGCCAGTCTGATATGAAAATCAATCAGATTTTACCAAAGGACAGCAAAATTTTAAGCATTAACCAAATAATAAATATATTGGAAGCCACGTATACAGGTTAGACTGAAATTGTGAATTCTGGAGAGATAGATACAAAGGGAATTAGAGACAACAATGGGGGGAACGGTATCTATAAAATAAGCATAGGGTCTGCTAATCCAGAAAAAAAATCTACATCCAGAAAAGAAGTAAATTTTCCCACATAAGAACTCTGGAAAGAGCTGAATTTGAGAATTACCCAAAAAATACAGTGTGGCAGTAAAATACATTTTGAACTAAATTACCTGGGTAAGCATATCCAGAGAGACAGCACAGAAGCAGACCTGGAGGGAAATAGTTATCCCTCTATTTTCCTGGTCATAGATTGAGATGGTTTAAATAAATAAAGAAACCAGGTTTAGTAGTCCCAACAACCATTCAATTAAAATTTATTCAGTGTCGGGGTGCCTGGGTGGCTCAGTTGGTTAAGTGTCCAACTTTAGCTAAGGTCATGATCTCACGGTCTGTGAATTAAAGCCTCACATTGAGCTTTGTGCTGACAGCTCAGAGCCTGGAGCTTGGTTCGGATTCTGTGTCTTCCTGTCTTTCTGTTCCTCCCCCACGCATGCTCTGTCTCTCTCAAAAAATAAACATTAAAAATGTTTTTTTTTTAATTTATTTAGTGTCAAATTGTAGACATTACGTTTAAAAAATCCATTCTTTTACTTCTTGTTTCATTTTATTTTCCCTCTGGCCTACTAATTAAGGTCCTTTTGCTAAGTGTTTACAGTTAGCAAGGTTAGAAAAATGAATGTATATTATTGACTAAGCAGTTGTACAAACTTGGTATTCTGAAAGGAACGACAGTATGAGAGCCCTATGGAGTACAATAAACAAAACAAAACACAGAAACTATATAGACTTTAAGTCAGGATTGTTACAGATATACAAAATTTCCCTGCTAGTAATGTGGTAGGTCCCCTCCCTAAGGAATGAAAAACAACAACAACAACAAAACAAACTCAAGACAACCTGGCTATATGTGTGCATGACATCCCTCATGACCTTGTAACACGAGACCAGTTAATCAGACTGCATGTTTTGTATGTTACCATATATGGGAGACAAAGAAGTAAAATGTATATTAAATAAACTATGCCATGTGGCATTTGGGGCTCAGTTCTTTGGGTACAAACCCAACTGAGTGGTGCCGGCATGAATAAAGTTGCTTCCTGGAAAGAAAAGCCTTAGTTCACTACTCTGTGCAAGAAACCTGCTACAATAAGATACCATCAAAATTTTATTTTGCCATTATTGTAATTACAAAGGGTTTTTTGAAAAATACTAAAGTTAATTCACATGCTAATTGTATTTCAAATATATTAAAATAAAATGTGGAAAAGTAAGTTTTATATAGAGAAAATAGGGCAATTCATTTAAACCTGAGCCATTGTTTCTAAGTCATGACAGTTTTTATCACATTTTGAGCACATGCTTTTGCTAATTCAAATCTTTGACATGCTTCTGAAGAAGTATCTTTCAGAAGCACAATGGGGAGAGTTAAAACAGTCTGAAATCTTAGCTGCAAGCAACAAGCAAAATCAGGCTAATGCAAGCAGAGAAGATGTTTTCATAACAGATATTATGTATTTTTAAAAGTACCAAACTTTTGGGAGGCTTAAACAATCAGGTCCGGACACAGCAGAGTCAGAGACAGAATTTGTCTGATAAGACACTGCTGCTGCCATTGAGCACAAGCACGAACTCACCTGACAGTGGGCCCTGGGCTCTCTGACAATTATTTCCACTGTGCCTTGTGGAGCAGGGATGGGGCTATCACCATCCACAGCAGAACAGATTCCGAGTATCTTTGTTTCTTTGGTGTATTTATTTCAGATTTGTAATTCCAGTTAGTCCATCTCATTAGCAGATAATGGTCACATATGACAGAACAAAGGAGGGTGAGGAAGAACATGAAAGAGAAAGCCAGGGTTGGACAGTTTGTTTTCAGCACTATCATGAAGAGAGGACTGCGAAATTCTCTGCACACATAAAGTGTGTTCATTCATTGGGCAGCCACAAGTCATGATCTTTGTCCACAGAATGAGCCATATAACAATGATTTGATACACTGGACTTTTGGCCAATAGTAAAATGGAAAGACTTCAATAAAATAACAAAATTGCGTTTGAGAAATAACATAGTGGAAAAGAAGAAATTGGGTTGTATGGCATGAGATCATGAAAGCAGTTAGAAACTTATTGCAGAAAGGTTGCCTGCAAGTATATATTTTTAAAAACACATGTTTTTCTCTTCACAACTCTTTAAAAAGTAACTAGTGAATTCATGTTTATGGAGTAGTGCTAATTTGGTTCTTTTTCTATTTTTAACATATCTTACTTGGCTCCCTTTGGTTTTCAGTCAAGAAACTTACAGATTCTTTCTTTGTTCTTAGAAATAGAAATGTAATCACAATGTATCTAGACTACTCTTTGTGTTCTATATTGATTTCCAGAAAGTTGCCCCCTGCATTATTTTTTCTTTATTTTGAAGTATGTTTAGACTTCTAGAAAAGTTTTAAAAGTAATACAGGGAGCTCCTATGTACTTTTCACTTGCTTTCCCTAATGTTAACATCTTACATGGAAATAATACAATTTCAGGAACCAAGACCTTTAACTTTGTTGCAAAACTTTTACCTAATCTATAGAGTTTATTTGAATTTTGCTAGTTTCCCACAAATACCCTTTGGGGGGGGATCCCAAGTTGCATTTTTGTTGTCATATCTTTAATATATTTTGATATGTAATCTGTGATTCACCTTTCTTTGTCTTTCATGAACTTCACACTTCTAACATGTCTAGACAATTCATTTGGCAGAAGGTCCCTCAATTAGTGTTTGCATGATGTACTCTCATGATTAGACTGAGGCTATTCATTTTGACAAGAAGAAACAATTTGCCTTTTTCAATGCATTATATCAGAGATACATACTATGTCTATATCTTATTGTTTGTAGTATTAGTTTTGCTGATTGCATTTCTAATGTGGTAACTGCCATGTTCCTCCACTGTAAGGTTACTATTTTCTCTTCATATTTATCTTCCAAACTCCCTCAAAATGTTCTGGCCATTAATGGCCCGTCCCTTTATCTTATTTATATATATTTTGAGGGTTTCATTAAGATATTTAAATAAAAAGAGGCAAGTAAATACAGGCTCAAATAGACATCAGCCAGCAATAATTGGGTGCCTAATATGAACCAGGCATAAAAGTAGATGAGACACATAAGATCTCAAAATATATAAGGGCCATAACTTTTATTGAAATACAGTGAGTACAATGAAGGTTTATGTTTAGGATGTTCAAATCTTAGCACTCTTATGAGAAAGATATTTTATATATTCAGTGAGGAATAAAAATCTCATTTCACATAAAGTAAATATTCAGATATTTACTGTGGTAATTATCTTCCCTTAAATAACATAAATAAAGAAATTTATTTATTAAAAAAATTTCCTGAGTGGCTACCCGTTCCTACGGTGGTAAATCTCATAAATATATGCAGTAAAACAATATTTTTAAATTGCTATAGTTTTTTTGCAAATTGGCATAGAATACTAGTTAAAATGGAAAAGAAATCTGAGGTAAATATGGTACCAGCTTTGTTAAACCATGAAAACAATGAATGTGTTCCAATATAATTTTGTTTTAGTTTTTTTGTGAATGTATATGAGAGACTGTGTTTGTGTGTGTGTGTGTGTGTGTGTGTGTGTGTGTGCGTGCATGTGTGAATTTTCTTTGTATGTTCCAGGCATCCTTTCATACTGAAGAAGCTACAAAAGTCTATAACCCCTTTCCTACAAAAAGAAAACAATTCCTCTAAATTTGTTATTTAGTACTACAATAAATAGTGATTTGGACCCAAATCATCTCATTAAGCTTCTTTTTTTTTTTAAGATATGTATTTGTTGTGTAACAAATTACCACATTCTCACTGGCTTACAAGGACCATTATTATGTCACAGTACTGTGGGTCAGAAGTCTGGATAAGGCTTAGGTAGGTTTTTTTTTTCTTGTTCAGGGTCTCACAAGGCTGAAACTGAGGTATCTACAGGGCATGGGGTGTCATCTGAGTCTTGGAGCACACCTAAGCTCACATGTTTTTGGAAGAATGCATTACCTTGAAACTGTATAACTCATGGAAGCTGCATCTTCAAGAGCAGCAGTAAAGGCATCTCTTTTTCAAAAATTTTCCTGATTAGGTCCGACCCACCCACAATATCCCTTTTGAATAACTCTGAGTCAAATATTTAGTAATCTAATCATGGGAATGACATCACATCATGTTCACAGGTTTCCCCAAGCTCAAGGGGAAGGAAGTACACAGGCTTGCACACAGAAATCTTGTTGGACATCTTAGAATTTCACCTACCACATGGCACTTGATATATAACTTTACTCAAAAGTACTGTAAAACTAGACATCTCTTTAGAATAAAAATACTATTTACTTTCAATACTTGAAAATTTAGCAAGCCAATCCAAAGAGTTAGCATTTATTCTTAATGAAGGTTGGCAATAACAATACTCCTAGTATTTTTTTTTTAATTTCAGTTTATTTTTTTTAAATATAATTTATTGTCAAATTGGCTAACATACGGTGTGTACAGTGTGCTCTTGGGGTTGGGGGGTAGATCTTAGTATTCTTAGTAAATTCTTATTTTAAAATTATTGACTAACAACAAACACCATATAAGTTAAAATATTAGATTTTGAACCCAATATCATGTAAGTGAGGAGGAACCATGGAAATGAGTATAAAATCTTTCCACTTCTGAGCTCCTTTGAATAATATAATTGACTAGGTCAAGCATTATTCTACAGCAAAACTCCAGTCTTTCTCTCCACAATGTATTTGCAGGAAATGTCAAAAGAAAAGCCTGTGATCTTTATTATACCACTCAGTCCATGAGGGACAAAGATAGGAAAATCAGAGACTAGAGATTTGGGAGGGCTCTTGTACACATACTAATCAATTGATTACTGAGTTGGTTCTGACAAACTATTGATCTTCCAAAGTCAACAACATTGGTTAATAGTAAGTTAACTGGTGGCTGATTTTTTGTTAGAATGAGTTTAGCTCTTTCTTTCTTTCTTTCTTTCTTTCTTTCTTTCTTTCTTTCGCTACAAGTAGTTTATTTGGAAGGTGATTCTGGTAAATGTTTGGGAGGGATCTGGGAACCAGGATATGTGTGTGTCTGTGTGTGTGTGTGTGTGTGTGTGTGTAATTTCAATGCACAGTTTTGTCTAAAAAAATTTACCTCCAATTTTGCTTAACTATCATTCTTTGGGCTGTCTTTCATTATTACATTTCTAACATTTTCACTCAGCTATATGATGTTTTTGCAATTATTTTATTATACCTGCTGTAAAAAGCCATTTGGAATGTGGGTCTAAAACCAAATACCGAAATATGCAACAGTAAGTATCGTAGATGCTGTGAATGTACTTTTAAAAAAGTAAGTGAAGTCTAGATTTTGAATTTGGCATTGCTGTGCCTGACTGCTGTTATTCTTAAGACAATAGACCAATTTTTACTTTTTTTTCCTTTTGTATCTTTCATACACTAACTTTGGTAAACAGTAGAACTTTGTGAGATAAAGGTAGGGAGGAGTGGATGAATGAAGGAAAAATGAATACTCTCATGTTTACTTCATCTAGCTAACTAATGTTCTTTTATTTAAAAACTCACCTTCTGCATCATGATTAATTTTATATTTAAATTCATTTAAAATAGTTATATTAAATTTGAAAATTAATGCTTGTAAATACGACCTATAAAGGTAAAGATAGTACTTTTATTAACTTCAATAATCACAGTACAAGTAAAATAATCACAGGCAAGGTAAAAGACTTTAGATATGGGGCACCTGGGTGGCTCAGTCAGTTAAGTGTCTGACTCTTGGTTTTGCCTCCGTCATAATATCACAGTTCGTGAGTTTGAGCCCCTGTGATTTTGGTCTCTGTGCTGACAGCGTGGATCCTGCTTGGGATTCTCTCTCTCTTTCTCTCTGCTCCTTCTCTGCCCATGACCCCCCCCCCCCCCAATATAAATAAATAAACTTAAAAAAAGCAGGCTTTATGGGGTTCCTGGGTGGCTCAGTCGGTTAAGCGTCCGACTTCCGCTCAGGTCATGATCTCACAGTCCGTGAGTTCAAGCCCCTCGCGTAGGGCTCTGTGCTGACAGCTCAGAGCCTGGAGCCTGCTTTGGATGCCGTTTCTCCCTCTCTCTCTGCTCTTCCCCTGCTCATGCTCTGTCTCTCTCTGTCTCAAAAATAAATAAAAACATTAAAAAAAAACAGGCTTTAGGTATGAAAGCCCAAAGAAGAAGTCAATGATTCAAAGACAGAGAAATGTTAGTGGCACTACTGATGGTAAGCACTGTACTGATATCAGCATGAGGTCGTTTCAGTCAGCATCATTTCCGGCCAGTGTCTGGAAAGTCACAAAACCCAGAAGTTGTCAAGGAAATTAATCCCTACTGTAATAGAAATTTGAGTTCACTTTAATAGGTGATATAAACATCTAAACTCCTGTAAGTATTTTCTTCATTCACTTTTGCATTTGGAGAAGTAAAAGAAAAACATATAGCATAGTGTTTTCAAATGTTCTTTTTAAAGATTCCCATGATGTGGCAAAGATTATTTCCTACTTTGGAAAAAAATTACACAATTACATCTGCAATCTCATAATAATCTTGGGGTAACTGGTCCATCAGCTTAGTCATTTACATAGGGTGGACAGAAATTCATTACTTTTAAAAATTAGTTGCAATGAATAAGCAAGCAAGGTACAAGACCTTTATTGAAGAGATTTTAACAAGATTTTTGAAACTGTACAATGAAGATGTGATAATCTGATGTGTTTCAGAAAATGCTATTAATTACCATTTAGGGTTTCAGATGTCCTAAATTATAGACCAATTACTTTTCACATTGATTTTTATAATTTAATCTCTTGCTCTTCTCTGTGAGATGTTCTTTAACATCTCATGTCTAAACAAACAAACAAAACAAAAGAGAAAGAAAACAAACCCTCCCATTCTGGCAGTCCCTGTGGTCTCTATTGAAAGCAAATAAGTTCCACTATAGGTTATATATATATAACAAATATAGTCCCTTTCTTTACGAAATAGAATTAAGTAAAATACATACATACATACATACATACATACATACATAAATACATACATAAATAAATAAATGCCAGATGTCTCAAAGAAAAAGTAACGCCCATGTAATAAGTGTGATTTTCATCCTGGCATAGTTTGTAATTTTGAGTAACACTAGAACAAGAGGAAATTATATTTAAGGTCAGTCTTTGAAAATGCTAACTATAATTATTTAATTTCAAGGCATGCTCTCTTTTTGGAAAGTGTATAGCACATTTAATTAGATTTAAACTATCTTTTTTTAACACTGCCACTTGAATGTAACAGAAATTATAGCAATTTAGATATGACTTTCAACCTCATAAAAGGGACTAATGCAAAAGTCCTAGCCACAGCAACCAGAGAACAAAAAGAGATAAAATCAGCAAGGAAGAGGTCAACTTTCACTATTTGTAGATGACATGTGATAATCGATATAGAAAACCTGAAAGATTCCACCAAAAACTGCTAGAACTGATACATGAATTCAGTGAATTCACAGGATATAAAATCAACATACACAAATATGTTACATTTCTATACACCAATAATGAGGCAGTAGAAAGAGAAATTAAGGAATCAATCCCATTTACAGTTACATCAAAAACAATAAGACACCTAGGAATAAATATCACCAAAGAGGTGAAAGACCTATACTCCAAAAACTATAAAATACTGATGAAAGACATTGAAGCAGACCCAAATAAATGGAAAGACATTCCATGCTCATGGATTGGAAAAATAAATATTGTTAAAATGTCCATATTACTCAAAGCAGTCTACATATTGAATGCAATCCCTATCAAATGCCACCAGCCTTTTTCACAGAGTTCAGCTAGAGCAAAAAATTCTAAAATTTGTATGGAACCACACACACACACACACACACACACACACACACAAACCCAAAGAGCCAAAGCAACCCTGAAAAGAAAAGTAAAGCTGGAGGTATCACAATTCTTGACTTTAAGTTATATTACAAAGGAGTAGTGATCAAAGCAGTATGGTACTGGCACAAAAATAGATACATAGATCAATAGAACAGGACAGAAAACCCATAAATGAACCCACAACTATATAGCCAACTAATCTTTGACAAGGCAGGAGAGAATATCCAATAGGAAAAAGACAGTCTCTTCAACCGTACAGACAGCAACATGCAAAAGAATGAAACTGGACCACTTTCTTACATCATACCCAAAGGAAATTCAAATGGACTAAATACCTAAATGTGGAACATGAACCCATTAAAATCCTAGAGGAGAGCACAGGTAGTAACCTCTTTGACATTGGCCATAACAAGTTCTTACTAGACACATCTCTGGAGGCAAGTGAAACAAAAGCAAAACTAGACTATTGAGACTTCATCAAAATAAAAACTTCTGCACACCAAAGGGAAAGACGAGCAAACTAAAAGGCAACCTTTGAAATGGGAGAAGATATTTGAAAATAACATATCTCATAAAGGGTAAGTATCCAAAATATATATAGAACTTATAAAACTCAACACCCAAAAAACAAATAATTCAATTAAAAGTGGGTAGAAGACATGAATAGACATTTTCTGAAAAGTAGACCTACAGATGGCTAACAGACACATGAAAACCTGCTCAACTTCACTCATCATCAGGGATATACAAATCAAAACTGCAGTGAGATATCACCTCATAACTGTCAGAATGGCTAAAATTAACAACACAGGAAAAAACAGGAGTTGGTGAGAATGTGGAGAAAGGGGAACCCTCCTGCACTGTAGCTGGGATTGCAGACTGGTGCAGCTACTCTGGAAAATACTATGGAGGTTCCTCAAAAACTTAAAATGGAACTACCCTACGATCCAGCTACTGCATCTGGAACATATATCATATATGTATATTGGAATACATATATATATATGAGTATATATGAAATATATATATATATATTCCATTTTATTTATACACACACACACACACATATATATATATATATATATATATATATATACATATACATATATATAATGGAATATTTTGGAATATATACACACACATATATATAATGGAATATACATGTGTATATATATAAATATGATGGAATATATTCTATTTTATATTTAATTTTAATTTATATTTAATATTTAATATAAATATTTAATATTATACACATATACGTGTAATGGAATATTTCTTTGCCATAAAAAGAATGAATCTTGGGGTCCCTGGGTGGCTCAGTTGGTTAAGCGTCCAAATTCAGATCAGCTCATGATCTTGGTTTGTGGGTTCGAGCCCCACGTCAGGCTCTGTGCTGACAGCTTGGAGCCCGGAGCCTGCTTTGGATTCTGTGTCTCCCTCTCTCTCTGTCCCTCCCTCTCTCATGCTCTGTCTCTCTCTCTCAAAAATAAACATTGAAAAAAACTGTTTTTACAAGAATGAATCTTGCCATTTGCAATCACATGGATGGAAACAGACAGTATTTTGCTAAGTAAAATAATTCAGTCAAAGAAAGACACATACCATATGATTTCACTCATATGTAGAATTTAAGAAACAAACAAAGGAGCATAGGGGAAAAAAGAGAGAGAGGTAAACCAAGAGACGTACACGTAACTATAAAGAACAAGCTGATGGCTACTAGAGTGGGAGGTGGGTGGGGGGGTTATGTTAAATAATTGATTGGGATTAAGGAGGGCACTTTCTGTGATGATCACTGGGTGTTATATGGTAGTGTTGAATCACTAAATTGTACACCTGAAACTAATGCTACGTTGTATGTTACCTAACTGGGATTTAATTTTTTTTAATGTTTATTTATTTTTGAGAGAAAAAGAGAGAAACAGACTGTGAGCAGGGGAGGGGCAGAGAGAGAGAGGGAGACACCGAAACTGAAGTAGGCTCCAGGCTTCAAGCTGTCAGCACAGAGCCCGACACGGGGCTCAAACTTAGGACCCCTGAGATCATGATGTGAGCCAAAATTGGACATTTAACCAACTGAACCACCCAGGCGCCCTCTAACTGGGATTTTAAATTAAAACTTAAAAAAGAAGAACTAATATTTTTTCATTATATTTATCCAATACAGTAATTTTGCATTTTTCTTTCAGCTTCATTTCTGCTTTCAATTTTGTTTTATTATTTTTAACATTTTTCACAAAATAATGAAATAATTGTTTGGATTTAGATGACAAATTATACAGCTCAATTTAATTGTTAAAACATATTCATCATGGCTTGAATGCTTTCAACAATATGTCATAAAACATTTTTGTTTTCAATGCATTTTATAAAATTTCTTAAAAAAAATTAGTGTACCTATTTAAGTTAAAAATTAGTATACCTCCTTAAATTGGAGTTTTCCTAACTAAATGAGGTTGGTTGGACAGCAAGATTGGCTTTTCCAATTTACTTATATGGTGGGCATTTTTCATAAGCAAAAGGAGCTATATTTTGTAAATATATGATAAAATGTTTTAATAAAATGTGTTTACATAGAAATATCTATTAACAAATGTGTGTTGAAATGAATAATATTTCAATGTTTCCAACTTGTTTTCTATTTATTGGGTTAAACAAGGTGAAATTGAGAAATAATAACAGGTAGATAACTATAGCCATTAGTAAAGGTGCAGTGGATTCTGTGATATGCTTTCCAGGAACTGAGACAGTAAGTGACTCCATTAATTCATCCTTTGGCAGTTTTCCAGTATCTAGTGTTCAAGTAAAATAGTCTTAAGCCAAGTTAGATATGGGTATTCTTTAAAAAATATTCTCTTCTCCTTGCTGTCTTTCCTTGTAGTCTATCTTTGTGTGGTTCTATGACCAATACTGGTAATGATAGAACGGAGATTAGTGGCATGGTTCTAAGAGAAAAAAAGTCACCTTCCAGGTTTGATTTTAACCCACATGGGCAAAGGAGTATATGAGGTTGTATGCAGAAGTATCTCAGTTAACTAAGCTCAATTTGGAAATATGTACCAGATTTCATTCTATGAGTTTCAATCATCATATAGAGTAGGAAGATTAGGTCCAATGTGAGAAAACTAAAATGTGAAATCTTGTCAATTCAGCAGTTCTGCTGAATGGCCAGGTCCAGGTTTTGTTCATACTTACAAGTACCCAAAGAGGAATGGAAATAGATGTCTTCTGGATTAAAGAGTTTGATAACATTATTTATATTAAATATAATGTGTTGTCAAATTGGTTTCCATACAACATCCGATGCTCATCCCAACAGGTGCCCTCCTCAATGCCAATCACCCACTTTCCCCTCTCTGCCACCCCTCATCAAACCTTAGTTTGTTCTCAGTATTTAAGAGCCTCTTATGGTTTGCCTCCCTCCCTCTCTGTAACTTTTTTCCCCTTCCCCTCCCCCCATGGTCTTCTGTTGTGTTTCTCAGGATCCACATATGAGTGAAAACATATGGTATCTGTCTGTCTTTCTCTGTCTGACTTATTTCACTTAGCATAATACCCTCCAGTTCCATCCACATTGCTACAAATGGCCAGGTTTCATTCTTTCTCATTGTCAAGTAGTAGTCCATTATATATATAAACCACATCTTCTTTATCCATTCGTCAGTTGATGGACATTTAGGCTCTTTCCATAATTTGGCTATTGTTGAAAGTGTTGCTATAAACCTTGGGGTACAAGTGTCCCTATGCATCAGCATTCCTGTATCCCTTGGGTAAATTCCTAGCAGTGCTATTACTGGGTCATAGGGTAGATCTATTTTTAATTTTTTGAGGAAGCTCCACACTGTTTTCCAGACTGGCTGCACCAGTTTGCATTCCCACCAACAGTGCAAGAAGGTTCCCCTTTATCCACATCCTTGCCAGCATCTATAGTCTCCTGATTTGTTCATTTTAGCTGCTCTGACCAATGTGAGGTGGTATCTCGGTGTGGTTTTGGTTTGTATCTCCCTGATAAGGAGTGATATTGAGCATCTTTTCATGTATCTGTTGGCCATCTGGATATCTTCTTTAGAAAATTGTCTATTCATGTCTTTTGTCCATTTCTTCACTGGATTGTTTTTCGGGTGTGGAGTTTGGTGAGTTCTTTATAGATTTTGAATACTAGCCCTTTATCTGGTATGTCATTTGCAAATATCTTTTCCCATTCCGTCGGTTGCCTTTTAGTTTTGTTGATAAGAGTTTGATAACTTTAAATTCAACTTCAAGTGGGTCACTAACAGGAATATTGAAGTCACTGATAATAAAAGAATATAGGACATAGATAAAATTGTCCCAAACTGAAAGATACACACAACAAGATCAAACATCTCTTCGGGAGTAAAATATAAAACTGAATTAAATTTAAATTTGAAAAATAGAGAAACAGTAATTTATAAATGTCGTTAACTACAAAATATCATTATAAGCACATTATGTGATATATTTTAATATATAACACATTTAAACTCAAATATTGTGGCATTGGTTGTGATATCTGCCAAGTTTTCTCCTTAATAAGAAGTTAAATCTTTTACAGGTGTTCATGTTTTATCTGTATAAGAATCATGTTTTACTTAAAAAAATTTTTAATCCTTATTTATTTTGGGGGGGGAGGGGCAAGGAGAGAGGGAGACCTGGAATCCAAAGCAGGCTTCAGGCTCTGGGCTGTCAGCACAGAGCCCGACGCAGGGCTCGAACTCACGGACCGCGAGATCATGACCTGAGCAGAAGTCGGTCGCTCAACTGACTGAGCCACCCAGGTACCCCCATATTTTACTTTTAAATGTGAGGTAATGTATGTTAGTAAACTTATTGTGGTAATCATTTCACCATATATACACGTGTCAAATCATTATGTTGTATGCCTTACATTTATGCAATGTTGTATGTCGATTATATTTTCATAAAACTAGAAAAATATATCTATTACCTATTTGGGAGGTCTTCCACCAAGATACTGAAAGAATTCAACCATGAGACATGGGCAGACTCACTGCATGTGAGCAGTTGAAGACAAGTTCTGTCACTTCTTGGCCACATGGTGAATCCGAAGTGGTGATAGAACCTGTTTTTGTTTGTTTGTTTGTTTTCTAATTAAAAATTTTCCTTTCTATAATGTGCTTTGATTTTGCTTTAGTTTTGGGTTTTGTTTCTGTTAATTAATTTTTTAAGTTATTCACATTGGTGGCAGCAATGATTGGAATCTGATTTCATACTCCGAGTATTTGTTAAATGTGATAAAGATTCATAGACATCTATTCTCTGTTGGATTAAAGGCAATGAAATGTCTGCTGTTAGTCTTTTTTGTTTGTTTATTTATCCACTTAAACTTAAATCAATAGAGAATCCTATGGCCACTGGGCTGGAGGTGAGCTCTTTGATATCTGGTAAAATAAATATTTTTATTCACATTTGACCCCTGATGGAAATTATGGAATTGAAGCTCTAAAACCTCTCTGTGTTTGTTAGTCTGTGTGTCAGTAATTCAGAAAGGCATTTATCTTTAATTAAATGAATGTGTAATGTTTTTGTTCTTCCAGAGGTTATTAATAACATAGATGACAAAGTCTGTTAAATTAAAAAGAGTTTGTTCGGAATGACTTAGGGAAATAATTGTTTATGTAAATTAAATAATCCTAAAATTCCCAGAAATATAAGGAAATTTAATTTCTAAAACATAAGTGTGCTTTAAATATACTTTAACTTTTATAAGTACTAATTTAGAAATAAATTATGAATCTAGGTTCACATAAATTAGATTAAACTTTGGCAAACAAGGCTAATTTAATTTTAGTTTAACAGAAACAGCTAAAAATCCCCAGCTATACCTCCTCTGATTTATCAGGCATATTACAAATCTATTCGGGTATGCTTTTCTTAAACACATACAAGTTTAGTGGTCACATAAGGTAACATTCATCCTATTAATTTTTAATATGACAAAAAAAGCAAATTGATTTTTAACTAAATTGAATAAACATTTTGACAGGTTTTTTTTTCAGTATCAGCAATAATTATATTTTGTAATAGGTCAGCTTGAAGACAATTTTCATCTTTAGATAACTTGAAACGTTGGACTGATCTTCAGTTAATAGATAATCATTGGATATTGAGAATATTTTTAAGTAATAAAGAATATGGGAACATTGATTACCAAGCCTAGTTCTTAAGTTACATGATTTTGCATCTTATTTTTGCATACTACAAAGAGGCTAGATCTTTGAGTTATGTTCATGAACGTGTTCATTTTGTCATTTTGAGAAGTTTGTAGGTGTAGAAAGTTGTGTTAATAGTTCTGTGAGTCTGCTAACATGCTGGTGGTGTATGACAGATGGTTTTCAGTTCCTCCTCTGTCCTCCCAATTTGCCTGTGACTGAGAGAATTCTTGTCTTGGATGTGGGACTTTCAGTGGTAAAACCCAGACAAATCAGAGGAAGTCAGCCACCCCACTGATAGTGAATTACATTGTTAAAAGCTGTAATCAATATAAGTGTTTGAGTCTAAACTTGGTAGCAATAGCAGTATAGAAATAAACATAAATAAATAAATAAATAAATAAACAAACAAACAAGTAAAATTGCATATGCTCGCTTTCTACTTTAAAAAGAAAAGATGTGTGTGTGTGTGTGTGTGCCTGTGCACGCACACATTTTTCTCCAGATCCCTGTATATTGTCAAAAATTTTGACAATGTCTTCCCTCCAGTTTTTTGTCTTTGTGGGAAAAACAAACATTATTTATATGTTGAAACTGAAATAGAATGTTAAAAATTTTGATTGGTTTACATGAATATAGCAGCAATAAATGCATCGTATATTAATAATCTTTGGTATTATGGAATCAGTATAAATTCACAGGCCTCTGAGATGCATTTTAAAGTAAGTCTTCAGGGGCGCCTGGGTGGATCAGTTGGTTAAGCGTCCGACTTCCGCTCAGGTCATGATCTCACGGTCTGTGAGTTCGAGCCTGGCGTCGGGCTCTGTGCTGACAGCTCAGAGCCTGGAGCCTGCTTCAGATTCTGTGTCTCCCTCTCTCTCTGACTCTCCCCCGTTCATGCTCTGTCTCTCTCTGTCTCAAAAATAAATAAAACATTAAAAAAATTAAAAAAAATAAAGTAAGTCTTCAGTATGAATGACTATCATAAAGAACAAAGCAAAAAATATCAATTTTATTTTTTTATTTGCATTTGAAAATGAATTTTATTTACTTATTTATAATATTCAAGTCTAAAAAGTCATGGAATGTATTAAAATCTTAGTGGGCTGTTTCCATGATTTGTTGCTTATTACCTTTTCAATATGAGTGAATAATCGTTTTTTCTGTGTGATCTGCCTAGATTCTGTGTTTTACCATAGTAATTGCCTATTCTTTGCGTTCACTTAATGACCTTGATAGTTTAAAGAAACAACAATATCTCAGTCAAGAAAGAGCTAATTTTTTATGAATATGTTACTTTGTATGTTAACTATCAAATATTTTATGATCACATTAATAAAATAAGTAAGCATGTATTGCGTCTCAAATACTCATGGTTCTATTTTAATCAAGTATCCAAATCTCCTCTGATAATTTTTTTTTTTTTTGCTTTTCCAGATTAGATCCTGACAATAGAACAAAGGACAGGAAATGAAATTAAATAATGAAATGAAATGACATAAAAAAGAAATAATTTTTTTGTACCAAAGATCAATTTTGAGATAATGTCCATGGTCCCCTGGAAAAAAAATCACAGAGCTTTTCTCTTTCACACTATAAAGAGAGGGATGCTAGAAATACACTTATTTGATATGTTACTACTGATGAACTTGAATGGAAAAGATGATCAGAAGATGTATTTAACTTTCCTTAGGTTAGAGCTGTATGTATAGGGAAAATGTTATTGATAGCAATTTAAACTGGTATGCTTTATAAGAGTCCCTAGAGATTTGTCAATGTCCTCCCTTCTTATATCTTCTAAACTCAGAGAAAACACTGATATATTTACCATGAACTCTCAGTAAAATTTTTCTGTATTTGGTGTGCCTGGATGGCTCAGTCTGTTAAGTGTCTGACTCTTGATTTTGGCTCAGTCCATGATCTCATGGTTTTTGAGTTCGAGCCCTACATCAGGCTCTGTACGGGCAGTGTGGAGCCTGCTTGGCATTCTCTCTCTCTCCCACTGTCTTCCCCTCCCCTGCTCATTCTCTCTCTCTCTCTCTCTCTCTCTCTCTCTCTCTCTGTCTCTCTAAATAAACTTTAAAAATTATAAAAATAAAATTTTCCTATATTTTTCAGAGCTGGTGCTAATAATAGGCAACCATGGCATAGTATTGTAAGTCAAAATTTCAGTTAGTCAAAATGTTTACTAGCCTTACTTTTAAAATTTGATTCTAGCATCTTCTATGCTAGTGGTTTTCAATTATAGAATGCACATTACACTTAACCATGGAGATTTATAAAAATATAAATATCTAGGCCTTACTTCAGTGTTATTGACTCTCTTTCCTTAATATTCTAATTATATTCTTGGTGTGTACTTATAATGTAATTTAGTATAACTTATAGATGTTTATGTAATGTCTCAGGATTATTGCATGCTATACATCAACTTTTTCCTCTCTAAAAATTATGTTATTCCATTTTCATAAATCAGATTACATACTCTCTGTGTTCTTTGAAATGAGATTAAGTACTCTCTGTGTTCTTTGAAATATAATTAGATATTTCTTTTCTGAAATGTTTTCTGAAATGGCTTCAGCCTATTTCATATGCCATAGACACTGTCCCATCTTTTTGTCAGTAACACTAGTCTTGTCATCACTCTCATCAGAACTTTTACATTTGGAAATAACTACAGATAAATTCATCACAACATCTTAAACCTCTGTCACCTACAGATAGGATTTGCTCTCCTCTCATGCTTCCATAAAAATTCTGCGATCAGCTATAAGCCAGGATTTGTCTTCAACAAAGAAGACTGTCTTCCACAGGACAAATAGGGCCCTGTGAAAAAGGACTGTACCCGATATTTCAAGATATTGACACTTCAAAGAATAACTCTTAGGATAGGCCACACTGATGGTATCATTTAGAAAATCTTCAAACTGTTCCAGTGGAAACATGAAGGATTTCCCAGAAGTTTTTATTCAAGAAGCAGACAACTTCATTGATTGGACTAATAAAGGATGATTATATTAACTTGTTTGGTACATTGTTGATGTTACTTTAATGTTTTATTTTCCAAATGTGTTTCCAAGCATGTTCCTCATGCTTCCTGAGCTATCAGGAAATGATAACCACTTAGTAGACTCAGTTTTTTAAATGAAATGAAACATCTTTAAATGATACCTTATTCTAACTGACCACCCGTTTCCCAAATCAGAAACTCTCCTTGGGTCCCTTTATATGCAATATATTTATTTGCATAGATTCAATAAGAGTTTGTCCTTTTGATCAGAATATAATGGAAAAAGTAGGTTATGCAACCAAGGCTTTAACTGTAATATCACATTTGAGAATGGTGCCCATTTAATCAGGAAAAATTAAGGGACTAAGGTCTTCCATTTGGAGCCAATACTTATATACTCATAAATCCCTCTCAGAAAAACTAGCATGGCTTGCAAAGTCCTAGCTTTATAAGTGTTGAGAAAGGTCACATTCTACCTGGCAAGATACCTGAGTATTTTAGGGACTCTGAAAAGAAAAGAATGCTCCTAAATTTATAGGTATCACAGGTGAAAATATGGTAGATAGAGTTTTTTGGATTTGTCTTCTTAGAATGAAGAGAGTAAATAAGGGGATCTTTTCTAAGTCCAGTGTGTTTCCTTATTAAAAACCTCTAGCAAAGCAAGTTTAAGAAGACACATCTAGTATATAAACATTCTGGCTGCACCTATGTAAATAATGAGGCCAAATCTAATGAAACTAGCTTTAATTTGTGATCATAATTAATCTTCCACTGAAATATTTTTAATTACAAAAGGGACATTGCAATGAAAATTGAAATAAGCAAAAAAAAAAAAAAAAGACCCACTAAAACACTAGATATCTTTATTGGAAAACTGCATTGTTTAGAACATACTCTTATAGGTGACTCTATCCTTTCTATACTGGTGGGCTATTTTATAAATCTTTATGGTGCAGGAAACTTACAGCAGAGCAAAATAATTCTCATCTCTGGACATGCAAATCAATTATTTGAGGGACATTGAATTTACTTCTCCTTCTTGCATGAAGAAATCCAGTTTTATGTCTGTCTATACATAATTTCAACTGTCTGTACTACATACAAACCTGTGCTTCCTGACTTCTCCTTTGAACTGATTGTTTCGTCTACCTATTTTCCCTATTAAATTGAATTAAATAAGATTTTTAACACATGAATAAAAATGTATGAAGTCATTTTGTATTTCCTTGTACAATTAGAAACTAAAATTGGTAAATGTTGAAATGACTCAGACTTCAAGCACTTTATTCTTCTTAGGATAGCAGAAATGGCTCACATTTCAATGAGCATAATTACCATAAACATTTTTGTGTGTGATAACTTTAAATCATGTCTGATATCTTCCTAAGTTTATACTTTTAAATTCTCCTTCTATTCTAAAGATTGTATCACCATTTCCTACTGCTGTGCCCTTACTTTCCTGGTTCCATTAGCTGTAGACAGAGTTCTCTGGTGATAGTTTGAGCTTCTGTAGGCAAGACTGTAATAACGAGAGTGGAACTCAGCCACAGGGATCCCTTCATTTAGGTTCAGCCCCCTATCCAACTCTAAGACATCCTTTAGCAAGTTCCAAGAAGGAATTGAACTTCATCGAGGTGAGACCACTCGATTAGCAAGAGCATGAAGCTTGACAACACAGGGCATATTTAAGGGGATTGTCTTCCTGAGGACTAGGATTTATGTGGGAGGGAGGCAAGAAATTAGTTGAAAGGTAGATTATAAAATGTATGCAAAGTTTTGCTTGTCTTCCAAAGTCAAAATATATCTTCCTATTTTTAATGGTTATCTCAATATTCACCTTTCATTATATTTAAAAATGCCGCAGACCTCTAACTAAAGTAATACGATTATATTTGGCAAGAGAAAGCTGATTCTCAAATCACTTAGTGGACATTAAATTTTGCAAGATTTTTCTTTTCTTATTTTACTGACTTAAAAGTCTAGTTCTTTTTAGACTAGCAAACTTTCCTCTACTTGTAATAAAATACCTTTACTCCCTATATACATAAATGCTAAATAAGCTTATTTACTTCCAGGTTTTGTGGCTATTACTATATCTCTAAATATAGCTTGTTCTTTAAGCGTTTTTCAAATCTAAATTTAATCTGAAAGTGATGAGTAAGATTTCACAAGATGTTCTGAATAACTCTACCTCAGCTGGACCTAATGCCATTTTACTGTTTTGCATTGTTTTCAGTGCATATTTTAAATGACTCATTTCTTGAACTTCTGCTCAATAATTTCTAAAAGAGTTCAATTAAATTATGCACAGTTCAAGTTCTTAGTGTTCCAATTACTTTTTTCTTAGCAGTTTTAATTTCATAACATTTATAGAAAAAAAAAGATTGAATTGATCTGTATTATTTTATACAGAAACGTTGAATTGCATGTCTTTAGGTTGCTCGTGTAGTTTGTTTAATTCTATTTTTGGCCAGGGAAGCACTTTTGTGTCATCAGAAAATAACAACAGTCTAAGAAAGTGTCTATCAATTTGCAAATTGTCAAGGCATTCTGGTCACTGGAGTGTGAAGGTGGATGGAAGGAGGAAGCATGATTGCTGGTTACAGTGTATTCAACACTATTTTAATACTGAGAATCACAGCTGAAATACAAGTCAGTTAACTTATTGAACTTAACTCTAGCCTTTGGATTCAGCTTTGGAGATAGAGTTCTTAAATGCTTATATTGATTCTGTGGTTTTAATTAGACTTGGGACCATTTTCTAGATTCTCTGAATAAAACGTGGTATCTGAGTCAAAGCTGATATGGTTGATGTGTTTTCCTCAAAATTATGCAAGATGAGCTAATATTGGAGTCTTTATTATTTTATTTCTTTATTTATTAAGCAGAGCTATGTACTAATAGTGAGTTCTCTGTGTCTTAAAATGCATGATGCTTGCCTTTCACTTAAAAATAAATTTGTTCAATGTAATTTTATTTGTTCAAGATACTCTCTATAAGCCACAAGAAAGAAATCAAGAAATACTCATGTACTAAAAATTAGTGGCAGGGGTGCCTGTGTGGCTTAGTCGGTTGTGTCTGACTTTGTCTCAGGTCATGATTTCAGGGTTCATGGGCTCGAGACCCAAATCAGGCTTTGTGCTGACAGTTCAGAGCCTGGAGCCTGTTTTGGATTCTGTGTCTCCTTCTCACTCAGTCCCTCCACCACTTTCTCTCTCTCTCTCTCTCTCTCTCTCTCTCTCTTTCTCTTTCTCTCTCTCAAAAAAATAAACAATAAATATTAAAAATTAAAAAAAAAATTAGTGGCTGATTGACAGATTGATAATATCCTTTTTTGTAATGATGCAAGATGAGAAAAAGGAAGGAATTAAAAATTTTAGTTGATAAAAGTGAGTATCTTTTATAAATTTTGTTTTAAAAATACTTGCAATGACTTTTGGCAAAAACCACCAGAGTCAGGCCAAACTTCATAGTCCTTCACAGGAGGACTGCCCTCACTTCAGACATCAACTACCAGATGGGGGTTCCTAGGACTCTCCTTGCTTCAAACCAACTAGCCCCAAATTTGTGAGTTTCCACTACCCTCTCTGGTTTGTTAATTCACTAGGATAACTTATACGAGACATAAAAACACTATGCTTATGATTACAGTTTTACTATAGCAAAAGGATATCATTAGAACCAGCCAAAAGAAGAGGTCTGGGACCTCTTCCAAATGTAAAGGCTTCCATTGTCCTATCTCTGTGTAGTGGGGATATGTCACCATCCTGGCATATTGATGTGTGACCATATGCAGAGGATTGCTAAGTAGGGAAGCTCACCCAAGCTTCAGTGTTCAGTTTTGATTGGAGTTTGATTACAGAGGCATGCTTGATTGAATCATTAGTCACATAGTTACATTCATACTCTAGCTTCTAATAATTTCCTGTCACTCAGGAAATTCCAAGGATCTGGATGCCACCTCCCAGGAACTACGGACAGGGCTAGCCAAATTCTTTCTTACACAAGAATATCCAGTTGAGCTAAGCAGGAAGAAATTTATAGCATGGCTTTTATAAGGCCTTAAGCTTATTAACATCAATAAAATCTCTCAAGTCTCCAAGATATAACAAGATTTGTACCATTTATGTGATTCCAAGATTATAGTAGCTACAACCACTAAATAGACATTTTGGTATGAGAGGAAGCAATGTCATCTGCTCCTCTCTCTTACATGTTACTTAATCATCTAAATGAGAAAAGAGTTATATAACAAATAACACCTGATGTATTTTTTGGCAGTGTGTTGATTATAAAAGGAATCCATGGTTTTCTTCCTGTTGGCCATACCTAGAGCTGTTTTTCTAAAGGTATAGCCAATATGAGTGCAAAGCAACCAGAACTTCTCTCCAAAAACAGCCTTGGACTGTGGATACTATTCTACAAAATCAGCATCATATCATATTTTGTCCTGATGAAGTTTTTTATCGAATTTCTTTGTGTACGTTGGGTAATAACTTTCTTGGATGCAATGATTTTCCTCCTTTTTCTGTGGAAATGCTTTTTTCCTCCATGTTTTCCTCAAACCTAAAATGTTTTCCATGTTCCTTTCCACTACTTTGGGATGCTGCTCCTTTACCTCTATTCTATACCACTCCTCAGATGCCTCACAGATATATTTTACCCCTCTACGTTTCTATACAATCATAACATTTGAAAATGATGCATGATGCATAGCCGTTTTCTATAACTGGATCTCTTCTCCATTCATCAATTACCCAAGGACTGACTATGTCTTAAAATTTAGTATTCTCCATGGCAGAATCATGCAAAACACATAGAAGAAACTGTATAAATATGTATTTGCTTCTCTTGGCTTCTCTTGGGTAGTTTGTCTATTTCTTTCAAGTAATATTTTTCATAATAGCCCTTATTGCACTATGAGAGAATTTTAAAGAATATCTTGTGTTCTCTAGGATTCATGTCTATAATTTTATGTGTACTATATGCATTATTTACTAGGAAAATCCTCTTGATAAAAGAAAGTTATCATCCACTTTTATTTAGAGCTGTGTGAGTCAGGGATGGAAGGGGCACCTGTAGACACATTCTCAAGAGTTGCATGTATTTGTTTAGAGAGGATGAGAAGATATATCAAATTCTCCCAAAGGCATGTAACACTCTGTAGAATACAATATACAAGATTGACAGGGTTATTGGTACTAGTGGCCATATCAGGAGGCATCAGAGACTGAACTTTAAGGAGTAATTGCCTTCCATTAGGTTTTTCTGCATCTTGTTTCTTGATAATCCACTCTACAATTTTTATGATGCATTATCCTAGAGGAGGTGACTTCCCAACTTAAAACATTTTAGAATTTCCCTGTCTACCAAGCAAAATACAATACAAATATCAAAGCCCTCAAGAAATTAGCCAAAAAGTGACTTTGAGTCTGAAAGCATGCATATTCATTGTGTATTAAAGAGTCTAGCAGATGAAATGCATATGGGTGATATTGCTCATTTAATCATCTGTTCCTATGATGTCCCTGCTACTGTGTCTCATATCCAGGTGCTAAAATTCACCTTTCCTTCAAGATCCAGCAAAACATTATTTTCTTCATGCAGACTTCTATGACCCCTGACATCTTCCTTCAAAGTGTTAAAAAGGGCTTCTGGAATGCTGGTAACGATTTTTTTCTTGATATGAATGCAGATTGTAGTCACCATACATACCGTTAACAAGTGTGTACTTTTCTGTGTGCATGTTACTTTTAAATCAATAAATAAACTGACCCAGATTTAGGTATTCAAATGTCAGTCTTCTCATTAAGTATTAGAGCCTTTCAGAAGCAATGAGATAACGTATCTCACAGTCCCATGGAAATATTTTAACACATTATTCAAAATACCAATAATAAAATTTCATTGAAGACAAAAACATATATATGATTAATAATGCTGTACAACTTTTATATATAAAGAAAATCTTTCACTAGCAGCCAAACATTTCTCATTCTTCTCTCAAGTGATGTATAAATATATTCATTTTGTGACATTTTTCATGCCTTCTTTAATAACATATATATATATGTATCTTTGCCCAGTTTTTCCTATTATTACACCCCATATTACATTAGTATGGTACATTTGTTACAATGAATGAACCGATATTGAGACATTTTTATTAAGTGAATTCTGTACCTAATTCAAATATCCTTAGTATTTAACCTAATGTCCTTTTTCTGTTCCAGGTATCCTATTCAGGATATGACTTCACATTTAGTTGTCTTGTCTTTTTCAAAGCCTGTTACTATGGGATTTTTCTTGGGCTTTCCTTGCTTGATTACCTTGACAGTTTTGAGTAGACTTGAGCAGGTATTTTGTCCCTTAGTTGATGTTTTCCTTATGATCATACTGATTTTATAGTTTTCTAAAAGAAAGATCACATAGGAAAACCGCTGTTCTCATTATATCACATCTAAGATACATACTATCAACATGATTTATTAACTGTTGATGTTAATCTTGGTCACCGGGCTAAAGTAGTATTTGTCAGATTTCTCCATTGTAGTTACTCCTTTTCCCCTTCCCATACTGTACTCTTTGGAAAGGAATCAAGATGCACAGGTCACACTTGGGAATGGGGAGTTATGTGCCAAATCCTTGAGAACAGAATATCTTAGATTACTTGGGGTTCTTCTTCATGAAACATTTGTCTTTTCCCCCTTTATTTATTTACCCAGTCATTTATTTATGTCAACATGGACTCTTGGATATTTATGTTACACTTGGGATTTTAACCCAACACTACATTATTTGTTTTGCTCAAACTTTTCCATATTTGACCATCGGGAAACTTCTCAGTTTCTCTGTAAGATACTTTGTGTGTGTGTGTGTGTGTGTGTGTGTGTGTGTGTAGTGTTTACTTAGCACTTCCTTACTTTCTGGAACAACAAGGGGCTCCAAGTTTACCCTGAATTTTTCCTGCTCCGTTTTGAGAACCAGCCATTCATCCAGGAGTCCTGATTCCTTTCATTGGAGAATGGCATTTGAAATGGAAATCTAGTAGCCAACTATACTCATTGCTACTATCATGTTTGTTGTTTTTAGGCCTTGGAAGATGACAGATCAAAGAAACATATATGAGTATATACTAAGCCAAGTATATCCACATGTATAAGTATTCGAGAAATTGATTGTATTCCCAAAATTATCAAATTTGTGGGCATACTGTTCATATATGTCTTCATTATCCTTTTAACATTCATGGAATCAGTAGTGATAATGTGTGTATATGCTAAGTCTGCCTTCTCTGTCAGCCGTCTCTAGTTCAAAGCAAGTAACCAAGAGTTCTGCATTCTGTCTATTGTGCCATTGCATTTGGTCCTACCATCAAAAAATTCTTTTCTTCCCTGCTCTGATTTCTCTCTTCTCCTTTTGCAACTCCAACTACATGTATGTTATACTGTTTTATATTATCTAACAGGTCCCTGAGATTCTGTTCAATCTTTTCAAACTTTTTTTTCCTCTTGATTTTGATTTATCTTCAGGTTTACATACTCCCTTCTCTGTAATTTTTCATTTTTTAAATTCCATCCAGTGTCTTTTATATTTCATATACTATATGTTTCATCTCTAGACGCTTATTTATGTTTAAAAGGTATTTTCTAAAATAATGATGTTTCCTATTTTTATTGAGCTATAATTGACATATAATATTTATTAGTTTCAGGTATACAAACATTGATTCAATATATGTATATGTTGTAAAATGATTATCACAATAAGGCTAATTGATATCTGTCACCACACGTTTGCAAATTATTTTCTTGTGATGAGGACTTTTAAAATTCACTCTCTTGCAACTTTTATAAATATAATAGAGTATTATTAACAACAGTCACCATACTCTACATTACATCCCAGGGCTTCTTTATTTTAAAACTGGAAATTTGTATCTTTTGACTATCTCCACCCACTTTGCCCACTTTTACCTCCCCACATCTGGAAACCACCAATGTATTGTCTGTATCTACGAGTTCAATTGCTCGTTTGCTTTTGGGGTTTTTTGTTTGTTTGTGTTTGTTTTTGTTTTTAGAGTCCACATAGACGCGAGATCATACCGTGTTTGTCTTTCTGTATCTACTTATTTCATTTGGCATAATGCCCTCAAGGTCCATCCACACATATTGTCACAATTGGCAGATTTCCTTGTTTTTTATCTTTATCCATTCATCAATTGATGGACATTTGAGCTCTTTCCATTATTTGGCTCTATAAACATTAGGGTGCATGTGCCCCTTTGAATCAGTTTTTGTTTCCTTTGAATAACTTCCTAGTAGTGCAATTGCTGGGTCACAGAGTAGTTTCTATTTAACTTTGTGAGGAACCTCCATACTGGAGGTTTGCATTTCAGAGTGGCTGGACCAGTTTGTATTCTCACCAACAGTGTAAGAGGGTTCCCCTTTATCCACATCTTCACACATCTATTGTTTCCTGAGTTGTTAATTTTAACCATTTGAACAGGTGTGACACAGTATCTCATTGTGGTTTTGATTTGTATTTCTCTGATTATGAGTCATGTGGAGCATTTTTTCCTGTCCCTGTTAGCCATTTGTATGTCTTCTTTTGAGAAATATCTGTTCATTTCTTTTGCTCATTTCTTCACTGGGTTATTTGTTGTTTGGGTCTAAGTTTGAGAAGTTCTTTAGAGATTTTGGATATTTGTCCTTTATCTTATATGTCCTTTGCAAATATCTTCTCCCATTCCAAAGGTTGCCTTTTAGTTTTTTTGATTGTTATCTTTGCTGTGCAGAAATTTCTAATCTTTGTGAAGTCCCAACAGTTCATTTTCGCTTTTGTTTTCCTTGCTTCTGGAGATATGTCTAGTAAGAAGCAGCCGTGGCCAAGGTAAAAGAGTTTTCTCGTCTTTTTGATAATAGCCATTCTAACAGTCATGAGGTGATATCTCATTGTGTTTTCTTCATTTGCATTTTCATGATGATTAGTGATAGTGAGCACTTTTTAATGTACCTGTTGGACATTTGTATGTCCTCTTTGGAAAAACATATGTTTAGATCCTCTGCCAATTTTCAATTGGATTTTTTTTTTGCCATTGAGTTTTATGAATTCTTTATATAAATTGGATATTAATTTCTTTTCAGATATATGACTTTCAAGTATTTTCTCCCATTTCATAGGTTGTCTTTTATTGTGTTGGTAGTTTCCTTTGCTGTACAGAAGCTTTTTAGTTTTCTAGTCCCAACTGTTTTACTTTTTTCCTTTGCTGCTTTACTTTTGGTGTCAAATCCAAAAAAATCATTGCCAACGCCAAGTCAAGAGTTTACCACCTATGTTTCACTTTTAGGAGTTTTATGGTTTCGGATCTTTTGTTCAAGTCTTTAATTCATTTTGAGTTAATGTTTGTGAATTTTGTAAGATAGTGATACCATTTCATTCTTTTGTATGTGGCTGTCCAGTTTTCTCAATACCATTTATTGAAGAGACTGTCCTTTCCCCACTGTAAATTCTCCCCTCTTTTGTTGTAAATTAATTGACCATATATGGGTGGGTTTATCTCTAGGCTCTCTATGGGTGGGTTAATTTCTGGCTCTCTATTCTGTTCTGTTGATCTATGTGTCTGTTTTTATGCCAATACCATACTATTTTGAGTTTTTAGCTTTGTAGTATAGTTTAAAATCAGAAACCATGCCTCCCACTTCCTTCTTCTTTCTCAAGATTGCTTGGCTATTTGGTGTCTTTTGCAGTTCAAAACAAAAACAAACAAAAACAAACCCCACAACCTCTCTGGATATAACTGACATGGAAAAATCATTGTCCAAAATATACATGTTAAGATCCTCAAAGAGTTCATACTAGATAGAAAATGTACAGAGGAAATAAATGTGTAAAAGTATTTAATCAATAATCTAAAGTAAATAAACATTGAAAGGATTCAAACTAGAAAGCACTAAGGCACAACACATTTCAGAAATTACTTTATTTTATTTTTTTTTAATATATGAAATTTATTGTCAAATTGGTTTCCATACAACACCCAGTGCTCATCCCAAAAGGTGCCCTCCTCAATACCCATCACCCACCCTCCCCTCCCTCCCACCCCCCATCAACCCTCAGTTTGTTCTCAGTTTTTAACAGTCTCTTATGCTTTGGCTCTCTCCCACTCTAACCTCTTTTTTTTTTTTTTTTCCTTCCCCTCCCCCATGGGTTTCTGTTAAGTTTCTCAGGATCCACAGAAGCGTGAAACCATATGGTATCTGTCTTTCTCTGTATGGCTTATTTCACTTAGCATCACACTCTCCAGTTCCATCCATGTTGCTACAAAGGGCCATATTTCATTCTTTCTCATTGCCACGTAGTACTCCATTGTGTATATAAACCACAATTTCTTTATCCATTCATCAGTTGATGGACATTTAGGCTCTTTCCATAATTTGGCTATTGTTGAGAGTGCTGCTATGAACATTGGGGTACAAGTGCCCCTATGCATCAGTACTCCTGTATCCCTTGGATAAATTCCTAGCAGTGCTATTGCTGGGCCATAGGGTAGGTCTATTTTTAATTTTCTGAGGAATCTCCACAGTGCTTTCCAGAGTGGCTGCACCAATTTGCATTCCCACCAACAGTGCAAGAGGGTTGCCGTTTCTCCACGTCCTCTCCAGCATCTATAGTCTCCTGATTTGTTCATTTTGGCCACTCTGACTGGCGTGAGGTGATATCTGAGTGTGGTTTTGATTTGTATTTCCCTGATGAGGAGCGACGTTGAGCATCTTTTCATGTGCCTGTTGGCCATCCGGATGTCTTCTTTAGAGAAGTGTCTATTCATGTTTTCTGCCCATTTCTTCACTGGGCTATTTGTTTTTCGGGTGTGGAGTTTGGTGAGTTCTTTATAGATTTTGGATACTAGCCCTTTGTCCGATATGACATTTGCAAATATCTTTTCCCATTCCGTTGGTTGCCTTTTAGTTTTGTTGGTTGTTTCCTTTGCTGTGCAGAAGCTTTTTATCTTCATAAGGTCCCAGTAATTCACTTTTGCTTTTAATTCCCTTGCCTTTGGGGATGTGTCGAGTAAGAGATTGCTACGGCTGAGGTCAGAGAGGTCTTTTCCTGCTTTCTCCTCTAAGGTTTGATGGTTTCCTGTCTCACATTCAGGTCCTTTATCCATTTTGAGTTTATTTTTGTGAATGGTGTCAGAAAGTGGTCTAGTTTCAACCTTCTGCATGTTGCTGTCCAGTTCTCCCAGCACCATTTGTTAAAGAGGCTGTCTTTTTTCCATTGGATGTTCTTTCCTGCTTTGTCAAAGATGAGTTGGCCATACGTTTGTGGGTCTAGTTCTGGGGTTTCTATTCTATTCCATTGGTCTATGTGTCTGTTTTTGTGCCATCAGAAATTACTTTAAATCAGAGTATTTATTAAATAAAATAATCAAAAGCCAAAAATATTAGATGGTTATATGTTACTATGGCTCAATCAACAAAATGGATGTTTCAATAGGAAATATATTCAATATATTCTTCTTTTTTGTATTGACATTATTTGAGATTTTTTTGAAAAGTGAATATTATTTATGTTTCAAAATATTATGGCTTTTTCCCGTAATGAAAAACAAAACATAAATATACCTACGAATTTAATCTTCTATTTTTAAATAATAATAATATCCTTTAAAAAAATGAATTTAGTGTAAATGATTTGATGTTACCCCTATCCCTGAGAAGCTGTCTTGAATAATGATTGCTGCATTTGGCTTATTTTACTAGATCAAGTATACACATTGCTAATTGTTATATCAAGTGGTTGTAAATTACCAAAAATTAGCTGGTTGTTTCTAAAATGGAAATATAGGCCTGCAGAAGTCAAGAACAGAAATTTAACACGAATTGAAATTGGCTGACAAATCCTGCCAAAGATTTTGATAATTCAGTTGCCTGAACCTTGACTACCTCCATTCATAAGATATTTGTAGAAACATATCTCCTATTCATAAAGAATAAGTCTTAAAATTCTTATTTAATTTCAAACTTTAATTAGACTCTAAACAAAATATGAAATGTAAGTGACTAACATCATCTTTCTTACTGGTGAGCTGCTCTAAGTTAAAATCCTGTATATAGCAAACTACTGTTGGAAACAAAAATTATTGCAATCTATATTTTGTCCACTATAATATTTGTAGTTATCAGTTGCTCATTAGATTTCTGATGGCTTTGATTATGAGAATTAGGCCCTAGGAATTTTTACCATGATATCTCTGACTTCTATCTCACCATTAATGGCTTGGAGTTATATCAAATTGATTTCTTGTAAACTTTTCATGATTGTCTAGAACATAGCAAGGACTGAGTTAAACCCCTTTGAAAGAATAAATGAATGGATGCCTGGTAATAAACAGAAGGAATTCATATTCATTCCAGCTATTTCCAAATAAGCTGTTAGTGAGATTTGATTCTAAAGAAAACTTATTTGAAGGCTCAGAGCAGACGTTAGACTGTTAATTCCAGTGAAACCTTATGTTTTTGTGTAATTCTGTGTAAAGGATAAAGAACCCTTGAAATCCAAGACAAGAGAGCATGAAATGTTTTTACAGGATCTGGAAGTTAGTAGATTGAAATCATATCCAAAATATTATGACTATATGCATTTATTAAAGGGAAAATATAAATTTTATCAGATTCTGTAACACATCAAATGAAAACATCATTAAAATGATATTTTATATGACTATGAAATATGTTTGACTTCTCCATTTCACATATTATTTTATAAATGTCAATTAGAAATTATTTCAAATGTTTATGTATTTATTTTGAGAGCGAGAGAGACAGCATACACACATGAGCACATATGGGTGAGGGGCAGAAAGAGAGGAGAGAGAGAATCCTGAGCAGGCTCTGTACCATCAGCACAGAGTCCAACACAGGGCTTGATCCCATGAACCATGAGATCATGACCTGAGCTAAAATCAAGAGTCAGACTCTTAATTACTTAATGTACTGAACTACACAGACGCCCCTAGAAATTGTGTATTTAACTGAAGAGGAACATATGTAAGAATGCACAGAACATAGAATAAAAGAGGTTGAAAATAAAATTTGTGTGTTTTTAAAACTTTATTTCCTTTGTAATTCAAACTTAATTTTATTATTTTTTTTCAACGTTTATTTATTTTTGGGACAGAGAGAGACAGAGCATGAACGGGGGAAGGGCAGAGAGAGAGGGAGACACAGAATCGGAAACAGGTTCCAGGCTCCGAGCCATCAGCCCAGAGCCTGACGCGGGGCTCGAACTCCCGGACCGCGAGATTGTGACCTGGCTGAAGTCGGACGCTTAACCGACTGCGCCACCCAGGCGCCCCCAAACTTAATTTTAAATAATGAATATATTTATAAAAATTTAGCCATGGATTTTTTTTTTGGAACTTTTTACTCTGATAACCTAGGACGTTGACATAGGAAAGTTTTAACAGTAAATGAAAAGCCAGATTAGAAAGACATTATAAAGTAAAGAAGCAAATATTCTAAGAGGTGTTTTTAGTGTATTCACATGACACGTGCTGCTCCTTCCAAAAGTAATGTAACCATGGTGATTAATGCTGATCTACATATACTGGGCTTCCATTTATTTCTGGAAATACCAAGTGTGTTTGCTACAAAATTGGCCTTGATATATCAGGAGAAAAAAGACTAATAACCTAGACAAATTATTTTAGTGCTATGCGCTAATGTCTGATTTTTTTTTTAAATGCTACAGCCAACACAGTAGTTTTGAAAAATAATCTAATTTTAAAATTAACTAAATAAGGAAAAAATTCATAAGATACTATCAAAATGTTAGATGAGATGTTATTTTTTCTACACAATGTAAACAAGGTAAATAATCTACCTGATTTTCAAAGGATGTTTTGAAATCTAAGAATTATGTACATGTTTAGTAATACATCATCATTTCTAAAGATTGTGAATGCTGTGTTTCTTTTATGTAGCTCTTTATAATTTTAAATACATAAACTTATTTGATTATTACAAAAAATCTATGAGTTAAACAGGAGGACAACTATTTCCTTAACACTTCTTTCCTCATTTTATTGCCCAGGAGATCAAAACTCAAAAAAAAAAAAAAGTAGAGTAGGTTGTTAAATAATTATTAAAATATGATTATCCAGGATATAATTATCAATCATATCAATGGCTTGTCAAATTTCACATATTTAATCTCATTTTCCTTCATCAGTAATTGGGCCAGAGGGTCTTTGTAACTCAAATATTGTCAGAAAAGCATGGTGTTCTCTAAAAACATTTAGTTTACCTTATTTTGAGGGGCAGGCTTATGGCATGGTTCATTAGGATGGGTCTGAAAGCCAATACATTACATATAATAATGCTGAAATATTAAATGTTAGATTCTTTGCCCTAAGCAAATATTAGCATATTAGTAGAAGAAAATTCCAGAAATAAGGGCCAGAACCTTTCTAAATTTAGTAAAGCACATTAAATTACAAATTCTAATTTTTTTTTAATGTTTATTTATTTTGAGAGAGAGAGAGAGCAGGGGAGGGGCAGAGAGAGAGAGAGAGAGAGAGAGACATAGAATCCGAAGCAGGCTCCAGGCTCTGAGCTGTCAGCACAGAGCCCAACATGGGGCTCAAACCCATGAACTGTGAGATCATGATCTGAGCCGAAGTCAGATGCTTAACAAACTGAGCCACCCAGGTGCCCCTAAATTACAAATTCTAGAAGCTCAGTGAACCCAAAGAATATTGTGGGTTTGAAACCCCTTGGAGCTTCACAAGTAGAATCTGAAAATGGTGCTGTACTCAGAGGGCAGGGAGAGACTGTAGAAAGAAGCAGGTCATTCTAGATGGGTAGGTGGCAGTTTTAATGAGCAAAGGGAACTTACATACAAGGCTTATTGTGGACCACAGTAAGGTGAGTGGATCCCATATCCACTCATCAAATCTTAACAATTTGTAAAGAGGTTTAATTGGGTTTGGTCACATACTATATAGGTGTTGTCAACCACCTCACTATCTCAAGCTATGTCTTTGAAGCAGTCTCCAGGGATAAGACAAGCAGAACCAACATTCCAAGGACGGGGAAGGCAGTGCGGAGCCTCCAAGTGCCCAGGTCCAGCTCACAGGGCAATTGGCAGTCACATCTGTTTGATGAAATTCCCCAACAAGGGTAAATAGGAAAACAGCTATTTCTGGGACATCATAGACAAACTGATGAAAGTAAAAGTTAATAGAAACTCTTGAAAGCAGCCAGAAAAAGAAAAGGAATGTTACCACAATGAACAATGATTTAAATGAGCATAGATTTCTCATCAGAAACCACTAAGATAGAAGACAAAGATACAATACCTATATAGTGCTGAAAAAAGATAACCAACACCCAGAAATCTCTATGTGGTGAAAATAGCCATCAAGTATGAAGGCAATATTAAACCTCTTTCTGATTGAAAACATCTAAGACAATTTGTCACCAATAGAAGTACCGTATACTACAAGAAATGGTAAAGGAAATTCTTCAGACTGAAGGGAAATAATTTCAAGTAGAAACAGACCTTCAATAAGAAATGAACACTGAATATAGTGAATATTTATGGAAATTATTTAAAACTATTATCTTCGTAATTCCTTTTTAAATCTAAATGAATGTTTAAGGAAATATGTATAATATTGCCAGTGATATTAATAGGTTATGAAGATGTAATACTTGTGACAATGTATGAATAAAGTGATGTTAGAATGCATTAGTAAATGGACCTGTATTGTTCATTTTCTCCAGCTCATTGAGATATAATTGACATACAGCATTGTATAAGTTTAAGGAGTGCAACGTGATGATATGACTCACATATATATCACAAAAATGATTACCACAGTACGGTTGGTTAACACATCCATCATCCCACATAATTACCTTTGAGGGGGCTGAGAACATTTAGAATCTATTATCTTAGTAACTTCCAAGTATATAATACAGCATTGTTAATTATTACCATGATTCTGTACATCAGTTTCCCCAAACAACCGTACAAATAGAAGCTTTGTGCACCTGGGTAACTCAGTCAGTTGAGTGCCCAACTCTTGATTTTGGCTCAGATCATGATCCCAGGGTCATAAGATCAAGTCCCAACTCGGGCTCCATGCTGAGTGTGGAGCCTGTTTGGGATTCTCTCTCACTCTGCCACTATACCCCACTCATGCTCTCTCTCTTTCTCTCTCTAGAATAAAAAAATAAATAAATAAAGCATTTTGTACTGTTTGACCAGATATTTCTATGTTTTACATATTTGGTTTAATATTAATTTTGAGAATATAATGAAAACTTTTGGAATTATACTGTAATGTCTAGAGCAACCATTCTCAATCTACTGTAAGAGGTAAAAGTCAAATTCCAATAGGCAAATTAAAATAATTTTAAAAAATATATTCACATAATTCAGGAGAAAACAGGAAATTCATTTTATGATTATTTTGGTTTTCGGGTATATAAACATATCCAAAGATGATGATACTTTGTCTTATCACTTTCCAATAGAAATGTTCCTTAGAGTTTGTCTTGTCAACTTGCTAAAGCAAGCATTTCCAGAAATATCAAAAACAACATGACGATAGTGAACATCTTTACCTAAGTGTGAATGAAGAGTGATTAGTAATTTCTCCTTAAAAATATTTTTGTTTCTTATACTCATGTTTGCATAAAATATGGATACAAAGTCCTTTATCTTATATTATTCTTTTTATAATTAGGAGTAGATGCTGAATTTTATAAGATGCTTTTAAGTCCATCAAATTAAACACAAGTTATAAATCTTTTTTTTTCTGTGAATATGGTGAATGAGAGAAGAAATTTTTCATTTTGATAAGCACTGTGCCTAAAATAACATTCACTTGAACATCAAGTATTTTCACTGTTCACTCTTTGATAATTGTATCAGATATTGTGCTTTTATTAGTATTCTATTATGTTCCTTTAAAAGAATATATAGATACCAAATGTGTTATTTTGTGATGCTCTCTTTGGGCTCCTGAGTTTCTTCTTTGACCTTTTATTTCAGAAAAGCCATATTTCTAAATTTGGAGCAAATATTTATCCACTGCTCAGTTACATTATGTATAATTCTTCAGTTTTATAATGTCATTTTTGATGTATATTTTTTCAACTGTTTCTGTGTATTTTTTCCTTTCCTTCGTCTTTGCATTAGATATGGTATAGTGACACTGTGATTGCTTTATTATCATTAGTTATTTTTGAATGCATGCATGGCTTTTTCTTGCATGGCTTTTCTCCAAGATTTGTTTAGACAAAGAGCAGAGATCAGAAGCTTGAACAAAGAGTTGCTGGGATCATGTGTATTACTGAGTTCACTTTCTCACTACCTGTTGTCCTGGAGATTTGACTGCTTTGCGCCAGCTGGTTGTGCTCCTAGTTCACAACATAACCCCTTTGCCAACCCCTTTTCATGTAGGGTCTTTACACTGATTTATTCAGCTGACAATAATTAGTAGCTGAACCATTAATTTCTACTCCACATCTCTTCCCCCTTTTATACTCTGTTTCTCCAGTTAAACTGAGAGATTTAGCAAATACAGGGTCCAGCATCCAATCTACCATCTCCCCGTACATGCACCTGCAACGGCAAGAGTTTATTTGCTTCTGTTCAGCATGTTTTATCTATGCACGCAAAACTCTTATTGCTATATATAACCTGCAGAATAATGCATTTTAAATTATTTTTTAACGTTTATTCATTTTTGAGAGACAAAGTGTGAATGGAGGAGGGACAGAGAGAGGAGGCACAGAATCTGAAGCAGGCTCCAGACTCTGAGCTGTCAGCACAGAGCCTGATGGGGGGCTCAAACCCATGAACTGTGAGATCATGAAATGAGCCAAAGTTGGACACGCAACCAACTGAGCCACTCAGGTGCCCCAGAAAAATGCATTTATACTCAGCATTGTCCTTTAATCTGTCCAAAGGGCAGAGCATTCTTTCTGTTTCATTTATTTATTTGAGAGAGACAGAGACAGTGAGAGTGGAGAAAGGGCAGACGGAGAAGGAGAGAGAACCCCAAGCAGGCTCAGTGCTGTCAGGAGAGAGCCTGACGTGGAACTTGAAACCACAAAACCGTGAGATCATAGCCTAAGCCGAATTCAAGAGTCAGACACTTAACAGACTGAGCCACCCAGATGCCCCACAGCAGAGCATTTAAAAGCTAGTTTTATCAGTTTACAGTTTGAAGCTATGGGTGGTTATTAGTTTTATCGAATTTTGGAAATGTCTTCTTTACTTTTTTCCCCCTCTCTGTTTAATTCATTATTTGCTTGGTATTCAGAGTGGTAAATAGAGTAAAACTATGTGTATTCTGAAATTTTAGCCATATTTTTTCTGTGTATATGTGTGCATGTGGGTGGTGATGGTGTATTAATTTCTTTGCTATTTTGTATTTGTGTATATGTGTTAAAATTAGAAGAGGAAATGTTTGCAGCAATATCCCAACTATCTCTTTTATTAACATTTGCTGGGCTCTTTATAAAGATTTAGATAAAGATACAGATATAGCTATAGAGTTATACAAAGAGATACACATAGAGATACAGATACAGACACAGATAGAGACATAACATTATTTTAAATACTTTATCTTCCTTACCAATTATTATGCTACTTTCTTAAAATTTGGGAATGCAGTGTTAAAATTTAAATATTTAAAAAATAGGTAAAATTACTAGTTTTCTGAATTTCTTGTTTGATAGTAAACTATGTTATTCCATAAAAATCATCTACATCTGTGAAGAACAATAATGTTGAAGTTACTGTTATTGTCATGTCTAAAATCATGATTTTAAATAGAATTCTTTACAGTAATGAAGCATCTGTGCTCTAAATAGCTCTTCAGTTTCATAGCCATATAATTGGTGCAGAATTCACTATACCTAGATTCTGATAAATACAAGGGCACCAAGAGACATATCTATGGGACTCAAACTGGTGCTTCAAAATGAATTCATCACTCACCAGGACTCCACTGCTTGTCCACGTCACCTAAACAACCCAGGACCCTACCTTGGTACATACTTTTGGTTTTATTGTTCACATAAAGTTCTTACTTATTTTTTAATGCATATCCATTCGCTCATTTAAAATACATTTATAGAGTGTTACTATGTCCAAGTCTTATCCTGGGCAAAGTGAACAGGATGAAATTCTTACTATCAAAGTGTTTATAATATGGAAGGGAAAGCAGACAATAAGCAACCAAACAAATACACAATACTGTCAGATGATGGTAAGTGCTATAAACAACAAAAATTGTGCATAGAAGCAGAGAGAGTGCAAGGAGTCTTGTTTTCAAAACAGTGTTCAGGAAAGACCTATATGATAAGGGAATATTTGAGCAAAGATCTGGGAGAATAGAAGTCTGAGTGGTGATATCTAGGAATAAGCATTAAAGATGAAAAAAAAAAAAAAAAGAATGAAATGTCCTTGAGTCCTTAGGGTATTTAGTAACATCAAAGAATCTGTGAGACTGGTGGAGAGTAAGCACATTAAGTTGTGGAAAGACTTAATATTGATAGTATCATGGAGCCAAAGCATAACAAAGACTTTACATTTTACTTTGAGCGAGATGAAAAGTATTGGAGTTTTTAGCCTAGATGCTATATGTTATGTCAGTAATCACTCTCATAATCATGTTGAGAACGTATACCTATTTAGAGTGAGATACAGAAAATACTCGTGTGTGTGTGTGTGTATGTGTGTGTGTGTGTGTGTGTGTAGACAAGTGGGGAGTTAGAAGGTTATTAGTATAATAGCTCAGCAAAGAACATATAGTGGTTGGAATGTGGAGGTGAGGGTAAGAGATCAGGTTCTGAATATATTTTGAAAAAAAAAAAAAGATCCATCAGGCTTGGTTCATGAATTCTTTATGGGAGAAAAAAAGTATTCAAAGATGACTAGATAGTGTTTAAACTGAAGAACTAAACTAATAGATGGTCATTAATGAATGTGGAAGCCTGCGGTTGGAGCACATTTTAAGATTGTGAACTAAGTGGGTATGTGGAGTAAACAGACATACAAGTTAGGAGTTTAAGGAAAAGTCTGAGATAAATAAATTGGTATTTATCCAAAACTTGTATGACATGCATGGCCATGAAATCAAATGAAATTACCTATGAAGGTGTATTTATATAGAGAAAACAGGAGATCTGTAGTGAGTTCCACAGTGTACCAAAATTTAGAGGTAAAAATGAATAGGATACAAAAAAGAGCCTGAGAGTTCAGTGCACTAAAAGAGCAAACAAAAGAGAATGGTGTCCTTAAATTGGAGTATCTTCTTAAAGAAATGGGAAGATTGATGGCATAATGATTGTACACAGACTACTCAGAAGAAATTTACTTGAAAGGGAATAGAAGAGTGTAGAGTATCTGAGATAGAGAAAGGCTCACACAAGGTTTTGGTGTTTGTTTAGTTTCAACGTGGGCAATATATTTTTAATTTTTTTAAATGTTTATTTCTGAGAGAGAGAGACAGAGCATGAGCACGGAGGGACAGAGAGAGAGGGTGGCACAGACCGAAGCAGGCTCCAGGCTCTGAGCTGTCAGCACAAAGCCTAATGCGGGGTTCGAACCCACAGACTGTGAGATCATGACTTGAGCCAAAGTTGAACACTTAACCAACTGAGCCACCCAGGCTCCCCTCAATATCAAACAGGATATTAAAGCCTGTTTATATCCCGATGAGGATGAGGAGAAAGAGAAAAGCAAATTATGACAAAGAAACACTGAGTAGTCACAAGTACAAAGTCAATAATTATTGGCTGTTGTGAATAATGCTGCAATCAATAAGCATGGGGTTGCAGATGTCTCTCTGATATCTTGTATTCATATATACCCCAAAGTGGGATAGCTGGGTGATATGTTAGTTCTATTTTTTTTTGAGGAATGTCCACACTCTTTTTCATAATGGCTGAAGCAATATACATTCTCACCAACAGTACACAAGGGCTCCCTTTTCTCCACATACTCTCCAGCACTATCTCTTGCCTTTTTGATGATAGCCATTCTAACAAGTGGACATCTTGTGCACAGCATAGTGATTATACTCAACAATACTGTATTATATACTTCAAAGTTGCTAAGATACTGGAGCTTAAATTTTCTCACCACAAAAAAAGAAGTGGTAATTATGTGATGTGATAGGTCAGTTAAACAATGCCAAAGTCGTAACCATATTACAAAATGTACCAAACAGACATATTGTAGTCCTTAAACTTACACAAAGTATTATGTCAATTATATCTCAAAAACAAACTAAGACAATGAATGGATAGGAAGAAAGGAGTTGAATCTAATGTACATATGTTATTGCCCTCAGAGACCAACATGGCTGTTCATTCTCACGGGAGCGAGTTAGAATGCCAGGGAAAAGACACAGCCTAGTTCATAGATTTAAAGGAAAGAAAATGTAAGTGTTAATTTTCTAATTTCCTCTGTATCATCAAGATATTTGCAAACACATCTACCATCTAAAGCTGAGCAGAAGCAAGCGGTAGAGTACATTTGAAGAGATAAAAGACACTGTGGGGAAAAATAGGAAAGTTAGTTGACTAAAGAAAACATTAGAATACCCAGTCACCACTGAAGTTTCTGGGAATGAATTTAAAATAAGACCAATTAACATGGTTGTGTTTGTCTCTGGCCACAATGTTACTTGAATACCAGCTCAAGAGGATAGATGATAGATAAATAGATAGATGACAGATAGATAGGTAGATAAAATTAATTACATGGCCCTGCTACCCAAACACAGACAAATATTTTGTCCTTCTTAAAGGTCATATCCAGGTTAGTACTTTTCCCCCAACTCCTTTATTTTCCAGATCATTCAAGGCAGTTTCCAGCTCAAACTTCTCTTTTCCCATCAAGTACCTTCTGTATGGCATTGTCCAAAGCCTTTCAGACCAAACCTTTCAAATTCTATAATTTCTACCTCAAGTCTCACCCAGATTTCAGGATAAAATATTTTTTTTTAATTTTTTTTTCAACGTTTATTTATTCTTGGGACAGAGAGAGAGCATGAACAGGGGAGGGGCAGAGAGAGAGGGAGACACAGAGTCGGAAACAGGTTCCAGGCTCTGAGCCATCCGCCCAGAGCCCGACGCGGGGCTCGAACTCACGGACCGCGAGATCGTGACCTGGCTGAAGTCGGACGCTTAACCGACTGCGCCACCCAGGTGCCCCTGGATAAAATATTTTTTTAAAACTCATCCATGTTTTTAGTTGTGATCACTCAAATAATCACATAATGAATACTATAAAGAAGGTAAATTCTATTTAAAAAACTTTTTCCAGCTTATTTATACATTTATTGTTTGTTTTTCCAGATTAAACCAACATTACATGCCAGAGGAGTACCTTGGTTTCAATCAGTAAATATATTAATATCATTGATATTTTTCTTAAATTACCTTAGCTCAGGAGATTGACAATAGGTATCACAATTTAGGAAGATAGTTTGGACATGAGGCATTATTTCTCTCTCTCTCTCTCTCTCTCTTTTTGTATATACATACATATATGTATATATATATATGTATATATATATATACACACATATATATGCATGTATATATACAGCTAGACATATACATAGAAAGATTATCTATTTATCATCCATCTATTTACAAAGAGAAAGACACTAGATTCTTTAAATTTTTGATATTTAAGGGAGGTGAAATATTCTATATTAATTATTATTATTAATTATATAACATTCCAATTTTTAAGATCCTGTTTTTGTAATATGAACAATATATCTTAATAATCCAAATTAGTAAAGAGAAAAAATCTTCTAAATTTTAAAAAATATTATAAACTATTATCTGAAGTAGATGTGCTTGAATATGTCCCTTCATTTTGATTAAATTACACATTCAGAAAATAAGTTATTAGCACCATGAGCAAATAAAATAATGAGTACATTTCCCTCAATAAGATGGATATCAGTTAAATATGAAATTAATGTTATTATTTCTGCTAATAGAATCTTGGGAGCTGGTGATATTTAACAATAAAATGCCTATTAAAGCAGACTGTATAATCATGGATATGCTTAACTCTGTGTCAAGAATAAAGTTATATCAGAATTTGTTTTAGAGGTTGCATGCAATGGGAGATGTTGTGACTTAGAAGAACAGAATGAATAATTTTTTTTAATTTTTGTTTTATTTTTAGTATTATAATAATGTTCACCAGAACCATTTCATTATTTTAAGTCATTTTTTAAAATAGTTTGGGTCTTCTGTTTATGACAGCATCCAACTTATTGGAAGCCAGCCTCTTCCAAATAATTATAACTGCTGGAAACAGTCATTTTAAAATGTAGACGGTAAGTAGCTAAGGAAAAAAGCAACAGATGTATCTCTTAGGTAGGTTTGTTTGTGTGACAACAAAAGCTGAAACCAAATTTCAATTCTTTTGGGGTTTAGCTGCAAAATTAGGATAGTAATGCTATAGGTTCTCTGCTCATTGCAAAATTCTTTAATTGCTACAAATATATGACTTTATGTAGAATTCATTATGTCAGCCACTTTACATAGCAAGTAGATAAGAAAATGAGCTTTACAGTGTGATATAAAATTTCAACTTCTTTGACATTCTAGGCAATATAAAGATGCTTCTTCCCATCAAAGTCATATTTCAGGTAACAAGAATTAACAATGAGTTCTGTGTTTTAAAAATTCCGTGAAAAAATGGAACCTTCTTTTATCTTTTTATTGTATCACTGAATATTCAAAAATTAAAGTATTCAATTATTATTAGACTGATCTATTTTATAGAAGCTTAATAGGGAAGGTAATTTTCATATTCTGGTTTTATTCCATTGTAGTCACTTAAATATATACATAGGGATAGACCCAGGATGGAAATGTTTCTTAGGTGGGAGAGGAAATGAGTGTCTTTTTGAATGTCTATCTGAGCTGTGTTACCCAAAAGTTAAACATCTATGGTTGATGCACAAGTTTGCATCTTCATAGAAAAGGCCTTACATGGTAGACCTCACTCCATAAATACCTACTTTGAGTTAAATACCATACGGTGTTATTACAGATTAAATAATGGAAATATATTGTATTTCTTTTTTATTTTTTTATTTTTTTTAACATTTATTTTTGAGACAGAGAGAGAGCATGAACAGGGGAGGGTCAGAGAAAGAGGGAGACACAGAATCTGAAACAGGCTCCAGACTCTGAGCTGTCAGCACAGAGCCCAAAGCGGGGCTTGAAACCAGGGACTGCGAGATCATGACCTGAGCCGAAGTCAGACGCTTAACCGACTGAGCCACCCAGGCGCCCCTACATTGTATTTCTTAACGAAGTATTAAGGTATAGTTTTTTTTTGTTGTTTTTTTTTTTTTATTTTAAAAAAAAAATTTTTTTTTTCAACGTTTATTTTATTTTTGGGACAGAGAGAGACAGAGCATGAATGGGGGAGGCGCAGAGAGAGAGAGGGAGACACAGAATCGGAAACAGGCTCCAGGCTCTGAGCCATCAGCCCAGAGCCTGACGCGGGGCTCGAACTCACGGACCGCGAGATCGTGACCTGGCTGAAGTCGGACGCTTAACCGACTGCGCCACCCAGGCGCCCCAAGGTATAGTTTTTAATAAAGTATGAAAACAGACTGAATCAGCTTTTTTCACCTGCATTACTTGTCCTAGCTGGTTTTAGTATTCTATCATAAAAATTTGTTCCATAAATTATTTTACCTTTTTCTGTAATGTTGTCCAAAGTATTTACAAAATATTTATTTGAATTTAGAAACTGTGATCATATTTTTTCTGACAAAAGGACTCATGAGTTGATGTTTGGTTTAACAATAAGCACTGATTGTTCAGCATACATTTTCCATTGTGTACAAATGGCATATGCAATTACAAATGATTTTTATTTTCCCCGAACTGATGGAACTTCTTAAAGATTGTTATAGCTGAATACATAGCTATAAGATTTTGTTGAATTAAAAGTATGACATAAAGCTAAAATCATAAAAACAAATAATATATTATTTAATATGTAATTGTAAATTGTAATTGTAAATTATAATTAAAATGTTAAAAAACTCTCCCAACACTTTCTGATTATATCAAGTTAAATGAATATAATACATTATGATTTAAAAGTATCAGTGAAATATTTTTGATATATTTCTCATATACACAATGAGTAACCCTGGAGAAGTAATATATTTTTTTGAAAATCAAGATGGTTTTATATCTTTTATTTCAAGAATAAAAAAATAACAAGACTTAATTTGTTGTCAGCTTATCATCAAAAATAAACAATACATTTTGACTTAATTCTACTCTATTTTTTTAGAAGGGAAGAAGGCATGAATTGGAACCAGCTGAAAACATTGAATACCATTGCTATCCTGGAAATCCTTTAGTTCCCATCTACTTATACCCATAAATAAAATTTCTAAATAATAGTACCTAACAAAAACAAGAATATAAATATACTGAATGTTTTATTGTAGCAATAATAGTGATACAAAACCAATACAAATAATATCACTTATTTTTAATTATTTATATATTATTAATTTTTTTCTACTTATTTACCTTTAATAAGATTTGTATTTTTTAAATTTTTTAAAAATTCTTTTAAGTTTACTTATTTATTTTGAGAGAGACAGAGACAGCAGGGGAGGGACTGAGAGAGAGGGAGAGAGAGAATTCCAAGCAGGCTCCATGATGTCAGCACAGAGCCCAAAGCGGGGCTCAATCTCACAAACTGTGAGATCATGAGCTGAGCCAAAACCAAGAGTCGTTTAAATGATGAGCCACCCAGGGACCCAACATCTGTATTTTATATTTAAGACATCAATATTTGCCATATTTTAAAATGCTAGGTTCAAATGTTTAGTCATGGTAATATTAATGGTAACTCAATCTAGAAAAAAATTTAACGACTAAACAAAAAAGGACCATTTGGGTGGCTCAGTCAGTTAAGCAGCCAACTCTTGATTTCAGATCAGGTCATGATCTCATGGTTCATGGGTTTGAGTCTCACATCAGGCTCCATGCTGATGGTGCAGAACCTGCTTAGGATTCTCTCTCTCTCTCTCTCTCTCTCTCTCTCTCTCTTCCTCTCTCTCTCCCTGCCCCTCCCATGCTCCCTCTTTATCCCCCCCCTCAAAATAAATAAATAAACATTAGAAACAATCTAAACAAAAAAGATAAATAAATACATAAGTAAATAAGTTTCCATCTATTTACCTATTTTATTGCAAAGAAATATTATGGGAACCTAATTAACGATTTACCATCATAAAAGTACATTGCATTACTGTGGGGACACCTGGGTGGCTCAGTTGCTTAAGTGTTTGGCTTGAATTTAGGCTCCTGTCATGATCTGATGGTGAGTTCAAGTCCCACTTTGGGCTCTGTGCTGGTCATGGAGCCTGTTAGAGATTCTCTCTGTCTGTCCTTCTGCCCCTCCCCCACTAGAGTGCTCTTTCTCTTTCTCAAATATATATGTTACTTTACTATGAAGTCTGTGAGGTAAGTGAAATATAAAGTTTAAAGAGAATTAAGACTTTTGAATATTAATGAGATTATTTTAATGATTTCTACTAATGTCAAATCATTATTATATATGGACTGCAGTATTATTGAAAAAGTAAATAATATGGGGCGCCTGGGTGGCGCAGTCGGTTAAGCGTCCGACTTCAGCCAGGTCACGATCTCGCGGTCCGTGAGTTCGAGTCCCGCATCAGGCTCTGGGCTGATGGCTCAGAGCCTGGAGCCTGTTTCCGATTCTGTGTCTCCCTCTCTCTCTCTGCGCCTCCCCCATTCATGCTCTGTCTCTCTCTGTCCCAAAAATAAATAAACGTTGAAAAATAAAATAAAATAAAATAAAAATTTTAAAAAAAGAGTATCAACTAGGTAATAACCTAGGTCACTTAAAATAATTAATCTCAAAGTATCCTCTTTTTTTATCACTCTTTAAGGATTTGAGATGATAAATATATTGATTTTGTATGCATAATATAATAATAATGAAACATATACACAAGTACATGTTATTGGATCTCATTAACTCTTCCATCAGGTTGAGAGGACAACAGGGTAAAACAACTCAGATTCTAGTTACGTATAATCTTTGAGTCTAGCTCAAACTTTCATCTGATGAATATATACGAAGAATTTGAGGCAGAAGATTGTTGATTATATTTCTCTTACTCCAAAGCAGAAGAGCTATATCTAATTTAGGGCTGCTTCTAACTTGGACAACACATTTTTTAATGCTTAGGTCATTTCAATCCAGAAATGTTACCACCATAGAGATACAGTCATAAGCATAAAATAAAGATTTTATTTGTTTTTTTCCTGACATACAAAGGGTATAATACTGTGTTCCTGGTGATGATGCTAGAACTTTCAGTCATTCTCACTCCCAGCAACAGTACATAGACAAACAAACAAACAAAAAAGTCTACACAGTGAAGAAAATAAGAAGAAATGAGCTAGAGGAAAAGTATTTGCCAGAAAGGGGGAAGAGGAACGGAAGCTAACAAAGAAAAATAACCAAGTGATATCATAGAGAGTACAAAGGTGAATAAACTTAATGAAAACTAAATGAAGGTCAATAAATTGCACAATGAAAAGGCTAAAATGAAAAATGAGTAGCTTTCAGACAGAGATTGTGAACAACCATCAAAATACCTAACTACCTAGACAGAGACATTTGGAGTAATCTTCCAAGATGGGATCAATAAGAGTAGTCTTAATGTTGCTTCAGAAGAGAACAATTAAACCAAGAACAAGGCAGAGAGATATATTAATGGAACAGATTCATTGCCTATTTAGTCTTCTCCTTTGATTTTTATTTTTTTATTCTATTGTTTTCTCACTTATTCTATAAATCTATTCTTATAAAGAAAATAAAATCATTTTAAACAAAGACATTTGGTGAAGTGAATGGAGTCAGATTTGCATTTTATATAACATTGGGGAGGAATTTTATAATACAACACAGGGTGAAATCTGGTTTGTTTTCTTTAGTGGTTTTACAATTCACTAACACTGCTATTTCTTCTCTGAAAGCTACTGCAGAGATCTCATATACACAGAGCTAGCAAACTAATCTGAAAATACCAAATATCGTGACAGGAAACTGTGAAACCCAGCTTTCTTCCATACAGAGACATTCTTCGGTGCTGTTAAATTATCCTTCAGTAGAAAGTAATATTTTGTTATCATGTAAAAGCAAGTGACATACATTTAATTCTCCCATGCATATCTAGCAATACTGATCAGAATGCAGTCAAAAACAATGAGGAAACTATTCAGCTGAAATACGTAAGACAAATTTAACTATCATTGTCTTTCTGTTGTCTCCAAAGTTTACCAAAAAAAACTTAAGACGTTTAAAATGTAACTTACTAAAAAATAATAAGTAAATAAATAAATAAAATGCAGCTCCCGAAATCTCAATGAGTCTCAAGGATAATAATATAGATTCACGTTCAAGGAATCACAAAGTTGTGTGGATCTAGTTTCTTTCACCCACATGGCAAGTCCTCCAAGAAGATTCAATTCAGTAAGAATATCAGAATTTCAATTTTTTAGATTTTAAAAGAGAAATATATACGTAAAATACAATTATCCTACAATCCTATAATTGCAGTTTTAGAAACCAAACCTCACTAAAATAAACAAGAATCAATATTCACAGAATAGATTAATCAAGGTTTCATCAGAAGATAGATTGTGGATTGCAAGGTTAGATTTTCTCAGAAGGAAAAGCTCCAGATTAAAACTTTAGCAGCATCAACATTTATATCAATCACCTTCTCTTCAGCATGATCATCTCACCCTAAAATACCTAAAATTCTTGGAGGACATCTTATCAATTCTGGAAAGTTCTTTTCGAATATTGCACTGTAGTTTTTTTCTCCAGAATTTATATGTAGGAGGATCTTCTGATCAACTGCCCACAAGAAAATACATGTGGAAAGAGGTGGAATGGAATGATAAGGGGTTTATGTTTATTTTGCATTATCATAGCAGGCATAATACCTGGGCATCATGGAAGGGGCAGATGGAAATTTCTTAAGACATATAAGGGGGGGGGAATGAAAAGCCCTTATGAAATTTCTTGGGAAGCCATGGTTTTATATGGCTTCTTTTATAATCCATATGTCGTAACATTTCTCTCTTTCTAAAGAACAAGGACTGTGTATGTGAACAGTTGAGATGATGGATGTCTCAGTCATCTTGGGCATCTGTAATAAGTTACCATAGACCAGGTGGCCAGGTGGCTTAAAAAACAAACATTTATTTCTCAAAGCCTGGGGAACCTAAGATGAAGGCAGTACCAGATCTGGTGTCTGGTGAGGGTTCTCTCCTGGGTTACAGATGGCCATTTTCTCCTTGTATTCTCATATGGCAGAGAGAGAGGAGAGGGAGTGGGAGTGGGAGAGGGAAATGGGAAGGGAAAGGGGGAGAGACGGAGAAAGAGTAGGAGGGAGAAAGGAAGAACACAAGAGATAGCATCACAAGCTGGTCTGTCTCTTATAAGGACACTATAATCCAATTCATGAGTGCTCTACCCACATGACCTAATTACCACTCAAAGTCCCTACCTCCTAATACCATCATACTGGAGGTTAGGGTTGCAATATATGCATTTGGAGGGTGAAGGCACAAACATTCATTCCATCACAAATGATAAGCAAATCAAGAACTTTCATTATTACTGCAATTATAAGATTTTTCTATAACTTTGAAGAAATTTGTTCCCAACCTACTATCACATTTCCTTCAATCTAATCATGTGGGTAAGATATGTATTCATGTTACAATTCAAGAGTTGATTATTTTCTAATTCTGATTACAATACTAGCTTTGTGCTCAAGTAAATCCTCCGGTTTTTTTCTGTGTCTTCAGATATCTAAAAGTTAGTAGATATAAACAATTTTTATACCATAAACACACAGTGAGTTTCTTAGAAATCATCAAACTAGCTTCAGTGTGGTTTAATTTTTGTTCAGTATAAGACTGGTAAGAAAATAAAATTCATGGGAAGAAAGAATGTGGAAGCAGCTTACTAATTGAAAACCTTTCCTTGTTAAATTCTAAATATATACATTTAAAAATTTATTGAATACATATTATTTTATGAATGGTGGTATACAGGAAGGGATATTCGATTTGAGTTTGGAGTTGCAAACTCGTGCTTAGATCCTTGAGATAGTTTATTTTCTTTGTATACCCTTAATATCTCTGGCCTTAGCATGTTGAAGAATCATCAGACTCTACTTTCAACACAGAGATGTTGTGCAGAACAAAGTAAATACTATGTGTAAAAATGAAATTCTTATAAACTGGAAAATCATTGAATTTTCATAATATCTTTTAATTGTGTGATAGGTTCCTTACTGAGAATTTTGGAGTGGCCGATACTCATTATGCACTATAGAAGATAGGGTTTGGGTAAGGTTATGAAACAGTACAGAATAAAATTGCAGGTTCTTAAGTGCTAAAATGGGTCCTAAAACGGTAATGGGATTTAAGGAAAGTAAGAACAATGTTATAAAAAAGAGATATGCACTCTAATAACCCAATTGTCAGACTTTTGTTGGCAATAGGAATTGCAAGGAACTTGTGAAGACAGGAAGATAGATTTGCAGCTAAAAGACTGAACAACTTAAAAAAGATCCAAAGTCTAGATTGTATTCTGAACTCCTCAGTAGCATGTTTGCTTAGTCACTGCTGTATTGCAGCTACATTCTCAGAATCTATTTCTCTGTTTCTACCCAGGCATCTCCACTGTTAGCTCTCTTCTCTCTCTCTCCTCACATCTCCAATTTACATTTTGAAGAGAATGAGATTGGCTCAGTTAAAACTGTGATCCCTTTTTGTAAAGCTTTCTTGCCAAGCAGTGCTTACAGGCCACTGCCAAGCCCATAGATTCTCTGCCTTGGGTTGATGGACCATTTCAGATTCAGTCAGCTGTTACCAAGGTGGCTTTTTCATGTGATTAAAAACATAACTGCCTATCCCCAGAGAACCCTCTGAGACATTCCCTTAATCAAGGCTGTGAGTTTGGCAATTTCCTTACATGAGGGTTACCATCATGGCAGTCACCAAAACTGACCTGCCTCTAAAAGGTATAGTCAAGTGAACTATCAAGAAAATAGTAAAGATTGACCTTGGCTTTGCTTGACAGATAAATCTAGGAATTTACAACCTGTACCATCTTTCATACTGACTAGTTATCTTGTCCTTCAGTATATGGTTGGTCATAGTTGATATGTAATATGATTAAGTAGATCTCTGATTCTTGAGCTTGAGAAATACTAGCTATTTTGCAAAGTTAAATTTTTCCACTTTAAAAAAATTGGCTTCGTAACAAGGATTATTATATCATATAAATGTTTTCTTCTTTTTTCATTCATAAATATAAGGCTATTTCAAAGGTTGGATTTTTGAAGAAATTGTGATTCCAGTTTCTTTCTTTCTAAAAACACATAAGCTTTTTACTTTATTTCATATTCTGGTTCCTCTTTGACTGTTATGGACCTGGAATTTGCCCAAAGCTTTCTGCCATAAAAGTCTGGACTCTTTCTGATTGCTATCTCTCTCTGCTGGACTTTCTTCTTCCCCTATCATTTCTCAGTAGGCTGTAGCTCTGCCCCAGCACAATGCTGAAGTTATGTTTCATTGTGTCCTTAAAGTTTGGCTGTCAGCCTATGCTGTCTGTGACCACACTTTTTACTGAATTAATAGTAACTGCAAATAACAAACATGCATAGGTTCTACCCAATATTGTCTTTGCAATAAAACAATATTCCCAGTCAACATATTGTATATGTTAAATATGGTTTTTAAAGTTTTTATTGAAATTTCAAAGATTTCTTTTCAAAGGCATCGTGTAGTTAGGAATTGAAGGTCAAAATTGTTTTTATTCTGAGCATCAATCTTTTAGAACCCTGTTATCAGCAAGGTCTCTTCTAAAGAATGTATTATATATAAATGTTTCAATCATGGTTCATTTTTAAAAATAAAGATAGAAGGTCACAAATGTTTTATCTGATTGCCCTTGGAAATACAGAACTGTATATGAGATTAGAAAATTTCCTTCTTCATTGCAGTTTGATACACTTGTATTCTCTAAAGGCCTGTTCCCACAAGATATAAATGACCATTGCTTCAAGGCCATTCAAACAATATTTAGTCTTTGGCAATGAAAACAAAAGAAATATACACAAAGACAGAAACATATTTCAAAACAACGATACAATCACATTCAACTACTATATTGAACAGCGAGTGTGTTTATTGTTGAAAAAACTAATTTTCCCTACTATCAAAACTGAAAGTGTATTCATACATTCTTGGTTTCTTTTACATAATTTTCATACCATATGAGAACTATAGCATTTTCACTTTTACCTCTGGAAGTTTTTGGTCAGGAATATTGAGGGCTGGACATGTTATTAAAATTATCTATCATTATTTGGAGTCCAAAATTTAACCTCTAACTATAAAATTAATAGTGAAACAAAACTTTGAATTACTTAACAAAAGCAGCTTTCAAGCAATTTTTCAAACTGTTTGACACAGTTACTGTGGAATAGTATCTTTTTCTGCATGAAATGGACCCCGTATAAGTAAAATTATTTCAAGAAGCCATTCACATTTCCATAAAGTGGTTTTCATCACTGTATGTCAGAATTTTCTTTATTTGCAGTAACAATGTACACCTAACGCAACTGTCTTCATCAAATTAACAATTTATTTAAGCAATTGAGAGAATGGTATTTATTATGTGTAAGTGACACAGCAAAACCACGTAGGAAACAAATGATCATTCTATTATCCAGTGGGATCCCAAATGTGAAAATTCTTCATTTGCTTTGTCCACTACAGTCCACTGACTTTTCTCTAACTCAAAATAACATGATAAATATGGCTGAAGTAAGATTCCACTTAATATTACCTAATAGTTTGCAATTAACTGCTTCAAAGGTTGTTCGAGTTATTCAACCAGTATTTACTCAGTGAAAGGCTTATTTCATATTAGTGGAAGCAGATTCTGAAATATTAAAATGACACACTGTGCGTGGGGATGTTAAATGCTTCATAAGAAAGCACTAAAATTAATTTGTAAAATAAGTTAGAAAAATTATCTCACCATTCATTCATTCATTCACTGGTTTTTCATCAAAATTTACTGGGTGTCCTTCATCTGCTAATCAGTTTGTTTGTTTTTTTTTGGAATTGTAAACAGAAGTTCCTTATGATAGTTTATAATCTAGTGTAAGAGACATACATATAAATCAATAAAACTAATGCAATGTGGTAAGTGTCTATATGTTATTAGGGAGAAAACAAAGGGTGATAACAGCTTGAGATTGTCCATGAACTTTCAAATTTTGAAGAACTGGATCATGAAGCATGAGAAGATGCTTTTCACATTGAGATGGGGTTGTTTCATTTTTTTCAGAGCCCACTCTCATGTATTCAATAATGGTAATTTGTAAAATCCACTTTAAAAAGGGGTGGCTATAGGCAAAAGTGAGAAAGAGAAATGGTATAATTGCACATCCCTTTAACTTTATTTGATCCAAAGCCTAAATTGCCACAGCAACAAAATCTGGGAGGGAGGTGGTAAGAAAGATATGTTACGTTGGTGGCCCTTCCTAGACTTTGATTTGATCTGTCTCAAGCTTCTCTTTTGGACATTGTTTTTCAACAAAGTCAGAGAAAATCTAAGTTATACCTTAAAGTATTAGGCAAGCAATTTATGATCGGCTCAGCCCTCTTATGCCATGGCATCCTTCACATTTATCAATTAGAAACATGCATATTGGGGTGCCTGGGTGGCTCAGTCGGTTAAGCGGCCGACTTCGGCTCAGGTCATGATCTCGCGTTCCATGAGTTCGAGACCCGCGTCGGGCTCTGTGTTGACAGCTCAGAGCCTGGAGCCTGTTTCAGATTCTGTGTCTCCCTCTCTCTGACCCTCCCCCGTTCATGCTCTGTCTCTCTCTGTCTCAAAAATAAATAAACGTTAAAAAATATATATAAAAAAAGAAACACGCATATTGGAGATAGTGCAATTTCTCCCAAGATTTCAATCTGAGAATGGGGGCTTATTTATCCCTAACATGTAGTTAAGGTAGTGAGTGTCATACTTCTATTAATCAATACTTACAAAGATACAACTAATTATGGCTTGTTCTCGACTGAATGTTTGTGTGTCCCCATATTCATATGATGAAATTCTACCCCTCAGTGTGCTGGTTTTGGGAAGTGAGGCTTTTGGGATATGATTAGGCCATGAAAGTAGAGCCCTCACGAATACTATTAGTGCCCTTATAAAAGAGGCCCTGGAGAGCTTTCTCATCCCTTCCACCATGTAAAGACACAGCAAGAACCCTGCAACCCTGAAGGGATTTGCACAGAACCTAATAAGGTTGACACCCTGCTCTCAAACTTCGAGACTCCAGGACCACAAGAAATAAATTTCTGTTGTGTATAAGTCACCCCATCCACGGTACTATAAGAGCAGCCTGAACTGATTAACACATGGGTATAATAACTACCTAATGTCTATGTCAAAATTCAGAGTTGCCATATTCTTAAAACTGACAGAAGATGAGTAAGTAAAACTATATTATAAAAATAAAACTACAGAAGGTTAAGAGAGACATCAATTATTCTAAAAGAATAGATGCAAAAAAATTTGAACCAGATTATTATTTATTAAACATAGTCATAAAAACTGAAAAACTGTCAGATAGACTTAGTGCCATTAATTATTGATATACTTATTATCTAGGACTGACATTGGACAGAACTGACCATTCTTGATATTAGATCTACTTAGAATAAGAGTTCACAAAACTGGATTTAGTTCCTCGCCTGCTTTAAGTTTATCTCAAGAAGTGAGATACAATAGAATAAATAATTATTTTACATTTAATTGTTAGGTAAGTTATACATTTTATTAATAGAAGGTACTTAATATTCATTCTTTCCTTCTGGGATGTGAAGAACTCATCCAACAAGATTTTCAAGATTTAAAAATCCATTGTTGGGGCGCCTGGGTGGCGCAGTCGGTTAAGCGTCTGACTTCAGCCAGGTCACGATCTCGCGGTCCGTGAGTTTGAGCCCCGCGTCGGGCTCTGGGCTGATGGCTCAGAGCCTGGAGCCTGTTTCCGATTCTGTGTCTCCCTCTCTCTCTGCCCCTCCCCCGTTCATGCTCTGTCTCTCTCTGTCCCAAAAAATAAATAAACGTTGAAAAAAAAATTAAAAAAAAAATTAAAAAAAATAAATAAATAAAAATCCATTGTTAAATTTGAGAACAACCAACAATTTCAGATTCACATTCTAACTATTTTAGGGAGAATAATACAAACCTACAATTGATTTAAAAATTCTAATGCCATAGACATTCTCACTCTATCTCACTCTCTCATGCATCATTAAAATGATAGAACCTCACATGCAAAAGAAAAAAAAGAAACTTCTATAAAGTTATATAATGTCATAATTTCTGGGCCAAAATTTAATACAGTTTATTTTCATTAGAATTGCAATAGGATTAAAGTTGAAATAAGTGGTGAAGAGCTAAAATCCACTATTTTATTTCTTAGTGTTAACTAGTATTTGGATTTCAGTGATTAAAGGACAGCTGTTAATTTCAATATCAATAGCATGGCTAACATTATATGAAATTATTCAGATATAATATTTCTTCACTTTGTTAGAATTCTATACGATAATAGAATGTGATACAATTTTTTTATTAGTAGAATCTGACTAAAGTGTACGTGAAAACAGCTACAGGCAAAAATTTGGCAATTATCTGCCTCTGAACCAGAAAAAATTGTAACACTTGCAATTTTTGCTTATTTGAACTGTTTACCTAAGTTACTGGAAACATTTTTAAAATATATGTAAATGTGTAATTGACTCATTTTTAGAGACAGATTCTTTTTTTTTTTTTGTAATTGACTCATTTTTATGAGCTCTCATAAGTAGCAAAATCTTCTATGTGTTTTAATGGTAATATATTACATATATTTAAACTATACTTATTGGAATATCAGATATTTATACTGGTAAAGTTTAATAGTATGTTTTTCACATGAAGATTACATTTATATCACGCTAGTGTATTGATTTGCTCATGTAATTGTTTGGCTTACTGTGTGTGTGTGTGTGTGTGTGTGTGTGTGTGTGTGTATGTGCGTAAGTGTTTTATAAAGGAGATATAAAATTGTACAGATGCAGTGAGGAAAAGGTTAATTATTTTTCTTGTTACCTTCTGGATCAAAGAGAAACGAAGCAGGTAACATCTGCCAGTTTGTTTGAAGCTATGCTTTATAGACTGGAATGGTCACATTTTAATTAATGGCTGTGCCCTGCGTTTACTAGAAGGACTGGGAATTTATATATAATGCATTCATCATGCTTTCATGGAAAATGAAAATCACAAGATAGAATAGAGAACACAATATATTCTTAGGAACCAGGTAATTTTTCTACAAAGGGTGAAGAGTAGGTTGTGCACTCAGAGCTCAAACTTCTGCAATAGTTCGTACATGCTGCAAATGACACTGTTTCAATTACCATGAATGGCTGCTTAGAGCAATCCATCTTTGTGTCATTTAATTGTCTAAAGTATAAACTGTAGGCTTTTAACTAAAACAATTACATAAGTGTACTAGGGAAAGAACAAGCTGATTGCATGATTTGGGGAATGGAACCCAGCATTAAAAAATAGTTCATTGACATTTTTAATTAATGATAAAAACCACTGGAGCAGTTTGTTTTAATGATTTCATGAATAAGATTTTGAAAACCCAAACTACAACTAATTTACAACTTTTATGTAACTGAATTCTAAAGCATATTTTGATTAACCTTTCTATTTTTAAGTTTATTTATTTTTGAGAGAGAGAGAGACAGAGCAAGCACAGCTGGGGAGGGGCAGAGAGAGAGGGAGACACAGAATTCTGAGCTGTCAGCTCAGATACCCACAGACCATGAGATCATGACCTGAACTGAATTCTGCCACTTAACCTACTGAACCACCTGGGAGCCCCTGCTTAACTTCTCTTGAAGATGCAGTTTACATTGTAAATAGACAACCTCATTTTAAAACCAAAGTCCTCATTTATCATTTATTTGTCTCTAATTCCCACTCTTATTAGATAACAAAAAGCATGTTCAGGGTCTGGGGAAAGGAGATAATGTTAACCAAAATTTAGTTAAAAGTATTATTTTTTTAATTGATCAGTGGACACAAAAAAGTTCAGCAAATTCTGAATTTAAAAAATGGGAATTAAAAAAAATTTAGGTTTTATTTATTTTTGAGACAGAGAGACAGAGACAGAGCGTGAGCAGGGGAGGGGCAGAGAGAGAAGGAAACACAGAACCAGAAGCAGGGTCCAGGCTCTAAGCTGTCAGCACAGAGTCCATTGCGGGGCCCAAACCCATGAACTGTAAGATCATGACCTGAGCCTACATGGGACACTTAACTGACTGAGCCACCCAGATGCCCCCCCAAAAATGGGAATCTGAATCAGCATTTTTGTATCCTTTAGATAAATACCTAGTACTGTGGTTGCTGGATTGTAGTAGGGTAGTTCTATTTTTAATTTTTGAGGAACCTCCATAGTGTTCTCCAGAGTGGCTGCACCAGTTTGCATTCCCACCAACAACGCAAATGTGTTTGCTTTTCTCCGCATCCTTACCCACATCTGTTGTTTCATGAGCTGTTAATTTAGCCATTCTGACAGGTGTGAGGCAGTATCTCACTGTGGTTTTGATATGTATTTCCCTAGTAATGAGTGATGTTGAGCATCTTTTCATGTGTCTCTTAGCCATCTGGATGTCTTCTTTGGAAAAGTGTCTATTCAGGTCTTCTGCCCATTTCTTCACTGGATTATTTGGTTTTTGGGTGTTGAGTTTGTTAAGTTCTTTATAGATTTTGGACACTAACGCTTTATCAGATATGTCATTTGCAAATATCTTCTCCCATTCTTGATGAGGTCCCAATAGTTCATTTTCACTTTTCTTTCTATTGCCTCTGGGGACATGTCTAGTAAGAAGTTGGCGAGGCTGAGATCAAAGCAGTTGTTGCCTGTGTTCCCCTCTAGGATTTTGATGGTTTCCTGTCTTACATTTAGGTCTTTCATTCATTTTGAATTTATTTTTTTATTATTTAAAATTTTTTTTAACATTTATTTATTTTTGAGAGACAGAGAGAGGCAGAACATGAGCAGGGGAGGGGCAGAGAGAGAGGGAGACACAGAATCTGAAGCAGGCTCCAGGCTCTGAGCTGTCAGCACAGAGCCTGATGCAGGTCTTGAACTCACAAACTGTGAGATCGTGACCTGAACCAAAGTCAGGCGCTTAACGGTCTGAGCCACCCACATGCCCTTGAATTTATTTTTGAGTATGGTATAAGAAAGTGGTACAGTTTCATTCTTCTGCATGTTGCTGTCCAGTTTTCCCAGCACCATTTGCTGAAAAGACTGTTGTTTTTCCATTGGATATTCTTTCCTGCTTTGTGGGTCAATTTCTGGGTTCTGTATTCTGTTCCATTGATCTATGTGTCTGTTTTTGTGCTGGTACCACAGTCTCTTTTTTTTTTTATTTTTTTTTTCAACGTTTATTTATTTTTGGGACAGAGAGAGACAGAGCATGAATGGGGGAGGGGCAGAGAGAGAGGGAGACACAGAATCGGAAACAGGATCCAGGCTCTGAGCCATCAGACCAGAGCCCGACGCGGGGCTCGAACTCACGGACCGCGAGATCGTGACCTGGCTGAAGTCAGACGCTTAACCGACTGCACCACCCAGGCGCCCCACCATAGTCTCTTGATGATTACAGCTTTGTAATGCAGCTAAAGTCTGGAATCGTGATACCTCAAGCTCTCGTTTTCTTTTTCAACATTACTTTAGTTATTCAGGGTCTTTTCTTGTTCCATACAAACATGCATCCCAATGTTTGTTGCAGTGCTATCAACAATACCCAAATTATCAAAAGAGCCCAAATGTGCATCAACTGATGAATGGATAAAGAAGATGTCGTGTATACACACACACACACACACACATACACACACATACACACACACACACACACACACATATACACACAATGGGATATTACTAAGTGATCAAAAAATGAAATTTTGCCATTTTCAACAACGTGGATGGAACTAGAATGTATTGTGCTAAGTGAAATAACTCAGGCATAGAAAGACAAATATCAGATGTTTTCAATCATGTGGAATTTAAGCAACAAAACAAATGAACATAGGGGAAGGGAAGGAAAAATAAGATAAAAATACAGAGGGAGGCACACCATAAAAGACTTGGAATACACAGAACAAACTGACTATTGCTGGAGGGGATGCACGTGGAGGGGATGCACGTGGGGGGGCATAAGGGGAGCACTTGTTGGGATGAGCACAGGTGTTATATGTAAGTGATGAATCACAGGGTTCTACTTCTGAAACTAATACTACATTGTATGTTACCTAACTTGAATTTAAATAAATACATTTAAAAATAGGAATTTGGAGGATCTACATCTGGTCTTGTCATAAGTAGAGAAATAAAAAAATGTGTCCCATAGTTTTTGCCATGAATAATTAGAAAGATGTAATTCTCCCATATTTTGATAGGGAATATCAGGCCTCTTTCTGTATGGGGTATTCAGAGTTGAATTTGGAGTAAGTTAAGGATACTAAGTTTGAGATTTCACTTAGTTAAATGGATATTTCTAATAGATCATTATTATTAATCTATGGCTAATAGGAGAAAACCAAATTATTGATGTATTTATTTGGAAGCTTCCATCATGAGGATGGTGTTTAGAACTGTGAAATTGTATGAAATCACCAAGATGCTGGCATAGATGGAAAAAAAATGCTAGCATGGATAGAAAAAAGACTCAAGGTCTTTTTGTACTAACAATTATTAGACATGAGAATACTAACAAAGGAAAATAAAAAGTAATTAGTGCATTTGTAGGGAAAAATCAGATTATAGTGTCCTGGAAGCCAAGTAAAGTAAACATTTCATGAAAGAGGAAGAGTTCAACCTGATCAAATGTTCCTCATAGGTCAAGTAAGATGTGCAATACAAATTGCCCATTGGATTTTGAAACACAGGTTGCTAGTAGCCTTATTAGAATGGGGACATGAGGCACCAGGGTGGCACAGTCGGTTAAGCGTCTGACTTTGGCTCAGGTCGTGATCTCACAGCTCTTGAGTTCGAGCTCTGAGTTGTCAGCACAGCACCTGGAGCCTGCTTCAGATTCTGTGTCTCCCTCTCTGTCTGCCACTCATCCTTTCATGCTCTCTCTCTCTCTCAAAACTGAATAAACATTAAAAAGTTTAAAAAAAACGAATAGGGACAAAACTTTTATTGGAATGGGTTTAGAAAACTATGAAGGAAGAGAAATTAGAATTACATACAGAGAAAATTCTTTTGAGGAGTTTTGATATCAAATGAAAGACAGAAATAAGGCAGTATTTGGAGGAAAAAGTAAAGCTCTGTTTGTTAGTTTGTTTGTTTGTTTGTTTTAAATATGGGATAAATGGCAGCACTTTTGCATGCTGATGGAAAGATTCAACCAGTAGAGGGAGAACAATTGATGAGATACATAGCTGGATACAGTATATGGTAGCCAACATATTAAATAACTACCTTTTGTCAATTCTTCTAACCATATAAGTGAGAAGAATTTTTCCCTCTGATAGTTTATACTGTTTATTGTAATTATATTTACACATTCACGCCACCATTTCCCTATGGGGTAGTTACATTGTGTGAGTCATAAATCAGTTAATAAAATCCCATTCCCCTTACCATAGTGATTGTTCCAATTAAACGAAACTTAAAATGATTAGTGCATGGTATCCCTGGCTAGAGAGTTTAAGTCCATCCATGATTCACTCACTGAAAATCTTGCTGTGCACAAGATGGTCTGTTAATTGGAGACTTGTAATTGCTAAAGTGGGAGAAGCCAATTCGAAGAGGAAGTTGGTACAGGGGTATCACAATTTCAGAGAATTTTAAACAAACCGTGCCAGAGCCTTGAGCAAACTGTGCCTAGCAATTTTAATTATAAGAGTCAATACATTCTCTTTATTGTTTAAATAAGTTTGAATTGAGTTTTCTATTTTTTGGAATTAAAATAATCTTAAATCAATGATGGGCAGAAAAGCAAATGCCGATTTACATAGGGGGCGCTTACTATTTATGCAGCAATGGTGATCCCTTTAAACTGTTTTCTGAAGACAGAGCACATTGTGAACTGGTAAATATGCCCTAGATAGCCAAATCTATGTCCATTTCATTTTTTTTCCCACAGTTGGTAAAGTGACTGAGCCAGGATGGGGGTGGGGGGGGGGAAGGTGTTCTTTAGCTGAAGATAGAGACTTATGAACCAAAAAGAAAAATAGTATTCTTCAGTAAGGAAAGCATTGATTGACCTGGAAGTCAGGAGATACTGGTCATAAATCTCACTTTCCCATTCTATTTTTATTATTTTTAAATTTATGTATTTGTTTTGAGAGACACGGCATGCAAGTGGGGAAGGGACAGAGAAAGAGAGAGAGAATCCCAAGCAGGCTCCATGCTGCCAGAGCAGAGCTTAAAGCAGGGCTTGATCCCTCGAACCATGAGACCATGATCTGAGCTGAAATCAAGAGTCCAGTGCTTAACCGAATGAGCCATCCAGGAACCCTTCCCATTCTATTTTATAAGACTTCTTTTGGTGTAATCTTTCGGTTCAACTAGATGGCTTTTGGTTCCATTCAAATTATACAGCCTTTCACACTGAGTAGGGTGTGGATATGTGTTGCAACTGATTTTCATGAATAAAGCATTGTTTTTATCAAATTCTGCTACATGTTAGCATAGTCCAACAACTTTTACATCATCTAAAAATAATGAAAACAGCTTCCAAATATATCAATAGTTTTCAGTGGATTGGCACTCAAGTACTTGTTAATTTGGCGGATATTATTAAACATATACTACATGCTGAAATCTTCAGAGTAGATGGGATTGAAAATCAAAGAAAAAGAAATTACCAACTTGAAGATGTTTATAGCCTAATAGGATATTAAACATACAAACATTTAATATGCAGTATTTCAAATGATATACATACTAGATGCATTTAAAAGACCTATGTTGATCATAATTAAAAAATTGTTTTTTCAACGTTTATTTATTTTTGGGACAGAGAGAGACAGAGCAGGAACGGGGGGGGGGGCAGAGAGAGAGGGAGACACAGAATCAGAAACAGGCTCCAGGCTCTGAGCCATCAGCCCAGAGTCTGACGCGGGGCTGGAACTCACGGACCGCGAGATCGTGACCTGGCTGAAGTCGGACGCTTTAACCGACTGCGCCACACAGGCGCCCCGATCATAATTAAAAGAACAGTTGCTTTTGCCTGAAAAGGTCAAGTTAACCTAAAAGATGAACCCTTTTAAGTTGAGACTTAAAATATAAGTATAAATGAAATGAATAAAAATTAAAATAATAAAAATAAATAAAATCAGGAGAAAAACATTACCCATTGTCATTAAACTGTACACTTCAAGGCAAGACAGTGACTTAGTTTAACATTGCAATGGTCACAGTGCAGACACTTCAAAATTGTTATCTAAAAAGTGCGTGGAGTGAATGGGGGGCGGTGACTGAAAATGCTAGAAAGGGTTCGGAGGGAAGCAAGGAAGATGCATAGGAAATTTAGCATTGTGGAAAAACTGTTGGCTGTGTATTGCTGCCAGAGTAAATGGAGAGATGAGTATATGAGATGAGAGTATTGTTTTATTATTGGAAACCCATGGCAATGCAAAATCACTATCTGTCAGAACAGGAAGGTCATACCATGAAGAGTCTTACAAAGTTAGGCTAATTAATGTTGCTTTTCTCATTTAAATAATGAGTGGCCATTGAGGAATTTTGAGAAAAAAATGATGTGATCAAAAATGATTGTTATATCAACCACATGAGCAACAGTTTGGAGGGTAGATTAGTATGTCAGAAAGGTTAAAGGAAGGAAAAACAATTAGAAAACAATTACAGAAGGCCAGAGAAAGATATTGCCTACTGAAATATATAGCATTGTTGGTGGATCTATACAGAAAGAAAGCCTGAAGTGTCTACCAATTTAATAGGTAGTAAAACAGATCTAGCATGATGATTTATTATAGTGGACTCTATAGAGTTGTAGTTTTAAGATGACTTCAAGATTTCCAGCTTGTATAATTAAGTTGATAGCATACAGTTATTATTTTAAGACTGGAAGTACCAGAAGAGATACACATAAATGAGGATTGAAATTCTGTTTGAATTTTGGGGCGTAAATCAACGATCTAAAAGATCTCAGGATCTTAGGTAGAATTTCTCAGGGTTTGACAAAGTACAGAGGCTTTTATAGGTCCCAGAATTATCTCAACAGTGAATTGTTTTTGGCATGGGAAGAAAGAAAAAATCATAATGAAATCTTAGCCTTCAGGCAAGACTATCCATGCACTGCAGGGCAAAGGATGCACAACCATTTTAATTTTGCCAATCTTCAAATCTTTTCACTGTACTCATTCATAAAAGAAGCCACCCAAGAAAAGGCCAATCATTAGATAAAATGCAAAGTCGTTCCTTCCATACTTAATTTCTCCTATTTTTACAGAAAGAAAGAAGGAAAGAAAGAAAGAAAGAAAGAAAGAAAGAAAGAAAGAAAGGGAAAGAGATGAAGGGAGGAAGGAAGGAAGGAAGGAAGGAAGGAAGGAAGGAAGGAAGGAAGGAAGGAGGCAACTTCTTATCTGTCCTTAATTTTTTTTAATGGTTATTCTGAGAGAGAGAGAGAGAGAGAGAGAGACAGAATATGAGCATGGGAGGAGCAGAGGGAGAAGGAGAGACAGAATCTGAAGCAGCTCCAGGCTCCAAGCTGTCAGCACAGAGCCCGACTCAGGGCTCAAACTCATGGACTGCGAGATCATGACCTGAGCCACTACCCAGGCAACCAAACCTCTCATATGTCTTTAATCTTACTATGGTGCCATTACTATAGAGATACATAAGTGAACAAAATAGAAAAAAAATCCTCTTGTCTCATGTAGCTTATATTTTAGTGACTAAAAGTATAATCTGAAATATCAGTGTTGGGGTTGAGAAAATGAATAATAATAACTGGATAGTTCTGTGGTTTCTAATTATTTGAATTCTAAAGTATTCAAGTAGGATATATGAAATTTGGGGCATATAACACAGGAAGAGATCAAGTAATTGAGTGATACAGTCATAACAAACCTTTTCAGTTCTTTCTACTTTTTCTTTTCAGCCAGATTTCTTAACAAGTACACTATAGAAAATAAAAACAGCTAATAATGCTGAATCTTGTCTTATTCTCACAAGCAATAATAAATAACAACTATATATGTGAAATAATATGAAAATGAGCTCTGTTTCCTTCAATAATATGCAGTTTCATAATTATTTATATTCAATAATTATTCACCAAAATGTAATATGTCTGTTGCATACTAATCACAATTTTAATGCTGTCCAATTCCAGAAAATGCTTTTAAAATGCTGAAACAATTTTGATCAAAGGAAATAAAAAATATTTTAAATTTAAATTTATGTAGATAAATGATAGCGATATAGGGATATGGGTGGGGGATAAACAGATATTGTTGAAGATTATACTAAAATGATGACAAAAGCTTTAAAGTATAACAGCATATTATATTAAAATACACTTATTTGTAAAAAATGTCATAAGATTAAAGGTTTAAGATAAAAACAAAATGATGTAAAATATTTAATTTTCAAAGAACTTGATTAATAGGAGTTTTTATCAATTTGGCTTTTAGAATTGAGTTGGTTCTTTATAAAACTACAAATAACTTTATTGTGAATTATCTTCTCTAAATGTCTATGAGCATGTTAGGGCAATGTTCCTGCCCGTTCGTTTTTATCCCCATCACAGTACTTACTGTTTTAATTATTTATTATTGCTTAACATAATGAATTATCCAAAAACTAAATGTCTTAAATTAACAGCAGGCATTATTTCCACAGGTGCTTAAGGGTCGGAAACCAGACTATGTCTTAGCTGAATCTCCTGACTCTGGGTCTCTTACAGAGACAAGTCAACTCTAGATTTGACTGGGAAGTCTAGACTCTTGTGTTTGTTGTCTGGATTCAATTTCTTGTGGGTTGTTGGAATGAGACCTCAGATGCTTACAAGCTGTTGTCTGTCCTTGTGTTCCTAGCGATGTGGGCCTCTCAATAGAGCATCTGACAACATGGCAACTTGCTTAATCTGACAAAGCAAGAGGCCCAAGACAGTGACAGCAAAAGAGAGAGAGAGAGGGCTAGCAAGAAAATCACAGTCTTTTGTGGCCTAATCACAGAAGTGATATCTCATCACTTATGTTGTATTCTATTGGTTAGAAGCAAGTTACTAGGTCCAGCCCACACTTAAAGGAAGAAGACAAAGACAAAAATATTGGGAGGGGCATGTCATTGGGAGTTATGTCAGAAGCTGCCTACCACACCAAGTAAGTCTTAATTGATAGATGTTTAAACTGAGTCAAACATTGACTCGATATCTGTCATGCACCAGGATGGGATGAAGCAAAAATTACACATAATTTTATTCTTAACCCAAATGTAATCTCTACATCTATTTAGTGTAAAAAATGCTACAATGTACCATTTTGGTCCTAGCCATATAAATATTAAACTAATAGAAAAAAAGTAGACAACAAAATTGGTTTACAGACATCATATTATATGATGCAAATACCTTTGCCAAACAGGCTGTAGAACTTTTATGGTGCCAGTCCTTTGGGGAAATTTTAAATCCGTAAGAGATAAACAGAGGTATCAATCATTTAGATTTATTGGAAGATTATCTTCAAACTGTCAGGTACTTACCCAAATATATTTTAGTGTTTTACTCAATGGCTCAATGAAGACATAATTTGCCTTTTTACTCTCACTCATTCAAAAGTACACTGTAGGGGCCCCTGGGTGGCTCAGTCAGTTAAGCATCTGACTTTGGCTCAGGTCATGATCCCCTGGTTTGTGGGTTCGAGCCCTGCATTGGGCTCTGTGCTGATAGCTCAGAGCCTGGAGCCTGCTTCAGATTCTGTGTCTCCCTCTCTCTCTCTCTCTGCCCCTTCCCTGCTCATGTTTCTCTCTCTTTCTCTCGCAAAAATAAAATAAACATTAAAAAGAGTACACTGCAGACTTTTCCTGATGTTATACTATGTGTGATCTTGCAATATATAGAATGAAAAAGGAGATATGAAATTTCAGTTAATGTGTATTAAGTCAAACTTTAAAAGAATAGATCAAATATTTTGGAAAATATTTTATATACTTATGTTAACATGCAATGTGCCTAACTTGTTATTTTTGGATGAAATATATATTATAAATAAAATCTATACTATAAATAAAAATTGGTTACTTAAAATCCTTTTAATTTTCAATATGGTAACCATTGAGTAAAAGTAAAAGTAATTAACTTTTAAGAGTGTGAAGGGATCCAAGACCAAAAGTTTGAGAACTGATTTGGACAGTTCCTAAAGCATCATCAAGTTTCTACACTTCTTACATGAAAAACACTGTTTTGAGAAAATAAATTTCTATTATTTGCCTTATTTTCTCATAGTACAGTCTGCTTTGGTTAAATTCAAATTTCAGATGTTATCCTTCAATAAGCAAAGGCATTCTTGGAAAGTGGCACTCATCATTTAAATAAGAAAATCATTTTGAGTCTGAATGTAAAATCAATGGCCCCCATTAATCATGGCAAGAATATTTATTACATTAATGTAACTGGAAAATATTAAAACAATATTTTTCCTATCTAATAGAGTAAGAGTATAAGGGTAAGATCATAATTATATCAGAAAAACCAGTGTGAGGGCAAAGTCTAATGACTTTTAATGGATTTTAGGTGTATATTGGTAATAAAGCTTTCACTTTGCCTTGTAAAAAATATAAAGCCTGGAATTGGAAAGGGGGCACACTTTTACCAGTCGACTGATGTGAAAATACATTACTTCTTCAGCAAATTAAAAAACAAATAGCTCTGTCTCTAGTAATATATATTTGGGAGATTCTTTTCCTCTAATAATTAGTTTTAATGATACGCTATGGTAGGACATTATTATCAATTGGTATTTTAAAAGTACGAGTAGAGAAAGTCATTACATATAGGCAGAACAGTAGTAGTGTTTCACTGATAGACTGTAACAGAAAAGCCCCAATGACAGATAAAAAGCCCAAGTTTTATTTCATTTTATTAAGTTAAGAGCCGCTGAATGTAAAATGGGAAAAGAGCCAGCAACAGATTACTAATTGCAGCTCAAATAAATTAAATTGTTAATTTTATATTTGTCTAATCAAAAATTTATTCAAGATTGTTCTCATTTGCTATATGCCAGGATCAGCATATATAATTTCATTAGGCATCATAAATGCGGGAATAATTTTTTTAAAAAATTCAGCTTAATAGTAGATGAACCTATAAAATAATAATACTCACCTCTTTCAAGCACTTAGTCCATAAAGCAAAAATTGCAGAGGGCAAAACTCATACCATTTGGCTTTCCATTCTGATTAGAAAACAGAAATTTGCAAGAGACCATCATTGCCACACTAACAATGAAGACAAGCTATCCAGTGAAGAAAAAAAAAATCAGACCTGAGCATGCATAAAAAGTATGAAATAAATTCCAGGAAAGAAGTCTATGGCTTTTAACAGTTGTGAGCATGGTGCAAAGAGAAACCGACAGTATACAGCGGACCCTCAAGCAACACAAGTTTGCATTGTGCATATCCATTTATGTGTGGATATTTTTCAATTCAGTAAAGTACTGTAAATGTATTTTTGTTACCATTTTTTTGACATTTTCTTTTCTGTAGCTTATTTTACTGTAAGAAAAGAATATATAATACATATAACATACAAAATATACGAAAATCAACTGTTCATGTTATGGGTAAGGTTTCCAGTCAACAGTGGGCTATCAGTAGTTAAGTGTTTGGGGAGTGAACTGTATAGATCAGGGTAAAGAGTCACCAGTGTAACTTTTAACAAATTTTTGATGGCCACGTCAGGGCTGCCCTGACTGATCAGAAATTTTAAGAATCCCAATCACAGGAACTCACTTGCAACTGCTGTCCTGAGGGACCTTCACTGAGTGCAGAACAGGAGTACATCAAAAGCAGATGTAAGGAAGTAGGACTCAGGGGGAAAACAAACAAACAAACAAACAAACAAACCTGGGAAGGTAAGTCTTTGCAAACTGAAGGTCAGCAGGAGGTCAAAGACTTTGGGCACAGTGGGAATGCTGACAGAAATATCTAGTTGCATCTTGCAAGAAGAAGGCAGCAGCCTATTGAGAACTGAAGGCAGGTCAGAAGAGCTCACGGAAACTTGACAAGGTACCCAAGAGTCCTTAATGAATGCACAGCAATTGCTCACCGAAGGCTGAGGAAGATTGAAATAAATTACTTAAAATGCAATGGCCCTTTCTAAGTGCATGGCAGCTGTGTGAAAGTGACTGGCTAGAAAAACACAGCTGAGAGAGATCCTCCAAAGGAACAGAGGGACTTTGCTGAGCTCAGAGCAAAGGAGAGAAGAAGGGAATATAAAGACCAAGCTAGCTGAGACAAATCCCGGTAAGCACACGAAGTCTTCAGCAACTGAATACAGTACCCAATAAAGGCTGTGGAAAGGCAAGCAGATTAAGAGAGCCTTCCTGAAGTACATAAAGAAAATACCTGAGCAGCTCCAAAGGGTGGTGACTGGGTCGTAAAGAAAAGAGAGATCACTGGAGTATTGCCAGTACTCAGATTCCAATCTTTGCCTGAAAAGAAAGTTTTGATTCCCTCTCAAAGAATTTGAAGCCAGTGATTAACAGAATCAAAATAAATACAGAAAGCAAAGAAACACTAACTCAACTCTGAGTTAAATTGACTTATTCTTCCACACAGCCCGACAGAGAAAGAAGTGAAACTATAAATATTTTCTACTTCAGTCTCTATGTTTTTTTATAAGCACGGAATATGTGGAGAAATAGAAAAATGAGACCATGACCAAGATATTAAATAATAATAGAAGCCAGCGTGCAGAAATTGTAATAGACAGAAAAGAACTTTTAGGAAACTAATATAAATACGTTAAATAACCTAGTACACAATTTATGCAACATGTGTAAAAATATGGGACATCTACAGTAGAAAATCAAATTATAAAAAGGAATAAAATATTTAAGGATGAATTCATTTGATGGGCTAATAGGAGACTGGGTACAACAGGAATAAAAAAGGCAATGAACTTGAGGTACCTGGGTGGCTCAGTCGGTTAAGCGTCTGACTTTGGCTCAGGTCATGATCTTACAGATTATGGGTTCGAGCTCTGTGTCTGGCTCTGTGCTGACAGCTTGGAGTCTGGAGCCTGCTTCAGATTCTGTGTCCGCTGCCTCTCTCTCTGCCCTTCTCATTCTCACACTCTCTCTCTCTCTCTCTCTCTCTTTCTCTTTGTCTGTCTGTCTCAAAATTAAACATTAAAAAAAAAGGCAATGAACTTGAAAATGTGTCACTAAAAATTAACCAAACTGTTAATTAAAAATTAACACATACACATAAAAATAGGGTAGGTCTGAGATCTAGGGGACAACACCACATGTTTAAAGTATATGTAATTAAAGTCACAGAAAATGAGAAGAGATTAAATAGTAATGGATCTGAAGAAATATTTGAAGAGAAAATGGCCAGCAGTTTTCACAGGATTGAACTTCAGATATTTATATATACGAATATATGTTGGAGAAATTTGCTAAGAATAAATACATACATACACACATATGCATTCATATCCTCAGCACACATATGTAAGAATACATGCATATATAAGGCTACAGGTCATAATCATATATAAGATAATATACACAAAGGAAAATATATCTTACACACACACATACATATATACGATATATCATATGTATATATACACATATGATTTTTTTCAGGTATCCTCTCTATCACAAAAAGCTTCCACAAATATTTACAGCTATCATCATACTTAATTGGAACATATTGAATGCTTTCCCCTTCTGATTAGAGACAACAATATTTGAATACTCTCATCATATCCATTTAGTACTTCATTGAAAGTATTATCTAGTGCATCAAAAGACAACTAAATGAAAAGTATAAAGATGAGAAAGGAGTAGGAAAACTTAAAATGCAATTTCATTGCATGTTTATGTATATGTTCATATATATGTATGTTGTATATGTTTGTGTATCTGGTTAAAACCCCATATATTTACAAAATATCTTAAACTAATAAATGGGCTCAGCAAAGCCTAGGGATACAATGTTATTATCTACAAATTAATTTTATTACTATAGTCAAAAAGCAAATAAACTCTTGGACATTAAATTTTTAAATATTATTTACAAAAGCATCAAAAATTATTAAAATTTGGGGGAAAATCTAATAAAAGAAATACAAGACTTCTACACTGAACTGACAAAAACCATGAATGAAAAATATTTTAAATTACAGTAATAAATACAGAAGCATATGGCGTTTATGAATTGCAAGTGCAAATATTGTTAAGGTATCTATCCTCCACAAAATGATTTGTAGCTTTAACAGAATCTATAAAAAAAAAATTCCAGTAGACTTTTTTTTCTGGTCAAAGTTAACAAGCTGATTGTAAATTTTATATAGAAATGCAGAGAATCTATAAGGGCCAAAATAAGCTTAAGAAGCAAAAGCAATGTTGGCAGATTTACATTTAGTTTACATGTTACTGTAAAGATAGAGCAATCGAGACAGTATTTTATTAGCATAATATAGACAGATTGCTCAATGGAACAGAATAAAAAAATGAGAAGTAGACCTGCTTACATATCATCAGTTGATTTCCAAGATATGCACTAAGGCAATTTGACGGGGAAGGGAAAATCAATTCAACAAATGGTGTTGGACCAACCAGGTATACACATATGGAAATAAACCTTGAGTCCTGTCTCGATACTAAAAATTTTAAATCAATTCAGGGTGGATCATGGATCGGAACCAAACCAGAGCCATTAATATTCTAAAGAAAACACAGGAGCATGACATTATGATCTCGGAACAAGCAAAGATATTTTTTGAACAATAGCAAAAAGCAATAACATAAAAGAAAAAATGATACATTGTACTTAAGCAAGATATTCCCTAATTCCCAGAAGATATTAAAAATAGAACAGGTAAGTTCTACTGAAAGACAAAATCTCCTCAGGACTTATATTTCACAAATGAGATATATACACAACATGTAAAAATGCCTATAAGTCAATGATACAAACACACACAAAACTATAACTTGCCCAAAAGATCTAAAAAGGCAATTCACCAAAGAAGATATAGTAATGGCCAATACACATATGACAATGTGCTCAATAATAATTGCATAACAAAAATTTAAATTGCAATATATTGTAATACTCATTCCTAGAATAGGAAAAAGAAGAACATTAACAATACTAAATATGACAACTTTGTAGAGTAATTAAAACTCATACATTTCTTATAAGTTTTTTTTAATGTTTATTAGTGAGAGAGAGAGAGATGGACTTGCGAGCATGAGCGAGGGAGGGGCAGAGAGAGAGGGATAGGGAAAGAATCTCAAGCAGGCTCCACACTGACCTCACACAGCTGGAACCCACAAACTGTGAGATCATGACCTGAGCAGAAATCAAGAGTTGCTTAAGTGCTGAGCCACCCGGGAGCTCCGAAACTCATACATTTTTCATGGGGTGTAAAGTAGTCTAAATATGTCAGGAAGTTGTTAAACATTTTTTCATAAAATTAAAAATATCATCTACCGAGGCGCCTGGGTGGCTCAGTTGGTTGGGCTTCCCACTTCAGCTCAGGTCATGATCTCACAGTCTGTGAGTTCGAGCTCCGCATCGGGCTCTGTGCTGACCGCTCAGAGCCGGGAGCCTGTTTCAGATTCTGTGTCTCCCTCTCTCTCTGCTGCAGATTCTGTGTCTCCCTCTCTCTCTCTCTCTCTGCCCCTCCCCTGCTCATGCTCTCTCTCTCTGTCTCCAAAATAAATAAAAACATTTAAAAAATTAAAAAAAAAGTCATCTACCATATTATCTGCAAACCCATTCCCATATACTTACATATTAGACATTAAATCATATTTTCATAAATAGTCTTCATAAAAATAGCTTTATTTATAATAAGCAAAGATCGGAAATGCCCAAATGTCAACTTGTGATAAATTCATATATTCATGCAGTAGAACCCTACACAGCAATACAAGGTCCATATACTGATATCTGCAACAACATGGATGAATTATAAAAACAAACAAACAAAAAAACACCTTTTGTTGAGCAAAAGAAGCTAGACACAAAAGAACACTTATTGCATGACAAATTCCAAGACAGCAAGTCTCTGTCACAACTTAGAGTCTTCCAATTTCCTTATAGTATAATATAACACTCAAATAAAACAGCATGTTCCACATTGAAAATAAGAAAGAAAGAAATATTAATTTGATATTTAATCATTCAATATAGTTTTATTGCTTATCATCATGTGACAAGGATAACCTTGGGCAATGTCTTATCACTAGAAAAAGGCAGAGGCTACAGGGAGTGGAATGCACCTTTAATTATGAATGTGTGAAGTCATATATTATTATAACTTTCTCTTTTGGTGTGGATATCCCAGGGTTGTATGTGTTCTTTGCTGGTCGTTTTTGTAAGGCATATACTTTCAATGCATTTCATTAGTCATTGATTATAAAGTAAGATTGTCTTCAGAGGTGATATAAACTTTCCACATTTGCTTTTGCATCATTAGCTGCTTCCCTTTATATTCAAATGTATTTAAATTTTTTTAACGTTTATTTATTTTTGAGAGAGACCGAGAACATGAGAGCGCATGAATGGGGGAGGGGCAGAAAGAGAAAGAGACACAGACTCTGAAGCAGGCTCCAGGCTCACAGCTGTCAGCACGGAGCAGGACGTGGACTTGAACTCACAGACCACGAGATCATGACCTGAGCCGAAGTTGGACGCTTAACCAACTGAGCCACCCAAGTGCCCCAATATATTCAAACATATTTTAGAGAATGCTGGGGAGGGTATCAGAAAACGTGGAAACATGCATTATGTTTCATTGTACACTGGGTATAAATGTTTCTCTATGTTCCACAGGTAAAAGACTTTCATATGTTCTTGGATGTTCCTGAGATAAAAGATGAGTTCTCAAGAAGATTCTCATCTTAAATGCTTGCCAACCAATGGATTTGATTAAAATGATAATAAGCTACAAAATATTTCTTTTATAGAAACTGTTTGCCCTTCGTGTAGCTTCCTCTGTTTATAGATCTTTTTTATTGTATCAGGTCTTGTTTATTACTTGTGAAATTATAATCATGATAATACTGCATATCTCAAATAACCAATTCTATGAACAGAAATTGACACTAGAAAGAAATTCTACCGTACTGATTACCTCTAGCAATGATATGACAATAAAGTAAATGATATGAATATGTCATCCACTGTTAAGAGCATGCATAATGTTTGATGCTAGTAGAGAGTGCTATATTTGAAAATTATACTTTGAAAAATCTGGTTTTTCTCTTAGGTTTTAATTTAACTACCTTGTATTTTACATTGTTCTTCATGACCTTAGTATGTGAAATCAAGAACTCTATTCTATGAAGATCATAGAGGAGTTAATTATTCAGGTGGACTGTATTTTGTGCCTTATATTTATTTGTCTTCCTAACAAATTCTATCCTCATTATACTTTAAAAAAATTGATTGAATTTAAATGAACACATTCTAGGGTTCCAGTCCTTTCAACATTAAGCCCAGAATTATTACCAGAACATAAATTATGCACATAGATAAATGAGAACATAATTAGTTATATTAATTTGGCAACAGCTAATTGTCCCCAATATCGTTTCATGTTCAAAGGCGGCTTGATGGAGATCAGTATGAGGATTTAGCATATTAAGAATATCTCAGTTCAAAAGATAAAAACGGTGTCCCTTGTGCCTGTTGAATTGTCCTTGTACAACTTATGAATATTTAAAGCTGCAAAGGTATAACTATTTACTGTGTTCTAATCGTTCTCAGAGAAGCACCCTCAGCATTAATAATTCCAAGCAGCCATAGCACAATAATTTTATAATTATATGGTTATAAATTATTTTGTAGGATATTAAGACTTGGTTTTGATATTTAACAGCACAATTAATTGTTCATGTTCATCACCCCACAAAACAATAATTTTTGCACATAAGGGAAACTATACATTTAGATAATTGTGCAAATGGATTTCATTTAATTGTTTCTAAAACAGTTAAATTCACAGTTCAATTAAAAAGTGATAGATTGCATATAATATGTTCCCTTTTTATGGATTATAGATTAGAGATAAAATTAGCTCAGGAGACTTTTTTTTCCACCCGTGGTTTCACAATCTGTTATTCTAAGTGTAAACTGATTGAACCCACAATTCCCTTTTGTCACAGCAGGTTTCTGGCTTTCAGTGTTTTTCTGTTTGTATAATTACATATTTTAAGAAGATATGTTAATCAGTAAGCATATCTGGAGTCTCAGGGGATCTAGCGGAAATTTGCTGCAGATAATATATTTTAACCATTTTAAAAAGTCAGTACTCATAGTTATAAGCTAAGGTTACTTATTTTATATAAAAGAGTACACAAAATCTTACTTGCTCATTTACAATAATCTAGTCCTATATAAGCATACATATTTTGAGTTGGAATGGACTTCAGAAATCATGTAGTATTATCAACTTGCTTTAAGTATAAGGAAATTAAGTCTCAGGTTGCCAGAAAGGAGCAATGGTATTGATAGAAGATTCTTATTTCAAATCCTAAATGTATCACTTACTGGGTAAGTTACTTTATTTATTCTTAATGTTGCTTTAACAAATAACTACAAAAGTAGTGGTTTCAGACAATGCATATTTACTCTCTCACAGTTCTGGAAGCTAAGAATCCAAAATCAAGGTGAATCTTATGGACGCTTCAAGACAGAATTATTACCTTGAGTTTTCCACCTTCTATGGGCTGCTTTGATTCCTTGGTTTACCTTGCATCACTAACCTCTGCTTATGTTAACACATCTCCTTTTTCTAACTGATCCTTTTGCCTCCCTTTTATAAAACCTTGTGATTACACTGGGCCCAAATGGGTAATCCAGGATTTTTACCATTTTAAAACACTTAACTTAATCTGGTTTACAAAATCTCCTTTACCATGTAAATTAACAGATTCACAGACTCCACAGATAAGGATTTGGATATTTTGGGGGTATCACTATTTAGCTCACCTCCATTATTTTACACCATCTGGAAAGTAAGCATGAATGCTATAGGGCTATTCTGTAGCTCCACAACACTCTGACCTACCTTTCTGAATACAGTTTTTGACCATCTCTCATCTGTTGGATTAATCTGATTTTCTATGTGTTGTACCATTCTTCTTGAAGCCAGAATTTATCCTATAGCTATACAAAATTCAAATGTGTTCATATTATTTCCTTGCTTAATACTTTCAATGACTTTCCGTTGCTTACTTAAAAAGACCATATTCCTCACAACAGTGTACAATTCCCTTCACAACAGGAATGGGATCCGGATGTTTACGTTTCACTACACTTCTCATGCTAGTTAATTTTTCCAAAGTGCAATAAGTAAGTTTCTTTATATATCTAGGCCTTTACATAAGTTGTTTTTCCTGCAGGAAATCACCTTAGTGAAAGCCTTTTCTATCTAAAAAAATTCTATTCATCCTCCAAAACTAACCGCATTGTATACTTCTATGTAACATCCCCTAGAGGAAACTTGTACCATATTGTTTTTTTATGTTCCTTTGTATTTATCATGTGCTTTTGCAATTATAATACAGCTTCTTTATTGCACACGATGTGATGTGTTCTTCAAGAGTAATGCCTATGTTCTATTAATCTTTTCATAGTCCCAGTACATAAATGTTTAACCCTGGCATTATTAACTTCTTTATTCTCTGAATTTATCCCCCACTTCCATCACTTCTCTTAATTTTGCCTTCCATTATGAATTCCCTTGCATGAAACAAACATTACTTCATGTTTTTGTCTCCTGAGGTCTTTCCTGGTACAAGATATTCATAACATGTTTTATATTTTCCATAGCATTAGAAAATACTAAGGACAAGGTAGATATTAAACAAATTCTTTAATATTATTAGAGCAAACTGGATTAATATATGGTTTCTTGAATAAACACAAAATTACAGTTAAAATATTGCTATTTTATGTTTTCATTGATGATTGGAAGAAGATTTCTCAAGAGAATCCAAGTTTTGGTCCATGACCCTAAATCTGGCAAGAGAATAGAGACGTTCTAACTTATAAACATAAATTATACATCATAAATCATAATATAGAAATAAGGAATTTTAAGGCATGCAAGCTGCTCAGTGAAAATTGGAATTTATTGTCTAAATATTTTTCCCCAGGTGTGATGATTTGAAATAAATACTTGATAAAAATTTTAAAATGCAGAGCTGATCATTACCATCTAGGGAAGAATGAAGTTTCATGATAGTATATTGACAATGTTGATCTGAAAGAAAGAGTCCTGGTCTAAGAGGTCAGTATCCTCTGAAACAAAACCAAGTAGGTGAACCTAATCCAAGTAGTAAGACTGATTCCATAGTCTGCCTTTAAATCCCAAACAGTGAAAACAAATGAAAACAATAAAGAGCCACCCACTCTACCAAAATGCACAGAAACTACTTTCTGATCCAACCAGAATTGCCTGCGACCCCTTTGCTCTTTCAGTGTGCCCTAGCCCCAAGATCCACCCTGTCCTTACTTTTAGCTTCATTAAATTCTTTCTTTCTGCAGTAACAATTTGGAGATGACATACCTAATATGTCACTGTAGTGGCAATGGAACCAAGTATTCTTTGGCAAAGGTGCAACAGAGAGAGAATAGATAAAAAGGAGCTCTGAAAGCAAGGGATGATAGAAACTATAGTCATTCTGAAACTCAATGCATGAGGAAGATCTGCAAACTACGTATTTCCAGTGTAAAGAATCAAACTGGCCGGGTGGGGAAATACTAATGTTTTGGAGACAAGTCACTTATTATACCTTTATTTTTCAAAAAAAAAATAATAAGTAGTATATGTCATAGCAAACAACCTAGAATGTCCATACGATGGGGGGAAACAACTCAGGGAGAAATGCTATCCTTTTTCCAGCCAGTATGTCAATGATTACATGCCCAGGTGCAGAGGGAGAGCTCTATACCATGGGGGATTGGGAAGGAGAGGTCTGATCTCTAGAGCGTCTGCATGTTTAGTGAATCTTTGTTTTGCTAATATTTTGATAATATCATTCTTTCAGTCTTTGGGTTAAATTACTTTTAGCTAGGTTTCCTCCTTTTTTTTTTTCCTTGAAGCTTAGTTGACTAGGTTTCCACCCTACACAATAAAAAAAATGCAGTCTTCTTCATGTATTTGTGAATTTGGTGTGAAAAATTCTTACTAACTAGATAAGTTAATTACATAATTATATCTATATATCTATATTGATATATTTATATATATATCAATGCTATTTTCACTTAAAAATATTTTAAAAACAATTTTGTGATCTCTATAGTTAAAATATAACATTCTTTTCTATAACTTAACAGTTTATGGATTGATAAGAAATTCTTCAACTCTAACTGTGGAGTGGATTTAAAGTTGCAGTAGTCCATTGACAACCTTACTGACTTCATTTACTTCACTATCACTACAAAGAAGAGTTGATACCTAGGTATAGCTGATGGCCCACGGCCTACTGTTAGTCGCAAAATCTTCTTTGGGAAGTTTTTAAAAAATCTGTTTTCTGGAATTTACAATTTACTGCCAAGGGACAATAGTTTGGAGACTGATGTATTGCATGTAAAGAATACGTAATTGTATTAAATGAACTTTCTTTGCCAAAGACATAAATAGTCAAAGGATAACATTTCTGAAGTTATTTTCAGCTGTTGAATTATTGGAAGATTCTGTAGTATTGCATATTGTAATTTGAACTGTGCACCATAAATCTTTAAAAAGAACGTATTTGTCTTTGCTCAGGTGACAGTGGAATGAATATGAAAAAGAAACGCAAGTATATTTTGCAAAATCAAGGGATGCACTGCTGAGCAAAACTTTGCCTGTTAGACTAATTAAGTAAAAATACCTATATATGGCTGCATCAAGTTCTACTAACATGCAGCTTAGGTCAAATTCGATAATATACCTGTGAATTCAAGTTGATGCCGTGGAATCAGGTTAAAGTGACTAGACTTTATTGAATTGTGGATTAAAATTAATGATCTCTATCTTTTCAGGAACTTTTTTCAGTGTTTTTATATACACTGTGACCAAGAGGATCTCAATACTCTTAGGGGAATATTGATGAAGTTTGAATAAACCCTGGTCAGACTTCTTCCTGGCTATCAACCCCTGACCTCCCTTTTCTTAGAACACTCTTTCTTTTGCCTTTTGAGATATAAATCTTCTTCCCTCCTCTGGCCATATTTATAACCCAGGAATGTCTTTTTCAAAGACCTGGGAGCCATCCATCAGAAGTGGAATCATCTAAGGAAATAGTGACCCTATATCCCAGTCTCCGTGGGAGGGTAACAGTTTATAAGGGGCAATTAGCAAACACTGATGGCTTAATAGCACTGCTAGCATCTTCCCTAATGTCTGCAGTATTCTTTCATTAGCTTACTCCAGGGTCATCCATCCAGCTTTTTGTTTCAGGGCAGTTGAGTTAAATCTCTCTTCCCTATTGCAATAGTATTGAATAAAGAATTCCTTGCCTGTTTAACTGTTTACAGTGCGATTTTTCTTTGGCAACTAAAGGAGCCCTCCTATTTCCACTTCAATAAATGCCTCCATAGCGCTAATGATTATGCTAACTTGGATGATCTCTTATGCTATGCATTCTTCCTTTCTCGTGTAAATTGATACATGTAATGGTTTTTAAAAGTGATTTGATTTCCAATTACATTTACATCAATTACTTAGTCACAGTTCAAAATTTTATTCCAGAGATTTTGAATAAATTTTTTTAAAGTTACTGCTTTGAGGAAATCAAAATGCCCATTCTGTGGGTGCATGGAATAACCTGAAGGAAATATCCTATGTTAACCTGTGGTCAGGAAGTTCAAAATTAAAGCTTTATCCAAGTGGAGTGCTATGGCTGTGTATTGCCAAAAGTCACACTGGTAGTGTGTGTGCCGAACTGCATGCCAGTCCTGAGTACAAACACTTACTTGGCTGATTTGGACTTTTAAGTTTCTTTCATGCCCTTAGTTCCCTTTCTAGATGAGTGCTAATAAACAAACAAACAAACAAACAAAAAAGGCCAGAATGCAGGCATTAAGAGGAAAAAAAAAAACAAGAAGTGTGGGCAAAAATAATTTTCAAACAATAGAATTTCCCTACATTTAAACAGAATGAAAAAAACAAGTGAAAATGAAAACTGATGTTTAAATTTCACACAAATTTATTATTTTAGTCATTTTTCTTTTTTGTTTTTTATTTTAATTATGTGTTTGTTTGTTTGTTTGTTTATTATTTATTTATTTTTCTTTTTTTTATGTTTATTTATTTTTGAGAGAAAGACAGAGAGCTATCAGGGGAGGGGCAGAGCAAGAGGGAGACACAGAATCTGAATCAGGCTCCAGGTTCTGAGCTGTCAGCACAGAGCCTAAGACAGGCTTGAACCCAGGAGCCAAGCCACAAGATCATGACCTAAATGGAAGTCAGACACTTGACCCTAACAAACTGAGCCACCCAGGTGCCCCACTTGTCATTTTTCTTAATGCAAATCTGCAGAAGTATATACTTTGATGAATGCCTTCAAAAGTTAAAATAAATTAAACCAGGTTAGTTGAAGAAAAGGAATGTCTTGGAATTAAAAATATCAATTTTTTTTGTTTGTTTAATTGGAAAATTCATAATTTAATTGCTACATAGTGAGTATTCAATAAATATTTCTAAAGTATTATTGTTATTTCTATTATCAATTATTAATTACAGATTGAGTTGTCATATAATAGAAGCCGAGTCTGAATTTTGTCTCTACTAATTACTTGCTTGGACAAGTTGCACATGCTCTCTGACTTCACTTTCTTTTTCTACAAGCACACATGCTTCTTTCCCATCCTTGTATTCAATATAGGATACAAAGCACTGAATCCTTTAGTCATAAGGGAGTTAAAAATAAAAATAACAATAAAATATTATTAAAAGCTCCTGATATTTCCTTTGCTTCCACTTTGGCAGGTATCACATGTATCTATCAATTCCTTTCCTTCTGTGCTCCAGGCCACACCCCTCAGGCTTTAGTGTGGAGCTAAGACCCTATGTAACAGGTAGGCTGGCCTCAGAGATTATCCTTCTTCTAACTATAAATAGTGGTACAACGAATTACATAACGCAGTACAGTCAGAGAAAAAGAGACAAAGAGAAAGAATGACACAGAGAAATTATTTTTAAAATATGTTATAGCTAAATTTTTTTGAATTTTTAGCATATTTTAGTGTTTCCATCATTGGATGAAAATAACTCACATACTTCATGCATACTTATATATTCTGGATTCATGGACACACAGACACACACACAGAACACACATGGACGTACTCAATGCTTTAGTAAATAAAATGACAAAAGGAGTAGTTTTAATAAAAGACATATGTCAATGTGAAATTTGGGACAAGGATTCTTTGACATTCTGAAGTCAGGACTCTCAGAGAATTGAGAGAAAGTAACAAGCTAATTGTGTGTTTCATGCACTAAGTACACTGTAAAGACTTGAAGCTGAACATTTCAGAATTGGACGGTATTATGATTTTTGTCCTAAAGTTGGAAAATTATTGCTGAAATACAGCAGTAACTTTGAAAAAGGAGAGAAATGTTAACAAAATATGAAATATACAAATATCAGAGTTATAAACGTATATGTATTGACCATATCTAGCCTTAAGGAGAACAGGGAATAACTGGAAAAGTAATGTTCCATAATTTACAACTTTACCATGACAAATATGGATGCTAAATCAATTTTTTATTCATACTATTGACTCTCAGGGTTCATATGAGATGCAGTACTTTCAATCAAAGAAGTATTACTTTAATATATGTGCAAATTAGTCAAATAAGTAATGCTATTACACTTTGACTTTTTGGTGAGCAAAATTTTTGTAAAGAGTTTTACATTTATATTAGACTATGTCTAATATACACTTAACATTTCTGTGGTAGAAATGGGTATAGAAGCAATGGCACACGTATACAAGACACAGGATTCCACCCCTATCCAAGTCAGTTTGTTTAGGAATAAATAGTTGGAAGGGCACCTGGGTGGCTCAGTAGGTTGAGCGTCTGACTTCGGCTCGGTTCATGATCTCATGGTTTGTGGGTTTGAGCCCCACGTTGGGCTCTGTGCTGACAGCTCGGAGCCTGGAGCCTGCTTCGGATTCTGTGTCTTTCTCTCTGTTCCTCCCCTGTTCTCTCTCCCTCAAAAGTAAATAAAGATTAAAAAAAAATTTTTTTAAAAGAAGGAAAAGGAGTAAATAGTTGGAGTCTCCAAAGTTAAGAGCTTGCAATATCTTCATGGCATACATTTTTAAAAACAGCATATTTGCTGGTGGTAACCACATGGGCAGAAGAGTGCAACAAAGCCCATTCTTTAGAAATAAGCAAGTGAGACAAATGGCTTAGAAATAATAGGCTAAGTAAATAACTCAAGTGAAAGTCTATTACACGTCTCTAAGCATCTTTTTTGGTAGTAAATAATTATAGGGTCTATATTTAACCATTCCACAGGAAAGTTTCATATATAATATCTTACAGAAAAATTATAAGGATATAACAATTTACCATCCAATCAGACATTGTTAGAGCTAATAAAGACCTTATAGGTCAAATATCCAATCAATTCGGGCTACAGTTAGGACAGTAATGTAGAGAGATTTAGGCTCAGATTAATATAAATACTTTTGAAAAATATAGAAAAACTAATAAGGCATGTGGATTCCTATTCCATTTATATCTTTAGTATACTATGCTGTCTCATTCACTCTGTGCTTCTGTGTATTTCTTGTTCGAAGCTAAATTTTATTGCTGCAGGAGACAGACTGGTTAAATAAAACATTGTTGAAAAGACTGGTGAAATGAAAAGTTGTGAGTGGCTGAGTCAGTTAAGTGTCAACTTCAGCTCAGGTCATGATCTTAGGGCTTGTGGGTTTGAGCCCCTCATGGGGATCTGTGCTGACAGCTCAGAGCCTGGAGCCTGCTTTGGGTCCTGTGTCTCCCTCTCTCTCTCTGCCCCTCCCCTGCTCATGCTCTCTCTCTCTGTCTCTCTCAAGAATAAATATACATTAAAAAAAAAAAGTTGTTGAAAGCAGTCAAAGAGTTTCACCCAGGAAGGTTGCTCAAAAGCAGATGGGAGTGCGTCAAGCAGTAAATCTAAGTTAAAAAATGGGCAGCAGGCTATTGATGAGATACTTTGGTCATTTTCGGTCTTACTACAGAGAAAACAAAACAAACACAGGATGCATATATATGAAAAAGAATAAGCATTCCTGAAGAACTACTTCTCTAAAGCAAATAGTTTTAAAGAACCAATTCTAGTTGTTTAAAGAAGAGTTAAGTAAGGTCAGTTCAAAGCACAACAACTGTAATTTGAAAAACCACAACAACATTTATAAATGGATTACTGAGAATGTGTCAGCAAACAGAAATGTGTCCTTTGCAAATTAAAGAACTTGGACTGCCATAAATAATGAATGCAACCCAATGCATACACTAATACTATATGAGCATGTTACTGTAAAATATTGAGGCAAAGCTTAATTTGAATAAAATATAAATATTTAAAAAATATGTAAAACATACTTTATAACGACACAGTGTTTTTTAAGAGCCATACATGAACTAGTCAGAATGATCGTATGGATTGATATAATAAAAATTTCACTGGCTTGGGGCACCTGGGTGGCTCAGTCAGTTGAATGTCAGACTCTGGCTCAGGTCATGATCTCATGGTTCATGGGTTCGAGCCCCACACCAGGCTCTGTGCTGACTGCTTGCTCAGAGCCTGGAACCTGCTTAGGATTCTGTGTCTCCTTCTTTCTCTGTCCCTCCCCCAACTCATGCTCTGTCTCACTCTGTCTATCAAAAGTAAATAAATGTTAAAAAAATTAAAAAAAAATTCACAGGCTTGTATGTCATGAAAACTATATTCTAAGCATACCTACACAACCAAATTGAGTAATCACTTGATTTCTACTAAATTTGGCTTTTTATTTGCCTACAAAAGAGACTTGTATATATTTGGTGCTCAATCTATACCAAAAAACACACGGGAGGCTGGATTTATGTTTCCCAAACAGTGTCCTGAGGAGCTCTATGGCACCTCAGAAAACTTACAGTGACACCATGTTATACTTAAATTTTATGGGAATAAAACACATCTTTTGCATACCATACAAATTAATATTATTATGTCCTTTGGACATAAGTACTTTAAAAAGGAAATACTTAGACATTTCTTTTGGCCAAGGAGGACCGTGAAAAAACTACTGAGGCACTAAGGGATTAAAAGGTTTCATTCGTGAAATATATTATTTTTGCAGTCTTGTTCAAATCCAAACCTGAATGACTAATAAAGAAGTGGATTTATTTGTTCGAAATGCACTATTTTTATTTTAAGTGGGAAGTTTGCATTTATTACTGAAGTTGGTAAATTAACACCTTGGTTTTCTATTCCTCAAGTAACAAGATTGAAATTGGTTTAAAATTATGAATATACATGTAGGAAAATATGTTTCAGGCATTAAGATGTAAGTCACATAGCTATATACAGGCAAAGAGTTAGTATGTTTATAGACATGAGCACACCAAATGTTATTGGTCAAGGTATCCCCAGTGCACATAGATGTAATCTAATTATTGCAAATGAAATTGTAAAATGAAAGGTAAAATGTCAACATATAGACATTGCATTGATTGTAGATGGCTGTGGGTAGTGTGGGCATTTAGAATATTAATTCTTTTGACCCATGGACACAGGCTAACTTTCCATTTACTTGTGTCTGTCTCAATTTCTTTCTTCAATAGAAGTTTTCAGTGTGTAAATATTGCACTTCGTCAGGTAAACTTATTCCTGAATATTTTATTATTTTTGACCTTGTTTTAAATGAGATTTTTAAAAGCTTCTTTTCATATAGTTCATTGTTAATGTATAGAAATCCCACTGATCTTTGTATATTAATTTTGTATGCTGCAATGTCACTGAATTCATTTATTAGTTCTAACAGTTTTTTGGTGGAGTCTGTAGTATTTCTATATATGAGGTCATGTCAAATGTAGACAGAGACAGTTTTACATTTTCCTTTACAATTTAAATGCCTTTTACTTCTTTTTCTTGGCTAATTGCTTCTATTTCTATGTTGAATAGGAGCGGTAACGAGGGTCATTCTTGTCTTGTTCTGGATTTTAAAGGGAAAGCTTTTTAGTTTTCACTGAATGATGTCTGGGCATATCACATAAGGTCTTTTTTATGCTGAAGTACATTCGTTTTCTATTAATGTGGTGTATCACACTTATTGATCTATAGGTGTTGAACCATCTTTGCATCCCAGGGTGAATGCCACTTGACCCTGGTGTATGATTTTCTTTCTAATGTGCCATTTAATTCAGTTTGCTATGTTTTATTGAGGACTTTTGTTTCCATATTCATCAGTGTTACGGTCAATAGTTTTCATTTCTTATGGTGACCTTGCCTGGTTTTGGTATCTGGGTGATGCTGGCTTTGTAAGATGACTTTTGGAGTGTCTTGTCCTCTCAATTGTGGAAGACTTTGAAAAGAATTGGCATTATTCTTTTTTAAATTTTTGGTATAATTCATCCACAAGGCTCTCTGCTCCTGGGCTTTTCTTTGTTGGGAGGTTTCTCATTACTAATTTGGTCTGCTTACTCCTATTGCTCTGTCCAGACATTCTATTTCTCCATGGTTCAATCTTGGTATGTTGTATATTTCTAGAAATTTATCCATTTCTTTTAGGTTACCCAATTTTGTAGTATCTAATGATTTACTATAGTCTCTTATGATCTGTTGTTTTCCTATACAGTAATGTCTCCACTTTTGATCATAATTTTATTTATTTGAGTCCTTTTCTTTTTTTCTTGGTTATTCTATTAAAGTTTTTTCAATTTTGTTTCAAGGGCTAGCTTTTAATTTTGTTGATGTTTTCTATTGTTTTTCTATTCTCTATCTCATTTATTTCTCCTCTAATCTTTATTGTTTCCTTCTTTTTGTTAACATCATGCTTAGTTTCCTCTTATTTTCTTAGTTCATTGATTATATTAGGTTGTTTATTTGAGATATGTCTTTCCCTAATGTATACATTTATAGGTATGAACTGTAGAGCAGTTAATAATTAAGTAGATTCTAAAACTTAAAGCTATTTGTATTTAATAAAGAAGGTATAAGGAATTAAAATAAAAGTAGAGAAAAAATAAATACTGTTCTGACCATGGGATAGGCCTAATACTTTTGATAACTGAAGGAAATATGAAGCCCAGTGGAAAAAAAATAATAAATGTAGAAGTATATTTTGGCCCCAATGTTAATTTTGGAGAATGATTTACAACTCTGTTCAAAGTAGCATGTCTTAGAGCAGAGTTATGCTAATGTTTCTGAGGAGTTTTTGAAAACATAAACTTGATGACAGAGGACAAGATTAAGTCTTATATCTTAGGCAGAGGCAGTTTCAAGACAGGTTCTCTATAGTCCGTTCATTTATAGAATAACATATTGACTAATATATTGACAGTTTAATTTAAAATTATCTCAGTGCTCTAAATGTTGCCAAAATTTAAATTCAGATTGACCCTACTCAAGACATCAATATACTTTATATATTTTCAATAATATTAAGGCACAACCTCAAAACCACATTAAAATTAAAGTCGCATGCAATACTGGGAAAATATCTTAAGCCTGTTATAGATGTTCTTAGTTGAAAGATTTTTTTAAAGGAAGATTGCAAAGCCTGTTTCAGTGATGGAGCTTCAAGAATTACAGAATAAACAACTGTGTAACTGTGTTTGTATCCTAGTTATAAAAGTAATTTTGTCATCAAGAGTGCATGTAGGCTTTGATGCTCGTGTTTAATCTCTGATAATAGGAGACAGAACATAAGAAAACATTTTATATTGAAATATACAATTTTGCCATATTTTTACATAGAGTTATATTTAAAAGAATATTCTACATGAGTAGTAACTATGGTATCTCAATATCACAGCCAATCCTGGAGAAACAACATAACTGAATCTGAAGGAGAAAGTGTTCTTTGCTGCTCACATGGAAGAAAGAATAGATTTTTTGAATTCAGAGATAAAAAACTTTTTATAAATATCTCAGTCCTTATGTTTTGAATGCTATAGTAGCAAAAGCAATGGTGACTTGGAACTCTTGCATTTGGCATATTCATTTTCAATGATCAAATTTTACTTATGATACTGGGATGAAAATATATAAGTTTAGAATATATATTTCCTACCTATTTTGGTTGAAAGTTATGTAAATCCATATGGTATTTGCACTGGGCAATGATAGTGGGTGGGAGGACTTTCCTTTCTTTTTCTTTTTTCTTTTGGAGGAGTTTCAAGTGTTTATTTATATTCTAGTTAGTTAACATATGGTGTAATATTAGTTTCAGGAGTAGAATTTAGTGATTCAGTGCTTACATATAACACCCAGTGCTCATCACAACATGTGCCCTTCTTAATACCCATCACCCATTTAATCCATCCCCCCATCCTCCTCTCCCCTCAAGCAACCTTGTTCTCTCTAGTTAGGAATCTATTTTATGGTTTGCCTCTCTCTCTCTTTTCTCCCCACTGTGTGCATCTAGTACGGTTCTTAAATTCCACATATGAGTTAAACCATATGTTTTCTGCCTTTCTCTGTCTGACTTATTTTGCCACTCTGGTAAACAGTATGGAGGTTCCTCAAAAAGTTAAAAATAAAACTATCCTACAATCCATTTATTTTTCAATATCTTGTTCTGTTATTTTCCCTTTGGAAATATTGTAAGACTATTAAGATTAAGGTTTAAAAAAATTATCTGATTATATTTTAATCAATGAGAGTAATGAGAGGTTATATAATTATTGTCAAAGACCTATGCAAATAATGGAAGACAGCTAGTTTTGATTGATATTCTAATTAAGTGTTCTGTAATAATTGTATTTACATTGTTCTTCAAAAATGAAAAAGAGTAGTCTATTATACCAACATTATAAATAATTCTACCTCAAAAGGATGAAGGCATAAATGAGCATGACATTCTTAAATAACTTCAAATCATTTGGAATGGCTACCTTAAACAGTGTGGGCTCTTAACAGAGGGCAAAATTTTAAAGGTTTAATGTAAGTTAGTTCTATAGTCTGCTTCCTATTTTTAAGTTAACATCATCACCATTTGTTTTCATTCAGCCTAAAATATGAAAATTATTATGAATACTTCCTTGTATTTTCCTAATTTTGGTTTTATTATATAAAGACTTTATGTGTAATTGTTGATTAACATTTGTATTAGCAGCATAAACTATAATAGTGCCACTGAACAGATATACTACTCCCATATCTACCATATGATACTCGATCATTCCTGACTTTATTTCTATTTCCTTATATTCTAGTACATATTCTTCTTTCTCCCTAGGACTATTGAGTTAGCTCTGCCTATACTTATTGATCTCTGGCTATTATAAAATCAATGAGTCCTACACATTACTACTGGCAAAATCTTTCTTGAATATAGTTCTGATCATGCCATAGTCTTTAGGAAAAAATTTCAATAACTTGCATTTTTTGCCCACCAACAAAATAATCTACAATCTGTTTTATAGCTGTTTTCCAATAAATATAATTTAATATAATCTAATAATATCTTAAGATAATAAGAATAATAATCCTACAGGAATATTGACCTGTGTAGGGAACCTATACTGCAGAAATTCTATAATATAGGATTCTATACATGCAAATAATAGCTCATGATAAAATAATAATAATAATAATAATATAATACAATTGACACTAGAACAACATAAGTTTGAACTGCATGGGTTCATTTACATATGAAGTTTTGCATAGTATTATAAATATATTTTCTCTTCCTTAAGATTTTCTTTTTTTTTTTTTTTTTTTAATTTTTTTTTTTTCAACGTTTTATTTTTATTTTTGGGACAGAGAGAGACAGAGCATGAACGGGGGAGGGGCAGAGAGAGAGGGAGACACAGAATCGGAAACAGGCTCCAGGCTCTGAGCCATCCGCCCAGAGCCCGACGCGGGGCTCGAACTCACGGACCGCGAGATCGTGACCTGGCTGAAGTCGGACGCTTAACCGACTGCGCCACCCAGGCGCCCCTCCTTAAGATTTTCTTAATAGCATTTTGTTTTCTCTAACTTACTTTATTGTAAGAATACACTACATAATGCATATATACAATATGGGTTAAATGACTATGCTATTAGTAACACTTTCAGTCATCAGTATGTTATTAGTAGTTAAGGTTTGGAGGAGTTAAAGGTCATACATGGATTTTTACCTGTATGGGGGGTCAGACCGCTAATTTCTGCATTGTTCAGGGCTCAATTGTATCTTATTTTACAAACATTACGCTTGCCGTTCTCCTAAATTAAAACCCCAATGCCTTTGTTTGCTATTCGTTTGCCTAGTCCAGACACCCACCTCACAGCCATAATAATCCATCAAAATTCTATAAATCAGGATGTTCTGTAGTTGATCCAAAGCATAGGCTACTAACAGTCATTTTAATAGACAACTGTACACTCTAGACTGAGTACAAAAATTGATACTACCAAATAATTTTAGAGTGAACAAAAGCAGTCTGGACTCAAAACTTGAAGAAAGCTACCATCATGATATAATTGCACTTTTTTTTTTTTTTTGCCTTTCCTTGTAAAAGACACAGCCATAGCAACTATAGAAGACAACGGTTAAATCTCCAATAAAAAACCCAACATCTTTCTGCTCAGAAAAATCAGGCAGAGTCTGAAACAACCAGAGCTACTTGATATTGAAGGTATTTTGGAAGGAACAGTGTCAAAGAAGGGAAATGCTAAATTCTGAACACAAATTCTGCTCAATTTCTAGTAACCCTGAACCACATATATGTGAAGAAAATTAAAACCAAAGGTTACTACAAGTATTATACATTATGATGTTTGAGTATAATAAAGTTAAGTATCAGCAAAAAATTAATATAATTTAGAATATTATATATCAGAATCCCAACTCAATGACATATTTACATATCCAGTGCAAACTAAAAGCAGCTGACAAAAATAAATACATAAATAAATATAAAATAAAATAAATAAAATAATTTGGATGAAGAACCAGGAAACGATGAACACTTCTGAAGGGAAAAGACAACAGAGTTCAATATCAAAATAATTCAAATGATAGAATAATGGATTATCAGACCTGGACATTATAACAACCATTATAACTATGCTTATTTCATTAAAGAAAGATAAATTAGTAATGAATGAAAAGATAGAAAATCTCAGCAGAAAAATAGAATATATTATATTATTACATATACATATACCATATATATGTATATATTTGGATCTGTATATACATGCACACACACACAAAAAATGAAATATTAGAAATAAAAATATATGAAATTTTAAAGTAACCATGTGAACTCACCAAAGGACTAGAGATGTCAGTAAAGACATCTCTTGAAGACATATTAATAAAATTATCCAATTTTAAGAAAAATTTATAAGAAGACCTATAAACCAACTCTCAGGATCTGTGAGACCAATCAAAGATCAAACACATAGTTTATTTAAGCCCTAGAAAGAGGGGATAGAGAATGTGACCAAAACATATGGGAAGAAATAATGGTTCTAAACTTCCCAAATGTGGTAACAGACATTAAATTTGAGATTCAAAAAGTTCAAGAACCCTAAAACAGGATAATTATGAAATATATTTCAAGTATAAAAAAAGAAGAGTCAAACTGCTAAAAAAATGAACAAAATACCTCAATAAGAGGTATAGAACTATTCTATATTTACAGGGAAACAAAATCATCACATATTTTTCATGAGAAGCAATGGAAACTAGAAGACAGTGGAATAATATATTTCAAATGCTGAAAGAAAGAAAACAAGAACAAAGTACCTGTAAAGCACAATTTGATATCCAGAAAAAAAAGTTCTTAAAATAATAAATTAAAACAAAATTCACATAAGGAAAATTTGTGAACAAGGTTCACTACCAGACCCACAATAATAGATGTGGTGAAACAAATTATTCAGAGGAAGACAAATAATAGCAGAGTGAGACTCAGTTATTTAGAAAGGAATAATAATAATAGTAAGTATCTGAGAAATTGAAAAGTCAATTTTTCTCTTATCTTTTTAAAATGCATATGGCTGTTTAAAGGCAAACTCATATCTATGACTGGTGAGGATAAAAATGTATATAAATAAAATCCATATGCCAACTGTGTAAAAAGGATGGTGGAAAACAGAAATAAAAAGGACTATAAAGTTTCAAATTTTCTTTTTTTTTATATGAAATATTACAATGTTAACTATAAGTAGAATCAAATGTCATCAATGTACAGTGCAATCTCTAGAGCAACCACTGAATACAAAAGGTTAAAGCTAAAGGTGCACAAGTTTAAGAAAACAAAGTATTTTGGGGGCACCTGGGTGGCTCAGTTGGTTAAGTATCTGTCTCTTGAGTTTGGCTCAGGTCATGATCTCACACTTCCTGGGTTCACACCCCTTGTCAGGTTCTGCACTGACACTGTGGAGCCTGCTTGGGATTCTCTCTCTCTCCCTTTCTCTCTGCCCCTCCCCTGCTCACTCACTGTCTCTCAAAATAAGTAAACTTTGAAGAAAAAACAAAACTATCATTAAAAAGGTCGATAATCCAAAAGGACATGGAAGGGAAAAATTGAGAAACTAATCAATAAGCAAAATACACAGCAAAAAACTAATAACAAATATTAAGAAGAGCTCAAATCTAATCTTATTAATATTTACATTAAATGACAATGATAAAAATGTTTAAATAAGGCAATTAAAAGAATGGATTAAAAAAAAACAAGAGCCAAAACTTCTGCCAAAAATGCACATTTTTTCTTTTTTTTTTTTATTCTGAGAGAGAGACAGCATGAGTGGGGAGGGTAAGGGCAGAGAGATAGAGAGGGAGAGAGAGAATCTCAAGCAGGCTCTGCATGGTCAGCATACAGCCCAGTGTGGGACTTGATCTCATGAACCATGAGATCATTGACCTGAGCTGAAATCAAGACCTGGCCATTTAACTAATGGAGCCACCCAGGTGCCTCACGACTCACATTTATAATGTAAAGATACAAAGAGGTAGACAATAAACGTATATAAAAAGATATAGCAATAAAATTATATACTAAATAACAGAACAAGTTTTACCAAATTTAAAATAATTGAAATCATATTGAATATCTATTCTGACTGTAGCGATATGAAACTAGAAATCATTAATAAGAGGAACCTGGAAAATCTAAATATATAGAAATTAAACACACTATTAAAAAACCAATAGGCCAAAGAAGAAATAAAAAGATCAATCAAAAAGAAACTAAATTAAATTGGTACTATGGCCTACCAAAACTTATGGTATGCAGCCAAAGTAGTTGTAAGAGAAAAATTTATAATGATAAAAGTCTACATTACAAAAAGAGAAAGATCTCATATGAACAACCTAATTTTACTTCTCAAGGAACAAGAAAAAAAAATATATATATATATAAAGCCCAATTTAGCAGAAGAAAGGAAATAACACAGTTCAGAGCAGAAATAAATGAAACAGTGTCCACAAAGCAATAGAAAGATCAATGAAGCTTTGTGATAAGAGAAACAAAGGTAAGAAATCTATACTAGACTTACCAAGAAAATAAAGTTCTCAAATAATAAAACTATACATGAAGAGGAGACTTTACAATTTATACCACAGAAACACAAAAGATCATAAATGATTGTGAACAATTATAGGCCAACAAATGGGACAATCTAGAAGAAATGGGTAACAGGAACAAACTACCAAGTGTGAATCATATGGAAATAGAATATTTCAACCAACCAACAATGAATAAAGAGATTGAATTAGTAATAAAAAATGTCCCAACAAAGAAAAGCTCAGGACCAGATGGCCTTATGGACAAATTCTACCAAACATTTAAAGAAGATTTAACAACAATACTTCCCAAATTTTTCCAAAAAACTGAAGATTATGGAATATTCTCAAACTCATTTTATGAGATCAATATTACACTGCTACTAAAGTTAGATAACAACAAAAAGATTATGAAACTACAGGCCAATATCCCTGATAAATATAAATGAAAAAATTCACATACACCTAAACAAGCAAACAAACAAAAAACCTAGCAAATTGAATTCAACAGCACATTGAAAATATTATACACTATGATCTAGTGTGATATATACTTGGAATGCAAGAATGGTTCAACATACAAAAATCAATAAAAATATACATCACATAAATAGAATGAGAGACAAAAATCACACGATAGTCTCAACAGATATAGGAAATTATTTGACAATATACTACACCACTTTGGGAATGAAAACTTTCAACAAATTTGGAGTAGAAGAAACATACTTCAGCATAATAAAGGATTTATATGACAAACTCACGGCTAACATCCTATTCATTGGTGAAAAATTGAAAGTTTTCTCTATATAATCGGGAACAAGTCAAGAGTGGCAACTCTCAACATTCCTATTCAACATACACTTATAGTCCTGGCCAAAACAATGGGCAAGTAAGAGAAATAGGAGTCATCCAAATTAAAGGAAGAAGTAAAATTGCCTCTGTTTGCTGATGATCAACTCTTCAATATAGAAAATTCTAGATACTATCAAAAAGTCTTAGAATTAATAAAAAGTATCAGCAAAGTTCAGGATACAAATCAACGTAAAAAAACAGTTACATTTTTATATATTAACAATGAACTATCTGAAAAAGAAATAAAAATTATCCCATTTATGATAGTTTCAAAACTGGGATGCCTGGATGGCTTAATCAGTTAAGTGCCCGAGTCTTGATTTCAGTTCAGGTCATGATCTCACAGTTCATGATTCAAGCCCTGCATCAGGCTCTGTGCTGACAGTGTGGACCCTGCTTTGGATTCTCTCTCTCTCCCTCTTTCTGCCCCTCCCCTGCTCATGTTCACTCTCTCTCCCCCTCTCTCCTCTCTCAAAATAAATAAATAAACTTAAAAAAACTTGTTTTGAAACCAGTAAAATACTTAGGAATTAATTTAACAAAAGAAGTTAAATATCAACACAATAAAAACTATGAGACACTGATGAAAAAAATTAAAGAAGAGACAAATAAATAAAGATATTCAGTGTTCATAGTGTTCATGGATTAGAAGAGTTAATACTATTTTAATGTCTATACTACCCATTACCATCTATAAATTCACTGCAATACTTTCCAAAATTCCAATGGCATTTTTACCTAAATAGAAAGGAACATCCTAAAAGTCATACAGAATCTTAAAAGACCCAAAATAGCCCAAGCAATCTTGAGAAAAACAAAGCTGGAGATATCATGTTTCCTGATTTCAAACTGTATTACAACACCACAGTAGTCAAAACTGCATGGTACTGGGGAAAAAAAAAAAAAAAAAAACCTTCATAAGACCAATGGAACGGAACTGAGAGCATAGAAATAAACCCATGCTTGTATGGTTCACTAATATCGACAAAGGAGCCAAGACTACTCAACTGGGAAAAGGATAGTCTCTTCAATTAGTGAATGATATAGTGAAAACTAGATATTTACATGTAAAAAACAAAAAAGAAAAGAAAAAAAGAAAGAAACTAGACCCCTATCTTATACCATCCATCAAAATTAAATAGAAATGGATTGAAGACTTAAACATAAGGGGAGTCTGGGTGGCTCACTCAGTTAAGTGTCCAGCTCTTGATTTCAGCTCAGGTCATGATCTCACAGCTCATGAGATGAGCCTTGCATCAGGCTCTGTGCTAACAGTGCAGAGCTTGCTTGGGATTCTCCCTCTGCTCTCTCTCTGCCCCTCTCCCCATTCTCTCTTTCTCAAAATAAATATATGAACATTACAAAAAAGAGAGCATAACAATTCCTTAAAAAAAAAAAAAGACTTAAACATAATACCTGAAACCATAAAACTCCTAGAGGAAAATTTAGGGGAAAAACTGCTTGACATCGATTTTGGCAATGATTTTTTTGATGACATCAAAATCACAAACAAAAATAAAAAATAAATAAGTCAGGTTGTATCACACAAAGAATCTTCTGCACATAAAAAAGAAATAATAAAATGAAAAGTCAACCTACTGAATGGGAGAAAATGTTTGCAAACCACATATCTGATAAAAGATTTTATATATATATATATATATATATATATATATATATATATATATGTATATATATGGCTCACATTTCTCCCTATAAAGGAAAAACAAAAGCAAAAACAAAAACTTTGATTAAAAAATGCAAAAGACTTGAATAGACATTTTTTTTTCCAAAAAGGACTTACAAATAGCCAACAAGTACATGAAAATTATTCAACATCACTACTCACCAGAAAATGCAAATCAAAACAACACTGGGCTATCACTTCACACATGTTAGAATGGCTATTACCAAAAAGACAAGTGACAAATGTTTGAAAGGATGTGGAGAGCAGGCAATCTGTACACTATTGATGGGAATAATGGAAATGATGGAAAACATTATGGAGGTGTCTTGTTAAATTAAAAATAGAACTATCATTTGATTCAGTAATCCCACTTCTGGGTATATATCCAAAAATGATAAATTCACTATCTCAAAGAGATATTTATACTCCTATGTTCATTGCAGCAATATTCACAATAGCCAAGACATGGAAATATCCAAATAGTTGAATAGATAATGGAAATGTTGTATGCACATATGTATCATGAACATATATAATGTGATATAATTTGGCCATAAAAAAAGAAGATTCTGCCATTTTCTATAACACGAATGACCTGGAAGATATTATGCTAAGTGAAGTAAGCAAGACAAAGAGAGACAAATACTGCATGGTATTACTTGTATGTGGAATCTTTAAAGAAAAAATTGAATACATAGAAACAGAGGGTATAGTTTAGATATTTTGGTGGATAGTGCTTTCCAGTGGTTGGGGCGGGGGGTGGGAAACAGGCAAATGTTGGTCATAGGGTACAAACTTCCAGTTTTAAGATGAATAAATTTCAAGGATTTAACGTACAGCATGGTAACTATAGGTAACAATACTGTATTGCATATTTGATAGTTACTATGAGAAAAGAACAACAACAAAATGGTAATTATGTGAGGGAAGGGACATGCAAACTAAAGCTTACTGTGATAAACATTTTGCAATATATACGTGTATCAAATCTTTACAATGTAAGACCTTGAACTTACGCAGTGTTAAGTGTAAATTTTATCTCAATAAAGCTGAGAAAAGGGAGAGAAAAGAAAATTGCTTACAGACTGCTTTAAACTGTCAAGAAATTGAGTATCTTACATACAGAGAAAAAGAGATTGCCCTAGCAGATTCCTTACTAGATAAATCATTTTAAGCAGTTAAAATTCTCCTATTCACCTGCCCTAAAGGATATCCTCAAACCCAGTGATGGAAAGCTGAGTAAAGAATGTTAGCAGTACCTACATGTATATTAAAAAAAAAAGATGGATAGAATTCAAATTCTTTGTAAATAACAAATATTGGATCTGAAAGGTCTATAAGCCTTTAAAAATGATTAAACAAGAAACAAAATGTAAGGCACTACGAATAAATTGTGAAAAAAATTTAAATGACTATTATCCTGAAATTGTGAAAAGGAGGCACAAAATAATTAGAAAGAGCTTCTTAGTACAGAATTGGAAAAAATGTTTAATTTTCTGCTTTCTAAAATTAAACTGAGAGGACAGTCATTATTTCATTCCTGCAATTGATGACATATTCTGTTCTTTAACACCGAGTAGTGTCAGAGAGCAGAATGAAAAATATTCACAAATCTCCAAAATCCCTGCACAATAGCAAATAATGCATAACAAATGTTAGTAAACAGGTAAGAAAGGAATACAGTAGATGTATAAATTAAGTTCTAAACATATTAATTTTAAATACTGTAAATGGATAAAGTCTCTAATAAAAGACAAATCTCAGACTAACTGAAGAAAAATTTTCTAAAAAGAAAGTATTTAAAAAAAAAGAGCTCCCAAAATGGATTGGAAATAATTTTCCAGGCAAATATTTGAAAGTATAAATAAGAGAAGAAAAATTTAATTAAAACCAAAGAGTATTTTAAAACTTATAAAATGTAAAAGCCACAAAAAAAGAAAAAAAATTTTTTACATCCAAGTATAACTTAAAAACCTTTTTAGAATCACAAAGAGTAATTTTTTTTAAGAGAGAGAGATAGAGAGAGTGAGGGCAAGCAGGGGAGAGAGGCGGGGGGGGGGGAGAAAGAGAGATTGAGAGACACAGAAAGAGAGAGAGAGAGAATCCCAAGCAGGCTCCATACTCAGCACAGAGCCTGACTCGGGGCTCAATCCTTTGACCCTGGGATCATAACATGAGCCAAAATCAAGAGTAACACACGCAACTAACTGAGGCACTCAGGCACCCCACAAAGAACAATTTTTAAAACTTATAAGTTGGTTATATCATCTCAATATATAAGTATTACCTATCAAGGTTTAATTTTTTTTAACAGTTATTCATTTTTGAGACAGAGAGAGACAGAGTATGAACAGGGGAGGGTCAGAGAGAGAGGGAGACACAGAATCTGAAACAGGCTCCAGGCTCTGAGCTGTCAGCACAGAGCCCAACGTGGGGCTCGAACTCACGGACCGCGAGATCATGACCTGAGCTGAAGTTGGAGGCTTAACCAACTGAGCCACCCACGCGCCCCTATCAAGGTTTAAATAAAGATGTAAAAGAGGGTATAAATGATTGCAAAACCAATATTCAGTGAAACCAAATGCAAAATTATTGATAAATATGAAAGTTTTACTTTCATAAACCAATACGATCTCTGGTAGTCACAGTGTATTGCAACATGTTGCCCCGAGGTAGTCCACAAAAAAAGGCATTTATTCCTTAAAGTAATAGGTGGATTAAAAATAAATAAACAAAAGTACTTTGCTAAACTCTAACAAATCTAGCATGACAAATTAACTTCAATTTGTAGTAATTTAAAATAAAATTTTCTGATGAAAGAAAAATACATTGTAATAAAATATTAGAAAAATTGCATGAGGAAAAAAGGATAATTTAAAAATATGGTCAACAATAATTTTAAAAATATACAATAATAGAATTGATAATTGAGACAAAATGTTTTAAAAAGTAAAATTAGAATGATTACTTAAAAAACAAAAAAATATTGAATACCAAGTCTATTATACTAGATTTGAAAATCTGAATAAAATAGTTTTGAAAATGCAGTTTTTCATAAGTTGTCATGTTTATTTTGTATCATAAAATCTCCTCTATTATAAATTATTCATGAAAATGTCATAATTAAAACAAGAAGAGACGGTGAACTCCATAGGTCTCTCAAAATGGGAGAGATAAAAAATGAAATCTGACCAAATATCATACCCAGAAATTTCCTGGAGAATTCTGCCAAACCATTTCATAGAATGAATTATCCCCATGCTATGCTAATTATTTAGGTGCACAGAAAATGGTGAAAAACTCTTAGAGGGTACTTAGTGGTGAGTTCACATGGAGGACATGTCTGGACTATGAGTCCCTTGGGCACAGTCATACAGGTAAATCGTGTGTGTGTTCAGATGAATAATGCTAACATTGGATTTGTATCTTGCCACAGTGTTTTCTGATATGTCCCATTACAGCGGTGCAGGTCCCAGGAAAGATCCTATTAGATGATTCCTTCTGATATTTTTGTGATAAATAGGTGGTAAATAAACCACTTCAGTGAAACTAACTGCTTCTAAGTGGAAATGTTATTGAAATTCACATCCACTTTCCCAAGGGCTGAATTATTTCTGAAATATTTAGTGGAATGTGAAAATAATTCACAGATATCCATCAAAACCAACAATGATTGCCAGACTCCAGGTGATCTATAGATTAAGTAATAATCCCAGTCATAGATCTGGGAGTTCATGTGGAGGCTATTTCCAGACTCTGAACCTCTGAAAGCATATGCCCAGAGGTATAAATGAGATTGAATATATACAGCAATGTGAATGGGTTCAGAAGTAAAGTATTACATTGATAAGTATACCTGTGAGTCAAACCCTAAAATGATACAGTTGGCACTAGTCACAAGTGGTTATTGAGCACTTGAAATGCAGGTAGTAGTCCACATTACCATGACTAACAAATTTAAAACACACACCTATTTTTGTAGGCATACTAAGAAATGAAGTAGGGAAGGAAAGAAGGAAGGAAGGAAGGGAAAGAGGGAGGGAGGGAGGGAGGGGCAGAGAAAGAATACTTCATTAATAGCTTGTATATTGATTATATATTAAAATAATATTTTGGCTAACAAAACACACTGCTAAAATAAATTTTACCTGTTTATTATTTTACCTTTTAAATGCTGTTATTAGGCAAATTAAAATTGCACAAGTGACTCTCAGTATATTTCTATTGGACAGCAATGCATTAGAGGCATTTGTCTCTAAATCAGACATATTCTCAGGGTTTTTCAAATTTCTCTAGCTTCTCTGTCTCCTCATGCACATCTGGTCTGTATGCTATACATAGATTACCCTTTTAATTCCTTATTAATCCTTTGGTTTTCTGCTTTAAGTCTCAGGATTAGGTTGTTGGCTAGGCCAATAAGTAAGTATGTGATTTGTTTTGACTCCAAATAACATTATCCATACATGTGCATTATGGCCTAGTGGCAAGACAGAAATCAAACAAAAATCGAATTTAAGACTATGGATCAGAAATAGCAAAAGCTGTTGTTTCAAATATTTGAAATAAAATTCTAACAAGTACAACTGGGCCATATAACAAAAGATCTATCAAATGTTTTCCATGAAAATGGCTACATACAAGAAAATCTATTACAATTATGAAGTCAATGGAAAAACTAAAAATTGACTATATAATTAGTCATGAGAAATACATAAAATTCAATATGTATTTTTCGATAAAGGTATTAAGATTATAAGTAGCAGTTTTCTTTTCTTAGATAATACATTTATCTCAATGTTTTTTACATAATTAAAATCAAAAACTACAGTCATTTTCATAATATCAAAAATGAGGAATAAATAACACCTTTCTCATTTAATACTTAGCATAATATTAGTTATGGTTGCCAGTTAAGTAAGCGAAGAGATATAAACCAGACAAAAATTAGATCCAAATAGAGAAAAAATATTATTTGTGGATAACATAATGAAGAAATACAACTGAGGTATTTTAAGGTAAATGAATATTCAATAGCAGTATATATGTTAAATACAGAAATATCAATAGCTGTCCTAAATTTTGACAATAACTGCTTTCACTCCTCAAGTAAAAAAAAATATATATAAGAATGATTTTAGAAAAATTGTAAGAAACTTTGATAAAGAAACTAAAATTAAAAAGGTAAGAAAAGAGGAAAAACTGCCAAGAGCTGCATATAGGTCTTCAATAAATATTAAGTCATATCTACTTAGAATACATCTTATTCTAAAGATATAAATTATTTCCAAAATAATTTGTGTGTTTATGAAAATCTAATAAAATATCCACTTGTATTATTTTAAATGATATTAAAATTTCCCTGGCAGAGGACATGGAAGTGGGATAGTGAAAATAAATATGGTATTGAAAAGAATTAAGCAAAGATTTTCTTTACTAGATTTCAAAACACAAAGCCACAATAGTTAATTCGGTCTGTCTGGTAGAGATTACTATTTTTCCTTCCAAAAATTATTCTCTGATTCTCCTTTACACCAAGAATTTTACTTAGGTACATGGTTGTTCAGTTTTTCTCTATGGCTAGACCTATACCTGTGACTAGATTCTGGTTGATGAATTTTAAGCAGAAGTGGAACGTAAGGTTGTGGGTTGTATGCTTAAAAGGCAGGAAGCTTGACAGCTCTTCTTTGAAATAGTTGTCTTAGACTTTCAGTATGAAGCTGTTTGCTTGGGATAGCAGAGCAATAAAATAATGAGATTGGATGTCCAATATTATAGAGATGTCATATCAGCTCTGAGCTGCTTATGTAAGAACTATTATGCAAGTGAGCAGTAAATTTCCCTATTTTAAAAATCAGTATTATTTGGCATTTGTAACATGATACAGTATCTTAATTAATATCCTGTGACATTAAAAAATGAAATAGGTTAAGTCAAAAGTTAATACATGATAAAGACATAAGAGTGGGTAAGATATTCATTATATGGAATGGTGTTTTTAAAATAAGGTATTAGGCAAAATAAGAAAGTTGAGTGTATGTAGTTTTCATAAAACAACTAGATTTAAGTAACTAAATAATTAAACACAAAATATAAAACCAACAAGATAAAATATTGCAAAGATTCTTCAGCTATTGCGAGGATAGTTTTTCAAATTTTTTATTGTAAATACACAGAAAGATTTAATTATGAATATATATATATATATATGTCTTTGTAAAAATTAAAACTTGTTACATAAAAAAATAATATACAAAATTAAGGGAAGAAAAATACAAATGTCCCAGCAATCACTAATATTTTTGTATTTATAAAAATAGCTGTTTATTGTACTGGAATTCACATAAAAGGAGTCAGAATCTCTTTATACTCCACTATACATATAGAAATTACAATTTATAGTAATTTCAAGGACATATTTTGACCATTTCTTTTGGAATAAGCAAATAGTTCACATTAAAGATCATATGAAAATATTTCATAAATAGTGAGGAGGATTATGGGTTTTATGATTATCTAGGCAATATGAAAATCATATATATGTCACTTTAAGTTAAAAAAAGATCATATTTCGAAAGAAGAAAGGTCTCAAATCAATGACCTCAGCTTTTAATTTAGGAATGAGAAACAGAAGAGCAACTTAAATCCAAACCAAGTAGAGAAAAAGAAACAATAAAATCAAAACAGATAATCAATAAACTAGAAAACAGAAATATAGAGAAAAATCAATGAAAAATACTTCACTAATGATCAATAAAATTGATAAACTCTAGCTAGATTTCTTAGGAAAAAATTAAACTACCAATACTAGGAATAAGAAAAGTGATATTATCACTAAATTGTACACCTGAAAATAATATTACACTGTATGTTAACTAACTGGAATTTAAATCAAAACTTGAAAAGTATATTAAAAAAGAGAAAGATGAAATTTGTGATGAATGTATTTACTGTCTTCATTATGGTGATGATTTTATGGGTGTATATATGTATGTCAAAACATATCAAATTGCATGTTTTTAATATATACAGCTTATTATGTCGGTTATACTATCAATAAAGCTCTTAAAACAAAACAAAAAAAATCATATAATGTTGGAAATAGAACTTCAAGATGGTTTTATTGTTTTTAGGAAAGAAAAAACAAAATGGTAAATGTGTGCACAGTTTATGTTTGCTCATAAAATATGTAATTTATTTGTTTATATAAATAAAATTGACATTGTATATATTACATTTTACCATTTAACATTAAGTATTCCTCTGGATGTTTATAAATCTCCTGACATATTAAAAAAGTCAATATGTATAGAATTTCATTATTTTCCCACCAGTGCATTATGGTTCTTCATATTTAAGCTAGGTGAGTAAAGATTGAAAACTAACTTTTTACCAACAGATTTTTAGAATAGGTAAGTTTACTAACTTGCAAGACATTTTCTCTATTGATAATGTCTATTTGCTCAAAACTAGGATATAACTGAAATTGATACATTCTTAAGATGGATATTGAAATTACTATCCATATTATCAGTAGCAAACGTTGTTTTTGAGAGTAAATGTCAATATTTTTCCAATAGACATAACACTAGGAAATGTCAAGTGTTTAACATGCTTCAAGGCCAATGTGTTAAAAAACTTATCTTACCATACTTAAAACTAACTGGGAGCAAATTTCATTGCTTTTTAAAGGGACATAAAAAGTTAGAAAGATGATCAGGAATTTCTTTTCAATAGAACAGAGAGCTAATACAGACTACTGTAATTCAAGTTAGAGGTTCAAGTATTAACATCTGTTCTTAAACCAATATCTACTCTGGTCCTGTTCAAGAAGTATTTGATGAATAAATAGAAGACTCAAGTGCAGGAGTGGGTAAGAGAGGAACGAAGTGGGAGTAAGGTGGATTTTTTTTTTCCTGATGTTTATGTATGTATTTTGAGAGAGAGCACGTGCAAGCGGGAGAGGGGCAGAGAAAGCAGGACAGAGAGAATCCAAAGCAGGCTCCGCTCTGTCAGCTCAGACCCCCATGCAGGGCTCTTTCTCAGGAACCATGGGATCATGGTCTGATCCGCAGTCAAGAGTCTGGTGCTTAACTGACTGAGCCACCCAGGTGCCCCAAGGTGGTTATTCTTTTAATGACCATGTAGAGATTCACTAAGAACTAGTGAATTTAAATTTGGCTCTATTTTTTTTTAAGTTTCTATTTATTTTTAGAGAGAGAGAGAGAGAAAGAGAGAGAGCAAGTGAGCACACAAGTTGGGGGGGGGCGGACAGAGAGAGAGGGAGAGAGAATCTCAAGCAGGCTCCCGACTGTCAGTGAAGAGCCCAGTGCAGGTCTCAAACTCACAAACCAGGAGATCATGACCCCAGCGGAAATCAAGAGTCAGTTGCTTATCTGACTAGGCCACCCACGTGCCCCAGCTCTATTTTTAACATAATAGTAACACTAGTAACCAGCCAATATGTGCTATCTTTGCTTGTTTAGTGAGGAGCCGTGAAAGCTTTGTGGTAGAAACCAGTAGAACCTAACTGGTCATATTCTCCCAAATGGCATTTGGATTAGTTAAAATTTGTGTCAGAACATCTCATCATTTACCTCCTGGGGGAAAACCTTTTGAGTTAATACAAAATATAATATAATTTTCCTTTAAATTAAATTTCAAACGTCATGGATTGCAAGGGAGATAATCCAAGGGCATAAGTAATTCAAGAAAATATAATGACTTGGTCCAAAATCTCTAAAAATTGCATATTTTTTGAAAAATTCTGAGCAACAAGTAAGTCAAAGCCAGTGTTCACTAGCAAGGATTTTCTTGAATTGTCCTAGAGTTGGTTTCTTTGAACATAATTCTAATTAACAGTATTTCTATCTGGATGTTAATGATGAATGAAAAAAATAGGCACATTATTTTTCTTGTTAGAAGTATATTATCTGATATTTTATTTTAGATAGTTATTTTTATCAATTACACTCTTCCAAAATCTGATGCAATTGTATTTACAAACTTAGAGAAATACTTATTAAATAATTTCTAAGGCCACCAAGAGTACATTATCCAAGTGAATGGGTAAGGTAGGATAAAATAATATAACTAAAAAATCATAAACAGCAATGAAAAAATAATGGCAAGCCTACTTTAGGATGCATTCCCCCCACTTCTTTTCTTTTATGTAAAGTTTATAATAATTCATCAGTCTTTTTTTTCATAATACAAATCTATCAGAAAAAAAAGATATTGTGCATTTAAAACAGTGCTGACTATACTGCAAATAATTCATGTATTTTTATTAACAAATTCTGCTGTGTAAGTAATTACTATATGTAGGTTTTTATCCATTAAAAAGAATACAATAGATGTCATATTTCATATCATTGATTCATCTAAGAATATATGGATTTTTATCGGCAACCCAATGTATGTTAGTAAAAATCACAGCACTCAATGTTGCAAAATCAAGATGGAAGGGAAGTCAATGGGAAAAAGAGAACTATGATTTACTCGTTGGATTAGGGTCAACACTTCCAGTACCGATTTTCTGGGCATATGCCATCAGATTATCAAAATCATCCACTTAAATTAGAGTGGAGAATAAATATCTATGATCACACAACTCATATGAAATAGAGCTGAGATTCAAACCTACATTTATCAAATTTCATATTCTCTTTTTCTCAGTGGCATAGTATATATATTAAGGATACACACACACACACACACACATATATGCTATATATATATATATAGTGCATATATATATATATATATATATAGTGCATATATATATATATATGTTATTTTTTAAATTCTGCACTATTAACCAAATTTATTTTATAGAAAATTGAGAGGTGTTCTATCTTGCAGTTTATTTGTTTTAATTTGTACATTCAGTGCTAGCTTTCAGTACTATATTTATTTGAAGATTTTATCAAAGACATTTTTAACCACTTGTCAATTTTATGAAAAATATTTTAGTTCAAAGTAAAATTACATGGACTTTAGTCTTCTTACCATGTGATGTTAAAAAACAAAGGCAACCAAAAAGTAATGAGTCATCTGCCTCAATAATGTACAACCCCCACATTTCTTTTATACGATACTCCATAAATTGTATGTTGTTTGTGTTATTCTGAACTTCAAACCCAGACACATCATGAATTGTCTTTCAAATATTAATAAACTTCTTTTATTTTTTTTTTGAGAAAGCCACGTAGATACCCAAAATTCACTGGATTGTTTTGAAAATACTTGAACTTTTGCAGATCTCTTTAGAGAATTAACTTGGAGCCACAATACACTACCACTTGTTTATTATTCACTTATTCAATAATTCACTCATTCAACAAATAGCTAAGTACCTTCTATGTAACAAGTACTGTTCTAAGAACTGGACATATAGCAATTTAAAAAAATATGATAATATTCTCTCATGAAGTGTTCATTATAGTAGGGGGATAAAGGAGATAAATAAGTATGTGTTATATATATATATATATATATATATATATATATATAATATATACATATGTATATATATATAAGTATGTTATATGTGTGTGTGTGTGTGTGTGTGTGTGTGTGTGTGTGTATTCCACAGAGAAAAATAAGGCAAGGAAGAGATGTTGGCAGTAAAAGGGAGGGTGCTATTTAAATAATTTTGTAATGACCTCATTGAACAGACCCTGCAGCAGGAAAAAGAGGGTACCATGTGGTTTCTTGGAAAGTAATCATTCTTGACAGAAGAAACAAAATATCAAGTCATGATTGAATTTGGTATATTCTAAGGAAAGCAAGGATAATAGTGGATCAGAGGAGTGGGAGAGATCGGGAGAATTACAGGAAATGATGTCAGAGAATTTGAGGAGAAAGGGGAGGTGAAATTGGAACTTTCAGATTATATGGAGATTTGGATTTTACTGAGGAGATGGGGGAAGTAATTGGGAGACATTTCAGAACAGGGTGAAAAGATCTATATTGGATTTGGAAAGAGCTACTTTAGCTGCTGTGCTGTACCGCGAGTGCCAAAACAGGAAGAAGTAGGAGGCAGATGATGGTGGCTTGGCTGAAGGTAGTAGTGATACAGGGAGTGAGAAATTTTTAGATTCAAAAGTAGAGCTAATAAGAAATGCAAATAGATTGACTGTGGGACATTATATAGAGAGAAAATTCAAAGACTGCTCCAAGATTCCTCTCAAGCTATTTGGCCAGAGATATAAATTTGGGAATTGTAAGTACAGAGAGATGGAATGTAAAGTAATACAATTGGATTAAATCATGTGAAAGGTGCATAGAGTTAAAGAAGTGAAAAAGTCATAACACAGGGTTTTTGGTACATAATGTTTAAAAATCTAGGAAATTATTAGGAATTGGCATTTCCTATTTCAACTTTTTCTGTTTGGAATTGATAACCTTTTTCTTCCAAAGTGACTGGTCCTTTAGAACACTCAACACTTAACATTCCCTTCCAGCTTACATACAATGGTTCTTCAACACATTTCCTCTGTTTTTTTTTTTTAACATATTTTATTTTTAAAAATAGTATTGGATTTACAGAAAAATTGAGCAGATAGTACATAGAATTTTTATATACCTATCAGCCTAACATACAAACAGCTTCCCTGACTAGTAATATATTGCAGAACTGTAGTACAATTGTTAGAAAAAATTTGCTGACACTGACACATTATTATTAACTAAAGTCAGTAGTTTACATTAAATTTTGCTCTTTGTTTCTTATGATTCTTTGATCTTCAGAAAACACATGATGATATGTACCCACCATTACATTATCATGAATAATTGTTTCTAACTATTTTATCTTATTTTTAAAAATTTAAAGTATTTATTTAGTTTGAAAGACAGATAATGTGTGTGTGTAAGTGCATGTGGGCAGGAGAGGGGCAGAGAGAGAGGGTGAGAGAATCCCAAGTAGGCTCCATGCTGCCAGTGAAGATCCCATCATGGGGCTCTTTCCCACAAAATGTGAGATCATGACTTGAGCCGAAATTGAGTCAGATGCTTAAATGACTGACCCACCCAGTTGCCCCTCTAATTAATTATTTTAAGTTGTAATCTTTATTTCCTATTAGATTAAGTAATATATTAACCAACTATATGTAAAAAGCAGTAACAACACTAAAAATAACTGAATTTTCTTTAACCCCGAGTTTTGCTTTCTATTATAATCTTAATAGTAGAGGAAAATGTTAACTAAATAAGTGTGACTCAGGATTGGATATAGATGCTCCTTAAACTATGCTCATTGTTTATGGAGGTAAACTTTGATCAAATGTTGATAGTCCTATACACCTATATATCCCAATGTTTATATATTATAGTTCTGCCTATTAACTATGATGGGTGAATTTGCTTTAACTATTAAGTCATCCTCATTCATTAGACTGGGAATATTCTGATTATGAGTCTGTTATTGGGTATATGAGTAAGGAAAGCATTATAAATTTTCCTCTACTCCTAAAACATTAGACAAAGCACAAATCTGATGCTATCCATTAAAATTATTCTTTGTGAGAAGTTAATTTTCATAATTTTGAAGCAGCTTATAACAATTGATTCAAATAAAAAAGTAATTAAATTATAGAAATCTGAATCCTTTTTTTAATGTTTATTTAATTTTGAGAGAGATAGAAACAGAGCACAAACAGGGGTGGGGCAGAGAGAGGAGACACAGGATCCCAAGCAGACTCCAGGCTCTGAGCTGTCAGCACAGAGCCAGACACAGGAACTCAAATTCACGAACTGCAAGATCGTTACCTGAACCGATGTCGGACGCCCAACCAACTGAGCCACCTGGGTGACCCTAGAAATCTGAATCTTAAAAAGAAAATTTTTTTCCAATTGTTCTCACTTATTCTGCCTAGGTCAGACAATATTGTCCTCTTAATAAAAAAAGGAAAGAAAGAAAGAAAGAAAGAAAGAAAGAAAGGAAGGAAGGAAGGAAGGAAGGAAGGAAGGAAGGAAGGAAGGAAGGAAGGAAGAAAGAAAGAGAAAGAGAAAGGAAAGGAAAGGAAAGGAAAGGAAAGGAAAGGAAAGGAAAGGAAAGGAAAGGAAAGGAAAGAAAAAGCTATATTGCATCAATTACTGTTATGGACCTGTTATGAGTAAAGATGTACCTATTTTCTCATATCTGGCACTAAATAACATTACAGATATGAAAATAGGAAAATTTTCTCAGGAAGTCAATAGTGTGTGTGTGTGTGTGTGTGTGTGTGTGTGTGTGTATTGACTTCAACATATATATATTGAATATATATATATTGAAGTCAATAGTGTGTGTGTGTGTGTGTGTGTGTGTGTATATATATAGAATTTCTGAGAAAAATTTCCTATTTTCATATATATATACACACACACACACATACATATATATTTATACCTATATATGTGTGTATATATATATATATATATGTAAAATATGTTAATATTTTATAGCTTACAAATGATTTTTACCATAGGTAGCCATGAAAATTATAACGACATGGCAACAATGATTATTAAGAGTCCTTCATTATTATTATCTTTAAACACAAACACAAAACACTTAAAAAAATTAAAAATGTGGCTGGGGTGCTGGGTGACTCAGGTGGTTAAGTATCAGACTTTGGCTCAGGTCATGAACTCACAGTTTGCAAGTTTGAGCCCCACATCGGGTGAGCTCGAATCCCCCTTAGGGCTCCGTGCTGACAGTGTGGAGCCTATGCGGGATTCTCTCTTTCTTCTCTCTCTCCCTTTCTTTCTGCCCCTCATGGGAGTCTCTATCTCTCCCTCTCTCTCTCTGCCCCTCACTCACTCATGCTCTCTCTCAAAAATAAACTTTAAAAAACGCTAAATTGTTAATAAAAATGTGGCTTATGATCTTAAGAGTGCTCATTTAAGAAAATAAAGGAAATTTTTTCCTATGTTTCCCTTTTCCAGGTACATAAAGATTTTAATATTTATGACATCAGTTATGTTAAAATTTGAAAGCATGCCTTTAATCATTAATTCAAATCTGTTTAATGCGCTGATTATAAGTTCTTGAGATTTTTGATCTTCACCTTTTATAGGCATCATGTCTATCCCACCAACATAGTGGATGAGAGAATTGGTCCTAGATGTAAATAAAGGAGTTTTTTAAACTTGTTTTTTTGGGAGGGAATTGTCCTTTTTCTTTTTTTAATTTAAATTCTAGTATAGTTAACTTACAGTGTTATATTAGTTTTAGCTGTACCATATGATTCAAAAATTCTGTATGTTACTCATTGTTCATTGTGAGAAGTGTACTCTTAATCCCCTTCTCCTATTTCACCCTCCCCCCCCCCCCACCTACCTCCCATCTCGTAGACATTAGTTTGTTCTCTATAGTTAAGTCTGTTTTTTGGTTTGTCTCTTTTTTCCTTTGTTTGTTTTGTTTCTTAAATTCCACATATTAGTGAAGTTATATGGTATTTGTCTTTCTCTGACACTGGCATTATACTCTCTAGATCCATCATGTTGCTGCAAATGACAAGATTTCATTCTTTGGTATGGCTGAGTGATATTCCATTGCACGTATATACTACACCTTCTTTATGAATTCATCTATTGATGGACACTTGGGCTGTTTCCATAATTTGGCTATTGTAAATAATACTGCAATAAACATAGGGGTGCATATATCTTTTCTAATTAGTGCTTTCATAGTCTCTGGGTGAATGCTCAGTAGTGAAATATCTGGATATTATAGTAGTTGTACTTTTACATTTTTTTTGAGAAACCTCCATACTGTTTTGCACAATGGCTGCCCCAGTTTGCAACAATGCACGAGGGTTCCTTTTTCTCTGCATCCTTGCCAACACTTGTTTCTTGTGTTTTCTTGTGTTTCTGCCATTCTGACAGGTATGAGGTGATTTTTTAGAGTGTTTAAAAAAAAGCTGTCCTGACTCAGGTGGGAGGACTGGCTTAGTCAGTTCACCTATTTGAACAACTGATTAAGCCCACACCCAGTGACTTCCCTTCTAATGCTATCATACACCAGACTATTTTGCACCCACCCTAATCACCCTCAGAGTCTAGAATCTAACAACAATGAACAGAGCCTATGTTGCAGAGGCTGCAAAATTATTCAAATAAACCAATCCATAGGAAGCCCATGAACCTCACATGATTTGCCAACCCTAAGCTGCCCCCTATGGCTCTAGCTTGCTGTAGCCCTGCCTCCAGGTGCAACCCCCTGTGTGGTCTGGATTCAGCCTTCTCTCAAAGAGCTCTGTCTTTCATCTATTCAAATGTCATGGTATTGTGTCCTACCATCAAAAGAATCTTTAAATCCTAACATTAGACACCTAGCTTGAAGTTTTGGACCACTAATAATTGTGAGACTTCAGAACAAAGTATGTAGTTTTTATATATCTTTTTCATAATCCCTTCTCTGAGAGAGATTAATAAGTTCTTTCTCAAGTCTCTTATTATTTTTTTTTAAGTAGGCTTGATGCCCAGCAGGGAGCCCAACACAGGACTTGAACTCATCACCCTGAGATCAAGACCTGAGCTGAGATCAAGAGTAGTCACTTAACCAACTGAGCCACCCAGGTGCTCCAAGTCTCATTCTTCTACTCTTTGTGATTTACTTTATGATAAGCAGGTACTTCCAATTTTTCCATCAAAGCAATTGTATGATTCTGATGATGGAAGAAAATGAACAAATAACCTAAAGTCTTTACCATAATCAAAATTTCTTTGGGGGCACCTGGGTAGTTCAGTCTGTTGAGCATCCATCTCTTGATTTTTGGCTCAAGTCATGATCCCAGGGTCATGGGATCGAGCCCTGCATCAGGCTGTGTGTTGAGCATAGAGCCTGTTTAAGATTCTCCCTCTCTCTCTCTCTCCCTCCCTCCCTCCCTTTTCCCCCCTCTCCTCAACTTGTACTCTCTCTCTCTAAAATAAATTTTTAAAAAAGACCAATTTTTTTGGAATAAAATCTTAAAATAATGAGAATTTATGATATTTCCCCATTACATAGCATTTAAAATTACTTAAGTTTTGATTTCACAGTCATATAAAATTGATTCCTCATAAAACAACACCAGTGTAATCTAGGACTTCGATTAGCTCTCAGGAATATTATAAAAAAAAACCTGTCAGTGGTATGGATTCACCTTATTGAGCAAAGTCCTTTATCCATCCTCTCGCTTTCCCTTTAAAATATCTTGTGTAATGTTATCAAAAGTATCAAACCAACAAAGATGGAAAGGCTATATACACCTTGTTATTGCGCATTAACTGAGTTAGTGTAGACAGAAAGCTTTGGTCCTCAAAATTATGCTGATATCAATATTGTATATAAGCTTCAATAGAAGCAGCCCTTTGTTGTGAATCGCACAAAAAGCAACACAGATTTATTGAAAACCTTAATCTACCCATAGTGTGTTTAGGATCAACATTTTATTAATATGGCTTTGTATCAGTTTCAGTTTGGCTTCTGAAAAGTCTTTACCACATGTATTTGGATGGTAATCTCATATAAAAGCTTGGAACATGTTTTCCATTTAAGTACTTTAAATTCAAATACACTGCTTAATATCCCTGTGCCCTTCAATTTCCAAGAACTCATTACTTAAAGTATTGATAGATAATGGGAGCCAGAATAAAATAAGGACACAATGAAGAGATAATTCTGATTCTTAAACTGACTTATAGAAAGAGAACTGGCCAGAGTCCAATGCTATATTCATGCTATGCGATATTTTACCTATGATTGAAGAGCTTGGATACCTAACATAAAAAGAAATGAAGACCTCTCCATAAAGAGCAGGATAGCCAGTCAGAGCAAATGTGCACACACACACACACACACAGACTTGTGTGCGTGCACACTGCAAAATTAGAATGTTATATGGATAAAGAAAGTCCTAAAAGCAGATGAGTTCAAATTATAACTTATTTTTCCTTTGAGAGTTTTTTAAATTAATTTCAGGAAATTAAAAATTTGACTCTTTTATAAAATTTATTGTGAAAACTTTCAGAATATATGAGTTTACTATAGTAACATTTTATTTCCTGTATAGTAAACTATTTCAATTGGTTTCAATATTTCAACAGACTAGGTTGAAAAGTTTTAATATTTAAGACTTATTTCCTAGTTTTGTTTTTTTTCTGAAACCCCCTATGAAAATCACAGCAGACTACATGATCTCCCTGAGGATCTCCACAGATGTCCTATCCCTAAGTTTTCCCACAAACCCCCACACACTTCCTCTCCTGCCCTTCCTTTTGCAAAGCATATGTCATTACCATTACACCTGCCTGATAAAATTCTAGTCTTATTTATCTATTTATTTATTTGTTTTCCAAAACATTGTCTTCCATGAAAAGCTCCTTTCATCTCATAAGATTAACTACACCATCTGTCCTAGTACCAGGCACATAGTATGAAGTCAGTGAATCACTGTTTAATCAATGAATGAATTCATTCCATGGATTTTGTTCATGATAAAGTAAGGAACTTAAAATAGAGGACTGAATTGTGATTTAAGGTATATATTCACAATTGTCTCCAATGTACGTGAATATTGAAGGCTGTGGTTGTGATACTGTTTGTTTCCTATTTTACCAGTGGCAAGGAGATTATGACGATCAGTCTTAACAGATATGCTTTATGACAACTGGCATTTCATTGGACTATTCAGAGCTTTAATGTGTCCCTCATCTTTTTAATAATCTTACATATAACTAGAAAATATTTAAATTTATATCTTATTCTAAACATCTGTGTACTTATGCTATCATAATTTATTTGATTTCAAGTTAGAAAAAATGATATGAGTTAAAAAAGGAATTACAATTAAGATAATTATAATTATCTTATTATATAATTATATTATATAATTATATTATAATTATAATTAAGATAATTATAAAATTATATTATATAATTATATTATAATTAATTAAGGTAATTATAATTTGTTCAAATGATATTGTACTCAAATTCCTGTGAATATAAACTATAAGTTATTGACCTGTTTATCATTTTTGACAAACAAGTGATTAAATGTATTAACCTGAAGTGATGAACAGCACCACATCATTACTGATCAAATTTTCTATTTAAAATTATGGGTTTTTCAAGTATAAAATTATTTGAGAATTATTTGAGAATTATTTGAGAATCTAATCATCATCAGCCTGGGTGGCTCAGTCGGTTAAGCGTCTGACTTCGACTTAGGCCACAATCTCACGTCTGTGAGTTCGAGTCCCACGTGGGGCTCTGGGCTGATGGCTGGGAGCCTGGAGCCTACTTCCGATTCTGTGTCTCCCTCTCTCTCTGCCCCTCCCCCCGTTCATGTTCTGTCTCTCTCTGTCTCAAAAATAAATAAACATTAAAAAAAAAGAAAGAGTAATATCTAATTATCATCTTTATCACCTACCTATACACCTATCTAATCTAACATCTATCATGTAGCCCATTTATACCTTAATTTTAAACTCAAATGCTTCAGACAGATTATAGAGAAAAACAATTATCAATCGCTCTCAATATCAAACTCTTCCAGGAATAATATAGTTGCCATGTTTCTTAATAATTTCTTGAATATTATAAACAACTTGAATTATATTTTTTCTGTTTCATGTGTCTATTACATATTTTTATTTCCTTATGAACGTGATTTTACATAACGCAATTTGCACATATTTTAAAACAAATATCAAATTTTCTTATAGATTATTTAATAGGAAAAATAGCATGTTTATTTCTGAACACCAATCTTTTGGGTCTAGTGAAATATTTAATTTACAACAAATTAAACAGTTTACTATTAAAATCCATGCTGCATTTCTGTAAAATATTTATAATTCAACATTTGACATCTTGCATTATTTACTCCATCTTTTGATTTTCGTAAATTCCTACAATTTCTTTTTATATTATTCTATTTGGAGAATATATGCGTTTGTAATGCATTTTGCATTTTTGTCATTTCTTTTTTCTTTTACATATTTGTATATACACTCCTTTTATTTCACTTCCTACCACCTTACCATTCCATTGTAAATAAAATGTCTAATTTCAAAACTCCCTACTTCCTCATATCCATGTTGACACTGAATATATTCTAATTAGTTACTTGCAAGGTGACAGGTTTGGGTGATATAAAATATCCTTTTTTTAAATTTTTTGTTAATTTTTATTTATTTTTGAGAGAGAAAGAGAGAGATGGAGAGAGACGGAGAGAGACAGGGAGAGAGAGAGAGAGAGGGAGAGAGAGAGCATGAGAGGCCAAGGGGCAGAGAGAGGAGGAGACATAGACTCCAAAGCAGGCTCCAGGCTCTGAGCTGTGAGCACAGAGCCCGACGTGGGGCTCGAACTATGGAGTGCAAGATCATGACCTAAGCCAAAGTCAGAGGCTTAACTCACTGAGCCACCTAAGCACCCTGGGGGTATAAAATATCTTAATACTCGTCATATTTTACTTGGACATTTATTTGTTACATTTACTATTTTCTATGTAGTCCCTATTATCCCAGAAGAGTTACCAATATTTAGATACTTGATAGATTTAAATATTCTAGCTATAGTGAAGCAAAATCATCAATTTTTCAGTATAGTCAAACCCATAACAGAATAAAATAAATATTCATATGTTTATTAACATAATTACTTCAGTAGTCAATCTTGGACTTGAACTGAGGCAAATCATCATATGATAAAATAAAATATAGAAAAATAAGTGAAAAGACACTGATAAAAGAGGAAATGTCAAACAAATAATGATAATGCTTTCCCTTTAATTAATGAAATATTTACTTCATTCCATTAATTAAAATGATAGACAATATATACAAATTTGTATATAGGAACATATACAAATAGAAAAGCTATTTGAGAAGCCAAAACCCAAGATGGGAACTGGGGGAATATTTTAAAGAATATGATAAAATACTACTTAATCTCATTAATAGGCCCTTCTTTAATAAGAAGAGTTATTTTATCTCATGCTCATAAGCTCTATCCCTCTGATAGTATTAACCATATACACCATAATTTTGAATCTGTACCCTAAGGTTCTTTAACCTTAAGGTTATTACTCTCTTTGGTAATGTTTTTTTTTTCCTCTGAAGACTTTAAACTTATTTAAGAATAAACAGCTCAACACATTATAAGAATTCCATTTTTTAATTACTGTTTAATACATTTCTCCTTATCCAGGGACCAATGAACATACTGTATTTCACGCATTTCTTTCTAAGCTTTACAATCCATTTTAAAATTTCTGTTTATGTTTGTAAATAAATGAGGCAAAAAGAGCCTCTAATAGTCTCCTTTTAAACAACTGTGACCCAACACCCCTGTTGAGTGAAATAAATTGAAAGGATGTGATTAGTTCTTAGTTAATCCTTTAATTATTTGAAAAAAGTTCATTGAGGTAGTTAGTATTCCTAAAATTGACTTACAAGAACAGCTATACTGGATCAGTACTTTTGTTAATTACTAGTTAATTGATTATTTAATGTATATTTATTGTGTTGAAAAATGATAAGAATTGGTTTCATATGTGCCTATATTTCTCTCCTTTTACCTTCTTTAAATTTTTTCACAAGTATTTACTTACTAGTCTGTGAGTACCTCTCTTAAGTCTAAATGTGGTACTTTTAAAACCATTTAAAATGTTGATACCTATCAGTAAATTATCTTTCATTCATGAAGCAATTCAAATCATGCTGTTTATGCCTTGAGGAATTATCCAACCTTTTGGTATCTCTTACTTTGAAAGTATATTTTTATTTGTTTTCAGGTTACAATTTGATATAGTGTAGCAGATATTCATGGTTTACAAAACAGAACATACTGTAACTAGGAAACTGTTGGCAATATTTTAAATAATTGCCTAAAACCCTCATAAGCATAACTTTAGATTAATAGGGAAAAAAACCAAAGTAACTGTTTCTTCAAGAGATAGTTGATTTCCTGGTTGTTTTTTTTTTTTTTTTTTTTTTTTTTTGCTTTTATAGATAAGAATCAGAAATTTATATAAGTATATAAATAAATATGAGTGTTTGGGAACAAAATATTTGTCTGATTTTTAGTACTGTATTAAGGTCAATATGGCATGTGCTTTGGTGTTGAGTTTGATAAGTCATCTACAACAATTGTTAACACAATCATCTATCGAAATGTAGAAGAGTTTATGCTATTTGAAATTTATCTTATCTCAAAAATATTAGATTTTTATATGAAATAAGTATTATGTTTTTCAAATAACTAGTAGATTCTGAGATAAATGTCACTTTTTTAAATTCCTTGATCACTGAGGATAAGAACTCATGGCTACTTATACCGAAAAGAGAAAGCCAACAATTAAGAGGTTGTAGACTGCTGTTTTTGTATGAGACTAACCATTACACACTGAAAAAGTAATTCTGTGAGTTGATCGATGTGTTAACTAACCTTATTGTGGTCATCATTTTGCAGTATACATGTGTATCAAATATACACATTCTGTAATATACATGTGATTTGATACACAAATCATTACAGTATACTCCTTAAACTTATATGATGTTATATATCAATTATATACCAATAAAGCTAGGGGAAACTCTCAAAAATTTGTAATGTCACATATCAATTCTGTTTGTACATAATTCCCCAAAGCAAATCAAATAGCAAAATTTGCAATTAAGTAATCAGCAGGTATAATCTTTTCTAAAGGAAAGGACAGAGAATATTTACCAGCAGAAATAAAATAGATTACAAGATTTCTAATTCGATTGTGGTTAAAGGAATATAGATTATATTATATTTATATCTTGAAAGAGATGAAATTTGTAATCAATAATTTATTTCAATGACATGAATTTGCACTTATAGGTATAGATATTATATGGGTGTTAAATTAACTAGATGAAATCTCACATAACCTTGCTATATTCATCTATCATGTTTTGAAATGTGTATCAAAATATGACATACTATTTGGATTTTCCCAATTTATAATGAAATTATGACATTTTTTGCATTATATATGTGTGTATATGTAGAGGCCATATTTGTTGATGTCTAAAACATATGCACTTATTTTTTTAACTTTTTTTTATGTTTATTTTTGAGAGAGAGACAGAGACAGGGAGACAGAGAGACAGAGAGACAGAGAGCAAGCAAGGGGAGGGCAGAGAGAGAGGGAGACACAGAATCTGTGCACGCTGTAGCACGCTCCAGGCTGTGAGCTGTCAGCACAGAGCCCAATGTGGGCTCCAACTCATGGACTGTGAGATCATGACCCGAGCTGAAGTCAGACACTTAACTCTGAGTCACCCGGGAACCCCCATATACACTTATTTCTATCATAAATTGTTGTGTTTTAAAAATACCCTTTTTAAAAATTGTTTTCATTTTTTCTTGCTATTTTTTATTTACTTTTATTTAGATACTATCTTGTTTGTTTGCTTTAAGTTTTTTTTCAAATTCCAGTCACTTAATATATAGTGTAATATTAGTTTCAGGAGTAGAATTTAGTGATTCATCACTTAACGTACAACAACCAGTACTCATCACAAGTACTTTCCTTAGTGCCCATTACCATTTATCACATCACCCCACCCACCTCCCCTCCACAGTTTGTTTTCTATACTTAAGCATCTTTTTATTGTTTGTCCCTCTCGTCTTTTTCCCCCACCTTGTTCATCTGTGTTGTTTCTCAAATTCCATGTATGAGTGAAATCACACGGTACTTGTCTTTCTCTGATTGACTTATTTCACTTAGCATAATACACTCTCGCTCCATCCATGTTATTGCAAATGGCAAGATTTCATTCTGTTTTTATGGCTGAGTAATATTCCATTGTATACATATACCACAACTTCTTTAACTATTCGTCAATCGATGGACATTTTGGCTATTTCCATAAATTGGCTATTGTTGATAGTGCTGCTGTAAACATCAGTGTGCATGTATCCCTTCAAATCATTATTTTTGTATCCTCTGGAATAAACAATCCTAAAATTTGTATGGAACCACAAAATACTCAAATAGCCAAAGCAATCTTGAAAAGGAAAAGCAATGTTGGGGGCATCACAATTCTGGACTTCAAGTTGTGTTACAAAGCTGTAATCATCAGATAGTTATGGTGCTGGAACAAGAACTGACACATAGAGGGGCACCTGGGTGGCTCAGTCAGTTAAGCATCTGACTTCAGCTCAGGTCATGATCTCATTGTTTGTGGGTTCAAGCCCCACATCGGGCTCTGTGCTAACAGCTCAGGGCCTGGAGCTTGCTTCAGATTCAGTGTCTCTCTCTCTCTCTCTCTGCCCCTCCCCTGCTCATGCTCTGTCTCTGTCTCTGTCTCTGTCTCTCTCTCTCTCAAAAATAAATAAACATTAAAAAAAAAAAAAGAAAAAGAAAAGAACAGACACATAGATCAATGGAACAGAATAGAAAACCCAGAAATGAACTCACAACTATATGGTCAACTAATCTTCAACAAAGCAGAAAAGATATCCAATGTAAAAAAGACAGTCTTGGAGCACCTGGGTGGCTCAGTGGGTTGAGCGTCTGACTCTTGATTGTTGGCTCAGGTTATGATCCCAGGGTCATGGGACCGAGCCCTGTGTCAGGCTCTGCTCTGAATGTGGAGCCTGCTTAGGATTCTGCCCCCACCCCCACCCCTGCCTCTTCTCTCTCTCTTTCTCTCTCTCTCTCTCCCTCCCTCCCTTTGACTCTCTCACTCTCTCTCTAAAATTAAAAAAAAAAAAAGAAAGAAAAGAAAAAAGACAGTCCCTTCAACAAATGGTGTGGAAACTGGACAGCGAAAGGCACATAAATGAAACTGGACCACTTTCCTACACCATCCACAAAAATAAATTCAAAATGGATGAAAGACTTAAATGTGATAGGAAACCATCAAAATCCTAGAGAATAACACAGGCAGCAACCACTTTGACCTCGGCCACAGCAACTTCTTACTAGATCTAGACACGTCTCTGGAGGCAAGTGTAATAAAAGCAAAAATGAACTATTGGATTTTATCAAGATAAAAAGCTTCTGTACAGCAAAGGAAACAATCAACAAGACTAAAAGGCAGGTTTTGGAATTAGAGAAGATATTTGCAAAGACATATATGATAAAAGGTTAGTACCCAAAATCTATAATGAACTTATCAAACTCAACCCCCCAAAAATAAATGATCTACTTACAAAACGGGCAGAAGACATGAATAGACATTTTTCCAAAGAAGATATAGAGATGGCTAAAAGAACATGAAAAGATGCTCCACATCACTCATCATCAGGGAAATACAAATCAAAACTACAATGACATATCATTTCACACCTGTCAGAATAGCTAAAATTAACAACACAGGAAACAATAGATGTTGGTGAGGATGTGGAGAAAGGGGGACCCTCACACTGTTGATGCAAACTGGTGCCTCCACTCTGGAAAACAGTATGGAGATTCCTCAAAAAGTTAAAATAGAACTACACTACAACCCAGCAATTGCATGAGTATGTGTTTTCAATTTGTAAGTTTCTCTTAGATAAATAAATTATTTTATTGCCTCTCCCAGCTTTTAAAAATCTTTCCTTATTTGATGGGACACCTGGGTGGCTCAGTCAGTTCAGCGTCTCATTTCGGCTCCGATCATCTCGCGGTCCATGAGTTCGAGCCCTACATCAGGCTCTGCGCTGACAGCTCGGAGCCTGGAGCCTGCTTCAGACTCTGTGTCTCCCTCTCTCTCTGGCCCTCCCCCACTTGTTCTCACTCTCTCTCTCTCTCTCTCTCCCTCTCTCTCTCTCTCTCTCTCTCTCCCAAAAATGAATAAAAACATTAAAATTTTTTTAGAAAATCTTTCCCTTACTTGAAAGCTTAGAACTTTTTTTGCACTAGTTTTATTTCTTTGTTTGAAGATTTTCCTTGTAGGTTTATTTTTAATTAAAAGGGCACATGTGTGCATATATACATCTCCCCCTTCCTTTCTTGTTTTATGCTGGAAATTAGTAAGTGGGACAGAGAATGGGCAGTCAGAAGAGCATGGAGAAAGCCATGAGAATCGTCTATAATGACCAATTTAAATTCTTCCTGGTGGGAGATAATATCATCCTTGGCCTCAATTATTCCTACAATGATGGAATGTAATACCCCACCCAAATTAATAATAACCAATAAGACAATGAGGTTAAAGACATAAATAGTAACCAGAAAAACTAATGAAAGGAGATGAACAACACAGGGAAATGCAATGTTGGGATTATTGCCAGGACTTAAAAAGCTCTGATCATTTTGTCAAATGATATAAAGAACAATATTTACATCAGGAAAAGAACTCAGAAAGAAAAGAATACATACAGAAAAAAATCTTGTAACTTAAATTAAATAATGAATCTAAGAACTCAAAGGATGTATTTCAGTTTGCACTAGGTACAATAAAAGAAAATGAGTGAACAAAACTAGATCAGTACAAAATATCTAGAATAAAGGAAGAAGAAAAAATAAAGGAGTAAATCAAAGTAACAGACAGAAAAGACTCAGGAGAACCTCTCACATATACATAATAGGTGCAAGTAGAGAGATGGGGGCAGAAGTAAAGTCTGACGATGTATTTCATGAGAAAGTTAAAAAACCAATGAAAGACATCAAGCCACAGATTCCAAAATCAGTGAAAACCCCTAGAAAAATAACTTAAAATATAGCTACACCTAGGCATGTCATGATAAATTCCTGGAAATCAGAGGAATTTGGTTGCCAAATTCTATGGGCAACCAAAAATACAGATTAGCTTCAAGGAAAAATAATTTATACCGATAGCTTATTCTCAACAGACACAATGGAAGTCAGAATATACTGTAACAACTTTAAAACGCTGAAGAAAATGGCTGCCAACCACAGATTCTAAATTGAACAAAAATATGCTTTTCAAGGATGAAGGTTAAACGAATACAACTTCAGACAAAAAATAAAAGACTTTATCACCAACAGATCCACAATAAAGAAAACACTTAAAAATGTGCTTCAGACTGAAGAAAACACATTATAATGGAGGACTTACGATGTGGGAACAAAATATGGTAAGTATGATAAATATATGAATGCACCTAAATTAATTTTGGCTGAATAAAACAATAAGGCAATATACAATTCATGGACCCATGTATGTTACAGTCTATGAATATTTACATAATGAGTACTTACATACTGTTCACCATCTAATTGGTGCACTTGAAGAACTTGCTCAGGTCCAGGAACCATCTCTTTATTTTCCTTACTATCAAATATCTTACTCTTATCTAATTTCAGTTGTGTTCCTCCTGGTTAATTTCATAGTTGTAACACAAGAAAATGGTGCAACACTACTATTACTTGCAATACTATGGCTCCTTGGATCTGTTTTTTTTTTTTTTTTTTTTTTTTTTTAATTTTTTTTTTTTCAACGTTTATTTTTATTTTTGGGACAGAGAGAGACAGAGCATGAACGGGGGAGGGGCAGAGAGAGAGGGAGACACAGAATCGGAAACAGGCTCCAGGCTCTGAGCCATCAGCCCAGAGCCTGACGCGGGGCTCGAACTCCCGGACCGCGAGATCGTGACCTGGCTAAAGTCGGACGCTTAACCGACTGCGCCACCCAGGCGCCCCTCCTTGGATCTGTTTTTATTGCAACAATGTAAACCTTCTTGCATATACATGTCTTTAATACCGGTTATTTAATACTAGTTACATTTTTACTCATGATACTATGTCATCTATGTCTCTGCCAATAAATACTGATATGTAATGACTCTCCCAACAATAACTACTGACTCGGTTTAATGCTGACCACATATGCAAGTCTCACCCAAAAAGAAAACATAGGGGCGCCTGGGTGGCTCAGTCAATTAAGCCTCTGACTTGGGCTCAGGTCATCATCTTGCGGTTCTTGAGTTCGAGCCCTGCATTGGGCTCTGTGCTCATAGCTCAGAGCCTGGGGCCTGCTTCGATTCTGTGTCTCCCTCTCTCTCTGCCCCTCCCCCACTGGTGCTCTGCCTCTCTGTCTCCCAAACGTGAATAAAGGTAAAAATAAAAAAAAAAAAAAAACCATAAATAAAAATTTCTCCTCTGTTTGTATCAAAGTTTCTGTTTGGAATTTTATGTCGTAGATACAGAACACAGTGTTAAGCTATCTTGGGAAATAGAAACATTGTCTGCCTTTGGAACAAAGGGCCTGGATACTTGCTGCCCATTACAAAAAGTCTGCAGTCCATGTGTGTGCAGGTGCTATCTGGTCTTCTTTATGCATCCTGTCAGAATTAGATGACTAGGCAGAGAATTGGCATAATTATGCATTTACTCACACTTCTTGTATAAGTAATAAGACTTTTATCTCTGACCTAAGTCTTGTTTTGTTTTTCGTCATCCTTGAAATAGGAGCAAACTAACTTATTAGCTTGAAGTAGAAAAAAATGTCAGATTGTTTTCAGTCCTTGAAAGTCTCCTTTTGAACTCTTTAAGCCCCTGTCACTTCATTCCTAGAATATGATCTCTTTCAATGTTGATGACACCATTGCCTTCCACATAACAATCAGTGGGGACAATAGGCAAGGAAATGTGAGAGAAGTGGGTGGTGCTATTGGTGTGATAATTGTCTTTTTTTTTTTTTTTTTTCAAATCTATGACCAACCCTTGAAAGCACAACAGCACCATATAATTTGGAGGCAAGAGAGGAAATTGATCAGTAGGGCCTGCTGAAACTGCCAAGCAACATTTATGAAGACTCTCAGAAGATATAGGGATGGCCACTCCTAATAAACTGACCCCTGATGCAGAGCATGAAGAGGTACAAGGTAACCTCCCCGTGGGTCCCACCCACCACTATCAGAAGCTGTAAACCAGAGGTAGTACTAGGGTTCAAGCATAGGTAGGCAAGAGCTGATAAATGCAATCACACCCTCCAGCTCAAGCCCAAGTTGACCTTCAATCCTGAGGTTCAGGGTTCTAGAGTATTGGTAGCCCAAAGCACTGAAAGTCATCGAAAATCAGTGTATCAGACTAATCTAGCAGTTCAAAGTCCCACGACCCAGAAAAAAATACCACTTCAGCTAGTAAGCATGATCTATATTCCTGGACAGCCTTATACTACAAGGTCTAGCTTTGGGGCCTGAGATAACTTTATAAACATGAGTCCTGAAACTGTGGGGCATTTGATAGACCTTAGACACAAATGTAGATTAGTAAAAACATGAAGAGGAGAAACTGAGACTTCTGTTCACTTGAGACCTGGGCCTGGCTTGAAGTACCTCACCTGGAAGGCACTGCTGGCTCAGGTGAGTCCAAGGCAAAGAAAGTCATTTAGACAATTTTGAGGAAGGCACTCCAAAACATGAGGCCCACTGAAGTACAGGACAAAGGCAATAGTCTCACTTTCCTGGGTCTAAGAGTGGTACTATAAGAGAGCCAAATCCACTATAATAAGAAGTACTAAGACAACAACCAAAATTTTTTCAAAAAAGACAAAACAATAACACCCCCCCCCAATAAATAGCAACATAGCATGCCATTTAGAAATATGAGGTATATAACATAACAAGTAGCAAAACAGAAATTGGAGGAAGAAAGAATAAGGGCTGGAAAATGCTTCTTCTCATAAATTCAGGTTATTTTTTTACTTTTACTTTTTATATACATTTGATAAAAGTCAAATATTAATTCAAAAGTTTCAGTGTTTGCATGAATATCATTTTAATTTTTAATGTTTATTTTTGAGAGCAGAGAGTGGAAGTGGGTGGGGGGCAGAGAGACAGGGAGACACAGAATATAATTTTAAATAATAATAATAGGTGGCTCTTCTAAATCGTAACGGGGGAAATGTGTTTTGGTTTGTTTGGGTGTCTTATTTTTGGTAAGAACAGAATAAAAGGACTCTGCAGTGGTATGTGAATCTGTACCTTCAAAAGAAAGGGCAGATTATAAAAGTTGCTTGTAAAGACCCTAACAAAAAAGAAATAATCCTTGTTTCATAAATATAATTGAAATATGTGCAGATTTTGCCAAATGTCCAAGGGTAAAATGTCTCCATCAATTGGAAATTAATAATTAATAGATTAATAATACATGTGCAAGTGATGAGAAAATAGAAGAGTCAAGAAGAAGTCCAAGTCTGTAATATCCTGAAAAGGGAGTATATGTTTACAGTATAATATACAGTACTGACACTTATCAAAATGGCCCCTCTTGATGTGGTCTGGAGCAGTTGGGGAAAATTCCAGGATAGCGTAGAAGTCTGAAAAGCATAACATGTATACATTTTTTAGAGTATTTTTCTTGTTATTCACAAAGGTAATTTTATTTGTGAAACATTCATACAACTGGCCTTTTTGACATCTTTCTTCTTATGCTCCATAAAATCTCTGCCATATTTGATTTTTGTTGTTGTTGTTTATTCCTATTTCTTAAAGCTCATCTGGCTTTGGTAAGAATGTATCATTTTGTACTTTTCCTACATCCTTGGCACCTCACATCCTGTTTTCATTACTAGGCTCTAAATGTCCTATTTTTATTTTGTTTTCTTCCCTATACATTTCTTGCTTCAGTGATCCCATCCTTTCTCTTTTTTAACGATCATCACTTCTCATCAGATGACTCCCAAATGTACATTTAAACTCTGACGAAAATCCCTAGCACACATAAAACTGTTCAATAATACTCTAAGACAAATAAATTATTTAATGGATACAAATTAGTGCAAAGTATTAGGGCTAAAATGTGGACTATCATATCATAGGCAGAATTGATTCTGAATGGATCATTTTCATCCTATCCCAAAAGCTCACATTTTAAACAAATACACTGTTATCTGTAACTTCACACTGTCAACATTGCTGCATCTGTTTTTTGGGGGGGGGTGGTTTTAATAAAAATTCATTTGATTTATAATTGTAACCATTCCTGGGGTACTTTTTGTTGAATATCTGTAAGGCTAGGAGTTTTTCACTGATGAAATTATCTAAACCTTACAAAACCACTGAAAAATAGGTATTTCTCATTCCCTTTTTAATATAGGTGAACACCAGGTATGAGAGAAGAATTACTTATTAATAGTTGCAAAATTGGCAAGTAACAGACAAGAATGAAGGCCACCCTTAATTTTTCCTTTTAACCATACTATACTTTTTGTTCTGATCTAAAAGGAGAAATTTTCAAAAGGCTATTACATGAATAATGTACTAATTATCATTTTAAACTGTGAGATTTAATTACCTAATGTAATTAAAGGAATATCTTAATTTGGCTAATTTTCATTCTTGAAATTAATGGCATATTAGATATTTAATGTATAATTATGTGAAAATTATTAACCTCATTATTCAATGTCTTTTCTTTTAGGAAAATCTCTAAATATTGATTAACCAAACATATCAGTGAACACTGTAATAAGGAAAAAATACAATAACTGACATTTGTATAAAAGTTTGTCTCTAAACCACACATCTAGTTGAGATCAGAAAGCTGCCTGAAAGGAATACGTTTATTAGGATAGGTTAATACCTATAACATACGGTTTGGGCTTCAGTCAGTTTACCAGGTAGATTGCAAAGAGTTTCAGCTCCTTGCAATCAAGGACAAGATGCTTTCCAGCTTGTGGCACCACCTGCTTTTACATGGTGTCTAATGTAAAGTGGAAGAGAAAATAGCAGGCAAATGGAGGCTGGCTCAGTCCATGAATCAGAGAAAGAAGTGGACTTGATCTAGCACCAGCAGTCCCTGCCAGTCTACTCTGGGGCCACCAAATATCCACTTCACCTTCAATTCCGTGTAGGGAGCACAATGACTCCTCAACAATGGAGAAAACCTAAAATGCGAGCATATAGTAACTGCATTCAGTCATGGTCCTAGATATCTAGGAGAGCAATGTGGTACTTTCTACCACAAAGTCAGAATGTGATTCCTCTTCATTTGATCAACCCATGATCTCAAAAGTATCCCCCCAAATCTCCCCAATACGTTATGGTATACAGGAATAAAAAAATTATCATCAAAATTTCCAACTGGAAGAAGATGAGAAGGCTTTCAGTAGTTCCACAAAATCGGTGGGATCTTTAGGGGTAAACATTGGGTCCCTGTGCTGGCAGTGGGGGATGTTCTCTGATTAATTCTGCTTCAGTTATTTGAAAAGACATATTCTCCCTTGTTTTTATAAATACTAGCTCTGTACTTCTGTGTGTGTGGTGGGGGGTGGGGAGAGTGAATTTTCTTCAACTGCATTTGGAATGGGTCTTGGATGCTGTGGATTTTTTAAATAGAATGTTAGAAAGTGGACTATAATTCCTTTGACAATATAATTCTCCTCAGAACTTAATGGGCTCCTGATCTATTTGTTTCCAGTTAGTTCCTGGTGCCAATAACCACATATAAACACTTGTATAGCCATATTTCTTAAATCTGCATATTCTTTGCATCCTTGCCTGACATTTATCTCTATTAACTGAATGGCTGCTACCTTGAGGCTATCTAGTTTGAGTAAAAAAACAAAAATCCTGGATCTTAATAGGCCTTTGCTGTTTTCTCAAACTTATTTCATTTTTCTTTTGCTTAAATGCACACAGATTTTTTCTTAGACTTCAATGCCACAAATCCCCAGACTATTTTCTCCTCTGGACTCCTTTCTCTTTCCTATTGTACTGGGTGTATCGGTCTCTGAACTTAAATCCTTCTTGTCAAATAGAGCTAATAATTGTCAGCACACAATAAGGTTTTAATTCTTTCCAACCACTTCCCCTAGAGCTCTTGGCATGAACTTTCTTCCAGGTTATTATTGCAGGTGATGATGTCACTAAAAGTTTTGCCACAATGTAACATGGAATACCAATTTTCCAGCTTTGAAATTCAGTTTCTTCACAAAAACAATGTTGTATAGTGAAGATTTTTGCAACAGTGGGACACTATTCCTATTTTTGAAACTAAATCAGTCAGGGAATGCTGACTGCTTGAAACAACCCCCATCTCAGTGGCTTAACCTAGTAGCTGGATCATGTGACAAGCCACTGTGATTTGCAAGGGGGCTCTATTCCTGCAGTAATTTAGGCATTCTAGCCCCTTCTATCTTATGGGACCCTTACCTTTAACACATGATGTTCAAGATCATTATGGAATTTCAAAGGAGAAGAAGATATAGTACACAATAGAGTTCTATGGAGCAAGCCTAGAATCCACGTACATCATTTGTGCTAATATATCATTGGCCAGTACTCAGTCTTATGATCCTAATCTTATTTAGGAGAGATGGGCAATGCAGTTGATCTCTGTGTAATGGAAGAAAAAGAGAGAAAAAAAGGTATCAGTAAATAAAAGAAGTCTTTTCCATGAAGAAGTCTTAGAATATGTTTCATGTTAGTTATTTGAAAGTTATTTGTTGGCTTTAGAGGACAAAGTAAAAACAAGCAAAATCAATAATTTAATGTTATAAGTTGTACCTAGACATTTTTAAAACTTTCTCAGCTTCCACTTTTTATAAAGTACACATTCTTCCCCACTTGTCTTTTATCATTGGGCATTTTGGCAGAGAATGACCCTGATTATACAGGGACCTGCTGGAATCCAGGTCCAAGTACTGAAGGACCTGGCATTTTGCAGGACTGCAACTCCTCCAATGTTACCTTCGTGATCTGTCTTCCAACGGTGACCTAACTGCATGAAAAGCACAACCATCTGCTCAAATGCCCAAGAGAAAATGAAGATTTCTTAACTTTTATTGTTCCTAAGTACCAAGTCTTATTAATCACTAGTCCTTTTAATTGTACGTCACTAACAGCTCTTGAAACCACTCACTTCTCTTATCCTTATTGCTACATCCTCCTTCCTGGTTTCCATAACTTCAGCCTCAGCACCTTAGCTAATATGCAAATAGGATCACATTGCTCCTGTTAACCTCAAGATAAAGTGTAAACTACTTAGCATAACGTTCCCATGATTGCTATGTGTCCAGACCTGAGAGCTCTCTTCCTTATTTATGATCACTCAACCAAGTTATATTCCAATCTTGGGCTGTTGCTCCTGGAGGCCATTTCCTGTCTCTCTTTTTACTCCCTTAACACCAATTGCTTCCTCATACTTCTACACTGTATTTTACTTGTCTTCCTGTTTGTCTCCTCAATAAAACTTGCCATATCCTTAAGGACAGCAGTATTTTATTTTTCTTTCATCTCTAGACCTTAATATATTCCCAGGCACACTGTAGACACTCAAGACAATTTGCTGAATGATTGAAGGGAAGCAAATATTAGATTCTAACCACTTTCCACTTCACCCCATCAGTCACCCAGGTAGTGCAGGGAGCAGTGGACACCTCTCTATTACGTGGATCTTTATAAACAACCTCAAAATGCAGTGGATGCACTATTGCTTAATGCACATAGCCAGGAAATAAGATTTAGGTACCTCACAGCTTCAAGGATGTTTGGGAGTACATATTTGGAGCTCATACTAGAGAGAATCTGTATCAGTGTGTGACTAACAGCCAGTGAAACAGAAACTTCACGGCAGAATATGCTGGCAGCAGCAGAGACAGACATTTTTATTTCCCTTTGCTTTTGTTTCTATGAGAAGAGTGGAGAGCGGTAAGAGATCTTCAATTCATGAAAGAACAACTGTTTCTCTACCTTCCTTGTTTTTCTTCTTCTTCCTGAAAGTTAATAGTGAAACTTTAGAGGCAAGTGAGCATGTGAAACATGCCCCTGTGGGTAAATACAAATAGTAGGTTTGAGCATGCAACCTGAATTTCTAGAAAAGAGGCATATTGATAAAAACCATTATAGCAAACAAACAAACAAACAAACAAACAAAATATAGAAACAAAAACAAAATAGCAGTGATGCTGACATTGGTTCTAGCTGGGCTTGTTTCACACAAGTTCCTGAATTCATACTCACCATCAAAACATAACAGCATAAAGTAAAATCACGAATTCAAGTTCAGTGAATCTGAAAGTCACCCAGGAATCAGCATTTTAAAACCAGTATCCTAAATGATTTTAATGTAGTTGATTAAAATCTCACCTGAAATATGCTGGTGCAGTATATCGGGCATGTATATGGAGTGAGAATGGTAGTAACGAAATATCTTATTAAATTCTTTTTCTTCTAGAAAATACATGTATTTCTAAACCATAAATGTCCCTTTAGGCTCTTCTTTACTTGTGGCTTAGAAGTATTCTAAGTATATTGGTTCCAAAATATTTTACAAGGAACTGTACTTAATGATTCTTTCTCAACAGATACCACTTATCTGCTTCACACTGAGACATGATCTACCTGAGAAGGAGGGCGAGTTCCTCATTTCATTTGCCCAAAAGATTTAGATTTTGTTTCTTTGAGAAAGCATCACAATCATGCCAAATAAACTATCTGCCAGTCCACAAAGCCCAGCTTTGGAGAGAGCTAAGTGGGGCTAATCAACACTGTCTTTTATCAACCAATAGAAAGCACATTATATATCTTATCAGCTAGAAATTCTGAGATACTAAATATAAATTGCTTACTGTTTTTCTTAATTGTCTTTATCTGAATGGAGCAATTCTATCACTCTATTTCCCCTTTTTAGTATTTATATGAATTTTTATACGTTGTATAATTACATAATATATTGTTTTGTAATATATATATAAAATATATATTACATAATATAATATATATATACACACTTACTAGATAGTGGTCTGTCATATATATATGTATATATATATATGTTGTATATATATGTGTATATGTATATGTATATGTGTGTGTGTATATATATATATATATATATATATATATATATATATGTTTGCAAATATTTTCTACCAGTCTTTAGATTGTCTTTTCATTTTTTCCTCCTGAGCTTTTGCAGAACAGGAGTTTTTAATTCCATGGGGTCCAATTTATCAGTTTTTCTGTCATTGAAAATGCTTTTAGCTTTTGGCATCAGGTCTAATATCTCTTTGCCTACTCATAGTTTCTCAAAGTGTTTCATATTTTTTGTTTTAAAGTTTCACAGGACTCAAAGGCTATGACCCATTTTGAGTGATTTTTCTGTATATGTGAGGTTTAGATCAAGGTTCCTTTTGTTTTTTGTTTTTTTGTGTGTTTTTTTGGGGGGTTGGGTTTTTTGTTTTTGTTTTTTTGCCTACAGAAGTCCATTTGCTCAATACCACTTGTTGAAAAGGCTATCCTTTCTCTCCTGAAATACCATTAAAGCTTTAAAATTTGACAAAAATATCAGTCCATCATAACCAAGTCTGTTTCTGGGGTTTTCATTGTTTTCCATTAATCTGTGTCTGTCCTCTCATCAATACTTTACAGTCGTGATTACTATGGTTATATAGTAAGCCTTAATATCAAGCAAAGGAATTCCTCTCAATTTATTCTTCTATGTCAAGACTGATTTAGTTATATTATGGCTTGTGTTTTTCAATGTAAATTTTGTGGGTTTTTCTTCTTTTTTTTTTTTTTTCTTATGTGAATTTTGGAGTAAGCCTGTCTGTGTCTACAAAAAGTCAAATGGAAATATTGATAGGAATTGCATTAGATATATAGATCAATTGACATGTTTAGTATGTTGAAACTGCCAATCCATGACCACATTGTAGCTCTCCAGTTATTAAAGTCTTCTTTTAACTGTTTCATCAGTATTTTGAAATTTTCAGCATGCATACAGATTCTTAAATATTGTAAGTAAATATTTAAGCATATTGTTTTATTTGGAGCAATAATTATTATTATTCTGTATTTAAATTTTTAGTTCATTCTTAGCATGTAAAAATACAATTGTTCTGGGACACCTGGGTGGCTCAGTCGGTTAAGCATCTGACTCTTGGTTTCGGCTCAGGTCATGATCTCACGTTTCGTCAGTTGGAGCCCAGCATCAGGCTGTAGGCTGACACCATGGAACCTGCTTGGGATCTTATCTCTCCCTCTCTCTCTGCCCCTCCCCACTCATGCTCTATCTCTCTCTCTCTCTCAAAATAATAAATAAACTTAAAAAATACTGTTGCTCTTTTGTGTTGATTTTGTATCCCATAACCTTGCTGAACTCACTTATCATAGGAGAACTCTTGTAGATATTTTGCTGGATTTTCTACTTAAACAATCATATAATTTGCAAATATAAGAGTTTAGTCTCTTCACTTCCAATCTGTATGCCTTTAATCTCATTTTGGCCCTTTTGAAAGGGCTAAGCTAATTAAATAAAAGTTTTGAATGAAAATGATGCAAGCAGACATCCTTGCCTTATCCTTGATCTTACAGAGGAATACTTAATTTTTCACCTTTCATGTGCTATCTTTCTTTATTAAGTATAGTAACTGTAGGGCAATTTAAAAATGTTCTTTATCAAGTTGAAATAATTCCCTTCTATTGCTAATTGGTCAACTTTTTTTTTTATAAATCAGTTGTTGGGATTTGTCAAATGCCTATCTTAGCCGATAAAATCATGTGATTTTTCTTCTTTTTTACTAAATGCTGATTCATTTAATTTGAGGTGGGGGAGGGGCAAAGAGAGTGGGAGAGAGAGAATCCCAAGCAGGCTCCACACTGTCAGTTCAGAGCCCGACCAAGGGCTCAATCTCATGAAACTGGGAAATCGTGACCTGAGCCAAAATCAATAGTTGGATGCTTAGCCACTAAGCCACCCAGGCATCCCTGATTTTTTTCTTTACTTTATTGATACTATTAATTTTGATCGATATTTGAATGGTAAAAAGTATCGCACATCTTTGTCATTTGTATTTTGTTTATAAATTGTTAGATTTTGTGTGCTAAAATTTGGGGGAATTTTTGCATCTAAGTTTATGAGAGATATTGGCTTACATTATTATTGTTTGTTTGTTTATTTATTTATTTATTTATTTATTTATTTAGGTACTGTCTGTCTTGTTTAGTGTCATGGTAATACTTGCGTCATGTAATGAGTTGGAAAGCTTTTCATCTACATTCTGGAAGAGATTGCATAAAATTATTATCAAGTCTACTTGAAAAGTTTGGTAGACTATACCAGTGAAGCCAATTGAGTGCAATATTTTCTCTATGAGATTTTAAATTCAATTAAAATCAAAAAAATTAAATCAAAATTCCTTTAATGGTTGTAGGGCTATTCATATTGTCTATTTTATTGAGTTTTGGTAGCTTGTGGATTTTGGTAGTGTGTGGACAAAAATTTGTCTCTTTTTTCTAAGCTCTCAAATTGATGATTATAAAATTGTTTCCCTTATTCCCTTATTCTCTGTGATGGCTGCAGGATTTGTAGTTATATCCTCAATCTCATTCCTGAGATAGGTAATTCGTGTTTCTCTCTTAATTTTTGTCAGTCTTACAGAGACTCCTCAATTTGATTACTTTTTTTAAGAATTAACTTTTTAAAATCAGTCTATTTTCTTATTTTCAATTATATTGATTTCAGCTATCTTTATTATTTTCTTTCTTTTGCTTGTTTGGATTTATTTGTTCTTCTTTTTCTAGTTTCCTTTTTTTTTGATGTAGAAACTTAGATTATTAATTTTAAAGTTTTACTCATTTTTAATGTAAGCATTTAGTGTTATGGATTTCCCTCTCACACCCACTTTAGTTTCATTCCACATTTCATTTTCATTTTTGTTGTTTATCTATCATCTATCTATCTATCTACCTATCTATCATCTATCTATCATCTATCTATCTAATTTCCTTTGAGATTTCTTTGTTTTTTACCAATTGATTCTTTAGTAGTATATTTTTTTAATTTGTACATGTTTTGAGATTCTACTGTTATATTTCTGCTATTGATTTCTAGTTTGATTTTATTACTGCCAGAGAACCTACACAGCATAGTGTAAACTACTTTGAATTTGTTGAATTGTATTTTAACCCAGGATATTGTATTTCATGGTGAATGCCCCAGGGCTGCTTGACAATTGTGTATTATATACATTGTTGTTCTATACATGTCAATTAGATCTTGTTTTTGCTGATTGTGTTGTTGACATCTTCTGTATCTTTGCTGATCTATTTAATGGTTCTACCAGCTGCTGAAAAGGAGATGTTGAAGTCCCCAGTCATAATTGTGGTTTTGTATGTTTCTCTCCATTTCATTTCATTTATTTCCAAGCTATTTTGTTTTATGTGTTCACATATAAGATCATTATGTCTTTCTGGCAAACTGTTTTCCTTTTATCATTATACAATAATGTACTTCTTTCTAATAATTTTATTTGTTGTGCAATCAATTTTGATATTAATATAACTATTCTTTTTTAAATATTTGCTTAGTATATCTTCTACCATTCTTTTACTTTCAATCAACCAATGTTATAAATATGAAGTGGATTTTTTAAAGCAGCATATACTGGGCCAAGTTTCTTTGTGTTTGTTTTGCTTATTTATTTTTTTAATCTACTCTGCCAATATGTTTTGACTGATGTATTTCAAATATTTACTGTTAAGGAAATTATGGATATATTAGCACTTAAGTCTGCCATTTTATTATTTTATTTTCTATTCATTTTCTATGGCCTCACTATTCTGCTTCTCTTTTCTTGTCTTTCTGTAGTGACTTAAACTTTTTAAAGAATCCACCTAGGTTTATAGTGTTGTTTTTTAAATTTTTAATGTTTATTTTATTTTTGAGAGAGACACACACAGAACATGAGCAGGGGAGAGGCAGAGAGAGAGAGAGGGAGACACAGAATCTGAAGCAGGATTCAGGCTCTGAGCTGTCAGCACAGAGCCCTATGTGGGGCTCAAACTCAAGGACTGTGAGATCATGACCTGAGTGGAAGTCAGCACTCAACTGTCTGAGCCACCCAAGCACCCCAAGGTTTACAGTGTTTTTGAGTGTATCTTTTTGGGTAGCATTTATACTGGTCATTCTGAGTATTACCCTATATATATGTGATTTATAACCAATCATCTATTTATGCTAATATTTTATACTTTTGAATAATGTGTGGAATTCTCACTGCTATCTCTACCTTTTATCTTCCCCACTTTTAAATATCATTGTTTTGAGTATAAAATGTTTTTAATCATCAAATATGATTTAAAAAATAACGTGTGGAAAGGAGCAGTCTATTTTTTGCTCATGTTGCTATTCTTTACTGTTCATATTACTATTTTTCTTGTATGATGCTCTAAGATTTTTTTCTTTTATCATTAGTTTTCCTTTGAAGAACTTCCTCCAGCCAATTTGTAAGTGTAAGTATGGTAGAACTAAATTATTTTAGTTTTCTTTCATCTGAGGACTCTTGATTCCTGAAAAACAGGAAATGTTATCTTTCAACATGTGAAAAATAGTGTGCCCCTTTCTTTTGGCCTTCATGATTTCTGGTAAGAAATCAAGTGTCATTTCAAATTGTGTTCTCTTATAAGAAAAACATCAATTCTCTCTGAGTACTTTCAAGTTTTTTCTTTGTCTTTTGTTTTTAAGACTTTAATATTATATGTCTTGGCATAGATTTCTTCAGGGTCTATCTTGTATGGGAATTGCTCAACTTCTTAGATCTGGATTGTGTCTTTCACCAAATTACAAAAGTTTTCAGCCATTATTTACTCAGTAATGAAGAAATTTCAGCTGTAGTCTCTTACCCTCTCTTTATGGGACTTTAACGATAGTACTACTAGATGTTTAGTTCTTACAATATGGGTCCCTGAAACTATTCACTTTATTCAGTCATAAATAAATAACTGGCTACATATCAGGACATTGTAATCACAGAGTAAACACAATGCTGATTGTGCTTTTAGCACTAATTTGTCCCCTTTATAAATACCTACTAATCATTTTAAAATTCATGGGGCGCCTGGGTGGCACAGTCGGTTAAGCATCCGACTTCAGCCAGGTCACGACCTTGCGATCCGTGAGTTCGAGCCCCACGTGGGGCTCTGGGCTGATGGCTCAGAGCCTGGAGCCTGTTTCCGATTCTGTGTCTCCCTCTCTCTCTGCCCCTCCCCCGTTCATGCTCTGTCTCTCCCTGTCCCAAAAATAAATAAACGTTGAAAAAAAAAATTAAAAAAAAAATTCATGATGCTAACCTTTACTCAAAGAAAAAGAATAAATCTGTCCATAGATAAATTGGAAGTGCCTCTTCATTGGTGAAAACATAAACTGAATTTAACACATCTTTGAAAAAAAAAGAAATGTAGTAAAAATTGCTACAGAGGAGGACTTTTAATACAGTATTTAAGCCTTGGATTGGTACTAATTAAGTAGGTGACTCTGCTTAAGTTGCACTTTTTTCCCCCTACTCAGAGTCTGTATATGTAGTGATGAAGGTGAACTGTGCATCTAGGGTAAACTGGTACTATAACCTTAAAATATGGTCCTATTTTCATAGTGGGCATAATTTGGTTACTTCTCTGTTCTCATAGAATCTTTCACAACTCTATAAAAGCATGCACTGAGTTGCATTTAAGTTTTTATTTGGTTTTCTGTGTTTATTCAGAAGCCTTTTTTTCCCCATTAGGATGAGAACTCCTTATAAGCTAGGCTGGATCACTCTTGTGTCCACATCACCATCACTCTGCACTGTGCCTTATACATAAAACCTGCCCAGTGAATGTTTGCAGTAGGCACAAATATGGACCAAATATGTAGGATACCATAGAATTTCCCAAAGACTAAAAGGAAAAGGAAAAGAAGCCAACATCCAATAGATAGATACTAAAAAAATACTTTTGATGTGCATATTTCTGTATTTTCTAGAAGCAGACTCTTAGCTCAATTTGGGATTTGAGATATGAAACTTCTACTCTCACCATAAGAGCTGATTTATTGTAATGAATTAATAAGAGAGGCTTGTGGTCTTGACATAAAGCAAACTGATCAAGAGAACCTATCACTTGGTATCTAGGGAAAAAAAGGAGAAAGTTATCTACTTACCACCTGAATACATATTACAAAATTGTACTCTGAGGATAACTAGGTTCTCATGATTTTCTCTCAAAAATTATTTTGGAAGAATGAAATCTTGGCTTGAGAGTAACTCGTTCTGTGAGTGTTCCGCAAGATGAACAAATATTTCCAATAAAGTTTAACTTGATAAATGAGCAATTTCCTGCAATATGAGTAGTACATGACACCAAATGTCACACGATCACAACTGAGCCAATGGTTCTCTCTCTCTCTCTTTCTCTCTCTCTCTCTCTCTCTCTCTCCGCCTCCCTCTCTCTCTCCATTGTTGTGGGGTTGTGGATGATCTTCTCCCATGCTCGGCTCCTCAGTCTCAGGCTGCGGTGTTTGGCAGAAATCACTGATTTTTCAGAATGTGGGAAGTTGCCCACAACTAGCACAAAAAAGGGATTTTTGTCACTTCAAAGCACCTGTGTACAATCCCTTGCTTAGCCATACAGAAGTAAGCTTAGGAATGCTTTGCTTCATTCTAGGTCATTGGATAAGTTCTTTGTTAACTTTGCACGAAAAGAAAAAGATTCCATTGAACCAATAGCAGTGATCCCATTAGTGATAGTGAAAGTTGTCCTAAACAATAATCCTCTCTCTTGTCTCCTTCACACCAGCCATATAGGTTTTCAAAGGAAAGTACAGGTTAATTTGTTTATTGTTCTTTACATTTTGTATTTTCTCTATTGTTTGTATTACATTACAGTATTGTAATCATTTTATATGAATATTTTTGGGTTGTAGAACAAATCATCTGAGTTTCTATTATTTCTTCTTGGAAATTCACTTTGATAAACAAGTGCTTTGGATTACAAACATGTTCACAGAACGAATTATACTCACAAACCAAGGTTATACTGTATTTAAATAAATCTGGAGGCAGTAAATACATCCATGGGTTTAGAGGTCCCCATGAGACACTAGAAAAAGCTACTTTAGAACAACTAAAGATCATGGTAACCCATTCTTCATAACCCAATAGATAAAAAGTGGTCAAGTTAGCAGATAAAGAATAAACAGTTGATAACATAAGATAAAATATAAAATATAAGATAAAATAAAACACAAGATAACATAAAAATGCCATTTTTCTTACTATCTCTCCTCAAATTTTTGTGTTACCCCTTTTAGAATTTGGTTGTAGATGTAGGAAAATGAAGTAGCAACATGTAAGTACTCCTTATTTCATATGTAAAGATTTGGAGAGTGCTCAGTGTTAATAAAATTTAGGTTTATACAAAGAGAACGTATTTTTTCTTCTTTTTTAAAATTTTTGTTTAATGTTTATTCACTTTTGAGAGACAGAGTGCAAGCAGGAGAGGGGGACACAGAATCCGAAGCAGGCTCCAAGCTCTGAGCTGTCAGCACAGAGCCCGACACAGAGCTCAAACCCACGAACCATGAGATCATGGCCTGAGCTGAAGTCGGACGCTCAACCGACTAAGCCACCCAGGCGCCCTTATTCTTCTAAGAGTAAATTCTAAATAGAATCATACGAATTAAGGATGAATAAACTGATTATCCTCAGTTCACAAAAAAATAAACTGCTTCTGCCAAAATAATAATGAATATTTTTAAATTAACTTCAAGTTTGTTCAAACTTCAAACCTAGGAAAACAGAGCATTAGTCTTTAAGGAGGAGTCTATTAGTTAAACACTTAAATTTGTAGTTGGTTATTTTTAGCAATATCTTGTGATTGTTATTTATTACAACTGCAAGGTCTGCCAAACACTTTTAGGGAATAAAATATGATACAAGTCTGACAAGAGGTAATTTATATAAAAAATACTTCTGGAGAAAACAAGGAGAAGGATACGCATAGAGGGGATCTTGTGTGACAGCAATATATCTTTAAGATTTGAGATTCATAGCAATATTCTTCCCATTTCAAATACTCCATTTTTACTCTTGTGCTTATTTTTAAAAATCATCAAGCTTTTCTGTGCTTCAAAAAACTAAAGGCCACTAATGGGGAACTGGAATACCTCAGAAAACTTCATTTATAGTGCAAACAAATGTGTTATCAGCAAAGTATGGTACAAATGAAAATTAATAATGTCCAAATGAAATTTGCTTCCCCGTGGTGACATGAAAGCCAGGAATGAATTCTAGAGAAACATGACCTATCCACAATAAGAATGGATAAATTAATCAAGATGTAATTAGCTGAAATTTTCATCAATTAAGTGACTTGGAAGAAACTCAGGTACTCGTTAAGAACCAAACCCTGTTATATAATCTACTGAATTAGTACAGTTCCCCTTAAATATGAGAAGAACATTTTATCTTTAAGAAGCAGATAGTTTTAAAACAAGCTTGCATGTCTTTAAAATTAATTCAAATTCACTAAATTATTCCTGTGGTAGTTTTACACTAATCTTTTTTCCAAGAATTATGTAGTTCCCTGAAAACTGGGGACCCTAACAGCATCTTAGAGGCCTCTTGCAAAATTACTTATTTTTTCTGGATTGTGGTTAGATGTGATGGCAGTGATTGATGCTGGTGGATGTTATAAGAAAAGTGCTCTGAGAATCCTGCTACATTTAATGTTCTACTATTGTTGACATTATCTTCCCACATTACATAACGTCCTTTTCATTAGAATCCATGAGAATAATTCCTTTACGAATCAAAAATAGTTATTTTGCTGAGCTACTGATTTTGTTTTTATATTTTAGATTCTGTGGATGTTGCAAGTATAAAGTGGCTTTGTAACTTCCCAAGAAATAGCAAGGGTAGTTACTCTCTAAAATGGTAAGTTTAGCTAAAATGCAAGGCAGATATCTTTGCCAACTGTAAACAGGAGGAAATGCCAGTCAGGAGGTCAAGGCCACCAGTCCGTTAAGTGCGAGGCTTAGATAGTTTGGTCCCTGTGTAGTAGCTTCAGACAGGTGAACAGGCCTTCGCTCACTATTTTCAGAAAAAAACTGAAAAATTAGACTTTCTAGAGTTAGAAAATTGTTAGAAAACTGTCACCTTGGACAAGTAGCTGCCAAACTACAATGACACAGACATAAACTTTACACTAAAGAACTGAACCAGGTCACTCACTGGATCAGGGACTACATTGCAATATTATATAAAATATTACTGTGGCTTGAGTCCTAAACTGCCTTTATAAGATGTGGTTCTGGTCCTAAACCAGAAGCCCTAATAGCTGGGCAAAAGGAACTATAAATCCATAATACAGGCTAATACTAGAAAATTAGTAAGAGGTTAACAATAAAAAGTTTTTCAGAGACTTAGCCATAGTAATCTAGCAACATAGCAACAATAACAATAAACAATAGTAACAATTGAAATTACAATAACTATAATTTATTAGAAACACAGGACTATAAAGGTATCCATAAAACAATTCAAGTTTGCTTTAGTTATGTTCATTGTTACAGAAAAACTTTGGGTCGCTCTTTTATTTTTATAGTTTTAGTGTTTTTATTATTTATTTATTTTGAGAGAGAGAATGAATGCATGCAAGAAGGGGAGGGGCAGAAAGAGAGAAGGAGAGAGAGAATCCCAAGCAGGCTCTGCACTGTCAGCACAAAGCCAGATGCAGGACTTGATTCCACAACCCTGAGATCATGACCTAAACCGAAAACATGAATTTTATGCTCAACTGACTGATCCACCCAGGCGCCTCAGGGAACTTTACTTTTAGATTTTACTACAGGAACTATTATCCCAGAATGGGATGAAGAGGTAAAAATTTCTGAAATGGAGCAGCTTCTGGTGATGGCAAGATCCAAAACATGACTCTGGCAATGGGTGGATGTAGCACAATGAGAGTGAAAGTGGCTAATGGTGAGCTTGGGAGTAAGCAGGCTAGATCATCGGATGGATTATTGATAATGACTATGAGCTTGCTGATGATGATGGCAGAAAAGTGAACAAACAGGAAAACTATCAATGAGTTACTGATTTTTCAGTGACTAAGCTTGATTTGCCAAGAGGTCAGAACATGACAGTGATAACAAGGGGAGAAGGGTTTGGTTTCTAAACCAAATACACTATTAGCAGTATTTCATTTTTTTACATTTTTTCCTTCATTTACTCAAATTTCACAGTGGGAAACCTCTAAAAGTGGTTTACTTTTCTATTTTTGAGTCCTCTGTGGACCATTTCTTTTGTATTAGAACAATTCCTTTGGAGCCTTCTACACTTGGCACAGTGCCCCAGAAATTATTCATTTTTCCTCTGTTCTTTATCATTTACACTCACCTCTTTGGCAATCTCCTGTATGGTCATGTCTGTAAAAACCATCTCTACACTAGTGCCCCATTCCCCTGAAAGTCGCTTATGTCCCCCATTTGGTTATTTGACATTAAATAGTATTATTTAGATACTGATTAATAACATAACAGAAAAATTGCAATATTAACATGGGCTAAACTATACTCTTAATTATCCCTCAAACTTCCTTGCTTAAGTCTTCATATGGATAGATGGCAAAGCCATTCTTAGAATCTGAAAAGATATGCACTGAGTGCTTACAGAGTTAGGTAGAATCACAGCTGGCCAGTGACCCAAAGATTTTGAAAAATATGTTTCATACTGAAATAATAATTTCTCTTCTTACACATATACTTATTATTTCTGTGTCTAATCCTAAATACTTGTGTTAAGCAGCTTTAATTGTGTTTGTTCCATGTCATTTCCAAGCTTGGAGAAATTATGTAAAATTGTCAAAGGTCATGTTAAAAAATGGCCACAGACCTATTTAGATAGCTATTACCCTTCTCCCTTGCTCATTTAAAAAATTTTTTTTTTTAATTTTATTTTACAGCATGCAAACAGGGGAAAGGCAGAAGGAGAGAGAATCTTAAGCTGGCTCCATGCTCAGGACTCAGCAATCACCTTTCACCTCAGAGCTGGACCTGGGGCTCTATCCCAGGAACTGTGAGATCATGACCTGAGCCAAAATCGAGTCAGATGCTTAACCGACTGATCCACCCAAGTGCCCTTCCCTTGTTCATGTATTTAAGTGACACCATCAGGAGGAATTCAGGAAAAAGTCTGACCTTAGCATGAGTTTCAATGTTCTGTGTGCTATCAGTTCCATTTACCCTCTTAACTTCATTTTTTAACTCCCTTTTTAACTGCCCCTTAATTCTGCTGATTTTGCCAATTTTTGGCTGGCATGTAATGATGGAAAAAATGTGGAGATACGCTGCAGCAACATTTCAGTATCCCATCTTTGTACCTGTCAAAGGCCATTGGAGAAAGTGGCTTCTTGGTGTCTAGATCATAGCCAATTCAGTGTGGCAAGAGAGTAGATTTTTTTAAAATATTTCTCAGTATCTAATGCAATGCTTTGCACTTAGTATTTTAAAATACATATTCATTTTAAGATACTGTTTTATTGTAGTTTTTTCTACAACAGATACACTCCCCTTCCTGCTATTATTTGTAGAACTAGAAACAAATGGATGGAAAAATTGAAATTTCAAGGTCAGACATATTACTCCAATTTTTGAAAATACTACCTCATGTTATTAATGGTTCCATAGACTTATGCTTTTTTGTAACTGAAATAAATATGAATGACAATTACAATTGGCCTCAAAAGGATTTTATAAAAAAACAAGTTTTGAACCTGCCATAATTTGATGGTATTGGAAGACGACAGAGATATACTGTGACTGATGATTGGCAGGGATAACTGGCAGCTACAAGCCAGGCATTCTATCATGTCAGAGCCCCTGCAGGAAGTAGGCGACAAAATCAGCAATCACTTTTACATGTACAGTACTTTATCGTTCAAAAGCATCTCTCGAAGTACCTTACAAGACTGTACAATGACTGAATGAAACAGCTAGCAATACCAAGCAAGCAACTGAAAACCAAAGAGGGGAAAAATGTAATCCTTATGGATTTGACTGAAGAGAATGGAATATCTTTGGGCATATGCCAACATGGAGAAGAAGACGTTAAATGGTCAAGACATGAGGCCCATTGTGGGATGTTTGTTCAATGATCATATTAGTTGAAATGTTAGTTTAGTTAAAATAACACTAAAAGATATTTAGTTTACTAGCGATAGTTCAGAGACAAATAGAAGGGAAACTTCCAACAGTTTTTTAAGGTCAGAGAGACAGAGAGTACATAGTAAAGGAATCACCTAGAACTTTTTATGACCATTCTGAATTTGTTATTCTGGAACAGTGAGCTAGAGTTTCTAAGGATAGCAAACAAAACAAAAGACAACAAAACATTGCCTATGCATTTAATTACATTTTAGAGATGAAAGCAATATGGTTAAAGGGCATCTATTAAACTAACTACTCACCTTATTTAGTATTTAGTAATTGGACATTTTACTGGTGATAAAATATACTTCTGTTTACATTGTCCTAAATTGAGCAACTTAAATTCGAAGCTATTCAAAAGAGCAAAATAATGGCTCAGTCCTTAGATTTTTTTATACTTGCTTTAGTATAAGATTTCTCAATCTAGATACTATTGACATTTTGAGACCAGTAAGTACTGGGGCATGAGGGGTCAGAGACTCTTCTGTACAGTGTACAAAATTTGGCAAATTCTCTGGTCTTCTCCTGTTAGATGCCGGATTCTGGATCATGACAAGAGAAGCTGTCAGCAGGTATTATCAAATAGCTTTTTCCTAGGGGGAAGAAAGGGGAACACAAAATTTTCCTCTGTTGAGAACCGTTGCTTTAGAATCCTAGATCACTTTTGTCGAGCTGCTTCTTCCGACATCCCAGTTGTAACAGTGGCTGCTGACTTTCCCAAGTCTTTAATCTGGCCAGTTTTACCAGTGCATTTAACTTAACGCACCATGTTGTGATAGCCAACTTCCTAGCATGCTGCCTCACATAAGGTCTGTCTGACATAAGGTCTGTGAAGGCAGAATCAAACATCTCCATTCTTGATTACGGATTCCCCAAGGTTAGCGCATAGGACTTGGCATATAGGACTTAAGCAATAAGTAATATTTACGTATTACTAAATTAATTACCTTCTTTGCTAAATATATTGTGACTTCTAATACACAAATTAAGAACATAGCGTGGACAAAATGGTTTGTAAATGTAGGATATATTTGTTTTTTTAGAGAAATAGCTCAAGGCTCTGATAAGCAACACGGCAACTAAAAGGTAATGCATGGTTATGTAAAGGCTGAGTCTAATGGCTAAATTTATCATCTCTGGCTCCAAAGCATAAACATCATATTATCCTCCTGAGGCAAGGCAGTATTAACTCAGGCCTCCAAAATTAAATAATTTCAATAAAAATAGATTGGTCATACTCATGCTATTAGAGAATGTAGGAGCATACTGTTATAGGCATATTAACCTGTTTTATAGTGAAACTCACAGCATCACTGTGGGGCCATTCAAATCATTTTATCAAGATTATAAAACATAGTCCAGAGGGAAGTGTTATCAGTTTAATGTAAGCTTGCAAATAAAAAATTATAGAACTGTATGTCTTCTGTGAGGTCTTAATCTCTTTGTTTCATTTGGGGGATGAGAAAAAAAGGAATGAATATTTCATATTTCCTCATATAAAATTGTAAAATTCAGCTACACAATAGAATGCTTTATTCTGAAATTGTGCTTGTGGTACAAAATCTAATGGTTATGAACTCTCTGTTTTCCCTTAGACCTATTTTCCTGTTCCTGGGTTGAATGAAATCTTCAAGATAAAAGAAAAGAATTTTTTTCTGTCTTTTGATGATAAGTGAAAAAGATTTCTCTTCAACAGTGTATACTTTCATGGATTACCCTTTTTTACCCTGGCTTGACTTTACCAGTAAATTCATGCTCTTTATTCTTTTTTTCCCCTCCTAATAGTTATTTAGGGGTATGTGGCTAAACATACCATTAAAACAATATTGTTTTCATATCATATTTATGGGCTATCTCTTAATATTTTAATATTCCTTACCTTTAGATATTTCAAAAGTAATTTAAAAAACTGCCTTAGAATAGCTAAAATAACCAAACACATTTCAAAAACAATTTTGTTTAGCATTAAATGATTCACTGATTTTTCTCTTAATGCTTACTTAGTTACAGTTAACTCTAAACATCCTTTTTATGCCTTTATACCATTTTACATATAAGATAATTTTAGGTGGTTGTTTTCTTATTTATTATTCCACATGTTTCCTTGTATTTTTTTTTCTCAAGAGATAACTTGTGAACTGTTATAGAGTAATGTTGTTTTGTACAAAGATCTACTGTAGTCTTTGTCTTCTGGGTGGTCATAGCTACCAGTATATCTCATAATAAAAGTATAAATATAACAGCTTGTATTTATTAAACAACTAAATGTGCCAGACACTTCTGTGAATATTTGATATATGTTAACAAACTTGGAAAATGTTGTAGGCATTGCAGTGTTATCTTTCTCCTACACTAATAGACTAGTATTATTTATAATGATCATACACCATTTGGCTTGGTCCAGCCTGAAAGTTTTAGCCACTTTGGTCAGTAATGGATCTTTGTAACTTCATAAGAGCAGCAATTAGCCAGTAGCTGGCTTTTCATCCATAGTCTAATACATTAATACTGTTATCATCTCTACAGGTCCGTAAGGAATGAAGTAAGGCTAGGGATTAATACTTATCCAGAAAATTTAATGTCTAGTTGTTTCTTTGCACGTATTTCATGTGTGTATTGTACATGCCAAACGGAAATAGTAATGTTATGTGTAAAGTGACTAGAACACATGAATAAAAACTATGTATAAGCAAATCAATACTAGAAAAAAGCAATGTAGGAAACACGAAAGAACTATAGGGAAGTAAAAGTACTATGGAAACCCATGGAGTCAGGAGAGATTTCACAAAGGTGATGATATGGAGATAGACATAAAAATATAAGTGGGACGTCACTAGGTGAGAAGGAAGCATGAGGACACCGTGTGAATAAAATCATAGGAATGTGAGAGTTCCTGGCCAGATTTTGTGAAGGAAAGTAAAAGTTGTACAGGAACAGTTAAAAGATATAATGCCCTAAAATATAGTGGATTCTTGGGGCACCTGGGTGGTTCAGTTAACTAAGTGCCCGGCTCTTGTTTTCAGTTCAGGTCATGACCTCACACTTCATAGGTTCGATCCCCACATTGCGTCTGCACTGCTTGGGATTCTCTCTCTTCCCCTCTCTATGCCCCTTCCTCGCTCGTTATTTCTGTCTCTCTCTCAAAATAAATAAAACTTTAAAAATAGTTTTAAAATACATACATACGTACATACATACATACATACATACATACATAATAAAATATACTGGATTCTTACTATAAAAGGCCTTTTGAATATTCATCAACGATGGGAAGTTATGCAAAACTTCATCAAAGAAAATGAAATTATCATATCAGTGCTGTAGAAAGATACAATTAGTAGTGGGTTTTACTGGAAATCAAGCAGGTTGGAGAAGACAAAGAAAGATGACCATTAGCAGGTAAAATGAACATTTGTTACTTGTCTACCCAGTATCCCCTGCTTCCCCTTCCTGATAGTGCACTGCTGTAGTTCTGAGGGACTACCTCTCCCCTGCTGGGAAACACACAGGCAGTTTGTATAGAACACATCCATGCCTGACTTCACCAGTGGGCTCTGACTAGTGTAAGTTCCACATCCCTTTGTGCAGCAATGTTGTGAGGAAGGGCTAAGTTCCAGGCCTAAGCCAGTAAATTCATGGCACTCCCTAATCTCTGTGATTGTCGTTCCTTGTGGTCAAATGAAAAGAAACTCAGGACCTTTATATAATTATTGTGTGAAGCAGGGGTCTTTTTCTTTCTATTGATGTGAAAGAGGAAATGTGCAATCCTTCAACCAGAGTACCTAGATGAGCTCAATACCATAAGAACTGCAGAGAAACAGAGTCAAAGGCCTCATCAACCTGCATCTGAAGCTCAACGTTGTATGAACCATTTGTCAATGATAATGATACATTGAATAAAGAAAAATCTATTTCAATAACATTAAGATAATTATCACAGACAGGATAGACCAATAGTGTGCTAATTCACAACTTCATTTGGAGATTTAAAACACTGAACCACCCTGCTGTCTGAATGCATAATAGTTAAATCTTGAGTTTGTGAATAAATAAAGATACATATACCATCTTGTTATATCAAATATTTTTACTGAACCAAGAGGTTTAGTGATTAATTACAATTGAATGAGGAAGTTATATTTCACAGAACCTTCTTAAAGTAATAAAAATCCATTGGAAGACCCATAAATATTCATGCAACATACATGACAAACAGAAACACATAGGCACATGCATGGATTAAAGCCCAGGGACACCTTAAGTCTGTTTGCATATTGTCTCCATGTTCCTTTGTTCTAGTATGATAACATTGATGGCCTTGGCTGTACATAAGAGTGTTATTCTTTTGATCCAAATATAATTTACCGGTAAGACTTTCTTTCTGAAGTTTTTAAAACCCCAGCATTTATTAATTTTAGTTCAAAATATTTATAGATGATCCACTCTACATTGGCTTCTAGCTACAGAAAGTAACTTTAAGAGGAGAAAGATCCAATCCAATGATGAATAAAAACAGACACAAATTACCGACAATTTAGCAAGAAGAAGGCTGTGTTCCAGATAAAATGTCTAACTAAAACATACCTGTGATTCCTTCCCTTGAACCCAAACTCAGAGATGCCACAGATGGGAGACGTACTTCCATAGATTTCAGAAGTTAAATCAGAAAACCTACAGAAGCAAGAAGGCAACTGAATCCTGGTGTGAATTGAATGTGGAACCTAAAATGAGGGTGCACCAGGGCCACAGTTAGGGGATGCCTTCAGGTAAGGGGTTCTCCCAGCATTTTCCTGGGTGCACGGTAGACTGTTCAGTTGTTCCTTCTGCATAAAAAATCAGCAGGGTCTGCATGGTGTCATAGGCACCATGAATCAGGGCAGTGCTGGGGCCAGATACAGATGTTAGCTTTCCAAAGATTTGTTTGTCCTCAACAATTTTCTTTTCCTCTCTTTTTTCCCAGGCCTAGGCTAGGTAAATTAAGAGAAAGTGCACAGCCACTGAGAAAGTGCAGAAACTCTAGTGGAATTAATAAGTGGTTCCCTAATGGGCAGACTTCTCTGAGAGAGGGCACCAACTATTGGTGGTTGAGTACAAATAACAACAATACATGCTCTTCTCACAAAAAGGAACTCTGTCAGCACAGCAGAAAGGAAAACAACAACAAGTAATAAACTTTCTACGACGGGAAAGTAAAATCATGCCAAGCAACACTTAGTGTTGATGAAGAGTTGGGAAGACAAGCAAATTCATGCACTTCTGATGGAACTGTAAATTAATGGAGTTATATTGGAGGGAGGGATCTGGAATTTGTGAAATTAAGTCTACATCTTAATTAAGTCTACATCTTGGAAAGTAGCATCTTACTCATGGTTTGTTTTCAAATAGTTCACAATGGACAAATGTGCAGATGCTGATAACTGTATCTTTTGTTGCAGTACAAACACACACACACACACAAACAGGCTATATATGGATGTGTATTACAATGTATTTATTCATTTTCCTAGTGTAGGGGTCCTAGGTTACCTATACCCCTATGTAGAAATTAAATACATACATATATATATATACATATATATATATGTATATATACATATATACACACACACATATGGATATATACAAAGTAATTCCCAGAATTACATATGAGACCATTGATGTATCCTAAAAGTTATATTCAAAGAAAAAAGTAAAATACAAAGGATAAATAGCACAATATCATTTATATAATTAACAACATACAAACACCATCCTATGTCATTTTTAAAGAACATATAAAGGTTGAATTAGCAGGACACGTGTTTGGTTTTTGTTTGTTTTTGTTTGGTTTTTGTTGTGTTTTTTTTTGCTTTTTTTTTTTTTTTTTGCTTTTTTTTTTTTAGAGAGAGAGAGAGAGAGCAGGGAATGGGCAGAAAGAGAATCTCAAGCAGGCTCCATGGTGTCAGTGCAGAGCCTAGTGCAGGACTGGAACTCACAAACTGTGAGCCATCAGGAGCCCCAGGACACACATTATGCATATAGAAATGGACACCTACGAATGGGAAAAGTCTTCAAACTTGGATGGATAGAAGATAGTGAAAACAACAAACTGTCAAGTATCAAGCATGATTATAGCAACCGTGTGCACACTAATCAAAGAACTAGAACTGAGGTTAAAACCAAAATCCAAACCAAACCTAAAGCTAAAACCCAAGAGCTGTGGCATCTTAGAAGAAAAGAATAACTTAATGGACTTGTGACTTAGAGAAAGGTTTACTTAATTTTTGGACCTTCTTTTGAACAAGTAGGAAAGGTGTGTATGGCTTTAATTAAACAGACAACTATTATGTGCTAAGAGATAGAGTCACAGGGACTAAGTCATCTGAAGATCAGCTAGATGTTTAATGAAGGCAATCCTGAAATGCAGAATTCTAATGCTAACCACCAGATTGAGTACAGATTCCACATTTAATGGGCACAGTCCCAGCAAGACTCCTTTCCCTTTACACAAGTCATAGACTTATGGATCCCCAGGCCACCTATCCTTCCAACCAAATTACTGCCAATTCTGAGGCTTCCAAACCCTTCAGGTTTGATGATTTACTGAAATGACCCTCAGAACTCAGGAAGGTGCTATACTAACAATTTATTTTCCTATAAAAGATGGAATTCAGGACAAGCCAAATGAAAAGATAATGAGCAGTTGATAGATATTTCCAAGCAGAATTGTGACAACAATTAGTACATGTCTTCAGGGAGCTAGTTGATTGGAGTATGGAAGTTGGATTAGTCTGGTTGACTGGTGGCATACCTCCAAGTTAGTAGAATATAGGTGAGATAATAAGGCACTATCGAGGGGCATCAAAAGAAGGGGCTATATAGTAGAGGCATTTAATAAAAAAGAATCAGAGATTCAAGATGATGCACTGATTTGAGGATACTACTGAGATTTCTACCTTGGGAAGTGCTTGACCTCACATCATTGTGCAAGTTTGCTCTAAAAAGATATTTACGCATAGGTCAGAGGAAAATATCTGTGTGTGTGTGTATATATATATATATATATATATATATATATATATATATATATACATGCAAAATTAAACACCTTGCATTATAGATTTTAAAGATACAATTAGATGGATATGGATTTTGGAGTTAACCTGCCATAAAAAGTCATGCCTTTGCTGTAGAAAAAGCCGTCATATGCATCACATGACAGTACATATATGATTGCCCCATGTGCTCACAATATTGCTGAAGGAGCCTCTTATTCTGCTTTGTTTTCTAAGGTATTTAGCTTCTCCCTATTGCCAGCTTCTGCAGAGGGACAGGCTTTATGGGTGAAGGGAAATCATATACTAAACATAAGTAACTAATGGAACCATAATACAATCATTTTTTGAGCAGGACCATGATTCTTTTTAGCTGCTTATAGAACACTTATGAAAGTGTTCTGCTGAAAATGTAATGGTGTTGTTTCTTCTCAGAATTCTTTTGGCAACAACACCAACGCTGCATTGCAAAAGATGTAAAGAAGGGAATTCTTCATCGACGAAAAGGCAAATCTAGGATTTGAATTATTTTTGAAGGATAATTTGAGCGTTGGAAGGAAAGTTTTATTTTTCAAAACTGTTAAGAACATAAATAACACCCTTAGCATATAACAGCTGCATGTCCCCATGCTGAGAGTGAATGCATTATGCAGCTTTGGAGTGCAAATGCATGTTTATCTGAGATCAGTCCAAACACTGAGACATTTCCAAGAGTCAGACAGCTGGCACAAGCCCTGGGAGAAAGGGTAAGGTTTCCTTTGGAAGTAAGCTGATAACAAATTGGTGGTGATGGTGGGGATACTTGGCACGAATATGCTTGAAAATATGTTACCATACTTGCACTCTTACCAGCTAAGGACACAAATGTAGGTGTGACTCAAATCAATGTTCTGTGCTCATTTCATTTCACCGTATCTAGACTGTATGTAAGGGAAAAGACAGAGAGTAAGTGACGGTAGCATTTTAACTCAAAAATCAATAATTAAAAAGTTTGTATTGAAGGAAATCATTATAAGAGGAACCATGTTTCAGATTTCTTTTTAAAGGTGGTGTTTGTTCCTGAGATTTAAGCTACATTGTAAGAAACAAAGGCTCTCCTTCAGAGGCTTCAATTCAAGTTTCCCCTAGGGAGATGGCATCCAGGACATAGATAAGATAAAGCCACAGCATTTCCTGCCTTGTGCCTTCCCACCTTTTTATTCTAAGTCTTGATAGAACCGTGGCACATTGTATTGATTACCTATTCTCTTTAAACATTCTATTCCAGGACTTTTAACCACAGATTGTAGCAATGTAGAGAAAATGGAATTTTACCAGTTCAGTGCTGGCTGTGATAGTAGTATGTCCTCTAGAAGTCATTTTTCATAATTTACATTACATTTGAAAGCACTCCCTGTTGCTACTACGAAGCCATATTTTTATGTTAACTAAAATAGACACATATAAAGGCAAATTAAGCTTTCCTTTCATGGTCTGATCTATTCCTACAGTATATAAAAGTCTGTTTACTGGTATGATTGTTTACTTTAAGCACAGTTCATATATATTCATAATTTTAGGACTATTTTTGTATGTGTTACAAATATTTTCATATATTGTAATTTGATGCTAGGCAATTAATCATCACTTACAGCACATTAGATATTAGAAAAACTGTATGAACTATGGATGTCAGACTTCCTATTTAAAGCCAAAAACTGAACAAGATCATTTTTCTGTGGATTTTAGTGCTCAATTTCAATGTTTATTCCACCTCAGCATTTTATGACTTAATTTAAGTTCCTTATGTTCCCCCAAAGACCTCAATGCAACCTTACTACTGTGCCTTCGCTTATGTTTTTATTCACCTTACAGAATAGCCTTCCTTTCTGGTAAAATTCTATCATGATCTAGATCAACATCAGCTATTCATTGAGGGATTCCCTTTCACCAGCTTTATCTCCCTCTTTTAATTCTGACAACCCAAAATTTTACATTTGCTATTCTGAGAAGGAAAAGGAACTAATGCACTCCTAGTAAAGTACTTGGTTATCTGATGCATGATATCGTTCCTATAATACATCTGAGGCTCCCAACGTTTTGTGTGGCTAGGTGACTAGTGTATGCTGACGCAAAGAGGACATAATGAAGCCAAAATGTGAATTGATAGAAAATTGAATAAGCTTATACTCTTCCTATCTTCAAGAAGAAGGCAATTTTAATTTACTTAACCAAATTGCAGTTTACTAATTGAGCCTGCTTTGCTCCTACATTGTCTGCTGGTTAGATGGTTATTAACAGGTTTGGCTGTCTCTCTTTTCTGTCCAACTCTTACAACTAGAAAGGTAAACTGATCTGATGCTTTCTTAGAACCTGACAGGGGAGCACTCCAATCAGTACTACCCTGTTTAGACCACCTAGGACTCAGCAGATAGGAGATAGGAGTGTGCAAAATTTATGAGTAGCTTTGAATTTAAGTCTTTTGGTGAAAATGTAAGGAAGGCATAAGAGGTCTTTTAACTCTTTACCAATATAGTCCAGCCACAGTGATTTGACTTTGTTGGATTTCTATATTGCTTTGTAAGGAAGCCTAAATCTCCTTGGTAATATAATAAAATGGTGATTTTCTCTGTCATTGTGTCTTACCTTTACATCTCTCTTAAGGAAACATTTTTAGAGAAAAGCTGATTGGCAAGATAAGATTTGGGAATTCCTGCATGCTTTGGTCAAATATTACCTAAAAGTATTTAAATACCATCATTATTTCCAATAGGCACACTCAATAATACCGAAATGCACTTAGCTGGTATCTTGTGTTACACCCACTGTCAGGTTATTGCAATCCTATTGATTTTTATATTCCCAGGAAATGGCATAATAATTGACAAATAAGTGCACAGACAAATGTGATTGACATTGAAGTAGAATAAATCATCAGGCCAAATTAATGTTCTCTATTATTATGTATACTAATACAATGCAGCATTCTTTAGTATGAATATAATCCAGTTTCCTTCAGAAAGATGTGTTTATTAGCCTTTCCACTAGTAGTGAGGATGAAGTGAGCTCTAGACATTCATTTCCTTATTCTGCTTATGGCCAGTTGTAATTATTCATGAAACATATGGGGAGAATAAGGTGGACAGTGTAAATTCATGGAACAGAATGGCTGTCTTTATATGAAGATTGCTGTCTCATATGGGGAATGAACCCCTGACCTTGGCCTCATTAACACCAAGCTCTAATGAGCTGGGATAATGGGCCCAGATTGTTACACCAGCAGGAATCAAGTCTAATTTAATTCAGCTATTCATGGTTTTCATAGAACTGATTTTTAAAACTGTGATATTCAGGTACCTATAATTTCCAACATTTCTGATATGGTATATATTCACAGTCTGGTAGTTGGACCTATAAAGTGAGCCATTAGCTTATTAATCACTTCATACTTATTCATTTCAAGTAAGTTACTGAATTGCTGCCATAAAGGATATCCTCAGGTAGATATGATTCCATAATAGATTTGTTGTTAGTTGGTCAGATGCCAACTGATAAATAAAAAGACAGGTCTTCTTTTTAATATAATTTATTGTCAAATTGGCTTCCATACAACACCCAGTGCTAATCCCAACAAGTGCCCTCCTCAGTGCCCATCACCCACTTTCCTCTCTTCCCAACCCGCCATCAACCCTCAGTTTTTTTCTCTGTATTTAAGAGTCTTTTATGGTTTGCCTCCCTCCCTCTGTTTGTAACTTTTTTTCCCCCTTCCCTTCCCCCATGGTCTTCTGTAAAGTTTCTCAAGATCCAGATATGAGTGAAAACATATAGTATCTGTATCTGTCTTTCTCTGAGTGACGTATTTCACTTAGCATAATACCCTCCAGTTACATCCACATGGCTGCAAATGGCAGGATTTCATTCTTTCTCATTGCCAAGCAGTATTCCATTATATATATAAACCACATTTTCTTTATCCATTTTTCAGTTGATGGACATTTAGGCTCTTTCCATAATTTGGCTATTGTTAAAAGTGTTGCTATAAACATTGGGGTACATGTGCCCCTATGTATCAGCACTCCTGTATCCCTTGGGTAAATTCCTAGCAGTGCTATTGCTGGGTCATAGAGTAGTTCTATTTTAAATTTTTCGAGGAAACTCCACACTGTTTTCCAGAGCAGCTGTACCAGTTTGCATTCCCATCAACAGTGCAAGAGGGTTCCTGTTTCTCCACATCCCCGCCAGTATCTTTAGCCACACTAACCAGCATGATATGGTATCTCAGTGTGGTTTTGATTTGCATTACCCTGATGATGAGTGACGCTGAGCATCATTTCATGTGTCTGTTGGCCATCTGGATGTCTTCTTTGGAAAAGTGTTTATTCATGTCTTCTGCCCATTTCTTCACTGGATTATTTGTTTTTCGGGCTCTTTATAGATTTTGGATACTAGCCTTGTATCTGATATGTCATTCACAAATATCTTTTCCCATTCCGTCGGTTGCCTTTTAGTTTTGTTGACTGTTTCCTTTGCAGTGCAGAAGCTTTTTATCTTCATGAGCTCCCAATAGTCCATTTTTGCTTTTAATTCTCTTGCCTTTGGAGATGTGTCGAGAAAGAAATAGCTGCAGCTGAGTTCAAAGAGGTTGTTGCCTGCTTTCTCCTCTAGGGTTTTGATGGTTTCCTGTCTCACATTTAGGTCTTTCATCCATTTGAGTTTATTTTTGTGTATGATGTAAGAAAGTGGTCTAGTTTCATTCTTCTGCATGTTGCTGTCCAGTCCTCCCAGCACCATTTGCTGAAGAGACTGTCTTTTTCCATTGGATGCTCTTTCCTCCTTTGTCAAAGATTAGTTGGCCATACATTTGTGGGCCCAATTCTATTCCATTTGTGGGTTCTGTATTCTATTCCATTGGTCTATATATCTGTTTTTTGCCAATATCATACTGTCTTAACAATGTGAGGCAAGTAGAAATTATGATTGTGTAAATATAATTAACTTGAGAACACAAACCATAACACTCAGTAATTTTGACCTTTTTCAGCTGCTGTCAGGCAGCATAAAACTCCAAAATCATTTGGTCTAAATCATTACCTTACCTCACTCAAGCAATTTGTTTAAAAATTATATATATATATATATATATATATAATGCCGAGTGCATCTTGGTATTATTAATGAGTGGGCCTGTAGGAAATAATGATGGCATTTAAACGCTTTTAGATAATATTTGACCAAAGAATGTAGGAATTCACAAATCCTATCTTGCCAACCAACTTTTCTCTAAAAGTGTTTCCTTAAGACAGATGTAAAAATAAGGCATACTGACAAAAAAAAATCAACATTTTATTATAATACATTATATACAATGTATAGTATATAATATATATAAAGTATATAATAAACTATAATATATTATAATATTTTAAGAAGATGTAGGCATAAATACATATATTTATAAGTGTTTATATATAAAAATAAACATATATATACATTTATATAAATATAATCATAAATATAGCCATATATATATATATATATATGACAACAAAACAAGTCTAGTGGTGCCAAACTATAGCACCCTTTAACACTTTAGGCCATATATGGAAATACGGCGCGTGGCCTCTGTTTATAACTTTTACAGAAAAATAGACATGTCAATTTGTTCATCTTGTGTCGGGTGTTTTATGCTGCAATACAGAATTAAGTAGTTGCAACAGAGACTGTATGATCCACAAAGTTTAAAATATTTATTATTTTCTGGCTCTTTGCAGAAAATGTTTGCTGAATGCTAAGCTGGTCAATTAATAAATATTAGCTAACAAAAAGTTTAAGTTTTAACTTTCATCCATTTTATCGGTGTACTGAGAATTATTTTTTTTTTTTTAATTTTTTTTTCAACGTTTATTTATTTTTGGGGGGACAGAGAGAGACAGAGCATGAACGGGGGAGGGGCAGAGAGAGAGGGAGACACAGAATCGGAAACAGGCTCCAGGCTCTGAGCCATCAGCCCAGAGCCCGACGCGGGGCTCGAACTCACGGACCGCGAGATCGTGACCTGGCTGAAGTTGGACGCTTAACCGACTGCGCCACCCAGGCGCCCCTGTACTGAGAATTATTACATAGCGAAGTGGTTCCAGAAATGCAGTGCCAGTATCTATCTTCCTAGAATGTTGATCATTCATTTCTTCTTTGGCTTTAATTCCTTTACCAATAAATAAATTCCATTGGGTTATATATTCTTTAAAATATTTTCTTCATTCTCACTTTGAAATGTTGGTTTTGAGAATTTAAAATTAAATTCCATAATTGCACTAGAATATGATGATGTCCCCAAACTGTCACCATCTCTTTGACAATCTATCCAGAGGAGCAATTGGATGCACAGAACCGAGTCAGACATTATAAACGGAGAGTATGGCCTACTACTAAGTTCTGCAAAATTCTCTGTCATTATTGACCTCACACACATTCTGTTTGTATTTCATAGTGATGTCCCTATATTGTCTGCCTTATATTTATCTCCCCTAAACAATCCAAACTGTCCTTGATTGTCCATGATAGAGATCCAGTTTTCTCTCTGCTAACTTCTTTTTTATAGAACTGCAATATTTTATGTCCTTCCTCATAATATGTAATGGCTGGCATGTGGTGGTGCAGGGATGGAGGTTTTCCTCATCTCACTTAGATAGAAGCTAGATAGGGCCAAGGCATCTTCTCTTACTATTTCACTAAGCCGTTAAGATAAAATTTGCATATTTGCCTTCTTTATCTCTTATGTCTCCTCTTAACAATGGAATCATGTGTGAATTAATAAAGATGTGAATATAGTAATATAATAGTGAATGAAGAAGGGTCTTCAGAAATATCATTTCATTTTAACTATTTTATTCCTTGAAAGAATTATCATGTGTAAGTGAATCTCCTGTTAGCCTAAATGTATGACTTATAGGAACCAAGAGTCTTGATAAATTTTTGGCTATTGTTTGGTAAATCAGCCACTGCAATTCATCTTGCAACATTATCATTTTATGTGTTTTACATTTGAATTGAAAACTTACATAAAAAGCCTTGCCTTTGCTTAGATAGCCCTTTCTTTCTAACCTTTTGTTCAATATCATTACAATTTTTCTTGACTTGAGCAGACTAATGAGATTTAGCTCTGGAATGATCCCAGAAGACCAAGTAAAAACACTACTTCCAAATTTTTGGAGATTCAACTATAGAACATGCCCACCCTCAAACTGTCCTTTACCAACCATGAATGAACATTTTGTTAGCTTAGTGATCAGGACAATATCAACATTTTTAAAAAATTAGGTGAAGGAATTAAAGCAATATTCAATCTGGATACAATTTAGGTATGGTTTTTACATTTCATTTAATAAGGAATCAATTTCTGTGTGTGGGTATCTTAAAATTTCTGGCTCATTGTGATTCAAGAATTGAAGGACAGTCTGATCCAAAGAGTCTGCCATTATATCATATACATCTCAGAACAGGTATTCATGAAAGCATGATAAACTCTTTGCTCATAGGAGTTTACTTTTTAAAAAAAAAAGTTTTATATTTATTTTATTTTTGGGAGAGAGAGAGTGCAAGTGGGGGGAAGGGCAGAGAGAGAGGGAGACACAGGATTCAAAGCAGGCTCTAGGCTCTGAGCTATCAGCACATAACTCAGACTGGGAGATCATGACTTGAGCCAGTCAGCCCTCAACCAACTGAGCCACCCAGGTGTCTCAGGCCTTTACTTTTAGTACCACATGTATAGATGAGAAATTATAACAATTTTTAAAGTATGCTTTATTAAATGAGTAAATTCATTTATTTTACCATTTGCTATTAAAACCCATCCATAAGATTATTTTCTTTTTCTTCCTAACTAACTTAGGCTTGAGAATTTTATAAGAACCATAAACCAGGAGCTCAGCTTTTCTAGAATTTTTTTAAAGGGTCATAAAAAATGTATGAGATTGACACTGGTGTCCCAAATGCTACCTGAGAGAACAGGCCAAGGTTGTAAGCAGTGGCAACAAAACATGGGTATTAATGTTAAGCGTCAACACCAAAGAGTCCGTACAAGCAGCTGGTCACAGGGAAACAGCAAGGAGTTAAGACAGGGAACACCAATCCAAGGACAAAACTATAGGATAAAATACTAGAATGGGAACTGGTCAGAGGAAAGAATCAAGTCCACGAAAAATCCAAATATTTCAAACTTAAGCCAAGGATCTGTGAAAAAGATTCCTTGATGGCAGATAAAATTCAGGAAAGCAGATAGTTTAATAAAGGAGTTTAATTAAAAATTTAATGATTAATTACATATTTATATTATTTAAAATTTTAAAGTTTTTTTTAATATTTATTTTACTTATTTTGAGAGAGAAAAAAAGTGAGCATGAACAGGGGAGGGAGAGGAGAGAGAGAATCTCAAGCAGGCTCTATGCTGTCAGCACAGAGCCCGATGTGGGGCTTGATCTCACGAACCTTGAGATCATGAACTGAGCCAAAATTAAGAGTCAGAGGCCTAGCCAACTAAACCACCCAAGTGCCCCAAATCTTCAACGGTTTCAACACAGTTCATGCAGCGAGCCACCTATAGGATACTTTGGGCCTTATATGTCAGGAATTTTTTTTTCAATTAAAAACAAAAAATGTATTGAAGCTTACTCATAGTATGAAATAGATAACAGAATTTAGAGAAAATTTGAACCAACATTGTGTAGGATGGAAAATGATATTTGACTTCCTTAATCTAATCTGGGTAGCAAAAACCATAAACAATTTTTTTCAGTGTGCCACTATTATAATTACTTATAGAGCCATACAGTTTCATCTTAGTGATGTAAGAAAAAATATATTGGCTTACCCCATGACCAACAATTTTAATGTTATTCAAGGAGAATGTAAATCGTAGATCCCTAAGGGAAAGTTAGGACAGTATAAACAAATGAAGGAACTGAGGGCGCTAGAACGAGGAATACAAAATAATATAGTAACTTTCAATATTAAGATAGCATTCTATTATAATCAAAAGTTTTGTATGTCTTGACTTGCTTGTAATGCAGCCTCCTTTTAGTAATCTTCCAATAAGTCAGAAGATTCTGATAAGAACAAAAGAAGCCAATTTCTACATAACCATATCTTCTTACTTTGTTTTGTTTTAACACCTTTATTGAGATATAGTTGTTAAACAACAAAAACATAATGAATACAACTTGATGCACTTAACATATGCATACACCCATGATATCATCTTCACATTCAAGGTAATAAACATATCCATCACTTCCAAAAGTTTCCTTGAGTCCCTGTGTGTGTGTGTGCGTGTGTGTGTGTGTGTCTACATGTTGTGTTAGTTTTGTTTGTGGAAAGAATACTTAACATGAGATTTACCCTCTTTAAAATTTTGCACCAGAAGGCTACTTCCTGGAAACCGTGTCCTGATCTCCATTCCATTTCCAGTTAATGCTGTCCTACTCTAGATCTAGTACACACAGTAGAAAATTGGGTAAAAGAGGGACGTGGTGCTTTGATCTACAATCAATCCTCAGTAGATTTTGGAAACTCTGAGATTCTCTTTCATAAAAGACACGATAGAAATATGGTAAATACATAAATATAAGGTGGATAATAATGTGTGGGTGTTAATTTTCTTACTTGGCAAAGGACTCATGTGGCTTATGTTACAATGCCCAATTATGGTGGGGCAATTAAAAATAAACACAAAAAAACCTGATACTTTTAAGAGACCTAGACAACCCATTTATATAGGACACAGTCAGGCATTAAGTTTAGTACTAATTGTAAGTCTCATCTTAAACAACACATCTACAGGTTTGATTTACCAGAGAGGAGGAGATTGATTCGAGAGACAACAGAAAACAATTTGAAATTCCAGATAAGAAACTATCACAATGATCATTTCTTTCATACACCATAGTTATGGTCACTGAAGAGCTGTAATATTTGCTTTCTTCTCTTTTAGTATATTCTGTCTTCTACAGTCTAAATAAAATCGTCCCAATTTTAAATGTGAAATTTTAAAAATTGAGATATAATTGACATACACTATATCAATTTAGGTGTGCAACAGGATTTAATATCTGTGTATATTGTCAAGTGACTACTTCAGTAAGTCTAGTTAACATCCATCTCTACACATAGTTACAGAATTTATTTTTCTTGTGATGAGAATTTTTAAGACCTATTTTGTTAGCAACTTTCAAATAAGCAATACAAATTATTAACTATAGTCTCCACGTTATACATTACATCCCCATGACTTAATGTATTTTATAACTGAAGGTTTGTACCTTTAGACCACCTTCACCCATTTGACCTCCCAGCCCACCCATGTGAAATGTTTAATATAGACAAAGTTCTGAGGCATTCCTTAGAGTTTTTTTCTTTCTTTTTTATGTTTACTTATTTTGAGAGAGAGAGAGAGAGAGAGTGAGAGAGAGAGAGAGAGAGAGAGAGAGAAACAGACCCCTAACAGGGGAGGGGCAGAGAGAGAAACACACACACACAAACAGAGAATCTGAAACAGGCTCTAGGCTCTGAGCTGTCAACACAGAGTCTTCCATTTGGCTCAAAAGCATGAGCTGTGAAATCACGACCTGAGATAAGGTTGGACGCCCAACTGACTGACCCACTCAGGAGCACCTAGAATATTTTTTCTTAAAAAATTTCTAAAGGAAATTTTATGGTGCTTCACAGGAAGAATGATGCTGTTCAGGGCAGTGAATCTGAGGTGATGATACATTGGGGGTAGGCAGCTTCCCTGTTTTTGTACATAAAGCCTATATGTATTAAACACGGAGACCCTCTATAGAGCCACCTATTCATTTTTGGATTCATAAACCTATGACAAAATGTTTCAATTTTCCAATTCTTGGTTCTGTACACCATTTCACGTTTTTCTCCATGCTATTTTCTCTAGGCTGAAAGGAATCAATATCATAATATATCGTTCTCCTAAATGTGGATTGTATGTGTGTGTGTATGTATGTGTGTGTATATGAAGTAGGTGTAAGAATTTAAAAGAGGCAGTGATTCAATAATCTAGTAATATAATCTTTACTCTGCACGCGATTTTTATATGATAATAAGGAAGATGAGATCTTATGAGAGTAACATAATTTTCCATTTTAGCCAGGTTTTCAGAAATCCAAATAATTTAGACAAAATTCAGTTAAAATGTTTAATTAAATATATTATTTATTTTGTAATCAGGACAACCACTTTTATATTTAATTATATGCATTATTTTGTGAAAAATTAATAGGTTCCCTTCCCTTTACAAATATAAGCTGCTTACTATCACTTAGCATTTTACTACTTAGTGCCTTTTTATACACAATTTTCTTATTTCAGTGAATGCCTAGATAAAAATAAACAAGGCTGCTAATTTTTCCTTGTTTGCTATTGTTTAGACAAGCCAAGTCCATGATCCCCTAATACCCTGAACCATACAGGGGGAAAGCTTGTTCTGCAGATGTAGCTGATATTTTACATATTAGAATAATCTCCATAGCCCAGAGGAACTAAAGTGTTAATGCAATTAAATTCTTAATTTCAAGTCCAAATATTTTACTTCCCCATAGTAAATCCTGCTCATTAAGTATGTAGCACAGATGGGCAGAAATAATCCTCTCTAATCTACGGTTCTCTAGGGGCCTTACTTGACCTTTTTTATTCTGATAATCAAAATACTGTAATAGATAAAACTGTGTATTCCTATATTATTATAACTGGGGAGGCTTGATAATTAGTAACTATAATATGTATAAAAATGATAAAATATTTGTTAAGAATTATTGAAATAAGGCACATTCTCTGAAATGACACACACACAATTGCCTGAACATACACAAATACATCCACATATTTTATATATATATATATATATATATATATATATATATATATATATATATTTATACACACAGAATAATTTATACACTAGTATCTATTATTTACGGGTTTTCTGTGTGGTATGATACCAGTTTCCTAAATGGTAAAATAAAAAAATAATGTTTATTTGAGTAGTGGAGATGGTGTTCCAGTCTGGATTCTCTTATATTTAAGATTCTGGGATTCTGGTTATTAGCATATAATTTTAGGTACTCAATGTGATCCGCCAAGTAACTTTTGGCCCCTTTTATGGACTTTTAAAGAAAAAAATACGTATTTGTGATATTGAGGCTGTCTTTTCCTTTAACTGCTTCAGTCACATCCAACAACTGAACCCTTTACACCATAGTTAGGTACTTTAAACCTCATTTAGAAATAAAAATCAAAATTTGTTTGTATCTAAACTATAAAACAACTCATTTCAGCAAGTGAATGAGGCTAAAATGATCCAGGTAGTAATTGGTTAGAGTTGGAAACATTACTGTGAACTCATTTTTAGCTTAAAATAGACACAGGTGATTAGAGACATAGATAGCTGTATATACACAGGTTAGTATAAATACAGTTATATTTTTCTCTGTCCATTGAGAGATCTTAAAAGAAACAGCGGCTTAATAGCTAAGCACATCTAACATGAATTTATTTTTCTAATACCATTCTCCAATAAAAGGAACTGGTCTTTTTGGAGAAATGGCTAATTCTAGTGTTGGAACAAACAACACACAAGATAAGCCTAGAGTATCATGTGGTGTCAGAAACTAAGGAGGGCTCAGTGTAAGCACATGCACATGCACACACACACACACACACACACACACACACACACACACACTTTGATCAGGATATGTCAAAGGCACACAGGAGCCATCTGAAAGATCTTCCAATGGCCAAAGCTACAACAATTTGAGCAACAATATAAAAGAAACAATACTGTATTATTATCTTAAGGATAAAATATGCAAATATCAATGAATTCATATTGATACAAATAAATAATAAAATAAATAAATAAATATGCATAAAAGACAATTCTGCCATCCAGAAAAATTCCAAAAATTAATGTAGAAAATCTGTGTTAAACAAGGAGGAACATGGCTCCCACTTCTTAGATAAGTGCAGCACATAGCAACTTCCTTTCAAGGAATAGCAGTATTCCAAGGGATAAAAAGGAGTAACTTTACAGTGGCAAAACTGACACTGAGGTGATCAAACCAAAAATTATGTTGATAATAGATAACCTTGATATGATGTGTTGAAAGTGATAACTTACTCTGGCATTCTCCCAACTCATAACCCCAGCCATATCTTAACAAATGCACTTGAAAAATTCCAGTAGGGCAACATCCTATGCAAAATATCTGACCAGTACTCCACAGAGCTGTCAAGGTCATAAAGAATAAAGTCTGAGAAAATGTCATAGGAAAGAGAGTCTTAAGGAGAAGGAGACGTGACTACTAAACATAATGTGGTATCCTAAGTGGGATCCTGAAATAGAACAAGCACAATGGGTAAAAATTAAAGAAGTATAAACGCACTATGGAGTTTGGTTAATAATAACGTATCTATGTTGCCTTATTAATGATAACAAATGTAGGATATTAATGTAAAATTGTCCTAATAGGGAAATCTGTGTGCCTGGGTGTATGAGAACTCTCTGTGCTTTCTTCTAATTTTTTTTTTGTAGACATTAAACAAACAATAAAGAAAAACAAACACATCATTCCTCCCATGCCTACCCTCAAGTCATCCAGCTCACAGCATCACGATACTTCCTGTGGAGCATTCTGGAACTTCCTTAGTGAACATCACAGGTGAGAATTTCAATGTATTATCAGAGCTCTTGAAGTTACTACCCGTGATGTTTACTAAGGAATCTGCAGTCTTTTTGAGCAGTATGTGGGAAATAATTATAAAGTCATGGGTTTTGAGTATTTATCACCACTGTTTTAAGTATAACCTATTTCATGTAAATTTTATAATAGCTGTGTTTAACAACTGTCCCACAAATATCTGACAATTCGACAAACAGCTCTGGCTCTAATAACAGTCCAAGTTGCTTCCAGCACACCAATGCTTGGGAGTCTGTGTGTGTGTGTGTGTGTGTGTGTGTGTGGCCTTTAATTAAGTTGTTAGTAAGTAATTTTTAAGGAAACAACTAAATATTGTGACACAAAATTTTAATTTTAAGGAGTTTATGAGATTTAAATTCCTCCTTAAGAAAGACCACACTGGGGAGCCTTGGTACCTCAGTTGGTTGAGCTTCCAGCTCTTGATATCAGCTCAGGTCATGATCTCAAGTTTCCTGAGATCCTGAGATCAAGCCCTTGCATCTGGCTCTGCACTGACAGCACAGAGCCTGCTTGGGATTCTCTCTCTCTCTCTCTCTCTCTCTCTCTCTTTCTCTCTCTCAATATAAATAAATAAACTTAAAAAAAAGAAAGCTTACACTAATTAATAAATGTAATTTTATAAGCAATTACCAGCCACTACTCTTTGTAAGGTACTGCCCAGTTGTAATGAGGGCGAGGCAGCTAGGGGAGAAAAAGAGAGAGAGACAGAGGCAGAGGCAGAGAGACAGAGGGAGAGAGAGAGAGAGAAAAAAGGTCTCCTCACCCTCAAATAATTTGCTTCCCCTTTATAAATCTTTCAAATCAGAGATGGCATGCATGATGTGACTCCATGGGGCATATATAACACAGCCTAGAACCTACACCTCAGGGAAATGGTCCTAAATGGAGTCAATCCAGTGAGGTTTGGTGTAAGCACCCCCTATCTGTATTTTGTTTCTCTTTTCTTGTTATCTTACTTATGTCCTTCTTCTGTACTCTCTCACACCCCAGTAATCCACAGTGCACCATCAAATCCCACTTCCACTCCCTGACCCCTGGCACAATCACATGAAAATACATGCAGAGGACACACATAAAAACAATGTCTTCCTTTGACCAGCTTACAAGGAAATATGCAAGCAAAGGCAGGTGTATTGCCTTATTTTCCAAGTTTCCCCTTCAAAACCTATTAAGGTCTTATTTCAGAATTTGGTGGTAATCCTTTTGCCATAATTAAAGATAATTCTTCAAGTATCTTAATGAAACTAAAGTGTACCCATGTATACAAATACACAAATTCTGGTGCAAAAGGGAACATACAGAAAATCTCCTAATAAAGAGGTAAGCTATAGCTGTCTCAATAGCCTTAGGACTACAGTATATTCTCAGTTGGCCTTATTTTTTTAAGTTTATTTTTGAGAGAGTATACACACAGGAGGGGCAGAGAGAGAGGGAGACAGAGGATCCAAAGTGAGCTCTGTGCTGACAGCAGAGAGCCTGATGCAGGGTTTGAACTCATGAACCATGAGATCATGGCCTGAGCCAAAGTATGTCACTGACTGAGCCTCCCAGGTACCCCTTTCAGTCAGCCTTAAATAAGGAAGGAGCTGTGTTTCACCTCCTTGTCGACTGCTACAGATTGACGGTTTCTGGATTGAGCTCTACCTGAAGCTAATCTTACTACTTGGATCCCCTAAATCAAAATACATACACTCAAAGCACGCATACACATATGAAAACATATTTATTTAAAATAAATGTAGTCTTACTTTGCTATCTGAGGCTTGCAAACAAAGGATTCCGGTGCAAAATAGCACATAATTAACTTTTCCCTGACTCCAAGGGTTCTTCTTACCAAGATTAACTATTTTTAAAATAAAAAATACTCTAGTTATATGCATATTGTTGTGGGTTGAATTGTGTCCCCACAAAGATGTTGAAGTCCTAACCTCAGGCCTTGTGAGTAATGCCCTATATGAAAATAGGGAATTGGCAGGTCATCAAGTTATGGGTTAAGGTCATTAGAGTAAGCCTTAAACCAATATGACCATGTTTCTTTGTGTGTTTGTTTGTTTGCTTGTTTGTCTACAATATAACTATGCTCTTATAAAACGGGGAAATTTAGACACTGAGACAGATAATTATATAGGGATAGGCCATATGAGGAGGAAGGCAAAATTGGGTGATGCAGCTTCAAGCCAAGGAGTGCCGAAGATGACCAGCAAATCACCAGAAGCTAGGGAGAAGCATGGGACAGATTCTTCCTCAGAGTTTTCCAAAGCAACAAATTCTGCGGACACCTTGATCTCTGACTTCTTTCTGTCCTTCCGAAATGTAAGATAATTCATTTCTGTTGTGTAAGACCCTCAGCTTGCGGCACTCGGCAGCCTTGGAAACTAGGAGGGCACTTGTGAGGAGCACTAGGTGTTATATGTAATTGATGAATCACTGAATTCTACTCCTGAAACCAATATTACACTGGTGTTAACTGAGTAGAATTTAAATAAAAACTTGGGGGCGGGATTTAAATAAATAAATAATAAATAAAAACTTGGAAACAAAGAAACTAATATGCACATAGATAAATATAGGTCTGGAGGGAAAGTATAAAAATAAATTTAAAAGACTCTGAAGACGAGCTTAAAATAACTTAAGTGATGTTTTTGGAAAATTGGAATCCATAGTCTTTCAGCACAGACTTAAAATATATTTACTTATTCACTCGTATATTTAACAGCTGTTTATCAATGGCATGCCCACAACATGGCAGCTACTAGGTAAGTGACACCAGAATGACAGAGGTTGTCAGCAGATGAGGTGGGAAAGGACACACATTCAATTTCCCTAAGATACCCATTAATTATGTTATGCCTTCACAATTTTCAATGGCTTCTTTGTTCTCTCTCAAAAGTGCCCTGGGTCTGAATGATAAATTATATGGTTGCCCTACCTCCAGGTCAAAATAGGAAGTGTAGATCATTACACCTGAAATCAGAAATTAGAGAGAGCGGAATGAAACATTCATGTGTTAAAAGAATTATTCTACTGGGCCATATGGAGAACAGGTTAAAGGAGGAAAGAGTGGAATAAGGAGGAGAGTTAGAAGGCTATATAACAAATTTAAAACACTGTGAAAGATTCTAAAAGAGGCAGAAGCCTCCCTCTCTGCCTAGTGGGAGTTAACAGTCTGTTCATCGAAACACAACAAATTTTAAATAAAAATTAAATTTAAATATGTTGTAATAGAAATATTAGCATACATTTTTGTCATAATAAGAAGTTATAGAGAAACATGATGTTTTTTTTAAATCTCTTTGGCAGTTCATGTAGATATTTTCCATTCTGATTTATGAAGTTGGTTGTTGCTCTACATTTGTGGGAACTGATCCATGTCAATGTAATGCCTATTAGTGTCTGATTAATTGTCCTCATTATAGATGTTAACTAATCTGGAGTCAGCACCTCTTCATCCTAAGGATTCTTTAGCAGCTCTGAGACCAAAAGTGACCCGTCCTTTCACTGCTACAGACTTGCCTCCATTTGCTTTGCTACCTCTTAAACCACCCAACACTCTTTCTCAGACGCTTTCCAGACCACTTCTCAATCTCTGCTTGATGGTTGGCTTCGGTGAGCTTAAGTCACTTTTTCTAGGTCCAGATGCAAAAAGGGTTCAACGAAGGTACTTCAGCATCTTTTTTCACCCTGTTCCATTTCTGACCTCGCTTCTTGCCCTTTCTTTTGCTTTATGATCACTAGTCTTAGAGAATCAAGCCTCTGCTTTCAGAAAAGTCTTTCAGCTCAGGTCTTTGAAATCTTGTACAGTAAGCACTTGATCAAGTTGTAGTTTTGTCTCTCACTCTGAACTATCTATCTGGGTTGAAATGAGACAAAATGTGAGAGCAATGTATATGTTCTTTATGTACATAATTCACATAATGATTGATCCATTAATCTTAAAAATCCAACAAGAGATTTGTCAGTTAGTATCAGAAATGATGAGAAAAAATGAAACAGGCCTATAGGACCTGAAAATGTTTGCAGAAGAAGATGCTGGCAGTGACATCGACTTCAGTGGGCTTTCTATTTAATGGTTAATAATCTTCTTACTTATCGTTCCCACTATACTACCATCTTCTTTAGAATGAAACTCTAGATTCCAAATATCACACACCATAGAATTTGAAACTAATTAGTCTTCAATGTTTCCAAAGAGAAAAACAGCATACAATTTATTACGATTATAAGATTGTAATAATTGATGAGATAGCTAAATAAAAGAAGTATATTCTAAGTTCCATGAGAGAAGAATTACCTCCTCATGCACGAAAACACGTGGTCTCCCACAATTTTCAACATACATTCTACTTGGAACTTAATTACATTTTGATGATGTTAAATTGAAGTCAATGAGATAAGCAAATGCGCCCAGTAAATAATTGTCAGATCCATTAATTGCCAGCAATTCTTCAATTATTTCACTTTCTCATATTGGACTACTAGTCCTGGTCTACAGGGTAGCCAACCAAAGGCAAAATTGATTAATATTCAGTATCCGTATTTTCTTTAGAAAACTGTTATCTTTCAATTAAATCTACTTTAATTGGCAACAGTTCTTCAGTCTTCTTTGTATTTCAAGACTTTACAGAACCCAATTTTGTGGAATGTCCCTCAATTTGGGTATATCTGGAGTTTCTTCATTATTAGATTTAGGTTATACATTTCTGGCTGAAGCAACATCAAAATGGTATTTGATCCTTCTCAGTGCATCATATCAGGAGGATCATAATTCCAGTCTATTCTATTACTGGTGGTGTGACATTTTGTCTCTTTGAGATCAATAATTAATTTGTGAGGGGACAGATTGAGTCTCCATAATTCTCCTGTATCTCATCAAAATTTTACTTACACATTTTAGTGTCCATCAATGATTACTGACATAAAGCGACTGATATAAGTATTTAATGCTTTGTGTTGTGTTAGACTCAAGTCTAATTGTTTATCCACAACTAAAACAAAGGTGAGGATGTAGGATAGTGATAAGTGCTATAAATAATACATAATGGTAATTCTTTTTTTAAAAATTATGTCATGGGATGATGGAAGGCAAACTTAAGTTGGGTGTATCTTAGCAAGTAGTAGATGAACTGACAATTGAATGACAGGAAGGACACACCATATAAAATTTTGGAGTGGGGTTTTCCAAGCAGAGAGAACAGCAAGACCCAAGATATTATGGAAGGAAATATATTGGCATATTCACCCATTAGAAAAAACATGATTGGATGAACCATAGAAATGGAGAAGAGAGGAAGAAGGTGTGATTGGAGACAGGCATTGTAAACCTTGGTAATGATTATAAATCTCATGCCCAGAAATGGGCATTGGAAGAAAGGAATGATATGGACCGCATAAATAAATTTTCATTGGATGTGTGTGTGTGTGTGTGTGTGTGTGTGTGTGTGTGTGTGCGTGTGTACCTAAATACTTATTTTACTATTGGATTTAGCTTGATTCCAGGTAAATATTTTTTTTAAATATAGATGTTGGGGTGCCTAGGTGGCTCAGTTGGTTGAGTGCCCAACACTAGATTTCAGCTCAGTTCATGATCCTAGGGTCATGGGATCGATCCCTGCAATGATCCCCATGCTGTGCATGGAACTGGCTTAGGATTCTCTCTCTCTCTCTCTCTCTGTCTCTCTCCTTCTGCCTCTCTCCCCCATTCATGCTCACTCTCTCTCCCCTTCTGCTTCTTTCCCCCATTCATGCTCTCTCTAAAACATATATATATATATATATATATATATATATATACACACACACATATATACACATATATATATAAACACATATATATACATACAGATTTATACCATATATTGTCATCAAGAATGGGCAAATTTGTGTATCCTATTTTGACCTATGAAATATCAATAAACACTTGGAAAAGCAATGCGTTCATCAATTAAGTAATCAGTAATGCAGGTGTAAGTAATGGCAAACACGTGAAAGAAATATCAGTAAAAAATGATAAAAAGAATAAAAGAAAAAATCTTTAGAACAATCATTTTTTACAACCTTTGCTCTGCTAGATTTGACAGTGTCTCGTAATTTTACTGTTCTTGTGTGAAATTTCTCCAGAGACACATATATTACATATTAGTTAATATAAGATACAGAATGACAAGTTCCCATATATCCTAATAGCTATTGCACTTTCCTGGGTCAGGCAAGGTGAGTCTTTTCTCATCCATCATACGCTTCACAAATCTAGGACATAGTTCTTTCACTGCACTTTTGGTGTTCTCTCTTGTCTGGTGATAATATATTTCACAATTGGAGGGATATTATCAGCTTAAGTGAAATTTTAGAATTTCTGGTCTGGTGCACCATCCCAGGAGAATAAAAAGCATGTCATATTGTATAGATAACTTTGTAATTATTTCGATTTACCATAGCGCAATCTTTACAGCATGTAGCAATTACTGAGCATGACCACAAAATAATGTCCTTTTTTCCCACAGTTCCTCCAGCATAAATCAGACTAGAAAGCCTAGAGTTATCATAACTTAGTGTATAAATTAAATAAGGCCTGGTATCAAATTTCCATAAAATTACATGGTATAGCATGATACTTTGTATATTAAAAAAAAAAAAACCAACTTTCCAAACCAAGGTCAATCTTCAGGGATTTTTGCTCTTTTCTTTTTAGCACATAACCTGCTTATTATAAAAGAGCAAGAATCACATACCTCAGCACAGTAATTTAAATTTTATATCCCAAGAGAAAAGATGCCATAGATTTTTCACATCTATGAAAGCAGTTTGCTTTTCTAATTAGATATTCTGAATATTTCACTGAAATGTGACTCCTGAGCCATAAGAAAGAAAAAGGGGTGGGGAGTTATTGCTAGGCATGAGTAGAATAATTGTGGAAATCCTCTCAGAAAATATAACCAAAACTCCTTTATTTTTTGACTTATTTTTACTGAAATGGGTAAAAAAAAATAATCATTGTAGGTGATTCTGTGAAAGTTAATCATGCCTTATCAGCAAAGCAAAGCTGAGGGAGGCAGGCAGACCCATTTCTAAAAGACAAGTCTGATTTTCTGACCTTCAAGTTGGAAAGCTGACTTGGCTACATCCACAAATGAAAGTTTTCCATGTTAGCAAAAGTAAGAAATATGTACACTGTAGGGAGAGATCACTGTGCGTGCATCAAGGATACTACCCTCCCATCTATCCTCAAAATGTCCGTCACCTGAAAGAAGAATAAAGCGTTGTGAACTTTCCATCAGCTACGGCATAGAGACAAAAACAGGCCAGTGAGGCAAAGAAACACTTTAACTCCTACAAGTTTGTGTAGACTACTTGGACAACTATTAGATTTGTAATTAAACAGACCTGGATCCAGATCCTGATTCCTTCAATAGCCAAACGTGCTCGCTTAAGCAAATGACTCATCATATAACATGAGGTTTCAAAATAACCACCTCACTGCCTGTGATGCAAACCAAATGCAGTGATGTGTAACATGTGCTTGCAATTTAGTAGGTATTCAATTTAGTGTTGTCCTTCTATCCACCTCAGCACATTTTGTATTTTTCTCACAGGAGAAATGAGAGCAAGCAGCACATCAAGTTCTGATTTGACAACAGTTACTGACTACTCATCGTGGCAAGGACCATACTAAATTCTAAAGATAGAAAAAGATGAGAGGGACAGTACTAAAATAGAATATGCTGAAAGATATTGAAATATCATACTCAAGGTAAATTTGATATAACACATTTTTTAAATTCCTGGCCTTTCTCAATTTGATAGATAAAGCATTACTACCCTTGTGGTTTGATCTACGTGTTCATGAACTTCCACCAATCACATTTCAATTCCATTAAAGATATGTGTCTCCTATGCGTGCCAGTCTGTCATTACCAGCACAAGGATTCTGGAATCAGACGGACCTTAGATAAAATCCTCTCTCTTAAGTGATTATATCCCTGAGTAATTTAAATTTTCTAAACCTCAGTTTTTGGTTCTCTATCATGTAATTTTTTGTATTAATGAGACAATGTATACAAAGCCTTTAGAAGAGTATGAACACATAGTATATGTTCAATAAATATTGCCTGCTATTGTTATGATTATTACTGCCATTTCCTATAAGGACATGATAAAAACAAAACAGAAAAAATAAAAGTTTTCCCAAGACAGTCTCCAGGGGATATTTTCGATATAAGTTGCACTTACTTTTCACAAGAACTAGAATAAAAACACTTGCAATTTGCCATTATTGCACTGCATTAAACTATTGCATTACTTGGTGGGGGCAAGCATTGCAGAAGAATAACGCAAGGATAACTCTTTATAAGTATCTCTTGCCTAGAAATTATGCCAGCAGTGTTAATAGAATTTCATAAAAGTAATACCTAGCCAACTAATGAAAGGTTTATATCATAGAAAGAAAGGAATAAAAAGGAAATAAAATGCTTCCAAATATGATAGTGGTAACAAAATCCTCCCAAGTTTTTAAATAAGCAGTAATGTTTTACAAATTAATATTATTTTTTTGTAACCAGTAAAACACATTGTATTTGAATAATAGAAGAAAGGCAAAAAAACAACATTATAAGGTGGAATGGAAATTTACGTATGAATAGGAAATTTAAGAAATAAGGTATAATGGAAATTTAATGTTCCTTTGGCACTTGGAAAAATAGTTGTTAATAGTAATTAAATTTCTATATTTTGTTGTTATTGAAAAGAACTTTCAGAATCATGCCTGGTTTTCACAGCAATACTCTGATAAAAATCAAGTTATGATTTTTAGAAATTGTGTTGTTGAATGCAAGCAGCTAGTAAAATATGGACTTGGCCCTTAAAACAAAGCCTTCTAGCAATAATTCCATTTTTCCCCATTAATGTTTTCTGCCTGCTGTATTTCCTATCCTAAGAAAATAAGATATAAAATACAAGTAGAGTTTTTGTCTCCTGTTCTAATAACTCTATTCTTAATATACCTTGATATTCCAAAATTGTTTAAATTTTTCTTGAATTAATGTCTAGATGAATTTTTGCAGAGTTTAGGGGAGTTTAAAGGAATAGCAGTGGATGATAAGCAGTTTAAATGTATTCACTGTAGTTTCAAATAATTTCATATGTAAGATTAAAAATAATTAATTAATTATTTTTTTATTCTTTCATTGGCAAGCTACTTCAGTGGCAGGGAGAAGGAAATAAAACCTTTTTTTGACTCTGAATATATAGGAATATTGCTTGTCTGCTTTCATTAATCTGGTCATGTAGCTTTTGCCCTCAGAATACATTGCAAAATGCGGTATTTCTTCCAGGCTTTTTTCTGAGTTTCTAAACATACTGGAATTATTCCTCATACTCTGTGATTAAAGGAGCTTAAACATTTAGCTAAAAAGACTTGTCATGTACATTATCCTGGCCAATTTAAACTCATAACAAAGTCCTCTGTAACTAAATTGTCAATGAGATTCTCAGGTTTGTAGCTATCCCTGAGGCCTAGATAATGATACAGCTAAACTATGATTGGCCCACCTTTCTTCAGCTATAATCTATGCTGCCTACATGTGGAGAGAGTTTCTGGCACTACTAATTGTATCTTATCTCTAAAAATATTCTTTTGGAATATTCAAAACAGCTGGAAGCAAGATGTAATGTCACAATGTCAGAAAAGTCATAATAGGGTCTATTCTGAAGGGTATGCTGTTTCAGGACAGACTGAAGTTAAAGAGACAGGAATCTTGAAAATGTTTTTAATAGAGCACTATCCCTTTTCAGCTATGTTATTTTCCATCAGATTTTCTCATGCAGAAAGAAAGAAAAGAGCTGTGGTTTACTTACCTTTCAATAACACAGTTCGCCTTTGAAACCATATTTATGTTATGGAGTAAACACTATTGTTTTCATGGTATACTGTCTTTCAATTTTCTACATGTGATTATATAGGTTTTAAATTTTTTCCCATTGGCTTCTGGGGCCATTTTATATGTCAGGAAGCAGAATCAAAGCCTAACCAATTTATAATAATTTTTTTTCATCTTAAGGACCACATGAAAAAGATCCATAGATGAGAAGATTGGAAGTCTTGGCTGAATAAGGTTGTTTGGTGACCTGTGTTACAAGGTTTTCAAAATGGCTGTCCCTTTATGTTCAGAAAAATAGAATATTTCTTCATATAAATAAAAATAATTTTCTACACTAGCTATCTGAAAAGCAATATCTTCCTGCTCTCATGCTTACTATGAAAGATAATTAAATTTAAATTAGTTTCATCTTGGACCATAAACAATGGTGTTTCATTACAGAAATACAAAATATTCTTATTTGGTTGTAGTTAATACAAAAGTATAACATTAATCTCCTCTTATCTATTTTAACATTTAAAAAATGGATACTGAATTTAAGAGAGTAAGATTAGGTAATAATAACCTGATAAGATAGCAAGATCATTAATATACATCCTTTGGGAGTCATAACTGAACTCAAGATTATCTGAATTTCCACCTGCAACCACAAGGCTAAGATTCCACCTGTATATTCCACAGATGTTTAAACTCAACAAATAGAAAGTACTTTATTTTCTATTTCAAATGATACCTCCCTTATGCATCCTAATATCCAAATTAAAAACACAAAGGTTATTTTTGTTTTTCTCTCTACCTTATTTTTCACATTTGATCATTGACAAATTCTGATGAATTAATCAATCATTTTTCAGAAATTAAATCCATTCTTCCATATCTTTTTGCTTTAACTACATGCGACCACTCATCAACTTAACTGATCTCTTTTCTTTTTTTTAATGAAATACTTTTTTAAAAAGTTTTTAAAATGTTTATTTATTTTTGAGAGAGAGAGAGACAGAGCACGAGTGGGGGAGGGGCCAAGAGAGAGGGAGACACAGAATCTGAAACAGGCTGCAGGCTCTGGGCTGTCAACACAGATCCCGATGCAGGGCTTGAACTCATGGACTGTGAGGTCATTACCTGAGCCAAAGTCAGACGCTTAACTGAGTCACCCAGGTGCCTCCTGATCTCTTTCCTTTAATTCAGCTCCTCTCAAATCATTTTTCATACAATCCAGAGACATCTGTCTAAAATGTCAACTTAATCAGTCATTCTCCCTCAAAAGTGCCTTAAAATACTACTCATGCTTAAAGGTAAATTATCTTCTTTGTTTTTTAAATATTTATTTTTAAGACAGCACAAGCAGGGGAGGGGCAGAGAGAGGGGGACAGAAGATCTGAAGCAGGCTCTGCACTGATAGGCTGAGAGAAGCAAGCCCGATGTGGAGCTTGAACTCACCAACCATGAGATCATGACTTGAGCTGAAGTTAGACACTCAACCGGCTGAGTCACCCAGGTGCCCCAATGTAAATTAACTTCTTAATATTCATATGCTAGTACATCTATAGTGCATCTCCTGATAGACTCAGACCTCACCATGTATCTTTTGGGAAAGTCATGCTCTGCATAAAAGTCCTTTTTATTGAAAGCTTAGCCAACCACTTCTTGGTTGCAAGCAATTGTGAAAATAAAGTTAAACTGCAGTAGCAGGCTGAAAGAAATCTACAAAGATGGATGATGGATGGAGTTAAAATAGAATGTTGAGGGGCGCCTGGGTGGCACAGTCGGTTAAGCGTCCGACTTCAGCCAGGTCACGATCTCGCGGTCCGTGGGTTCGAGCCCCGCGTCAGGCTCTGGGCTGATGGCTCAGAGCCTGGAGTCTGTTTCCGATCCTGTGTCTCCCTCTCTCTCTGCCCCTCCCCCGTTCATGCTCTGTCTCTCTGTCCCAAAAATAAATAAACATTGACAAAAAAATTAAAATAGAATGTTGAGCATTGTCTTTGTCTACTCAAATTGCTATAACAAAATACTACAAACTGGGTGGCTTATAAGCAAACATTTATTGATCAGTGTCCTGGAGAATGGAAATCCAAGATTAGGATGTCAGCATCCTAATGTTCTCGTGGAGGATCTATTCCTGGTTCCTGACTTCTCACTGGATCCCTACATGGTTGAAAGGGGGACAGAGCTCTCTGAGGCCTTTTTAGTAAGAGCACTAATCCCATTCATGAGGGCTGTATCCTCAAGACTTAATCACTTCCCCAAGACTTTCGCCTACTAATAGCACATTTTGAGGTTAGGAGTTCAACACATGAATTTTGGGGAAATATAAACAGGCCGATTTTAAAAGGGACTATAGAAAAAATATTAAAAGAAATTACGAAAAAACAAAAACAAGAACAAACAAACAAACAAACCACAAAACCAAAAAAACAAAAACACGTTAATTTCCTGCCACAATGGTGAACTAGGAAAAGCTGTCATCTCCCTCCCCAAAATCAGTCCTAGAGAAATGTTGAAGAAGAGTGGGCATGGATCGCATAAAGAGATAATAAAACTCTTTGAGGATATCTAAGAAGATTTACTTTAAATGGCGTCGGGTGAATGAGTACAACCTGGAAGGTAAGGTGGTAGGAAGGAAAAGGTAGATTGGAAAAAGGCGATTATAATTTGCTATGCATTTCTTTTCCATTGCTTTGAGATAAACACTAATTTCCTCTATATCAAAGAAATTCCCTTCCCTAAAGAATCGTTTTTGTTCTGCATTGCTTGATATAACCTTTAGTTGCTATATTTTTATCACAGAAATTAAATATATGTAAAATATCTTAGATCTAAACTACTGGTGAGGGGGTTGGGTGACATCAGATCAGGACAAACTTTTACTGGCATGAGAGACTCATGAATACAGGTCAGAATTGATCAGTTGCCTCTTAAAATTTGCCTCTCCACTCATTTCTCTTAAAAATTTTCATTGAGACTTCCATAATTGGTTAGCTACTAGATGAATTATCCCACCATTATAAACAGATAGAAAACAAATATATACTAGCTTTCCGACATTGGGTTACAAGCAGTGGAAGGTTCTAATGCCTGAAAGAAGGGGTTCTTCATCGGGATACAGAAATGTTATGCTTTCTTCTCTGAAGCTTTCAAATCCAAGTTCATTTTTTAAAACTTTATTCAGAGAAATGTTTTTCTTTCATGATCTCATTTGCTGTCTATATTGCATACTACTCTTAAATTACTTCTCATATACTCTCTCCAAGTGGAGTTCCCTCATTGTTATTTATTTAAATTCCTATATTTTTTATTATACAGAGATTACTATAAAATTATATTCTATTTGCAGGACCACCAGAAGTGGATCATGTCCATTGCACCTGGTAGAGTTAAAGATAAACTCTCCTTTGTCATACCCTCCTATACCATTAGATACAGTTACCATATTGGGAATAGAATATAATCCATATCCCAATTCTGAAGACTTTTTTTTCTCCTTCTTTGTCCCTCTTACCTTAATTTCTTTTTCTCATTGTTCACCAGTTTTGGGTGACCTGGACAGCTTCTTCTGGATTTGTACTTTAACTGGGTACTTCTAGTAACTATGCTTGGTATCTTTTCACCTACTTCTCTATTACAAATTTCTCTCAGGTCAATATTTCACACCATAATCCCATATACCAAGTATATATTTTCACTGAACTGTGATGGAATTTTTTTTTCTTAAATTTTTTTTTTCAACGTTTTTTATTTATTTTTTTGGGACAGAGAGAGACAGAGCATGAATGGGGGAGGGGCAGAGAGAGAGGGAGACACAGAATCGGAAACAGGCTCCAGGCTCTGAGCCATCAGCCCAGAGCCTGACGCGGGGCTTGAACTCACGGACCGCGAGATCATGACCTGGCTGAAGTCGGACGCTTAACCGACTGCGCCACCCAGGCGCCCCTGTGATGGAATTTTTTAAACAAAGGTTAAAATCATATGGCTATTTATTTATTTATTTATTTATTTAAAAAAAATCCCTTCTCCATCACCCCTACTCGTTTTTTTCTTCTAGGAAGTCTTCGACCAAGGAATTGAAACTTCCTTTTTATACCCTCCATGTTTTATACATACCTTTACATCCCTTTGTGCTTCCTTCTTAAAATTCCTTAATCTGATCATCTACCTCACTAATTTGCTGTTTTGATATTATACTACTATTTCACTTAGACATGTGATGCTTTATTTTAAATAACTTCCTGTATTGTTTTATCTTGATTTAAAAAAAAAAAAAAAACTTCTTATTCTTGTTTGATATTGCTAGCATCTGTTCCTGTTTTCTTACATTGTGTGTATTTATTTCTAATTCTAGGTCTTTCCTTTCTACTAATTTTAGTTCACTTGATATATATTCTCTATTGTGTTGATTTTCTTTTTTTCTTTTGAACAGTTTTTGAGATAGCATTATTCTACAAATGTCTACTTTTTTAGTCTGGAAATTCAATTTTACCTGATATTATCATTTACTTTGTCTGGCAATCTGTCCTGTGGAAAGGTTTAAAATGAGGTCCTCGTCTTTATGAGTCCCAGTGATCTGAGAAAAGAAAATGGTGTGAATCTCAGGATAGAGAGCCTTACGTGCCACGAAATTCCTGATATCATTCTTTTTAGTTGTTAATCCAAACACATATCTTCAATCAATATTTCACTAATCTAACTTTGAAATAAGTAGCATTTGGAAGAGGGAGTTAACCCTGAGAATTTTTGTCTTCATTTGCAAAATATATCTTCTCTGGGTATAGAATTCGAGCTTGACTGATTTTGTGTTTGCTTTTGTTTTCTTCTTATTAGTACTTTTAAGATTCTCTTCCATTGTCTTCTGCTTCCATAAAATCTAACAAGGCATATATACTACTTTTTATATTTGTTTGTTTCTTTGCATGTAAAGATTTCATTTTCTTCTAGCTGCTTTTAAAACTTTATCACTGTTTTCAAGCAATTTTATTAGGACATTGACATCACCATTTAGCCCATCTTCCCACTATTTAGCCCATGCACCCCTCCTGCAGCCTTCAGTTTGTTCTCTGTTTAAGAGTCTCCTATAGTTTGCATTCCTCTCTACTTTTATTTTTCCTTCCCTTCACCTGTGTTCATCTGTTTTTGTTTCTTAAATTACACATATGAATTAAATCATATGATATTTATCTTTTGCTAACTGACTTATTTCACTTAGCATTATACATTCTAGTTCCATCCATGTTGTTTCAAATGGCAAGATTTCATTCTTTTTGATGGCTGAGTACTATTCCATTGTATCTTATATATACCACTTCCTCTTTATCCATTCATCAGTCAGTGGACATTTGAGTTCTTTCCATAATTTGGCTACTGTTGATGGTGCTGCTAGGAACATTGGGGTGCATGTTTCCCTATGAATCAGCATTTTTTATCCTTTGGATAAATACCTAGTAGTGCAATTGCTAGGTTGTAGGATAGTTCTATTTTTACTTTTTGTGGAACCTCCATCCTGTTTTCCAGACTGGTTGCACCAGTTTGCATTCCCACCAACAGTGCAAAATCGTTCCCCTTTTCTTAGCCTTGTCAACATCTGTTGTTTCCTGAATTATTAATTTTAGCCATTTTTGCAGGTGTGAGGTCATATTTCATTGTGGTTTTGATTTGTATTTCTCTGTTGATAAATGATATTGAGCCTCTTTTCATGTGTCTGTTAGCCATATGGATGTCTTCTTTGGAAAAGTGTCTATTCAGGTCTTCTGCCCATTTCTTCACTGGATTATTTGTTTTTTGTGTGTTGAGTTTGATAAGTTCTTTATAGATTTTGGATACTAACCTTTTATCTGTATGTCATCTGCAAATATCTTCTCCCATTCATTAGTTGCCTTTGGTTTTGTTGATTGTTTACTTCTCTGTGCAGAAGGTTTTTATTTTCATGAAGTCCCAATAGTTCATGTTTGGTTTTGTTTTACTGTCTCAGGAGACATGTCTTGGAAAAAGTTGCTGTGGCCGAGGTCATAGAGGCTGCTGCCTGTGTTTTCCTCTAGGATTGTGATAGTCTCCTGTCTCACATGTAGGTCTTTCATCCATTTTAAGTTTATTTTTGTGCATGTATAAGGAAGTGGTCCAGGTTCATTCTTCTGCATGTCTCTGTCCAGTTTTCCCAATACCATTTGCTGAAGAGACTGTCTTTTTCCCATTAGATATTCTTTCCCGCTTTGTCAAATATTAGTTGGCCATACATTTGTGGGTATAGTTCTGTGTTCTGTATTCTGTTCTATTGATCTTTTGGTCTGTTTTTGTGCCAGTACCATACTGTCTTGATGATTACAGCTTTGTAATGAAGCTTGAAGTCTGGAATTGTGATGCCTCCAGCTTTGATTTTCTTTTTCACCATTACTTTGGCTATTCAGGGTCTCTTTTGGTTCCATAAAAATTTTAGAATTGTTTGTTATAGGTCTGTGAAGAATGATGGTGTTATTTTTATAAGAATTTCACTGAATGTGTAGATTTTTTGGGTAGAATCAACATTTTAACAACATTTCTTATTCCAATCTAGTCCCAGAACTCTGGATTATAGCAAAAGTGGTCATAAGAGGGAAGTATATAGCAACCCAGGCCTTCCTAAAGAAGGAAGAAAGGTCTTCAACTACACAACATAACCTTATGCCTAAAGGATAACCTTATTCCTAAAGGAACAACAAATAAAGCCCCAAAACAGCAGAAGAAGGGAAAAAATTAGAATAGAAATCAATGATACAGAAATCAAAAAAACTGTAGAGCAGATCAACAAAACCGGGAGCTTGTTCTTTGAAAGAATTAACAAAATCGATAAACCCCTGGCCAGATTTATCATAAAGAAAAGGGAAAGGACCCAAATAAATAAAATCATGAGTGGAAGAGGAGAGATCCCTAACCACAACGCAGAAATACAAACAATAGTAACAGAATATTATGAGCATTATATGCCAATAAATTGGGCAATCTGGAAGAAATGGACAAATTCCTAGAGACATACAAAGTACCAAAACTGAAACAGGAAGAAATAGAAAATTTGAACAGACCTATAACCACTAAAGAAATAGAATCAGTAATAAAAAAATCAGTAAAAAAAAAAAAAAATCAGTAATAAAAAAATCAGTAATAAAAAAAAAAAAAAACAAGAGTGCAGGGTTAGATGGCTTCCCAAGGGAATTCTACCAAGAATTTAAGGAAGAGTGAATACCTATTCTTTTGAAGTTGTTCCAAAAAAATAGAAATGTAAGGAAAACTTCCAAACTCATTCTATTAGGCCAGCATTCCTTGATTTAAAAACCAAAGACCCTGCTAAAAAGAATTATAAACCAATCACCCTGATGCAAAAATCCTCCACAAGATACTAACAAATCAAATCCAAAATACATTAAAAGAATTATTCACCACAATCAAGTGGAATTTATTCTTGGGCTGCAGGGCTGGTTCAATATGTGCAAATCAGTCAGCATGATATATCACACTAATAAAAGAAAGGATAAGAATCATATGATCTTCTCAATAGATGCAGAAAAAGTATTTGACAAAATACAGCATCCTTTGTTGATAAATATCCTCAAGAAAGTAGAGATAGAAGGAACATACCTCAAGATCAGAAAGACCATTTTCAAAAGACTCACAGCTAATATTATCGTCAATGGGGAAAAACTGAGAGCTTTCTCCCTGAGGTCAGGAACACGACAGGGATATCCACTCTCACCACTGTTGTTCAATAAAGCATTATAAGTCCTAGCCTCAGCAGTCAGACAACAAAACGAAATAAAAGCCATCCAAATCGGCAAGGAAGAAGTCAAATTTCACTCTTCGTAGACAACATGATAGTATACATGGAAAACCCAAAAGATTCCACCAAAAACTACTAGAACTGATACATGAATTCAGCAAAATCACATATAAAATCGACGTACAGAAAGCGGTTGCATTTCTATACACTAATAATAAAGCAGCAGACAGAAAAATCAAGGAATCAATCCCATTTATAATTGCCCCCCAGGCCATAAAACACTTAGGTATAAACCTAACAAAAGAGGTAAGGGATCGGTACATTGAAAATCATAGAAAGCTTATGAAAGAAATTGAATAAGACACGTAGTAATTTAAAGTCACTCTTGCCCAGTGTATGCCACAACATGGCTGCTGGAAGTGGAGTTCAGGAAATCAGGGAGCAGGAATGGAAGGTAGAAGTTCTCATTCCTTGGATCCAGGTAGGAGAGTCAGAGCTACAAATAAACCTGCTGTTTGGTTTGCCCTCTTTGCCACTATCACATGGATATGGCTTCACCTGGAAGGTGAGGAGAAGACAAAGATTCACTATAAGGCAATATTGGTTGTTACTGTATACAGTATTCAGAATTTCTTTGTAAAACTGTTTCTAAAACAATAGAAGAAGCTAAACCAAATAGATAAGTAAATGACATATATATGTTTGCTTGTTTTCTCCCAAACACATCCCGACAATTGTTTTTACTGATGAAAATAATCTCACTTCTACTAGGAGGATTCTTCTAAATCTTGGGCAAGGAAGAGAAAGTCCTTAATTTTTAAATGATATAAATTGGAACATGATAAGAAGTGAAAGAATTGGGTATCATGCTAGTTAACTAAATTATTTTCTTTCAGTGTAGGTACGAGTTCATTACACTGAAACCCAAACCCATCAATCATAAATAAAAAGTCAGTTACAGATGAAGACTTCACCATATTTAAGCTCATATAAATTTGAGGAGCAATGCGGTTATTGAAACAATTTAACAGATTTCTCTTTGCGAAAGAATATAAGCATAAGTTTGTATTTTCAGTGTGCACAGCAAATATTCTAAAAATGTTTTTTGACATAAACAGGTGGCATGGAAAGAAAATGTTCACTCAGTCTTTTTTTTTTAATAGCTATCAATCAGCCTATGTTAGGAAATATCAATTTAAGCTATGATTACCATTTATTTTGAGTCAATCATTAACCAGTGGGTGAAAAATATTCTCCCATAAAATAAAATCTGAATATTACTTCCAATCTTTTCATGAAAAGGTGTTTCAATTTTTAAAAATATATATGTATTTCATTTAGAGAATCTTTACTGTCAAGTGAAAGTAAACACTTGTCTTTAGCCAAATATGGGAAATTAACAGAAACTTTTTAGTTTCTATTATCTTTTCAAAAATTTTGTTAATGTTTATTTATTTATTTTTGAGAGAGAGAGAGAGAGAGAGCGAGCACAAGTGGGGAAGTGGCAGAGAGAGAGAGGGAGACACAGAATGTGAAGCAGGCCCCAGGCTCTGAGCTGTCAGTGCAGAGCCGAACGTCGGGGCTCAAACTCACTGTGAGATCATGACCTGAGCTGAAGTCGGACACTCAACCGACTGAGCCACCCAGGTGTCCCAACAGAAACTCTTTAAACAGTTCCAATATAATGGTTAATGTTTGTTCTTTGGGGGGGGTGGGGAAGATGTTTTCTTAAAACAAAGACAAGTCTTGCATGTATAAAATGTAACATTATTCTAATAATGTGCACTACAATAATATCCAAGATCCTCATGAAGTCACTATAAATTATATTTAATAATTCTGATTGGTTGGGATGGACGGATGGCTCAGTTGGTTAAGCTTCCGATTTGGACTCAGGTCACTGTCTCATGGTTCTTGAGTTCGAGCCCTGTGTCGGGCTATATGCTAACAGCTCAGAGCCTGGAGCCTGCTTTGGAATCTGTGTCTCCCTCTACCTGTCTCTGTTCCTCCCCTGCTTGTTCTCTCTCTCTCTCTCTCTCTCTCTCTCAGAAATGAATAAACATTAAAAAAATAAAAATGAATAAATAAAAGTCTGAATGGAAACCCACATACACACAGACACATCAATATACAAGTATATTTTAGGGTAAATTATTTTCAGGATACCTTTCCTCTTAATAACAAGTGCGTATGCTCAATAGTGAAAAGTGAGATTTAGGCAATTTACAGACTTAGAATTTTGAGGTTTAGCTTTTGTAAATCCAAGCAATTAAGTAATCACTTCATGCATTAATACCTTTCCTTCTCTCACCTCTCAGTAACATGTTCCAATCTCCCTCACGTAAAAATCCAACATCATTCTATTTTATGTCGTCTTTAAGATAGATTTACCTACCACTTGCACTTCACTGCAAAATCTATTAAAATAATACATATTCATTGTTTATATTTCTTCACCTTTCAGTTGCTTCAATAGCCATGTAGCCCCTACCTCTCTATGGAAATGTCTCCTGTGGTAGTCTTATGCAATGTTCTATTTCCTAAGACCAGTGGTTTCTCTTGTAAGCACCTTTGTTGACTTTTAAGTGGCAAGTAGGTTACTTAACTAAGTACGTTATGCAACAACTCCTTCTGGATCAGAATTTCTTTTGCCTCAGAGACAATATTACCCATCCTAGTTTTCTTCTTATTTTCCAGAACATTTAATATTCTTTACTGGTTTATTATTATTTTTTGTTCATCTCAAATTATCTGGTTGTTTTTCTTATATATTTTAAACCATAGCATACCCTAGCCTCACACAACTCTGAGTACTGATTTCTGGTGTGGGGAAAGGAAGGCTTCCACATTTCTACTACAGTGCCAAAAGCCTCACTCTATTTCTCTTTGCTAGGTCCCAAATATAACCCAAGGCTTATTGGCTCAGTAGAGGCAAATAAAATAGAATTGAAAGAAGTAGGGAAAGGCTACAGTCTGATCACCATGTTCCTAGAATCACCTTGCTTTACTCCTTGTGAGAGTTCTCCAGTTCTCTTTTTAGTGGTTTTTCAACTCATATTCATTCTCTACAAAGCTGCTATTACTAAAAGAAGAAGAGGAGAAGGAGGAGGAGAAGAAGAAGAAGGAAGAGGAGGGGGAGGGAGAAGGAGGAGGAGGAGGAGGAGTGGGAGGAGGAGGAGGAGGGGGAGGAGGAAGGAACAGATCATAAAATATTGCCACCCTCTATTCCTCATCTCAAAGTCCTGAATCAGTTGCTACTGGTAAAAAGAACAGAAAAAAACAAATGGCCATTAAGGCTCAAGGTATGAAACTTATCATTTGAATTCCTGATCATCTTACAGATGTATTTTACCAGCCTCTCCCTCAAGTCTTCTCATTCCTCATACTCTTCCAGTTGTTTCATTACTGTTTTCCCTTCACAGAGCTATCCATTGCACTTCTGCTCAACCTGGAAAGTCATAAATACCTGGCTTATATTTTACTCTTCTTATCCCTGCAAGACAGCATTAGCCACAGATTTGCATGCACTCTAATATCATTCTGGGATTTTTGTTTTGCTGTTCTTGTTTCAAGTTTTTATTTAAATCCTAGTTAGTTAATATATAGTATAATACTGGTTTCAGGAATAGAATTTAGTGATTCATCACTTACATATAACACCCACCGTTAATCGCAGTGAGGGCCCTCCTTAATGCCCATCACCCAGCTAGCCCATTGCCCTGGTCTCCTTCCCTCCAGTAACCCTCAGTTTGTTCTCTACAGTCAAGAGGCTCTTTTATAGTTTGCCATCCTATTTTTTTTTTCTTTCCTCTATGTTCATCTGTTTTGTTTCTCAAGTACCACATGAGTGAAATCATATGGTATTTGACTTTTTCTGACTTATTTCTCTTAGCATAATACTCTCTAGCTCCATCCAAGTCATTGCAAATGGCAATATTTCATTCTTTTTGATAGTGGAGTAACACTCCATTGTATGTATGTATGTATGTATGTATGTATATGTATGTATGTATGTGTATGTGTTTGTGTGTGTACATACAAAAACATATACATATATAAACCACCTCTTCTTTATCCATTCATCAGTTGATGGACATTTGGGCTCTTTCTGTAATTTGGCTATTGTTGATGGTGCTGCTATAAACATTGGGGTGCATGTTCCCCTTCAAATAGGTATTTTTTGTATCCTTTAGTAAGTACCTAGTAGTGCAATTGCTGGATCATAAGGTAGTTGTATTTTTAACTTTTTGAGGCACCTCCATACTGTTTTCCAGAGTGGCTGCACCAATTTGCATTCCCACTAACAGTGCAAGTGGGTTTCCCTCTCTCCACATCCTCGCCAGCATCTGTTGTTTCCTGTGGTGTTGATTTTAACCATTCTGACAGGTGTGAGGTGGTCTCTCATTGCAGATTTGATTTCTATTTCCCTGATGATGAGTGATATTGAACATCTTTTCATGTGTCTGTTAGCCATCTGTATGTCTCCTTCATAGTATTCTGCTTTAGTAAGGTATTCGGTATATGCTCAGTGAGTGAATGGATAGATGAAAGCAAACTTAAAGCAAATGGAAATGATGCTTTGCATGGTAAAGTAGTCTAATACAGGAGGTGATTGCCATTATTCTAAGTGGAATATAAACAAAGCCTTCCAATTCCATTTAAAGTAGTCACCAAATATGACTCACATTCAATTCAAATAAAAGTGTTACATAAAGCAATACTACAGTTTTATCTTTGACATGCCAGTTTTCACGAGATGCTAAAAATTTGACAAAATATTTAAGCATGTATAGTCAACTATCAAGGAATTTATATGCAATATTAGTCAAAATTTGAATATTGATTCTTTAATGATAGAGTATGAATCATCATTTTAAATAACTGGTCTACTTGTAAAATAAAGAATTTCCCATAGCTATATAATATTGCTGGTGAAGAAAAATTTTTATCAATATCCAATATTTGTAAGTAGATTGTAAAATCTTTTTAAAATATGTTGGAGTTATACATAAAAACATAAATATATCTGAGTAGAAATCACAATAAAGGAAGAACCATCTTCCACTTTCCTATGTTGTTAATTTAGGAGAACATTCAGTTATTCTTCCTCTTGCCAAGAGATTAGGAAAGACTTCATTAAATACTGGATTTGAGCTCTAGAAAGTGTCATGCACTCAGCAGTATTCTTGCTGAGTCATCAAAATACACACAGCTAAAAGCATTAATTTCCCCTTAAAAGTATTCTTGAAAGCTGTGCTGTTTCAGAAACAGAAGCAAAGTCAGCTGAAAACGTACAGTTAAATTCACCTTTAAGTGGAAATATATTAAAAAAATCAATTTTGAGTGAAGTGTTTTTATTTATTATGGGACAGAATTTAATCCAACTAGTTTTTTTGTTAAGGAAATTGAATATACTGCTCAATCCTGTATACTTTTCACATTGAAATGTTAGTCCTATTTCTACTGTTTCAATTGTTGGATTTAATCCTTTGTCTCAGAGGGTTTAACTAATGTATTCCAAAGCCCTGACTTGCAATATGTTGCAAGAAATAACTTTAAAAAGACAAGGCAGAGAAACCTGACAAACAAACTTCCTCCTTGCTGCAAATTTGAAAGCTCTCCTCACCTGATATGCAAGATAATCAAAACCTGATATATACTCGTAGGAATGAATCCTAATTGACACATAATAAAGCAGCCCTTCCTATTTGCTGCAAATTCATATAAATTAAGATAAATAATACTTCTTGTCATTCTTGATTTTTTTCAATTTAATGTCCTTAACAGTCTAAAACTAATTACTTTTCACAGCATTCTCAAAGATTGACATGTTACATTTTATGATGGCAACAAGTGAGGCAATTTTAAATAAGTACTTCAGCATCCAGGGGAAACCAAAAGTTTACATAAGCCAGCAATCACAAAATAATCACGATCATTCCCACAAGCCTGATGCTAAATGTCTCATTAATATTAAATAATAAGATGCTGATTTCTGAAAATTCAATTCCCATCCTTTGCAGATGATACTCATGAAACTACAGATAGAGTTTCCCAGACAGGTCTTTGGTCCAAAGGATTCACTTCAAACTTGGGAAATCTATATACATATAAACCCATAGATAAAATATTTTAAGTATATCTTTTGACATTTCTCTGGTTTGACCATGATTGTGAAGGTGGTTCTGTGAGTTTTGATACAGACAAGTAATACTTAATTCTGTGAGTTTTGATAGAGACAGTTACAGCTGATACAAGTGAAAGGGTGTATAGCTTGGGAATTTATTTCTGCATACAAATAAACTCTTCTGTCACTCACATTTTTTTGTTTATTAAACAAATATAAATATTCCAGAGCCATCTTCCTTTTTGGTTAATGAAATAAAATCTAAGATGCTGCTTAAAATTTGGAAGTGTTTCTTGAAAGATCAAATAACAAATGAGAGCAATGCAGACATTGTAGATAAGATATCTACTTGACTTGGGTTTTGCTCTAGCCCATTAGTATTTTTCAAAATTCTACACTGTAAATATCTGTATTAAAAATATGTAACCAGGGCACCTGGTTCACTTAGTTAAGCGTCTTACTTGATCTCAGCTCAGGTCTTGATCTCAGGGTCGTGAGTTCAAGCCCTGCATTGGGCTCTGCACAGGGCATGAAGCCTACTGAAAAAAAGAAAAAATGCAACTTATCCCATCAAAATTCATTCCACAAATGAAAAACAGGACTTTTTAAATCCACTTTACTTTAAGATTTGGAAACCCATTAAAGGGAAATTACATTTTTTCATTTCTAAAAAAAAAAGTTTAGTACTATTGGAGTTTCAAAATTGCTTTATATTTTATTTATAATTCTCTGTTCTGCTTAGAATTATTTAATTATGCTACATGATAGCCCGTTAATCTCTTGTAAATACTGTCAGTGGGAGTAAGGAGTCTAATGATACAAATATGTTAAATTATATTTAATTTTATTCAAACTGGAAATTATTTTATTAAGAAAGTGTTTGATAACCTTCATTTAAACCTTGGAAATTTCCTTAGAGTAGGTGGTCAGTATTGTGGTTCTAACTAAAATAGATTACTCTTCTTATTCTTGGCCACTTTATATATAACCACTTTTCTTTGTAGATGTGGTTTTAGCCATGTGATTATGTAATTGTGAATAATATGGCTGTATTATACATATATAACTTTTTAACATTTGTTTGTGAAAACAAAGGTATACTTATAATATTGCCTCATAATATATGTATGCTAAAACCTATAATGAACAAATTATTCACTCAATAAGTCTTTGTAAAACATACTCTTTGTGCTCAGAGCTGTACTTAGCAACGCAGATTTTCATGGGATCAGAATGCCTTGGTCTTCACTACGCTTATTTTGGGGGTGGTGAAATTACTATAGTTCCACCTATAAGCTCCACCTTCTAGTTTCATCTTTCTCTCTATTCCTCTGAGAGTCTGTGGAGCTCTAGTTATAATCATCTCTCCAGAAACACTGCACATGTGTTCAGAGTCTGTCTTTGTTTTATTTCATCACTTGCCTGGAATCATGTACTTCTCAAGTTCCACTTGTTTCTGAAAAGAATTGTGCACATTGGAGGCAAAAAAAAAGAATTGTACACATTGAGATAGCACACAATTTTATTTACTATCCTTTCACGTTTGTAACATATCAACTAAATTAGATCTTACCTTATCTTAACTAAAATCTTCCCTAACTTGCTTAGTTTAAAATATTCTAAATTTTAAAAATAAGATGAGATTTATGACCTATGTGTATGCCATATTTTATTAAAACTAATAATCAGTATATAGCAGAACAAGTAATCCTTGGGAAGAGGTAAGATTTGCCCTGAAGAATATACAAGACAGGGCTGCATTTCAAATCCTTACTTCTTCCTGCCTTAATATTTCATAATGACTCTTCTTATCCCTTTTAATAATGTTCTATCAGTGGTTTTCTCTTTTACTCTAATTTTGCAATTAGTTCCTCCAATACTGCCTGTGATTAAGGGTATCTGGCAAATGAAGAAAAAATATGCATTAAAAGCTTAATGGCCTTTTGACAGCCACAATATACAATCCAAAGAGAAAGAGATTGAGTTAAATAATAATGGGCAGGAATTATAAACAACTAGATCAATTTATTTTCCAAGCAGTTATTGTACTGAAATTATAATACCCCACTTTGCAAATGACCTTTCTTAATCTCTCTTTTATAAAATCCAGAGCACTCCTTCAAACAAATGTCTTCATACACACATATACACACACACAATAGACCTAATTGCACAATAAAGTCTCAGTTATATCGAAAACATTTAGAATATTAGTTACCTAAAGAAGTGACATTAAAAATGTTTAACAGTCAGCACGTCATTGACTCAGACCAATCAGAGCAGAGGCTGTAACACAGCTGTTCTGGTGCAGACAATCCAGTCATCTATATAAGGTATCACTTACTTGTAGCCTTGTATATTAATACAAAAAATAAAAATATGATGTTTGCCTACTTGGAAGTATTTTATTTGCCTTCTTGCAATAATAAAATTATATTTTATTTATTATATATATAAATATATATTTTTATATATTATATATTTGTAATATATTGTTTATATATTTCTTAAATAATTATGCACCCTTCTGCCCATAAAACAGTATGTGACCAGGACTTTTCATTGTCAAGGCAGCCAGGAAAATGCTAAATATAGAAGTAAATGGTAGAACCATTGGTTTCCATTCATTGGTTGTTGATAGTATGTACCTAAACAGTAATTCTTTTAGTTCCTGAGTTAGAAACATTGGAGTTAAGAGACTGAAAATGGTTCATTTGCAGGAATCTAAAGCTTCTACTTTGCTTATGCTATATTTTCTAAACATAGAAGCACACACAGGACATTGCACTAATATGAAACGTACTGCATGTGAAACGTACTGCAAGTTAAGAGTTTTATTTCAATATAATTATTTTGTAAAAAACCTAACTTGTTAGTATTTAACCCATATTTAGAAGTTTATGTGTATATAATATATACACATATATGTACATATATATAATATTTGCTAAATGCAAACAATTATTTACATGTTTACAATTATATATCAAAGCTCATAACAAATTTAATAATTATGTATAAAATTAGCAGAAAGCAATTTCAAGAGGAAAATATTTCAAGAATTCTTTTCTATTTTTGTAGAAATATCACACATGGAAAAATATTTTCAATTTCAAGCGTATCTGCTACATTTTATTTCTAGAAAATGAATTTCTAGTTCATGAATTTCTAATACTAATATAATGCCATTTTAATGAAAATTATGCAATTAGACTAATAATAACTATTTGTGATAGCTACTTTTTGGGTGCTTTCTCTTATGATACTATATGAAATCTTTTGCATTTATTCAATCATTGAACAAATCTTTACTGAAGGTATTTGATGTACAAGGCACTATTCTATGTACTTGAGCCACATTAGTGAATTAGGATGCAGTTGGAGAGGAATTTACTAGCAAAATAAACAAAGGAGAAGAACAAAAGCTGACCCATTCACTCAGACCATGTGTGGTCAGAGTGTGCAGTTGGGATTAAATCTGTTCATTCATTTCACTGAAGAGAGTGACTTTTTCCTTTTATCTTTTAACTACTCTTTATGGATTTTAGAGTAAGAGTATCCCCATTCCTCTATCTGTGAAAACAACTATAAATTACTTTTATTAACAAAAAGTAAAAAAAAAAAAAAGGGACCTTACTTAGGTATTAACTAACAGCAATTGTTACATTTCTAATCACTGACATTAACAGATTGAAAATGTTTACAAAAAGCTAACACATTTTCTGGATTTTAATTTTTTTAAAGTATACCTTCAACAGTAAACCAGATGGAATTTTTTGAGATTTAATTAATTTTGCACAATTTTCTGATTTTACAGAAAACATATGTTTCATCAGCATGGTTTTTAAACCAACATATTTTATATTCACACATTTGTCAGATATCCAGCCTGACGTGGAATGCATTATCATGTGGAATAGGTCTAAATTCATCTCCAAAATAGACTCTTGTTTCTCATGCAGAGATTTTATCCTTTACAAGCAAATGGAACTTGCATCTGACTGGGAGGTCGCAACAATCCTTACCTTACCTTTACAAAGGGCAAAGTACAAAAAAAATTGTCTGTTCCTCCTTTGGCTGGATTACAGGACACAAATAATAAACATGGAAAATACTGCCTAGAGTTGCTAATGAAAAGGTGGTCAAGGTCTCACATTTTCCTTCATGCTAGCTGTCCAAGTTCAGAAGATTTGAAAGGAGACAGAGATAAAATGAAAGGAATGTAAAATGAAAAAAAATCAATTCTATGAGAATGGCTCTGTTCAACATACTATTCCTTAATTTTTACTCTTGTAGTTAAATTAATGTCTTTGGTTAGGGAAATGATGTCTTTGAAATACGGAAAAGCTTTATGGACTATTTTTTCTTACTCATGCCCATGTAAAATAATTTCTTTAGGGTAAACACCTAGAAACAGATTGCTAATTTTTTTGTTTATTAGCATGTTCAAGACTATTCAGTATTCTATACTTTGTATGTTTTCGAAAGCTGGAATTAGAATTTCATATCATTTCAAATGTGATAGTGTGAAATGGATGCTCAACATTTTTGAATTTCTTATTGCCAAAGGCTTGGAACATCTTTTTATCCTCATGGATCATATGTTAACCAGCTTTTCTATGATAGGCTGAGTTAACAAACCACCCTCAAAATCTCAGCAGCGTGCAACAACAAAGATTATTTTTAACTAACATCTGTTCTTGTTTGGCCCTGGCTCTGTCTTAGGCTGTGATTTTGCCCAAGGATGTGGCTTTGTTCTATACCATACATTGCCTGGAATCCACATTATCTTCTTCATTCCAGAATCTAGGATGAGGGAGCAGCTCCTGTTTAGAACATACTATTCTTATGGAAGAGGAAAAAGGAAGGAGAACTGGAATACACACTCAGCTCTTCAACCATCAGCTCTTACATGGCATAAGTCACGGGCAATCACATACCAATGGCCAATGCAAGTTAAATGGCCCCACCCAAAACTAGTGGCAATACTGGAATGGTGACAATTAAAAATACAGATAGCCAAAATTGATGAGAATTCGGAGCAGCTCTATACTCTCATATGATGATTGTACAAACATCTGGAAAAGTTTGGTAGTTTCTTATATAGTTAAATGATAAACTAAGTTTTTCTCTTTTTCTTCTCTTTCTTCTCTCCCTCTCTCGTGTTTGATTCTGTTAACTTTGATGCACTGGAGAGAATTTGCTACACATCATCTGTTTTGTGTATGTTTAGTTTAGAAAGTTTGACTGGAAAGGAATATTGCCCTCAAGCCTAAAAGGGGAGGGGGACTTACTTAAGATCAAATTTTGAGTGACTGAGTTCTGCATTTGATCGTTTTAAGCACAAAAGACATAAGTGGGTGTTATTAAAGATTGGTTGCCATTATCTCAAAAGTTCAAACTCAGCCAGAAAATTTTGAGCGCTCTGAATCATTGGAATTGCAAGAAAATAAGGCAAACACACTTAATTACACTTTGAAGTGACTGGCTTTTGAAAACACCTTTTTCAATGTGAAGTATTGACCCCTTGAATAGGCAGACTCTATTAAACAGGTCTAGACATTTAAAAATTTCAATTATGCTCCTAGTAGTTTATGTTGTGCTATGTCAATATTATAAATATCCTATGTTTGGGTTCAATGCATATGTTCGGGTTCAATATTAATTTCCATGTTCTTATTCTGCACTCATTCATGTCCTTTACTATTATTTTCAGCAGTAAAGTTTTCACATCTCAAACAGAAAAATACTATGTTCCTATTCCAAAATTGTTAATAAAGCAATTTTTAAATTAACCCTTAGCAGAAAAACATTGGTGCTTCCAAGTTTTAAGATACAATTTAGGTTCTAGAGTAAAGATTTACTTTGACAGTAAAATGAAAATAGCTGTTTTAATTTTTTAAAGTTTAATTTAAGTTAAAGAAATAATATACACTTAAATGATTCATTATACATTAGAGAGTCAAAGCTGTGTTTCACTTTATAGTTTACTTATCAAACATTAAAAATGTGTTTCCTAATTCTGCAAAGAAAACACGATGCTTGTTATAAAATTGTTTAGTAAGACTATTGAAATTAAATAAATACACTAAATAAATTAGTGTAAATATTTTTTTCTGGGACACAACAAAGTTGTTGTTTAGAGTTAAACAAATCTGTACAGAAATTCTGTACAGAAATTCTAGCTTTTCATTTGAATACTTGGAAATGTAATTTTACCTAAGTCTTAGAGAATCCATTTGTAAAATGAAGGTACAAAATCATTCTTTAAGGTTGTTTTCAGGTACAGTCTGAAGGAAATAAATGTGAATTGCTTGGCACAATTTCTGATGTGGCACAGGAGCTAGATAAACAGCAAGCATGAGGAGTAGTACAGTTATAATACTAAAGTTATAACAATAATTAATAATAATAATACCATTGTATTGCTTTGCCTAAGTTTGTAAACACGCAACTAGAAAGTAAGAAAAGCTTGTCATATTTAATGTTTGTGTTACTGTTCTTGCTTGTTATTCTTAAAACCTCTTTTTCAATCCCTCCAATATTCTATGTCATAAAATGTGACTTCTCTTCATCACAAGTCTCACCTTCAACATAAAACATTTTTCAGTTCATGCTGAACATTTCTCTTTTCTAAACTTCCACCCCATATTGATTATAGCTACTTGCATACATGCCTGCTTCACTTAAAAGATTATAAACATTCTCATTGGAAATTAATACCGAACCCAAACACAGACCGTCAGAATTTTACAATATTGACATAACACAACATAAACTATTAGGAGCATAATTGAAATTTCTAAACGTCTAGATTTGTTTAATAGAATCTGCTTATTTAAAGGGTCAATACTTCATATTGAAAAAGGTATTTTCAAAGGCCAACCACTTGGAAGTGTAATTAAGTCTGCTTGCCTTCATTTTCTTGCAATTCCAGTTGTTCAAAGCTCTCAAAAATATCCTGCTTAGTTTGAACCTTCAAGATAATGGCGAGCAATCTTTAATATACTATCACTGACATGAAATAAGGACATAACTCTTTTCCCAGTAGGACACAAATCAATTCAGACACCTGTGTCTCCCCTTGTAACTGAGAGGAAAGGAACCTCATCTACAGCTCCAGATATAGATGCTGGTTAGTTTTAGCCAGTCAGTCTTCACTATGTACCAGGTGTAATAAAAAAAAAGGGGGGGGGGGCGCCTGGATGGCTCAGTCAATTAAGCCTCCGACTTCAGCTCAGGTCATGATCTCACGTTTCTTTAGTTTGAGCCCCATGTTGGGCTCTGTGCTGTCAGCTCAGAGCATGGAGCCTGCTTCTGATTCTGTGTCTCCCTCTCTCTCTCTCTCTCTGCCTCTCCCCCGTTCACACTCTCTCTCTCTCTCAAATATAAAAAATAAAAAATAAATTAAAAAAAAAACATGTCCCAGGTGACTGCTGACACTCAAAATGGGGGGAATGTGACTTATGTAGGTGCAGATTAAGGGGATTTTTATATTACAAGTTTGAGCAAAATGTCTTTATCCCTCATTTCCTCCTGACTCCCCTTGTTTGACAAGAAAAAGTAAGAATTCAGCCTTAACCACCACTGGTAGCTATCTGATGGTCATGAGGAGGCATTCCCTCTGATATGGAGCAGAGCCGAATACTGCAGAGCTGGGAGACTGAGTAAACCTGACCCCTTGTTACATCAACAAGCCACCGATCAGGGGGCGCCTGGGTGGCGCAGTCGGTTAAGCGTCCGACTTCAGCCAGGTCACGATCTCGCGGTCCGTGAGTTTGAGCCCCGCGTCCGGCTCTGGGCTGATGGCTCAGAGCCTGGAGCCTGTTTCCGATTCTGTGTCTCCCTCTCTCTCTGCCCCTCCCCCGTTCATGCTCTGTCTCTCTCTCTGTCCCAAAAATAAATAAAACGTTGAAAAAAAAAATTAAAAAAAAAAAAAAAAAAAACAAGCCACCGATCAGATCATACAATGCCAAGTTCCAATTTTACCTCTAGACTTCAACTGGTAAGATAATAATTTTTTTTATATAAGAAATTTGTGTTATGATTTTAAGTTATTTCAGCTAAAAGCATTGTTCCAGAGACTGGCAAAATTACTACTATCATTTGCGAGAAGAAAATAGAAGCTTCCTTGTCTTAGCTAGAAGTGTTTCTTTTTACCAGTACCGAAATCTCTGGTTAGGCAATTTAGGGCAGCTCTGTGGTATCATTAGTGATCCGCTTCTGTCTATTGGATGCTCCATCTACATTGTGTGATTTCTGCTTTAGAGATTAGCAATCACACACATTCCGGGCCACAGTTTAGGGCAAGCAAGTAGGGAACTGTAGGCACCATTCACAGTTGCATTGACTTTCTAGACAGAACTTCCTGAAGTCTGCTAACATACATACTTTGCTGACCAGTAGTTGATAACCTTGTTATAACTAGCTGTAAAAGAGTAGAAGAAATGTTGTCTTTCTTCTGGACATTATTGTTCTCAACTAAATAATGTAGTTCTTTCACTAAAGAAGAAAAAGAGATGGGTATTGGGGGATAACTCTTCATGGTGATGAAGATAATGAAATTTTAGGACAATAGTTCCTAACATTTTGTTTTTGATTACCAGAAACACTTTTTAAAAGTTTATTAACCCCCAATATGAAATAAGTAGCTACTGATGATGGGACAAATTCATTTGTGAGTCCTTTAGAGTAAATGTGCGATTCTTCAAGCATCTGAAATCAATAATGTAGTCATTCAATACACTAAAAAGAAGGTACCAATATTCCACTGTATTGATAATGTTAAAAAAAAGATAATGGTTTAATGAATGTTGATTAATCTAAAGAATAATGATATACACAAGAGGAAAATATGCTTTGTAGATAATAAGACACCCTTTGTTATAAGGCCACACTATAACATAAGTTTGTAGAAAGGCATCTGGGGGTATACCATGAAGTTCCACGCCTTCAAATTATCTTTATTGGAAAGAACTTGAAAAAACTTAGGAAAAAACTTTGTACCTGGAAATGTTTTTAATATGCCTAAGTTATAATATTTCTAATTAAAGTTCTAAACATTATTAATGATTTTATGAGGCTTTAGCCCGACAATATGATTTTAGTAATAGCTGGCCCTAAGACTGGTATTGGAAATAAATCCTGATTATGTTACAACTCTAACATTTATTCGCATTGCTTTGATTTACATATTTCAAAAACAAAAAGTACTGTATTTCCATGTACTTACTGCCACTGGATTTTTCTAAAGAAATTTATTTCACACTGCTATAAAAATTCAGGCTGCTATTTCATTAGCCAGAATTTAAATATTATTAAATAAACTAATTCAGCAATCCTAACAACAAAAGTTTCTTCAAGTACAGGAAAAGCTAGTAGTCTTGACTAATACAATTATTGTCATTTATCACAAAACAATTTTTGTTTTACCAGCATCTTTGAACCAATGACTTATTCATCCTGACCACATGGCAAAGAGACTGTAAGTGAATATTCTTTTCTTCATTTTAGAGATGAAGTTTGTGAACTTTGAATGTTGCCCTCAATTGATTCAGATCATTATTTTCTGCTGTAATTTGAGTTCCCACAAGCATCTGGAATCTAATAGTCAAAATGACAGTCATAGTACATTTCTCTCAAAACAGTTATAATAACATAGCATTTGGAATTCTCAAGTAGAGGAGATGCAGTAATGTATATTTAAAGAATTCAAGTCTTTTTCCTGGTTAAGAAAATTATTCTTGATTTGCTTTCTAGATTGATAAAGAACAATAACAATTAAATTGCATCTCCCAGGACCCTTAGTAAGTCTGATCATTAGAAAACACTTTTACGGTTTGAAAAGAGAATATGTATCTCTAAGAGAACCACTGACACATTTAATACTTGTCTAAATATCAAAAAGTAAACTAGGGGCGCCTGGGTGGCGCAGTCGGTTAAGCGTCCGACTTCAGCCAGGTCACGATCTCGCGGTCCGTGAGTTCGAGCCCCGCGTCAGGCTCTGGGCTGATGGCTCAGAGCCTGGAGCCTGTTTCCGATTCTGTGTCTCCCTCTCTCTCTCTGCCCCTCCCCCGTTCATGCTCTGTCTCTCTCTGTCCCAAAAAAAAAAAAAAAAAAAAAAAAGTAAACTAAATTCATCCGTCCTTGGTAAGGTCTCCAAACGTTTCTCTGCATCTTCCTGATATTACTTGAGTCAATTCTACTGTCAAGTTTTACTGAATTCCTGTAGTAATTTCAAAACTTGACTTACCTGCAGCTAACGTTCTACTTAAGATCCATTCCCTCTCTAGGGAGAAGCACGATTTTCTCCTGCATAAAATTTAAGTGATTTCATTGTTCAGAAGGAAGTCCAAACTCTTTTAACACATCACCAGACTGGACCTGACTACACCTCCAATCTCATCCCCACACTTCACTCTAGAAATACCAAATGCTTTTAATATCTAAAATGTCCTGTACTCTCTCAAAATTCTTGGGCTTTGCATCTGTTGTTTCCATTGCCTTGGGTAATCACTGTACTCATTGGACTAACTTATGAGGATTGGCCATTACAAGACTAATTTAGTATATGAATGAAAGAATGACTTTCTTCATTTATAATCTTGATTTAGAAGGAGGAAACATCTGTAAATTTGCATCCACATTGTAATTGAGAGTCTAGGCCTGAGATATTATCTTCTCCCTGTATTTTTCAAGATTTAATCCAAAAGTAAAAACTTCAAAACAAAATTAAGTGATTAAAATAGTTACAAACTTTGGATTACGTAAACAGTTATTATAAATTTCTAACTGGTTTAATTGGCGGCCAATACTATCCCAGTTTTATTGTGTCACCATGAGGTCCTGGTGACCCAGTGGGAGGTAGTCAGCAGGTCAGAAACCCAGGTGACCTATGACATAAGTGTTTTTATTCCAAATTGTACAAAACTACTGTTCTCACAGAAGCCATATTGAAGATTACAAGCCATCCTAGAATTAACCCCGCTTGACTTTGATGATCACGTGTAAAGCTATAGTCCTTTATACAGAGAAACCTCAGCTCCAGGTTTAAATACAATAACCAGGGGAAGATAGTTGAGTTCTGTAATAAAGGACAATTCTTGACTATACTACCTATAATACAAGACTGTTTTTAGTGTCTTCTCTGCCCTTTCTTTGGTTATAGCTTAAAGTCAAGGGAATTCATGACAGGTGGTACATCTTTTCACAAAGAGGCTCAGTATTGTTCATTTAATTACTTACATACTCACACATACAAACACACATTTTTCCCCTGTTTCTTAGGTAATTTGAAAACGTATTCCCCCATTATTTTACTGCAGAACAATGAAGTCTTTCTTAGCAAATTTTGGAAATCACTAACTAGACCAATATGGACAGCAAAGAAAGACAAAACACAAACATAGAAATGAAAAACAAAGCTTAGACAATTAGCTTTGTGTAGTCCTTTTTTCTTTAAGTAATATTACAGTTCAACTGCATATCACCTCTTTGTCTCACATTCATTTGTCAGCTAAATGGTAATTGTAAAATGTAATGACAAGTATGTCATTAAAAATATTTAAACAATCTGCACGTTTACTAATAGTGATGCCATTCTATGCATACAAATATACTAATCTATTAATATTAGGATTTATATTATGTGTGCATAGGAAGGAATGAGACAAAGTTTTGAAAGATTGCAGATGTACTGTTAGGAAAAAATGAGTCATAGAATAATAGCGTATCACCACATATTTTCTTTAATAAAAGAGAACAAACAGTATGCGCACAAACGTACATGTGCATTTAAATACATGTGAAAGAGATAGAAACACACACAACAAACAGATGACCAAAGACAGCAATATTGAAAGGGAGAATAGAAGATGAAATCCATACATCATTCTTTATAGTTATTTATCATTTTTATTTTAGCTATGGTGATATATTAATGGTTTACTTGGACAATTAAAAAAATATATATGTAAGTGTACATCACCATACACATTTCCCAAACTAAAGTTACAAATATAACAGCTTTCAATATGCGTAAGCTTGAACTTTGAAAAGGAACACTGTAAGAGTTCTGGATATATTATTTAAGTTTTACTGCCCCACTTCCATTTAGCACTTTTTAACAGAAGAAATACAAACATTTAGCCTATAAAGAAAACTGCAAAGGAAGACCCAGCATTACTAAACTCTCAGACACGGTATTGAAAACAATGACTACTCACTATTTGAGTCCATTCCTAATATATTCATTTTGTAAAAGTCAATTCTTGGTAAATGAAAACTTTATGTATCCCTTCCTTTGTATTATTATAAATTTTGCCTTACTGTGATAGAAAAATCTGGAATAAACCCTGTAGATTATGTGAGATGTGATGCACATAAAAGAATATATATTTTTTCATATTAAAGCAAATGGATAAAAAATGGATTGAAAAGAATACCCATCAGGGGTGCCTGGGTGGCTCAGTAGGTTAAGCAACCGACTTCAGCTCAGGTCATGATCTCAAGGTTTGTGAGTGCATTGGGCTCTCTGCTGTCAGCACAAAGCCTGCTTCAGATCCTCTGTCTCCCTGTCTTTGCCCCTCCCCACATGCTCTAGCATGCATGCAAGCTCTCTCTCTCTCTCTCTCTCTCTCTCCCTCTCTCTTTCTAAATAAATATTAAAAAAACTAAAAAGAGAATACTCATCAAAATATTTTTGCAAGGCAACTACAAATCTCATTTTTCGGTAACATTTCATGTAGTTTGTTTACAGTGTTCAATCAACATTAGAGCTCATGCATCTTTCCCAAAACAGATAAATCCTCAACAAAATTTTAAGGAAGAAAATATCCTAAAGTGGACGTAGAACTATGTAATACACTTGAAACTAACATAACATTGTGTTTCAAGCACACGCAAATAAAAACATTTTTAGAGGAAGAAGTATTTAGCACCTGAAATTAAAACCAATATGGATAATCAGAAACATACCTGGCAAGCTTTCTCTGTCTGAAAATGATAAATTTGAGAGAAGCAAAATGAATATGTATGCCATTTTCTGATATTCCTTTCCCTTATCCAGTGGTAAATGAGTACAGAAAAGATTTTCTCAGGTCTCTCATTCCCACCATCATATTTTTGTGCTGAGAGTTGTTGAAATAATCACAGTAAGCTCATCTCCAGACAATCACCATGAAAATGACTGAGTACTGCACATAGCCTAAAGCAAATGTGATTCATCATGCTCATTTAAAACTGCCAACATATCATGGTTTAAATGCATTTGTGAATTTTTCAGCCACTCCTTTACTTAAAGAATGGAAAATTATGGGAAAGAAGCCAGAGAAAATGTGAACTCTATGAGGGCAGGCTAAATTTATTCCCCGTCCTTACATTGCATGCATGTACATGGTTCCCCAAAACAACAGTGTTGAGAAACATTTTTGTTGAATAAAATACGAAAATTATGAAACCAATTTACCCCCATTTTCACTTGGAAGATAAATTAATTTGTTCCAGGGGACAGTAGTTATGCAATGGTGCGAATACTGGGCACAGATATTGAGAGTTTATTCAAAGAAGTATCAAGAACAGTTAGCTTTCCAAATACTACTAACTCATAAGCCTTACAAATGTAGCTGCCATCTGTCTTGTCCAGAGCTTGTCCTCAATATCCCTCAACCATGATGCCATGGATATATGACTTCAAGTATAAAGTTTGCCCTGAATCTCAGGATAAGAATTGATGCACTCTCTTTTGTATACAATCTCCATCATTTCCATATCTCCATTACAAAATCTATCACATAGAACTTACAATTATTTGTTCTCTTGAATCATTGGATATTGTCCATGTATCCCTTCCAACTAACTGTTTAACCTCCTCCACTGTGTTCTACACCATTCTACTCATTTCTATAAGCTGCACTACTAGAACTCCCTTGCTCTTTGTCTTCTATTTGGTTCAGCTAATGGAGGCACAGAGAAAACAGAAATAGCCTATTCTGATATTTTCCCCCAGGAAATTGAGGATATGATAAGGATATCTGGCAGGTCACAGAGTTACAGTGTCTATGTTTCTCTGCTGAGGGCCTTGGTTCTTTTGAACGTTAGAAGTCTCTCTAGATTTCAGTAACTATTTTGTCCATTTGTTCAGTCCTCTGGCGCTAAAGTTAACAGACTCCCTATCATTGCAAATCATTCATTTTGCTTTCCTTTAGACCTGCATACACCTTTCTGAAGAAAAACGTCATTAATCTTTCCTCAATTACCCTGTGTGAGTGTGCTTTTTTCCTACTGGTATCATAACTGACACACTTAACGATATGATCTACATGATTTTTAAAATCTTTCAGTCAAGTACCATGACTTTCATCCTTGTAACCAGAACTGATCAGAGTTTAGTCAAGTAGTATGAGTTAAATCAATGTTTATTCCACTAATTCCTAATCAATGTTTCCATGGTAGATTAATAAATGAGACGTTGGTAATCGTATTTAAGTGTTAAGAAGAAAAGAGGTACGTACAACTTTCTTTATGCTTGGCTTTTCAAATTATGCTTATTGACCTGCATATATATATCCCCAAATTTTGACATTCTTTAAGGAGCCATGTGAGGCTAGAGGCCTAGGGCAGTCTACCTCAAAATGGATCAGTTAGCATTGTGATTATTTTGAGTTAAATTTATTTAAGAAATACTGCAAGAAGAACACTATGACCTCCTTCCCACACACATACGTTGTCTCTAGAAAACAGGAAATAAATCTCCCATATAAAGGTACCATCCCTGTATGAGGAGGTAGAGAGACATTCTTATCATAAGAGAGGGAATTTAGGGCCTAGGAAATCCAAATAAGCAAACCTTGTTACTTTTACTAATTTAATACCCAAGCCCAAATAATTCTGCATAGAATTCATTACTAATTGAAACTCCTGAACATAAAGAGCTTTTGCTGTCCTGTTAAATCCTGACAGATTTATGGGTTTTTTGGTCCAAAAAACAAAAATGCTGCTGGCCTTGCTCGTTTCTTAAGATCTCAATTTTGGTTTTGGGCTGTGGTATATAAGTAATTAAACTTTGTGGAGTTTTTTTTTTGTTTGTTTATTTGTTTGTTTTCTCCTGTTAATCTTCTCATGTCAAGTTAATTCTTAGACAAGCTAGAAGAATATTAAAGGGTAAGGAAAAACTTTTATCTCCAACATGAGAAAGTGAGGTTACAAAAGTAAATCTGTAAATATAAAGCAGGGAAAGCAGCAGAAGACATAAGGACTTTGTAACCAAAATTTGGATGTCTATTATTTTTCCAGGGCATGGGCCCTACTCTATATCTATTTTTTATTCTCAAGTAAGGTCCTGAATATCATCCACAATAATAAGAATAGGAATTTGATCTTACAGAAGAAATGGTGTTTATTGTAAAGTATTTAAAATTAGAAATGCCGAAAGGCGGTTTAATTATTTGTTCATTTATTCATACAACAAAAAAACTTCCTTGAGTCTTTGTCAGAAACTGTGGTAAACTCTGGAAGTATAGGACATAAACACAAAATTACTCTTCTTAGTTGTATTTTAGACAAATTCTGAATTCATCTATTCACTTTAAAGATATTAGAATTTCAGTCTATACTTATTTGGAAAATAACTTCACTAATTGAAAATACATTGCTTATATTCATCTTCAAAGGTTTTATACTCTTCTCTAAGTAAAAGTAAAAACAATGCACAGAAATAATGTAATAAAGGGACTTGCCAGATACCCTAGCGATTGTTTAATCTAACTTCTCGGCTTCAAGTAGGATTTATTTTGTTAATAGACTTTTACACTGTTCTTAGAACTAGTCTAAATATCATTCAGAGAGCTAATAAGTTGTCTTACAGGTCCTGTGGGAATCTGATTTGCAGTAAGGCCTCAAGGGAGGGTATATATTTTACAAGGCTTTTTCTGAACTCAGGTAAACTTGAAATCTGTCCTTTGTAATAAGTTTCACATATTTAGAACTTATGGTACTGATTTTAATTATCATATAATTTGTATACAAATGAGTGTAAATTAATTATAATATATCATGGCTATCTCACGCAATTTATTCTTTAATATTATGGATTTCTATAAGTGAAATGTATCTTCAAATAATTTTCATAAGATACTTACCTTTTCAATATATTCCAGTGTTTATATTCAGTCCTATTTAGCTTGATTAATTCCACCAAGCAAGTTTGGATTATTGTAATACATATAAAACAAATATATATATATATATATATATATATATATATATATATATAATATATACACATATATTTACACAAGTATATATATTTATTTTTACAAATATATATACCTATGTGTGTGTATATATTATATATATATATATATATATATATATGTACACATATATAGTAAAAGCATAGTACTTCTAGGGGTGCCTGAGTGGCTCAGTCGGTTGAGCGTCCGACTTCAGCTCAGGTCATGATCTCATGGTCCATGAGTTTGAGCCCTGCTTGAGGCTCTGTGCTGACAACTCTGAGCCTGGAGCCTGCTTCAGATTCTGTGTGTGTCTTTCTCTCTGCCCCTCCCCCATTCATGCTCTGTCTCTCTCTCTCAAAAATAAATAAACATTAAAAAAAATTTTAAAAATCCCATAATACCTATATATACATAAATACATAATACATATACATATATGTAAATACATGACATATATAGAAAGAAAGAACACAAAAACTCATTTACATACATTATTATAAATAATGTTCATTATTCCAAGTAATGACTGTGGAATAGACAAGTCATCTTCTGTTTGCAGATTAAAACAACAATAACAAAAAAACCAACCTAAGTCTCAGAGGTGTTATGCAAGGTTTATAGCCCCAGAAAGTCAAAGACTTAATAAATAAATTCAGATTTCCAAACAGTAAATCTTAGAAGCAAAATATGAATCCCAACTATCCAAGGCATTCTTGTCTTTGCATGATCATTTGAGTCCCAAACCACATAGCCTGAGGCTTAATGAAAGCAGGCAGAAATAATCTTTTTACAATAATTTTACTGCAAAGATTCTGTCAGATATTTCCACAGAGTGGAAAGATCACAGAATGTTAGCATAGCCACTAATTATAGCTTCTTTGCTGAGAGAAAGTGGAGAGAAAGACACTGAGAAGCAGTTGAAATGTGTACAATTCAGAGCCTGGCAGAAATTATTTTAATCTTGTCATTGCCTCTCACTTTGCATTGATACCTTAGGAAAACCAGTCAACCTGTCTGAACTTTTGCTGTTTGTTGTATCAAGAACAGGAGGAAGAGGATGTTCACTTGTCAAGCTTATTGTAAGGATCTTATTTAATAATCATACATTCAGAAATCAGATAAGGCCAAACTTGCATTTCCTGCAACTCTTTTGATCTCAGACTTCCATTTTCACTAATGGCAGGAATGTTTTTTTCATTCTGCTTAAATGTATTCATTTGTTGCTTAAAACAAAGACTTCTCTGGAAGCTTCCTTCTTTCAAGAGGTCTACCCTGACCCTCTTTCTTCAATGGCAGCAAAGAGAAGTTGTCACATCCACATGGATATTGGCTGAGTGTTATTGGTTCTCCCTGAACTCTGGTTAAAGTGTAACCTGGCTTACATTCTTTGGCTTCCTTTTTTATTTGTTTGCTTTTTCCTTTTTTTCTTCCCTCTGATAGATCTTGGTCAAATGAATAAGTGGGCATTCTGCATTTTATATACTGTTTTGTGCCAAGTCCCATGAGGCCTTTTGCATTTGGGGGCCAAACACTGTTGCTAATTACTGTGTGCTTGTTATTGACTCCAGTTGGGAAATCCCTGTACTCTGTAGTCACCTCCTTCCAAATCCATGGCTCTTCTGATCACGAAATCTTTTCCCTTGGGGTTCCAGGGACAACATTCTGCAGCTTGTTCTACACTGAGAATGTGTAACCGAATAAGGTTTTAACCAGGCCAATCTACTTAGTACCTTCCACAGCCATTGGTACTCTCCCATAAACATGCCATGTTAGATTTAAGAAAAACTATGAGGATTTTCTGAAAACATTGCAAACTTTAAAGACTTGAAATGTACTACCAAATTCCGGAGATATATCTGGATATTTGCACCGTATATTAATAATTTCTAACCTAAGGGGTGGCAAAACCCATGAGTTAACTTTTTGTCATTCTACATCTTGTTCCTTTGGGACTTTCCCCCAGAACTGTCCCAACGAGGCAGAAATATATTTTGTATGATATTTTTCAGCTCTCCTATGTTATGGGTTTCATTGATCTTTCCTTTATATTCTAGTTCTTAATATTTAAAATCTGAATTTGAGGGTCTCAAGAGCATTATTCTCTCTCTCCTTCTGAAATTTAAAGCTATTATTTTACTAAGGTTAAAAAGATTGTATGTAAAAACCAAAACCAAAGAAACACACTTTTTATTCCAAATACCATCTCTCTCTTCAGTCCACATGGGAATAAGCCTCAGGTTAATGGCCTCATCTCAATAGCAAAAAGCAATGAAATGGAAGGGAAATTATCCAGAATGAAAAATAATTTAGCTACTATTTAAAGATATTCCCTTGCTATATGTTTATAGCACACATACTGTGGTATATTTATGTGCCTTGTAAGTTCAGGTTAAATAATTATTAGTTATTATTATGATATATGTATATATACACATACATACATATATACATACACATATACATGTGTACACATGTTTATTTAAATCACTGTATACAATTTTACATTATTAATATAGCTTAACTGTAATTGCTTATGTTGTGCTCACAAAAATTCATTACCATAGTTGTTAATATTATGGATGTTATTCTTCTGATAAAGCAAAGTTAAGTTTCAAGGTTAACCTTGAGCAAAACTAAGGACATACATAATCCATGTTAAACTGGCATTCATATATGTGAGAAAACAGAAAAACAATTTCCCTTCACTCTGAAATAGGAACAAACTAGAAGCAAATGCTGACCCTTGGACTTAACCAGATTTCATCTTTGGCCTGAGGAGAGACGAATTTAGATATATCAAGCAATTGATATCATTGCATAAACAGTTGCATTTGTTTTCAAGATCATTGACAAATTTTATTATTTATTTATTTATTTATTTATTTATTTATTTATTTATTATTTTTTAAGATTATTTTTAAAACAGTATCCTGTTGTTATAGAAGTTCTAGGATTAGTTCTTGATATTTCTCAAGGAGTAACAAAGTTTTTGTACATTTCCCTTCAATCATAAATACACTTAAGTAGACCCTCGTTAAAAATTGCGTTGGGGCACCTGAGTGGCTCAGTGGGTTAAACATCCAACTCTTGATTTTGGCTCAGGTCATGATCTCACTCTTCATGAGACTGAGGTGCACATTGAACTCTGCACTGACAGCATGGAGCCTGCTTGGGATTTTCTCTTGCCCTCTCTTTGCCCCTTTCTCACACCCTCTCTCTTTCAAAAATAAATATATAAACTTTAAGAAATTATAACAATGTAGCAAATTTTGAGATGGGTTTTCACAATTCGGTATTATAAGTACTTGACCACACCAAACTAGTGTGTCCTGTTCTCTCAATAATGTCTTTGGAGATCTCTAAAACTCCTCTGGAATTTCAATCCATCATTCCAATAAGCACAACATTATATGCCATCAAATACTTCCTACTTTGAGTTACTTATTCCCTGAAGTGTTAGGGGACTATTTATTGCCAGGAAACTTTCTAGGCATAGAAAGATGGATGGAACACTTTTCCTTCTTTAAAATGCCAACCTAGGGGCACCTGGGTGGCTCAGTTGGTTAAGCATCCAACTTTGGCCCAGGTCATTATCTCACAGTTTGTGAGTTCGAGCCCCACGGCAGGCTCTGTGCTAACAGCTTGGAGCCTGGAGCCTGCTTCAGATTCTGTGTCTCCCTCTCTCTCTCTGCACCTCCCCAGCTCATGCTCGCACTCTGCCTCTGTCAAAAATAAATAAACTTAAAAAATAAATAAACAAATAAAATGCCAACCTAGTGGGGACCAATAAACATTTTTTTTTTCAAAAGGCTAGAACAAAAGTAAATACTATAAAAGAACTCTCTGTGTGGTACAATAGGAGTTCAGGATATAGGGGATGCATTGCTAAGGTCTGCCACATGAAAGAGATAATTTATTTTTTAAATAGAACATCACTATTGAGGTCAATTTACAAAAAAATAACCAATAATAAGTAAATAAGTTTATGACTTCTGACAAATGTTCACAATCATTAACAATATCACCATCATGATATAGAATATTTATAATACCTCCCCCAAAAAGAGATTGCCCCTTTTCAGTCAATTTTTCATCTCAACACTCACAAATGCTGTCTCTTGTCACAATAATTTTGTGGCAGGACATCTTTTGCTGTTGGCTTCTTTTACTTAGCATAATGCTTTTGATATATGTCTGAGTTATTACACACACAAGAAGTTTATTTTATATACATAAAACATATATATAATATATTATGTATATATAAAAAGCCCCAGTGCAAGGCTTGAACTCACAACCCTGCAATTAAGACGTGAGCTGAGATCCAGGGTCAGACACTTATATCAATTGAGCCACCCAAGCACCCCAAGAAATTTATTTTTCTATTCCCAAACTGTATTTCATCATAGAGATATATGACAATATGTTTATCCTTTCACAAGCTGATGGACATTTGTACTATTTCCCATTTGAGGCTATTATAAATGAAGCTTCTCTGAGTGAATGAAGCTTAAATGTGTTTGTGGATGTGAGTATGAGTATATATAACGACAAAAATAAAAACCAAAATTTGTTACTTTTTTCTAAGTGGTAATAATGTAGAATTATTTTTCTAAATTACACGTTTCAAGATTTTTGTAATAACATATGAACTTGACATGTAAAAATATAAGTAAAATTAGGGAGTATTTAAAATTAAAACTAAAAGCCTTATATTTATTACACTGAGCTCAAAATTCTTATCATTTCTTCAAGTTCATTCACACAAAAATATTCAAGCGAAATGCCTTTGGCCAAATAAATTTTATGACACATGGAATGCCTTTTTTTAATATTTTGAGATTCAAAATGACAATTAGCATATTAAACATTCTGAGAACTTCCATAAAGCAGAAAACAGCATTCTCAAACTTACTGCACAACAGAGCCCTTTTCCAATTACATCTAGTACACACAATTGGGAAACAATGCTTTGTACTATGGGATACATATATCTGTCAAGTACATAAATTAGTAGAAATGACTCTTGTGCTTATAATGGGAGGGAGCAAGAACTTTGTGAAAAGTGAGTTTGAAAAATGAATATATTAATATTTACTGCTATGATAATAAACTGCTCTTGAGATCTTACCATTTGGGTTTTCAAAGTTCTTTCAACACTTATCAGAACAGGAAGGTCTATCTCCATAATGTAATTTTCCTTTCACCTTCCTTTGTGATGTGACATTAAACTTTAGGTTTGAAATACATTCATCAAATTAATTTGATGTAAGTGTTTCTATGCTTCAAGGGGAAAAAGGAAAATATTAATAGATAAATATATCAAATGCTAAACTTAGACTTTTTAGTGTAGATATGCAAAGACTATTTCTTCAAAGCAGTAAGTATGCAGATAATAAGTTCTAATAGAGTAATAAAGAAAATTTAAGTGTGAGACTGAGCAAGAAGACGGAGTGTGTCTATAATATGCTGTTTATCTTCTAATCAATTCTAATTTGCCTCAACATTTATCAGATGGAATTAAACACTTCCATACTTATTTTGATGCGAAGTCTATCAATCTATTATATAAGTCCTTCAGAGAAAGGAGGATTTGTTTTGGTTTATCAAAACTTTCAAAATGTTACCCATTGATCGAATCAGTTATTTATGCCTCTTTTTAACAGATAGATTAAACTATATTTTAGGAGTGTAATGCTCACTAAATAAAATGCAAAGTGGCTCTTATTGCACTCTGTGGTTTTACCCAGAGTCATCCTTTAAATTGCAAGTGCTGTTTCAGCAAGTTTCTGTCTACTCTCATGCTTTTAGAGACTGAATGAAAAATCCCCAAATTGTCATTGGTACCATCCATCACCATTACCAACCACAAATCACTGACAAGGAAACTTATCTATTGATTTAAAATCTGAGTGGGAACACTAGGAAACAACTGTCCCTTGCAGTAAATGAATGTCATTCAGTTCAATGATTAAGAAAACAGAGTCTATTTACACACACATCACATAGATACATGCACTTCAAGCTGTAATCTTTCTGCTTTTCCCTGATCATTAGTGCAGTTCGTTAATTAAAAAAAAAAGTAGGCATTTTAAATGTACACAAACTAAGAGGTAATAAAAATAATGTTTTGTTATATTGAAAATGGCAAGTATAGAAAAGCTTGCCATGGTGTCATTTTTTTTTTTAATGTTTATTTTTGAGAGAGACAGAGACAGAGCTTGAGCAGGGGAAGGGCAGAAAGAGAGAGTGAGACACAGAATCCAAAGCAGGCTCCAGGCTCTGAGCTGTCAGCACAGATCCCAACGTGGGGCTTGAACTCGCAGACTGTGAGATCATGACCTGAGCTGGAGTTGGACGCCCAACCGACTGAGCCACCCAAGCGCCCCAGCCATGGTGTGATATTTTTTTTTTTTTAACAGGTGAAAGAAGGTGGGGAAGAGTGAAAAATATAAACATATTGATAATGCCAAAAGTAAAGAACAGTATATTGTCTATTTCAAACTGGTTGAACAAGTGTGACAATGCCAGTGAAGAGGGAAATGTCTGATGTACATTTAATACTTTTTAGATTCAGTCGCATCAAAAATTGCCTTTTCAACATGTGAGATTCATCAAATGTCAAACAACTACCTAATGAATTCCCTCTGTTATTCTGGATGGAAATGTGAAGGAGAGTGAGACTGGGGACAGACACCTGCAGGGAATACTCAGATGACGGTACCCATGCCTTTAGAGCGTTCTGTTAACAAGGGGCTGCAAATATGGGCACTAGGAAATAAAAGCACTTGTGTATGTGCAAATATATACATTCTCTATACTTTACCTGTAAAAAACAAAAACAAAAAAAAAGCAAAAAAACCTAGAAAGGACATCACTAAAAGTCTCAGTGAATTGTAAGAATCAGTATTTTACAGCAATGAAAAACTATTTTTAGTCATGAAAATTGCTAATGATAAATAATTATTCTAATCTTCATTAATTTATTCTGCTTGACCTCAGGTCCAGTCTAAAGTCTAATCAAATCTGTTTTTCAAAACCTCACTGCACACCCTCTTTACAACCATTTAGCCAGTTTTATTTGGTTTTAATATTCTCTTAAATAAAACACAGCAAGACATCCGGGTTGCATAATTACATATTGTTTTAATTTGTGAATTATATTTTATCAAATATCTTGATACTTAAGTTTTTGTTCCCTTTAGGGTGCTTAAATATGTTACTGTAGTAACAAAATCTTTCCATGTTTGAAATCTCTGCTGCTAATTTTAAACTTGGCTTGTATCAGGTAAATGTTAAATCATACACTGCAAGATATAAAAATATTTATTGTAACAAACTCAATAACATAAATATGATTACTAAGTTGCAGTTATCTGTTGAACCATTTTAGACTTGTGGTTTTCTTTCTTTATTTTGTTTAAATCTGCTTTTATTTCTATGCTCTACTAGTCAGCCATGCAGCAATTACACTGGGAAATATTACAATGAACAGTGAGAAAATTTTTATGGATGTAATTAATGTTGATTAGGGCTTGCAACAGTATTTCTTTATAGTTCTTAGTAATTTAATTGTATGAAGCCTTCTGTACTTTGTCACACACAAAAAGCTTATTTTCCAGGTAATTATAGCTTTTAATGTTAATTTATTTTTGAGACAGAGAGAGAGAGCGAGCATGCATGTGTGAGGTGGAGGGGGGCAGAAAGAGCATCTTAAGTGGGCTCTTCACTGGCAGCGGAGAACCCGATCTAGGGCTCCAACCCGTGAACTGAGATCATGACCTGAGCCGAAGTCAGCTGCTTAACCAACTGAGTCACCCAGGCACCCCTCCAGGTGGATGTTTCGATGAGAGTCAAAATAAGAATTTATGATTGGTTCACTCTGAATTAAAATATGTTGCAGGAAAAAGAAACATATTGCATATTTTAAGGCTTAAATTATGTTATTCTTATTTTAAAAAAACCTTAATATAATAGGAAAAGAGGGAATATTCTCTATTGGACGGAACTATATTTCTTAGGGTCCTAGTATTTTATTTCTATCTCTAACTTCTTCTGCTCATAATTAGTCACATGTAGTGTTCTCTTTTTGCCAATCTTATAGCTAAGCTCAGCCCGTTGGATTTTTTTGAAATCGATACTGTCCTTTTGTAAAAGGGTTCTAAATGACTCTATATTTGCATTCACATGATTCAGTGGTTAATCAACTTTCTTCGCAGACTTTGGATTTCTACACTCTTCTCTACAAAAACCCCTACTTTATATTTTGTGACTTGTATTTATGTCCTTTCCCTGTGGAGCCCTACCGTCTTTACTATTCCCTTCAAAACCTGGAGTTCTGTTCCTGAGCTGGAGTTTCATGGATGTGTCTCTACATTTTGCTTCAAACCTCTTTGATGCCATTTCTTATTTTATTAAAAGAATGTATGCTAATATATTATATGCCAGATCCAAAGAAGGTATTAGGAACAACATTGTCCTGATTCTGAGCTACAGTTAATTGAAAGATAAATGTGTCAATAAAATTTTCGATTATAAAATACAGGTAAATTATGAGTGAGAACAAAAGTGAAAATAATGAAATGGTTAAATCACTTTGAAGAAGGAAAAGATTTCACATATAAAACACCACTCATTGGAATGAATAAAACTTCAGGGAAGTGGCATAGGAATGTGATTAAGAAGAATGGGACTCAAAGACTGCTCTTACAAAGCTCTATTCTTGTTTCTGAAATTCTTCTGTTATTAGATTTATTTGACCTCATCCTCATCTGAATCTTGCCCCATAATTATAGCCCATCTGGGTGAATCCTAGGTTTATAAAATGTTTGTCTCACCAAATGGTATGTATTGCTGTGATTTGTGTCCTATAGCCAGAAAGTATGGTCACAATTTATTAAGCCTTGGGTTGATGATTGATCCAAGAGAGAGCAAATGAAGGGCAGGGAGAGAAGAGGAGGGGAGAAGAGAAGAAAGAAAAAAGCAAAGAGGACAGAGAGTGGAAGCGGAGAGAATAAAATGGCCAAGATTGAAGCTGGAATATCTTTTATAATGTATAAACATGTTCCTGTCTCCCATTTTTTTCCATACACAAGATTGATTTTTCACACTATTGTCCCTTGAAATTTTCTTTCAAGTCTATTACAATTCTCCTATCACTGTCATCAGTATAAGGCCAAATGGTTTTTGCTATAGAACAGTTTCTTATATAAAATAGAATGCATTTCTCTTTCCCATAAAAGAAGATCGAAGGTAGGTAGTTCAGCTCAGATATTAATACTCTAGAGTCTTGAGGGAGCCAGGCTTATTTTCTATCATGCTAATGTCAGTTTTCACTTTCATGGTCAGATTGTATTTTGAGGCTCTGGTCATCATGTTTCTACTCCAGAAATTATCCCACACAATTCTGCTTACATTCCACTGGTCCGGTTTGAGTCACATGCCCATACCTACCTACATAGAAGCTGGGGAAAATAATCTCTAAAATGGGTATTTTTCTGACTTTAAATAAAATGAGATTTCCATTACTAAGGAGAAAAGAAATGCATATTCAGTGGGCAAACGTTATTTGTATTTATTTTAGTACTTTGAGACACAAGTACCATTTGATGTTTGAAGTCTTTCAAATCATGTATCCATAGCGTGACCATCCCCTTCAATTAATCTTTTCATTTTTAAAAATAGAGTATATTTTAGTTGCAGAAAATATTTCTGTGCTGTCCTTGAATCTCTGTGGATGATCAAGTTATTTTCCCCTTGAACTTTATCTGCTGTGATCATTAGTGACGTTTCCCAAAAACTGTTTAGTCTTTCTTGAGCACTTATATATATTATTTTTCTTTGGGGTTTGGGCGGAGCAGCCCTAGTACCTAAGGTTGCAAACATCCTGCAATGGCTTGAGATACAATGATCTCTCCATCAATGGTTTAATCCTTAGGTTAATAATTAATCCTTAATCAATTTTATAGATACCAGGAGTAAGGTTCTCCTCTCTCGGGCCCGTTTCTCAATGGCAGGGGCACCTTCAGGCCATCCAATTTGCTTCCTCTCAGCTTTTTGTGACCAAAGTTCACCAGATATACCAAAAGGGAAAATATCCCACTTCTCCAGTGAAGTCTAGGGGCTTCTGAGCCAAGGCCTTCCCAGAAGCCTTGCATTCAGATATTCATTCTCAGTGTTCCCTCAGCTCCTAATACCCTACATAATCCAGAGATGAAAGAACCTACAAAACTCTTAAAGTAAAGACCTCACTACATCAGTGACTACCTTTTCACACTGCAAGTCTCAGCTGCTAAAGAAAACTGGCGGTTGCTTCACTCAGGAGAGGAGTGTAGGTGGCATTAGGAGTAGATTCAAGGCAGGAGACATTCCAATCACCATCTTCAGAGAATGTGGAAGATGATTTCAAGCTATTTAACTTTTTTATTAGTAAATTCCTTTCTTCAATTTGATCTCACATAGAATTCTACATGAAAGCTGAACTTCATAACTAAAAAAGGGGCAAGTTCTGAAACCTTTTAGCTACTCAGGGAATGTAGTTTCAAAAAGAGTGATCTATTGCCTATTGGACATCTATTGAAAGAAATTCAGAACTATTATTTGAAGTAAATCTTTGTATTCAGCAGGTATCTCTTGTACTTTTGCTGTGCAGAGATGGAATGTGATCTATTCTGGAATCTTTTTTTTTTTCTTTTTCTTTACAAGAGGAAGCCAAAAATTCCTTCTTCTATGATAAATATCAAAGAAAAGGGATCTGTCTTTAGTGGAATACACGGAAAATACATATTGAGACCCCCTTTCTAAGAATAGTGGACAGGACTAGTGGGAGCAATACTTATACTAAGAATACTTTATAAATTTGGATCAAAATATTTTAAAAATCATCAAGTTAAAATCATTGAAGAGCTGGCATGATATTAAACAACTAATCCAAATCCAAATTTCAACATAATAGTTATCAAGGATTTCCACGTCTTCACTGTTATCAAAATTCTTATAATAAGATAAAATGTTTTATAATTATGTATTTTCCTTTCAGCAATCTTAATATAAATGTTCTACTGAGCGATATCAGTCAAGCTGCATATATTCTCTAGTTCTTAGTTTCTAGATCTGTAAAGTTTTCATTAAAACCACTAGCCTCCTAGAGTTTGGGGATGATTAAATTAATTAATTCACATAAAGATTGATGCCTACCATTTGGTAACTGCTCAATAATTTTTAACTATTAATCAATTTTTGAATAATCTGTATACTATACAATTTTTAGGCAATCTCAAATTATTTGAAATGAGATAGTATATAAATACATTCTGGTACCTATGCCTATATGCATACTCATACCAATGAGTGTTTTCATGTCAATGAAGTATTTTCTCTGAAAAGTTTCATGTCTAGAATTCCCCAGGGTCATGCCTGTCTCCTTTATCCTGCCAGTGTGTAAAATTCATCTTTTTTTATGTTTATTTATTTTGAAAGAGAGAGAGACAGGGAGAGAGAAGGAGAGAGAGAATCCCAAGCAGGCTCCGCACTCTCACTAGTCTGATTCATGGTTCAATCTCACAAACCGTGGGGTCATGACTTGAGCAGAAATCAAGAGTCAGATGCTTAGCCAACTGGGCCACCCAGGTGCCCCTAAAATTCATCTTTTTAAAAAAATTTTATTTTAATTGTTTAAATGTTTATTATTGATTGATTGATTGATTGATTGACTGATTGACTGAGAGAGAGAGACAGAGCATGAGCAGGGGAGGGGGCAGAGAGAAGAAGACACAGAACTGAAAGCAGACTCCAGGCTCCACACTGTAAGCACAGAGCCCCACGCAGGGCTCAGAGTTTGAACTCAGGAACTGTGAGATCATGACCTGAGCCAAAGTTGGAGGCTTAACTGACTAAGCCCCTCGTGGTGCCCCTAAAAGTCATCTTCTTAAAAAGAACAGTTTACTAAGCCCTAGCCCCATTCTGTGTATGTAGCTTTCCCAGGCTTGAGTCTGCCCACTGAAGCTCACACAACTTTTAACCTAGGAGACAGTACACATTCTTATGCTGCTATTAGAAAAGTACTTTCAAAATTCTTTAAAATCAATGACTTAGGCATAACAAACAATAAATAAACATGTGGTGTACAATTTTTCACTTGAGAAGCAAAAAGAACAAGAAATTCAACTGCTCATAAAACACTTATACAATTATTTAAAATACTTTTCTGGCTTAGAGAGCTATCTTATTTCTATGCAGCTATATGCTCAGTGGATTTTGAAGTGTGACATTTGGAGTACATGATAAACTACAACACGAAAAATAGTATAGTAAATTTCTATCTGATTTTTTATTTGATACAAATGTTGGAGTACCAGTTGACATCATCTCTAGAATAAGAAACATGTAAGCAAAGTAACTGGGCCTTTAAACTGGCTGTCTTTGATTTAGTGTTACATCACTACCTGGTTTTATGAATTCTCTTATATCAGCCTATTTGGTTTATAATGAATAAATGATGAATAATTCATAACATGTAACAATTAATCAGAGAAATCTGATTTTGACGCCTTATTCTGAAAAAAGACAAAGCATCTATATAGATCATGAGGCATATTTTTTAAATAGTATTGGAATTTATATAAAAATTAAATCTAAAATGCAGTATATTCTATAAGATCAAAAGCATCTATCTGAATGGGCACATACTAACAATATGTGATTTATGCACAAAATTCAATATAATCATAGATGGGCAAACAATCATGACCTGCTTTTTTTTTCCATCTAATTTTAAGTCACACTGAATAATAAATCAGTTGAGCTGATTACTTGTACGAGCTACTGAGTTCTTTGGAGAAATAACACTATTCTTGTAAATTCTATGTGTTTGGTATCCTACATTTGTAATGTGGGTACTTACAAGTCCACTGTGATGGTACTCAAAATCCTCTAATTTTAAAGAAGAGGAAAGCACCTACCTCCCTGGATATCTAAATATCATATCCTTACCAAAATTTCATCCACACAAGGAACTTAACCAGACAAGTGGATATCTAGCATTTTTGTTCCTGTTCCCTCTTTACTCTTACACTGATTCATTCTGACCTCAGTTGAATACGAACTTGAAAGACCCAGGTCTTTTAATCTCATGTGAAAGAGTATGAGTTAGCGTACTGACTTTCCGCAAAAGGGTGGGTCCCATTCACGTGGTATACGTAGATCTTCCAGATTGATGAGGTAATTTTTAGGGCTTTTCATTTATTACTGGAAATGTCCCATTACTGCAGTATATAAACAGAATTCACTGACTGTACCAATCTTCTAGCTATCCTAAGGGCGATAAAAACAAAGATGAAGTGGCAAAGAGGTGGAGATATCTACACAGAGACTGAATCTGAAAGGGGCATGGCATGTGGTGAACCTGGAGAGAGATAAACATATGCAGGAACTTCCCGGGAGCATAACTTACATCCCTTGGCTCAGATGATGCAAGTCATTATAGACTGTCTCCTGTATCTTTTTCTTTACCTAACAGTACTTTCTTCATTTCCATACCCTGAGCTTTTGAATCAGAATCATTCCTGTTATTTTCTAGGTAGTAGTTGAATCGAGTAAAATTCAGTACATGCCAAATAAATGAAGTAGACATCATTTACTCTCAGATTTATTGTGAAACAAATATTGCATTTCTTAATTGTGTTTAAGTAATTTATGTCCAATACAGAGACCATAGGACTGGACTGACAGGAAGATGCATCTCAGGCCCTGTTAAATCTTATTTGGCTCTTTGGGGACCTGGAAAGATCTAGGAGATTCAAATCTCTGCTTGGGAAAGGGAGGAAGGATCTCTAATAGCTGATGCAACATGGTTATTGGAAACCTTATATAAGTTTCCCTGATCTTTCTTCCTATGGCTTCTGTATGCTTTTGCTTCACCAGTGGAAAACAGAAAATTGTTACCAAGAATGGAGCTCTGATGCTTGAGACCTCTCTAATGCCACAATATAGCCACACCCTTTAAGATCTACCTTATCCAACCACTTCTAGGGCAATGCCCAAGAGCACTCAGGGTTCCACTAAACCATGGTCATAAATCTACTTTGCATTTTGAAAGAGAAGTCTCCTCTCTCCTCTTTAATAGGCTTAAATAGTAAACCCAAGCATTGTCATTATTGTAACAGTCACAAAAATTAATTGTCAAGCAATGGATGGTCAGAGCCTCTACTAACTGCAACAAGTAGGAGTCATTGATGATCTGACTTTCTGATCAGCCATCAGTAAACCCGTCAACCAGTAAAAGTCATATCAATTCATACCAAATAAATCTTAAGGGTAATCAATGGTTGTATTATATAGCATATTAGTAACTATCTGTGGTGGTAACAGTTTTGTTGTAATAATCTCTTTTTTGACTATGCTTTCTAGATGTTAAACCACATATCTCAGGATAACACCATGCAAGTAGACTAAAGATTTTAGTTTTTTATGATTCCTCCAGTACAAAAATAGTCTTTTAGACTGTAAATTATTGGCCTCAGGGTACACAGAGGCCAGAGTGAGGGCTAATGCCCAGGTGATTTAACAAAACTTCTCATGAGCTATTATGTAAATAGCTTTTTGTTACTGTTGTTTTGTTTTGCCTTTTTTAAAAAAATTCTGTTCTTATGCCATTTGTTCTTTTTGGACAAGATATCAATTACCAATATATTACTGAAAAATTGTAGAAGGCATGTAACCAGGACCATCACTCCAGGATAATTCTTTAAGACATTTCTTTCCCTCATATACCAAATAAATTTATTCATCAATACAGGATTTCCTATGACATGCATCCTTTATATTAAACTGGGGGCAATCTGTTTTAATTACTTTAGGTCACATGAATGCCATTTCGAGGTGACATATGTCACCAACTTAAGATTGACATTTGTTTTTTTTGTGTGTGTGGGTTATTTTTTCATGATCCCAGAGCATTTACAAGGCAGCCTGACTTTAAACACCAAAAACTCTGTTAACAATTGACAAAAGGGAGTATCCCACTGAAAGATATGACTGAGGTCAAAATTGGCTTTTACTATTTTGTTACCAGTTCATTAAACACTATATTAAAAGTCAGGAAAATTGTGTTGAAATTTGTGTTAAGGATTTTAATTTTACTACTAGTGGGTAGTAAATAATTATGAAAGCCTAAGTGAAAAATAAGGTATTACAATTATAAAATATTTTTTGCTGTCTTAAAATAAATAGATAGAATATACAGAATAATAGGTCCTATATATATAATTACAGAGCACAATTTACTAAGACTATTTATACTTAATGTGAAAGATGAGCTGCCATTATCCTTTAAAAGAGTCTATTCAGACAAACTTTAATAAGCATATCTTGTGAAGGAAAGACAACATGATGTCTCTGAAACAATCAGATGTATTAAACCAATAAAGCATTAGAGTTTTTTGAAGGGGAAAATGTGTTAAGAATGAAGGGGGAAGTGTAGGAAAGAAAAGCTGATCTAAATATATTTACAATTAAAAACTAATGTGTAGAAGTTTTTTTTTTTTAATTTTTTTTTTCAATGTTTATTTATTTTTGGGACAGAGAGAGAGACAGAGCATGAACGGGGGAGGGGCAGAGGGAGAGGGAGACACAGAATCAGAAACAGGCTCCAGGCTCCGAGCCATCAGCCCAGAGCCTGACGTGGGGCTCGAACTCCCGGACCGCGAGATCGTGACCTGGCTGAAGTCGGACGCTTAACCGACTGCACCACCCGGGCGCCCCTAGAAGTTTTTTATCTTGAAGAGTTCCCAATAGTTCATTTTTGCAAAGGAAACAATCAACAAAACGAAAAGGCAATCGACAGAATGGGAGAAGATATTTGCAAATGACATATTAAAGGGTTAGTATTCAAAATCTATAAAGAACTTACCAAACTCAACATCCGAAAAAAAAAAATAATCTAGTGAAGAAATGGGCAGAAGACATGAATAAACACTTTTTCAAAGAAGACATCGAGATGGCCAACAGACACACGAAGAGATGCTCAATGTCACTCATCATTAGGGAAATACAAATCAAAACCACACTGAGATACCAGCTCACACTGGTCAGGGTGGCTAAAATTAACAACTCAGGAAACAGATGTTGGCGAGGATGTGGAAAAATGGAATCCTCTTGCACTGTTAGTGGGAATGCAAACTAGTGCAGCCACTCTGGAAAAGTGTGGAGGTTCCTCAAAAAATTAAAAATAGAATTATCTTACGACCCAGCAATAGATCTACTAGGAATTCATCCAAAGGATTCAAGAGTGCTGATTCATAGGAGTACATGTACACCAATGTTTATAGCAGTACTATCAACAATAGCCAAATGATATATAGCCAAATGATGGAAAAAGCCCAAATATACGTCAATTGATGAATGGATAAAGAAGATATGGTGTATATATACAATGGAATACAACTTGGCAGAGTAAGAAAATGAAATCTTGCCTTTTGCAACAACATGAATGGAACTGGAGGGTATTATGTTAAGTGAAATAAACCAGGCATAGAAAGACAGATAACAAATTTTTCCACTCATATGGGGAATTTGAGAAACTTAACAGAAGATCATGGGGGTAGGGAAGGGAAAAAATAGTTTCAAACAGAGAGGGAAGCAAACCATAAGAGAGTCTTAAATACAGAGAACAAACTGAGGGTTGATGGCGGGGGGGAGGGGGCAGTAGGGAGAGGGGAAAATGGATGATGGGCATTGAGGAGGGCATTTGTTGGGATGAGCACTGGGTGTTATACGTAAGCAATGAATCACGGGAATCTATTTCTAAAGCCAAGAGCACACTGTATACACTGTATGTGAGCTAACTTGGCAATATATTTAAATAAATAAATAAATAAATAATAAAAATTAATGTCACTATGTCTTACACCAAAGACTGGAAAACAAATTAATGGAACTGTAAAGTACATGGGTAGGGACAAGGTTTAAACACAAATATCAAGATGAGAATAAATGGATAATTGATTTAATTTACTGAAGAAGCATAACTTTACTTGTCCATGCGGACAAGTAAAAGTCATTTGGGGTATAAAATAAAAGCTATGATTTATTAGAGTACAGTATTAGTGAATGTTTCAAATATTGGTGTCTGATCACTGAATCATCTATTAATGTTCCACTCAATTTCTTGTAGAGATACAGATCATGACAAAAATTCATCTCACAACCAATAGCTAAGGCTGACAGACAAATAAGCACTAAGGTGACATTTTTCAATTAACACTAGGATACATTAAGCTAGACAACAATAAACCTTACCTTGGCTTCAACCTAAAGAAGAGAGACCATTTTGAAAATATGCAATGAAGATAAAGTTGTTTTGAACATTTAATAACATTCATCTGAAATAAAAGGGAAAACCTAAATTCCTAAAAAAACTGTAACCATAACAAAACAGCAGAAGAGGATATTAATATATTTTTCAGTACTTGATAAAAAAAACAATGCTAAAATATAAGTAATGTGAATAATATTATTATTAAAAATAATTACCTCTATGGTTATTAAAGTTATTTTCTTATTAGAACTTTAATTATAAAGAGCAATAAAATATTTAACGACCCATATATCATTTTCATAATTAGACTATTTTTCCATGAACCCATCAGAGAAAAGATTGTGTAGGTTATAAGGTTTTGCCAAAGTACAATAATGGATAATAGATTGCTTAAATAACAAAAAATCGAAACAGCATCCACCCTCACATCAGGACACAACAGAAGCATTTTCAGTTGAGATTAAAAATGGCTGTGTGCCATGTCTACCCAAATGATTTCGGATGTTTTGCAGAATTTCTCTGTGTCCAGAATGGTTGTTAACAATAGAAAATGTCTGGACAAAACAAGAATATGAACACTTACTAATTCAATGTGGAGGAATGAAAATGATCAATCTAGCTATATCATCAACCCATGACTCGCCCTAATGTAAGCCTTGTAAAAGTTACAAGCAAGCCAAGGAAAAGGAGATAAAAGGGGGGATTCTGAATGGAGAAGATTTGCCCAAACATTACATTTCAGCTATACAGGATGACAAAAACAAAGCCGGAGATGGAAATCAAACTCAATTATATCTTAAAGCAAATAATAAATCTTGCTCCAAGGAATAAGTCCATACTTAAATTAGGAACAGTAGAAAATGACCCAACAGAAGTTACTAAACATATAAAATGCAGTTTTTAAAATATGTAATTAAGGGAAAATGGAAAAATTTCAATATTTTTATTACTAAATAAGTGATAATGAAAAAATAGGTAGTGAATTGAAAACTTTAGTTAATATTTTAAATGATTACAATTCTAAGAAATACAGAAAGTTAATGAAGCTCAATTCAAAAATTTATTTACATGACAGGAAAATCATATAATTTTGAATAAGATAGCAAATAATAATTTTAAACAGCTACCAGTTCAAATCCTTGCAAAGCTAATCAAAAATTGAGATTAAAAAAGTAAAAAAGTAAGTTTCAAATCAATGAAAGGTAACTTAAACTAAGAGAAAATATGCAAGTGTAAATAATGCAGGAGTTAAGATTCACCACCCTTCACTTTTACACGCATTCCTTCACCTAATGCTCAGCCCTACTTACTGCTACTGAAGTTTGGGTATATTTCTCCATTCCAGTTATGCTGAGCTTGGGCAGGTCACTTGATTTGGCAAAGAAGTGGTAGCTGAAATATTAAGAACAGAGTCAGTAAATATTTTTGTAGGACTTAGGTCTCTTGCACTTGCACCTTTTACCATAACAAGACTAAGTCGCAAGTAGTCACTGATTCAAATAAAATGAGGGGACATGTATAGCAGAACTTAACCCATAGCCATAGCTCAGCCCATCTGATTCCCACCTAGACTAGTAGAGTTAAAGGCTACCCTCTGATACAGGAAAAAGAACTTTTTTTTTTCTTTTTGGTAATCACTGAATTTGGAGGCGGTTTGTTGCACAACATTGTTGCAACATCTAATACATGTAATAATTTAGGAAAATGAATGTTAAGGACTATTTCATGTCACAAAGTGTACTTTATTAGAACTCTTGGAAGAATGCCTGATTAACCAGAAGAACTTGGATCAAAGTAATGTGCTCTCATTCTTTTTGATCCTAAATCTGCTATTATTTTTTCTCTTTTTATAACGATAGTATTTATCTGTATCTACCTGTATCTAGACTATATCTGTAACTGTATCTATATGTAACCTATATTAATACAGATATATAAAGTAGAATTAATTTTTAAATGAATCATCATAACATAATCCCTACATTCAATGGTGATAACGATTATCATCTTTTTTATTTTTTTATTTTCTGCTGTTTTTTTTAATTTTATAACAAACTTCTGATATAATACTTGTCCCTAAATAGTGTACCTTTTCCAAATGATAACATTTTACAAAATGATAAAAATATGATTATACTAAAATGTATGATTCACTGCAAAATGACTTTCTGATAAATTGTTTACTCCAGGAAATTTTAAGTTATGAAAATTCATCAAAAATCATATGAACATTATAGTATATTTATATATGGATAAAAAATTTTTTCAAGACAATACTTCCACAGAAAGTGTTGTAGCTAGACATTTTAAAAAGCTGCATTCTTGCAAAGCTTATTGAACATAATGACTATGGTATTTACACATTTTCAGAATGCAGAAAATATGTAACATTTCTTGGTGCTGACTAGCACCAAGTGTTATTTGGTTATTAAAATCATACCTTCCCTATACACATTAACAAAACCTACAGATAATACCAACTATGGAGATTCTTTATAAGTGATAAGATATGAGGACAGTACTTTGCAAAGGAATATAGACCATCACTTGTAAATGTTTATTCCAAGAATCCAATAATAAATTAACCTAAGGGAATCTAGGAAATCTCTTAGGATATATCATAAATCAATAGATAAAATTAAGAAAGGCCCATAGTGTTTTATTAAGATATGAGTATAGCTGATTGTAAAAGATATTCCTAAAAAATAGTAAAAAAAATTCTTTCTTTTGCATGGAATAGTCAAGATGCACACATCTCAGAGCTGTAGTTGTGGCTCTCTCTAAGATAAGACTCTTGGTCATGATGGGGGATCTATTATTTCCTGACTCCATGTGGGTACAGGCAGCACTGGAAAAATATGCAACATGACTGCACGAAGAAGGGAGAATACTGGATGTTGTGTACACACCTTTTACCTCATATTTTTAAGACCTGTATTTATTCACAGTGTCATACACAGAGGTGTGCTAAGATATACCAATCTTATTCAGAAAACTAAGGATCAAAGATTTTATTACCATGATGGAGAACTGATATTAGGGACCACTATCATCTCTGAAAAGCTATTTTATGAAAGTCAATAGTTATTTCTGATTAAACATCTTAAGCACTGAGAATTGGAGGATACTTGTATAAAATGATAATGAATACCATCTTAAAATAACAACTACTGTGAAGCTTTGAAAAATGCAACACTAGAAGCAGTCATACTAAAGTTAGAACAAGTCTGACCCCACTAAAACTATTGTGAAACATTACACTGAAAATATTAATCAGTATAATTTAAAAAGACACATGATAAGCCACTGAAATGAAAGTATCATCATTTTGGGGAAGCACCCTAGCATCTCACTCAGTTAAGCATCAGACTGTAGATTTCAGCTGATTTCATGGTTGTGGGATAGAGCCCCATATCTGGCTCCCCGCCGACAGCATGGAATCTGCTTGAGATTCTCTGTCTCCCTCTCTCTCTGCCCCTCCCCCACTCATGTGTTCTTTCTCTCTTTCTCTCAAAATAAATAAATGAACTTTTTACAAAAATAATCATCATTTTTCGTGGCATACTAGACTACATTGAAAAATCAAAATGATCCACTCAAACAAAATGTCAATTCAGTAAAAAGCAATTTAAATATATACATGCAAAATGAATTGTTTCCTGATGTAATAAGCACTTGAGTAAGAGCGATAAAAATTAAAATGATCTAAAAATAAAATTCTCAAGAAATATCCAGAAATAATACAAAGAATAAGTATTATTGAAAGGTATTTTAAAGATTTAAATATCTTACAAAAATAGTATATTCCTAGGTAAAAAACAATATTGGAAAAGTAAAAGATCAAAATACAAAAAAGTAAAAATAAAAATGTATAATTTTTAATAATTTAGTTTTTAGAATTAAATTTTTAACTTTATAATTAAAACATACTGATTAAGACAAATGGTTACAAAAACGGATTCAATCAGCAGATCCAGAAGTGTGAGAAACTGAAATTTAGGAGACTCTTAAATCCTTCCTGTAGATTTCTTAGATTTTAAAAATCATTAAATAATAATCTTAGAATAATTTGACTAGCCAGCAATAAAGGATGGGCTAAATAAATTGTGACACATGTAAGATAAGTGGTCATCTAATCAATGTAGTCATCAACTAATGACTTGCTTAAAATATATTTTTAAATCATATTTCAAGTAAGTATATAATATATACTTTTCAGAAGAAATACTAAATATGAATAGATAAACCACTTAGATGATATTTTAATTTATGATGGCTGTCCTTAGATATTTGGAGTTTAAGATTTTTTTTTTTTGTCTTTTGCCTTTTTCATTTAAATGAACAAGTACTTTTTAAGTATAGGATAATTATTTTAAAGCAATTAAAGTGTTTTATAAGTTTTAGCAGGCCTATAATAGTTACATAGATAAAATACCGCATGACAAAAATCTTTGAATAGGAGGCCTTATATATTTTTATATGTTTATGTTTTTGTTTTTTTTTTTTTTATTTGAGAGAGATTATGCACCAGTGGCGGCGGGGCAAAGAGAGAGGAAGAAAGAGAATCCCAAGCAGGCTCTGTGCTGTAGGTGCAGTCCTATCTATGCAGGACTCTATCCTACAAACCCATGAAATCATGACCTGAGCCAAAATCAAGAGTGGGACGCTTAACTTACTGAGGTACCCAGGCACCCTGAATAGGAAGACTTATTAAACAGGTATTAGTTTCTGTAACCAGTAGGTTGAAAAACATTACTTAAGATACTGAAGAAACTAGAAAGATAGAGAGATGTGTAACTCTCAACTTAAAAATTTAAAAATACATGGGAACCCTGGCTGGCTCTCAGTAGAGCATGTGACTCTTGATTTGGGGTCCTGACTTTGAGCTCTTCATTGAGGGTAGAGATTACATAAAAAAGTAAAAATCTTTAAAAAAAAGATTAAAAATACCAATGCAACAGAATTTTAAGGAGAGATATAATTAATGTAGATAACACTCTGAAGGGAGATTTCAAACTGAAAAAACATGAACAATACTCAGAGAGAGTGTATAAAAAATATGGAGAAAGAACCAATTAAAATATCCCAGCTTCTCATTGTATTATACTGACAGTACTCCACAAATATAGATTATCATAAAAATCATACCCTTTTACATTGTTAAGCTTTTTCAAGCTAACAAATGTCTGGAATATCTATATGCAGAAAATTATGAAATTTTACTGAAATATGCTAATGAAGACCTAAGCAAATTAAGACTCACTTTGTACAAAGAAACTTGATTGGATAAAGATGTCAATCTCCCTTAAATAATCTATAGCTATAAGAAAATTCCAACCACAATAGCAATAGGAATTCAGACAGAATTATAAGAGTATATCTAAAGTTAATATTAAAAAGCAAAATTCCTAAGCTATAAAAGACCATTCTTACAGGAGACTTGCCCTATCTTATATCAAGATTTATTCTAAAACTAAAGTAATTAGGATTGTGATATTGGCACATGAGTATAGGAAAAGATCAATTAAATAATGAGGGTATAATATGTATGTGTGTGTGTGTATATGTATATATATATATATATATATATATATATATATATATATATAATGAACACAGTGGTACAGGGATGTTTGAGGAAAGGACAGACTAAACAAATAGGAAAACTCATTATCCATTAAGAAAAAAAAAGCAGGAGAATAAATCTCATGCTATGCACATATGTACAGAATTCACATAGGCACGGAATTCAAACATATGCACAGAATTGAAACCCAGATCATTTAAAGATTTAATAATCTAATGGAAAAGTTTTAAATATTTAGCAGAAAATAAAGAAGAATATCTTTTAGACCTTGGTATAAGATTTGTTAAACAAAGGATAAAAACAACAATAACAACACCACCAAACCATGGGTCTTAATAAAATATTGCTAAATTTAACTATAGTAAAATTAAAATCTGTGGGGAAACAAGTAAGCTGCACCTAGGAAAGAGTACCTGTCATTCAAAGGCCTGATCAAAATTGATAGGTAATGCATATTACACTATAGGTAACGGAGAGGGGGGACCATGAAAATCTTGGGTTAATGTTCAGCCAGTACCCAAAAATATAAGCTCCTTATCCATTATATCTAGCTTCTTTTGTGATTGTCCTGGTATCTATTTATATTGGTTGTTGCCTTTCCTGTGCCAGTTGCTAAATGGTTAGAATATCATTCCATAAATCGGCATTCCATGCCATGGAAAACACATATGGCCAATAAGCATATGAGAAAGTATGTAACGAGGGAAACACAAATCATGGCTTTAATGAGGCCACTTAACAACCAGTGGATTAGAAAAATAGGAGTTTGATATACCAAAAGGTGAAGAGAATAAAAGTGAAAGGAGACTTTTATAAGTGGCTTCTGTGAGTTTAGATCCACAGAACAATTTTGGGAAAATATTATGGAATTTTTTTTAAAAAGATGAATCCCACTGTATTCTGTGCTCCACTATTTCACTCCTAGGAAGATATCCAAGAAGCATGTGTGTAGCAGAAATATACACTTCCATTTCTTTAATGCTCCTTCATCTCTGGGAATCTTTTTCTCCATTTTGTCTTTGAAAATACTATCTCTTCAAGTTTATTAATTCCTTCAAGCCCATGGCAAAAATTCAAGTTGTGTGAAAATAATTTCTGCATCTATTACTGTAATACAAAGGGAATACTAACACATGACTAATGTGATTAATCCAGTGTAAGAAAAACAGAGTGTGAAAGAACAAAGAAATTAATATCTAAATAATGTTCCCTGGTTTATGGTGATGACAATATCAGCCACCATTTACAGAGTCCTCACTATATGCCAGACATTTCACACAGCATTTGCCATGAATAATTTAGTTAATCTCCACAACATCTCCATGAAGTTTGGCGATTATTATCCCTTTTCATGAATTAGGAAACTAGGACACAGAAAGGCTAAATGACTGGACCAAATTCCTATAGCTTGGAAACAGCAAAGTCAGGAAACCAATCCAGATGATCTGATTTCATAGCCCCAACTTTCAACCACTACAAAAAAAAAAAAAAAAAAAACCTTCTAAAGCTCTAGCACCATTCCCTCTTACCAACATTGGTAGGGGCCTGGTAATCATCATGCAAAACATGAACTAGATCTGGAACACGGCTAATTGGATCACAGTTGGATAGATTATCAGTGTAAGTCAATTGGTGACCTTTCCTTAGGACTTTGGAATTAGAAATGAGCAGTGGGCTCTAGGAATGAAAAATCTGAGAGAACAGAGAATGAGAAACAAAAAGGTAGTAGCTATGACAAGATAGCTACCATCAAGATATCTAGTTCAGCAACAAATTACAGTTAACTAAAAATAGGATTATTTTCTGCTTGAATATAGATAACATGTTTAGTATGAGGTTCAGACAAGATTTCTCAAACACATGGCATATCATTATTGATAAACTAAATTAATTTTCAGAAACTATCTAACATAATATTTTAATGGTGCTCCACTACTTCTGTTACTTCATTTTAACCTGATTTTAAAAATAAAATAAAGTATTAGTCAATGAGGAAAGTGAGGGTCAGAGAATTGAGATTATTATTCAAAGTCACTCTAATCATTACTTCTGAGTTCGTTGCTAATTCAACATCTTCAAATGAATGTCTTTAAAAGTAAATATTTTCTTCTACTTGTATTTTTCTATAACTTATACTCTTTGAAATTTAAACAAAATGTATAGTATTTAGCCACATTCTGTTCACTTCCATCGAAATGTCTTTACTCTTGACTCGGTTAGTATAAGTTGTGGGTGATTGCATTTTCTTTCTTCACATTAACCATAAAAAATAAATTCGTTTTCATGCCATAATTCAGTGTCTTAACAAATTAAAACTGCTTAATACAGAATATGACCCCAGGTAGCCTCTTACTGAGATAATGTACAAGATAGGAGAGTCAAGCTTGATAGAGTTTATTCAGGAGGACCTCATTCAAGGACAGCTCTGAGGCACGATTCAGACTTCACAGCGTGTTACGAATTCATTTTATCTCCATGGTGAGGTGGAGGAGGGGATAAAAAACATTAAGAATTATTTTGTTACTGCTGCCAGAGCAGCATGGAAATGCAGTCAACAATAAGATATAAAACGGTAAAAGATAAAACAGATTACATTATAGTGTTATATTGGTTTAACTCTGACACAATTTCATTTGGAAAATGTCATATGTAAATATAGCTGAAGAGCTTCCACACAGATTAAAGTAAGAAAAGAATCTGTATAAAAAGACATGGGATAAAATAACATGAAGTCAAATTGGAATAGAATATAATTTTTTTTCACTAAGTTAATTAGGATTAAAAAGAGTCAGGACATAATTACATTTATTATTTTAGTGCATTGACCAAAATTTCCAAGAATTATACTGTTTTCGGGGAATAGATTTTATTTCAGGGTTTTAAAGTATTTTAGGATAACTGTAAACATTTTAAATATTTCATGCAACATTATATTTGAAATTGTAATTGTTTCATAAAAGTCCTATAATGATCTGAAAGCAGCATACTAAATTTCCTTTGACATGCTTTAAATGTTTACAAGTCCTCTTATTTGTAGAAATCATGCAGAAACACTTACTGATAATTTGTCTTTATAGAATATTTTTTAAAAGCACCTAGTCCTCTAGGAGAGCAACTTACTTTACACAGATGTGTTCTTCTATATCCACAAATTCTTTTTTTAAGTTTATTTATTTATTTTTGAGAGTGTGTGTGTGTGTGTGTGTGTGTGTGTATATGTGTGTGTGCGCGCGTGCGTGCGCGTGCACGCATGAGCAGCGATAGGGCGGAGAGGGAGAGAGAATCCCAGGCAGGCTCCATGCTGTCAGTGCAGAGCCTGATGTGGGGCTTGAACTCAGGAAACTGTGAGATCATGACCTGAGCAGAAACCAAGAGTTGGACGCTTAATAGACTGAGTCACCCAGTCGTTCCTATCCACAATTTCTTAACAGACAGAAAGAGAAGGTAACAAAAAATAAATTCAGGTGAAATGTTTTGCACTTAATCCTACCCTGAGTTCTATTTAATAAAGAACAAAATTCCTGATTATTTGGCATATAACATATTATATGTCCAGTTTACTATAAAATGACCTCACTCCAGCAGTATCATAATCTTTTATTAACAGTGGCAAAAGTTAAGTGGATTAACAATAACCATGTCAGTTGCTGGAGCTGAACTGAGTCAAATGTAATATAACTAGCTTAGAGTTTGTAAGACATTTGGGAATATTTAGTGCAGATCAGAGAAGGTGATATAGCAACAGAAGTGGAGGTCAGAGAGATATGGCCATTAGCCAAAGGATATGGGCAGATTTAGAAGATGCAAAACAAGGAAATGAATTCTCTCCCTTAAGTCTCCAGAAAGAACGCAGCCCTGCAGACCCACGTTAGATTTCTGACCCTCACAACTGTAAGATGATAATTTGTGCTGTTTTAAGCTACTGAGTTTGTGGTAATTTGTTACAGCACCAATAAAAAACTAATACTTCAGCTATTATATTCCACCTGATGGAAGCCATCATACACTCCCTCACCATGTCTAGATATAGGGGTATGTGTTACTGATTCTTAACTTTTTTCAAACAAACTGAACTTTTTGATTATCAACTGAAAAGCTTAATGCAGATGCAAAACAGAATATAATCTATTCTTCCATGACACTTTTTACTAAAAATAACAGGTCAAACATAATATCATTATTTTAATCAAAAGCAGTTTGGGGCGCCTGGGTGGCTCAGTCGGTTAAGCGTCCGACTTTGGCTCAGGTCACGATCTCATAGTTCGTGAGTTCAAGCCCTGCGTCAGGCTCTGTGCTGACCGCTCAGAGCCTGGAGCCTGTTTCAGATTCTGTGTCTTCCTCTCTCTCTGACCCTCCCCCGTTCATGCTCTGTCTCTGTCTCAAAAATAAATAAACGTTAAAAAAAATTTTTTTTTAAAAAAGCAGTTTTCCGATGGAATTCTAGTAAGAATAATCTACTGCTATACTTCAAAAAGTAGAACTGAGATTCTATTTCCACTATAAAATTTCATTGACAGAGTTATATTTAAGTATCTCAAAATGTCTCCTGGATTGTTTCACTCTAAGAAATGTGTTTAACCAATTTAAGTATAATACAGAATAATGATTATGTGCAGACTTTTTCACAGAAAATAATGACCTTAACCATAAGCTTCAATAATCTGAAAGATGTGCCTCACAGGCTTCAAGCTATGGCATATGCATTACCGTGCTTCCTTCCTCCCAATGTGTAAAGTCTGTAGATCCTGTATTTAATTTTACTATATTAGAATTTCATTTGTCTAGATTACTTTATTCAGAAAAGTAAGTTATGAAGCTTCTTCTAGGAAATTTCTTTATGAAAGTTTAAGACATTGTCTTGCTAAAAATTTTTGAATTAAAAATCATCTACCTACATGTGGATTTGATTAGTGTGAAAAGGTACAATGACAGAATTTAGCTATTTGTGATTGGTAAGGCATGTCACAGTATTTGTTCTAAGACCTAAAATTAGAAATATCAGAGGATCTCTTTAATCAATGTGGAAATAGAAGTTAAAAGGTGAATGTGTATACTTGAAAATTCATCAATGGGAACTCTGGTTCAAAAATTATAGTTCTTGGGTTCCTGGGTGGCACAGTCAGTTGAGCTTCTGACTCTTGATTTCAGCTCAGGTCATGATCTCAGGGTCGTGCAATCAAGCCCCACATTGGGGTCTGTGCTGAGTGTGATGTCTGCTTAAGATTCTCTCTCTCTCTCCCTCTGCCCTTTTCCCCACATTCATGTACTCGCTCTCACTATCTCTCTATAGAAAGAAAGAAAGAGAGAGAGAAATGAAAGAAAGAAAGAAAGAAAGAAAGAAAGAAAGAAAGGAAAGAAAGAAAGAAAGAAAGAAAGAAAGAAGGAAAGAAAGAAAGAAAGAAAGAAGTCATAGTCCTCACAATAAATCACCTTTTAAATTGAATGTTTGACTGTCATGGGTAAAAATCATATTCTGAATCATAATAAAGTCATTAGAAAAATAATGTATGTTAAATGAAAAAGCCTTGAGATCCTCCTCCAATATACATTATATATTTATATATATTGAATTGTAATATTTAACACAATTCATCAAATCCCCAGAAATCTTCTCATATCAGCTAACTAAATGTAATTTCACTGGAAATCCTCTCCCTCCTCTTGTTAAAAGTTCCATACTGTCCAGCTTACCTGTGGTCAAAAGTCTTTCAAAACTTTTGGAAATGGAAGGCAATCATCAAATGGAAGGTAATCATCTTCTCCTTCTACATAAAATCCAAATCTTTTTAACCTCATTGGTTAACTCCAATTTCTATCCTTAATCAATCTCCTGGTTTCTTTGTTGTTGTTGTTTCCTAATTCTCACTACACAACTTACTAATCATGGAGAAAAGGAGGGCAATCTTCTTTCACATAAAGTGTTGTACATGTAAATGGATATGAACTAATAAAGAGAAATAACATAGTCAGGAAAACTCCTGCATCCTTTTGAAAGGGATCTGTAAAGAGAATATTACAACTTAGGAAGCAAAGTTGTGGAAAAATAAAATAGTCCACTAGAAAATAATGAAATGTCGAATATGATGGTTAATTTTAATTTTGCCATCTTGGCTAGGCCATGGTACCCCGATACTTGGTTCAGCATTAGTCTACATGTTGCTGTTAAGGTATTTTTTTAGATGAGATTAACATTTAAATCAGTCAACTTGGAGTAAAGCAATTGCCCTCCACAATGTGGGTATATTACCTACCATAATGTGGATAGCCTCTTCCTATCTACTGAAGTCCTTAGGAGAAAGAACAATGATTAATATACCAGGTAAAAATACCAGGTATTTTTATTTCCATAAAAATAGGAAAATAATGAAAATGGGTATCATCCTTCCACATCCTCTCCTCCACCTCAATTAATAACTATGAAAATTCACAGAATTCTGGAAATAGTCTAGAAATTAACATTGAACTCACTTGCTAATTACACACGGCGGTTTATCAGAAATGTTTGCTGGAATTACAAAATCTTCGTCTAACTTTTCTGTTATCAAAATTATAAGGCCAAAAATATGCACACAACTTTCATAAAAAGAGGGATTACGTGAGACCTTCACACGTTATGAAGAAGGTGTATTCTGCCTTAGAGAGCGATAGTGTGCTCTAGTTGTGCTGGAAAGGAGTATGACCTGGTTTTCTCCGTACAGCAATAGTTGATAGAAGGTTTACACTTACGCTGCCTCTAGTTTGTGTGGATGAAGTGAGATGCTCAGTGAGACATCTTTCTGTTTTCTAGAATCATTGACTTAAGTCCGCAGCTGAGAACAAATGACATTGAATACATCACATTCTAGTTTCAGACAATTGCTAACTAAGATTGTGGGATGTAGATGCCAAAACTACGGAATTCTGAGGAATTCAAGGTCTGAGAAAATTTATGAGTTCCTAGACTCATTAAAATTTTAAGAAAATCAGTTATCGTGGATAAGTTTATGTTATTCAACTTAGGCCAACCAAAGCTAATTTTTTCAATGTTTCTGAATGACATTTTGAATGACAAGGAATTAAATTCCTTGAATTTAAACAGGTTGTATACTTCCAGAAATGTTCATTTGTTACGTACTCCCTTTTATAACACCAGGACATGAGTTTTTGAGCCAGGTTATATTACTTTTCCATCTCTAGGACAAAGTAAAATACTTGGCATTTTACCATGTTACAAAACTATGTCCTTTCCTTTACCAAAAGAATAAATAAATGGTTAAGTAATTCCCTGATCAAAAAGCTTAAAAATTTTCTTTACACAGAAATATTTGTTAAGATGAAAAGAGGAGGTGAATTAGTGTAGTTATCCTTTCCTCAAACAGGAAATTCTAGTAGAGGACTAGCATTGCAATTAGACAGGACAAGATTTTTCTTTCCTTCCAGACTAGAACAAATTGAAAGATTTTTTTTTTTTTTTTGCAAAAAAGTGAGATGAGCTTTAAGATCTTGACATCAAGTGGCTTTGGTGGACTTCAAAAGACCTTGTTTCTTAAGGACCAATAAGAATACAGAGATATTGAGACTTCAAGAAGCCCTTAGAAATTTAAAAAGATATTTCTTTCTTGGTTTTGGTGATCAACTGTCTGTTTTTTTTTCCTTATTTTGATTTATGTAAATTATTCAGGAAGAATTAACTGGTGTAATTAAAATACTAGCTGTTTTGGGCCTCTTTCTGAATATTATTGGAATGACTTGAATGGAATTCTCCTTTAAAAACACATCTTTAAGGGTATTTTGGTTTTTTTTTTTCAGTATTTAGCTGGTGGTTAGCCACTCATCTGTGGCCTGACATATATGTTTACTTTCAAGGACTCATTTAACAAGAAGTACTTATTGGGTAATAATTAAAAAGGGAAGAAAGATTACAGAGAAAAATAATCAGAAATATAAAGTTTAAAAAAATGTAGGCATTGCATGAGATCTACTATGTGTGAATGTATGGTCTTTAATAAACACAAAGCTATGAATGCTACAGGTAGAATTAGGTATATAATTTTGAAGATATTTATTAAAATGTTTAAGAACAAGATAAGGTTTGGGGCGCCTGGGTGGCGCAGTCGGTTAAGTGTCCGACTTCAGCCAGGTCACCATCTCGCGGTCCGTGAGTTTGAGCCCCGCGTCAGGCTCTGGGCTGATGGCTCAGAGACTGGAGCCTGTTTCCGATTCTGTGTCTCCCTCTCTCTCTGCCCCTCCCCCGTTCATGCTCTGTCTCTCTCTGTCCCAAAAATAAATAAACGTTGAAAAAAAAATTAGAACAAGGTAAGGTTTTTCATAGTATTTCTTTGAACTAATAAAGCTTAACAATTAAACAAATGGATTTTCTGGAAAATTTCCCAGACTCTATCATTGTATAGCAAATTCAATCTCTAAGATAATATTATTATTTAGTCAATAAATTCATATGGTATTAGTCAAGGTTCCCTAGAGAACCAATAGAATATACATTGACATAGGAATATTTGTCATGAGGGAATGGGTCCCGTGATTATGGAGGCTGAGATCCCCACAGTTGGCTGTCTGCAGCTGGAGGGCCAATAATGCCAGTGGTGCAGTTCCAGTCCTAGCCCAAAGACCTGAAGACCAAGGGAGCCAATGGTAAAAATCCCCGTATGAGTTTGAAGACCTGAGAACTAGGAGACTAAGAATGTAAGTCCTGGTTTGAGTGAATTCCAAAGGAGTACAAGGAGCAATGATGTCTGAAATCAGGAGAAGATGAATGTCTCAGCTCAAGCAGAGAGCAAATTTGCCCTTCTTGCACATTTTTGTTCTATTCAAGCCTTCAGCAAATTACATGATGCACACCATTGGTGAGGGCAATCTTCTTTCCTTTTAAAAAGGAAAGAATAATCAAGAAAGAAAAAAGAATGAATAAGTTGCTTTGGTGTGTATAATTTTAAGTTTAGATTTGGGATGACTAGAGAAATGTTTTTACTTTTGAGGAGGAAAAATAATAGATGGAGGTAGATTTTATGCAGGAAAAATGTGCTGTTTCTTCTGGGGTAATCTGAACTCAAAATAATAGCAGGACTGAGTGAAAAGACTAACAACCACGTGGTTAGAATATCTGTCTCATCAGGGGCTCCTGGGTGGCGCAGTCGGTTAAGCGTCCGGTTAAGCGTCCGACTTCAGCCAGGTCACGATCTCGCGGTCTGTGAGTTCGAGCCCCGCGTCGGGCTCTGGGCTGATGGCTCAGAGCCTGGAGCCTGTTTCCGATTCTGTCTCCCTCTCTCTCTGCCCCTCCCCCGTTCATGCTCTGTCTCTCTCTGTCCCAAAAATAAATAAACGTTGAAAAAAAAATTAAAAAAAAAAAAGAATATCTGTCTCATCATAAACAATTATATTATTCTCGAACCATGAAATTAATCCCCTATCAGAAAGAATGAGAACAATAACGATATCTAAAAACTACATCATGGCTATCACAAGCTGCGCAATTTTCTTTCAAAATCCAATTAGTTACTCACCAGGATTTCTGAAAATACCATATGTTTAGCAATGAAAATGATACTGTGAAATCGAAGTTACATTTTTTTCACACTTACATCCTATGTTTACTGATAACGTTCAAAGCATGTATTCGGAGCTCCTTCACACATGGTGCTCTGTGCTGTACAGAAAAGTGAAGTAGAGATATCAGTACCCATGTTGTGATTTAAGTGGCTTCTTTCTTAGGGAGGAAGGAGCAAGGCAGGGCATTTTCCTTTTCCCACTCTCAGTAAATCTTGCTCCCCAAATCTGTACTCATGGTACAGTCAGCACAAACAGTCAGCTGGACAAGGATAGATGTGGCAGAGTTAGACAGATCTATCTCTAAATTGTGAGTAGAATTGTTATGAACTGAGTTATTTTAATGGTCTCACTAGCCATTAACTATGTATGCTTAAATTCTTAGGTAAGGTATTCATCTTTGGGCATCCACATTACTTCTCTGAACTTGAGCTTCTTCAAAAGAAAAATGTTAATATTCATCTAATCTGGTTTTCTTGAAGATTAAATAACATGGCACATTTTAGGCAGTTAGCACAATGTCTAACAAATATTGAGAGCTCCTTAATAAATTGCTGTTTCCTAACCTTCTTATACTAGTTGAGGAAAGTCATACTTTCTCTTTTCATCTCAAATTCATTCTCCCTCTAGAAATAAACCTTTCCAGCTTCTCCTATCTCCTACTCACCTGGCAATTCTATATCTCCCTTCACCACAACCATTAATAATGACAACAGAATTTTATAGTATCCCTTTGGAGGCAAAGTGATCTTTACCACTGATTAAGCATAACTCCAAGGTCCACGGAGCCTAGCCACTTGAGTTTAAACTCCAACTATAATGTTTATGGCCAAGTGGGATTATGAAGTATTGTATGACATATGTAGTATAGTAGTTTTACTGAGCTCTATTTCTACATCTACAGAAGAGGTTTGATAGTACATGTGTTTTTTTTAATAAGATAAAATCAATTAATGAAGGAGAAGCATCTAGCAATTAGCCTGGCATAATTTAAATGTGCAATAAATAGAATCCATATTTTTACAAATTAAGCAAGAGAGGATGGAGTAAAGAAGCCACATTTCCCATTGCATAGAGACTCATGTCTACTTCCAAACTAAGATGGTCTGTATTTAGGGTGACAGTAACGAAATACTTCAGATAATATGTTTATATGCCTACCCATGGATTTCTGTAGTGTATGGCAGGGAATTTCTATCACTTTATTTTAACCTCTGAATTTTTTTTAATGTTCTCATGTTTTGTACACATATTTTTATACCCAAAAAGCACTATGTGCAAATAACTTACAAAAGTGAATCCCAAATTCATCATTTCAGATACGTGCAAATACTTCTCAGTCTTGTTATGAGACAATGATGTTGACAAATATACAGTTTTAGAGGCTATTCCTGGAAAACTGAAGTTGACTACATGACACCCTGTCAAACATGATTTATATCTGGTTGAAATTACTGTTGTTTCATTTTATTTGTTATGTTTACCTGCATAAAGGTAGCTCAGTCAGATTTTTTATAAAATTTTTAAAGATAAAATGTTGTTTTAATAAATCGTGGAAATAAACATAAATCTGATTTCTTGAAAACATAGCTATCTTCTGTCATTCAGGATAATCAGAAGTTGAGAATAGTCAGAACTATGACTAATATTTGATTGTTAAATACTGTTTGCAAATAGGAAATACCAAAAATAACTCAAGTATTAGTGTTGTTGTTTCACACGTATTTAGATAAAATTGATATTGTGTTCAAATATTCTTTGCTTGCTACTGAAAACTAACTGAAGTTTTGTTCGGATGACTTATGTCAACAAAATCAGCATGTTGGCCTCAAAAAGTAATGGGCTGTTACTAAGTTTATATGTTTGAATTGATGGATATAATTCACATTCAGTAAGATGAGAGGCTGTTAGTGGAAAATACAAAATCATTATTGCCATAAAGCCAAGTTTTTCTCTCTGAAACAAGACACACTCAACCTTCAAAATTTGCTTAAGAACAAACAGTATTGTTTATAACAGTATTATTACAAATCTGGTAATAATACTGCCTGACTCCTGGTCTTCTAACTCTAACCTCAAAATCCTTCTGTGCCAGATTTCTATTTGCTAAATATATTGATAACATTGCCATCTATTCAAATGTTCTGGTTTTATTGTAGTCTGTATTTTGAAAAAAGCCACTTTGCTATGCCTCACCAATAAATTAGTAAGCTCCAAAAAATTAGTAAGAAGGTAATTCCTTTTCCCTAAAGATGGAGGTATTGATACTAAGGAGAATGACTGGAGATACACGGAGCCACAGGAGACAGGACTGAGGGTCATGGGGTGGGGGTGGGGTGGCAGGGAGAGGCTCGCAGAAAGCAAGCAGACCATTCAAACATTGATGCAAAGAGAAATTTAAGGCCTCAATTTATATTTTTTGGTGTGCACTCAGGTGGCTGTCTCTCCCCCATCTTCTAGGAGGTCATTCCTGGCTCAAAGGTGGCACGTGCTTGGTGTGGTCGTGCAAAGAAGACAGAAAACCTGAAAATTAAGTAAAAGTCCCCTGACTCAACTGAGACTCCAGTGCTCACTGAAAGCTTCAGAATATCCACATCTGGGCTGCTAATCCACAGACAAAGAGATGACTTTTTTCTATAATCTTTGTGTTGCTATGAAGAAAATGAACATCCAAGAGAAAAAGCCTAAAAAGTTTCTTCAGCAAAAAATCCAACCGCAAAACTTTCAACCCATGCTAGCTCACCAGCAGCAAGCTCTGTCTATGCACAGAGAGCTTTTCATTGCCTCATTGTTAAATATGAATGAACGAAGATTTTCCAATTCATAAGAGAAGCTACCAACACAAAATATAGAGACTAAAACGAAGAAACATTGCAAAGGGAATGTTGAAGTATATAGATAAAGATACATCATCTAATAGAGAGTTTGGACAAAGAACAGAATTTTTTGATGGGGAGGAAATTATTTTCTTATACTTTCTTTTTCAAAACAAAGTCTTTTCTTGCGGTACCTGAGTGGTTCAGTCGGTTAAGCATGTAACTTACGCTCAGGTCATGATCTTAGGTTCATGAGTTCGAGCCCTGCATTGGGCTCTGTGCTGACATCCCAGAGCCTGAAGCCTACTTTGGATTCTGTGTCTCCCTCTCTCTCTGCCCTTCCCTTCCTCATGCTCTGTCTCTCTCTCTCTCTCAAAAATAAATAAAACATTAAAAACATTTTTTTATTTTTTTTTTTAAATTTTTTTTCCAACATTTATTTATTTTTGGGACAGAGAGAGACAGAGCATGAACGGGGCAGGGGCAGAGGGAGACACAGAATGGGAAGCAGGCTCCAGGCTCTGAGCCATCAGCCCAGAGCCCAACGCGGGGCTCGAACTCACAGACCGTGAGATCGTGACCTGGCTGAAGTCGGACGCTTAACCGACTGCGCCACCCAGGCGCCCCTAAAAACATTTTTTTAAAAAGGCTTTTCAGGGAGACTGTATGGTGGTGGCAAACAATTATCATTTTGTTAAATCTTGCAACATTGGAGATAAAATAACATTTTTACATTTTCCAGAGAGGAAAAGTGTACAAAAGTTGAAGAATCCAAAGGATATCTGAGTCAACAATAGCCAACACTAGAAGGGAGAAGAAATAGGAAAACAAAAAGTCTTCCAACTTGTAAATTAAAATCATTTGCAAACTAGAATTCTTATCAGTAAACAAGAACTCAAGTGTGAGAGTAGAATAGATACATTTTTATAGATGCAAAGTTTTAAAAGTAAACGGAACTCCCATTACCCCTCTCTCAGAAAGCTACTGAAGTGTTTTTAAAAAATCATTTACAGAGTTTATAAAATGTAGGATGGCTAAGTCAAAGATTCTAAGAAAAGCAAGTAGTTTTTTAAAGAGTCAATTATTAACCCCAGGAAAATGCAAAATACATAACAAAAGAGAGTGTACCCATGGTATGCCACTTAGAACAGCAGTCAGTAATATTTTAAAAGTCAGAAAAATCAAAACACTGAATATGTATTTATTCAAATTTGCAATATAGCTATTTTGGGAGTATGGGCTGAGTGAGGTAGTGGCTGAAGGGTGCTGTGATAATAACTAAAATGCTGAATCAAGAGATAGCACAATGCTAATATTAGTTAGAAATACCAAGAAAAACACACTGGATATAGTTAAAAGACATTAAAGCAGTTTGCTGTGAATTGAAAAGTGTGGCAGAGTGGTGGCCATGGCTTGATGGGTTCATCTTACTATTTTTGTAAGCTTTTGGCATTTGTCTTTTTATACCATGTGAATGCAACAATTAGGTAAAAATATTTTAAGTTAATAATAGCAAAATATTGACCAAATATCAAAAATAATACATATAATTCTAGGTTAATAACAAAAACAGATTGAAATCACACCTCACTGAAATGTCATATTTGGTCTCCTGTTCCTTCCTATTAAAATACAAATGAAATCAAAGAAAAAGAAGCGATGGAGGGATGACCACCCAGGCAGAAAAGGGTCCATAATTTGTGACTCTTTGACATGAAGTTTCACCACTTAAAAACAGAAGGAGCTAAATTTTAAAATCTCTACTGGCCAACTCCTAGACTATAGAAGCACAGAAAGAAAGAATATGAGTTAACAAGTGCAGGCATCTTTGGTGGTAATCCCAATGTTATAGTCAGTCTCTATGAGGTGGAGTCCATCTTTTGTTTACACATCTCAGTATGTCTTTGCCAGACAAATATCCAGCATTCTACGCCAAGATGTAGTCATTGGAAGAACAATAGGAAGAATACATACACTATGAGGATTACCAGAGACTACATTGTTAATATTTTTGCTTCAGGGCAAAAGAAAAATTCTTAATATCCCAGAGTACTTAAAAATGTTTTCACCCTCACACAAACAGAAAAATTAACAGTGAATTTTCTACCTCAGTCTATCAAAATCGCAGAATATTGTCACCTGAAATGTTGACTAGCATATGGTATATCTTCTTGTATTTCAGCCTACTATCTAAAAGGAGGATGCCAAAAATGGCTATAGGCAAAGAATGAATTGTTGCAAAAAAGGAGGAGATAAATAAAAATAATAATAAAGGGCATAAGTGCAGACTATTTATTTTGGATAGAAAAATACTGACAAGAATCAACAACAAACATATAGGAGCTTGAATATATCAAAGGACTCCATAATGTATAAGAAGGATTACTCTTCAGATGCACAGAAAATGAATCCTGAGAAAAAGATTCACTATAGTTTTTCCTTTACAGTGGATCTGTTTATGTTCTTACGTATCCAAGCAACAAACCTTTATTACGGTGCTATCATGTGCTAGGCATGGTTTTTAGAGATAAAGATATAGCAGTGACCAAAACAGAAGTCCGTGACGGAGAATGCTTCCAAGTTATAAATGGACAATAACCAAGATACATAAGGAAAGTATATGGTATGAAAGATGGTGATAAATGCTAAGGAGATAATAGAAAGAAGAATGTTAAATGTGGGAGAGGAAGAGTTTTGGGATTCTAAATAGGGTGTCAGGCAAGACCCCACCTGGTAAGTGACTTTCAAGAAACTACCAGTCTTGCAGGTGTCTTGGGGGTCAAACTTTCCAGGTGGAGAAAACACTAAGTGCAAAGCTCTAAGAAAGGATGTGTTGCTTGTCTGTCTGAGGAACAGCATGGAGACCAAGTGGCAAATCAAGGTGAAGAGGGAGAAGGATCAGAGAGCTGTCAGGGAGGCAGATCCCACGGGCCTTACGAGACCTGATAAGTACTTGGGCTCTACTTTCAGTGTCATGAGGATCTTTGAGGAAGCTGGAGCTCAGATTTATGTTTTAACAGGAATCTTCCAGCAAAGGCGTAGAGACTTATTTCACTGAGGCAGAAGCAATGACAAAGTGAGTGTTGATCCTATTACAATATCTTAGATGATATTACCTTAAATTTTTTTTCAATGTTTTTATTTATTTTGGGGGGAGAGAGAGAGAGACAGAGGATGAGCAGGGGAGAGGCAGAGAGAAAGGGAAACAGAATCTGAAGCAGGTTCCAGGCTCCGAGCTGTCAGCACAGAGCCCGACATGGGGCTCAAACCCATGAACTGCGAACCCATGACCTGAGCCAAAGTCAGACACTTAACTGACTGAGCCACCCAGGGCCCCTCAGATGATATTACCTTGAGCCAAAGTCGTAGCAGTGAGGTGGTAAACGGTCAATTTCTGAATATATTTTTAGGATTGAGCTGTGAAAAGTTTGTTGCTGGATGGAATGTGAGGTAATGAGATAAATGGAGAATTAATGAATATGGCCTCAGTAACTGGAAGAATGGAGTTGCCATTAATTCAGGTGTACAGGATTTTGGCAGGACTTGGTTTGAGGAAATATCAGTACCTAAAATTTAGGCATTTTAAGGTCAAAGTGCCTGTTAGATAAAAACCCACATGAAGGTGCCAATAGGTAATTAAAAACACAAATTTGGATTTCGGGGGAGGGGACTGGGCTGGCTCCAGAGTAAACAAAAATACTAGAATACAAGAATTCTGTGAAACCAGACAAAAAAAGTATACAGACAATTTTATGGCTAATGTGCACACTAAAATAATACAAGTTGCAAGAAAAATAATTGATTACAATATGCAGCAAATCTAATTTTTAAAAATGGGCAAAGATTGTTTGGGTGACTCAGTCGGTTAAGCGTCCAACCTTGGCTCAGGTCACGATCTCGCGGCATGAGTTTAAGCCCCGCGTCGGGCTCTGTGCTGACAGCTCAGAGCCTGGAGCCTGTTTGATTCTATGTCTCCCTCTCCTTTCCCTTTGCCCACTTGAGCTCTGTCTCTTTCTCTCTTTCTCTCTCTCTCTGTCTCTCAAAACTTTTTAAAAAAATAAATAAAAAATAAATAAAAATGAGTAAGATTTTTGAATGGACACATCACACACACACACACACACACACACACAAAAAAAAAAAAAAAAAAAACTATACATAAAAGACCAAACATGAGAATATACATAATAACATTAGTTATCAAAGAAAACAAAACTGCAGTGTTATAGCAATCACCACCCATGAAAACAGCTAAAATTTTAAAAATAACAATACCAAGCATGGGAAGAATGTGGACAACTGAAACAATATACTGATGATGCAAGTGAAAAATGATACAGCACACACAAGCATTCCAGAAAAGTGCATGGTGTTATACAATAGATTGCGTACATAATGGACAAGCCATTTCATTTTTGAGTATACACCCAACTGAATTGAGTACATATGTTAAAAATAAATAAATAATACATATGTAAAAACAAATAACACAAAAAATTATTATGGCAGCATTGTTTGTAACAGTCTTGAAAAATCCAAAGGTCCACTTACAATAAAATGCATAAATAATTTTTGTGATATTTATACAATGGAATACCGCATAGCAGTGGAACTCTCCCAGCTATTGTTACTTATAATAAGTAATACTGATAAATGTCACAAACATAATTCTGAATGAAATAACCCTAATACAAAATAATATCTAATATATGATCCATTCACATAAAGTCCAAAACAAGAAAAGAAAAATTGACAGATGGCATTAGACTCATTAGCATACTCACCTTTAATGAAAAGGAAGTGGCAGCAATTAAGAGTGGCTATGGAAATAGGGCTGATAATGTTCAAATTTTTAAGCCACAGTCATTGTCAAATGAGTATGTTTATGTTGTGATAATTCATTGAACTTTACCCTCATGTTTGTACGTTTTTCTCTATCTGTAGTAAACTTGTATAAAAATGTCTATGTCAAAACATATTAGGGATACTTGAGAAGAAACCAAAGTAGCTATAGCAAATGTGATGTGAGATTAGACTTTTTGAACATTTCTTAAACAGCTGACTAATCCCACCTAAAGAGAAAATCAGAGAAATAGAGAACAGATAAGTAGATGTACATTCCAGTCGGTCAAACAGATGGAAAGGTCTAAGTTTAGTTAAAAAAAGAAAGAAAGAGAATAAAAGAAAGACATATGCTGTAATGAAAGAAGGTCTAGCTTATCTTAATAGAATTGCAGAGGGAGAAAATAGAGAGTGGAGGAGAAAAAAAATCAAAGAGATAATAGCTGAGTTCTCGAGAATGGATGGAAAGACAATCCTCAGTCAGCATAACAAATCTCAAGCATGATAAACAAACAAAAAAATCCTTGTGCTTAGATATCACAAAGCTCAGAATGCCAGAAACAGAGACGGTCTTAAAAGCATCCAAAAAAAAAAAAAAAAAAAAAAGACAAATTATCCACAGAGTGGGACATCAGAGTGACAGTAACAACAAAAGTCAGAAAAGAGTTGAATATTATCTTCAAAAAAAAAAAAGAGAGAAAATAGCCAGTTGATGAGAATTCTATATCAAATGGAAACTCTTTCAAGAATGTGTTTAAGGAAAAATATAGCTGAACAATGAAAGGGACAGACAGGCAGCACCCTAATCCATGATCAATCTTAGTACTTGTGTTGTTATAACAGATAGTATGTGACTGCTGAAATGGAGAATCATAAATTACAAAGTGATGTATTCTGACTTGAATTTGTCAAGCCTTTACTATCTACCAATGTATAGGAAATAAAGGAGAGCAAGGAATAAACTACATATTACCCCAGGAGGCAGTCAGAAAAGACAGAACTAGCATAGTATCTTCAACAAGTCAGTAGCATGAAAAATATAACTGTTTTAAATGAAGACTCTTAAAGTACACAACAACTAGATGAACTGAACGATCCTGGGTTTGTTCTCATTTGGACAAACCTGCCATAAAAGGTAGGTTTAGGACAACTTAAAATATTTGAATGTGAAGTGGTTACTAGTTGATATCATGGAATTATTTTTACTTTTTCTTTTAACTGTAAAAGTATCATTTGGCTATGTAGAAAAATATATTCATTTTAAAGCATGTATTCATAATTTAAAAATAATTACTTTAAAATTTGAAATAAAGCATTTATTTTCAAGAAAATAATAAGAGAATTTATGATCAGGAAAATATTCACAGGAATATATAAATGATGTACTTTAGTAAAAGTGGTTTGGGTGAGCAAGACTTCTGTGAGCTTATCTACATACCTCAGCTGCATACCCCACTCTCTGGTCCTCCTCATGCGAGTACAGTGATTAATCTGGAGGTTAGGTGACAGACAATAATTTATATTACTTGACAGGATGAGGCATCACCTTTACCATATGGGGGAATGGGAGCAAACATTTGGGATTTATGTTCCTTATTTTTATATCTAGGTCAATGGGAATCAAAAATCCACCGACTGTCTGTTCTGCAGACCCAAACATTAGGTGGGCTAGTCACAGGTCTGTACTTACAGTAGGATATCAACAAGGCCATTTTTGTGTCTTGACTAAGCTATATTACCCAACCAAGCTTATCAAGTAATAAAGTTAATAATTTGTTTCTCCATATTTGGACACTTTAATTGTATTTCTAAGTTATTTCATTTCTCAGTTGCAGACCAGCGGTAATTTTTTTCCCTGATAACACAAAACCATAAACATCCGATCCACTTTGCAGGAAAACTTGGAATATAAAGAACAAAATTTGGGAAAGCAAATAACGCAGTGATACTCAACTTTGGACACGGCTGAACTGAGTTGCTGTTTTTACATAGGCAACTAAGTGTTCACTTCTAGAGAGCTCCAGTGTCGATTTCATGCCGTAAGCAAACATGTGATCCTAAGCAAAATCCGGGGCCTAGGGAAGGTGCAGGATGTCTCAGAGTTAGAGACATGGAGACACAGGCATTCTTTTATCCTGAAGGAAAGACAGGTCTGAGAAATATACAGAATTGGTGGTCTAAAATAACACACACCAAGATGTATTACAGGGGAACAGAGCAAGGTAATGGCAGATTCAATCCAAGTCCAGGTTAGAAAGGAGTCTGATGGGAGATATTGCCTGAGTAAGATTGTCCATTTAAGGGGTACCTGTGTGGTTCAGTTGGTTAAGCATTCAACCCCGGCTCAGGTCATGATCTCCCTGTCTGTGAGTTTGAGCCCCATGTCGGGCTCTGTGCTGACAGCTCAGAGCCTGGACCCTGCTTCAGATTCTGTGTGTGTCTCTCTCTCTGCCCCTCCCCTGCTCCCACTCTGTCTCTCTCTCAAAAAACAAACATTAAAAAAAAAAAAAAGGTTGTCCATTTAAGCAGGTAAAGGTGGGCATTGAACCATGGATGTTTTTTGTAGACCCGGTACTTGTTGATGTTTTATTTCAAGCTCTAGAAGACTCTTCCAGACAAAATGTGGACGATTATGTTAGGAAATCTAATATTTGGTCCAGAAGACAAGGCAAAGGTACAGAAGGCACTTAAATTCAGCAAAAATACTAGTTCTCTAAGTGGAAAACAGAAAAACCAATTTAATAACTGCATTCACGTCTTAGCAATGCAACTGAGAGCCTTCTGAAACAACTTTCAAGACAGCAGAGGTAAATAACACGCTAGAGGCACCACTCATTTCAGCAGGGAAAATGCATACAGTGCATTGCAACCCAGGGTAGAGCAGAGCACATGGAAAAAGGGGTCAGTGCTCACCAGGCACCCCAGGCCCCAACCTTTGGACTCATCATACCAGCTCTGCATAGGAGGACTACTCAGCTGAAACACAAAGGGAATGAGGGAGAACACAGGAGGAAATTTAGCAAGTATAGGAAGTTCTTTAACAAGCTCAGCAGAGCTTCTGTCATAGGCCTCAAAATGCCTGCTTATAAGAGAGTGAAAGCTATGTTACTAGTCAATAGCCCACCCCTATGCAACCTGAGGGTACCAGAAATGTGGGCCACAGGAAGTAGCCGTGAAGGGGTTTTGAGCACTAGAAGGGAAACAAAGGATCTTCATATTAGACGAGGGCTGACATCACTGTGAGTTTTTTAAAGGAGCAATGAAGCCTTTCTATGCCCAATTTCTTAACCACCGTTCTCTTTTGGAGGAGGAAATGTGGATGCGTGCCCCTGCTCCCCACTTTTGGTAAACGTATGTTGTGAGAAATAAACTTGGCTGAGTGATTTCTCCAGGTTCGTTTAAGTTTTATAATTGTAGAGTCTATACAAGCAAAATTAACTGACTGGTATCTTAATTATACACAACTTCAGTAGGTACTTGAGGTCTTTCCAAAACCTTGGTATTTGATTCCTTTTACTCCCTTTCTCCATCCTATTTCAGTCTGTCGCTCTGAATCATCACACAGACCATATAATCGCCAGTAACTGCAGCTCTTTTTTGTTCCCAATTTCATTAAATCTCTTTTTTGACTGCCACTTTCTCCCTCCAACAGCCAGCTTAATTGAAGTGGTAGGTCCTCATACTTTCTCCTTTGCCTAAACCTTCTACTCTGTTACCAAATCTTTTGATTAATTGTACTTCTTTGTCAAAACCATAAACCTGGTAAAATTTACATCTATCCCTAATGTAAATGTAATGTGAAGTGGATGATATTTATAACTACAGCAGGACAACCAGTGAAAATTAAGTCTGTGTCTGGAAGAACAAGCAGTAAGGTCACTCTAAGTATATATATAAAAAAAAAATAATGATATACACAAAATCCAGAGTGTTATTAGTCTCATGAAGTTACAAAAAGAACAAAAACTAAAGATAAAGATAGACAAATTTAAGATACCTCCTCATCAAAATAACCAATAATATAGTTGAAATGCAAATTCTAGAGTGGAAGAATATGATTGCAACATTTTGAACCAAGAGTTTGGTTTTTTTCCAGCCAAAATATGTGAAGAACTCCTTCAGATTAACTAGAAAAAACAGACATTTCAAATTCAAATATGCAATAACCTTGAAAGTAATTCACAAAAGAAATGAATATACTATGGAAAATAAACATGAAATTTTGTTTAACCTCATTAGAAAAACCAGGGACACTGTAATTAAGCCTACAATGAAATGCCTCTCCCACACATAAGAAGAGCTAACAAAATAAAAATCAGACAATATTGGTAAAGATGTGGAACATGAGATCTCTCACACACTTAATGGAGGAAGCATATACTAGTATAACCACTTTATAAGATAGTTTGCTTTTACCTACTAAATTATATCTTCAAGTTAGCAAGGGTCATATATCCTATCATCTAACAATTCTGCTACAAATAACACCAAACAAAAATGAACACATATGTATAGCAAGAAACTAAAATATCTGAAGTATATTATTTTTTAATATTATTTATTTAATTTTGACAGAGAGCATGTGCATAGAAGGGGCAGAGAGAGAGAGAGAATCCCAAGCAGCCTCTGTACTGTCAGTGCATAGCCCAATGAGGGGCTTGAACTGACATACCATTAAATCATGACCAGAGTGGAAATCAAGAGTTGGGTGGTTAGGGACACCTGGGTAGCTCAGTTAAGTGTCCGACTTCGGGTCAGGTCATGTTCTCATGGTTTGTGGGTTCGAACCCCACATCAGGCTCTGTGCTGACAGTTCAGATCCTGGAGCCTGCTTCAGATTCTGTGTCTCCCACTCTCTCTCTGCTCCACACCTGCTCACACTCTGTCTCTCTCTTTCTCAAAAATAATTAAACATTTAAAAAAATTTTAAAAGAAGAGTTCGTTGTTTAACTGACTGAACCACACAGGTGTCACGATTTAGGTATATTATTCATAATAACAGCAAACCAGCTTAACTAACCATTAACAGTATAACAAACAAAGTATGCTATATTTGAAAATCTATGAAATCCAACTATATGCAATAGCATAAATTAATCTAGGTATAATATTGAACAGAAAAAGTCAGAAAAGGAGAACATATTGTCATGATTCCATTGGCTAATGGGAGAAATATACCATAGCATTTGTTACATGACGAAAAAAAAAAAAAGAAAAGAAAAGAAAAAAAGGAATTGGTTGAAAAAAACTTCTGGAATATAGAAAGGGAGAGAAGAGAGCTACAGAAAGAAAGGAAGAGTTGGTGATTACAAAGAGCTTTCTAACAGGTTTAGGATGCTAACAATATTCTATGTTTTGATGTAGATGGTGGTTACAGCAGGGTTCCCCTCATAGCTTTTGGTAATTCATTCAGTTATGCACGCTTATGGACCTATGTCATAAGGCAAATTTAAAGTTTTTAAAAGTTCATATTACTTTACAGAGGTATGTCTTACACACTAGTCAGTTTCCAATATAACATCTAAATGAAACTCTATAAAGAATGTACCAAGTTTTAATAAGGCTACTTTAATCTAGGAAAAGGAAGTCAAATTGCTACAATGTGGAGCACACATCTTTTAAGATTTTCTCTTACATCAAAGAAGGAGGTGCACTGCAGTCTTACTTGTTTATTTTTACCGTTGTTTCCTGCAGTTTGTTTGTTTGTTTTTGGTGACATATCAAAAAAAATCATTGCCGAGACCAACGTAAGGGAGGTTTTGCTCTAAGTTCTTTTCTAGGACTTTCATGGTTTTAAGTCTTACATTTAAGTATTTAATTAAGTTAATTTTGTATACAGTATTAAAAGTCTGAAAAATCAAAAAGTTTGCTGTTTTAGAATTATAGAAGGAAGGCATAGAGGAAGAGGGAAGAAACATTCATAGGTCTACTGCGTGATGTTCTAAACATTCCCATTCTTCTTTAAATTTCATCAAAATATTTATATAAAGCAGGTCTCTTCCATGTAGTCTCTGACAAGCAATAACATAATGTAATTGGGGATTACTGGATGGTGAAAAGTATCAACTTTCAAACGACGGGGAAAATTTAAGATCAATTCTCCAGTTCCAGCTACAAGTGAAGAGAAAGCAAGTAGGAAGGTAGCTAACACACAGCCAACAAGCAGTCACAGATTCTCAAGAACTGTGTTCCCTAAGTTATAAGAATCTGTAGATAGTAGGAGTGTTTATTTGTGCCGTTTCAAACACTAGTTCTTATTTCAGTCATATATTATATTATACCTCTGGTAATTACTCTGTCACGGCTTTTTGACTCAGAAGCAGTAGTAAATATGACTTTAAAATAAAGATATTTTCTCTTTCTCATTGCCAAGTAGTATTCCATTGTATATATAAACTACATCATTTTTATCTATTTATGGGATGAGCACTGGGTGTTGTGTGGAAGCCAACTTGACAATAAATTATATAAATAAATAAATAAATATTAAAATTAAAAAATTTTATATCTAAAACAAAATAAAATAAAGATATTTTCATGTTTAAAAAAAGTAAAAGCCTGGACCTCAGTATTTATTTTTATCAAAAAGTGATAGGCATTAAGCCTCTGGAAAATGTGTAGTCAAGATGAAAATAGTATACGTTGTAAACACTTCTGAAAATTTTTCTGTTATGTCTTCTTTTAATTGGAAACACTGATATTCACAGTACCAAGTTATGTTGAAAACTCCTTAGTAGTTCTGCATATTATACACTGTCCTAATTTCCAAATGCCAAAAACGAATGCACAAAACTATTTAGACTTATGTAACAGAAATGAAACCAGGCCTAGAAATAAGAGTTGTACTCCAGTTAGCACGAATATTTAATATGGGACCTCTTGATTGTGTTTTCACTTGAACCTTTTGTATCTTGAGTATCCTTTTAAGCCTAGAGTTCATAGCAAGAGCGTTAAGTATACTAGCTACCATGAGTTAAAGATATAGTTTTTTGTTTGTTTTTTGTTTTGTTCTTATTTTTAAGCCAAAATATGATACTGATGATATACAGTAAGATTCTCTTTATGCAGCAAGTTACTGAACATTTTATTTTCATTGTAACTCCAAGCTTTTGCCACAACCCCTTCTTTCTGAAAAGGCTCTCTAATTGGGAAGGGGTGTTCTAGATGTCATGTCCACTCACTTTAACTGGACAGTCCCTATAGTCTGCCAATGTTGATGACAATTAGTGCCAGTCTTCACACTTGTAAAGGGTGCAGGATTTCTACTAAGGAATTAGGTAACGGTTTGTGCAATATGAAATGCCAGACTGTAGTCAGGCATCTTGCCTAATGATTTTCACATAGTTGTATCCGCTCTACTGACAATATATGTAGGTTGTTTTATATCAAAGGATGAAGCCAACTTAACATTACAAAAATAAACAATTTATATCCAAACAGCTGAAGTGTCACTGAAAGTCAAATATAAACAAACAATAAAGCAACAGTTAAGCACAGCTCCTTCACCCAAACACTTCTTTTAATCATTGTTTAACTACTTCAGTTCAAATTTTTATTTTCTCACTGGAGTTTGACTGGTCCAGCCCTCAACAAAACAATCTTTTTTGATAAATGTAAAGTGACCCCTTTTCAATTCCAAATTTTTTGTCTAACTATGATGTTGAACAGACTTGGTGTTCCTTTCACAATTGAAACTATTTTAACTCAATAAACTTGTAATTAGATGTTTTTTCAAAAATCTTTCAAAATGAACCTGAATTTTTTTTCTTGTTTTGATCATGAAGATTTGCTCCTAAGAACTAGGATCAACAGGAGGTCTTTAACAGAACCTCATACTATCCATTTACACTTGCAAAAGCAGAAAACAAGAAAGAGAAAATACATATATTTGCAAAGTCTACTTATAACTGAGATAGCATCAAAAATACTTAATTTCTGAAACTAATACTATTTTTAAAGTTTATTTATTTATTTTGAGAAAGAGAAAGAGAACAAGCAGGGGAAGGGCAGAGAGAGAGGGAGAGAGACAAATTCCAAGCAGGCTCCGCACTGCCAGCGCAGAGCTTAATGTGGGGCTGGAACTCATGAACCAAGGACCATGACCTGAGCCGAAGCCAAGAGTCTGATGCTTAAACAACTGAGCCACCCAGGCACCCCTCTCTGAAACTATTTTATTAAGGAAATATCTACACAGTATATAGATGTATATAATATTAAGTAACACTTTAAGTCTTAGAAAATATTACAAGATTTAGTCACCAGTATGGAAATCAGAATAAAAAGTCATATTATGGCTCAAATATCTTCCCCATCAATGCTGTGTTTGTATTTTATTGACCTGATTGGTAAGATTAACACAAGCAGACAGAGTACAACAAAAGAAGATACTGGGCCTCTAGATTTGTTAATTGAAAAGAGAACATACACTGTCATTTAGCAGTGAAATGTATATATCAATTTGAAACAAGACTTTAAGGAAGAAATATGAAAATCTTAAAAATGATTAAAAATTCATGTGACTAGGGGCATCTGGGTGGCATCCAACTTCTGCTCAGAATGGTTCATGAGTTCGAGCCCCATATGGGGCTCTCTGTTGTCGGCACAGAGCCTGCTTCAGATCCTCGGTCCTCCTCTCTCTCTGCCCCTCCTCTGCTCAGGCTCTCTCTCTGAAAAATAAACATTTTAAGAAAAAAATTCATGTGACTCTTAGAAAACAGATAGCATACTTAGAAAAATGAGTGCCCTTTTCTAACGCTAAACGCTATATACACACAAGTCCTGAGTGTTTAGTCCTTCAGATGTGTTGAATTTACCTTCCTCTTTGCACTCATAATGGCACTTCATCATCATCTTTACACTAAGACTGATCCTCACCTCAGAGTTTGATGTTTAGCAAATTAAACGGACATGAAAACAGGTAAAGCAGTTAAAATCTTATACTTTCAGCTGTGGCAAAATGTCTTTTTATCAAAATGGGTATACCAGGATGTTCTTATGAAAGAAATGCATCAAAGTAACCACTTCAAATCTTAGAACATGTCCCCAACTATCCATTGGTCAAAGTGTCTATAATTTTCATTAGTTGTCTGTTGTCCTTCTGTTAGCCTCTCACTTTTGTATTGTGAACTCACAGGTTAGCGTCTAGCTGAAAGAGTAAACTATAAAAGATTAAGATGTAGTACATGACTACCAAAAACATCTTTTTTAAGTCAGACATTGTTGGATAGAAACACTTATTCCTGTCTCAAATATCTCTTCTTTTTCACATCCCATTACCAATTTATACAAATTTATACAACTAGAAAACAAACAAGGACAAAGAACCTGAACTAAAACGCTATATTAAAAAATGCTTCTCTTTACAGCTTACAATTCTAGAACAAAGCATTATTAACAACAACTCCTCATGGTCTACCTGGTGGTTAGTCCAGAATCAATTTAAATAGCCTGGTTTTGGAACTAAAGCATTGTAGTTGCAATAAGATACCATACACATCTTTGAGAATTCTACACATAATAATAATGTTTGCGATTTAAAAAAAAACATAATTGGGGCACGCCTGGGTGGCTCAGTCGGTTGAGCGTCCAACTTCAGCTCAGGTCATGATCTCACAGTCTGTGAGTTCGAGCCCCGCATCGGGCTCTGTGCTGACAGCTCAGAGCCTGGAGCCTGCTTCGGATTCTGTGTCTCCCTCTCTCTCTGACCTTCCCCCGTTCACGCTCTGTCTCTCTCTGTCTCAAAAATAAATAAAATCATTAAAAAAAATTTTTAATAAAAAAAACATAATTGTACACAGCAGTAGAGAGGACTCTGCAAACGCATCTTCCATAAAAGTCTGAATTTGTACTAGACAATATTCAACTTTTTGCTATCACTAAAAATATAGACATTATATCATCTTAGGACATCTTAGGACATCATATTTTTTAAACATAAACAAATATTTCTAAAAGATCAAATAAAAATCATATTCATATCCTGTACAAAAGTGAAAAGAAGAAATATTTTTTGAAATTATGTCGTTAGTATTCACATTGTCATGCAATAGAAACTGTACTTCCAAATTTAAGCAAAAAGAGTATTATTAAAATATGTGATATATTACATATTAGATATTAAAATGTTAGATATTAGATATAAAATATTAGATATACATATTATATACATATATAATACATATTAGATATAAAAATTAAAATAAATAATATCCACGAGGACCAAAGAACTGCGCTTAGATAACACATACTCAGAAAGAGTAGAAAAAAATATCCAGCAGTGACAGGTCAGGTTACCCAGGATGAAATGAAGATTAACATTCAGTAAATTAGTTGGGGAAGGCTTTAGGATTAACATTTATGTGAAGATTAAGGAACATGGTTTAAAAAGAAGACCAAGTTGGGTAGGGACACATCACAACAACCTTAGCTAATTCCAGCAGGAGCTATGAAGCCTGACCATCCTTAACCCTGCATTGGTAAATTATTATATTCAGGGTGCCCCTGGAAAGGTCCATGATGTTGGGGAGGTGGCTTTCTTCAACAGACAGATGGAATTCCTGGAGAGGGCTCCCTGTAGAGATGTCACCTGAAAGTCAGGGGTTTCTAGGTGACTCTGCATAGAGAATACTATACCATCCATGTTCTAGTGAAATACCACTGCCAGTGCTGTCCAGCATCTGGCCCTATAACATTAGGGACCCAATGCTTAAAACTACACCACTGTTTCCTCAGAAGTTCCTAATGTTTCTGCCACAAGGCTTAAAAGGGTCACCAGTGACTCCATATACTCCTACCCCTTCACATTTTCCCCTTCCGCCTCCAAGTTGCTCACAAAAGAGTCCACCCCATTAAAATTAAATTATATGCAGGTCTCATATTGTACTTGCTGGATTTTCAGAAAATATAGTGGGAAAAAATGAATCTAGGATGACACACAATAAGTACCATATTTGAGTGAGTACACATTTGGCCTTTTGACTATTCAAATGTTATGTTTACTTTCATTTAGCTGTTCACATAATAGCTATAACAATCTGATTCCACCTAGCATAATGCAACTATTCTTCATACAAATAAAAATTCAATCATACTCAACTTTCCCCAAAAGAGATGATCTAATGCTCATTATTATCACATTTCTAGCTGATTAGTTCATCTCTCAGGTCAGTCAAAATTTTATTTATAGTTTCTAGGCATTTTTGACCAAGGGATAAAATCAACTACCTCTGCAGCAGAGAAAGCAAGAAAAAGCCTTATTCCAAATTTTCTACAAAATGCAAATGTGTGTGTGTGTATATATAAATATAAATATAAATATAAATATAAATATAAATATATAGATATAAATATAAATATAAATATAAATATAGATAGATAGATAGATAGATAGATAGCAGATGGGCATTCAGCAGTGGCAATTACAAGGTTAGATTGATGAGGGTGGTAATCTGGGTTAAGTCTATGAAGCCCTTGTACCTTTAATCATAATCACTCAGTTTATTGGGCAAGAGTTTTTGTTGAGGGCCACAGAGCATATCATCTGTTTTACCTGAGTTTCAAAGCCTCCTTTGCAAAGATATTTTTGCTGAGTAAAACATCTTTATATTCTATGTCCATGTTAAGAAGGGAGGGATCCATATACCTTTTTTTTTTCCTCTCTAAATTTCCTTATTACACATCCTCCAGGCTTTTTCTTTCCAAGTCCCTGATGATCTGTCAAAATCATTAGCCACTGCACTGAGTCAGTATATATTTGTACCTTAGACCTTCTTAAAATGTGCCACATTGCCAGATGTTTCCCCACAGGGAAGATTTACTTTCTTTGCTATTGTTGAGCCCTCCCACCCCTTCCCAGTGTGTGCCAGTCATTATAAAACTACAGTATCTACCTTCCTGTTGCTGCTAACATATTAAGCACAGACATCAGTAAACCAAGTTCATTTATACCTCATGAACTTGGTCATGAGGTTATGAGGTTATGAGGTCATAAAGAATTTCCCATAATAATTTCACTATATACGTGAGTTGTGTGAAAGGAGGCAGTGAAATTGACATGTTAGCAGTTTAGCTCTTTGTAGGTTTTCAAATCCAGTCTTGAGACATAATGCCATTAAATCATGACTAACACATTGATTTTGTGGTTTGGTGGTCCAGAGACCCTCAAGCGATATGGTTGTTGGATAACCTGGGGTCACTTTAGGGTTTCTACATGAGCATAATAGCAAACCAGGAATTGTCTCTAGAGAGAAAAATGGTTAGTTGCTGAACAAAATATTACTTTGTTAAAACCAAACAACACCAATCACATTAAAAACCCAGATTCTTCTGTGATTACTCTTGCCTCAGTGTGCATATGTCACAATTTGCACCCCAACTAAGTTTCCACAGTGTATCCTCAGGATAAAGTACTATTGCTGTGTGTACTTCAGCCTCGATCAGCTTGAAATTGCTATCGCTCACAACCTACAGTTCACACAGGAAATGTGACAGACCACGTTTGATATATGGTGTCTCTAAAGCAAAAAGAGAATCTTCAAAACTTTAGCTACTTTCAAGTTGAAGAAGATAGAAGATGCAGAATGTACTTCGGAGGGCTGCTCAAATAATTAAGACAGCAGGAGCCTGAATTTTCATGTGGCTTATCTCCCTTCCCCAAGCACAATAGTAACTTAACAAGGAATCTAAAGTACCTGTGACTTCCTACCCACCTGGTCATATCTTAAGTAATCAATGCGGAGAAGTAATGGAATGCCCTACAGGAGGTTAAAGTGATCAAAGTCTCTATGAACAAAATTATCATGAATCTAGATAGCTGATAGAAACCTGAACCATTTTGTAAAGGTACATTGTTAAATCTGTCAATTAAAGAAAAATAAGCAAACGAATAAAGGGACTGCCAGCATATTTTCTTTGAAAGATAGGGGAAAATACAAACACAAAAACAGTTGCCAGACCTGTGACTGTGTGCCAGGCCAAGCCTGGCTTTATTCACCTGGACAAATTGGATTTGTGTTGCTGTGGTTATTGTTGAGCAGATAAGTAAAATCTTATTAGGCTTCCCAAGTTATTAAAGGACCCGTAGTCATTAGTCACAGCCATGGATCCTTTTGGTTTTAATTTTGTGACTATTTGTCTACCTCATTCCCTATTATGGTAACCATACTGTTTTGTTTTGGGAGCCAAATCAATGCTCTGAGACTGAGTTTGTCTTTGGCGACAATTTAACACAGGCTCACTGCAGGTATTTCACAAACTAATAGTGTTATGTCTCCTAACAAGCCAAAGCAGAAATAACATACTACAAATCAATGATCGATTAATTATACTATCGTACCGGTCAAGGAGATATAAAAGGAATAATGTCTAAATTTAGTAGAGGTGTACTTTTATCCAAGCTGGTAATTAGGAGTGACTGCTTAATCAACTAAGAGCTGATGTCCAGCTGCCAATACAAAAGTAAAAGTTCTCTGTTGCTAGAATATATTGTTAGAGATCATCAATACCAGTACTGACAGACAAGATGACTTTCTTTGAGGGGCCTCTGCACAGCTTCTGTCACTTCCAACTCGTGCACTGTTGGTGGCAATGTAAATTGGTACAGTCACTGTGGGAAACAGTATGGACATTCCTCAAAAAATTAAAAATAAAAATACTATATGACCCAGTAATTCCACTACTGGGTACTTACCCAAAGTAGATGAAAATGCTAATTCAAAAAAATATATATACCCCTATGTTTATTGCAGGATTATAACAATAGCCAAGATATAGAAGGAACTTAAGTGTCCATCAATAGATGAATGCATAAAGAAGAAGTGGTATATACATATACAATAAAATATTAATCAGCCATTAAAAAAAGAAAATTTTCTATTTGTAACAACATAAATGGACCTAGAGGAGGGTATTATGCTACATGAAATCATTCAAAAAGCGACGCCTGGGTGGTTCAGTCAGTTGAGCAACTGACTTCGGCTCGGATTACGATCTCACCATTACCGAGTTCAGCCCCACTGTGGGCTCTGTGCTAACAACTCAGAGCCTGGAGTCTGTTTCAGATTCTGTCTCCCTCTCTCTCTCTGCCCCTCCCCTGCTCATGCTCTCTCTCTCTCTCTCAAAAATAAACAAACATTAATTTTCTTTTAAAAAAATAATAATTCAAACAAAGACCAGATGATTTCAGTTACATGTGGAATCTAAAAAACAAAACCAATTAACACACACATGCTCACAAACAGAAAGAGTTCTCACGAAGAAAGTCATGCTTGTCAGAGCGTTGTTGGAGGGATGGGCAAAACAAGTAAAGGGGATTAAGAGGCATAAACTTCCAGTTACAAAATAAATAAGTCAGGGGCTGAAAAGTACAGCATAGGGGCACCTGGGAGGCTCAGTCTGCTCAGGCATGATTTCACAGTTCATTAGATGGAGTCCTGTGTCCGACTCTGCACTGACGGAGCCTGTTTGGGATCCTTTCTTTCCCTCTCTCTCTCTCTGTCCGTCCCCTAGTGAAACTCACTCTCCCTCTCAAAATGAGTAAAAAAAAAAAATAAACTTCTTAAAAAATAAAGTACAACATAGGAATATAGTTGACAATATTGTAATAATTTTGTATGGTGACAGGTGGTAACAATACTTATCGTGATAAGCACTGGGTAACGTATAGAATTTTCAAATCACTGTTGTACACCTGAAACTAATATAACATTATAGGCCAACTATGCTTCAATGAAATTAAATAAATAGAGAGAGAGAAAGAGAGAGAGAGAGAGAGAGTCACCTTTATCGTGGCAGGAACTATTTGCCCCAAGGTCCTTTTTTTATATATATATATATATAACAGAAAAATCATTTCTGATGATATATCCATTCCCAGTTGCCATCAGTGATGAATTCCTTTATGTCTTTTCTATTTGAATATACACGTTCTTATATATATTTATACATCTTACTTTCTTGATTATTAGATTGAAATACCTGTAACATACACTATTGATTCAAGTACTTTTTTGAGGTAAAACTAAAACCCACTACATAAAATCTACACATCTATTTTACAATATATTCCAATGTGAGAAATGTTGAAAGATTTTTAAAAATAGAGACTAACATAGAATAAGACAATGCTATATATGCATTGCTAGCATCTTTCGACATTTTGATATACTTCTTTGCAATATTTTTCTAGGCATGTTTTTATCAATGTAATTGTATTTCTACTGAACTGCTAGTGCTTCTTCAGTCTTATTGTGCATTAGAATGTCTCAGGGGAGCCTGATAATAATGTATATTTGGGGGCCCGGTTAGCAGTGTGCTTGATTCATGGAATCTGGGGAAGGGGTGCAGGGTCTGCCTTGTTACTGAAAGACACAGGGGATTCTGAAGCAGAGAGTCTGTGTTACCTGCTTCAAAAATCACTGGTACATTCTGACAAGGACTCCCTCCTAGACCAAACCTTAATTCAGACTCTTCTGAGCCCTTTTTCTGTAATGCTTTGTTTTTGGTCCTAGTCTTGGCCTGCAAAGCCATTTTCGCAAGGAATTCCGGTTAGCCAAGTGATCAAGAATAACCCCCAACCATGACATTTCATTAAGTTGATATCTAATCAAGTTCCTCTTTCCTCACCTTGAAACCTAACCAAACTCTTCATATGTTTCCATCTTCTCCCTCACCCTCCTACTGGCCATGAATTCCCAGGTGTCCCTGTTGTGTTTGGAATTGAGTTAGATCTCTCCTGGCTATTGCAATAGTCTACCGATCCCTATTGCAACAATTTTAAGTAAAGTCTTCCTCGCTGTTTTTTTAACATGTATCTGGTGCAAATTTTCTTTTACAATATGATATAAAATTTGTATTCATGTTTTAATTTGCTGCATCATCTTACCCTTACTCGGTTTGTCTCTAGAGAAATAAAGTGACTTGACTGTTGTTCTTTAGTCAAGGGTGGAACAGGACTAAAGAGTTGAGGATCCCTACAGAGTCATAATGGCCACATTAAAGATTTATTCAAAATATACAGGGATTTCTGCTCCTGACCAGGATAGAGTAACAGAGACTGGAATTATATTCCAATCTGACACAACCAAAACACTGGATGCAATCTATGAACCAACTATTCTGAAGACACTGGACATTGGGCAACAAGATCTGTGATCCCAAAGAGACTGGGAACAAATAAGGTTATTCTTTTTTATTATTTTTAGTCTTAATTCAAGTATAGTTAACATACTTAATTTCAGGTGTAAAATACAATGTTTCCACAATTCTATACATTGCTCAGTGTTCATCTTAATTAGTGTGCTCTTAATTTCCTTCACCCATTCTACTCATCCCCCCACCCACCTCTCTTATGATAATCATCAGTTTGTTCTGTATAGTTAAGTGTCTATTTTTTGGTTTGTCTCTTTTTTCTTTGTTTATTTTGTTTTTTAAATTCCACATATGAGTGAAACCATGTGGTATTTGTCTTTCTCTGACTGACATTTCACTTAGCATTACACTCTCCAGCTCCATTCATGTTGCTGCAAATGGCAAGATCTCATTCTGTTTTATGACAATAATATTCTATTATATATATATGGGATTTTTTCTTTATCCATTCATCTATCAATTGATACTTAGGCTGCTTCCATATCTTGGCTATTATAAATAATGCTGCAATAAACATAGGGGTGCATGTATCTTTTCAAATTAGTGTTTTGATATTCTTTGGGTAAACAGCCCAGTAGTGCAATTACTAGATCATATGGTAATTCTGTTTTTAGCTTTTTGAAGAACCTCAAATGTTATTTTCCACAGTCACTGCACCAGTTTCCATTACCAACAGCAGTGTACGAGGGTTTTTTCTTTCTTCATTCTATGTAACACTTATGTTTCTTGTGTTTTTTATTTTAACTGTTCTGACAGGTGTGAGGTGATAGCTCATTGTGGTTTTGATTTTCATTTCCCTGATAATGAGTAACGTTGAGGGTCTTTTCATGTGTCTGTTGGCCATCTATATGTATTCTTTGCAGAAATGTCTGTTTATGTCTTCTGCAATTTTTAATGGGATTATTTGGTTTTTTAGTGTTGAATTGCATAAGTTCTTTATATATTTTGGATACTATTTCTTTATTCAATATGGCATTTGCAAATATCTCCTTTTGGAGAGCCATTTTAGACCAGTAGATTCGTTTCGCTTAAACCAAACACTCTCAGAGAGTCCTCACAAAGTCTTAGTATTTATAGTTTAAATATATCCTTGCCATAGTTTCCTCTTCATATGTTTGCATTGATAAACCCTCAGCAGGGCCCTCAACAGCTGAGCTACAGAGTTGTTTTTGGTAAGAAACAGATAAAATGATGACATGTAACACAACTTGCTTCACTCTTAGATCAAAACAACTTATCCTCCATAAAGAACTTTTTTTTTGTCTTTGTCATGAAAAAATGACAACTTCACTTAAGTCATAAAAAAGTAAATTTGAAATCAGATCAAACCAATACACAACACATATCAACTAAAAATTCAGATGATACTTGCCACACTTGAACCTACTACTCTGGGGGCCCATACTTACCCTGAAAGCAGGGATCTCTCCAGGAACAGCATTTCAGGAAGATCATAATGTAAAGAGTCACTAAGGGAATTTTCACTGCATTGTTACCTCCTCTAATGTAGTATCAATGCCACAATCAAGGAAGTGTCTTTGTCCTTCTCCTGCGCCATAGACAGGGAATGGATCAACATCAGTAATGATAAACTTACTCTACTACTCCCATTTCCCTAAGACATTGGATTCTTTTCTCTATAGTATGCCAAAAAATATCTGGGATCTCAATTTCATTCAGCCAAGGACACTGATGAGTTCAAAACTCAGTCAAACAGTCCAATGTTTAGAAACTATCACTTGAGTTCTATTAGGTCAAATCCAAATTCTGGTTAGTGTGCTGGTACTGCGTATCTAATCTTTAAAACCTGAGAAAATAATGACAAACTGGGAAAATAACTTGAGGAGAAACGAATTAAATGTGAAGGACAATGAGCCATGGGTTTCTCTGAATCCAACATAGAGAAAAATGTGTTTTTATAGAATAATGGAATGATTAACTGTGCCAAAAGCAACTGACAAATTCAATAATATGAGAGAGAACTGACCACTGTATTAGCAATATCGAGTTTATTGCTGAAATTGACAAGAGCTGTTATCAGTGGAATGTGGGAGATAAAAGCCTGATTAAACTGGGAGAGAGAAGAGGATGAGAGAAGCAGGAGGCAATAAAAATAAATTTGTAGAGAAGCTTTGTATTATGGAGGAAGGAAAATAACTTCCCTTCTACCATTCTAGGTTCCTTGCTGAGAACCTCCTGTAAGAAAAGACAAAGTAACAGAAGAAAAGCAAAAATTTTATAATATGTATACCTCCTGTATACCTGGGACATACACAGGAAAATTGAGTAACTCCTTGAAATGGCCCAAGCTACCACCTTAAATATCATATCCAGTTAAACACAAAAGATGCTGAAGGTTATGGGAAGCCAGTTATGAGAGGATATTGAGAAAAGCACAGCAATAAAGGGTAAGGTTGTTATGCAGATTTAGGTCTTGCTTTCTCCATTGATAGGAGTTTCTAGAGATTAAGTCATCATTTTCTTCCCCATACAGAATGACACCCTTACAAATGAAGATTTCCCTTATAAATATAAATGTCTCTTGCAAACAAGTAACATCTACTCAGTTTTCAAAGCTTTTCCTATGTCTGCTGTTTCTTAAAAATAATCAGCCTAAAATAATCCTTATGCCAGAGAGAAAATTTCTGTTTCTCCTCACTTTGTAAAAAATAACAGAGACATGGTAGAGGCTGGACTAATTGAAGAGAAAACAGGGTAAAAAAGTCTTCATTTTGGGGGTACCTGGGTAGCTCAGTAGGTTAAACATCTAACTTTGGCTCAGGTCATGATCTCATGGTTCATGGATTCAAGCCCTGCATGCTGACAGTGTGGAGCCTGCTTGGGATTCTCTCTTTCTCCCTCTGTCTCTGCCTCTCTCCAACTTGTGCTTTCTCTCTCTCTCTCTCTGAAAATAAATAAATAAATAAATAAATAAATAAATAAACTTAAAAATTTTTAAGTTTTCATTTTTAAGATAAGTGATATTACAGTGTTACTTTTTTGTTTTTGTTTGTTTTGTTTTTCAGAGTAAGTTTTTTGATGGAAATGATTCCAGTGATCTGTGGGAATATGTTCCAGATAAACAATGAAACAATTGGAGAGTGATGTTTCTGAGGATATGGGGAGGATGGAATGGACAAAGGAATAGTTTAGCCTTAGAAAGAAGGGGAAATTCTCTCATAGGGACCACAGGGAAACCAAGGAATAGAGTATATTTCCATGTTTGCTTGTTGAAATGATAAATGTGGTGGGAAAAATATGTGGACATTCTTTCCTCAATGTTTCTCTTTTCTCATTGAAATAGTAACCAAGAATATCAGCTGAGAAAGACAAGTGTTGGAAATATGGGAGGCTTCAACAGTGGAGTTATGACCTGAGCCTCTCAGACTCTGGAGGATGAAAAGGTAACAGAACTTTATTTAGAAAGGATACCATTGAGAGACCAACTGAGGTCTGGGTGAATGAATTTAAAATAAACTGGTCATGATGTCTGGTTTTTTGTTTGGTTTTGTTTTAAGCTGTGTGGAGGAGAAGCTGAATAAAGAGAGAATCCAATTAATTCAGGTAGATAATTTGTTGTGTTAGTTTCTCCCTCATAAAAATACAAGTTTTGTAAAACCAAGGAGTTAATTCTCTTGTTTTTGAGTTGATTTGTTTTGTTTTGTTTTTTAAGTATCCTCACTACCTATAATAGTCGATGGCTTATAAATTATTCAATAAATATTTGTTGAAAAGATAATTAATTAATGGGTCCAAGCATACTAATTTCCATTCTAGTTGGGACTAGCCATATACAAGCCCTCAATTCAGAATTTTCAGGACTTTTCTCTAGAATTAGTTCTTTTTCCTGTTCACTAAATTTCTCCATCTATTATTGCAAGATGTTACGAGGGAAAATATTCCTTGTGGTAGTATTCATTAAAAAATTAGAATTAGTTGCACAGCCGATTAAGAAACAAAAATTCAACTGAGTAAATCTGAAGATCTAATTAACTTTATTACATGATTCATGAATTGGGCAGCATCCCATCTAGCAAATAGAGTAGAACACCAAGGAGTTGCACAAAGTGGAAGGTTTTTATAGGGAGGGGTTGGGTCAAGGAAGCTATTAGTCAAAGAAAATAAAAGATTGTTTCAGGCAAGGTCACTTTCCCTGAGGGGGAAAGAACAGTGTGTCTTATGTAGAGTACCTCATTTTCCTTGGGGTGGGAGTATGGAAAAGGCCAATGTGAGATTACCTCATTGGTGCTGATCAGAATTTTCATGACTGACCAGGTAAGACTACATTTCTGAGGTTGAACCTGGAATCAGGTTGGGGATTAAGACCTGGTTTCACCAAACCTGGCCTAGCATAATTGGTTCCATCTTGGGCCTGTGGTTTTCTTTTGAATAATTCTGAATTGCTGGGGTGCCTGAGTGGCTCACTCGGTTGAGCGTCTGACTTCAGCTCAGGTCATGATCTCACACTCCGTGAGTTCGAGCCCCGCGTCGGGCTCTGTGCTGACAGCTCAGAGCCTGGAGCCTGTTTCAGATTCTGTGTCTCCCTCTGTCTCTGCCCCTCCCCCGCTCATGCTCTGTCTGTCTCTGCCTCAAAAATAAATAAAAACAGTAAAAAAAAAAGAATTTGAATAATTCTGAATTGAAACTTCCTCCACAGAAAAGCGTTTTTACTTTTTTGATAATATCAAAATGAAATATATTACTGAAACTTTTAGAATTTGTCACTAATATTCTAAGAAGCCAGCTATCTGCAGGCCTGGCAGGTATTGGTTTTCTGTGCATATCCATTAAAGCAACCATATTTTTGTTGGTCACCATCCATAGGCCACAGAAATTCTGAGTACTTGAACCTTATTTACCAACAAAATTTCTTTTACATGAAAGACAAAGACAACCAAGACTATATGGATATAAATATCTGCCAGTAAACGTGCTGAGAAATTACTGATATTTTCCTTTCTGTCCAGGTAACATAGAGAACCTATGAAAGGAAATTGTGATGTGGTAGGTGTCATTGTTGCCTGATATCACACTTTTGTATACCTATCTCAACTTTAACCTGGCATAACATCCTTGATTCATTTTTATGACACACAGTAGTCCTTCGATAAATTGTCTGTTGAAGAATTCACAATTCTCTTATAATTAATAATAGCTAACATTCATAATACTACTTGCCAAGAACTCTTCCAAATACTGTTCATGCTAACTCCCTTAATCCTCTCAAATAAAAACAAACCAAATGATTGTCTAAAGAGTGTACATTTTTCATACATTTATATTGCTTTATATTTAGGTACTTGTTCTATTCTGGGACATTTAATATTTTGTGAGATTTAGAGGAAAGTAGATTCTACATCCTATTAGAAAGATGAAAATCTCAGATAATGGCTTTCCCAGCTTCCCTTGCAGCTTTGGTTTGGTACTCTGTGTGGACACATATACCCCATATATTAAGTTGAAAGCTAGAGACAAAAAATATATAGTGCCACAAAGAATCAAGAATTGGAGTGTCAGCTACAACCAGTTTAATTTCCCAAAAGAATCACTGTCTTGTGGCAGCAAACAGCAAAGCCTACTATTCCTCTGCCATGGGGGCATGAGTATCCTAAACAGGAATTATAAACACACTGTCCTTTTGTTTCCCTTTGTTCTACCATAATTGCATGAACTTGGTTCTCTAATTTCTCAGCTACATAATACTATTTAATTAGTTACCTTTAAATTAATCAGCCAGAATATATTTCTGTTTCTTGCAATATTTTTGATTGATACACTCTCGTATTACCTTAGATCAATTTTAAATCAATACTTCATTAATAAAGTTAATTAAATAATTGATAATATATTGATTGTATGTTGTCCTGAACCCTGTGGTAGCACAATAGTAAGATCCTTATGAACGTATTGCATAGTAGATGAGTTAAGACATGTTAATGATCAACTGATATACAATTAGTAGGTATCACGAGGAAAAATAAAGTATTCCAAGAAATCACTGTAAGGAGAGATTATTAATCAGGAGTTTTCTGGAAAAGTTGACTTGAAGTATGAAATTGACCTGTCCCTTAAAGCTTGGGAATTCAGAAGGAGGGAGAGAGGGAATACCATGAACTGAGCCAGTATGATGAGATGGTTCAAAGCCTACCTTTACTTTGGCAGGAGCAGAGTAAGGAAGGTTTAGGAGAGGCCACAAACTTCAGGGATTATTGGGGCCACGTATGTAATACAAGGGTGTAAATAAGCCTGTTTATGACAATAGCAGTGATACAGTCTGTGGTGATGATGCCTCATTCCCCCCTAAAAGCACTGATAAAATAAAATAAAAGTTCAGATACTAGTTTAAGACTCCTGTCCTAAGACATGTGGTTTTTATATAGTCCAGGGGGTACTCTGAAAGTATATAGAGTGACAGAATCAAATAAGTAATTCAGGAATTTCAATCTGATGGTCGTCTTTAAATACATGTGGGAACAAAATTACTCCCATTCCTCTTTTTAAGGAACTTTAAGAATTATCTGTGGAAAAGGAGTTATTAGGTTTGAGCCCTACCCTTTCACCTCTCCTGTTCTGCTCCTTTGGATCAGTCACTCTGTGGTATTTTCCTCCTTTTCCATTCATGTTTCTAAATTACTTATAGTTAATCTTAGCCACAATGCAAACATACCCAAAATGCATTGGCTCAAACAAGGTAGAAGTTTATTTCACACTCATGTGACAGACCCTCCTGGGTTGGGTAGCATCTGCTGCAGGATTTACTCCAGGGACCTTCACCAGTTGGGCAGCTCTATCATCTACAACATGAACCTTCTAGTTCATTCCGGCCATCACTATTTTCAGTGATTACAGCATAGCTTGGATTTTTAAAGAAAATAAGATGGGGGCACTTGAGCGTCTGACTGTTGAGTGTCCAACTGTTGATTTCAGCTCACATCATGATCCCAGGGATGTGGGATCGAGCCCCACATAGGGCTCTGCACTGAGTTTGGGACCTATTTGAGATTCTCACTCTCCCTCCCTCTGCCCCTCTCCCCTGTTCATGCTCTGTATCTAAAATAAATAAATAAATAAATAAATAAATAAATAAATAAATAAATAATTTTAAAAAAGGAAAGAAAGAAAAGAAAAAGAAGGAAAGGAAAGGAAGGAAGGAAGGAAGGAAGGAAGGAAGGAAGGAAGGAAGGAAGAAAGAAAGAAAGAAAGAAAGAAAGAAAGAAAGAAAGAAAGGAGGGAGGGAGGGAGGAAGGAAGGGGAAAATAAGGTGGAAGTTTATTCATGCTCACATTGCATGAAGAAGAACTTAGTCAGGTAAGACTGAGTAAAGTAGTTTGTTACAGAAATCAAGTGCCCAGGAAGGAGAAAACACACTGAGGAGGTGAGATCTTGGCAAACTAAGTTCTTCACTTTTGTTTTCATTAGTCTTCTGTCCACACCCACTGAAGTACAAACTGATGGAACCTACTTTAGTTCCATCCTCCTCCCGAAGATGTAGTGATAGAGATTTCAAAATAGTATATTCGGTACTCCATAATAGCTTAATAGAGAAATGGAGTCTCTAAAAATATTGATGTCTTGGATTTTGTATTGCATTTTCAATTTTACTTTGCTCTTCCATATAGAAAATAATTCTGAACATTTTATTTTTTTAGTATTTTTAAAATTGAGATATAATTGACATATGACATTATATTAATTTCAGGTTACAACATGATTCACGTAAGTTTGGTTAACATCCATCTCCCTATATAGTTAAATTATTTTTCTTGTGATGTGAACTTTTAATATCTACTCTCTTAGCAACTTCGATTTTTAACTTTTAATTTTGATGTTCTGAATATCAATATTTTCTAGCAAAACGTCAATGTTTTTATTGATACCTGAGTATATTTTATTTCATTGTACCATACCTAACAGATATTGAGAGGGGGAAAATGGCTTTATATGCTTTTTGTTTCTCACCTTAAATTTATTTGAAGGTTTTTGGTTGATTGGTTTGTTGGTTGATTGTTTGGTTACGGGGATAAGAAATGGAAAGCTTTAGCTAAATAGAGCTCAAGTCACATTTCACTCTTTTCTTCAGATGAAATAGGATATTTGCGACTGCATTTCTGTGGTATCCAGCTCCAAGAGATCCTCGACGATTTCTGCTTCCTGATATACATAACCATTAGCAGTTCCTCTCACATTACATAGAACTAACTTGTGTAACAAATAGGATATTACAGAAATGGTGACGTGTGACTTTTGAGCTCATAAAAGGCATGGGCGTTCTGTCTTTCCGAGTGAGGACAAGAGCATGTCATGAGATATGTTAGGTGAAAATTAGCCCATATTGCACAAGTGAGTCATTTAGAGGCAGATCTTCCAAACAATGTCAAGCCTACAGATAATTGCATCTAAATTATCCTGGTTCTGGTTGCATCTAAACTGCGTATGATGAGATTACTCAAGCTAGAAATACCCAGCTCAGCTGCTTCCGAATCCTTGACCCACAGAAACTATGAGATAAATAATAAATATTTACTGCTTTAATCCACTGAGTTTTTACATAATTAATTACACAGCAATAAACTAATGCAATTCCCAACATACTAATAGCATTTTTCTCTGTACATTTACCTGCTTTTTATTCTGCATTCAATAAAACTTTGAAGTTGTCATACTTTTACCACTGAATGATGCTATTCTTTTTGTATGCATTATCCTGTGTAGGAATTAGCAGATGACTTTTTCCTATAGACCAGATTTGGGTGACATGTTATCACTGAGTGAAAATTGGCTCAAGCATATTTTGTTTCTTTCCAAGAAGGCTACCTAGAGGAGCAAAGGGAATTACCATGTTGCAGAATCTGAGAAAGAGATGGTAACAGAAGATTTGAAAGAAAGAGCACCATCTGCAGCCAGAGAACTGTACATAAGATACTGTCCAAAATACCCATAGATTATCCAAGGACCCTATGAAAACATCAGTGAGAGAATATTCTTTTTACAATCTGCCCAGCTCTAAAAGTGTGATGCCAGCTCACAACATTAGCAATCATAAAAGTATTTCTGTTCATCTTTCTCCCCACCCCTCCACTCCAAACTTGGTGATAGATGTGTATTTAAAACAACTGTTACCAAAATGGCAGCTTAGGAGAAGAAGCCAACTGTATTCATTTACTACAGACTTCCCATTACATGCATTCTAAGCGACAGGTGGGGGTGGAAAGGTATATTGACTTTGAATCAAGTTCAAAGTTTGATTTTGACATGGCACTGGGAATTCGAAAAGTAAATACAGTTTGTATTCAGGGGGAAAAAATGTGATAATTGAAGTCATAGGAATAGAGTTTTCTACACTTTTATCCAGTGGCAGTGGAAAAATGAGCTCCCTGTATCTACGTAAAGGAAGAATGGGAAACCAAAGTAAAATTGCTTTATGATTAGGTCCCTGAAGTCATATATTTCACTATAATAGTTTGACGGGAAATGTGCAGAATTACATAGACCAAAGACAATTTGATTGATGCAACTCTTTCCTGAAAACATGCATGCTAAAATAATCATTTTTTGCTTTAAATATAACTGAATTCAAGTAACATATTTTATAAAAGTAAATAGCTATCTTCCTTCTGTGTTTTATTTTGTGAGCTACACACAATGTGAGGGAGGGGTGTTTTTATTTCCCTTCTCAGTGTAATTAGTTGGCAGAGTTTGATAACTGGACATAAAAACTCCATAAAAATTTTCCAAGCACATTCCACTGTGCCATATTTCTTTGCAGATTTTAGTCACATTCTGAGGGGCATAAATAGATGTATTACCTTATTTACATAATGGGACCGTGAAGTCAGCACAGCTATTGCATAGGCTATCATGTCAGTGAGAGCTTTAGAGACTCAACTCAGGTTTAAGAAGAAATTCCAATATGCATTCAAATCAGTCTGCTACATACACAATTTTTTTAAAAATTTCAAACAAGAACATGGAAATGTTGAACTAAATTGATTTCTAGCCCAAGAAAACTTGTTTAAGTTGATAGAAGAACAAGAAACATATAGCACACAATTTTTTCACTTCAGTTTTTATTTTGAAAGATACTATGATAAAATTTTTGATATTAATCTAGTATGATACAAACTCCTCCAGTAAATTAAAAGTTTCCATTTTCAGGGGCGCCTGGGTGGCGCAGTCGGTTAAGCGTCCGACTTCAGCCAGGTCACGATCTCGCGGTCCGGGAGTTCGAGCCCCGCGTCGGGCTCTGGGCTGATGGCTCAGAGCCTGGAGCCTGTTTCCGATTCTGTGTCTCCCTCTCTCTCTGCCCCTCCCCTGTTCATGCTCTGTCTCTCTCTGTCCCAAAAATAAATAAACGTTGAAAAAAAAATAAAAAAAAAATACATTTAAAAAGTTTCCATTTTCAATATCCTTATACTTACTAGAAAATGCCACAATTTCATGACTAAGTTAAAAATATATATGTTAGAAAAAAGAGAATCCATAAATAATTAGTTTTAAGTATACACATTTTAATGTTTTCATATAGTTGTACATTAGGAAAAAATAATTTATTTATAGTCTAACCAGTTTGGTTTTAGAATCATATTTTAACAGTAAGACAGTTAATTTCCTTGGTTGATAAGACAATTTTTTCATAAACCTAACCTCCTAAACTAACATAAAAAATAAGGAGACCCATAACTAGCAAATATTTGTGTTCTCATATTTATTTCTAAAAAGACCAAATTAACTTTTAATACTGCAAAAACACTGTGGTTTATGATTATTTGCCATTTAAAAGCTATTCTAGGGGTGTCTGGGTAGGTCAGTCAATTAAGCCTCCGACTTTGGCTCAGGTCATGATCTCATGGTTCATGGGCTGAAGCCCTGCATTGGGCTCTGTGCTGACAGCTCAGAGCCTGGATCCTGCTTCAGATTATGGGTCTCCCTCTCTCTCTGCCCCTCCCCTGCTCTCTCACGCTCTCTCTCTCCCTCTCTCTCTCCCTCTCTCTCTCGCTCAAAAATAAATAAAACATTTTTAATTAAAAAAATAAAACCTATTCTGTAAAAAATTGAAAACAAACACAGAATCATGGAATGAACACAGTGGAAGAACCTTTAAACTCATTAAATCCAGCCCTTCAACTTTAGGAGAAGGCAAGTAAGATCCAAAGAGCAGACAGGTTCTTTAACAGCAGAAGATAATGGACTTGACTGACAGCATTTATTAAACAATATTAAAATTCTCATAAGTGTGAATTACGAATTATTAAGTCAGTATCTGGTTTAATTCATATAATCTTTACTTGGTGGATATGTTTTTTGATCCAGTGAAAACAAAGCATCCTTTTATGTTTTTCTCTCTTCTAATTCCTTTCTAAAAGAAAATTAAGAAAAATAACGTTGTCTGCTAGGCTCCATGTCTTGAAAATCTCTTTTTCCCACTCAAATGGGAACAATGTTCATCTCTACCACTGTAGTAACTTGCTACAAGGTGCTTCCGGAAAATTAGCATTATTCTTCCTTAATGTACAGCAGAACCTATCAAATTCACAGTCGACTCTCCACCTACAGCTGCTGCCAATTTTAGCTTCATCTCTCCTTAACATAACTCTTTAATTTTAAGGTTAAATTTGAGTTAAACAATATAAATCTTGACATATAACATAGATGCAAAGAAGCAGTTGCAATAATTTTCTTGATTATACTCTAAATATGATATGTCTAAACTCTACTTGTATATTTATTTAGAAAAGAATTGAAGAGTCATTTATTTCTGTCGTTTAGAATGAAGCAAAGTTGAATTAGTCCAGAGACTACCTTGGGCTTCTGAGAAATTGAAGATATGAAGATTTTACTGGGTGAAAAAGGAGAGACTATGGCATTGCTGACGTTAAGCAACCCAAGCTCTTTGGGTCTCGGTTAAAATATGTAACATGAAGATAGATAATAATTCTCACTTCATAAAATTGTTTGAAGGAATAAGAGAACTTATCTAAATATGTCTGGGACACTTCCTGATGATTTGTATCGTTCAATATTTTTTTTCAAATTCTTTCTGCATCAATAATTGTATTTTTCTTCCTTGGAATTTTTTATTCAGTTTTTAATTGTTAGTTTATAAATGAATTGTATATGTGAGTTATATACTTTTTTGAAAATGATTTCTTGAAGAACTCTTGTCAATTACTTTTTACCATAATATTTTTAATAAAATAGATGCTTTAATAAGATTTCTCAATGTATTTATTACCATATATAATAAAATTATTCCTAACAAACCAAAAATAATTATAAATTCTAGAATTAAATTATTTATATAATTACTTACATTTTGATAAATTCACATTTCAATGTAATCTAACAATTGGTAAATTGAAGCAAATTATATTACATTAAACTAATTATATCAGTACTCCTTAATATATTTTTCACAAAATGATTTATATCAATATAAATTTTCATAATATCACTATAAATAATAGAGGTAAGAACTTCAAACCGAAGACTTTAAAATGACTTGTTTTGCTCAGATTCTATAGATGCTCTTGTTCTATTATTTTTAAATATTGCATACTTACAAAAATGGGTCCACTGTATGACAGTGTAATATAATATATATTCTTACAGACTTTATAATTCACAGAAATAAATATTTGTGGATTTTATTGATTCCTGGATCTCATTTCAAGAACAAAGAGTAATTTCAAAAACAAGGTAACTTGACTTGACAGCCTAAAAGCTTTTGATGAAATGTATTTATCTTTCTGAGATCAGCATTCTTAAGAGAAACAGTACATGCTGAGGTAAATTATCTAAACACAGAGGGTCATTAGTTTCCATTTATCTGGTGATTTATTTTTCTAACCATCCTAATGAGGTATATAATAGACATTTAAACAAATTGTATATGGGGTGCCTGGATAGCTCAGTCAGTTAAGCTTTTGACTTTGTGTCTGATCATGATCTCATGGTTCGTGAGTTCAAGCCCTGCATCGGGCTGTCTGTTGTTACCACAGAGCCCGCTTTGGATCCTCTTCCCCCTCTCTCTTTGCCCCTCCTACATTCTCTCTCTCACACTCTTTCTCTCAAAAATAAATAAACATTAGAAAAGAAAAATTGTATATATTTAGGGCATACAATTTGATGAGTTTGGACTTAAGTATCCATCTATGAAAACACCACCACTATCATTCCATAAACATATTCATCACAGCCAAAGTTGCTTATTATTATTATTATTATTACTACTATTGATAAGAACACTTAATACAAGAACTATCCTCTTAGAAAATTTTTAAGTATACAATAAAGTATTGTCAACTATAGGCATTATTACATACAGTACATGTTTCAGACTTATTCATCTTGCATAACTGAAAATTTGTACCCTTCTATGAGCAACTTCCCCATCCCCGCTCCTTACAATGCCTGGTAATCACTATTCTACTTTCTACTTCTGTGAGTTTGACTATTTTAGGTTCCTCATATAAGTGCATAATCATGTAGTAATTGTTCTCCACCTGGTTTATTCCATTTAACATAATGTCTCTAGGTTCACCCATGTTGCCACAAATTGCAGGATTTCCTTCTTTTTAAAACTGAATAATATCCCATTTTATACAAATACCACATTTTCTGTATTTATTCACCTGTCAGTGAACATTTATGTTGCCTTCTAGCTTGGTTGGCGTGAATTGTTTTGCAATGGACATGAGAATCCAGATTCATTTTTGAGATCTTTATTCCAGTTCCTTTGGATACAAAAGAAGGGGGGTGGCTTAATTGTATAGTAGTTTATTTTTAATTTTTTGAGACAACTCCATATTGTTTTCTATGCTGGCTGCACCAATGACATATTTACTAAAAGTGTACAAGTATTCTCATTTTTCACATCTTCACTAACACTTGCTATCTTTTGGTTTTTTGATAATATCCATTCTAACAGGTATAAGGTGGTATCTCATTGTGATTTTAATTGGCTTTTACCTAATAATTAGTAATGCATCTTTTCATGTACTTGTTAGTTACTTGTATGTTTTCTTTGGAGAAATGTATATATTCAGGTCCTTTGCCCATTTAAATTTTTTTCTTCTTTTTTGATATTGAGCTGTAAGAGTTTCTTATATATTCTGGATATTAATATTTTATTAGATACATGGTTTGCGAATATTTTCTTCCATTCCAAAAGTTGCCTTTTCACTTTGTTGTTTTTATCCTTCGATGTGCAAAAGCTTTTTAGTTTGATATAATCCTATTTGACTATTTATGCTTTTGTGTCCTGTGCTTTTAGGTTATGTCCAAGAAATCACTGCCAAGGCTAAAGTCAAAAAGCTTTCCCCCTATGTTTTCTTTTTGGAGTTTTCTGGTGTCAGGTCTTTATTTAAGTCTTTAATCCATTTTGAGTTGACTTTTGTGCATGGTATAAGATAGAAATTTACAACCTGGCAAGACTGAATCAAGAAAAATGGAAACTTTGAATGGACCAATAGCAAATAAGGAGGTTGAATCAGTAATCAACAACTTCCCAGCAAAGAAAAGCTCAGGACTAGATGGCCTCACAGGTTAATTCTACCAAACATTTCAAAAGCATTGACATTATTCCTTCTTAACCTCTTCTAAAATTAGAAGAAGGAATACTCCCAAACTCATTGTATGCGACCTGTATCACTCTGATAACAAAACCAAAGATACCATGGAAAAAGAAAACTACAGGCCAACATCCTTGATGGTGAATATAGATGCAAAAATCCTCAACAAAATATTAGCAAACTGAATCCAACTTCACATCAAAAGGATCATATACCATGACTGGGTGAATTTAACTCCTGACATGCAAGGATAGATCAACATAAACAAATCAATCAGTGTGATATACCATGTTAACCAAATTAAGGATATAAAACACATGATGTCATTAGATGTAGAAAGGGCTTTTGAGAAAATTCAATACTATTTCATGATAAACACTATCAAAAAATTAGGTATAGAAGGAACTTACTTCAACACAATAAAAGCCTCATATGAAATGCCCACAGCTAACAAAATGATCACAGAAATAGAAAAACAATCCTAAAACTCCTTTAGAATGCCTAAAGGCTCCAAATAGTAAAAGCAATTTTGAAGAAAAAGAACAAAGCTGGAGGTATCACACTTCCTGATTTAAAACTATAACACAAAGCTACAGTAATCAAACGAGTATGGTAGTTGTATAAAAACAAACACATAGGCCAACAGAACCTAATAAAGAGACAAAAATAAACCTACACACATATGATCAACTGATCTTCAGCAAGAGTTCCAAGAATATGAAATAGGGAGGAGACAGTCTCTTCAATAAATAGTGTTGGGAAAATGGATATTTACATGCAAAGAATTAAATTGGTCTCACAATTTCTTTGTAACCTCATCCCAAAGCATGACAGAATCTAGAAAGAAATTGACTTGCTCTTTGATGTAAATACTTCATTCTTTTTAAGGGTACATGTGTGACTCAGTCACTAGAGCATGCAACTCTTGATCCTGGCGTCTGGTTTCCAACCTCATGTTGGGCCTACTTAAAAAAAAAATAAGGCACACTCCATTTCTATTTCACAAGCCTAAATGTATTTTTACTTAAATGATGTAAAAATATAATTCCTTATCTACCAGTTCAGTTGGCTTCATACTTCCTAATGTCTTCTGTATCTTAATTACAAATAGATATTCTTGATGTGTCATCTTGTCCTACTAATTTTTTTCTTTCAAAATGATTTCCCCCAATTCTGATATTTTTATAAGCCATCAAGCTTGCTGTAATAATAGACTGAGTTAATTAAAGATTTATTTTTAATTTAAGAGTGAGTACATATCCTTTATATAAAGACTGTTGGCACCAAAATGTACTGGGAAGTGGTTAGAAATAATCAGGAGATGGATTTCATAATGATCCTGGAATTTGGTAAGTAGAAGTCAGGGATGCTAAATGTCATGTAAGGAGAGACTAATTCCAATGAGCAATGATGTTTCCCTTCCCTACCAAAAAATCCTAAATGTTACCTTATCAATAAATACTTAATAAAAGATCCTTAAATAGACTTTCATTTGATTTTTTCCACTTGATTGTTAATGAAATCAATGCTTTCCAAAATTTATTAAGGGATATTAGATGGTATTAGTTATAATTTGGGGTGTTATGTAAAATTCATCATCCTATCAACAATAATGTTTATAATATGTACAAATAAAACAAATTAACTATCCAGTGATACTAAAGATTTAATTTATGTAATTTCTTTGAATTAGGATAATTAAGAATGTAATGTTTTAAACATAAGCATAAACAAAATATTAAATCAATTAAATAAAATGAGTGGTAGGAATTAACATATGGATAACAAAAATACAAAAGATGGTAAACAAATTACGGTTACTTAAGAAACACTGAATTTGGTGTGTGTGTGTGTGTGTGTGTGTGTGTGTGTGTGTGTGTGTTATAGCAACTCAGGTTTAATAAATATGATGATATAAGTATTTGTACCAACCTAAATAAAAACATATTTTCCCATTTAAGTCTATATTCTATATTCTCCCCCACAGATATATTATGAAGACATAGATTTGTAAGGTTGTTGATGCAGCAAACCTACTTCACAGTTTGATAGTTCACAAAAATCAAATATGCAAACATTAACTTTATCATGACATACTAACTATAATCTAGTTTTCCATTCCTCTTTGTGTTTATGTTTAAAACTTTAAATCTTGCCCATTCTGTCTCTCTTGGATAAGACTTGATCAAAATGCAGAACTCTTTCCCTCACTGCTTACCATTTCTTATGATCAGTGATTTTCTAAACTATGAAGGGAGAGGCATTGAAAATGCATTGTTACATCTATAGTCATCTTTTGTCTGCTGGCATCTGGTAGAAGCAGCTTCCTTCTTCCAGCGCTCCTAGGAGTGCATTTGGAGTCTCTGCTGATGTGTATATTCAATATATGTCCTTTGGTTACCAGACCCAGGTTTTCTGCTCCCATCTTACTGACTATAGATGTTCTAGTCTGACGATTTCTGATTCTTCCTTAGAGATTAAGAGCTTTTAACTTCTTTGCCAATATCTCACTGTAGCACACACCCTTCCATGACATTGCCCAAGTCCCATCTTCCTAGACATCTTACTAAGTCTTTGTTACTCTTCTGCTTATGTGTCATGTTTAAGTAGCTGTTCATATTTAAATGTCCTGGCTCACACTAAAAAGCGAGGCATGAGTCCACTAATTTCTTGTGACCTCCTAAACTATTCTGGAATTTCTGCTGTTATAGAACCTTCAGCATCCTCTCTAAGAATTCCATAATAAAGAAAAAGGCAGGAGGCAGTGCTTCCTACCCAAACTAACAGCTAAATTCTCATGCTTTCTTTTTCAATCCTCTTCAAAGTTTCCATCCCTAACTCAGTAATATTCTACACTTTTTTCTGCATGAGAGGAAACCTCTTTGTATTGTCTTGCATTTCTGTACACTTTGTGATTCAGGCAACAGAGTTTGCTAAACTTTTATTTGGTAGTCAAGGCCAAACTCACTGAAAAATAAATAGTTTAGAAATCATTGCAATTGTATAGCTCTTGCAATTAAAATCCAAGTTGCATTTCCATACAGTTTTGGAGCTCAAAGACAGTAATTTCACACAACTTTCAAACTGAGTTTCTCTGTTCCCTAGGGCATCACCCATGGTCAATTATTAATAGTCAAAGGATTGCATAAAGGAAAGCATTTGCCAAAAAGGGAGAAAAAACATTGCATATTAATTCAGAATATTCCATTATTGTAATCATAACCAAATATATGTTAGAAACAAAAAACAAAAAGGTACCAAACATGTTCATTGTTTTCTTATACGACAAGGACATTGTTTTTTGTCACATCAACTAAAAAAGAAGTGATGACAATAAAGTAGATGAGGAAAGAAATAATTTTCAAAATATTTCTGCTTTAATAAGAAATGTCATGAAAGGCAGAAGCACTCCAGGGACAATGGCACACCTAGCCGTGGCATTCTAAACTAAAAGTATAAATTAGAGGACTTGGCTTCTCCTCACTGTCTATCAGATGACTGATTCTATAGTCAATAGATTATGAGTACCGGGCTGAAACTTGTAACTGTTTTTTTGTTTTGTTTTTGTTTTTTAAACCAGCATAGAAGTGGGACTCTAGGTCTAAATAACAGAATTATTTTAGTCTTTTCCCATGGTGTCACTGTTAGGCTCTCAGAGGCTTTCAATGTTTTTAATTTATACATCTACTCATTTAACATTTAGAACACACACACACAAAAAATGTCAATGTAATCCCTACTTGATGCCACAAAGATATTTAAATACATACATACCTTCATACACATACTATAACATACCTGAAGGATGATTCAGTTTTTGACCTTTCCTGGGATAGCACAACTCAAAAAATAATACTCTTGCTCAAGATCCAATTGTCTAATGTCCTCCTGATTTCTGCATAATTCCATGAATGATTCTGTTATAAAGCAATTTCTGTTCATGGAAATGTGATTCAAGTAAACAGAAATCCAGTTATGCTTCACTAATAACAACTGAAATCTAAGCCAAAAAAATTAACCTTTGACCTTACTTTTCTGCATTGAAAATCTTTTCTACAAATATGATTAGTAAAGTTAATTTCATAATTTCACAGTAGTTTAAACCTAATATAGTCACTGTGGATGAACAAAACCAATTTAAAAACAAGTGTTTGTAAACACAGCACATTTAGCTTTAATAACTGTTATTTGGAGGAAGACTCCTTCATGTATTTTGAAACCCCCCAAACTAGCGGATCTATTTTACTTCTTGTGGATCATATAATCTGTAAGCCTCTGTTGACATAGATAGAGTTCAGGGAAGGCTGTCCCAAATATGCCACTTTGGCATATTGATTATTTTAAATTAAAGTTTCCTAAGAAACAGCCAGTGCAAAAAGGACACCATGACTCTCTTCTGTACCCCTGAATGCAGAAAATAAATCTCTCGTGTGAAGGATACATTCTCTGTATCAGGAAACATCCTTATCAGCAGAGATAGGAAATTCAGGGCCAAGAATACTATATAAACAAATCTTGTTACTTCATTAATTTACTACCCTAAGCCCAAACTTCTTTGTCTTGTCAATTCTTCACAAATTTATTTCTTTGCCTAAAAGATATAAAAGCTGACTGCTTTATTCACTTCTTTGAGTCTCACATTTTTATGAGTTCCTGTACGTACAATATTTAGTTTTTTCTCCTGTTAATCTGTCTTATGTCAATTTAAGTATTAGACCAGCCAAACAATCAAGAAGGGAAGAAGGGAAACGTTTTCTTCCCCCTATACACCTTTAAGCCTGTTTTCCTGCAGTGGATTTTAAATTAGTGTTCCAAGAGGATCTGCAGCATTGAGCTACTCAAAAGAAAATACAGTTTGACCTCCTTAAGATTTAAAAAATCCTACAAAATATATTTTTTAAATATGATCTCACAGCTACCTTAAAATATAGGTTTGTGTCATGAACTCAATGACCTTACAAAACTGATAACCTCCTAACAGTAAAGTGGCAAAAAAATTGTTTTTTCACCTATCTGGCATTAGGAGTTTATGTAGATAAAAAAAAAGATTATACCTATTATAGCACTTTAGAAATACATATCCTTTGTACCTCTCAGACATTATTAGATTAAGAAATCTTAATATAATCTTCTTATAAAGTAGCATAGATCACATTATTCTCTGTTCAAAAGGTCTGCAGAGGTTCCTATAATACTCCAGACTCGCTCCAGATCCTTCGAACTGGCATTTGCCCTGCACAAAATGGTTACAACCTACTTTTACAGACCTATGTGTGCTATTACTATGCAGATGCTGAACTGCATCCCTCATCGGATTGCAAGTACATGTCTCATGACTTGGCATCTCAGAATCTTTTTTTTTCATTATTCTACCTTCATCCTGAATGTATCTTCCATCTCTACCCACAGGAACTACCTGATTCCCAATTCCACCCTCAGCATTTAGTAAAAGGGCAGCCAAATAGTACGAGTTCAGGAAATAGTTACTGAATAAAACTTATATTGCAAACAGTAGCCAGTCTTATACCTATCTCTCGATTTTATCTGTTGCCTACTTTCCAAAAAATAAAAAAAAATGCTTCAATCAAAATTATATTCCCAAGGTTATAAATCATGAAAAGAAGAAAAGTAAAATAAACTCAGGTCTTTTCACCATCAGGCTCCCTTTTAAAATATTCTCCAGTTGATTACATATATATATATCATCTATATATCTATATCAATATATATCCAAGTTATATGCCTTAATTACAATATCTTTTCTAATTCTTCAATTTCTGTAAAGTCTGAGGTCTTTTACTGTAACAACCCTCAAAGCCAATGTACAAGCCACAGAAACATAATCAATTTCCTTCCTTTGTACCTTGCTTTGGAAAATCTATGCAGCTGAAAAAATCTAGTAAGAGTGAGAGTTAATCACACATTTGTGAGGGAACAACAGCCTTCTTCCTTTGTGTAAGGTCACCCTCACCGAGCATTTAGCTAGCGAGTCCCAAATGGAGTGACTAGAGAAAGAGGGGATGGAAATGAAAACCCAAAACTTGTTGATATTGAGTTTCCCATAGTATAAATCCTAATGTAAAATGTAAAATAAAAATAATTCTGTTTTCTAGCTTTTTTTTGTTCCTGCAGTACAGATATATGATTATGCTTCTGGCAATTTAATGCACTTGAATGAGACTTTGCTTCATGACTGAATGAACTTAAAAAAAAATGCAAAGTATGGGATGCATATTTTCTCCTGGTGCAGATTGTGACAGAGGCAAAGTGGTTCTGGACCTGGGTGCTGTGGACGCAGCTTTCTGCGCTGGCAGATTCTTGATTATAGAAGAAGCAGTCATTCCCTTGGGTGAGCAACATTCTGTATTGTGGATCTTTGTGTCATTCCAAAAAGCTCAGCTCTGAGGCCATTTCTTCAGGCATGCCTGCAATTCTCTATATATCTTAAATCCATTTCTGCTCAAACTAGACTAGATGTTCTTCACTGCAACTAAGGAATTTGATCAATGTCATAATTGATTGCATGCAAAAACTTCTCAAATAACATATTCTGGAACTGCATAACTGATACATAGGTTTCCCTTTATATCTGAAAGTTAAAGCGTTCCTACGACACCTTCTGTAAGCCTAAGTGGTTAAAGCAGAAAGTAATTACGGTTAATTTACACAGGAAAATTTTTGAGTAATTTCTCCTAGGCTTTTCCAGTAGCGTAAGAATGTCCTGCTAAGGGAAACACAAAATAAACTGAGATACAGCACAGATGCTCACGGGCACAGTTGAAGCTATGACAGCTTAACGCTGAGATGCAGAGTGTGGTTCTCAGGAAAGGACCCTGGTGTGCCACTCTGCTTGGGGTGCACACTGTCTCTACCATGGCCTGCTGCAAAAACAAAACAAAACAGAACAAAATAAAACAAAACAACACCAAACGCTATTTTTGCTTTTTTTTTTTTTTTTTGCTGCCTTTTTCGCAAAAGCAAAAATCCCCTTTGGATTCTTTTGGTTAACAAAAGCAGGTGTTACTGTATGTCTTTTATTTATTTTAATTTTTTTTACTGTTTATTTATTTTTGAGAGAGCAAGAGACAGAGTGTGAGCAGGGGAGGGGCAGAGAGAGAGGGAGACACAGAATCCAAAGCAGGCTTCAGGCTCCGAGCTGTCAGCACAGAGCCCAACGCGGGGCTTGAACTCACGAACCTTGAGATCATGACCTGAGCTGAAGTCGGACACTTACCGACTGAGCCACCCAGGCGCCCCTGTAGGTCTTTTATAAAAAGTGGCATAATGAGAACTTTTGAAAAGTAGGGACCTCTATGGGGTTTAGATGATGTCATTTGTCTCTGACTTCTTTAAAATAAACTTATTTTACTTGGCATTCTGTGGATTCAATAAGATGTGTTTGGGTTGAAATTTATTTTGGGGGCTCCTGGGTGGCTCAGTCAGTTAAGCGTCTGACTTTGGCTCAGGTCATGATCTCATGGTTCCTGGGTTCAGCCCTGCCTGGGGCTCTGTGCTATCACCCAGAGCCAGGAGCCTGCCTCAGATTCTGTGTCTTCCTCTTTCTGCCCCTCACCTGCTCGTGTCTGTCTCTCCTCTCTCAAATATAAACATTATTTTTTTTTAATTTATCTGTATTTATCCTAGAATTATTTTTTCTGTAAATTTAGGTTTTTCATTTTTTTAGAAAATGTTTACCAATTGTTATCTAAGCTCGTTTTTTTTTTCTTTCCCAATCTTCTAGTTAAAAATGTTAGACCTTCACATCCAATCTTAAATACCTCCTAATTATTATTCTATATTTTTCACCTTGTTGCCTCATTTGGAGTTTCCAGGTAGCTTTTTCAGTTTAAAATTTATTTTCCCTTTCATTAATTCACTTTGGGCTATGTTTAGTTTGAAGATTAACCTATTATTATGTCTTCAATAATTATAATTTTTACTGTATACATAGATATTTGTATTGTAAGCATATAGAGATTTGTATTATATACATATAGAGATAAATGTGTTTGTGTGTGTATATATTCATTTGTAATAGGCTTTTGTTGATTAGTCATATGTGAGATTGGGTCTACTTAATTGTTTAATCATTTTATACATATATATTCTATATTATGTAGCAGGTAGTTCTGGGATCTACAATCCTAGAGGTTCATATCTATTATTTGTTTTTTTCTATTGACTCTTAGAAATATTTACCTGTTTTTTTTCATATGTTGAATGATCTTTGCTTCTAGAGTCTATTCTTGACCTTGACTAGGTGAGTCTAGTAGACTTAATATGGAGTTTGGACATGCATTTTTCCATAGAGGATTATTTCTGCTTCTTATGTTTAGTATCAGGTGCCACCTGCCATGGGACCACTTCAGAATCTCCATGAAGGTACAAGTTCAGCACAGACTTGAGGCTGCCTCTCACCACACTGACCTGGCTGAATGATCTATTTCCTTGCAGTGGCTATCAGTATGTGTCCTCATGCAACCTCTCCTCTTGAAAACTGGTTCCTTCTCCTCTGCCCAGACCCAAGCTTTTTCTCTCTTTGATCTCATTTCACTCTGTGTGTGTGTGTGTGTGTGTGTGTGTGTGTGAGAGAGAGAGAGAGAGAGAGACAGAGAGAGAGAGACAGAGAGAGAGAGAGAGACAGAGAGAGAGAGAGAGAGAGACCAGGAGACAGAGCGGCAGAGAGACAGAGAGACCAAGTGGGAAAGTGAGAGGGAGATAAAAAGGAAGGCAGGATAATGACCACAAAAGGGTAGCTCCACTAATAATTTGTCTGATGTAACTTTATCTCAGAGTCTTCTTTTTTCAGGGTCTAGTTTTCTACAGAACCATCCATTGGAATGCTTAGTTGTCCATAGTGCTGAAAGAAATTTGTTGTTCTACTTTATCCATATATTTTTAGTCTCTTAGTAATTTCAGCCAATTTATGTCATGGACATAAGTAATTTGCTGATAAATTTCAATCTTATACCTATATTCTCAATCATTCCCTTTAATTCCAGGGTCATATGTTCAACAGTCTACCAACATTTCTACACGAAGAAATATAAAATATTAATGTATATATACATATAAATACAAAGATAACACTAAAAGAGAGGCCTTGATCTTCTACCTTGGCCTTCTGAAAAAGTCTGTTAATCCAACTATATTCTCCATTAGTAAACACAACCTCCTCCTCCTCTGCTCAGCCCAAATGCATCATTGATTGTTTCTCTTCTGTTACACTCCACATTCAATTAATCAGCGAATCTTGTTTATTCTAACTCAAATCTCTTCTCAGAACTTAGCTAAAAACATCATCCGTCTTCTGGCTTATTAGTTTGCTCTTTGGTCTCTTTGTTTCATCTTTCCCCTCTTTTTAATCTATTCCACAGCTTCCCTTTTTCTACACAGTAAAACCAGTAATAGAAATAATCTCCATGATCTCCAGTGGCTTGCCAACCTCAGGTGCAACCCTCATCCACCTGCTTCACATCACTGGAGCTTACTGGTATGTCTGTAAGCTTTAAGATACTCTGACATGCTCTGCTCACTCAGTGTACTCTCCCTTGAGCAGTCATCTCACAGATAGCTGCATAGCTAGTTCTTTCATTTTCTTCATGTTGTGGCTCAAACATTGTGGTCTCATTGAAGCCTTAACTAGTTACTTTATTTTAATAAATACTCCAAGAGCATTTCCTAGACACCATATTGCCAGTGCATATAATATTTATGTGAGATATGCATCTCTCTTAACAAATCCTTTTGCTCAAATTAGAAAATTCTGAACTCTGTTATCTCTTACTGGGGTACTGTCAATTATTTAGGAGTCTCTTACATGGCCAACCAAGTCAGAGAAATAGATGATTGAGATCAACATTGTGATAGTTGTAACTTTCATTCAGCACATACTAGGTTTAACTATGAAGGAGTATTGTCACACCAAAGATATCATTAATTTTTTCAAGAAAAAGCAAAAGAAAATTTTCGAATTATTCTAAAATGAACATTTCAATTACACCTTTAAAGATGACAACACTATTATTATAAATATATTGTGCCTTAAAATAATCACTCAAGGGGTGCCTGGGTGGCTCAGTCAGTTAAGGATCTGGCTTTTGAATTTTGAATCCCAGGGTCATGGGATCGAGTTCCACTTCAGGCTCCACACTGAGCATCGAGCCTGCTTAAGATTGTCTCTCTCTTGGGATGCCTGGGTGGCTCAGTCGGTTAAGCATCTAACTTCAGCCCAGGTCATGATCTCACAGTTCGTGAGTTCAAGCCCTGCGTCAAGCTCTGTGCTGACAGCTCGGAGCCTATAGCTGCCACAGATTCTGTGTCTCCCTCTTTCTCTGCCCTTTCCCAGCTCATTCCCTCACTCTGTCTCTCCCCAAAATGAATAAACTTTAAAAAAAAGGTTGTCTCTCTCCCTTTGCTCCCCCCTACCCCCCACTCAGGCTCGCTTGCTCTCTTTTCTCTCTCTTTCTGCTTGTCTGTCTCTAAAATAAAAATAAATAAATAAATAAATAAATAAATAAATAAATAAATAAAATAAAGATAATCACTTAAGAGAAACACTTACTTGGATTTTAAAATTCTGATGCACTTAAAATCTTCTACATTTACTATTTTTAGTTATATGCCATTAACTTATTTCAAGCAAGAAGCAAAAAAATAGGTCTCATCAAGAATATCCTTAAATTTTACACTTAAGAATCATGTAAGTAATGACTTTTTGCAGCAGTATGTTAGTAAACCAAAATTGTGACAAAGAATATTTGTATTCAAAGATTTATACAAATGACTATGGTATTATAAAATCTATACTAGTTCATGAGAAAGTCATAGCTCCTTACTGTTAGCAGATGCAATTTTCATTTAAACTAAAAAAGGGCACAGATTCTAGATGCTCTATGCCCCAAAGGAGCATAATTATTGTCCAGTGTGTATAGCTAATGTGCTGACACCTGAAGTCACAAATACTGGCTGGGCATGTTGTGCCAATTCATTTTTCTTTGGATGCCAAGATTGGTTCCAAGTCTAGGGATAGAATAATTGATTTAAAAATCAAAGAAGCAGTCTTTTAATTGACTCTCAAAGGGAACTATGGGTCTTGGAAAACATATGAAAATTTGGCCAGCTGATGTCTATTCATGCTTACTAATAGTACAGGGAAGTTCATTGTATTTTTCGTCTCTTTGTATGCTTTTAAATATTCATAATATAAAACTAAAATTAAGAAATTACATACAACAGTAGTAAAAGAAGTAAAGAAGAAAGCTTAGTATCAACATCTTCATGTTTTTACAATTGACTGCTTGACCACTCAGTATGCTCTTGAAAACATAACTGCAAAGCATATTACTAATCAGAACATGCATTCTCACACTCAAAGTCAAGGCTGTTGTTGCATCTCCAAAAAACACACACACACACACAACATACACACACACGCGCGCACACACACACACACACACACACACACACATACACAAAAACATGGTATTCTGATATTTATTTTCTTAGAAAATTTAAAATATTGACTATAATAATATAGCTACAAAACCCATCAGTAGAAGTAGAAAAAGAATAATACCTATGTGAAATCTGTTACTTTACATATGAGCCAGATTTCTACATCCTTACATCAAAACCTTGCACAAAGTTTGCTGTTTAAAGGGAAGACCATTAACACTTTGGAGATTCTAGGCAGCCATTTAAGATATGTACTAATGGAGGGGTTTTTGTTTGTTTGTTTGTTTGTTTGTTTGTTTTTTGCATCTCACATCCATGAAATACAGCCAGATCAACACCAAACCATCCTGCACACCTAGAAACCTGATTTGAGTATTAACACAACAATCTGCACAACTTGAACTACAGAACTCAGCATGTCTGTGGTGTGGAGACATGAACTAGGGGAGAGAGAAGTTGTGGAGGGCAGGGATGTGTTTTGCCTGCAGAGAGAGGATGGAGATGGGGGGGTGGAGTACAGGAAAGCACCATTCAAAAGCAGCTGGATAGAAAATGGAAAAGTGGAAACAGTCTCAGGGTCTGAACAAAAAAGGGAGAAAGTAGAGGGCTTAAATTACACTAAGACTCTATAAACAAGGAGAGTTCAGAGTCTGAAATTCTGCAACTCATTACCTGGCAGAGCTCTGGTGAGAAGGACGAATCCCCTGGGAGCACAGAGTGAGGTGCATGGGCCCTCAGGCCACACGCAGAAAGCTGGCTCCCCTGCTGGGAGGACATTTTTTTAGAGGCTGTGTGGCCACTTCACAGGCAAAGTTCCCAGCAGACCCCAGAGAACAAACACATTCATTGGTGCTGGAATAAGGATGTCAAAGGTGAAACTGGTGCCATATATGTGTTGTGATTTTCTATAATCCCTGAAACTGCTGCTACACAATTGCTGGTTAGGGAGAATAGAGTTCTGATACTAGAGACTGGGTAGCTGGGTGATGCCATTTTCACCCCTCCCGCACATGCATATACATACCTACAAGCAGCACAACAATCTACCCCAGTGAACTAAGCAGCACCTTCTAGTGGAGCACCTAGCCATTACACTAAGCCCCGCCCACTGGGTAACCACGTTTTTCAGGAACACCATAAGTCTCTCTGCATGTTTAGTTTTCAGACTATAAAGTGCTTCACAGTTTGACTTCTAGGGGAAAACAATACAATTACAATCATATTTCAGTCTGTTCTCTGGTCCATCTATTCACTTTTTTTTTCTTTTTTTTTCATTTCTTTTCTCTTTCTTGAATACAGAAAGAGAAAAAATTTATTTTTATTTTCAATTTTTATTAAAAATATTTTCCCTTATTTTGTTCTACTATATTTTTTTATTTTTTGGAAAATTTTCAAATTCTATTTTACTTCCAACATTTCATTTTATTCTATTTCATTTTATTAATTTTTTCAAATTTTCAAACGTTTTTGTTTTTGTTTTTCCCTTTTTTCTCTAATCTTTCAAACTCTTTTCATCAACCAGACCAAAACACACCTGGGAAATAACATCATTTATTTGATTGTGTGTGTGTGTGTGTGTGTGTGTGTGTGTGTGTCTGCGTCTGTTGTTTTTTTAATTTTTTAATTTTAAATTTATTTTTACCTTATTAATTCCTTTTCTTCTGTCAAAATGATGAAACAAAGGAATTCACCCCAAAAGAAAGAGCAGGAAGAAATGATAGCCAGGGACTTATTCAACACAGATATAATCAAGATGTTTGAACCAGAATTTAGAATCACGATAATAAGAATACTAGCTGGGGTTGAAAATAGATTAGAATCCCATTCTGTGGAGATAAAAGAAGTTAAAACTAGTAAGGATGAAATAAAAAATGCTATAACTGAGCTGCAATCTTGAATGGATGCCATGGCAGCAAAGATGGATGAGGCAGAGCAGTGAATTAGTGATATAGAAGACAAACTTATGGAGAATAATGAAGCAGAAAAAAAGAGGGAGACTAAGGCAAAAGACCACAATTAAAGGATTAGATAAATTAGTGACTCACTAAAAAGGAACAACATCAGAATCATAGGGGTCCCAGAAGTTGAAGAGACAGAAAAAGGGGTAGAAGGGTTGTGTGAGCAAATCATAGCGGAAAATTTTCCTAACCAGGGAAAGACAAAGAATCAAAATCCAAAAAGTACAGAGGACTCCAATTAGAGTCAACAAAAACCAGCCATCAACAAGGCATATGATAGTCAAATTCACAAAATATTCGGGCCAGGAAAGAATCATGAAAGCAGCAAGGGAAAAAAAGTCCTTAACCCACAAGGAAAGACAGATCAGGTTTGCAAAAGACCAATCCACGAAACTTAGCAGGTCAGAAAGGAGTGGCAGGGTATATCCAATGTGCTGAATTGGAAAAATATGCAGCCAAGAATTCGTTTACTAGCAAAGCTATCATGCAAAATAGAAGGAGAGATAAAAAGTTTCCCAGACAAACAAAAATTAAAGGATTTCGTGACCATTAAACCAGCCTTGCAAGAAATTATAAGGGGGACTCTCTGAGGGGAGAAAAGAGGGAGAAAAAGCAAAAGCAATAAAGATTAGAAAGGGCCAAAGAACACAAGAGAAACTCCAACTCTACAGGCAACATAATGGCAATAAATTCGTATTTTTCACTACTTATTCTAAACGTCAATGGACTAAATGCTCCAATCAAAAGACATAGGGTAACAGAAAGGACAAGAAAACAATATCCATCTACATGCTGTTTACAAGAGACCCACTTTAGATCTAAAGACACCTTGAGACCGAAAATAAGGGGATGGAGAACCATCTATCATGCTAATGGTCAACAAAAGAAAGCCGGAGTAGCCATACTTATATCAGAAAATCTAGACTTTAAAATAAAGACTGTAACAAGAGATGAAGAAGGGCATTATATCACAATTAAGGGGTTTATCCACCAAGAAAACCTTTACGCGCCAAATTGTAAACATTGTAAACATTTTTGTAAACAAAAATTGTAAACATTTACGTGCCAAATGTGAGAGCACCCAAATATATAAATCAATTCATCAAAAACATACAGAAACTCATTGATGATAATACCATAATAGTAGGAGACTTCAACACCCCACTTACAACAATGGACAAATCATGTAATCAGAAAGTCAACAAGGAAACAATGGCTTTGAATGACACAGTGGATCAGATGGACTTAACATATATCCAGAACACTTCATCCTAAAGCAGTGAATACACATTCTTCTCCAGTGCACATGGAACATCCTCCAAAACAGATCACATACGGGGACACAAATCAGCCCTCAACAAGTACAAAAAGTTCAAGATCATACCATACATGTTCTCAGACCACAATTCTATGAAACTCGAAATCAACTACAAGAAAAAATTTGGAAAGGTAACAAATATTTGGAGACTAAAGAACTTCCTACTAAAAAATGAATGTACTAACCAAGAAGTTAAAGAGGAAATTGATAAGTATATGGAAGTCAATGAAAATGATAACACCACAACCCCAAACCTCTGGAACACAGCAAAGGTGGTCATAAGAGGGAACTATACAGCAATCCAGGCATTCCTAAAGGGGGAGAGTTCTCAGATACACAACCTAACTTTCCACCTTAAAGAGCTGAAAAAAAATCAGAAAATAACACCTAAAACAAGCAGAAGACAGGAAATAGTAAAGATTAGAGCAGAAATCAATGCTACCGAAACTAAAAAAAAATAGTAGAACAGATCAATGAAACCAGAAGCTGTTTCTTTGAAAGAATTAACAAAATTGATAAACCAATAGCCAGTTTGATCACAAAGAAAAAGGAAAGAACTCAAATAAATAAAATCAAGAATGAAAGAGGAGAAATCACAACTAACACAGCAGAAATAAAAACAATAATAGAATATTATGAGCAATTATACACCAATAAAATGGGCAATCAGGAAGAAATGGACAAATTCCTAGAAACATATACACTACCAAAACTGAAACAGGAAGAAATAAAAAATTTGAACAGATCCATAACTAGTAAAGAAATCAAATTAGTAATTAAAAATCTCCCGAAAAACAAGAGTCCATGGCCAGATGGCTTTCCAGGGGAATTCTACCAAATATTTAAAGAAGAGTTAACACTCATTCCGTTCAAGCTGTTCCAAAAAAAAAAAAAAAATGGAAATATAAGGGAAACTTCCTAACTCTTTGTATGAAGCCAGCATTACCTTGATTACAAAACCTGACAGAGACCCCACTAAAAAGGAGAACTATATACCAATTTCCCTGATGAACATGGACACAACAATCTTCAATAAGATAATAGCCAACCGGATCCAACAATACATTAAAAAAAATTTTCGCGACAACCAGGTAGGATTCATACCTGGGATGCAGGGATGATTCAATATCCGCAAAACAATCAATGTGATACATAACATTATTAAAAGAATGGACAAGAACCACATGATCCTCTCAATAGATGCAGAGAAAGCATTTGACAAAATACAGCATCCTTTCCTGATAAAAACCCTTAAGAAAGTAGAGATGAAAGGATCATACCTCAGATAATAAAAGCCATATATGAAAGACCTGCCACTAATATCATGCTCAATGGGGAATAGCTGAGAGCTTTCCCCCTAATGTCAGGAACAAGACAGATATGTCCACTCTCGCCACTGTTATTCAACATAGTGTTGGAAGTCTTAGCTTCAGCAATCAGACAACACAAAGAGATAAAAGGCATCTAAATTGGCCAAGAGGAGGTCAAACTTTCACTTTTCTCAGGTGACATGATACTCTATATGGAAACCCCAAAAGATTCCATGAAGTAACTGCTAGAAATGATCCATGAATTCAGCAAAGTCACAGGATATAAAATCAATGCACAGAAATCAGTTGCATCCTATACACCAACAATGAAGCAGCAGAAAGAAAAATCAAGGAATCAATCTCATTTACAATTGCACCAAAACTCATAAAATACCTAGGAATAAATCTAACCAAAGAGGTGAAAAATCTACAAACTGAAAACCTGAGAAAGCTTATGAAAGAAATTGAAGAAGACACACACACACACACAAATGGAAAACTATTCCCTACTCTTGGATGGGAAGAACAAATATTTTTAAAATGTCAATACTACCCAAAGTAATCAACATATTCAATGCAATACGTATCAAAATAACACCAGAATTCTTCACAGAGCTAGAACAAACAATCCTAAAATTTTTATGGAACCAGAAAAGACCCTGAATAGCCAAAGCAATCTTGAAAAAGAAAACCAAAGCAGGAGGCATCACAATTCCAGACTTCAAGCTGCACTACAAAGCTGTAATCATGAAGACAGTATGGTACTAGCACAAGAAGAGACACTCAGATCAATGGAACAGAATAGAGAACCCAGAAATGGACCCACAAATGTATGGCCAACTAATCTTTGACAAAGCAGGAAAGACTATCCAGTGGAATAAAGACAATCTCTTCAGCAAGTGGTGCTGGGAAAACTGGACAGCAGACATGCAGAAAAATGAAACTGGACCACTTTCTTACACTATACACAAAAATAAACTCAAAATGGATGAAAGACCTAAATGTAAGACAGGAAGCTATCAAAATCCTCGAGGAGAAAGCAGGCAAAAACTTCTTTGACCTTGGCCGCAGCAACTTCCTACTCATCATGTCTCTGGAGGCAAGGAAAACAAAAGCAAAAATGAAATTTTGGGACCTCATCAAAATAAAAACCTTCTGCACAGCGAAGGAAACAATCAGTTAAATGAAAAGGCAACTGACAGAATGGGAGAAGATATTTGCAAATGACATATCAGATAAAGGGTTAGTATCCAAAATCTATAAAGAACTTATCAAACTCAACACCCAAAAAAACAAATAGTCCTGTGAAGAAATGGGAAAAAGACATGAATAGACACTTTTCCAAAGAAGACATCCAGATGGCACATGAAAACTGACACATGAAAAAATGCTCAACATCACTCATCATGTGGGAAATAAAAATCAAAACCACAATGAGTTATCATCTCACACTTGTCAGAATGGCTAACATTAACAACTCAGGCAACAACAGATGTTGGCAAGGATGCGGAGAAAGAGGATGTCTTTTGCACTGCTGATGGGAATGCAAACTGGTGCAGCCACTCTGGAAAACAGTATGGAGGTTCCTCAAGAAATTAAAAATAGAACTACCCTACCACCCAGCAATTGCACTCCTAGGTATTTATCCAAGGGATAGAGGTATGCTGTTTTGAAGGGACACATGCACCCCCATGTTTATAGCAGCACTATCAACAATAGCCAAAGTATGGATAGATCCCACATGTCCGTCAATGGATGAATGGATAAAGAAGATGTGGTATATATATACAATGGAGTATTACTCGGCAATCACAATCACAAAGAATGAAATCTTGCCATTTGCAACTATGTGGATGGAAATAGAGGGTCTTATGCTAAGTGAAATTAGTCAGTCATTGAAAGACAAATATCATATGACTTCACTCATATGAGGAATTTAAGATACAAAACAGATGAACATAAGGAGAGGGAAACAAAAATAATATAAAAACAGGGAGTGAGACAAAACAGAAGAGACTCATGAATATGGAGGACAAACTGAGGATTATTGGAGGGGTTGTGGGAGGGGGAACGGCTAAATGGGTAAGGGGCATTAAGGAATCTACTCCTGAAATCATTGTTGTACTATATACTAACTTGAATGTAAATGTAAAAAGTAAATTAAATTAAAAAAATAATAAAATTATATGGAAAATCTCAAAAAAAAGATACACACTAATAGAGATGCATGGGCATGAATGAGATAAACTTTCTTATTGAGAAGCATTTTAATAGCAATTATATTGCATGATTACACATGGAAACTGGGCTATATTTCTATGGGTCATTACTATACTATACTAGAATGTAAGGTTGTCAGACTTCCAAAGCAGAACTTCCTGATTTATCTATTTAGTTACACCCACTAGAAATCTAACTCATTTGCCCAAAAGAAAAAGACTGGCTGAAATCTAAGACTAGAAGGCTTAGTTTTTACTAGAAAAAATGTCATGATCTGAAACTCTTCAACAAATATTGTGCCCCATCTTCATTGGCTTACACAGTGACAGCAAGTTGTCAAATCTAGCCCAATGTCATAATAGATAACACCCTCCCAACTAGATTCTGTAGATAATTATTATTAAATAACTACCTGAATTATAGGAAAAAAGGTATAAATCATGAATAAGTATGGAAATATAAAATGCTAATAATAATTAAACATAATTATTCTTTATATCCTTTGCAACAATTATAAAAAGCCATTATTTATTAAGGTGAGCAAAACATATTATCCTTATGGAGAACATTGGAATAGCATGTGTGGCTATCAAAATTAGTAGGAGTTTAGGAAGAATCAGCTTCCTGCATTCAGTGAACATCTATTGTGTGCTAGGGCACATCACAAATATCCTTTCTTAAAATCTTCCTAACAAATTTTAGAAATAGTTGATACCGTGCCATTCTACAAATTAAATATATGAGACTCTGGTCAAATACATTTTCAACACAGCACTATTGCTTGTTTTGCTTAATTTAGGTGGTTTTCATCTTAAGAAAAGTATAAACTTTTAGCTCTGTTATTAGCATATTACGATAACTCCATTATATTTTCAAAAGAAAATGGGGAACTACTATGACATAATTTGAATAAACACTATCATCCAATAACAGCAGAGGATTTATTATTTTACTTACTAAATAAATCATTAATAATTTCTCATTCCACATTGCAGTTATTTCTAAAATTAGATTATTGATTTATTTAAAGATAAAAATTTCCAGTGTAGCATACTATAGACTTTGGAATATATTTCTCTTTGATCTAATTTTTTCTCATTATGTTTGACTGTTATTATAAACAGAAATTTTACTTTGAGTGTTGAGCTAATGAAATTAGAAAAATAAAATGAAAATGTATTCTGAATATTAAGCCCTTTAATGTTTCACTACAGTTTAGAAACTCCCATTGTTTATTCAGTGGAAATGTGCTTTAAAACTTATAGGACACTAGACTCCCTTTGGATTGTTTGTTTTCCAATAATTAAATGTTAGTATTTTGGCTCTGCTACAGTTACATATGTCCATTCGCCTTTAAAATGGAAGTATTTCTTCATATAAGTTGCCAAAGAATGAAAACCATGTATAAGGATTAAAATATTGTATGAAAATCACTGTATAAAAATTAACTACCTTGACATTGAATTCTATCTTTCCATGAGAACTCCTACCCAACAGTTTTGCTACCTTAGCTCTCTGAGCAGACTTTTATTTTAATATTGACCTCATTCCATTTAAAGCACCTGTTTACTAGAATAAAAGCTCCTTCAGAACAAAGGCTTTCTTACATATCTTTGTGTCACTGACATTTAGTTAAATACCTTCTAGTCACATTGTGGACACCTGAAAAATATGTAAAAGAAAAGAAAAGAAAAGAAAGAAAGAAAGAAAGAAAGAAAGAAAGAAAGAAAGAAAAGAAAAAAAGAGAAAGAAAGAAAGAAAGAAAGAAAGAAAGAAGGAAGAAAAGGAAAAAAAAGAAATAGAAAGAAAGAAAGAAAGAAAGAAAGAAAGAAAGAAAGAAAGAAAGAAAGAAAGAAAGAAAGAAAGAAAGAAAGAAAGAAAAAGAAAGAAAGAAGAGAGAGAAAGGAAGGAAGAAGGGGGAAGGGAGGAAGGAAGGAAAGAAAGGAGGAAGGAAGGAAGGAAAGGAGGAAGGAAAGAAGGAAGGAAGGAAGGAAGGAAGGAAGGAAAGAAGGGAATCTTGAATACTGTGAATTAGCATACTGTATAAAAACTATGACCTGGAGAAGTACAGTCATTTATACTAAGCATAAGGGCACACTGAAGCAGAACTATTAGACGAAAGATATGGATTAACTGTGACTTTGGTTTCACTACTACTTTCCTTTTGCAACTTTCTTATTGTGCCCTAGAGCAGCCTTCAATCTACTTGTAAAGTAACACCAGGCAAGACAACGTTCAGGAATTTTATCCTTCATCACTTACTTCTTATTAAAACTAATGTTCTGAGATCCATCCATCTGGCTGCTTACTGTGAAGGAGACTCCATTCTTTTTTGTCCTATCTTATTGTGTAATATTCTGCCCTGCACTAATCCTGAATTTATGGGTATTAACAAAAATTCTACCTACTCCACTACTAAGTTACACAGGAGGATACTGAGGGTTTAAGAATATCCTGAAGTGTTGTGATAGAACACCTTCACAGAGTTGCTGAATATTTGATATGCAATGACTCAAAATCCAGGCAGGGCCAGGTCTTGTTCATGCAATTTGTTAAACTGTCAGGAAAGTCCTCCATGAAAAGATATATTAACTAAAATATTATGAAAATAGTATGTTAAAATAATGTATTCTTTTTAGTATCGGCTTGCATTAAGTTTTATTCAAAATTGAATCTCTTATCTCTTTACTTATTATATCTAAGTAAAGATAACCTTACTACTATATTAATAAATATCCAATTGATGACTTACTATCTCTTCACTTTCTTAAGGGTTTCACTAAGTTAGCAACTTGCTATAATTTTAGTAATATTCTATTATTAAACTTCTAAAATGAATTCTTCATACTTTATGTTTCTTCCATATACAGAGAAACAAATTAGAAAGTTTGTTAAAAAAAGTGGCATCCCAGCATGAAGATACAGTTCAAATCAATAAGCCCAGCAACACTTTTACGTTTTGAAATTGAGTTTTTTGCAGAGTAGTTTTTCATCAATTTTGTGCATCAAAATCAAGTTCCTTGAAAATTTCTGCAGTTTTCAAACTTCGCTAAAAGAAGTTTCATCATTTTGGGAACTGAATCATTTATTGATCATATTTGGAAAAAGAGTCAAACCACAAACAGAAGCCAAGAAAATTATCCATTGTGGAGATTAACTGGAGGTTGAAAATGTACTTAAATTTACAAGCAAAACAACTTATATCACTTTTAAAAAGTCACACACTTCAAATATGCTTATATTGTAATATTCTCTAACTACATTTGAACAAAATTCTTACATTTAAGCTTATATTATGTGCAAGGCACTGCAATAACTGCTTTATTTCTTGGCAAGGTATTGTGTGTGCACGTGTGTGTGTGTGCATGTGCATGCACATGTGTGATGTTTATCATCAAAAGCCAATCCAACTTCCTAGGAAAATACATGGCATATGATTTAGCAATTCTTGGCTGAGGGAAATATAGAGATACTTTTAGCATATTAAGTATGGGAGATGTGATAAGAAGTGATGATAATAATGAATTTTAAGGAAATTCCTTTATCCTACCATGAGAGCCAGGAGAAACATGGGCAAGTGGACAAATGGTAGTGACCAAAACACTAGGAGAACAAATAACGAGGATTCATATGGAGGTTATAGACAAAAGATAGAATCCAAGAAGCCCACCATGATGGACCTACATCCACTGAGAAGCCAGAGATGGGAGTAAGAGGTCAAAAACAATAAAGGATCTCCTAATGTTAATGGATAATCCCCACATTGACCCTCTTGTTGACTCATTATAATTTGGGAAATACAATTTAAACTTAATGTGAAGTAAAACTGCATACATTCTTTATTTCTCCACATGTGTGCTTGATTGATAAAGTTGTTAAATAATGGACAATACCACCCTCATTCCTGAGATTATGAGCATATGAGCAATGCAAAAACCAACTCCTCTACCAGTCACAACCTAAGGAACTGTTTCTCATTATACAGATGAGAAAATTGAAGCACAGGCAGGATTTTTTAAAAGCAGTGAATTAGAAGAAAGGAAAGTGAACTCAGTCTCTCTGTTTCAAAGGTAGTGTTTTCAAAAGTGTTTCAGAGTGATACATCATATTCAATTTTTTGTGTATATATCTGTGACTCCTTCACTACACTGAGCTTTATGAGAATTGTAACTATGCCTATATTAGTTTCCTGGGGCTGCTGCAACAATGTAACACAAACTCAGTGGCTTAAAGCAACAGAAAATTATTCTTGAACAATTCTCAAAGACTTTTATACAAAATCAAGGTGTCAGCAGGGCTCTGTTCCTTCTAAAGGCTCTGGGGAAAATACTTCCCTGACTTTGCCAGCACTGGTCATTCTGCATAGCTTCAATTTGTGCCTCTTTCTTAATATTGCCTCCTCCTTAGTCTATCTTTTCCCCTTCTGTTTGTGTCGCATATCCCTCTGTCTTTCTTTTATAAAGTCACTTGTCATTGGATTTAGGCCCTATCTAGTTAATGCAAGATGGTGTTATTTGGAGATCACTAACTTAATTATATCTGTAAAAAAAAAACCCTCTTTCAAAATATGAATACATGCAAAGATACTGGGAATTGGAAGATGTAAATATCTTTCTGGGATGCCACCATTAAACCTACTATATATGGGTAGAGTGGACCAGGAATTTTGTCTAATTCATCTAGATGGTATGAACACAAATGGAAGGAGCTAGCACATAAAAAACTCTCAAATTTTCACTGAAAGTAAAACAGATGAAAATAGATACTTAAAAAAAATTTTGTCAGATTATTGACTTAGTATAACTCAGTATAACTGGAAAATTAAAAATAGATCTACCTTATGACCCAGCAATAGCACTGCTAGGAATTTACCCAAGGGATACAGGAGTACTGATGCATAGGGGCACTTGTACCCCAATGTTTATAGCAGCACTTTCAATAATAGCCAAATTATGGAAAGAGCCTAAATGTCCATCAACTGATGAATGGATAAAGAAATTGTGGTTTATATACACAATGGAATACTACATGGCGATGAGAAAGAATGAAGTATGGCCTTTTGTAGCAACGTGGAACTGGAGAGTGTTATGCTAAGTGAAATAAGCCATACAGAGAAAGACAGATACCATATGTTTTCACTCTTATGTGGATCCTGAGAAACTTAACAGAAGACCATGAGGGAGGGGAAGGGAAAAAAAAAGGTTAGAAAGGGAGGGAGCCAAAACATAAGAGACTGTTAAAAACTGAGAACAAACTGAGGGTTGGTGGGGGGTGGGAGGGAGGAGAGGGTGGGTGATGGGCATTGAGGAGGGCACCTTTTGGGATGAGCACTGGGTGTTGTATGGAAACCAATTTGACAATAAATTTCATATTTAAAATAAATAAAAGAAAAAAGAAAAAAATAAATAAACATACAATGGAATACTATTGGCAATGAGAAAGAATGAAATCCTGTCATTTGAAGCAATGTGGATAGAACTGGAGAGTGTGATGCTAAATGAAATAAGTCAGGAAAAGAAAGACAGATACCATATGTTTTCACTCATACGTGGATCTTGAGAAACTTAACAGAAGACCATGGGGGAGGGGGAGGGGGAGGGAAAAAAAGTTACAAACAGAGAGGGAGGGAAGCAAACCATAAGAGACTCTTGAATACAGAGAACAAACTGAGGGTTAATGGGAGGTGGGGGAGAGGGGAAAGTGGGTGATAGGCATTGAGGAGGGCACCTGTTGGGATGAGCACTGGGTGTTGTATGGAAACCAATCTGACAATAAATTATATTTAAAAAATTTATATATTTAGAAAATATATTTAAAAAATTTTATATTTAAAAAATTTATATTTAAAAATTATATTTAAAAAATATATGGAAATAATTCATGACAGACCAGGTAAAGACATTCAAGTTTAAGCATTAACATTTTAAAAACTTTTTAAGAACTTACAATTTTACTTTCTTTTTTTTACATTTTTTTTAAATTTTATTTATTTATTTATTTATTTATTTAATATGAAATTTATTGTCAAATTGGTTGTTGTGGTTTATATACACAATGGAATACTACTTGGCAATGAGAAAGAATGAAATATAGCCTTTTGTAGCAACATGGATGGAACTGGAGAGTGTGATGCTAAGTGAAATAAGTCAGGAAAAGAAAGACAGATACCATATGTTTTCACTCCTATGTGGATCCTGAGAAACTTAACAGAAGACCATGGGGGAGGGGAAGGGAAAAAAAAAAAGGTTAGAGAGGGAGGGAGCCAAACCATAAGAGACTTAAAAACTGAGAACTGAGGGTTGATGAGGGATGGGAGGGAGGGGAGGGTGGGTGATGGGTATTGAGGAGGGCACCTGTTGGGATGAGCACTGGGTGTTGTAAAGAGCTTCCAATTTTAAAAAGTACATTGTTCACCTCTAATGCTGGCAAAGTGAATATATAGGTTAATTACTTCATTATCAATACAGTAATATTCTCTTCTGATTAGAAGATAAACAGGCAAAAATATTTCTTTTTAAAGGACAGTTTGCCATAGATAAAATATGGGGGTGTTTGGAGTGAAAATATCATATACAGAAATTTGTCAGAAGGGATGATTAGATATAAATGAATTTGTTTATATAACAAGAATACTGCATCCTGCATTGTTTACAATCATTAAAAAATTTTAAAAGCTAAATGCCCATTCAAAAGAAAATAAACTATCGTGCGTATACAATGTGACATGTTACATAATTTGACTTAACAGTGTGGATTATATTTTTAAGAGAATAGTAGTAGATTATGGAATAAATTAGCATATTCATATTTTATTAGGAAATAAATCAGTAAGAATAAACAAAAAGTATTAACAATAATGACTCTGGATTGGTTTCTAAAAGATGTTTTCACTTCTTTCTACCTTGTTTATTGCTTGACAATCTTTATTTTCCATTATAACCAGGAAAACTTTAAAGAAATAATTTTATGAAAAGTAGAAATATCTAATGGCTTAGAAAATTACACATACACACACACACACACACACACACACACACACAATGTATGACCTTGTCAAACTAACCACAAAGTGTTAGCATTAGGTTGCTGTGCCACCTAGGCATTGCCAACTTGTAAAGCCATTCGTTGAAAAGACAAAGATTTATTTGACTCCTTTAGCCAAGTACATTTTGGCTAAAAACAGTGAACATACTTTTTTTTCTTAGGTTAATAGTTCACATATACTTTACACTTTTTTGCAAGAACTTTAAATTATTTGCTAAGTTCACAAACATTCTTCTAAAATGATCTTTTCAGATAAGTCTCACAATAATTAAGGCCAAATGTAGCATATTTTGTTTTGTTTAATTTTACCACATTCTTTCATTTTCCTATAAAAATTTTTCACCTGAATTGATCTCAAGTATTCATGGCCAAGTCCTTTTTTTTTTTCCCTGAAGAGCTCATTTTATTTTATTTTTTATTTTTTTAACGTTTATTTATTTTTGAGACAGAGAGAGACAGAGCGTGAACAGGGGAGGGGCAGAGAGAGAGGGAGACACAGAATCCGAAACAGGCTCCAGGCTCTGAGCTGTCAGCACAGGGCCTGACGTGGGGCTGGAACTCACAGACCGTGAGATCATGACCTGAGCCGAAGTCGGACGCTTAACCGACTGAGCCACCCAGGCGCCCCCTGAAGAGCTCATTTTAAATACTTTTCTTTTCAAGTAAACTTCTGTGAACACTTATCCAAAGTAGTTCTAGCCATTATTAATCTCTATTATTCCTGGTTAGAAATCATTATTTATCTTTTTATTTGCTTACATGTTTCCTTTTCCTGTCCACGAGAATGTAAAATCCATGAGGGTCAGATATATTCCCTTCTAGTTCTGCTTCGTATTCCCAACACCTAGCACGGAGTTTAGCACAGTGTATTTGTGTAATAATTGAGGGAAAGCTACATTGGAGTAGATCGTGTGTATAAAACAGTAGATGACAATAAAAGTTTAGATGATTTTTTATTTACTCTACTACTTATAAAAGCTTTCTCCAAAACTCCTCTGCAGCAATTACTTGAATGTCAACACATCTCCGTGCACTGTATTTCCTGTTTCCCTGATTTAAGCCAAGCTGTATTTCAGAGGCAAGAGGAGACATACGAGAAAGGATATTTGCTTTCATCTGGATTTTTATTTAAAAAGAAATGTCTACAAATACTATTTTGCTCTTATATCAAAAACACATTAGTTTTACTCTAGATATTTTCAGGTTTTTCCCAATAGACTTTTCATTTCTGACATAATTGGCATTATATCAACATGAGATAGTTAATATTACTACTCTATATAAAATAATTATACAAATCTAGATTTATAAAAATGAATTTTCTCTAACTTTTGTTATTAGAATAATATACAAAGAATGGAGTAGTTATAGAAAAAAGTATTTCATTGTACATTATAAAGATTAACACACTTTTAAAAATCCATTTATTAAAACCACCATATGTCTTCGCAGTTTAAGAAAAAGTGATTTGAGTGCCAGTTTGTAGTGTTAATAAAAATACCACAGGGAAGAATTGTAGATTAACAACATTGAATTTTAAAATGAAGAGGGCTGCAAAGAGCTGAATCTTTAATCAAAATATGCTTCTTGCAAAGATTTGCTCTTATTAACACCGATGGGGAAATAAAATATTACTTTTTGCCAGAAAAGTGAATTATGGTGATCACAATTCGAAGGAAATGAAAATCAAGCAATATCAGTTGCACAAGCATAGAACAAATTATTCAGGTAAATTCCAAGAATATCTGGAGACATAGAGGTATTTGGCTCCTTAAAGAAAAATGTGTAATGGAGGTATTAAATGTTAGGATCTACCAAGTATTTAATCATTTTTTAAGTGAGCCAGACCATTATCGACAAGTGTTATCATCTGTGAATTAGTCCTATTAGATATGTTCTATACAGATTACTACATAAGATAAAGTCTTTTCCTCATTTGTCCTCTGATAAATGAACCTTAAAAAGCCCATCTTAACCTCTTTTCTTACAGAACCCTTCAATTAATGTTCATTATTGATTTTTTTCAGTGCTCTAGTGTGTTAGTTTCCTTTTTCACTATAAAATAAAATGTCACATAAAATTACAAAACAGTTACTGATCACTTAGGTTGATAAATCTTCAATATTTTATATTTATCATTAATTCTCAACATAAGGGGTTCTGGTATGTTTTTTTAAAGCTACTCAAGACTTACATTTTATATATGTATATACAAAATTTTTATATTTGTGTGTGTGCATGTGTGTGTGTGTGCGTGTGTTTGTGTGTGACAGGATAAAAAATATGGTCTACAAAGATTTTCAAATTTTCTTCAAATTAAATATATCTAGTGTTTTCAAAATCTGTTCCTGGGATCACAGAATAAAAGTTTCAATAGTCACCAAGATATTAACATTTATAGAAAATGTATAGTACCTAAATTAAGGTACACATCAAGTTTATATCTATTGAGTTTAAACTACGTAATTTAAATCTGCATCAGTTTTCTTATTTTGTAATGGCTGTGGTCAATCTTGATTACCTTCTTTCTTCCTCCACATGTGCCATCCACCGTTAATTTTGTTTGGTTTTATCAACCTGACCATTTCTCACCGTTTACACTTCTTCCCACCATTCCAGACCAACATTGTTTTTCATTCACACAACCAAAATCTCCTCATAACTGGCCTGTCCATTGCCACAGTTATCACTTTATAATCTACTCTCCACACAATAGGCAGCATGATCTTAAAAATAAAACTTCAAACGTGCATAAGATCATTTCACTCCCATGATTGAAATATTCAATTGCTTGTTTAAAAAGCTATAATAAAATTCATTTTTTAAAATATTACAGAACCTGGTGCCCACTTCTCTCTCCAGCTTCATTTCTTATTATTTTCCCCTTTGCAATCTAAATACTCCAGTCATGTGTGTCTTCTTTGTATTCCAGGAATACCACTGACTTTGTACCTTATTCCCTTCACTGCAGATGCTCTTCTCTGGAGCTTTGCAGAGTTGCCACATTACTCATATCTGATCTCAAAGGTCCCCTCTTCACATAAGCTCTTGCTGACCACTCCAACTAAAATAATTTTAACAGCACCCATCATATATACCCATTTTGCGAAGTCATTATTGCAGTTTGAAGTGATAATATTTTTGTTTCATTTTTACCACATCTTCCATCCTCCATGAGAACAGGAACCTTGGATAGTTTACCACTATTTTTCTAGAGCTTAAAACATAGCCTGTTGTGATATAAGTAATTAATAGCTATCCGCTGAATGAGCAGATTTGCTAATGAAGCTATCTTATACGCTAATGAGAAGTCCTCTATGATTAGTAACCACATAACTTGAAACAATTACTGTTATGGAAATTTACTCATATGCATAGGCAAAATTTCTGTCAACCTAGGCATACAACCTCACTTACTTCTCAGGGGTCAGACTAAATGTATAATCAATTTGTGTTGAATTGCCCTGGACTTTAGTCTTAGCACACACACTGTTTTTGTGTTGTAATTTATTGTTTCATTATCCTACTTAATGTCTTCTCCACCAGTCAAAACAATGTCAAATTCAATACTGGCATGTCACTAATAACCAGAGCCCCTACTTGCATGTCCTTGTTATTTTAATAAACAGACTCTTTTGTTATTAACAGCAATTAGAAGAAAACAATTGATAAAAATAGGTCATATCTTCAAAGCTGAAAGGAAAAGGTATTAATATTTCATTGAGGCACACTCATTTCCTGAATGGAAGATTAAGGGAGCAGTGGCTTGTATTCTATGCTGATAGATGTGTCTGGGCAACAATAAAGAAACTTATTAAAGTAAATGCAAAGCATAGGTTGATCCCCATGATGACTTATCTTCATAATAACAGAACAATAAAAGCTCACACTGATACTCTCAGAAAAACCCAACACCATCATTTGCATCTACAGTGCCTATACATATGAATGAACATTAATATCTGACCTTGAGCTACTGAGTTTACCATTTTAATTTTTTCCTTTGCAAAGTCCACTGACTGTTAGACATTAGGAATTACAATGAGTTTAATCAGCCAGACTCAGAAAAATCCAGTCTCCACATAAAAATTGGAGGGGAAAATAAAGAAAGAAAAAAAAAAAAAAAAACAAATAGGGAAAGAGGGCAAAGAAACAAAGCACAAAATGAAAGGAAGAAATAGAAATACAAAGGAAAAATGAAGGTGATGATGAATCTGGATTGGTCTTGTGAGAATAAAATTAGTAAGTAAATACATAACCACATTCTCCTCTTCAGTTTTGAAAGTATTATCTGAAGAAAATCAGAATCAGAATTATTTGACATTATTTGTTCATCAAAAATTTACCAAACACTATTATGTTCATTGTTCTAGATTCTGGGGACACCATGGTGAATAGAATGACAAGTCTTTCTTCTGACATAGTTTGTACTCTAGTGGAAGGATTCAGATAAAAACAAAAAAAATAAAGCAAAGCAAAATATTTTCAGATAATAAGAACTCCTCAGGAAAAAGAACTATATTTCTATATTTTCTTTCTTTCTTTCTTTCTTTCTTTCTTTCTTTCTTTCTTTCTTTCTTTCTTCCTCCCTTTCTTTCTTCCTCCCTTTCTTTCTTTCTTTCTTTCTTTCTTTCTTTCTTTCCTTCCTTCCTTCCTTCCTTCCTTCCTTCTTTTTCTTTCTTTCTTTCTTTCTTTCTTTCTTTCTTTCTTTCTTTCTTTCTTTCTCTCTCTCTTCCTAAAGTAGAATGATGCAGTAGAGTTTTAGATGAATAATTATAAGACTGGACAGTCAGGAGAATTATCTGAGGAGGTGGCATTTCAACAGATACCTGAATTATAAGAAATTGTCAACCAAAGATAGATTAGAGAAGACGAATTAAGAAAAAAAATTATAAATGAAGTACTTAATAAAGTACTATGTAAGTAGCTTTTAAAACTAATCAAATATTTGCATTTCCTATTCATGAGTGCTCATAATCTAGCATGAACAATATCAATGTGGCTAAATAAAAAAAAAAAAAAACAGAGCAAAACATTTGGTAGTGAAATCACCAAAAGTTGGAAATTTTGATGATGATAAAGATCAAGGTGAGTATTGATTTTGTCGGTCAACAACTCTTTCAGTAACTAATAGTTCATGCAAAAATAATAGCAATAATAATATATGAACAACATGAGCAAATGACCATTAGCAATAATATGATAGATATTTTCAACCACCTATGCAACATCTGTGAAAACTGACCATAAATTGGTGCCATTAAGCAAGTCTTGTATTTACTAACCACAACTCAATTAACATAAAATATACAAGTAACTATATGTATGAGGTCTTTTAAAGATACTTCATATATAGAAAGGAAAACGAACTTTAGAAATAAAAATCAATGAGTTTGAATCTGAGGTACCTCAGTTCTCTATCAACTGGGCACACTTGCATAATTTAATTTTCTTCTGAGAGAAAGACTGAGAGTCTTTCAGACTTTTCTTCTGAGAGAAAGACTTTCTCCTGAGTCTTCTGAGACTCGGTAAAATCATTTTCAGAAGAATAATAGTATTAAGCACTTAGGCTTGCTATTAGATTAAATAACACTATATATGTAAAAATTTAAAGTACTTAGCATATAACAAGCACTCAAAAACTATATAGTAACATCATGCAGTTACATCTGATACGCCGATATCTACAAAGACCTAAGACTACTTTCAAAAATTCAATCACTGAATTTATCTCAGAAGTAGATAAAAGTCTGTGTTATCAAAAAGAATACTGATTGAAAATAAAGCTGCAAGTTTCATTAGATTAATTGGTCTGGTGTGGCTACTTTTATTTGTTGTTTTAATTAGAGGTAATAAGTATGGTAATCCTAATTTAGAAAATGTATATATATGTAAAAAAAAAAAAGAAAAAGAAACATATATGTGTAATATATAACTACATAGTTTCCTATTTATTTATGAAGATTCTCAGTTTAAACAAGGCTGATACTAGATTAATTGGGACATGTGCAATATCGGTTTGGAAACAAAGATCCTGGTTCACATTTTGGCATCACCACTTCCTGGCTGTGTAATCTTGGAGAAGGAATTTTACTTCTCTAAGCCTGTTTCCAGAAATAGAAGCAAAAGGTGTATAAAAAGAGGGGCGGGGGCGGGGAAACACTATTTGGAGTGCCTGGCTGGCTCAGTCAGAAGAGCATGCAAATCTTGATCTCGGGTTCTTGAGTTTGAGCCCCACGTGAGGAGTAGAAATTACTTAAATAAATACAACTTAAAAAAAAGAACTACTTAAGTTTATTTTGAGAAACAAGTAAGGTAGTGTTGTAAAACAGTTTAGTTTTTGGACAATTGTAAAAGTTTAAATGTCATTATTATTATTTTTGCCATTATCAATAGTATTAATATAATTACCGTAATTAGTATAATTAGTATTAATTAATATAATTACCATAATTAATATAATTAGTAAATCTTTCCTTCCTTCAATATCAGGCAGAATCTATATTGATTGAAAATTCACTTTGCATTTTGTATAAAGGTATATGGGAAGGAGCACACATATTTTATTTTGCACTAAATTATAAACTGTGAATATATCTATATACTACCAAATAGGGATGGAGTGGTTTATTGGACATTTAGTATATTCTAGGAACTAGGTTAAAAAAGAAAATGCTTCTGGGGTGCCTCAGTGGCTTGGTTGGCTAAGTGTCTGACTCCTGATATTGGCTCAGGTTATGCTCTCACAGTTCGTGGGATCACGCTCCGTGTCCAGACTCTGAGCTGGCCGTGTGGAACCTGTGGGATTCTTTCTCTCTCCCTCTCTCTCTGCCCCTGCCCCAACTTCTCTCTCTCTCTCTCAAAATAAATAAACATTAATTTTTTTAAAAAAAGGGAATGTGTCCACTGTGAAGGGCATTATGATATGAGAAAAAGAGCTCTTTGATAAACTGCTGTTCACCTGGGTTATAGCAGTTATAAAAGGAGTTATTGTGGGTAGAAAAATAAAATGTGACCTCTATTTTCAGAATATTAACATACTCTGATCTTCCCAGAATCATATCCTCTAACCCTGAAAGTTTAAGGAGCACAGTTGGAACTACATTTAATAATCATCTTGATTTTTAGAAAGGCCACTGTGAAACAGAAGTGTCACACAGCTAGATTAGTGACAGGTCAAAGACAATATAGAGGTTTTTTTTCCCTCATGTTCATGTTCTTTCCATTACACCTGCATTATCTCTCCAAGTGCTGGTATCAAAAGAACCCATATGTACCCATCCAACTTTATCGCCATGTTTCCAAACCCCTCCCATCTTTCTATTGTTTCTGACATTTTATCATTAACTTTTATAATCCATTTATTATTCACATTTCCAAAAGCTACTTTGGGGGAGAAACTGTGGATATGGAGTCTTGAACACACAAATCCAATTTTTCTGTACTAATCCCCTCTGTGGAGTGCTATGACCACCACATCAGACATTTTGGAAGAGTTTGTATCTTAAATCTAACAGCTGCTCTTGTTTTTCAGAAATACTGGTAGATTTGCAGAATCAGATGTGCCTCTTAACTCTGCCAAGGAAGACGTGGAGGTAGACAGAAGCAGTAATCACAGTTTTCTCTTCTCTAGATTTCCAATATTCTCAATTCCCCTCTGGGAATTTTCCAGTTCTCAATTCCTATATGCTTCCAGTGGCAATTCCTGCACTGATAATCATGCCTAGGCAAGGGCAGAACTGCTCACACTCCGCAAACTGCACAGAAAGTATGCACTTTGTGGGCTAAACCCATGGAGTTGCACTGCTTAACAATACCGATCGTTTCAAGGTATTTCTTTGCAAATCTCCTGGGAATTGCTTGGCAGCCTTTGATTACAATGTTATCTATTCAGGAATATAATGACATTTCCTAGAGTTTCACTTAGAGAGTATGCATCTAGGTTAGTAGTGAGTAATGAAAACTCATAGATGTCTCTAGACAACTAAGTAGTTTCCCTTGTCAGTTGTAAAGAAATATTGTTCTGTGCTAGGAAGGCCAGTAAGAGCCATTAAGGCTAATGACTTTAGTCACAGTTTGGATAAAAAAAATCCTCGGAAAGAAAATGCTTTCCAATTAAAATAATATACACAAACTATAAAAAAACATTAATGTGCACAGGAGACTCAGAGAAGTCATCCAAAGTGTTTCGAAATTAAACATTTATCCAATTTGGGAAAAGACTATTATAATTACCAAATTTAAGTGTGTAGAAGATGACATTTAATGTAACCATATCTGCAACTTAGCAATGGGGACCACTTGTGGGGAAAGATGGGGGTATTTATTTTAAAAATGTTAGATTTATAAAAGGAAAAGTGAAAGGTCTACAATATTTTTAATTCAATATTTTATCATATATGGGACATTTTAAATGAATAATGCATCAACCAGAACAAACTTCATTCCAATATCTGAGTGATTCTATTGAAAGAATAAAGAAAATAAACATATACTGAAGTTCATGGCAAGATAAAAAGATATTAAAAATGCATCCTTTGAAAAAAAAGTGTCTTTGTTTTTAAGCCATATACATATGCCTATCGGGAGTTGTAAAAAAAATAAATCTTGAAGTAAGAAAACAATTAAATATTCATTTACACAAAGCTACAGTTATTCATTTTTATGTAAAAGAATATAATAAGTTAAAAGTGTATCTGTTATGCCTAGCATGGTCACCTGGATGATGAAAGTTTTTTAAAAAAGAGCTTATATTTATTTAGTACTTACAAGTACTTTACCTTATTTAATTCTTAAGACTAAGGGGAAGGTACTATTACCAACTGCATTTTATTTTATTATTTTATTTTATTTTTTATTGTTAATTTTTTTAACGTTTTATTTATTTTTGAGAGAGAGACAGAGTATGAGTGAGGGAGGGGCAGAGAGAGGGAGATACAGAATCTGAAGCAGGCTCCAGGCTCTGACCTGTCAGCACAGAGCCTGAGGCAGGGTTTGAACTCACAAACTGTGAGATCATGACCTGAACAGAAGTCGGACGCTTAACCAACTGAGCAACCCAGGTGTCCCTATTACCAACTGCATTTTAGACAGCAGAAAAAGTTTAAAACATACAAGATTTAGTAGATGCCACAAATATTGGTTTACATAAAAACCCAAAAGAACCTTCTGAAATAGCTGTAACTAATTATTTTCATTTGTAGATGAAAAAGTAATATTTATAAAATGTAAACAACTTGTTCACCTTCACATAGTGGCAGAGGTTGAAACCTACGCTCTTAACAATTACAGTGTGCTGTGTCTCACAATTTAATTTTTGGTGAAGTAAGTACCATATCCAAGGTTACACTAATAGTTAAGAAATACATACAGAACTCAAAAAGCAATATTCTGTCACCTGGGCAATATTGCCTCTGGATTTAATATCTCCATTATTTTATATCTACATTAACCATACTTGATCTCTTCCTGTTCCATGGTTAGCTCCAGAGTTTATATTTGTAGTTCAAGCATTTCCTTTGAAATTGAGATACGTATATCCAACTACCTAGCAAAGTATCAGTCCTTAGATGTACATGGTATCCAATAACATTGAATTTAACGATTCTTAAGGGTACACTTATAAATAACTAGTGGGAATACTAGTGAAAGCTTTACTTTGGAATTATACTGGACAATATATTTAAACTTCTTAAATATCAGTTTTCTTATCTAAAAATGGAGTAAAATAACATCTGTCTCTTAATATTATGTGGCTTCAATAGATTAATATATGAAAACACTAAAGAATGTATTTTAGGTCTTGGAGAGAGAATAATATAAGCATGAAGAGAAACAAAGCCATAGAAAAGAAAAAGGAGAGAAGACAGAAGAGAGAGAAGTATCAAGGAAATGAGGAAGGAATGTATTAATGTCAATTAGGGTTGGATCTTGGATGTTAAACTGCGAAGTTCACATGGTTTATCCGAGAATGTAAACTTTCAGAAAGTTTGTGTGTCACAAAGTGAATGTTATTACCAGAAATGTGCTCTGGAAGTTTAATGTAGATGCCATGTAAATATTATGTAAGGATGGGAATGGAGAGGAATGGGAAGGACCAAGAGTTATTAAACACATCGTAAGATTTAGGTGCCATATGTGGGTGGAGGGGTGGCTGATGCTTCCATCTAGGATTTATGTAATGTTGGCTGCAAGTCAGCACTGCCACAGGATCACTCTGCAATACTACCCCTGCCCACCCTGACCTGTGCCCACCTGTTAGCTTTCGCTGCCCTCCTTCAGTACCAGTTTTGCTGAGTCTTTTTCTCTCCTACTACCAAACAGAAAGCTGGGATGGTGAAGCAGTTTTTCATTTTTCTAAATTTTTTTCTTCCTGAATGAGAACCAGAGAAATCTCTGGAGTGAGAGGAAATTGCACAACAGGAGGCTGTCAACAAATATATGATAGAAAGCCCGTGAAGACACTATCTCTAGGATCAAAAATCTCAGTTGGCTTTCTGCTCTACTGAGACAGATGAGGGGAAAGACTTGCCAGATACAATACATTTTAAAGACTGGAGGTGAGGTAAGTAGAGTCGGTAATTCATCGATTCTCTCCTGCGTTGTCTAGATACCAAGTTCAGTTTCCCTCTGAACAGCCTTAATCTTAGATCTTTTTAAGAGCTGCCTCATCCCAGTACAAATAATCAGAAGAGCAGCAGGTAAAAAGTCTATCCAGCAGGTGGTCACAGTTCTCCTTCCTGCTCTCCAAACGCACACCTCATTCACAGCACACCCTGGATATGGATGGGGCCCTGGAACAGGGAGGAGAAAATATAAAAAGCAATTATAAAAGGAATAAAGCCAAAGACAGTTTGAGTTTCTGTTAAAGGGAATATGTGTTAAGTGTTAGTGTGTTTAAAATGGCTTGAAGTAGTAGGGGAAGAAAAGGAGGGGTTCAAGGGCAAAAGGTCCTAATTCCCAATTAACTAAAAAAGTATCCACAAGTGCAGCAAGAATTGAGGACTAAACCTTTCTCATTTATAATAATTTCAATGGAAATCAAATGGCAAATTGATCATAATGTTCTTGGCATTCTGGATACAGAAGCTTTAAGAGTCTGGCACTCTGCTCATCCTCAGAAAGTGGAAACTACAACACAGGGGGAAAAACAAAATGCCATCACCAGATTGACTAAACCCACCTAAAACCAAAACACAAAAAAGGAGTCTTATTTAAAAATGAAGTCTTACCCATCACCAGAACAGTTCAACATTTTATGACACTTCCTGCCTTCAACACTGTTAATTGCTACTGGTAACGTGCTAATTAGAGATGCAGAGTATGATTATCATGATTTTTACATCTGTCCTCCGACTGGATATCATGAAGGAGCTGAAAAATCATGGGATTCATACATCTGGAAGGAGGCATGCAGATAGGATTAAGAGATGGAGACATATGATGCGAAGCAGGCTCACAAACTCTGTGGGGAAAAGGAAGAGTAGGCAAGATGGGTAAAGAGGTCCCAGACAAAGTGGCCATCCACATTCATCCATCCAACTTCTGTAATTTTCTCTCTGTCTTGCCCACATCGTTTCTTATAATAACTTTTTAATTTCTATTTTTATTTTCCATTTCTGATTTTTTTCCAAGTAAAATCCCATTCTACTATATATTTATATTGTTCTATGCCAAGACAGAAAGATAATGAATGTGGAAAATTTTCAACAGCAGTCCTGGGACTTGGAAATTAACAAAATTGTTAGCAATAAGATAATAATTAGTATCTACTGAAGATTCACTATGTACCAGATACTGGGTTAATTAGTTAATATGCATTATCATATTTAATGTTAAAATATGTTAAAACAGGGATGCCTGCATGGCTCAATCGGTTAAGCATCCAACTTCCACTCAGGTCATGATCTCGTGGTTCGTGGGTTCAAGCCCGGCAACCAGCTCTGTACTGACAGCTCAGAGCCTGAATCCTGCTTTGAATTCTGTGTGTGTGTCTCTCTCTCAAAAATAAATAAACATTTAAAAAAAATTTAATATGTTAAAGCATATATCAAGTAAAAACTATTATTATTCCCATTAGACAAATAGGGGCACTGACTTTTAGGGGTGAAATAGTGGCAAAATTATCATTCAAATCCAGGCAGTTAGACCTTCCTATTTAAACCGCTTTGCTATTCTCATCAACTGAATATAAATCCTTTATCTTATTGCATTAAAACTAAACTACCAAAGTTTTGAAAACAGCATATTAATAATAGGGTGTAGTAAGCATTTTTTTTTCTATATTTTATGGTTCCTTGACATCTTAGGACACTTCACATCCAGGGTGGGACTTAACCTCCCAGAGTTAGTGAATTCATAGACAGAGCAAGCAGCTTGTCTGTGAGTCAGTCTTTGATATGCAAACTAGCTAATCCTGAGTCAATACCCTAACCTGTCTCTTTCTACCACACTCCTGCAGTGCAGAGCACTGTCCCCTGCCCCAAATCACCCCGCAGTCAGATACTGGATGAACAGGGACAACCCCTACAACCCAGAGTCTGCTGGAATTCTTGAAACTAGACAATTCTAAACCTTCTCAGCTTCCTTACCCTCCTCTGTTCCCTCCAGAGAAAACCACAAAAAAGACTGCTGTCCATACTTTCCCTACCTTTCTTTTGCTTCCTGACCTACCCTGGTGCTTGACCATGTGACCCTTTTCAGTGATAGTTGTCTCCTGATCTGTTGGCCTCACCATACCTGAATAAAAACAAATTCCTAGGTATATCTCAGAACTTCCATAGAAAACCTGAAAAGGCATTTTAACTTTTTTCTTATTAATTTGTCTATGTCTATCCACACACTGTCTTTCTATTCTTATCTTAAAATATTTTCCCATCAAAAAATGGTGGCTAATGACAATAATAACAGTATATTCGTCTAGTTTTTTTGTATTTTATATTGCCTCATTTTTCCTAGCAACAATCCTGTGAATGAGGTAATATTGCTATAGTTACAGTGATAAGGAAACTAATTACAGTATCACATATTAAAGATATTTTAAGAAATATTGTCATTACTTTAAGACCTTTATACCTGAAGCTACTCTCTTGCTTCCAGTCGTTGATAAAGTAAGTCACCAAGTTGGGAAATCTCACATTGGGTGGTGTCCACATTGGAGTGTATCCTCTAGCAAATAGCCTACTAGAAACTGATGCCTCATTCCAATGGCCCTTGAGAAACTGCAATTCTGTTCACAGCCATGAAGGCTTGACAGCTATCCTTCCTTGGTCTGGCCTTCAGATAGGGCCCAACCTTGGTTAACACTTGATTTCATCTTTATGAACTATCCTGAAGATGTAGACTCAACTAAGTCATGTCTGGATCCCTAACTACCATAACTATGAGATAAACATGTGTTGTTTTAAGCCACTAAATTGGTAGCAATTTGTTATTCAACACTAGATAACAAATACAGGAGCTAATCCAGGAAGGCTTATCCTTATCTCTCTAGTCCTATATGACATAGTATTGGTGTAAAGAATTGAATTCCATAGACCTGGGTCGACAAGCATTAGCATTGGTCAAGAAAGTTGCTGCAATGGAGAGACAAACCCGTAGCCCAGAGAGTTCATGCCATAACTAGGAGAGACAGTGCAAAAAATTGTGGTGCATATATACAATAATGTAAACAAACAGGAAAATAAAACAAAACAAACAAAAAACTAAGATGTAATTATAGAGGGGTAAAATTATTGTTTTGTCAAGATATACCATTTATTCTGTACCTTGCAATTGCTACTGTAGCAAGTCCTAGTATTCAAAGGATACTGACCACAAAAACGGCTGGGGAATTTGGATACCAGCTGCCAAGTTCTCTTTCAGTGATCATCAATGTTTTACTTCACAAAATTACTCTTTAGTAGCTGTGGTTTCTATTCCCAGTAATCCTCTCTACATCATCCATAAAGATGCATAAATCCAAAGCCCACATAAATTCCCGGAAACACGTGCCCAACTCCAGGTAACTCTTCCCCAGTGGAGGGACCTGTCCAATGGCCTGCCAAAGCAAAAATTTCACTGGACAAAGTTAAGCAGACCAGGAAAGCTTTATTCAAGGCTATTGCAATAGGGGCGAGGGGTCAGAATTAAAGTCTGAATTTAACTCTGATGAAAAAAGGCAGGAGGGGTTTTAAAACTGGGCTGAGAGGCAGTTTTTGTTTCTTGGGTTTTGTTTTGTTTTTTGTTTTGCTTTGTTTTGCTTTGTTTTGCTTTGTTTTGTTTTGTTTTGTTTTGGTCTGAGCTAGCAGTGCTCCATTATTATTTCTATTGCTGTACTTCAGTCCTTCATCCTTCTTACATGGATTAATGTAACTTCTTCCTAACTGACCTCACCATTGTAAAAACAATACAATTTTTAATGTTTAAAAAATTTGTCTGGAAATATATCTCCACCATAATAATGTTTCTTCTTTCCATGTTATTTTTTTTTACATGCATGTATTTTATAGGAGATTTTATGAGAGGAGTAAAAATGATTATGATTACTGGGGAGCCTGAGTGGCTCAGTCCATTAAGTGACTGACTCTTGATTTTGGCTCAGGTCATCAGATCACAGTTCATGAGATTGAGCCCCGTATTGGGCTCCCACTGGCAGCATGGAGTCTGCTTGGGATTCTCTCCCCTTTCCCTCTGTTCCTCCCCCGACCCCGTCACTCTTTCAAAAATAAACTTTAAAAAAAAAAGGATTATGATTCCTAAGAGGAGGGTTATGATGGTTTTTTTACATAATATTGGCATTTTGGTTTATGATTGCCTTTTGGTGGATGTTTCAGAATCTTATTATATAAAGAGAGCTGGGTAGCACTATAGAAGAGTTTTAGGAAAAAACAGGATAGTATTCAGTACTGAGAAATTGAAGAGTATTTGGTGAAAAGAAAGTAATATTAATAACAGAAAATAAACTACGGATGGAAGAGTAGAAAAGATAGATGATAGATGGATAGAAATACACATATGAACACACAGTTAACCCAAATTTTAAAAGTCAGTAAGCACATACCGAGCCTGGGATATTATAGGTACAAAAATAACCATTTGTTCAATAAAATGAATAAATAGTACCAGGGCCATTGATAATGAATTAATATAACTACATTTTATTGTGCACTTACATTTGGCAAGCTAACTAAAACAGTTTCAAGTAGTTTTTACTAATCTCTGTTATGTCTCTCAGGAGACAAAACTTAAACATGGAAAGGAAATCACCAAGACTTGTCATTTGTTGAGGGACTACCGAGCACCAGGCATTACACTAACTGCTCAGACTTTAGGCCAGTCAGATCTAAGTTACAATTCCTACTTTTGCACTTCCTAGAGACGTGAATGGAACAAATTTATGTTTTTCTGCTTAAATTTCCAGATATTTGTGGAGGATTTAACTATTATTGGAGTTTAGAAAAATCAATGTACTATGATAATTCAAAAGAAAAAAAACCCACTATTTTACTTTCTCCCTTATGGGCTTATAAAACCTTAAGGGTTTACATTTCAAACAAGTCTGAAATTTTGTAAATATTTGTTGATTTATAAATGGCTCCTAAATGTCTATAACATTTTTATAAAGAATGCAGGGATAATCATGAAGGTTTTTTATCTTAAAATAGTGAAAAGCAGATAAATACTATGTTTTCAATAAAAATAAAAATATAAAATATTTTTATGCATCTGTCAAAAAAAATAAAAATCAATTATTGCCTACTTCATCATTTGAAAACATTTTGTAGAATAGGTGGCTAAAGCTGTCATTATGATAATTACATACTCATAGTTCATGTAGATTTAAGACATAACAACATAATTCTCTAGCCTACCTAAATATGTTAGTGTGCTGCATACCTGCATTTGGAAATAATCTTTTACATACACTGAAAAATTATTTTTTTTTCCCTTAGCAGGAATGCATGGTTACTTTTACTCTAAAGCTTAAATAGAAACATCCTACTCCTTGACACGTGAGGAAAGATGATTCAGATTCAGTGATTTCATCATCCTGGTAGATTACTGTCCCAAAACACTATAGGTCCAAACATTTTCTTCTTCAGATTGAAAGGATTTAGATAGAAAATCATGACAATTATACTGGTGTTCAGCTTTTAATCCTTATGTTATTCTAATACTCAGTGTTAAAGGGATTGAAAGTGATACTTAGCTTTCCTCCATAGCCATCAGGGATAGTGTAATACAACCATTATCCATTACTCTGTCACTATAATTAATGGGGTCATCCCAATATCAATACATGTCATTGAATAGCACATGATAAAGAATCAGAATATTGTGATGAATTCTAGCAGAATCATTTTTTAGAAGTGTAATTGTTTCAGTTGTATTTCATAGTTATGTGGATCTTAATCTAGATGATGGACAGTTATGTGTCTGCTTGCACTTAAATGAGTTGTAATTGAGTGCTGAGTAATTTCTATGAGCTTAACACTGACAACTGGATCATCTTAAGTCTAAAGGTCTTGTACATCTATATAGAGGATTACAAAGGTATTAACCAGACTGAGTGATGGAAGCTTCAGCAGTGAAAATGTCTACTGAGTAATGACAAACTTCAACTTTAGTGAAATATCATGTGTTTTATTGTAGCCTAAAATTCTTTAAGAGTAAATGTGGAATCTTCTGGACTTTCTGTTTCATGGCAAGTGGGAAATACTATGTTATGTAAAAACAAAAATAAAATCCCATCCTATGCCTGAGAAGTCTCCCAAGTTATGGTTTGATAATCGTATAATAAGGAATATTGTGTGTCTCTAAATTTCTAGCTTTCCCTTTTATCCCTTGTTCAAAATCAAGATTCTTTCCACAAAGCATAGCTTCTTAAGTTTGGATAAAATAAACAATGATGCACTTTTTTATAGAAATGAAGTTTGAAAGAGTCCCATAATGAATTAGATTTTATTCAAAATTCTTTGGATTAAAACCTGCTATGAAAAAAATTCAAATTTTCAAGTTATACATCGAAGCTCCAGGTTTTTCCTGTTTAATCTTAGTCAAAAATGCTATAATAGAAACTACTGTGAAGTTTTCTATACTCCAGCTTCTATACACCTTAAGTGATAATGGACTACAAAAATATTCAATTAAATTTGGGGAACACAAATGCTAAATTTGGGAAGTCAGATTTGAATTAAATACTAGAAGCAGCTTGATTGTCTCTAGCTTTCAATATTAAAATAGGTACTCACTTATTCAGTCTTTAAAAAAAAAAGAAACTTGATGTTGAACTTTAACCCAATAATAAACGTGATGAAAAATGTTCTTTCCATGTCTGTCATTATCAACAACCTATACTAAGTACCTGTATGCAAGTAATATTAACTATTTCAAATTAGGAGTTTCTGTGTTGAAAATAATTAGTATCTATTAATTTTTCAAGTATCTTTAAAAACTATATGAAACATCATTTAGCCAACAAGCAGTAATTGACCATAATTTTATGTGGGAAAATAATAAAGCAAAATATAACTGAGCTTCTTTTAAATATGAAAGAAAATTATACCTATGGAACGCCTTCTTAAAAAGAGCCATCTAGTTATGAGGTAGTCACTTGTTTTTAAAAATCATGCCTATGTCAAATAAATGTAAATATTTTTATACTATGTTGACTTATTTTTTTTTTCTGTAAGACTTGCAAGGGCAAGTGATTAAAAAAAGTGATATTTGAAAGAGAAACCAAACTTTGGAATCACATTTTAATGTTCATTAAGTCACACTAGAGTGTATCTTTCATTTTTGACTAAACTGGGGAAATTTAAGTCTTATCCACACTTGATCACTTAATTTTCTTGCTTGACGAATGTGAGACCCTCTCATCTTGGATCATCCAAATTCCAACACCCCTCCCCAAACACATAACTTTGTCCAAATAAACTCACTTTTTAGCTTTATTAATAATTAATCATTTATAAAATGAAATAATAACTTCTTGCAAGAAAAATGGATATACAAAACTGTGTATATTTTAAAGGATAATTCACTCACACAGAGTTAATAGCCCTTGTCATAGAAAATTGGTATGAACTGTTTGGGGTTGTGATCTGAGTGCCTGTAACTACACAGGAGCTACCAAAACAGAAACAAAAGCAAAAAAAAAAAATACTTAAAATCCAAGGACATATGGTTTCTGAAATCAATAGGTGGAAGGAATCAGACAGAAAATTTTTATTTGACTTTGAAATGTGTTCTAAATTTTCTTGTTTCCTTTCAGTTAGAAACCAATACAATTTTAGTCAACATATCAATCCTTTTATTCCAGATGAACTTACAGCCAATCAGATGCCAAAAATGTTTTTATCAGTAAGCTAAAAAAATATATATGTATCATAAAAAAATGTTCATTAAAGCTTTCAAATTTAACTTATTTAAAGAGCAACTACAGAGGGGTGCCTGGGTGGCTCAGTTGGTTAATCGTCTGACTCTTGATTTCAGCCTCTATTCATGATCTCATGGTTCTGGATTTTGAGCCCCATGTCAGGCTCTTGCTGGGCATGAAGCCTGCTTGGGATTCTCTCTCTCTCTCTCCCTCTCTCTCTCTCTCTCCCTCTGCCCCTCCCCCTCTCATGCTCGCACTCTCTCTCTCAAAATAAACAAACATTAAAAAAAAGAAATAAACAGCAACTACATAAATCTTTAAAAATTCATTCATTCATTCATGCAAGTATTTAAAAGCTACCAAGCATGTTGCTTCAATGATTGATTATGATTACCCTTTTATTCTATTAAACTGTCTTATTTTTGTTAACCAGAGCATTGGACTCACTGTTTTACCTGAAGTTTCACAGCTATTATGTAGGTCACTTCATTTTTCTTTTTGACACTAGAAATTTACTTTAAATAAACCTCTGTGATTTCAGGAGTCCAAATCTTAGCTTTAAAAACTTTTCAAAAAACTCACCATGATGAATCTTCAAAATATGTAAAGTCTTGTAACTTTTCAACAGCATCCAGAAGGCTACTTGATAGCTGCAATATGAAATGGGTAAATAAGCTTCTAATTGAATTATGGAGGGAATACTTTATGTCGTTATCAATATGGAATTTCTTTTATTTTTACTATTTATTAGATATTTATATTATGTGTGTGTGGCCAAATTCTTAACAGTTGAGAAATACAAATCTCCTGTTCTACACAAGAAAATGCATCTCTTTGACTGTTTTTTTAATCCATGCTTCAAATTATTCACAATAATTTGTATATTTTATATTTGTATAGTTACATTTATTTTAAATTTAGAGCTTTAATATTCTCTTCACCCATGCTGCTTTAACAATTCCTTCAAAACTAAATTGTTTGTTGGTAACCAGATACCACTGTTATATTAACTCTAGTAATTTAGTAAGTTGAGGCAAATTTAATTCAAAACAATACAAATTGTGTTGTTGTATTTGTTGTCTTAAATGATGAAATACCATAAGTTAAACATATTTTGATCACCTTCTCTGTAAACTGTATTCGATAAGGGCTTGTTGGGTAATTATTATAAAAAAAGAGAAGGACACTTTATAATTTATATCTTTATGTGAACTAGCAATATTATCAATCAAAGAATAATTTAAAAAATGTTAATGTTTATTCATTTTTGAGAGACAGAGACAGAGTGTGAGCAGGGGAGGGGCAGAGAGAGAGGGAGACAGAATGTGAAGCAGGCTCCAGGCTCTGAGCTGTCAGCACAGAGCCTGATGCAGGGCTAGAACTCATGAACTGCAAGATCATGACCTAAGCTGAAGTTGGACACTTAACCAACTGAGCCACTCAGGCACCCCTAATCAAAGAATAATTTTAAATTTGACCCAAGATCATGGAATTGGTGAACTTTCCCAAATCTGCTCTGTGTGTTTATCATTGTTTTTCTTAGTAATTGTCATACCTATGTCTTCATTGCGAATAAATGTATTCCTTTGTTACTTCCTTTTTTTTTTTTTCATTTTCTGGCTAAAAGTGACATCTCATATTTCCTAAACTATGAGGTATCAAATTGTAGTGACAGGGCCAATATTTAATAAGCCACTGTTGAGAGAACCACTGAGTGTCTCTAATAACAATTAGCCACTGATTTTTTTTTCATTTTAGTATAAGTGCAGATGCACTCCACACCTATTTCTTCAACATTTCCCATGTTAAGAGTAAATTACATAATATGCAACATCAAATATAAACATCCTGCAAAATGCCTCGGATATCACTGAAGCTCACATAAGATATTCTTACAGCTTCAAGTGATATTTCACATATGCAGCACAAATTGACTGCCTATCTTTATTGATGTGAAGAACACAATTAATTTAATTATAAGAAATAATGTTTATGTCTATTTAGCACAGCATGCACAACATTAAACCCGGTTCTCTGATTGGTAGTTATATAAAAAGAGAAGGTACAGTGTAACTTGCTTATATGGAAATTGGATGCACCAAAATTTGAGATATAATGAAATCATCTAAACACTTGCACTGGTAATCTTACATCTGACCAACACATTATTATTAAACAATCAGTAGAGCATTTCAATGCCTTAAATTCTTTTAACAGTGAACTTAATGGGGAAAAACTTCTTAATATACTTAATTGCTCCTTAATTATTCTTCCATGTTTTCTCGTTTTCCTAACTAGTTCAAGCCCTCTAAACATATAATTTTTATAAGCTGAAAATTAAGTTACACATACAAAAACAAGCACATTAGACTAAGGTGAGAAGAAAGGGAATCATACTTCTTAACTGAAATCTTTTCATTACCCAAGCCTTGTCTATACTCTTTTCTGAGCTCTCACTTCTAACTCTCACTCATACCAAAGTATTACTGGATTCAACCAATAAATGCAGCCTTGATTAGTGTGAAACAATGCACAGCCACTGAAAAGTGATGAGCAAGTAAAAAATAAATCAAAAGAAAGCAAAGTGGTTCTAACAATGCCGAGAAAGAACATGAGCCAGTAAATAGTGAAACGAATTCAATGAGGTAAAAACAAGATTCTTTTTATTTTATTTTTTTCAACGTTTATTTATTTTCGGGACAGAGAGAGACAGAGCATGGACGGGGGAGGGTCAGAGAGAGAGGGAGACACAGAATCGGAAACAGGTTAAGCGTCTGACGTCAGCCAGGTCACGATCTCGCGGTCCATGAGTTCGAGCCCCGCGTCGGGCTCTGGGCTGATGGCTCAGAGCCTGGAGCCTGTTTCCGATTCTGTGTCTCCCTCTCTCTCTGACCCTCCCCCGTTCATGCTCTGTCTCTCTCTGTCCCGAAAATAAATAAACGTTGAAAAAAAAAATTAAAAAAAAAAAAAAAAAGTTTAAAAAAAAAAAAAAAAAGGAACCTTAGCTGCTCTGGTTTCTTTCTCTGTTCTAGTCCACAGTGACATGAACCACAGAGTCTCTTTAGATCCTTAAAGCAAATGTATTATTTTTTTATATTGATGAATTAAACTTGTGCCCCTGTCATGAAAGTTTACTGTGTACACCAGCAGAATAAGATTGAGTACAGGAGGCCCAAATTATCTTTCCTAGAAGTAGATATTCAACAAGTTAAAAATGAATATAATACCCTGTTGTCAAATGATATAAATATGGATTACCAGACACCACTGTAATAAAAATTGAAAAAATTAAATGATATCAGAAAGAATTTAGGCTAATCATTGCTAAAATGAAAAACCATCCAAACAAATATGTAAAAATGATAATAAAACAGTACATCATTCACATTTTATGTGCTAAAATCTCAATTTGTTCATAAAACCTTGATAGGGAAAATGCATGTGAAATGCATTTTCTGTTTTGTATTTTGATTAATGCATAAAATAATACATAATGCCATACATAAGAAAACAGAACATTTGAAAAAAAGAAAGGTCATGAAAAAGTGAAGTAACCATTTTACTCTTAATTTCCTGGTGGCTAAAGCAATGGTAAAAATAACATTTCAAAAATCACTGCACTTAAAAGATTAAATCTTTGCCTTGGTTCATGAGAATAATCTCACCATTCCTACCCCTAAAGCATTTTTATAAAAGAAGACCCTACTGATGTGGGAGATAGTATTCTTCAAAATGTCATGGCAATAAATAAAATCATAAATTTTAGGTTTTACATGAATTTTGATGTGCAGGTGCCTCAAAGCAGTCTCAGGGTAAAATGACAAGACCTCAATTCAGTAGAAGCAAATCCATGAAGGTCAAAAGCAGTATAATCTAAAAATTGAAGTTTTTTGAACATCTAACTTACTCCAGTCCCTCTCTCTCTATAGATAGATAGGACAGAGGTGTATATATATATATGTATACATATACATACGCATATGTGCATATTATATTTATATAAATATAGGTGTGTGTTTATGTACGTGTATAGATAGATGATAGATAGATGATAGATAGATAGATAGATAGATAGATAGATAGATAGATAGATATAGATAGATAATATATAGATGATAGATAGATATAGATAGGTAGATAGATAGATGATAGATAGATAGATAGATAGATAGATAGATAGATAGAGTTGATCCTTGAACAATGTCAAATCCCATGCAGTGGAAAATCTTCATGTAACTTTTCACTTCCCAAAATTTAATGACAGCCTACTGTAGACAGAAGACTTACTATAATATAAACAGTCAATTAACATATATTTTTCATATTATATGTATTATAGACTATGTTCTTACAATAAAGTAAGCTAGAGAAAAAATGTTACTAAACATATCATAAGAGAAAATACATTTATAATGCTGTACTGTATTTATCACAAAAAATTCACATGTATGTGGACCTGCCCAGTTCAAACCCATGTTGTTCAAGGGTCAACGGTATATACATGTGCACATGTGTGGTGAATATATATGCATATATATTCATTAACATAACAATGCACTCATCTTTATATTAATTTATGTTATAACATACACATATATTAAGACATATATTTTGGATGATATTGATTACTATGACATTAAAGCAGAATGTATCCACTTCATCCAAAGGATATGCTCTTTGCCAAGTGACAGATAAATCTGCAAAAAACAGATTGAGCATGAGTTGGTGCTTAGAATATGTTGGTATGAAATAAAGGAATATATAAAATGGGTTAAATATCTCTTGTACCTGCTATCACTGCTTTTAGTATTTACTCTAACATATTTATCTTTACTGCTTATTTTACATCCTCTGTAGTGAAATCAAAAACTTTGTTGAACTTTAATTTCACTCCTCAGAAATCAGAACATTGTCTAGCTCATAGTAGATGCTCATAAAGTATCTTTGGATCACTTCATCAATGAGTACTTCATGAGTGCAATACTAAATAAAACCTGCTAGAAAATGTGAAAACTCATGGACAAAAATACACATTAGGAATGAAATAAGCAAAATTAAACTCTTTTCCCTTCCATTCCCAAGTTAATGATATAATGGTGTTCTCAAAATACTTTAAAGCACTTATAAAGTATTAGGAAATGTTAATTTTAAATTTTATAAATCAAACCTACATTTGGCTTGCATTTATAAAACTGTTTAAAAGTAATTGAAAATCTTTCAGAAGTAGATGTTAGGAACAAAATGAAACTTAATCACATTCAATAACCATTATAAGTGGTGACTTTAGTAAATATAAGCTTAGAATTAGGTCAATATGGGGTCTTTATACAATTGTCACAAAAGAGAATTGAAAAATGAACCTCCACAACTTCTTACTTGGGACTTGCTTTGTAATACATCTTTATATTATTATAAGACTATGTTGCTTAACAGCTTAATTGTGAATACTATCATTCATCATTTACAGTTTCCTGAGTTGCAATGTAAGAGAAATCATGAAAAAAGAGAATCATAAAAAAAGCAGTGATCACAGGCAATAAAAATAAGGTGACAGATTACCTTGGTTCCGCCTAGTCTTATCCTAGAACTATAAATAAACATGCTAGCGGACAGGTTTTTTTTTCTTTGAATTTTAATACAAATAAAATAAAGTGAGAGGTTGACACCATATTTTGAATATATTCTGGTTCATCTTTGGATGTTTGAATGAGTGAGATTAATTACCTATCTTTCACCATTGCCCATTTCTATTTACATTTGCCACTTTGAACTTGTTAGTTCATTTGTAATAGCCTTCAAATATGTTTGTACATAGAGTCCTAGGACTTAAAAAAAATCAATAGGCCACTTGAGAAATTAAAGTAGGCAGAGAGTATGTAAGAATTTAATATGAATAGAAAAATTAGTTTGGCTATAGATTTTCCATGACAAGGAGTCTCCATGAGAACAGAAATGGTAATCAGTTTTGTTCACCACTGTATTCCCAGTGCCAACAACTCAATGTGGCACGTAAAGAATTCAACAGATACGTATTGAATTAATTTTGAGAGTTGCCAGCACCATGGAAGAAGCTGAATAAGTCATAGGCTAGGGAAGTCATGTGTGAGCTATCTTCTGATACAAATCGAAGAGAATGCATTAGCCTCTTTTGCGATGTATCTTCTCTATGAAAAGTTTTGGAATTTGGAGAATAAGTACATTCAGTGTGTTATGGAAAAATGAGTACTTTATTGTTAAATCAAAAGAAAATCAAAAAAATACTTTGATGCATTTCCTCTTAGAAAGCAACTGATGGATATCTTCAGTGTTGCAGCAAGCCAAATTACTATATGAATTGATGTGGGACAGCATACTGATCTATCCTGGCTTGCCAGATTTGTGGTTTTTCTTCACAGCATGCTTAATGAGGGGCTCACAATAATATGGAAGAGAAGTTATTTTGTTACCATCAATTGATCCTTGCGCTTAAAGATAATTTATCTCCAGCCAACCTTGAAGCACTTCCTGACTGTAGGCTGACATGTCAACAGATTTTCTAACTTTGCTTTGATTACATAAGATATAATTATAATCACTACTAAGACATCAGACCATGTATATTACATCTCATGGTAAAATGAAAAACAGTTTTATATTATTCAGACATGGAAATCATATTGGTTTTGAGAGTTGCATATTAGATTCGATTTTTATTATAAATATGCTAAAGTTTTTAAATATCTATGATAGAGAAAACAAAGCATGCTTTGAAATTTCTGTTTATTTTCCCAACTTAATCACCAGAGCAGATTACTTTAGGATTTATCCATTGTTATTTCATATGACAAGAGCCAGAATGAGCCCAACATTCAAATTATATCCTAGTTTTTGAGGCACGCATAGGCATCATCAAACTCCAAAATCATTAAAAATTTAATGCTGTACCATTAGCAAAATGTCATTTGAAAGAAAAAAAAGGCATTTTTACTCTTAATTTATGCTATCACATGGGTGGTAACTTTAGATTTAGGCATTTCACAGCTTTGTAATTTCTTTTTTCATTGATTGATAGATTAATGCATTTAAGAAGTACAGAATTCCTTTTCTCAGGGTACCTGTCCTGGGGACTAATTTAGGTAAACATCCAGATTCTAAGAGACAAGAATATTTTCCCACATCCTCCCATCAAGACTCACACAATGGCAATATCCCCAAACCCAAGGAGAAATAAAGAAGTTCACTGCAAATGCTCATCAGTGAGACGCTTCTATTTTTATTTTTATCTTAAAAAAATTTAATGTTTATTTTTGAGAGACAGAGCACGAATGGTGGAGGGCAGAGAGAGAGGGAGACACAGAATCCAAAGCAGGCTCCAGGCTCCTGAGCTGTCAGCACAGAACCCAACATGGGACTCAAACTCACAAACTGTGAGATCATGACCTAAGCCGAAGTCGGACTGAGCCACCCAGAAGCCCCAAGACTTTTTCCCTATTTTTAGACTTTTAGGGAGATATATTCAAACATCAACCACTACACAGCCATAGTATAAACCTGAACCAGTTATTTTACTGAGTAAACAGCAGATTCAAAACCCTTAAAATAAGAATAATATTAACCTTATAAATATTTTTAAATATAATGGAAATAATTTTCTACAATGAATAACATACCACCAATACATATTAGCTATTACTCATTTTGTTCAACAAACATTCAAGTGATATGCTGTCAAAGAAGCAGTAAAAAAGAAAGGCAAAAATTTCTACCCTCGTGTAACTGAGTTCAAACCCTATTTACATTAATTAACTATATAACGTTCAGCAAGTGTTTTTCATAACCGTTAATCTAAAGTATACAGTTTTTCTTCCATCATCCTTTCAACATTTTTATTTTCTTCATATAACTTATTAGTACTGATATTTTCATATAAGCCTTGCAATAATAGGGTCACTGATGGTCTTAATTATTCCTGCATATCTATATGTTAGATAGCACCTGGAACAGTGAGTGGTACATGATAATCACTCAATAGTCTCTAAATAATCAATAGGGGCACCTGGGTAGCTCAGTCAGCTAAGAGTCAGACTTCAGCTCAGGTCATAATCTTGCTGTTCGTGAGTTCAAGCCCTGCGTCAGCTCTTGCTGACAGCTGAGTCTGGAGCCTGCTTGGGATTCAGTGTCTGCCTCTCTCTCTGACCCTCCCCTGCTCGCTCGCTCTCACTCTCTCTCTCTCTCTCAAAAACAAGTAAACATTAAAAAATTTTAAATGTAATAATCAATAAACATAGCTTACCTATGCTTCAGTTTATTAATCGTTAAAACTGAAATCAAAATAGCGAATATCCAATAAGGATGTTGAGGATATTAAAAGAGATAAGACAGGTAAAGAGGCTTAGGATGGTATTTTGGACTATGCAATTAAATAATTGCAATTTATTAAATAATGTCTTGCCACATACAACTATTTTTCCATTGATGTTTTAATCATTGGTCTGTCAAGAAATTGCTAACTCTTCAGACGAGAAATGTGAAATCAGCAAATGAAATAGGTTAATAATTGACTACTAGGATCTTCAAGAATGATATGCTACATCAGTGATAGTATCGTTAATATTAGCCTACTGTACTGTTTTTGTCATCTTTCAGATTTCACACACCGATTTATCTCCTGCACTCCAGTCCTTAATCTATTATTCATTGTTGACTAGTGGCTGTCTCCACATGGTTCCCCTGCCATTACTCAATATAAGGTTACCTAAAACAAATGGTTTAAATCCCAGGACTGTTTCAAACCATTCTCTCAGACAAGTATGTCTGAAATCCTTTAAGCCTACTCAAATCTTACTTCTCGAAAATGTCTTCCTTCTATTTCTGTTGAGGACCAAGTTCATGGATGCACATTTCTGGAATACTGTATTTACTACCCACCTACCTCAAGTTTCTCTTGCCTTTATATAATTCAGCTGCAACTTGCTACCAGGGTATTTTCATAAGTCACTGTATTTATCATGTTCTCTTCCTAATAAAATCTCTTCAGAACTTCTCTGTAGTCTTTCATTTGTTTATTTATTCATTTAATTTGTCAATGCTACATTTTCTTGATTTAAATGTGGAAAGAACTCCTTCTTGATTTAAATGTGTTAAGATCTCTTAACATGAGATCTAAGTTCTTAAAATTTTAAGTGTACATTTTTTATTGTTGACTATAAGTACAACATTGTACAGCAGATTTCTAGAGCTTATTCATCTTGCTTGATTGAATTTTTATGTAAATTTTATTTACTAATTAGTAACTCCTCATTTTCTCCTCCCCCTACCCCAGCTCTTGGCAATCATCAATCCACTCTGATTCTATAAGATTCTATAAGTTGACTATTTTAGACACCTCATACAGCGGAATCATGAAATATTTGTTTTTCTGTGACTGGCTTATTTCATTTGGTATAACATCCTCAAGATTCATCCATGTTGTTGCATATTGCAGAGATTTCCTTCTTTTTTAAGGCTGAATAGTATCCCATTATATGTATCAACATTTTCTTAATCCATTGATCATTGATGGATGTTTAATTTGTTTCCACATGTTGGATATTGACAAAGGGGAATTACAATCAGGATCTCAAAGAGGTATTAACACTTCCATTGCCTTTTAAATGAAGATTAAACTCCTTTCAGAGCTATCTTATGGACCTGTGAATTCATGCTTAGAAGGACTCCATGTTTGGTTTAGTAATCTGTTGTCACTATCTTGAAATTCTTAATATATTTTAACAAATATCTCCACATTTTAATTTTTCCCTAGGTTCCACATATTATGTAACCTTACCTGAAAAGTTAGGCTGGCATCCATTCACTTTAACAATCTTATCTAATTTCATCATTCACTAATCTCATCTTTAAATTCCTTAATTAAAGTTACTGTATTTACTATTCATTAAACATTATTATCTTATTATCTTTCACTTTGTATTTTTCATTTACTTGGAATACTTGCACCACTCTCTACTGCTTAGCTAATTCAAGAGTAGCTCAACACTGAAGTTCTTTGTGAAGTTGATCTGGCCATTGAGATACAGTAAGTTGCTCCCTTTGAAGGAGTACAGCATTTTGCATTTGTAGTACCCATTAGATTGTTATCTAATTTTGTTGTATTTTGTTATTTCAATTTTCCATAGATGGTTGTTATTATACCTAATTTAGTGGCTCCTTAAAAACAAGAATTGCTATTTGTTAGATGTTTTATAGGCCCCACTATACGTATTAAATTGCTTATCATAGAATTGCTATTCAAAGATTATTTTGCCAAAAATGTAAGAAAGCTAAATTATCCTGATGTATGTGTTTATAACATTCACAGATAAGCTATATGAAACTTGTCTGAGACAGGCAGCTGTATTAAATTTTTATTTCTCAAAGAGAAGGAAAAGAGAAACACATTTCTCAGGGCCATACAATTTCAGGAGAAAAGATTTTAAACATGTAATTTAAAATTTACTTCAAAACTGTCTCTGTCTTATTCATATTATTTATGTATTTTCTAAGTTTTTTTTTTTTTTATTTGAGAGAGAGAGAGAGAGAACGAGCAGAGGAGGGGCAGAGAGAGAGGGGGACAGAGGATCCAAAGCAGGCTCTGTGCTGACAGCAGAGAGCCCAATGAGGGGCTCAGACTCACAAATGGTGAGGTCATGACCTGAGCCAAGTCAGATACTGAACTGACTGAGCCAACCAGGCACCCCTTATTTATGTATACTCTAAGTCTTATTATCTATCTGTATCTTCAAAATTGGCTCTAGTCCTTCTAGCAAAATTCCTAGAATGTTACCTTTTTTGTCTTTGGATGCCTAAATTATTCAATTTGTATGAGATATAAGATTAACCATGATGGGCCAGTTCTTTCTTCTTTTGAACTCCCACATAGGTCTGAACTACCATATCGGTTCCAAGCCCCAGAATTGAGATTACTTGTTTCAATCATGAATATGTCCTTGTAGATGCATAGAGAACAATCCTCCAGGTCATTGCTCTTGCCACTTTGTCTCTTAATCATGTCATACTAATATTGGCTGTACCTGGAACCTTCCTAAAAGAGATTACATCTTCTCAGCAGCCCTCTTCCCTTTATCAAATGTCCTTCATTCTTAGTACACATACAGACATCTATTACTTTTACTCTATTCTCTACAGAGCCAGTTGGAGTGTTTTTCCAAGATCTTTAATGCATTTCCCCAGGACGTTGCCAAAATGCAAAGTCTTGGATTCTATCAAATGATTCGGGTGTATGTACTCAAAGGTCTGTACAAAACAAATCCAAAGAAAAACAGCAACAACTTTGCATTACTGGTCTAGTTAATTGAGCCTATGACATAAATCGTATCAAAACATGTCTTCACCTAGTGCAATAGATTCACAATCATTTTATATCATGTTGAAGTCTTCATCTCACTTTCTGTTCATGAAACTGAATACTGATTTCTTTACATTCTAAGACAAACATAAATAACAGAAGAATATAGTGCAAAACTGTAATTTTTAAAGATTAGTGACACTGAGATGAAGACTTTTAAAACTACATATGTACAACCTTGATTGCCTTTGAATCAACAAAAACAAACTTTCTTTTTTTTTCAATATATGAAATTTATTGTCAAATTGGTTTCCATACAACACCCAGTGCTCATCCCAAAAGGTGCCCTCCTCAGTACCCATCACCCACCCTCCCCTCCCTCCCACCCCCCATCAACCCTCAGTTTGTTCTCAGTTTTTAAGAGTCTCTTATGCTAAAAACAAACTTTCTTTGTATTGATCATGTTTCCTTGAAAATTTCAAAAAAACATAGAAATGATAACTTTGAGGAATTCTTATAGTACATTGTCAGGTAGGATATCTATTCCTCCTAACATCACTTTATAGTATTATCCAGTGCCCATAGGTGTATTTCAAAGGTACTTAAACTGTATATTTTAAAAGTACTTAAATTATAACGAGCTAAGGAGATAAAGCAAATGGTATCTAATTTAATGTTGATACAAGTATTAACTGTAATCTAAATTTAAAAAAAAACCTGCATCAATGAAATAACATATAGGTGGAAGAAATATACTTAAAATTGGATAGAGGTACTGATAGCAACTGAAATTTTGCTCTAATTTTTCACTATAAATTATTAGATTCTTATGTTTACATTCCTCACATCATAGTCCCAGTAGTTGTATTTTTAGAAAAAACAATATTTAATTTTTATTGCTTAAGTCATTACATAGTTAGAAGCTAGTCTGTGTCAGTTAATAATAACTATCAATTCTAAGCAACACGGTACAAATACCTGATTGGCATTTGTATATTCAAATATATTTAAAATTCTAATTGAGCATTTAAATACCACCTAAAGCAAATGTTCATCCCCCCAAAATATGCATTTTAGAATGACTTTTTTTCATGTTTACTTATTTATTATAAAAGAGAGAGAGAGAGAGAGCGCACAGGTACACGCACAAGCGGGGGAGGGGCAGAGGAAGAAAGAGAATCCCAAGCAGGCTCCACAGTGTAAGCAAAGAGCCTGATGCAGGGTTCCATCTCATGAACAGTGAGATCATGACCTGCGCCAAAATCAAGAGTCAGATGCTTAACCAACCAAGCCACCCAGGCACGCCAAGAATGACATTTTATACTGACTCTGGCAGAGATTTCTTTAGATTTAGCTTGCTTCAGAGTACTACCCAACTTCAGGAACTGTTTCTATTCACTGTTTTTGTTTTCTATGGATGGCCACATTATCCTGTTTATTTTTGCGTCTTGATATTTTGAGTGGAAAACTGGATATTTTAAATAATATAATGTGAAAATTCTGGATATAAAATTTGCCCTGCCAGCCCCCTTGGATTACTTGTTGCTGATTTAGTGACTTTGTGGAACTAATACTACAAAATCAGTATTTTATATGGTGTGTGACCACTGAAGTCTCTTCTCAGTTAGCTTGGTGGTCCCTTAATGATTAGATTTCCTTAATTGCTTTGAAAGTCTCCTACCTTTCGTTGAGAAATGCTGTGTGCACGTGGAGGCATGCCTTCATCACTCTGGCAGCTTAGCCTCACTGACAGTCAGAAGTAAGGTATTTACTTCTAAGGTCTTTCTTGGTCATGCACACAACCCCGCACATGTGCATGGCCTTCCAGATCTCCATAAATATGCTGGAGCTTTGCGAGGCCCATATGGACATTTTTCTTTGCAGATTTTCCTGTGTAGCTTTCTGGCAATCCTCTTGTTTGCTCCAACTGGTATCACTGCCACAGGCAGCCATTGTTAAATGAAAAGCTTTGGGGAAAGGTCTTTCCTCACTGAGCAAGATTTCAGTCAGGCAAAATAAAGACAAGCCCTGTGAATAAGGTTTTTCATGAGAGTTGCCCGAAAGGTCAAATCATGACAGTTTTCCAGGAATGGGGCATTTTTTGTTGCTCCAGACCCATCTGGCCCCTCCAGGGTCCGCTAGCTGCTGGTGTTCACTGTGATTGCAGAGCTGCTGATTTTCAAGAGCTAAATATCACAAAGCTCGCTGTTCTTACTGAGAATCAGGTGTTTTCTCAAATAAACTGTATTCCAAGTTTTTCAGGCCATTGGTTAAGTTCCAGATTTCTAAAAACGTTGATTTTTTTAAAACTTTCCAGTGTTCTTTTTGATTTTATGGAAGAGAGGAATTTAGGAGGCCATTAATAGATCTGGAGGTACATCTCCCTCTATTACTCTCACTGACTTATAGTTTACCCTTTACTCAAGAGTAACAGTATTAGACTGTAATTAGCATTAGTATCCCTGAGTATGATATAAGAAGTTATATCATGAATATATGGAATATATTCTTCATTCAACTTTAATCATTGTTCTTCAATTTTCATGAACAAAATAGTAAACGCAACGAATATTTAGTTACAAGATGAGTAGCTATGATATTGAAGGAAAAGAAAAGTTCCTGGAGCTACTAGCCACATCTTTCTAAAAGAGATATTTTTGCAGCCAAGAATGATTAATTGTTAGCAGTTCAAAAAGGCAAAAAATAGGGCGCCTGGGTGGCGCAGTCGGTTAAGCGTCCGACTTCAGCCAGGTCACGATCTCGCGGTCCGTGAGTTTGAGCCCCGCGTCGGGCTCTGGGCTGATGGCTCAGAGCCTGGAGCCTGTTTCCGATTCTGTGTCTCCCTCTCTCTCTGACCCTCCCCCGTTCATGCTCTGTCTCTCTCTGTCCCAAAAATAAATCAACGTTGAAAAAAAAAAATTCTAAAAAAAAAAAAAAAAGGCAAAAAATATTCTGAACATTCATACTAACCTCATTTTCCTCTTACAACATGTTCCTTGGCTAAAATCTATAATCATCAGTTTGGACATTTTTGAGAAACTGGACACCCTTCACTCCAGTGCTATTTCTGTTTACTGCTTTTTGAATAGTCCACTCTTACCCCTCAGTACCGGCTTGGAAAGGGGATCCTGTACCGGCCACTCAACAGAATAGCAGAATGGTAGGCATTCCTTCCTTCTCTCTCCCTATTATTTATAACCTCTCTCAGATACTCTCTTTCCCTTAAATGACAAGGAAAATTAACCAGACCCACATGCTCACTCCACAAATTTAACAGTTAAAACTCCAACAGATTACCTTTAGCACAGACTGAGAAAGAGTTGAACACGTTAAAAGAGTTGATACTTGTGTTTTCATGTAACTGGCATTGCCTGAGGACTTTACAAGCATATCTCATTTGCTACTATATCTGCTGCATGTATTGCCTTCAATTTCCCCCTTATCACCATTGGGCACTAAAACTTAAAGTTTTTTCAGCTAATTAGGGATAGAGGAAAAATATCACACACAGTTTTGCATGAATCTAGTCTATGTTCTTTGCAAGGGCTTCTTAGCACATGTGTACCCTCTCTGCCAGCAATATATACACCCACTGGGTTGGAGAAAATTAAATAGCTTAGTTTTTCAGCAACTGATTTCTTAAATAAGTAACACAAGTATCAGCAAATTGTATAGCTTCCATTATCACTCTTTTCTTGAATACTAAAGTATAATACCTAGTGAGCCCAGGCTGGAAAATGAAGGGAAAACTGAGTTTTCTTGGTTTCTGGAAAAGCTCTAATATTTTTTGTTGTATTTTGCAAACTCTGGTTCTGAAATGATGCTCTAGGTAGCACTGACACAATTTTTACTGTCATTTCAAAGCATTTGGGGATGCAATTGTCCTCTACTTATGCTTCTTCACTGTGTCTAAACTAGACACAGGTACATTTTCTACCAAATAAGACATCCTTAAAGCAAGGAAATGATGCAAAACAATCAAAATATAAGCCTTAAGTTATTGAGATTTTCCATAGCCCATGTGGAATATATTTTACCAAAATATATCAAATATATAAAATATACCTATATAATTTATCTTATAATATATATTAAATATATATTCTATCACATATAATATGTATTGAAGTGAAAACTGCATCATTGCATTTTACATTTAAGTTGCTTCACAGCTATAGATAAATGCTAAAGAGGTGGTTTTGTAAATACAGGAATAACATGATGAACAATTTTATGAAGATACATACATTTTGCATTTTAACAAGCCACATATTCTTTTCAAATGTTCATTATATTTAAACATCTTCCTTCTTTCAATCATTCCAACTCGGCCATTTAGGCATATTAGTATTTTTTAGATGTAAAGTTATGTTACTTTTACTTGTGATCTCCTAACAAAATGGCCACAGGTTAGTATTTGGACTATATGAAGTGTGATTTCAGGCTTAAGGCCAGTTTTTATTTGCATTCTTGTAAGTAAACCTGCACCTTTACTGATGACTTCATTTTCATATACCAACCCCTCTCAAAAGTTCCCTCAGGCCACTGACAAACAAATTAAGTTTGCAGAGTCAAAATGGCAACAAAGCCATGAATGAGCCCAGTGCTCCCTGCTGGCAATGCAGTGGTCTGAGCTCTGGGTCTCCTTATTCTCTCCAGACTTACTTTGTATTAAGAATGTGGCCATGTCTGCCTGCCCAGTCCCCTTTGGTTATGCTTGTTTTGTAAGCCTTGTTCTTTGAACTTCCCAGGGACTCTATGACACCCTACGTTCTCATAATAAATTCTGTATCTGTTAAATTAGCAAGTGTCCAACTCTGTTGCTGTCTACTAAGAACCCTAACTAGTGTCCTGTTTCACAGCTATTGTGGGAGAATTAAATGAAATAAGTAAAGAGCCCGGCACAGTGCCTGCCCCAGAGTAAACACCAACAAGTATTAGGTTTTTCCATGATTTAATACAGCGTTCCATTCTGAATTGTCCTTTAAAATCCTCTTGTTAATAAGAGCCTTAATTTAGATCATGGATAACATGCATTTCTAACAATTAAATCTCTCACCATTGAGGTTAATATTCTGCATAATCACCCCAAGATGCAACAGAAAGTTTCCAAACTCATTTAATCATCTGGACTTTCATAAAATAAAAATATCTTAAGTCCCAAAAAGTTGTATACACACATTAATATCTAACGAAAAAAGGGGAGACTTCATCCCTAAACTTTATGCCTCTCCTTCAAAGGTATTTTAGCCTGAAAGTTATTAAGGAGGAAAAAGAAGAGTAATGAGATTTATAGTATTGAGATACCTTCTGTGCCATATTTAGAAGATTTCTAATCAGTGAAACAATGGTCTTTCTAGAATTTGTGTTCTATTTTCTGCCAATAAAATGTAGCATCTCTTTTTACTTTTACTTCAGCTATGTATTTGTTTGAAAGCTTTATGGATTTTTCTATAATAGATCCCAAATTCATCTTCAGTAGCACCTCAAAGTTTTTTTTTTCTATAAACAGATACTTTGTTCAATTAATTTTGGCTGTAATATTTACTTTAATATTCTTGTCCTACATGAATTAAATATATCATTTCTCCACTCTGTTTCCTATATGCTTTAAAAGCTTCCATAAACACATGGCTATGTCTTACACACTTTGTTTGATAATGGTATTGAATCAAGATCTTTGTAGTATTAACTAGATCCCAGGAGAACAGTCTTGCCAATTTTTTTTCCCCATTATACTATTGTTGTTATTATAGCTTCCTTTTTTTAAGACTACGTTTTCTACCTAGATTACAATTCCTCCCACAAAATAATCTTTGTACTCAGAGTTATGAGACACTCGAATGATATTTAAAGTCCAAGATTATACTGGTTAAGGAGTATTAACCAGTATAGATCTATCCACTGGATACACCACAACATGAGAAGTCAGATCTGGTTTAAATCCCAATTGCAATATTTTTTATTGTATGATTCCAAGAAAATTAATTTAAACTCATTGAATCTCAGCTTCTTTCAACTGTAAAATGGGGACGCTATGGGTAATATGTACTCTACCTACTCCGAATGTTACCTTGAGCATCAGATGGTAAGATATGTATGAGAGCAATTTGCTAAACTAAATAGCACTTCAAATTGCTTCTCTCCATGAAAGCACTTATCACAATGTCTGGTAATTATCTGTTAACTTGTCTGTCATCCCCTTCTAAATCCTTTCCTCCTTGAAGGAAAAATGAATGAATGAAAATGTAAATTACAAGTTCCAGAGCCAATAAGAATATTATACTACTAGAAATCTAAGAGATTTTCACCACTTGCTGTGCCTTTTACAGTCTTGCTACTTCTTGCTGAAATTTAGAACCAATTTGTATAAACTCTGCTTCTCCTGTCTTTTTAATTTTTTCTAGTTGCTTTCCTAAATGTAAAATGAGAAAGAGTTGAGGAGAGAGCATGTGGATATAAAAACTTTGCTGTATAGACAATGCCACATTGTAGAGATGTTACATGTAGCCAGTAACAGAAAGTGAAGTTTTCAACTTTGCTTGCTATTTAATTTGATTTTTTATATTCAACATGCTTTACATTAATTAATATTAATAATTATATTAATTAATTAATTAATTCACCCCTGTATAACTTTGAGAATCAAATAATTATCATTATTATAACTAAAGGCATGAGAGGGGACATTCTCATTACAGTTAAAGACATTAGGACTACTGTAACTTAAAACAGGAGAGATGGAATCATTTCTGCTTTCTTGGTTATGAATTTTATTTCCGTTTTAATGTTTTAAAATGTGTTGACATCACTTATCACTTGGAATGTATAGAAAACATGTTATTTTTAATGGAGGATGTTATCTAACAACTCATCACCTTATTTTCGATTAAGTAGTGTTTCATTCCAGAACATTGCAGGAAAACTGTTCTCATTGTTATGAACAAACTCAGTGAAAATATAATCACTCTAATTTTTCCCTTTTGCTTTGGGCCAGGATTGGAAAAAGGAGCCCTGGGAAGAATTTCTGTTAAGAAAATCCCTGTGTATTTTTGAGTGACATAAATTCAGGATCATGTTTTATTGAAAAATGTAACTTCAACAAAAGTGATAATATGTGTCGACAGATGCCTTAGCTGCCAGATGTAAATAAACAAGAAGGTAGCACAATTATATGGAGATATAGCAAGTAAATCATCTTTCCGGACTTTCATTTATCAAATATTAATTGTATATATTTTATACCAACACTGTGCTAGACAGTAGAGCTCAGAAGAGCACAACTATTCTGAGAGCATCTTACGGATGCATAAAATTTAATGCAGTGATGGCTGTTACTCTCACAACTCAAAGCAGAGATAGAGACAATTTGCAAATCAAAAGTGGCCAGAAGTAGTTTTAGCAATCCCTTTCTACAAGTTCACTGGAGCAGAACTGACTTCCTCAAGTAGCACTAAGGTACATTTATGTTTGGCAGCAACATGGATGTAGTAGTTCTTGAAATAAGAATGAACTTAAAGGCGCTGTGCTCAGATACTGAACACTGACAAAAGTCATTATTTTTTCCAAAGAAACACTCAGTTCTCCTACGTGATCGTCACCATCAGGAGGCCCACTAGAATGGGACACAGAAAAAGATCTCTAAGTCATTGTAATGTAGTGTAAGAAGTATGTGGTAAGAATAGAACCTGGACAAAGGTGTTATTGGCATATAATTTACATGCAGTAAAATTCACATACTTTAAAGGTATTTCTCAATGAATTTTTACCTTTGTATATACCAGTTAGACCACTTCCCAGTTCAAGATAGAAAATGTTTCCTTTATCCCAGAAGCTTTATTGTTAATTTTTCCAGTTTATATCTTTCAGAAGTAACCACCATTCTGATTCTTTTATAAGAGCTTAAGTTTGCTTATTATCGAACTTCAAAAAATTGTATTGATATATTACTAAATAGGGATTTTAATTTATGGCATATTTTCATATTAGATTTCTAGTACATTTGCTAATATTAATGGAATGGATTCAGTAATGTTCTACTAACCAATCCGTTCTTTTAGCATTTTAAATCATATGCACAATATTTATTTGTGCATCAATAACCAACACATTCTGAATCCAGGTGACAGCTGCAGGCAAGAATATGCTATATACCCCCACCCCCAAGGGTAGACTAAGTGAGCAGTGGTCATTACATAATGATGGGCTGCTCCTTGAACAAAGTCTCTTTGTGTGTCAAGTTACTGGTTAGTTCCCAAAGTTCTTTTATAGAATTGTTTCATTTGACACTTAGTGCAAGTTTGTAAGAAGACAGGAGTGTTTTCCTGCATATTATTGGGGATTATGAGTGGTGAGTTTCAGAGAAGTGATAGAGGTGGCACCCAAATGGAGTTTTATCTCTCTCTGCTATCCTACACCGCTTTCTTCTTACAATAATTGTGATTATGCTAAGAGTGGTTTATTATAAACATTCCACATAAAAGCCCTCGATTTAGCTCTAGACCATGGTTTAGTTTTTTCTTTCTCCCCTTTTTCCCCTCTTAAAGATATGTTTATGGATGAATGAGCAAAGCAGGGGAATAGTCTGTTACTCCTAGAAGAAAATTAAACAATTAATGTTTTTAATTAAACAAAAAAGAGGTAATGAAGAAGGAAGGTGAGACTGAAAAAATTTGAGTATCTGATTGCATTTCACAACTGCAAAATATGTTAAATACATTGACCTATAGTCAGCCTGATTCCTAGTGATCTTCTCAGGATGAGGGATCAGGCCACCTTGTCACTGAATCCTTTTCCATGCTTTCAGAATTCTTTCAGAGCTCAGAGCCTTAGGTTTACAGCACATGTGGACTGAACCCATCTCTTAGAGGAATTTTATGTTCAGTCAATCTTAGTAGAAGTTGAGAACAGACTATATTACATTTTAACATTTTCTCTAGCTCAGGGTTTTATGATCCTTTGGAGATTCATAATTTCCAGTATCTATGACACTCCTTGGTATTAAGTTGAGTTTTTCTAATTTACTGCATCACACTAAATGGTGCCCTAGTGGTCTGAAAAATGAATGTGTGCACCCAACCCTAAATACTGTATTTAATACACTTGCCACTATCCCTTTCTTCTTTGCATATTCTCATCTAGGATTATCTCCTGTGAGCAGGAAAAAAATCTTTGTCAAAAGCAGTATCAATTAAATCCTGTGTTCATCATATATTAGTCACCAAAGCTTAGACCTCACTTTCTGCATTATAGAAAGAGGAAGAAATTATATACACCTTCTAAGGTGTTAAATTACTTAAGGTAAATAAAACTTAAAAAGAATATTTGGAACCTATAACAAGATATTAATTATATACATATACATACTACTTATACACACATATATATACTAATTATATATATTCTAAATACTAATTATGTATGTACACATATGTGTATATATATATACACACATGCACACACACACACACACATATATATGTTCGCTATATGGCTTGCTCTCAGTTTTCTTACCATGGCATAGTATAATACCCTCCTAATTGGTTTTCCCCTTTCATTTATGATTAAAGTGTAAAATACGTTGTAAAAATGCAGTTGTCCTACTTCATTATCTTTGATCTTTACCCCCAAACCCTACAGTGTTAACTCCCATTTGCTCAGCATGGCCAACAAATCCATCAGTATCTTGCTCAACTTACTTCCCAAATCGATCCTGTAGCATCTCACACTATCCGTCATCCCATCTGCAAATATCTTTGACTGAATCTAACTATTGGTTGTTTCTTAAATAAGCTTTATATGTGGGCCTCTGACACCATTACCTCCTGCCTCTGAGATGCTTCACCCACTTTTCCACATCATAAACTGAGACATCTTTCAAGTTTAGATAAAATATTACCCTCCTAAAACTCAGGCAAGCATTCTCTTCCAGGTTTCCATGGAGTGTTGTCAATTTTGCTGATACAATGTTTAAGTAATTAGGTAAGAGTTAGTTGTTTATGGGTGCACAGCTCTTGACAGTGAGAGACATATGTCATCTTCCTCAGAAAATAGTGTCGGAATTGACCCTATGTCAAAGATGTTAGTCTCCCTTCTGTGCAGGCACAGTATATTTAATATACTTTTGTTTTAAGTAACTTCATTCTTGATTTACTTTTCAGTTTCTTAATTTCCCTTCTAGTTCCAACTCTCTGAACTGAAAGACACTGCATCTATTTATTTATTTATTTACACATTCATCAGCAAGTCTAGGGCTTGACACAGAGGAAACACACAATTAATGTTTGATCTTTTTCATTTTTTATCTGCAAAAAAATAAAATTTAGCAAATCCCTTATGTGAAATTGTGTACTATTAAGTGACTGCATTGGATCATCCACATCCACTGGTTTAGTGTCAAAAAAGAAATAATTTATCCTAAACAGTGTCCTGGAGGAATACAAATGAGCCTCCCAGGGACTATTTCCTTGTTTACTCCTTCTCTCCCTTGTATTTGTAGCATCCACCTGTCAATTGTGCATGCGTGTCACTTTATATACTGGCAAGCATTGTCCTTACCTATCTGAAACTTGATATGACCTATTCGTCATGACTGGCATGGTTACCATTTTGTGTCGTTGTCATTCTCAGCTTACTGGTGTCTTCTGTCAGGCATTTTGAGTGGTGCAAGAGATGAAGTCAGTAAATTTATATCTCTGCCTTTATTTTTACATTTAGACCTTTCAAACTCTTGAGTGGTGCCCGACTTATTATCTGTGTCATTCCATACATTACACATGTTCCAAGCACTTACTTCATTTTTTGTTGCTGTCTCAGACTCTTATTAATATTGTCACTCAGGGACAGTGAGCTACAGTACTAAAGTACTCATTGTATTATTTCAATTTGTATCATGTATAGAAGCTAAAGTACAATAGATTATCTACACTAGCCCACTCTTCAGCTACCTAATGGAGATCCCCAAAAAGAGTGGCATATATGAACAGAAATAGTGACACTGGAACAGTAGCCGGGAATTGGTGAATTATGCTCACTCTTAAACACATCATGAGACCAGCCCCAAATATTCCCCATCTGTTTTCATAGAGGCTTATAAATAAGAGAGAATGTATTTTAAATTTATATAAAAATAATGTATATTCCATGTCCAGCTCTGTAAGGAAATGGTCATTGCTACTCAACAATCATATAAGCCTTCCTTTCTTAAAAATTCTTTCCTTCTTTTTTCCATTCTATTCCTTTCTCCTTCCATTCTTTTATCTTCCATCTTTTTATGCTTATTTCCATCCTTTCCTGTTTCTTCTTATTTTTTCTATATTGCATATTCAATAATATTCTTTTTAGTGAAAGGTATCATACTATGACCTGCAGGAAATACTGATTTAAATAAAATTAACCAACAAATGAAAAAACTTTGTCCTTCAAGAAATGCTATCTAGTATAAATGCATAAGAGTGTATGTGGGTAGCAGATGGCTTTCTTGGAAGGAAGCGAGAGGTAAAACAAGAAATATAGCTGTGATAATAATCATAATATATAGTGGTTAACAGAGACTTACTATATATCGAGAATTGTTCCAAGATTTGTTTAATTTGAGTTTTGTCTTCTTATGCAATGATCTCTGCTTGGAATGGTTTCATTTTTAACATGTTCCTGTAATATGTTTCTGTGTATATACATTTGTGTTTGTTTTCCATCATATCATGCATCACATATGTATGTGTGTGTATCAGTTATGAAGACTATAACAGAAAAAATGAAAATTTGATTTTAAATTTGTAAATACATATAAAGTAGAGATGCACCAAATCAATGTGTGGCCAAATGCTAAAAAAAAATGTTCTAATCACTGTACATGTATTATATATTTAATCATCACAGTAAAAAGAGTTTATTAGAACCATCAAAGAGATAAACTGAGGGTTGTATGGCCTTAGATTGGGAGGAATTACTTAAGGTTATGAATGTGAAATATTTCAGCAAAGATATAACATCCAAATCTGGAATAAAGGGATTAATTATTTTGTTCTGACAAAGAAGGAACAGGTAAGGAGCTGGCTCCCAAACTAGACAGTACATTTTTGTCACTTGGGAATTTCATATAGAGATCTAAATACTTCTGAATCAGAATCTTAGGGGGATTCAGTACTGAGGAGCATGGATAGAGGCCATTTTAATAAATGGACTCAATAACGCACAAATCTACAAGTCAGTGATGTTTGCAAACCTCTGGATTATGAAATAATCTTACATGAGGCTTGGCACAGGCTGGAATCATAATTAGTTGGAACGGAAGGCCCTTGAAGTACATATAAAGGAGAAATGGTTGATATATCTGAAAAAAATAAGTAATTATCAAATAATGAGTTTCTTGAGCATAAATCCACTATTTCTAGTACTTATTTAAAACATTTTTTTTGAGATCCAAATTGCTGTTGAAGGCTTTATGAATCAAGCAATGATCAAGATAGATATTTACTCTTGTGAGGTTTGCATGCTAGTTTGGACAGATGAACAATAAGCAAATTAAAAAAAAGGATTATCTCAGATACTGAGTGCTATAAAGATTGAATCAGTCATGGGATAGGGCAATCAGAACAGTATTGCTTAGAAAGACCTTAAAAATGAGAAGGAGCCATTCATAAGAACATATGGTGCAAAGAATATTCTAGGGAGGACAAGAGGTCCTTAAGCAGGGACCTAGTTGACATGTTTGAGGAAGAGAAGTTATTAATTCCATTATTAATAGGCCACTATGAAATATATTAATGGAGGTTAACATTATTGTACTTAGAAGATCACTTTTTGGGCAATATAAAAATTGTAGACTGTAGGGAGGATAGAGGAAAAGTCTAGATTAAATTTATTTGCATTAACCAGCATAAAAGGTAATAGAATACTCCCTCAAAAAATGACCCTAGGGATGACCAAGAGATTGACAAGCATTTTGAGACATGTTTTGGAGACAGAACTAAGAGGACTTGGTAGTTGACCTTGGCACCATGAGCTACCACAGTAAGGAGAAAGTCAAAACTCAGTTCAAAATTTTGAGTATGTGTGATGTTACTTAACTACTGAATGTAAGATTTCAAATGCAGAATATAAGGATATTTGAAAATAGAACATTTGAACAGACCAATTGTCAGCCAAGAAATTGAATCAGTAATAAAAAAAAATCCCAGCCAAAAAAATATTCCAGGACAGATGGTTTCTCAGGGGAATTCTACCAAACATTTAAAGAAGAGTTAATTCCTATTCTTCTCAAACTATTCCAAAAAAAATAGAAAGGAAGGAAAACTTCCAAATTCATTCTATGAGGCCAGCATTATCCTAATACCAAAACCAGATGAAGACACCGCACAAAAAGAGAACTATAGGCTATTATCACTGATAAACGTGATGTAAAAGTCCTCAACAAAATATTAGTGAAACGAATCCAACAGTACATTTAAAAAAAAATCATTCAGCATGATGAAGTGAATTTATTCCAGGATTGGAAGGGTAATGTAACATTCACAAATTAATCAACGTGATACAGCACATCACTAAGGGTAAGGATAAGAATCATATGATCAATGCAAATGAAGCAGAAAAAGCATGTGACAAAGTACAATATCCATTCACAGTAAAAACCTTAACAAAATAGGTTTAGAAGGAACATACCTCAACATAAGAAAGGACAACTATGAAAAACCTAAGGTTAACATTATCTTCAATGGAGAAAAACTGAGATCCTTTCCCCTAAGGATGGAGACAAAGATGGCCAATCTCACTACTTTTACTCAATGCAGTACTGGAAGTCCTTATCACAGCAATCAGACAACAAAAAGAAATAAAAGGCATCCAAATTAGTAAGGAAGAAGCAAAACTTTCATTATTTGTTAATTACATGATTTTATATATACACATCCAAAAGACTCCACCAAAAATCTGATAGAACTGATAAATGAATTTAGTAATAAAATCAATCTACAGAAATCTGTTGTATTTCTATACACCAAATAATGAAGCAGCAGAGAGAGAAATTAAGAAAATAATCTATTTACAACTGAATAAAAAATAATAAGATACTTAGGAATAAATATAACCCCAAAGATGAAATACCTGTACTCTGAAAACTATAAAATACTTACAAAAGAAATTGAGGATGACACAAAGAAATGGAAAGACTTTCCATTCATGGATCAGAAGCACAAATATCATTAAATTGTCTACACTACCCAAAGCAATCTACACATTTAATACAATCCATACAAAAATACCAATAACATTTTTCACAGAGCTACAACAAACAATCCAGCAATTGCACTACTAGATATTAACCCAAAGAGTACAAAAATACTAATTCAAGGGGATATATGCACCCTGAGGTTTATATCAGAATTATCTACAATAGATACATTTATAATACCTTCATGGCCTACATTATCTACAATAACCAAATTATGGAAACAGACTATGTGTCCACTAAATGATGAATGGATAAAAAAAAGAGGTGATATATATATATATATATATATATATATATATATATATATACACACACACACACATACACACACATACATAATATGGAATATTATTCTATGAAAAATGAAATCTTGACGTTTGCAATGACATGCCTAGAGCTAGAGAGTAAAATGTTGAGTGAAATAAGTCAGTAAGAGAAAGACAAACACCATAGGATTTCACTCATATATGGAACTTAATAAACAAAACAAACGAGCAGAAGGAAAAAAGAAAGAAAGAGGAGAGACAAAGCAAGAAACAGATTCTTAACCACAGAGAACAAACTGATTGTTAGCAGAAGGGAGGTGAATGGGTATATGAGTGAAAGATGGTGATGGGGATTAAGGAGTGCACTTGTGATGAGCGCTGGGTGATAAAAAATTTAAAAAATGAAAAAATTATAAAAAATAGTAAGGATATTTGAAAAAGAAGGCCAATGGAAAAGTATTTACGTATTTGGTTCTGATTATATTAACATCACTCTTTGAGAGTTGGGAAACTTTTTACTGCTTTGTGATGGATTTAAAACTTGCTTCAGTTCAGAGCAAGCTGGTTAATATATATGCCTTATTAGACAAATCATCATTCAATTTGTCTGGGTATTGTATTCATTAGACTTTACTTTTATTTGACCTGAAAAGGTACTGAATTGGAAGATTGGAAACCCTATATGTTTCTAGCTCTAATTGTGCAATCTTGAACACATCATTTTTCAAATTTTCAATATTCTAATTTTAAAAAGAGGAATGAAAAAGAAGTCTTGATTTATTCTAGCTCTAAAAATGTATGATTTTTTGGTCATTTTGATATTTTAGTTAACCTATGAAAAGTCTTTTTCTTTAATGTTCTTTAAGTAGAAATCAATTGCCATTCCTAAAGCATTTATATATTCTCTACATTTAGTGAATAACTTCTCTCAGCAATGCCCAAAGACATAGAACTAAAAATTAGAGTTAATGACTAAAGAAGAGATATTCATGTGGCTACTCATAGCCATTGTGTATATTTTAAAAATATTTTGATTAATATATAATAAATTTTCATCATGGGCAATCAGTAGTAGAGTTAAGACGTATAATCAACATCAGTGTTATACGTAAATGCTGCATACAGGCTGCTCATAGCATTTCTCAAATATTTAAGCCAATACTCTGTCTCTGGTAATATGTGTTGCCCCACCCAAAATTCATATAGTAAAACCTAATCCCCAATGAAGGTATTAGAAGGTAGGAGCTTTGGAAGGTGATCAGGCCATGAAGATGAGGCCATCATGAATGAAATTAGTGCTCTTTGAAAAACACTTCCAGAGAGATCCGTCTCTCTTCCAACATTTGAGGACACAAGGGAAGAAGGCAGCTGTCTGTGAACCAGGTAGTAGGCTCTCACCAGATACCAAAACTGCCAGCACCTAGATTTGGACTTCACAGCCTAAAGAACTACAAGGAATAACTTTTTGTTGTTAGAAGCCACCGAGATTGTGGTATTCTGTTACAGCAGCTCATGGAGACTAAGACATCTGGTTATATATTTCTTGCAAGTTGTGACAGTTTGAGGTGACACTGTTTAAAAAAGTGATTTGTTCTTTGAAAATGTTGGAAGAAAGTATTTTGTAATGGTTGAATATCAGAACAGGATATCAAAAATGTTTTTATTTGCCTCTAAATTCTAAGACTTTGTTTAGCAAAAACTGTATTATGCTGATAGAAGACAAAAAATAACTTTCATGAATGAAAAAGTTGAGCCTACCTCTGCCAAATACCTTGGGCAAGCCATTTATGAGAAAGCAGTTCATTCTCCATAAAGGTAAACTAAGGATAATTGTACCTTTCCTTTACCAACTGCACAGTAAAATTAAGAGGTTTAACTATTCAATCTAGTGCTTCAAGGTCCAGAGAACAACACTAGTAAGTATAATGGACCATCATTAACTGGGGCCTGTGGCATGTTATCTTAACCTTTCTTACCTTTGCTTCCTCATCTGTAAAATGGGGAACTAACAACCCCCTGCCGTACCTAATTATTTTGTAGGTGGACTAATTAGTAAATGATGGCTTTATAAAGACTCATTGAGGGGGGTATCACATTACTGACTGAAGAATCCACAATAGACTATAGTTTTGTGAGTAAAGGCCCAGACTCATCTTTTGAAATAGGTGTGTTGTATCCTATAACAGTTAATGGCTATACTTCTTAGTATTTAGCAATTTAATCTTTATGTATGTTACATATCTAACTCTTAGCACGAAAATTCCTGAAAACATGTCTCTTAGCCTTCATTCTGTATGAAACATTTTTTCTGTATCTTCAATATATCTTTCAGCAGCAAAATTACAAGTATGAGTTCTTAAAAGATCTCATCACAAGAAAAAAATTATAACTATGTATGGTGACAGATGCTAACTAGACCTATTGTGGCGATTACTTTGCATATATTGCAATATGCAAACATCAGGTCATTATGTCATACACCTGAAGCTAATACAATGTTATATTTCAATTATACCTCAATATTTTACTTTTTTTTTAATTTTCTTAATGTTCACTTATTTTTGAGAGAGAGACAGACAGACAGACTGCGAGTGAGAAGGAGCAGACAGAGAGAGGGAGACACAGAGTCCAAAGCAGGATCCAGCTCTGAACCGTCAGCACAAAGCCCATTGCGGGACTCAAATTCACTAACCGCAAGATCATAACCTGAGCTGAAGTTGGACACCTAACCGACTGAGCCACTCAGGTGCCCCATTTATAGCTCAATTTCTTTTAAAAAATGATTTCCTTGAATCTTATATTATTAGTAGTATTTAAAATTTTTTGCTTGTTCCTCCAATTCAGAAATTGCATTACTAAATTACATTTTCTAACACACATTTATATTTATTAATGTGAATCAAAGAGTAATAACAATATTAAAAGTAATAATAAGAGTTTGAAGCATGTATATATTTATCATAATGTGTTGTATTGTATATTAAACATCATATTTTATTTTTAATTATGAAACATCAAGCAAACAAGAGTATAGAACTAAAAGTCATTCATACACAGATGGAGTAAATGTTTATATTCTGCCGTGGTAAAAGTATTTTTTGTTTCCTCTTCACATATATCACTTTTTTAAAGTTTATTTATTTATTTTGAGAGAGACAGAGACAGTGTGAGTGGGGGGAAGGGCAGAGAGAGAGAGGGAGAGAGAGAGAATCCCAAGCAGGATCCATGCTGCCAGCACAGAGCCCAACGTGGGGCTCGAACCCATGGAACCGTGAGATCATGACTGGAGCCAAAACCAAAAGTGGGATGCTTAACCGACTGAGCCACCCAGGCACCCCATAAATATATCACTTTTAAGTGAAAATTTCTTCCACATATTAAAATGACAAAAATAAAATCTTCCTGATTTTTGAATTTTATTTCAAGATAGCTAGACATGTACATTCTTTAAAAGATCTGTTGTGCTAAGTAATTACATTATTTAGTATATAGGATATCTGTTTCTCTGTTTTCCTAACATTACAAACCTGCAGGAATGTGAATTTACATTAAGTTTACTAGTATAAACATCCACTTAATAACTGGATTCAACTTGAGCAGCATTTAACCTTTTATGCCTCTCAATAAAACAGCCCACATTTATTTTCTTTCACATTAGGCTTGATTATGTAAAAAAAATTGGTTAAATTTCAAGAGTGGAAATCATGTTCCAAAACTTTTGTTTTGGCCAGAGCATGAAATTTCCACATTTTGTTACACCTTGTAGGGATAGATTCGCTTAGGATGAAATTTGGTTCTGCAGGATTCCTGTTGTGTTTTGACATTCACAATTAAACACTTCCATACCACCCTAATTACATGCATTGGCTATAGAGACAGAAGTAACATATTTTTTTTCCATTTACGCTGAGTCAACTGTCATAGTAATGAGAAAATCTCACTAGGATGGGAGGCCTTCATGTTGAGCATGTTCTTCAACTATTCTTAAGATAGTTTTCAGCTGATGCTAAAACAATGTTTACCTGGGGTAAAAAACAACAGCTCCAGTGTCCTATTTGCTCTATATCCCACAGAGCTCATCAAAAGAGCTTCTTTTGAATTAGTTCAACAGATTCAGAAGCAGGAAAGAAATAGTCCCTAAGATACCACAAAGTACATACATACAACACACTCTTACTTTTTAAATCTTATATTTTGTCAAGTAACTAGTTTGAATGATATTGCTATATCAAAAAAAAAGAACAGATCAATGCTGCTTACTATATCAGAGATATAGTACTATTTAATTTTTAACAAATAATAGTTAAATTAAATATTTCATTCAATTTTAAGATTGGTTTTTGCCTCCAGGAATAAGTCATTCTATTTGACCCATCATTACTTTCATGTAGGTGAAAAGTTTTTTTCTGAGATCAGGATACTCATATACTTGGTTACAAGAAACAGAAAATTATTCTCCGGGCACTTGGGTGCCCAAATAAGCGCCAGACTTTGGCTCAGTTCATGATCTCACGGTCCATGAGTTCAAACCCCACATCAGGCTCTGTGCTGACAGCTCAGAGCCTGGAGCCTGCTTCGGATTCTATGTCTCCCTCTCTCTCTCTGCCCCTCCCCTCTCATGCTCTGTCTCTCTCAAAAATAAGTATTTAAAAACAATTAAAAAAAAAAAAGAAAATGATTCTGGTTAGGTTAGTCAATGTGTGTATTTGTGTGTGTGTGTGTCTCATACACCAGAGTGGGGTGTTATAAAATGTGGAAAATTAATGAACAATAAAGTACTGGCAAAAGCTTAGCGGACACTCAAATATTTTATACATTACAGAACAGGATCATTTCATCGGGGAGAAGGGTAATTACCAATGTGCAAAAAAGATTTCAAATGTCTACTCATTATCTACTTGCTTATGTGAGGGTATTTTTTCCTATTTCTTAAATGAAAGTTTGCCTTTTTGCCAAGTTTATGTGTTCAGTTAATATCTGCAGAGGTCAACCTCAGTGTTAAATAGCCAAAGTAAACTGGTCTTCAGAATATCAGATACAGTTATTTCAACTTTGCAACCAATTACAAGATTAGATCAACTGCACAATTTCATCAGAGTTTAGCAATGAGGATAAACTACACTTGGCTTATATATTAGGAGCATATATTTATATATAGCTGCAGTGTTCTATTTTATTTCTAGCATGAGCTTCAACTGATCCATACTGTAGTTTTTAAAAGTAACTGGAGATTCTATTTTAAAAGTAGCATTGTATTGCCTTGTTACTTCCAGAAATATCTTTTTTATTAAAAGCATAAACATTGGAATCAGATTGATGCAGCTTCTCTTAAGGCAATGCTTCAATTAATTCCTCTTGTGTTTGCTTCTGGATCCCTTTGCACCTGAAGTTTACTCCACCAGAAACAGAGTTGTCCTATAATCATCTTTAATGCTTTGCAGCATTCTCCTGCAGATGTGAAAAATTCCACTGGAATTTTTATTCTATGTGTCTGATGTCATCTTTCATTCATCTTCCAGAAAGCCCACATACTTTCGTGTAGGAGACTTTCGGGTTTTCTAGCATTGTTAAGACTTTCTCTCTCTAACTATCTCTTTCTCTTTGTCTCTGTCTCTCTCTCTCTGTCTCTCTGTCTCTCTGTTTCTCTGTTTCTGTGTCTGTCTCTGTCTCTCTCTCTCTCTCTTTCACACACACACACACACACACACACACACACACACACACACATTACACTCATGTATATACACCCTGGGTGGGAGAATAGAAAGAAGGTGGTCATGCATATGCATATTTAGTTTGTTGTGTTACTCAAATTTCAGTTGATTATTTTTTATGTCAGTATAAAAATTTGAATGTTATAATTTAGATATTTGACAGTCACAGAGAAATCAAGTTTAAGTGTGGAATCGCATGCTCAAATATGTATATTAGAAAGATAAATCTGGCAAATTTTGAAGGTTAGTTTGAAAAGCTTCAAGACTGTAGGAGGAGAAGTAGATGGCAACTCTTTAAATAATTTAAATGGGAATTATTAGGGGAAAGTTAAGGTAGACGCTCTCATAAAGAAGAGACATATAGAAGATACACTGCATGTTTTGGATACATGGGGCTCCTTAATCGGATGTGGAGATGAAAAGAGAGGGGGTAGTTTGCAATGTCTTCTGAGTATCTCTTTTAGGTCAGAGAGTTGCTAGAGATGCCATTCTCTTAGGTAGGAAATATAAAGAAATGGATCAGGTCGAAAGGAAGTGTAAACTTCATTTTGGCCCTTGAATGATTAGTTTAGAGCTCAGACTTAATCCCTGGGATGGAGACTTTGATTTAAGAATAATCAGGATATAGGCGGGAAAGTCAGAGGAAGCTATGAAATTGCATTCAGAGTTCAGGTGGAACACCCAAGACAAAATGCTGGAGGAAAATAAGTAATGGTTAGATAAAGAAGAAGAGAACAGAAAAGATATCATCGTAAAGGTGAAGTAAGACAGTGAGGACATGAGAGAATGATGTCATGGGATAAAAAAGCAAGAGAAATTCACCCAGAGAGTGGAGAGCTCTGTCGAGTCACATAGAGAGGAAAGCCAACCAAAATGAACACTTTGGATTTGAGAATTAGAAAGCTGGCTTTCTTTGGTAGAACATTTGAATTGCATGGAAGAGTCAGGTCGCAGAATGAGGGAGTGCACAAGGATATAGAATTCACATAATGAATTTGAGGAGTTTGAAAAATAAAAGACAAGCATTGAAACTACCAAATTATATTTGTGATATATAGAAAGAAATATATAAAAGTATCACTAATTACGCCAAGTAAAAATTAAATAAACACAAAATAAACACAAACGCCAATACATTAAAATAAATATAAATATAAATATAAATATAAATATAAATAAATATAAAATAAAAATAAATTTGAAAAAATGAAAAGCAGAATTTCTAGTATTTTTGAAAAGAGAAATCCAAATTTAAACATCAAATGTTAATAATACTTTTACTGGAGCGGCGCCTGGGTGGCGCAGTCGGTTAAGCGTCCGACTTCAGCCAGGTCACGATCTCGCGGTCCGGGAGTTCGAGCCCCGCGTCGGGCTCTGGGCTAATGGCTCAGAGCCTGGAGCCTGTTTCCGATTCTGTGTCTCCCTCTCTCTCTGCCCCTCCCCCGTTCATGCTCTGTCTCTCTCTGTCCCAAAAATGAATAAACGTTGAAAAAAAAAAAATAATACTTTTACTGGAATTTAATTTATTTCCAGAATGGAGTTTTTTGGGAGAATAGAAATAAATCTGGAGAATCCATTACTGTTAGTCTTACAGAAAGAACACTAGTCTATACAATATGAGATAAAAATTTCAAGGGGGCGCCTGGGTGGCGCAGTCAGTTAAGCGTCGGACTTCAGCCAGGTCACAATCTCGCAGTCCGTGAGTTCGAGCCCCGCGTCGGGCTCTGGGCTGATGGCTCAGAGCCTGGAGCCTGTTTCCGATTCTGTGTCTCCCTCTCTCTCTGACCCTCCCCCATTCATGCTCTGTCTCTCTCTGTCCCCAAAATAAATAAACGTTGAAAAAAAAATTTAAAAAAATGTTTTTTCAAGAAAAATATAGAATGTCTAGTAAAATGTAGCAACAGTGACATTGATTGGCTTTGAATTTGGCTAGTGTATCACTTATCCGTTATCATAATAATGCTGCATAAATAAACAACCACAAATTTCCATGGCATATGCTAATAAATGTTCCTTTCTGCCTATAAATCTATAGGTCAGCTGGGTGATTCTGCCAAAGGCCTGGCATGACTCATCTCAGCAGAGCTGGCTCATGGGTCTTTGGTCAACTGGTAGGTCAGCTGGATGCCGCTGGGTCTAGAATGGCCTCAAATGTGTCATTATAATCTCCTCTATATGCACCTGTCATATTATTTTGACAGCCTAGTCTAGCTATTTCCCATGGCAACCACATGGAGGGAATACAAAGCAAAATGTACAAGAGTTTTTCCAGTCTGTTTCACTCAAGTTTGTGAACTATAATATTGACCAATACAAGTCACATATACAAGCTGAGTCAGTACGAGAGGACATTAGCAAATGGCATAAAAATAAGAAGGTGTGGAAAACCTGGGCAGCTAGTATAATATATCTGCCTCACAGGACCCTGCATACACTAGTAATAACACAAAAAAAAGTGTTTGGGAATCCTTGAAAAACAAAGGCTATCAAATAATTAGTTTTAGCAAACATAATAAGCAAAAAAGAGGCTGTTAGCACCAATCTGTACAAAAAAACAGGGGAGGGGCACGTAATGTATTAAAAAACAGTATACCTGTTTGACCCAGCTCACCTTCCTATGAATATTTATTTTTTATAAATAAAGCCTAATACAATCTGTAGAAGGTACAAAGCCTTAGCTAGAAAATTCATTTAAACATTGGTTTTAATTTTTTAAATGAGGAAAATATATCCACAGTAGTGGCTTGATTACTGTTTTGATTAAGTAAATTATGGTATATACATTGTGAAAGATCCCCAAGGACTACAAATTTCCCTCCCTTATCCTTACAAGGTCTTATGCCCCCATTGTTCTTCTCCACCTCTCTTGTTAAACCCAAATAGACCACCAATGGCTGGTACACGCTGATCATTGTCTTACTAGCCCAACATCTTCTCCCACAGCCAATGCAGCTTTGACCATTACCAATGTGTCTTTTAAAGTCTATAAACTCCTCATTTCTCCAGAACATTCATCTTGCAGCTTCTCAGATTGGTACACTTTAATAAATGCATGAAATAATGTTCTTGGTTGTTTTTTCTCCTTCCACTGTACACTCAAGGAACATACATCTATTTTAAATTTTATCATAGGAGATATTTAATAGCATCAAAGATTTTACATAAGATATTATATGAAAAACAGTGATTTCAAATGGATTAAGTAATACAAAATGAAATACAAAGTATGATCTCATTGTGTTTTTTTTTAATGTTTAAAATTCTTTTCTTGTGCTGGCAGCACAGAGCCCTTTGAGGGGCTCGAACTCATGAGCCATAAGATGATGACTTATGCCAAAATCAAGACTCAGGTGCTGAACCGACTGAGCCACCCAGGTGCCCTGACCTCTTTGTATTTTAAAGTTAATTTGTATACCTAAATACACACAAACATATATTTACCCATGTGTGTAAATATATGATAGATATCATAATATATGATAGATATCTTTATAATTTTTTTAATGTTTACTTATTTTTGACAGAAGGAAAGAGCATGAGCGGGGCAGGGACAGAGAGAGAGGGAGACACAGAATTTGAAGCAGGCTCCAGGCTCTGAGCTGTCAGTACAGAGCCCAACGCGGGACTCAAACTCACAAACTGCGAGATCATGACCTGAGCCGAAGTCGGACGCTCAACCGAATGAGCCACCCAGGGGCCTCTATGATAGGTATCTTTAGCAGATAACAGGTGATTGCTTTCATTTTCATTCGTGGAATTTCTAAGTCTCCTCATGCATGTATAATGTTTTATAATCACACACACACACACACACACACACACACACACACACACGGAGATAAATGTTCTGAATACATAAAATAACATCTTAATTTTAAAAATCTACTTACTCCAACCCATCAGGCATTTATGCTTACATGGATGTTTAAGACATTATTTATAAAACATAATTTATAAATACATATATGATTGAAAGTATTTGAAATCAAACATGGAAAGAAATGAAGAGTCTGAAATATTTAAAACACAAGTTTTATATCATAATAACTAATTGCACAACTCTATTTCCCTACTCTTGAAATTTAATAATATATCTTTTTTCATGATAGGGATCAAGCTTCAAATATCTTTTCCATGAGGCTCATTCACATTTGATATTAAAAATATGTTTTACCTTCTGGACTTAAGCCAGAATATTGAAACATTTCATTCTCTTTTATTCCACTAGTGGGAGAAAATATTGTTTTTTTTTATTTCTCAAGGAAACAAATTTCAGCATTGGTTGCAATTTTTAAAATGAGAAAAACTATATCTACAACTATGAAACGAGACACATAATGAACAGTGATGCCCCCAAATTAATCAATTTCTATATAACCAATTTCAGACTGACCCATATCCAATTGGATATAGAATGAAGCATTAATAAAATTTCTACAACCAGATAATCAATAACTGGCAATACCACACAAGGCCACACTTCTCCAAAGTTTTTAGAGCCAAAATGAATATATGTTAAGTCTTTCATTTCAGACTTCGGAAAACATTGTATTAGGCACACAGTTAAATTAATGGAATAAAAATAATCCAGCCACCTGGATCTGCAAACTGCAGTGATCTCCTAGTTAAGAAATGGCTTGAAAGTAGTTTATAGCAGAACTCTCAACAATAGCCAAATTATGTAAGTACAAACTGCAGTGATCTCCTAGTTAAGAAATGGCTTGAAAGTAGTTTATAGCAGAACTCTCAACAATAGCCAAATTATGGAAAGAGCCTAAATGTCCATCAACTGATGAATGGATAAAGAAATTGTGGTTTATATACACAATGGAGTACTACGTGGCAATGAGAAAGAATGAAATATGGCCCTTTGTAGCAACATGGATGGAACTGGAGAGTGTGATGCTAAGTGAAATAATCCATACAGAGAAAGACAGATACCGTATGTTTTCACTGTTATGTGGATCCTGAGAAACTTAACAGGAACCCATGGGGGAGGGGAAGGAAAAAAAAAAAGAAAAAAAAGAGGTTAGAGTGGGAGAGAGAGCCAAAGCATAAGAGACTCTTAAAAACTGAGAACAAACTGAGGGTTGATGGGGGGTGGGAGGGAGGGGAAAGTGGTGATGGGCATTGAGGAGGGCACCTTTTGGGATGAGCACTGGGTGTTGTATGGAAACCAATTTGACAATAAATTTCATATAGTGAAAAAAAAAGAAAGTAGTAATTTAGAATAGATGATAAAGTCCGGAGATTTAATTCTTGGCACCAGAAAATGGCTTTGAAATGCTCAGTAAGGCATGAGTACAACATGATCCAGTCGCCTTGATCAACCCCATCTCTAGTAAATCAGGCATTGCAGAGTAGAGGAAGGGTAAAGAACACAACCCTGGTCTGCGTACTCACGATTCTAGCAATACCGCCCAAAAGGATTTCCTTAAATTCATGGATATTCTATATCTGCCCTGTTCAATATAGTGGCCACTAGTCACATATGACTACTGAAAGCTTGAATTGTGGCTTGTATGACTGAGGAAGAGAATTTTTTATTTTAAAAAATTGACTGAAATTTGTATTGTCACATGTGCCTAGTGGCTTCCACATAGGACAGTTCTATAGTTCCATGTATTGGGTTAGAATCTATACTCCCAACTCAGTCTATTTCTTTCACCGGATGGTAAATTTGGTAAAAAGTATAGAAATTAATCATAATGAGTTCTCTATTGTTCTTCTCCTATTGTGAGTTCGTGCTAGTGTATAATGTAAGAACATATCAGCCAACTTTTAAAGTCACTTGGATAAAAGCAAGTCTGGGGAACACAAGCAGCTAGAAAAATACTAACTCTGGTTTGAGGGGATAAAAAATATTGGAGCCACTGAGTGACACCTTACTACTCTTGACTCATTGTCTGAATGCATTGTTGCAAGGTCTGAGAATCTTTCAGATATATTTCTGGTGATGTCACTATGTGAATATATTTTAAACTGCTCAAGTTGAAGAGATAAATTATGTTAGTCTAGTTGACTCTTAAGTTATCTTTCAATAGCACTTGGCCTTGGTGTAATCTGGCTTCAGAGTTCTGCCCCAAGTGGGAAATGTTTATTTACTTGATAGCACACAGAGCAGCTCTCGGCAGAAGTGATACAAAGCCAGAAACATAGTGGACTAACTTTGCTGTGTGTTTGGATTTACAAATAAAAATGTATTTCCAATGTTTTTCAAATGAGCAGTCCCCATGTGTTCAGCAGCCCTATTGCATCCTATAGAGGATAAGCACTAGGAAATTTAGCTCTGGTCATTCTCACTAGCTTAAACCCTGCACATGTTGACACTTAATGGCTGATCTAAAGGGGAAAGAATAATTACATTCTGCTAAATATTCAGTTAAATATTTCCTTTTGATGTCTTATTTTCTTCAACATGCTATTTCATTCAGTTATATTTGAAAATAGTTTCAAATGACACCGAAGTCAAACTTGTGGTCAAGTTTCTTAAAAATCTCTTTAGCAAGTTCCATGGAATAAGGTATATAGACTGTTTTTGAAGTTTCCATTATGCTGTGAAATACTTTGATTGTAAATGCGTTTAGTTCTATTGTGAGCCTTCCAAATTAATTCTTTAACTTGGAAGCGAAAGTAGCACCTCCAAAGAATCATGGCTTAAAGATTGAACAATTACCACATGATTAATATTTTCTTTGCCTGCAAAATCATCTCTAAGCTTCAGAAATGCACATGTTCTTCTGTTTCATTTCCCACCCTTCCCATTCTTACTTGGATATTTGTTGTTGTTCTTAGTTCATGTTTCATTCTCTATTGTTATCAAACTATCTTTATATTACTTTCCAAAGACCAGCTCATTGCCAAGTCTTATCAGCTCTAACTTGATATCTTCAAACTTAAGACACTATTGAACAAATAAAATCAAAACAAATATTACAATTTAATAATTTTAAAATGTAAATATATATATGCACATATATGTATTAAAAATTAAGGAGGGGGGCGCCTGGGTGGCTTGGTCGGTTAAGCGTCCAACTTCAGCTCAGGTCATGATCTCACGGTCCGTGAGTTCGAGCCCCGCGTCGGGCTCTGTGCTGACGGCTCAGAGCCTTGAGCCTGTTTCAGATTCTGTGTCTCCCTCTCTCTGCCCCTCCCCTGTTCATGCTCTGTCTTTCTCTGTCTCAAAAATAAATAAACGTTAAAAAAATTAAAAAAAATAAAAATAAAAATAAAAATTAAGGAGGATCAATATGCTATTGAATTATTAATGACCAAGCCGGCTTAAGACTAATTTTTATACTACAAAGGAAAAATATGACCCCTTGTTATAATTGGTACTGGAATTTTAGCTTTTGTAATAGGTTTTTAAGGATATTAAAATAGTTTTAAAATGTTTGTTGAAGATGCTAATTATGTTAGTGGCTTTTTTCTCTAATGTTTTGATGTGCCTAAACAACAACAAAGTCTTAAGTCTTCTTGGCCATTAGTAATTCGTTGGTGGCTATTAGATGAACTCAATATTTTTTTTTTCAACGTTTATTTATTTTTGGGACAGAGAGAGACAGAGCATGAACGGGGGAGGGGCAGAGAGAGAGGGAGACACAGAATCAGAAACAGGCTCCAGGCTCTGAGCCATCAGCCCAGAGCCCGACGCGGGGCTCGAACTCACGGACTGCGAGATCGTGACCTGGCTGAAGTCGGACGCTTAACCGACTGCGCCACCCAGGCGCCCCTCAATATATTTTTTTAAGTTTATTTATTTATTTTGAGAGAGAGTATGCCAGCAGGGGAGGAGCAGAGAGCGAAAGGGAGAGAGAGAATCCCAAGCAGGCTCCGCATGATCAGTATGGAGCCCTATCTGGGGCACAGACTCATGAACCATGAGATCATGACCTGAGCCAAAATCAAGAGTCAGACACTTAACTGACGGAGCCACTCAGGTGCCCCCGACCTCAACATTTTTTAAAATGTGTTTTATATCACAGGCTATACAATAATGCAATACTCCTTAGATGCAAACATAATATAAGCCCAAATCAAAAAAATATCTGTGATATAAAATAACTGTTTTGTGATAAATGACAACAGTTTTTGTAAAACATAGGGGTTTGTAAAGATTATCCATATTCAGTTACAAAGAGGCAATATGCGAGTGAGGACTGAGGGGTATGATATTTGTCATTTTTAAAATGACATTTAAAAAAATTTTTTTTAACGTTTATTTATTTTTGAGACAGAGAGAGACAGAGCATGAACAGGGGAGGGGCAGTGAGAAAGGGAGACACAGAATCTGAAACAGGCTCCAGGCTCTGAGCTGTCAGCACAGAGCCCGACGCGGGGCTCGAACTCACGGACCGTGAGATCATGACCTGAGCCAAAGTTGGACGCTTAACCGACCGAGCCACACAGGCGCCCCTAAAATGACATTTTTAAAGCAGGATTCCTTATATAGAATATGTAAATATATAAAGACTTAAGATCTTTAACTTTTTTCCCCATTTTAACGTCCTCTACATTGTTCACCTTTAAAAAAGTGGAAAATACTGGGGTGCCGGGGTGGCTCAGTCAGTTAAGCGTCCAACTTCAGCTCAGGTCATGATCTCCCATTTCATGGGTTCGAGCCCCATGTCGGGCTCTGTGCTGACAGCTCAGAGCTTAATGCCTCCTTCAGATTCTGTGTGTGTGTGTCTCTCTGCCCCTCCCCTGCTCACACTCTCTCTCCCAAAAATAAATAAAAATACATTAAAAAAACAGAAAATACTTATTTTGCCATATTGAAAAATACAGGTAAATTACTATTTACTTTATTATTGGCTTCCAACTCACAACAAAGCTAGACTACCTCCTTTATACTGTATTTTAGAATATGTATGTAACATCAACAACTCCTTATATACCTTCAAATACACCCAGAATTCAACCATTTCCTTATCCTCCACTGCCACCTCAATGCAAGCCACTATCATCTCTTTCCTGGATTACTGAACTAGTCTCCAAAGTTATCTTTTGGTTCTGCCTTTACCACCAATCCTCTCCCCTAAATGGCCAAAATTATATTATCAATTTGGCAGCCAGGGTAGTTCTTTAAGAATGAGTTAGATCCTGTCACTTGTCAACTTAGATCTTTCTAATGACTCCCATTTCACTCAGAATAAAAACAAAAACCCTTATAATGACCCCCTGGGCCATGTGTGATCCATCTTCCACCACAATTTCTTGATCCTTCTTTCTACCTTTCTCACCTACTCTCACTATGCACCCAATACAGACTCCCTTCAAGTTTAACTGTCAGTCAGAAATGCTCACCAGGGGGAATTTGTGCTTGCTCTTCCCTCAGTTTGGAACTTCCTTCCCAAGCTACACACATCACTCCCTATCTTAGATCCTTGGGACTTTCCTTGCCTTCTCTAAGGGCATTTTCTGAATACCCCATTTAAATTGCATTTCCCCAAATATCCTGCATTTTTCATCTTCTCTCCTGCAATAGGTTTCACAACCTGATACACCATATGTTATACTCATTCATTTGCTATCTCTGAAGTCTAGAATATTATTTTCACAAAGGTAGGATTTTTTGCCTATTTTGTTCACTGGATCCCACAAACAAAATCTTTTTTTTTTCTTTTCTTGTTTGCCTACAACAAAATCTGTCACATATGAACAGGTAGTTCATAAGTAAAGAAATATAAATAGCCAATAATCATTTGAAAATATGCTCAACAGAATAAAGGTAATTGCAAATTTATAAATGAAATTTGTATTTTTCCATCAGATTGGAAAATTTAAAAAAATTGCAAGGTGTAGATTCTGAAAAGGTAAGAATTTCTCTAACATATTTCAACAAAATGATGGGTATCTTCTGTTTCTTAACTGATTCCACCCTTAGAGTGATATGGTGTTGACAGGATTTTCATGGTCTCTGTGGTGAAAGAACAAACATTTTATTTGCACCCAAGGGAAAGACCAACACTAAGGAATGGAAATGAGTGTTGCGGGGGCTATTTTCCATTCCATTCTCCCCTTTTTCCCATCCTTCTTTGAGCTCCTGGGAAACCGGCCTGTAAAAGTTATACTAACTACATCCTTGACCCTTGAATTTCTAGTTGTTTTCAGCCAATGATGTAGTCCCAGCAGAAGATGAGAAAAAGGGAGAAGACTGAAGTCACCTTGTGTATGTTACAACGTCCCTTTTGTCATAATCTCTATTGGCTGACTGCTTCCATGAGGAAGGTTGCAACTCCCGTAGGGCAGTCTTCTTCACACGTTCCCTCTGCCTCTAGAGCCTTCTGGTCTAGAAGTGGTAATTCCTTAGTTTTATTAGCATTAGTGGATTGTATCCCTAAATCCTGCCCACTCTTTTGTAATTGGTCTCTTTATAAAATTCTTCTCACATTTGATAACATCCATGTGTCAGTGCTCTATGCTGGGAGCCTAACTTGTACAAAAAGCAATCTGACTGCACATTAAAACTAAAAATAAATGTAATCTTCACCAGCAACTCTTGAAAATATAATCTTCAAACAAAAAGTACCAGTAGCTACAGAATGCTGCAGCATTAACTGTAATGGCAAAATAACAGAAAATAATCAGAATCCCTTTCTACGAGGGAACAGTTATATACATTACGGTGGGATCATATTGAGGGTGTTAATGCAGTTATTAAAAAAGAATGAGTTAGAAGTGTATCTTAATTTGGAAAGATGACCATGATACATTTTAAATAAGAAAATTAAGAGTCAAAGTAATTATTACATTTTTTTTTAAAAGCAATAAACCCCATATATGTGTATGGATAAAGGCCTAGGAAGACACCATAAAGCTATTAATATTAAAACGACCTGAGGGAGAAACACTTAACATTTTTCTTTAAAATATTTGCATCTTTTCAAGATATAAAATGAACATGTATTACTTCTACTTTTAGAATTAAAAAATAAATGTAAAATGGTAAGAGTAATGAACATTGTAATATTCTACAAGCTGAGAGTTTGTTTCTACAAACAAACTACAGTAATGTTTCTACAGGCTAAGAGTTTCTCTAACTCCTAAATCAGACTTTATTTATAAGCTCTTTTTTAACTCTCCTATAAACTCTACAGAGAAATCAGAAATCTGCTTCACTGAGAGTAACAGGCCTCGGATGGAGTAAGGGGGCTGAGTGAAGACCTCTCTATTTTATTCCTTCCTCCCCTTTTTTGTGGGCTGACTCACACAGAGTTGAGGCCATCAGCTTTCCTCTGACTAACATGGTACCTGTATGGAAATACCAGATATTTTCTCTTTTTTTCTTTTTTTTCTTTTTTTTTTTATTAAAAATTTTTTTTTCAACGTTTATTTATTTTTGGGACAGAGAGAGACAGAGCATGAACGGGGGAGGGACAGAGAGAGAGGGAGACACAGAATCAGAAACAGGCTCCAGGCTCTGAGCCATCAGCCCAGAGCCCGACGCGGGGCTCGAACTCACGGACCGCGAGATCGTGACCTGGCTGAAGTCGGACGCTTAACCGACTGCGCCACCCAGGCGCCCCATCTTTTTTTTCTTTTTTTTAAATGTTTATTTATTTTTGAAAGAGAGACAGAGAGAGAGACAGAGCACACGCATGGGAGGGGTAGAGAGAGGGAGACACAGAATTTGAAGCAGGCTCCAGGCTCCAAGATGTCAGCACAGAGCCCAATGCAGGGCTCAAATTCACGAATTGTTAGATCATGACCTGAGCTGAAGTCACATTCAACTGACTGAGCCACCCAGGTGTCCCAATTTTCTTTTGCTTTAGCATTCCTTATGACTATGTACTGTGTTGCAAGAGCAATTGGAAAATATTTTTTTTCATTTTCAATTAATTACAGAAATGTTCATATTATATGGAATACAGTCAAAATCTTATGGATGCAAATCTTGCCTCTTACTTAATAGCTCTAACTTATATAAGCTGTTCTCAGATAAAGAACATGTGTTAAGGAAATAAATTTGATATTAAAGCAAGAAAAGTTCAAAATGTTAGAGTAGAAACCCACTGTAACTTAAATGCTGTGGAGGAAAAATCTAAACCTGAATTATTTTATCCTGTTCATATTTTTATTTCAGAAGGAAAAATGGCCCATAGTATATACAGATCTATTTAAAATTTAGGCTTCAAAGGGAGTTCTATGTGCATGGAATCTCTCTTGGAATTGGAAAAGTACCCCACAAAATAAGTATGCCACCTAAGCTGTCTCAGGCTCATTTCAAATTCTTCATTCCACATTCCAAAGGCATCAAAATAAAACATTAAAAATTGTTGTAAATTGTTTAGAATATGACCTAGATAGATGATATAGTCTCAGTTATCTGTGAAATTTACACAATAATGAAGTTTGTAGACCATTTTATTAAATACATTAAAACTTGCATCAGCAAAATGTGTTAAATGCATTTATAAATCAGATAAAATGCTAAGCCCTTGAATACAGTTATATGATAAAAACATTATTAATAGGAAATGGAACCGAGTAGCTGCATAAATTAATCACAAATAGCTTACTGCAGGGCTTGAGGTTCATATCTAGACTAATAAGATGTGGTGAAGAATTACTTTGGTTAGATTGCGGGAGTAAACAATGATGAAATAGATTTCAAAATCTCAGCACTGATCTGTGTGTTCATAGTATTCTCACCCCCATGCAATAAATAGTCCCTGTTTGGATGACATATTTAAGTGAATGTTAGGACCAAAAAAATGTATGTGTCTGAAATGCCATTTTAATACCGCCAAACAGCTTAGAAAGCTTTATATCAAATATGTAAGTTTCATTTCAAATATAAAGTTTACTTCAAATATCTTGTTTTTAGAATGCATGAATATAATATGGGACACCAAATATTTAACATTTTCATCTTGCATAGTAATTCAGACCAGATCTCCCACTTTCCTCATAATTCAGTAAAGACTACAAGCAATTTACATTGGAAAGGCAACTGTGCTATTCTTTGGTGCTTAAATGTGGATATTTCTATTGTACACATGTCTACTACAGGTCAATAAAATCTAATATTGGATAAAATATTTTCTGCTGAAACAATAAAAAATAACAAATATCCTAAACATTTGTAGACATGGGCACCTATCCACAAATTTTTAAATATAGCTTAATCTGAGAAAAAGACCTTGAAAAGTAATGAAAATATAATTTGTTTTCTCAGCTATAGTACAAAAGCCAGATACAGGTTCCCTTACATTAGGAATAACATTTGTTTTTCTATCACCACATAGGGAGTTAGCTCAAGTAATTAGCCAGTCATTAAAGCACTCAGAGCATTAACCTAATAATAATCCGCAATGCTGCAACTTTCTAGTCTCGCAGCCTCCTCCTAGTACAAGTCTGGGTAATTAGTAACTCTGCCGTAAGCCTGATCGTTCATTTATAAGTTGGAAATAGCCCAACTATCTCTCTGTCTCTTCATCAGAAACACAACCGTGTAGTAAGATTTCTTTTTACCCTGTATTCATACAACTACTGAAACTCTAAATCTTCTGTCCACATTCTTTCATTTGACCCTGGTCATTAGGTAAAGTAACCACACATTCCAGTCTGCCCAAAGCAGATTGGATTATAACTGCTAACTTGGTGTAATTATTAATAATGTACCATTTCATCCAAATAAAGCTAAAAATAAAATATTGTAACTGTCCTGGGACCAAAAAAAAGGTCTATAAATATTTGTTATTTTTTTATAAATGTTTTTATTATGAATTTAAAAAGAAGAAAAGGAACTGGTATTTTTCAATGATCTATGTGCTGTTAATGTGGTCTGGGAACACAATGCTTTGATTATTAAACACAAGTATCCTACATGCCTAGATTTGTATAGCTCACTAGTAAAAAATCAGATTTTACAAATCAAGAAAATAAAATTTGTATCTAAAGAAAATTTATTTTTACCTATGTGATTTTATTTTGCACAAAACCTGAAATATGTTAAAATCTAACTGTGGTAGATTTCAATGAACTTACTTTATTTTCTAAAACATTTTGTTATTTATAAGTAATCTCTACACCCAATGTGGGGCTCAAACTTAGAAACCCCAAGATCAAGAGTCACATGCTTTACTAACTAAGCCATAATATTTGAGGTGGTTCACGTGTTTTCTAAGGTTGAATAAAAGTGCTGGTAAGTTGTTTCAATGTAAAAAAATAATAAATAAATAAATAAATAAATAAAAAATAACTTTGCATTTGGCTGATAAACTATTCGCTCTACTGTAAAACTGAAAAGGTAGAGATTTATCCTTTCATTTTACAGTGATGAAATTTAAGACTCAAAGTTGTTAAGTTAATTATCTTTTATAACACTTGGACCTGGTCAATGCTTTTTCTGCCACACCTTTCTGTTCATGATTGCATAAACTTTTTTTTTTTTTTTTTAATTTTTTTTTTCAACGTTTATTCACTTTTGGGACAGAGTGAGACACAGCATGAACGGGGGAGGGGCAGAGAGAGAGGGAGACACAGAATCAGAAACAGGCTCCAGGCTCTGAGCCATCAGCCCAGAGCCCGACGCGGGGCTCGAACTCACGGACCGCGAGATCGTGACCTGGCTGAAGTCGGACGCCCAACCGACTGCGCCACCCAGGCGCCCCAAGATTGCATAAACTTTTTACTTGGGTACAATAATACATCCATTATAGAGTGTAAATAAATAAAGTAAAATGCTCTCTAGATCCATTCCAGATCCAGTAATTTGCACATAGACTATAAAAACTGTGACATGTATGACAGTAGCATAGGCCTAGAGAGCATCCATACGGAGGAGAAAAAACTTGGTGAAAGATACATCTTGGGAGATTGAAGGATGTATTTGTTTTTCTGAGTAGAAAATGTTATTAGTTTTACTTGGATGAAAAAACTGCAACCTAGGGGAGCCTAGCTGGCTCAGGGGGTTAAGCATCCAACTTCAGCTGAGGTCATGATCTTACCATGTGAGTTTGAGCCCTGCACTGTCAGTGTGGAGCCTGCTTGGGATTCTCTCTCTCCCTCTCTCTCTCTCTGCCCCTCCCCTACTCTCTCTATATGTCTCAGAATAGAGAAACTTAAAAAAAAAACCCTGCAACCTGTATGATTTTTTCTTGTAAAATGGAGTTTACCAAAGAAAAATGCAGTCCTTTACACTGCAGAATAAATTTATCATGATGATGTTCAATATAAGATTATACAATCATAGAATATCTATGATACAAGGAACATAGACATCTTAGAATTCATCTCCTCAAGACCTTAATTTTACAAATGATGAAACCATGTCTCAAAAGTCACATATAAATATCTAAGAGAAGGTCAGTACTATAATATTATATACTTTAAAATATGGGACTGTGAAGAGATAGGTCTCAGTACTTGACAACCATTTTCTTGCAAAACCTGTCTTAGAAAGATCCTTTGGTCATATGTGTTTTTAATTTTTTTTAACGTTTTTTATTTATTTTTGAGACAGAGAGAGACAGAGCATGAATGGGGAGGGGCAGAGAGAGAGGGAGACACAGAATCAGAAGCAGGCTCCAGGCTCTGAGCTGTCAGCACGGAGCCGAGGCAGGGCTCCAACTCAGGGACGCCAAGATCGTGACCTGAGCTGAAGTCGGACGCTTAACCAACTGAGCCACCCAGGCGCCCCAGGTCATATGTGTTTTTAAAATATTTCATATTCACAGCACATAAGGAGACAAAGAGCTCAGTAAAGTTATATAGTTAGGAATCCAATTTTCCTTCTTGTTACCAAGCATTTTCAGAAATTATTTCTCCATATATTCTTATTTTGTTTTTGTGTATTTATTAGGAATATCTATTAGGAAATATTGATCTACAGAGATACTTATCAATCTTTCAAATGAAGACATTCCGTTTCTTCAATAAATGTAGGATGATCAAGAAATAAACAATGACCAAAAAGTTATTAAGAATTTGGCAATTCAGGCTCCTAAGTGGCTCAGGCAGTTAAGCATCCTAGTCTTGGTTTAGGCTTAGGTCATGATCTCATAGTTCATGAGATCTGACAGTGCAGAGCCTGCTTAGGGTTCTCTCTCCCTCTCTCTCTCTCTCTGCCTCTCTCTCCCCTCTCAAAATAAACATTTAAGGGGAAAAAAAGAATTAAAACAAGAATTTGGCAAGAGTAATGTCTTTGTTTCGGTAAAAATAGTTACTAATATTTATATCAGGTTTTATTTAAATTACAAACATTCCTTGAGATGTTAGATTAGATGATTAGATAGATTCATAGATAGATGATAGATAGATACATAGATTGATAGATAGACACATAGATTGATAGAAAGATAGATAATTGATATATAGATATATAGATAGATAGATAGATAGATAGATAGATAGATAGATAGACAGACATTCTCAGTCCCTAGACTGACATGTTGTACAAGGAAATACATATAGAGCAAACTTCAACCTAAACATACATATACAGAATATAAAATAAATGACTAGGGAATGGAAAACATAACCTTGAGGAGAGAAGTAAAGGGCAATAAAATATGAACTATGATTCTAGTTTAACTTAGCCTAGTCACAGAGGTTTGATGAGAAAAACAAAGATCACGTATTCTTTATAACTCTTCCTGAATTTTTGTGTAGAAAACATCCAAAACGCCACATGCCTCACTTGTGTAATTTCACATTGCAGTGCTAACTTATTCCAGAATTGTGTTGGTGTGTTTCACCCAGCTCCTTTTCTTCAAACTCTCCGCGTTTTAAAGTGCTGTCTTGCTTTTGCATTGGAAGAAGTGTGTGGTTAATTATGGGACATTTTCTGTTGTGGAAAGTTCAAGAAACAGTTTCTTCAAATTTCCAGAAAACAAAACAGTCCTTTGCTTATCAAGAATATAAGTAAGGATAGGGCTCATAATCTCCTTCTCCAAAGATCAAACACTATCACGTCAACATATCAAATCTTTTACCAAAATTTATTTCCCTTTTTTCCAAATACCATCTTTTTTCCCCTACAGTTCCACTGGCGGACTGTGCACAGTCCTTGCCTTTTGTTCCAAATAAACATGCATTTGCTAAGTGTCACAATGTTTCTTAACCTTCCTGAAACACATCCAATAACCAAGTGTGATTCTTTTGTTTATAAGATTTCCCAAATATGCTTTAAAATATTAACCTTCATCACAAACTACTATGCATACTAATTTTTCCATAATATAAAGAGATATGTTATTAAACTATTAAAATTCTTTATAAGATATAAATAATAAAAAGAGTAAGATATTTAAAAATTAAATTAACTTTTTCTTTTTGATTCTCTTTCTTTCTTTTTTATTTTCTTGTCCTTTCTGTTCATCCATCAACAAAGAAAAAGGGAGTCTTCACTCCAATTCCACTCTAGTTTAAGGATTTCCAGGTTTATTCTCTGAACTTAAGTCTCCCTACTCTGGAATAGCAGTTTGGACTAGGGATATTAACAGCATACCATGTCTCTAAACTGAAATCTGCTTGCAAAGCTTGGTTTCAGTAAAAGCAAAGCCAATTTTTTTAATGAAAAGTATGAAAATTAATGCAATTAGGAAACAGTTAAGACTTCAGAACACCAAGAATGGCTAACTTATATTTAATGAGCATTTACCATAAGCAGACTACTCTAAGGGTTTTGAATATAGTATCTCATTTAATCAGCAAAATAAGTCTATGCTATTATCCCCGTTCTATCAATGAGGGAACTGGAATACAAATACTTTTGAGAACTTGCCAAAGGGCACATAGTAGTACTTGAAGCAGCAACCTAATGCAGGTAGTTTGATTCTAAAACCCAAATAAATCACTATAATCAAGACAAATATTCTTAAAGTGCAGTACGTTCCATGGGTGGCAGGGCACCTGGTTGGCTCAGTTGGTTAGTTGTCCTATGTCGGCTCAGGGCTCTGGTCATGATTTCACAGTTTGTTGAGTTCAAACCCTACATCAGGCTCCATTCTGACAGTGCTGAGTCTGCTTGGGATTCTCTCTCTCTGCCCCTCCCCTACTTTATCTGTACCAAATAAATAAACTTTAAAAAAAAAGGCAGTTTCATGGCATAGAACGTATAATGTGTGGCTACTTGAGTTCTTAACATTAAACAGTATGGTTTTGGGAGCCAGTGCAAAGGCCCTACTGGGTGAGCTTTGCAGTAAGAGAAAACTTATATTGAAAAGCAGAGCTAAATCTATCACTTTCCAAAAGATCTACCATTGCTTGTTTGGCCATTAGTTATCAGAAACAGGAATTCATAGAGTTGGCCATGGAAGAAGACCCTTCATTGTCAGTATAGGTACCTAACATGTGGTTGACCAAACTATAGTTGCTCCCTTGGTAAAATGAGAAAGGACATTAGAACTCTTCATAGCTGTTGAGACAAGACACAAGTCAATCTTTAAAGCTATGTAGAGAGCTTATGTTCTAACTTCGACCCTGAAACTAAATTTTTAATTTTTCATCAAACTAAAGGAAGAAAGGAATTAAGATTATCTGAGTGCTTACAATGTGCAAAAAACACCATTAAGTTTTCCATTCCATTATTTCATTCATCTTCAGTTTAAAGCCTCTAATGTGATGCAATTTTATTAAATATAAGATGAGAAAACTGAGGCTTCGAGAGATTGCATAATTTACCAGAGATCACATAAGTAGCTAAATTTGGAAGCAACTGGATTAAATGGCATGATATTTCTACCCCACCAATATGCTTCCATAAATTCAATATCTAAACTCAGGAAAATAAGTAAGAGAAAATAAAAACAAAAAGCACCTCTAAAAATAAAGTTTTCCCTACATTTCTCCAGACTTCTTCAGGCTGAAGGTTTAAACACAAGATGTAATAATTAGAACAAGCACTCTTTCAGGGCATGTGGTTGGCTCAGTCAGTTACGCTTGGGACTCCTGGTTTCACAGTTGTGAGATCGAGCCACATCTTGAATACACTTCATCTGGCTCCCTGCTGGATGTGGAACCCGCCTGAAATTCTCTTTGCCCCTCCGCTCCTCCACTCTCTCTCTCAAAACACAAAAACAAAAATAAGCATTCTTTCTCTGATTTTGCCCCAGTTTATGTTTTGGATCCCACACTGCCCAACTTTCAAGAATTTCGTATCTTCATTATCCTTCCTTCTCTTACATGCTTTATCTGACTTAACTAGATTTTTTTTTAATCAAACTTAGTGTTTTTTCAATCTCCTCACATAAAAACAAGATAAAACAAGTGAAAAAATGTCCCTTCCTTCCATATCCTTCATCTTTCTCTAGGTAACATTTTATTTTCCTTTTTACACCACCCCTTTGAGCATATGATCTTGAAAATGTCGCCTTGATTGTATTCAATTCTTCACAGTTCATAAGCAATACTGATACATCATCTGCCCCCACCACTCCACAGAGAAGATTTTGGTGAAGTCACCAATGCCCTATATATTGTGAAAAACCAAGGACATTGTTTTCATTCTTGCTTATAAGCACTCAGTAGCTTCTTACACTGTTAATGATATCCTTGTTGAAAAACCTTCCCTTCTTGGTTTCTGTGAAGGTACATTCTTTTAATTAAAGTCTGCATTGATTTCAAATGTTAAAATCAGGGGGGCCTGGGTGGCTCAGTCTGTTAACAATCCGACTTCGGCTCAGGTCATCATCTCACAGTTCATGAGTTCAAGCCCCACTTTGGGTTCTGTGCTGACAGCTCAGAGGCTGGAGCCTGCTTCAGATTCTGTGCCTTTCTCTCTCTCTGCCCCTCCCACCCCTTGTTTTCTCTCTCTCTCTCAAAAATTAATAAAGATTAAAAAAAATTAAAGTCTGACTTCTCTGGCTACTTACTCTCTCATTCCAAATGGCTCTTTCTTCCACTTATCAGATATTCATTATGGAAGTTCTTCAAGTCTTAGTACCTTTTCTCAATTAACTCTAGACCTAGAGGACCCTAAAGTTATATTACATCTCAGGACGTTCCTTTAAGCCTCAGACCTACTCATTCAAATGCCTTTTGCTAACATTTGTTTGGATAATTTTATATATAATGCAAAGTCAACATGCCCAAATCTGAAATGCTGTTTTCTCTTTCTCTTCCTATTCCCAAATTAGCCATCTTTCTGTGTCCCTTACCTAAGAATGTAGTAACAAATTTCATCCCTTTATGTAAGGAAATATTTAAGAAATCATTCTTGCCAATTACTTCTTCTTATCCCTAATCACCAACCTAGCACTTCTTGCAGACTTGACTTTCCAAATACCTGAACACATAAAAAACTAAAAACTCTGTGTTAAAATGTTCACCGATACCCTGGTTTTGCTCAATATCTCTCAGACATCTTTGTATTTAAATTTTGCCTGTAGATCTGACTCCATGGGTAAAGAGAAATTATTTGTTTCTGTGTCTGTGGATTTGCCTCTTAAGCTTTAAAAGGCAGTGGGGGAGGGGGTGTCATGAAAACAACCCAATAAAAAATATATCCTTCAGAACTAGTACCCTATCCTTTTTAAATCTGTGTTCTGGTACTTCAAACATAGGTATAATAGACACTTCCTAATACATTAGTTTAAAGTAGAATATTTAAGGTGTTGATAATTGAAAACAAATTCTGTACACAGTCTTCTCATATTCCTTTTCTGTAGCTCAAAAATATGGAGAAAATTCTTGGACTATAGGAAAATTCTGTGATTATCTACTTTTTCCATGACTGCTTTAACATTGACTACACAAGTTCGCAGGCCATCCCAAGACATCCATGCATTCTGTCGCTAATGTGGACACAACGTTCTTAGTGCCAGGCCACCTGCCCCCATACCTTGATCTCCTTTTCATCACAGGCTTGCAATAGACAGGAGCTACAAAAATGGACTGTGTCAAAGTGCCATAAAACATCACTGTGACACTCAAACGCCTGCTTCTCACAAACTGAGGCTAAATCTTTCCCTAATACCCAGGACTTCTTATTGGAGGTCAAACTTTGTGCCATGTGGAAGAGGCAGAGAGAGGGGCACAGCTCACAGAAGCTTCTGGCCTTGTCCCATTTCCTGTGGTTTTCATTTCACCAAGTCAAAGAACTCTCTCAGCACGTTAAGACACCTAGCAAGGCACCGTTCGCTAACGCTTTGCTGCGTCTCTTTTTTTCCCCTTTCCCTATCATTTTTCAAATTGACTGGTTCTCATTGGGAAGTATTCTAATGCTCACTTAGTCCACCTTTACACACTTTACCAAGGTTCCAGAAGCCAATTTAAGAAATGTGCCAAGTTTTCTGCAGCATATTTTGCTATATAAAGAATATATGTTATAGCTTTTATTGATGATAAATTTGATGATGATTTGATTGATGATTACGTCTTAGGACAGAATTTTGCTACTTAACCTTTGGTCAAAAACTCTTTTATTGTTCCCCTTCACATAAAAGGACATCTAAAAACTTTCTAAATCTGACTTCAGCCAAGTTGAAGACAAGAAGCTTTCATGATTTGAGGTAAGATGTGAATTATTTGGTGAATTCAAGGTGTAAAAGATGGGAGAAGAAAGGAGACATTGTCATCAGAAAGGTAATTGACAGAAACCATGTGTAGGAAAAGCAGATCATGGTCAAGTGACAATTCTTGCAAATGGAGAAGGACACAGAACTATCCCAATGTTTCCAAGGAATTAGTACTTAGTGCTTCTTTGATGGCACTGTTCTGAAGATAAAAATTTACAATTTATCAGTTCTTTAATTAAGATACTCTGTCAAATCTTTTAATTTTTGAATAATTCAACACACACGCTAAAGTTGCTAAACAACTAACATTGCTGTTTACCCCAGCTGAAACTCAGCACAAGTACACTCATATTCTCTGATATGTCTGAATCACAGCATCCAGGTAGACTGCCGCGCTTTTTAACTTTTCCAGAGAAGCCCACCTAATGCCAGAGAAGAGCAAACCTGTGCTCCCGGGATGTGCTCGTTTACAGACATAGCCACGGGAGTGTAAAATGTATTTCCTTTGTCTTAAAAAGTAAGGCATTTAACTCTGCAAAGCATCCACATAAACATTTTAAATAGGTATTTCTGCAAAATCATTGACATACAGGTCATTTTATCTGGTGGCTTCTTTCCTCCCTAGGTAGCATGAGGTAACAGCATTTTTACAAAGCACTTAATGTTTTTCCTCTCCTTGGTGAAATCTTGCTTGTATCACAGTTTTCAAAGTTGAGCATACTGTGTTTAACATCTAGTTCAGCTCTCTTTTCTCTTGATGGACAGGTCAATTCAGAGGTTTGTGATTGCCTGAGGCAAATATACATGAAGTACATACAAATCACTGCTTTCTTCTAATTAGAGGTATATTTGTCAGGCAAAGGACAAGAGAAATAATTTTATGTTTCTGACCTCATTCTCTTGCTGAAAAATTGGAGATAATTCTCACTGATATTTGAACACCTATTTAATCTTTACAACTAAATCAAACTACTGTCATATCTCAAATCTTTTCTTCTGTTTGTAGAAAGCAGAGTTTAACAATTATCGTGAGAAAAGAAAATGGAGACAGCTGACCTAGATAATGTGGGTGTTTCTTTACACTGCCAAAATTAACTGAATCTCATGCTCAACCTGCAATTCGTTTTGACTGCCTAGGTCAGACTCTTGGCTCTCCTACCTGAGTCCAGTGCAAAACAGGTACTTCGTTCTGGTTAAATGACTACACTTACAGCAGGTCTCAGCACGGAGTCTGCATTCCCCTTCACTAAAGCAAAATCTTCCACCATCACTGCTCACAGTGCCATTCAGTGTATCTATCAAGCACACACCAATATGTCCTGGAAGCAGTTCAGACCATTCGATTTGCAAAGATATGACGGCCCACTTGAGGCCCACCAAATCACTCTTGACTGTAATAATCACATCTAGCCTTGGCACTGAGTCCCTGATTATTCCCCCCAAATGAACAAATAAAACGGTTGGGGGAAAATGCTTCTTGGCAACAGCTTGAACTTAAATGGTGACAACAGCTGGCTTAGCAGATGTTCTTCATGCGATATAACACCTGAGTTCTTGAGGACAGAATTTTGACTAAATTCATACCTCTTTATGTCCTAAAACCTGTTTCAACAGAATTTTGCAAGCCAAATTGGGAAATATAGAGTGAAACCAAGAACATTGATGACATTAAGAAGATAATGCTCATTTCTACACTTTTAGTAGACGTATTATCTCCAGATTTTGACATCTTTCTGCACAATAACCTAGGAATCAAATCCAGAAGGACAATAGGTTCTATCTTACAATCTTGCTAATGTAGAAATGGTTTATATAAAATTGGTCCTGTACAACTAAATGAACGTATAAGTTTAACCTTTGTGTCTTCTTCCAGTAATTTTTAAACTGCAGTATCTGTCTCTTATGAAAGTAATTTTTGCCATAGAAAATCAAATTAGTCAACAAGTACTGATTGAGTCTTAGGTTTGCTTATGCAAATTTGTAAATGCATTGTTAATATGTACAATGTTAATATATTTGATAAATTTTATTCAGAGACATTTAAATTTTGAATTAAAATGTTTCAGAAATTCTGGGATCAATGATTGTGGTAATTTTGACTAACTTGGCTCACCGCAAAATCAGTTACATCTCTGGACCCAGCCATTGTTTTAAAGTCTCATCATAACAAAGATATATGAGAAAAGCATGGAGATATTACATGAACTTTCAACAATATATCAGTCTATATCTGGTAAAGTATAAGTATTTACTAGCAATCTACACTTGAAGAAACAATGTATGAATCTAGTTACAAACATTTAAGGTTTTTTTGGTGCATCCAAGTTTACTAATATATTTCTTTTTAGATCATATAATCATAATGTGATAATACACACACACACACACACACACACACACACTCATATTATTACCAAATTTTCTTTTTTTAATGTTTTTGATGTTTATTTTTGAAAGAGACAGAGACAGACAGGGAGGGGCAGAGAGAGGGGGAGACACAGAATCCGAAGCAGGCTCCAGACTCCGAGCTGTCAGCACAGAGCCCAATGCAGGGCTCAAATTATCCAACTGTGAGATCATCACCTGAGCTGAAGTCAGAGGCTTAACCAACTGAGCCACCCAGGCACCCCAACCATATTTTCTGTAATAAAACTTCATTAAGTGTTTATGCTTTTTTAATAGTGTCAAATTTAAAAGTAATTCCTAGATTATGAAATGTTTATTTCTAAACAAAATTGATGGACAAATAACAATCCTCGATTAAGAAATTATAAGTCAGAGGCTTTCAGTGAACTTCAGCAGTAACAAACGATATTGTTTGAAATGAAACCTTGAGAACTGGCAGGCCTCTGTCTTACAGTAGTTTAAAGCTATACCTGTCAGGCTCAATATTCAAATGGGCAAATTAATGTACTTAACTTTTCAACAGTACAAAGAAGGGGAAATAGCTATTAGAGTAATATATTCTTTCATCCAAAAACTTGAATTGTCATGTTCCATACAGGATTAATCTCCTTCACTCCAATCTCAATCTCCAAAAGATCTAAAATAATTAACTTCAGTTACTAAACTCCTTCTACGTGCCTGAGGTTGTACTATGCATTCAACATTCATTCTTTCATTTGTTTTTCACCATCCTATATAAGTCAGGATTTATTATTATTTTCTACATTACTTAGGATACTTCAAGTTGTATCACTCAACTCCAACTGCCTTAACTAATATTAAAAAATAGTATATTACAGTTGAAGTTTCCAGAAAAAGGACAGGCTTTAGGCTGTTTGATTCAGTACTTCATCAATGTTCTTAATGGTCTGTGTTCTTTCTATTTTTTGTTCCTAATATAGGTTTTATCCTAAATATGGCTCTCCTTATGATTGCAGAATGATTGAAAGAGGCAGCTGGGTTCACATGCTCCTTGATCACATCCAGCCATAAAAAGACTGGCTTGTCTTTCTTAGAAGCTTTGAGCAGAAGACTTGAAAAGAGCCTCATGCTGTAGTGGATTAAATTAGATTAAATATTCTATAAAGCAAGGAGCATGCAGATATTCTGATTGTATGACAAAAAGTATAAGAAATGGAAAAAATATTGAGGAATACAAAATAATGCCATTTCCATTGCCCATTACAAAATAAAAAAAAAAAAAAACTTATGAGAAGCTAACTAATTCTCCTAAAGTCCTACAGTAATTAAATGATGACTCCTGAATCAGGAACCATATCTATGCCACAGTATTCTACTTTATTACGCATTTTCCTTGAATAGCTACACTGGTGGACAGAGGTAAGGAGGAATGAATATATGAACACTAATGATTTTTCCCATTCCTGTGTAAATAGTTAAGTATTTTTTCACAAAGCGACTTCCAAAAGTAGGCAATTCCATATAGTATAAATAAATATACTTGATTTTTTAAGAAGATCTACTTTAGTGACAAGATAGTATAAACCTATTTCCCTGCTTCTACTCACTAAGTGATGACATACCAGCACAGATAATTTAAGGATTATGAAAAGTAGGAAGAGAAAGTTAGATTGACTAATGAATTTAAGACTTGAGAAACAAATTTTGGGGCTTTTTTGTAACCACTGGGTTTTTTTTCTGATAGCATCATATATCATATATAATCAATACCATCAGACACAAGATGACTCAGATGTTGGGATTATCTGACAGATATTTTACAACTGCTATCACAGAAGCATTTCAGTGAAACAAGTGGAACAGACAGAAACAAATAATAAAATGATGAAATAATCCCTAATATATCAATAATTGCTTTAAATAAAAAGAGTTTAAATATGCTAATTAAAAATATCTACAGACTATATGTTTTTTTTAAATAACCCAACTATATGCTGTCTTTAAGAAACACATGTCAAATATAAAGATATCACACAAATATAAAGATATCCTAAAAATAGGAAGAGACATATCATACAAACATTACTTTTTACATAAAAGTAGAAGTAAAAAAAAAGAAAGAAAAGGAGAAGTAATAGTATTAATACCAGATAAATGTGGCTGCAGTGCAAAGCAAATGAGCAAGAGTAAAGAAGAAAATTACAGAACGAAATTTCAGTCCTCCAAGAACATCTGATGATCCTAAATGTTTACACATTTAAAAAAAATGTGAGGTCAGTGGCACTGGGTGGCTCAGTCAGTTAAGCGACCGACTCGGGCTCAGATCATGATCTCATGGTTCACAAGTTCGAGCCTCGCATGGGGCTCTGGGCTGACAGCTCAGAACCTGGAGACTGCTTCAGATTTGGTGTCCCCCTTCTTTCTCTGCCCCTTCCCCACTTGCACTCTGTCTCTGTCTCTCTCTCTCAAAAATAAATAGACATTAAAAATTAATAAAAAATAAAAATATTGAATATATCAACTCATGGCAAAGATATAGAGCAAATGAAGCTCTTATACACTACTGATGGGAATGCAAAATAGCACAATCACTTTGGAAAACAGATTGCGTTTGGTATTTTTTTTTAAATTATAAACATTAAACTATCATATAATCCAGATACTACACTCCTAGATATTTATCCAAGAAAGTAGAAGTATATGTTCTTGCAAAGACTTGACATAAATTTTCATAGAAGCTTCATATGTAATAACAAAAAACTGAGTAAAGTTCAACTGTCTATCAACAGGTTAATGGACTAAAATGTGACAAACTCATCCTCAGAAATATAAAGGAATGTATTGTTGATCAATTTATAAACACAAACAACACTGAAAACAATTCTGAGTGAAATAATCTAGGCAAGAAAGAGTAACTATTTTATGATTACCATTATGTAAACATCTAAACCGTGCAAACACAAAGTGAAAGAAAGCAGATTAGTGATTGCTAAAGGGGCAGGTGGTGTTCTGACTGAGAGAAGCTGGGAAGGATTTCAAAAAGGAATAGTAATCTTTTGGAGGTAATAGATTTGTCATTAGCTTGATCGTGATGTTGACTTTATAGGTGCGTATATGTGAAAACTTATCAAATGTTACACCTTAAATATATTTCATTAATTATCTGCCAATTATACACCAATCAAATGTTAAGAAACGATAAATTGCAAGGTGAAAATTCAAGAATGCATAGATAAGTTTAAGACAGGTCAATCTGATCTGTAATTGCTGGTGCAAGTTTTTCAACACAGAGCTAAAAATTACTGTCAATGGATCAACATTACTATATTAAAATAGAAGTGTCGCGGAATGCCAGTGAGATTCAGGTATGGCAGGTAACTATAGTAAGTCTCAGCAAGAACAGCTGAGGCCCTGGGGCTATTAATGCTAGGGTGTCAAGCTCTGGTGAAAAGCTTGAGTTAGTTTCACATCAGCATTGTCATTATCCAGCTTGAAAGAACCCATACTCAATTCCCAACAACCCATTTTTCACTCCTATCCAATTATTAAGTGTCTTACAGAAAGGGTTTATTTTTATTACTCGAGTATAAGGAGTTTTTTTAACTTACGTTCTTTAATTAATGTGCTTACTATTTTTGAAAACCAGTATTTTATTTTAATTGATGACTATTAATTTCCACTTCAATAAAATTTCAACTTTTATATTACAAACTTCTTTTTAAAAATAGATTTTTTTGAACAGATGTTACTCTAGGCACTTATTCTGAGAGAGAACTTCACAAATGAGAAATGACATAACAATGTTTGGAAGAGTTATAGACCGGCCAAACACTTTTAAAATAAGGCCTTAACCCCATTAAAAATTGACTCATTGAAAGACAACTGCTTTGAGAATATATAAGCACCTGTGGGTGATACAACTGCTGTCTTAAACACTTCCCTTCCATTTGTGTATAATAGAGATGTATTGATTGCCCCTTACCATCTATATTTTTGATGACCTCTTTGCAACCAACAGGATGGCACATTGTCACTTTCAACACTATTCATACCAAAATCATTAAATCAGCTTGCAAAATGGGCATGACTCCTGGGAAAGAAGATAACTTCATTGGAAAAGACAAGGGCAACTCGGAGACATGACTTCAATATTCTGAAATGTCTGTTACAAAGAGAGAGCAACAAATACCCCAAAGAAAAACACTCTTTTATACTATATATGATATCACCAATATGTTTGGAAATTGTAATTATTTATTTTGATTTCTCTTTGTTTCCCTGGATTTTCAGAAGTTTTTCTTAGAAGTGAAATATAAACTAGGTCATAGGTATGAGAGAAGAAAAAAATAAGAAAAATCAAAACAAGAGGTGAAGATTAAGAGACAACTTAAGTGGAAGAAATTAGAGAACAGAAATGATTCATACGAGTTCAGTGTGGTGATAGCACCCTGTACTTGGAGTTCTAAGACTCCAAATTTGACCACTGTTGGCTGTCTTTAACCATTTTGACTTTAAAGCTTCTCATCTATGAATGAAACCGGAAATGAGTGCATATAATGCATTACGCTCTTGTGGTGTTCAAAATAAGATAAATGCAAAATATGTAAGTACAATTGAGTTTTATAAGTATAAGGTATTGTTGTGTGATAAACATTGAGAATTTATAATCTTGTATAACAACAATCTTGATATGGAACAATGCAACTGTCTTTATAAGTCTCTAAGAGTTAGTAATGAAAAGTTCAATTACTATCTTTCTACTCAAAGAACACCATATAACAAACTCCTCTTTTGTAAAATGAAATGAAAAGAGGTAGTAACACCAGAATTTCTATATAGTAGAACCCTGGTGGAAGGAAATGTGGGAATATAGTTGGAAGGCAGGGGTTAGAGGACTTGTCTTGATTCCAAATCTGCATAGCAAGTACATGAATCTTAATTTAAAGCCTCATGTTTATTTTGAGAAGACATGGCTATAGAAAGGCAGCTTTAGGTGGGTGGGAACAGATGCTGATGTAGACTGTGATCATTTGCCAGTTGAACTCTCTCAGTTTCCCTACACCCCCCCTCCCCAACACACACACATACCACCTAAAATACTTTTTGGCAAAACTGCTGATCAAAGGTCCAGTCCCCACATGAAACATAGATATTGAGATCACAATGTCCAAGACTTCAGAATAGTTTTTGTTCTTTAATGGCAGTATACCTTTCAGATATCCAAGCTATTATTTCTCTATTCTTCATTCTTCCAACAATATAATTTTATTTTGACTTTGGTAAAGATGGAAAAATCAGATTAATGATAACTATTGCTTTAGATCCTGCACCAATTCATCATGAGGCGTTCCTTCTGTCAGTCAAATACAATTAGAATGATTACTCACAGTCAGTTTTTCTAAAGACTTCAATTATTCCATAGATTATCCCCTAAAAAATGCTCATCATTTTACTGGCAGAGTTCCTTAAGTGATTCAATCAATGGAACAAATCATTAGTAGTGATTACGATAACCCATAATTTAGAACACAAAGTTGAGGAACAACTTTCTAAAAGTTCTCAGAAAATAGAATGTGATACAATGCAACTGTAAGACATTTAAATATGTCATTTTACTTGTCAGCTAGCTATACAAAGTGTGTGTATGTGGGGGGAAAACATGGTGCACACCATTCAGAATAACAGTTTAGTTAGCCTGGCTTCATTTTGAAGTAAATTACATAGTCTTTTGATGACAGGAACTATATCTGTATTTTTAGGTTTTGATATGATAATGATAAATAGGTTTTTATTCCATGAGTCTATGCTAGTCAGTGCTTGGAAACATTCATGTAAATTATATTTCTCCTGGAACCAGAATGAACTCTAAGTCTCTGTACCTAGAAAAGGGATTTTAATGCTGTGTTCTAAAAGACACCTAGTAGGGCAAAATACCCTAAACATTGATATCCCTTCCATATCTGATCATGAGTCCAGGAAATAGGTGACCTCTGCAGACTATTGAGATTTGGGAATGTGTGACACACCAATTACTCCCAAGGGATTCAATCCAGTATTTAAAACCAATATTTTCTTTAGAAAACACCAAACTCCAACTTTGGGAAACCTACGACTCAATTTTTACTAAATGGCTGACTAGATATAAGTATAAGTGTACAGGCAGTAACTGTCCAAAACTGACTTCTGTTCTTTTCTATTTTTTGAAGCTTTAATATAGTTTGGAGGAGTCAACATGGCAGAGAAGTAGGGAAGCCCAAATTTCCCTTGTCCCTCAAACACAGCAGTATTGAAGCCAGAAGACTTGGAATTCCAGGAATCCAGGCTACAGAGTGACAGAAACATCTCCAGGGGCCCACAGGGACAACTTGGTGGACCATAGGTGTGTGACTGTGAATTGGAAGAAATAACATGGGTGGAATAGGCACGAATGGGAGGCATCCCATTCTGTGGAAAGACAAAAGGAAGAGTAACAGAGGCTGTGGAACTGTAGGATTTTATTTGGACAAGAGAAAAACCTCTCTGGACCGTGGACTGGGTAATGGAAAAAATGGAGAGAGAGCCAATTACTAACTTGCAAACAGCTTTTGGAGTCATGATCCAGGGTTGCGGGACTTCCTCTGGATTGGGGCCTGCTGCCCTGTGCATGTGCCTGGAAGGGAGGGGGAGCCAGCCCTGGGCTGGATAGCTAGCTCAGTGGGAGAGCAGTCCAATCCCTTGAGTGCTGTGGGGAGAAGGTATATAGCCACACCAAGGACAAAAGACTGTGCAGGTGCCTGCCAGCCACAGGCCCTTCATCAGCTGGGCAGAATGGCACTACCACAGAAGCAGAACACACAGAGCAGGATCCTTTACGACATCAGGATTTGAATCCCAGCTGAGCACCAGGGGGGCAGGGGAGACTGTGGAGTAGGACAAACCGGCCCAGTCATGCCCATGCAGTGCTGTGAGGACTGCCTGAACAGTGTGGTTTGGGACACCCAGTCTGGGGTGTCACCATTTTTTTCCCCATCACAAACAAGGTGGGACTTCAGAGAACAGGACAACTGGCCCATAGTGGAGGCAGACCACTTACACCAAACCCTGACTCTCCATGCCTATAACTGCATATCTACTGAGCAAGACTGACACTAACCAAACCAGAGGGGCCCTGCTCCAGACTAGCTCAGCCACCAGTTCCAAGTCACGATCAGTTTTGCATTTTCTGACTTGATTCTTGGTCATCTACATATATATTTGTTTTTCTTTCTTTTCTTCCTCTTATTTCTTCCCTTCTCTATTCTGGTTGTTGGTTTGTTTAAGCAGAGATTTTTAATCTATTCTTTTTATACCTCTTCTCTATCTACTTCTTTATTTTCCTCTCTCTCTCTCTCTCTCTCTCTCTCTCTCTGGATTAAGGTGTATAGTTTCTCTGGTTCTCTGCATGGTCAATTTTTTTTTCGTTTCCCTACCTTCATCATTTCTCTCTTTGTATGGGAGAAGGCTTCCTCCAACACCACCCCCCTTTTAAATTTTTTCCGTGGTGATTTCAATGAACAAATCAAAGCACACCTGGTAGAAGGTCCAAAGCACACCTGGTAGAAGGTCCAAACCACCACTACAAGTAGGGAGATAAAGCAACCAGAGTCACAACAGAGAGCACACAACATACTCCAGAAACACCTCCTGAAAAGCCAGCCTTAGACAGTATACAGGCTATTTAATAGGTATAGGTATTTAATGCAGCAGTGCTAGCAGATGTTGGACACAAAACAAGCTATGAATACATGTAAAGGGTAGAAATCTAGACAAAATGATAAAACAGAAGAATTCTCCTCAAAAGAAAATTCTAGGAAGAAATGACAGCTAGAGAATCGCTCAAAACAGATATAAACAATATATATGATCAAGAATTTAGAATAATAGTCATGAAATTAATAGCTGTGCTTGAAAAAATCATAGAAGACAGCAGAGAATATATTGCTGTAGAGATCAAGGACCTAAGAAATAGTCACAATAAATGAAGGAATACTGTAAATGAGATGGAAAATAAACTAGATGCAGTGACAGCAAGGATGGAGGAAGCAAAGGGGAGAATAATTGAAATAGAAGATAAAATTATGCAGAATGATGAAGCTGAGAAAAAGAGAGGTAAGAGAACACTAGACCACAAAGGAAGAGTTAGAGAACTAATTGATTAAATGAAACTTAATAATAATCATATCATAAGAGTTCCAGAAGAAGCAGAGAGAGAGAAAGGGGAAGAAGGTTTGCTTGAACAAATTATAGCTGAGAACTTCCCTAATCTGGGGAAGTAAGCAGATATCCAAATCCAGGAGACACAGAGAACTCCCTTCAGAATCAACAAGAATAGCTCTTCACCTTTGCATATCATAGTGAAACTGGAAAAATACAAAGATAAAGAATCCTGAAAGTAGCTAGGAATAAACAGACTTTAACCTATTAGGGTAGACACGTAAGGGTAGTAGCAAACCTGTCCCCCGAAACTTGGCAGACCAGAAAAGAGTGGCAGGAAATATTCAATGTGCTGAATATTTCAATATTCAATGAAAACATGCAGCCAAGAATCCTTTATCCAGCAAGACTGTCATTCAGAATAGAAGGAGAGATAAAGACTTTCCCAGATAAACAAAAACTGAAGGAATTCATAACCACTAAACCAGCCCTGCAGGAGATCCTAAGGGGAACTCAGTTAGTGGAATGCTGCAAAGACTACAAAGGACCAGAGACATCACCACAAGCACAAAACCTACAGATAACACAATGACACTAAATCCATATCTTTCAAAAATCACTCTGAATGTAAATGGACTAAATGCCCCAATCAAAAGACATAGGGTATCAGAATGGATTAAAAAAAACAAGATCCATCTATATGCTGCCTACAAGAGAGTCATTTTACACATAAGGACACCTGCATATTGAAAGTAAGTGGATGAAGAACCATCTATCATGCTACTGGAAGTCAAAAAGAGCTGGAGTAGCCATATTTATATCAGACAAATTAGATTTTAAACTAAAGACTGTAACAAGAGATGAAGACAGGCATTATATAATAATTAAGGGGTCTATCTATCAAGAAGAGCAACAATTGTAAATGTTTTTGCCCCCAATGTTGTAGACCTAAATATATAAATCGATTAATCACAAACATAAGCAATCTTCTTGATAATAATACAGTAATTCTAGGTGATGTTAATAGTCCACTTACAACAATAGACAGATCATCTAGACAGAAAAATCAGTAAAGATTCAATGGCTTTGAATGATACACTTGACCAGATGGACCTGACAAATATATTCAGAACTTTCATCCAAAAGCAACAGAATGCACACTCTTCTCAAGTGCACAAGGAAATTCTCCAAAATAGATTACACACTGGGTCACAACATAGCCCTCAATAACTATAAAAGAACTGAGATCATACCAGGTGTATTTTCAGATCACAACACTATGAATCCTGAAATCAACCACAAGAAAAAATTTGGAAAGCCTCCAAATGCCTGGAGGTTAAAGAACATCCTGCTAAAGAATGAATGGGTCAACCAGGCATGAAGAAATAAGAAATATATGGAAGCAAATGAAATTGAAAATACAACAGTACAAACCCTTTGGGATGCAGCAAAGGCAGTCCTAACAGGAAAATATATTGCAATTCAGGCCTGTCTCAAGAAACAGGAAAAATTCACAATACAAAACCTAACCTCACATCTAAAGGAACTGGAAGCAGAGCAACAAAGAACTGCCCTCCCCCCCCAAAAAAAACGGCAGAAGAAGAGAAATAATAAAGATTAGAGCAGAAATAAACGTATAGAATCCCAAAAAAACAGAACAGATCAATGAATCTAAGAGATGGTTTTTTGAAAGAATAAATAAAATTGATAAACCCCTATCCAGACTTCTCAAAAAGAAAAGAGAGAACCCAAATAGATAAAAACACAAATGAAAAAGGAGAGATCATAACCAACACCACAGAAATACAAGCAATTATTAGAGAAGATTATGAAAAATTATATGCCAACAAACTGGACAACCTGGAAGAAATGGATAAATTTCTAGACACCCCTACACTACCAAAACTCAAATGGGAGGAAATAGAGAATTTAAACAGACCCAAACCAGCAAATAAATTGAATCAGTTATCAAAAATCTCCCAACAAATAAAGAGTCCTGGGCCAGATTGCTTCCCAGGGGAATTCTACCAGACATTTTTTTTTCAGTATATGAAATTTATTGTCAAATTGGTTTCCATACAACACCCAGTGCTCATCCCAAAAGGTGCCCTCCTCAATACCCATCACCCACCCTCCCCTCCCTCCCACCCCCCATCAACCCTCAGTTTGTTCTCAGTTTTTAAGAGTCTCTTACGCTTTGGCTTTCTCCCACTCTAACCTCTTTTTTTTTTCTTCCCCTCCCCCATGGGTTTCTGTTAAGTTTCTCAGGATCCACATAAGAGTGAAAACATATTCTACCAGACATTTAAAGCAGAGTTAACACCTATTCTTCTCAAACTGTTCCAAAAAACAGAAACCGAAGGAAAGCTTCTGGACTCATTCTATGAAGCCAGCAGTGTGATTCCCAATACAGACACCCTACTAAAAAGGAGAACTACAGGCCAATATCCCTGATGAACATGGATGCAAAAATCTCAACAAGATCCTAGGAAGTCGAATTCAATAGTTTATTAAAAGAATTATTCACAGTGATAAGGTGGGATTTATTCCTGGGCTGCAGAGCTTGCTCAATATTCACAAATCAATCAATGTGATACATCACATTAATAGAAGAAAAGGTAAGAACCATATGATGCTGTCAATAGATGCAGAAAAAAGCATTTGACAAAATACAGCATCCTTTCTTAATAAAAACCCCTAAGAAAGTCGGTATAAAAGGAATATACCTTAACATCATAAAAGCCATATATGAAAGGCCACCAGCTAATGTCATCTTCAATGGGGAAAAACTAAGAGCTTTCCTCCCGAGATCAGGAACATGACAAGGATGTCCACTCTCACCACTGTTGTTTAACATAGTGTTGGAAGTCCTAGCCTCAGCAATCAGACAACAAAATGGAATAAAAGGCATCCAAATTGGCAAAGAAAAAGTCAAACTTTCACTTTTCACAGATGACATGATACTCTACATGGAAAACCCGAAAGACTCCACCAAAAAGTTACTAGAACTGATATATGAATTCAGCAAAGTCACAGGATACAAAATCACTGTACAGAAATTGGGTGTATTTCTATACACCAATAATGAAGCAACAGAAAGAGAAATGAAGAAATTGATCCCATTTACAATTGCACTAAGAACCATAAAATACCTAAGAATAAACCTAACCAAAATATAAAATATCTGTATGCTGAAAACCATAGAAAACTTACAAAAGAAATTGAAGAAGATATGAATATATGGGAAAGCATTCCATGCTTATGGATTGGCAGAACAAATATTGTTAAAATGTCAATACTACCCAAAGCAAACTGCACATTCAATGCAATCCCAATGAAAACTGCACCACATTCTTCTCAGAGATAGAACAATCCTAAAATTTGTATGGAACCACAAAAGACCCCAAATAGCCAAGTAATATTGAAGAAGAAAATCAAAGCAGGAGACATCACATTCCCAGACTTTAGCTTCTACTGCAAAGGTATAATCATCAAGACAGTATGGTATTGGCACAAAGACACATTAGACCAACTTAATAAAATAGAGAACCCAAAATTGGACCCACAAATGTATGGCCGACTAATCTTCGACAAAGCAGGAAAGAATACCCAATGGGACAAAAAAGACAGTGTCTTTAGCAAATGATGCGGGGAGAACTGGACAGCAACATGCAGAAGAATGAAACTAGACCACTTTCTTACACCATACACAAAAATAAACTCAAAATGATGAAAGACCTTAATGTGAGACAACAAACCATCAAAACCCTAGGGGAGAAAACAGGCAACAACCTCTTTGACCTCAGCCACAGCAACTTCCTACTCAACACGTCTCTGAAAGCAAGGGGAATAAAATAAAAAATGAACTATTGGGACCTTAACAAGATCAAAAGTTTCTGCATGGCAAAGGAAACATCAACAAAACTAAAAGGCAACCAATGGAATGAGAGAAGATATTTGCAAATAACATATTGTTTCAAGGGTTAGTATCCAAAATCTATAAAGAATTTACCAAACTCAGCACCCAGAAAACACATAATTCAATGAAGATTATGGTCCGAAGACATGAATAGACACTTTTCCGAAGAAGACATCCAGATGGCCAACAGACACATGAAAAGATGCGCAACATTGCTCCTCATCTGGTAAATACAAATCAAAACCACACTGAGATACCACCTCACACCAGTCAGTGTGGCTAAAATTAACAATTCAGGAAACAACAGATGCTGGCAAGGATGTGGAGAAATGGAAACCCTCTTGCACTATTGGTGGGAATGCAAACCAGTGCAGCCATTCTGGAAAACAGTGTGGAGTTTCCTCAAACAATTAAAAATAAAATTACCCTATGACCTAGCAATAGCACTACTAGGTATTTATCCAAAGGGTACAGGAGTGCTGATTCATAGGGGCACATGTACCCCAAAGTTTATAGCAGTGCTATCAACAGTAGCCAAATGATGGAAAGAGCCCAAAGGCCCATCAACTGATAAAAGGATAAAGAAGATGTGGTTTATATACACAAAGGAATACTACTTGGCAATGAGAAAGAATGAAATCTGGCCATTTACAACAATGTGGATGGAGCTGAAGGGTATTATGCTAAGAGAAATAAGTCAGTCAGAGAAAGACAGATACATGTTTTCACCCATATGTGGAATTTGAAAAACTTAACAGAAGACCATGAGGGAAGGGAAGGAGAAAAAAAAATTCAAACAGAGAGGCAGGCAAACCATAAGAGACTCTTAAATACAGAGAACTAACTGAGGGCTGATGGAGGGGCCAGGGGTGAGGGGAAATGGGTGATGGGTATCGAGGAGGGCACTTGTTGGGATGAGCACTGGGTGTTGTATATAAGCAATGAATCATGGGAATCTACTCAGGAAGCCAAGAGCATGCTGTTTACACTGTATATTAGCTAACTTGACAATATATTAAAAAATATTTGATATAGTCTTATTTTTATTTTTTTAAGCAGACTCCACACCCAGCATGGACCCCAAAGGGGCTTGAACTCACGACCGTGAGATCAAGACCTGATTTGTGATCAAGAGTTGCATATGTATGGGGCGCCTGGGTGGCTCAGTCTGCTGAGCGTACGACTTCAGCTCAGGTCATGACCTCGCAGTTCGTGGGTTCGAGCCCCGCATCAGGCTCTGTGCTAATGGCTCAGAGCCTGTAGCCTGCTTCAGATTCTGTGTCTCCCTCTCTCCCTGCCCCTTCCTCACTCATGCTCTGTCTCTCTCTGTCGCTCAAAAATGAATAAATGTTAAAAAAAATTTTTAAAAAGAGTTGGATGCTTATGAACTGAACCGCCAAGGTACCCTTTGATAATTTTTTCCCCAACAAGTGTTTTCCTCAATGCCCATCACCTATTTTCCCTGCCCCCCTTTCCACCCTCAGTTTGTTCTTTCTATTTAAAAGTCCCTTATTGTTTAAATCCCTCTCTATTTGTAACTATTTTTTTCTTTCCCTTCCCCCATGGTATTCTGTTAAGTTTCTCAATTCTACATAGGTACATCAACTGATGAATGGATAAAGATGTGATACACACACACACACACACACACACACACACACACACACACACACAATGGAATATCTACTCGGCAAGAAAAAGAATGAAATCTTGCCATTTGCAATAACACGGATGGAACTGGAGGGTATTATGCTAAGTGAAATAAGTTAGAGAAAGACAGATATGTTTTCTGCTCTTTTCTTATCTGGGGTTTAAATCAGAGGCAAGATTTCTGTGAAAGCAATAAAGTTTAAGTTTCTGGAAACTTCACTTGTATGGGCCTCTTCCCAGAATGGGGGAGTTGTCCTCCAAGAAACTGGGGAAGACACAGCTGCTGTCCCAGATGGGGGCCTATCCAGCCCAGGTAGTGGTTTCCAGGTTGTAGGCCAGTATTCACCCACTGCCAGCAACAATCTGCACCTTAAAGACCTCATGGAGCATCAGGATGCTTGAATCCCAGCAGAAGTTGGCTGAAGATCTCACTCTGCTCACTGATTTTGGTAGAGAGACGGCCATGGTCCCGGTTTCATTCAGACCATGTCACCATGCATGGATTCTCTCTCCAAAGCCTCAAAACTGAAAAGCACAATAGATCTGGCAAAATGGAGCTCTTGAAGAACAAAGTGTCAGCACCCAAAGGAGATAAAAGGCCTGCTATTCTCTGGAAATTTCCCCTGGCAAAATATTCAACTTCTCCTAGCAATATCAATGATAAGACATTGTGAAGCGGAAAGAGGCTTATTGAAAATTTTCAATAGTAATAATAACAATAATAATAATTCAATAAATAATGATGGGTGAAAGAACATATAATCTTTCTATTCTTCAAATAAACAATATTAGACAATTGTCATTTGACAAAGTAACTACATTTAGAAATAAAATAAATTAGTAAGAATATTATCAATATATACTGGACAATTGCTATGGTTATTATTGTATGTTACTGTTCTAAATTATGTGCTTGTCAGCTTTTAAATTTTTTAATTTGTCATTCTTTCTCATTCTATATAAATATACAAGTGCATACCTAATTTTGTATTCATATTTCGCATATGTTTGTTTCTTTCTTACTCAATGCATTCCAGGCCCACAAGCCCTGGATCAGCCTCAGTGTTAGTGCATTCTCTAGGCATGAATGCCAACACAGTGCCTTTGGAATGCATCTTACTCTTCTATCATTTTCTGGTGTATAAATCATAAGATTTATAGATTTATTTTACATTTCTCAAGTGCCATTTTCTACAGTATTAGAACTTTTCCCCCATGGTCTTCCAAATGCTATCTTTCCTAAACTCCTTTGATTGTATTCTTCTGAAGCAACTCTTCCCCTGACATGTCCCCTTTCTAGTGTGATTCTCACATTTTGCTGCCTTTTTCGGGTTCAACACCTTTACTTGTACACTCTCTCCTGGTTCTCTTAAACACCCATTTTTGTACCCTCTTTTCCTTTCCCAAGTTCTACCAAGCTTTCCTTTTTGTCCACCCATTCACCCACCCAACTGTTAGCCCAAGTTGCAATTTTTTTTCAGGTACTTTGACCTCTAAAATAAGAATCAGGATATGGAGTTCCTGGAATACCTTTATCTAAATCACTTATTTCCCTTCAGAGGCATAATGAGGTATTGGGCTCAGGACCTGCCTGTTAATAAGCCACCAAAGTGATTCCTATGCATACTTCAGTTCTAATCCTATGGTCCTTTGGAATTAAATTTACTTCCTGATCACCAAGCTATATGGATTTCAGTGGTCACAGAAGAACTGGTAGAATGAGCTTTCCTTATCTCAATTCTCTCTCATCTAGCCTCTTCAAAAAGAATAAAGTAGTTCAGAGGTCTCTCTTCCCACTAATATGAATTATAGTATCTTTCACATTCTAAATTCCAGAGGCTAAAAAAAAGTTAAAATTAATTTTGGTTTCAAATTCCTAAAAATGTTCACCATGCCTAAATTTCTAAACAGTGGCTTTAATCATTGCTTTAAAAAAGTAAATAAGAGTAATTTTATATTTTATGTTTCTGTTTTGTATTCAAGCCATACTACACGTTGAGAAAAGATCGACTCCACATGTGTCTGAACTACATTTTAATTTGTTTTTTTTTCACAATTAATCTCTCTACCATGTATCCAGCACTATAATGCAGCCTCATCATAGCATTCTTGCCATTTCCTGGACATACCCTACTCACCAGCTTGCCCAATGCTATTTCTCATTTTTTTCTTTGTTTCTACTACTGCTGCTGCTGCTCTCTTAGATTTTTAAAGTACTTTATAGTTGACTAAGTTCTTCCACATGTTATTTAATCCTTATAATAATCTCATTAAGAAAAGAGAAAGTTGGGAATAATAAATTCTTCAGAATTCCAGTGTTGGCAAGAAACAGAGTCATGTTCAAACACAAGTTCATTGTTTTGTTTTTTAATTTCAATCCAACAGTCCTGTCAGTGAATCAGTTTTCCAAGAAACATTCCCATAGTGTTCCATAAAAAAGAATTTCCTTGGATTTCATCAATGCTTAAGTGTATGTGAAAGGAATTAACTGTGTTTACATTTCAGTGCTATTGACAGAATTTAAATGCATAAAAGAAAACCAGGCGAAACTAATTTGTGGTGTTGGAAATTGAGATATTGGGTACCCTTGCAGGGAGTAGGGTTAGTGATAAGGTGTCAGGAAGGTGTCGCCTAAGACCTTCTGGGTCTTTGGCAATATTCTGTTTCTTCATCTAGGTGTATATTTCACCGATGTTTTCAATTTGTAAAACTTCATGGAGTTGAACAATTAGAATTTCCATTTTATCTATGTATGCTATACATCATTTATAAAACAACACAGCGCCTGAAAATCTCTCAACAAGTTTGGCAATAAAAACAAATTATCTTCATGGAAATTAATAACAAAATTAATATTTCTCTTGTCATTGTTGAAATCCTTGCTGTATAAGGATGAATATTTGATGTCATAGACAAGGAAGATGTTAAGGAAATTTCATCCAGCGACTGAAAAATAGAGCTGACATTCAATCTAGGTAGAATCCTTTCCTGCTTCTATTCTACTGTAAAATAAATTTACAGTGTATTGAGCATTGCTTGTGGACTGCCTTCAGTGAATATTCTCTAGATATATATTTAGTGACTTCACTAATTTAGCTCCTGGGGCAGAATGTTTGAATCATTTTTCTATCCCATCACCAACCATGAGCTCACACATTTATACATTGTACTGTCCTAGGAAAAACACGTGTGAGCACACAAACACACACACTTTTAAAACTGTCCTAAAGTGAGGGGCACCTGGGTGGCTCAGTCGGTTGGGCATCCGACTTTGACTGTGCTGACAGCTCAGAGCCTGAAGCCTGCTGTGGATTCTGTGTCTCCCTCTCTCTCTGCCCCTAACCCACTCACATTCTTCTCTGTCTCTCTCAAAAATAAATAAACATTAAAAATTTTTTTAAATAAATAAAACTGTCCTAAAGTGAAACAATTTAGATATCTTGAATCAAGGGCATGCTTGTTGCCACATTATCAATGCATTTTTGTATGATCAAGCAAATAGTTATTTCTCAGATTAAATTTTGAAAATAAGCTCCTCAGCAGCTGACTAAAAATCACTAGATAGTGTGTAACTCAATCATCCATGTTCCTGAATTCAAAATCTGCCTATGTTATATTTTAATAAAATGCCCTTTGCAATACACACTTGGAAAGAAATATAATGTTACTCCCTGAACTTCCAGGTTTTGAAAGAAGGTGAGGCAAAGAAACTTGAATAAATAATTCTCTTATGTGTTAGATTCCTTTAAGAAGCAGAGAAATTTACAAGACTTTGGAGATCATTGCAAAAAGCTATGCATTTTTTAAAATAAAGGTATATACGTTAAAAATATTCCATTGTTCCTATTTAGAAAAATAAAAAAATCACATTAACACCTTTCTTTTTTTTCTCCCATGTAGTGATTTAATTGAGTCTAGTTGTTGAGAAATGTTCTTCTTTTAAATTTTAAATACGTTATTCTAGAATTATCAAAGAATAGGAAAATAAGATTTTTCCCTTTCATTTATTATTACAAACCAAATGAAGCCATATCATTCAGTCTATCTAGATAGAGTAAAATGATTTATAAAGAATTCATTAGCAAGTGCTGTGAAGTCTAAATATTTTTGGTATAATATCCAGAATGCTTAATATTTTCAGAGAACCTTAGGTGTTTCTATGTAGCAAATTGGAAAATTGTATAGTTTTTACAAGAATTAAGCTACCTGTTCTCTAACTCCTTATCTTTGCCAGATATAAGAAATAGGATTTAAGATGATTAAGTACACACACATACACACACCCGAACTAATCCAATGTCCTCTTAGATTATGTTTTTGATTTCATATAATATATCTAAAAGAAAAAAGGTATTGTTTGCTGATTCAAGAGTATTCATATGGCTTCTAGGAAAAAGTGTAATTGAGTATCTCACAGAAAATATATGGAAGATGGGAGATAGGTTTCAGGGAAGGAGACAATTTTTTTAAATGGAAGATCCTATAACACTGGTTCACCAAAAAATGTAAGAAAAAACTAAAAAATAAGTATGTCTAACATTTATTTTTAAGTCATTTCCTATTATTTTCTTGGCTCTGTGCATCCCATGTCCCAAGACCAATCTTTCTTGTTTTTCTAAGGACCTTAGAAAATTTCATTTCAAAAGAAATAAAAAGCGTGAATTACAAAAAAAAGTGAGAGAGTACCCAATCAATTATGTGATGAGTGGAAACCGGAATAGAAAAGTAAACAGATAAATTACAGTAAACATTGAGAGCAGCCAAAGGAATATAAGACTCCCCAACTTCCTCCTTGGTAGTCTTTTTCACATGTATTAGCAATGCTTCAGAATTTCTCAGAGACCTGGAAAGAAGTTTGAGTATTTTCACTTAAACAGAAAAGGAAAAAAGTGGCCCTAATAGGTACAGAACTTGGGAACATTTGATGTTATGGGAATGGAGTTTTAGATTTAGAAGCTGACAGATCAGCATTTAATTCCTAGCTCTGATACTTACTGGCTGTGAGATTTGTGACTAGTCACTTGAAACTGGTTTAAAGTGATCTCATGGAATCAGGAGTAGCAAAAATTAGCCCAGTATTTAGAATTCAGGATTAATTATTCCTACCATTTATGAATATATGAAAAATTAAAGTGCCCCAGATATGTCTAAAAATATTTTACATATATTAGTTTATTTAATTTTGATAACAACCTGAAAACATAAGTGGCATTTTTTCTTCTGTTGCATAGATGAGAAAAATAAGGCACAGAGATGCCAAAAACAAGATTTCATATCTAGCAAGGGGAAAACCCACGTTAAAATTCATGCATTAACACTCATATGCTTAACTACTTGCCCTGCTGCCACTAATTTTTAACAATGCCACTATATTAACAGTGGATGAAAAGTTTAAAATACTATATGCCAAATAAATGATAGTTATTTTTATATGCCAGGCACTATTTTAATTTTTGTCACTTAAAAAAGTCACTGACAGGGAGGAGCCAAGATGGCAGAACAGCATGGACATTTTTTGTGTGTCTTGTGTCCATGAAATACAGCCAGACCAACACTAAACCATCCTACACACCTAGAAAACTGATTGGAGGATTAACACAACAATCTGCACAACCTGAACCACAGAATTCAGCAGGTATGTGGGGTGGAGAAGTGAACTTGCAGAGGGAGAAGCCGTGGGAAGGGAGGTGCTTTTGCAGGCAGAGAGAGGATGGAGATGGGGGGGTTGGGGTGGGGAGAATACGGGAAAAGCACCCCTCCCCAAAAGCAGCTGGAGAGAAAGTGGAAAATTGGAAACAGCCACAGGGACTAAACTAAAAAGGGAGAAAGGAGAAAGGAGAGGGTTTACATTCCATTAAGACTGTAAACAAGGGGAGAGCAAAGTCTGCAACTCTGCAGCTTGTTACCTGGTGGTGCCCTGGTGGGAACGGCATATCTCTAGGAGCAGAGTGGGGTCAGGGAGGTTCTTGGGACACAGGGGGAAAAGTGGTTCCACTGCTGGAAGGACATTTGGTAGAGACTGTTGAAGCCACCTGGTCCCAGCAGACCCACATTCACTGGTGCTGGAACAAGGTCATTAAGGGTGAAACCTGGTGCCAGATGTATGTTGTAATTTTCCATAATCCCTGAAAAGCTGCTACTACACTACCTCCCGAACTTTTTCTGGAGTGGGCTGGCACCTGGCCACAGTCTTGGGGCTCCAGCAGCAGCAGGAGCGTTCCTGGGTGCAGCGTTCCTGGGTGCAGCCAACATTCGACCATTGTTCGGTGAGACCCTTCTGCAGAGGGGCAGAATGGGTCAAAGCCACAGTCCTTTAGAAGTAAGGGGCCGGGGAAAACAGCCAGATCTGAGACCATACCCGGGAGAAAGGTACTGTCTGGGGCTTGGTAATGGACAGTGAAAAAGCGGGGAGTGGACAAAAGCTGAAGACAGAGGATGGGTGCGTGATTGCTGATTGGGGAGAACAGAGTTCTGATACTAGAGACTGGGTAGCTGGGTGATGCCATTTTCACCGCTTCTGCGCATAGGCATACACACCTACAAGCACCACAACATTCTACCCCAGTAGGCTAGCAGTGCCATCTAGTGGAGAATGGTGCCATTACACTGAGCCCCACCTAAATGTGCCAACCTTGCTCTTCAAGAACACAAGTCTCACAAACTGCTAAGTTCATGCACTAGAAAGAACTTCATAGTCTGACTTCTACAGGAAAACGAAGTAATTTCAGTCCTATTTCAATCTGTTCACAGGTCCATCTATTCAATTTTCTTTCTTTTTTTAATTTTTCACTTATTTTCTTTTCCTTGAATACAGAAAGAGAAAAAATTCATTTTTCCTTTAAATTTTATTAAAAATATTTTTCTTTAATGTTTTTACTATATTTTTTATTTTTGTGTAAATTTTTTTCAAATTCTATTTTACTCCCATCATCTCAATTTAATTTACTTCAGTGTATTCATTTTTTCAAATCCTCAATTTCCTTTTTACCCCTGCCTTTTTTCTCTAATCTGTCAAAACACTTTCAACACCTAGACCAAAATACACCTAGGATCTGGCATTGTTTATTCAATTTTGTGTGTATGTGTTTTTAATTTCTTAATTTTAATTTTTTTAAATTTAAATTATTTTTAATTTTAATATTTCTACCTCATTAATTCCTTTTCTCCCTTCAAAATGACAAAACGAAGGAATTCACCCAAAAGAAAGAGCACAAAAAAATGACAGCCAGGGATTTAACCAACACAGATACAAGCAAGATGTCTGAACCAGAATTTAGAATCACGATAATAAGAATACTAGCTGGAGTCAAAAATAGATTAGAATCCCTTTCTGCAGAGATAAAAGAAGTAAAAAATAGTCCGAATGAAATTTTAAAATGTAACTCAGCTGCAATCACGGATGGATGCGGCCTCGGCAAGGATGGATGAGGCAGAACAGAGAATCAGTGATATAGAGGACAAACTTATAGAGAATAATGAAGCAGAAAAAAAGAGGGAGATGAAGGTAAAAGACTACAATTTAAGAATTAGAGAAATCAGTGACTCATTAAAAAGGAACAACATCAGAATCATAGGGGTCCCAGAAGAAGAAGAGAGAGAAATAGGGCTATAAGGGTTATGTGAGCAAATCATAGCAGAAAACGTTCCTAACCTGGGGAAAAACACAGACATCAAAATCCAGGAAGCACAGAGGACTCCAATTAGATTCAACAAAAACCGACCATCAACCAGGCATATCATAGTCAAATTCACAAAATACTCAGGCAAGGAGAGAATCATGAAAGCAGCAAGAGAAAAATAAGTCCCTAACCTACAAGGGAAGACAGATCAGTCTTGCGGCAGGCCTACCCACAGAAACTTGGCAGGCCAGAAAGGAGTGGCAGGATATATTCAATGGGCTGAATCAGAAAAACATGCAGCCAAGAATTCTTTATCTAGTAAGGCTGTCTTTCAAAATAGAAGGAGAGATTAAAAGTTTCCCAGACAAACAAAAATTAAAGGAGTTTGTGACCACTAAACGAACCCTGCAAGAAATTTTAAGGAGGACTCTCTGAGGAGAGAAAAGAGGAAAAAAAAAATGAGTGAGAGAGACCAAAAGCAACAAAGACTAGAAAGGACCAGAAAAAACCACCAGAAACTCCAACTCCACAAGCATCATAATGGCAATAAATTCACATCTTTCAGTACTCACTCTAAACATCAGTGGACTCAATGCTCCAATCCAAAGCCATAATGGATAAGAAAACAAGATCCATCTATATGCTGTTTACAAGAGACCCACTTTAGACCTAAAGACACCTTCAGATTGAAAATAAGGAGATGGAGAACCATCTATCATGCTAATGGTCAACAAAAGAAAGCTGGAGTAGCCATACTTATATCAGACAATCTAGACTTTAAAATAAAGACTGTATCAAGAGATGCAGAAGGGCATTATATCATAATCAAGGGGTCTATCCACCAAGAAGACCTAATAATTGTAAACATTTATGCACCAAATGTGGTGGCACCCAAATATATAAATCAATTAATCACAAACATAAAGAATCTCATCAATAGTAATACCATAATAGAAGGAGATTTCAACACCCCACTCACAGCAATGGACAGATCATCTAATCAAAAATTCAACAAGGAAACAATAGTTTTGAATGTCACACTGGACCAGATGGTCTTAACGGATATATTCAGAACATTTCATCTTAAAGCAGCAGAATATACATTCTTCTCCAGTGCACATGGAACGTTCTCCAGAATAGACCATATACTGGGACACAAATCAGCCCTAAGTAAGTATAAAATGATTGAGAACATGCCGTGCATATTTTCAGACCATGATGCTATGAAACTTGAAATCAACCACAAGAAAAAATTTGGAAAGGTAACAAATACTTGGTGGCTGAAAACATCCTAAAAAAGAATGAATGGGCTAACCGAGGAGTTAAAGAGGAAATTAAAAAAGTATATGGAGGTCAATGAAAATGATAACACCACAACCCAAAACCTCTGGGATTCAGCAAAGGCAGTCATAAGAGGAAATGATATAGCAATCCAGGCCTTCCTAAAGAAGGAAGAAAGATCTCAGTTATTCCTTATTCCTTAAAGTGCTAGAAAAAGAACAGCAAATAAAACCCAAAGCCAGCAGAAGACCAGAAATAATAAAGATTAGAGCAGAAATCGATGCTATCAAAACCAAAAAAAAAAAAAAAAAAAAAAAAAAAAAAAAAACAAAGAAACAAAAAACAAAAAACAAAACAAAACCCAGTAGAACAGATCGATGAAACCAGAAGCTGGTTCTTTGAAAGAATTAAAATTGAAAAACCACTAGCCAGTTTGATCAAAAAGAGAAAGGAAAGGACACAAATAAATAATATCAAGAATGGAAGAGGAGAGATTGCAACCAACACAGCAGAAATACAAACAATAATAAGAGAATATTATGAGCAATTCTACACCAATAAACTGGGCAATCTGGAAGAAATGGACAAATTCTTTAAATATATAAACTACCAAAACTGAAATAGGAAGTAATAGAAAATTTGAACAGACCCATAACCAGTAAAGAAATCGAATTAGTAATTAAAAATCTCCCAAAAAACAAGATCCAAGGGCCAGATGTCTTTCCAATGGAATTCTACCAAACATTTAGAAAGCGTTAACACTTATTCTCTTGAAGCTGTTCCAAAAATAGAAATGGAAGGGAAACTTCCAAACTCATTATAAGAATCCAACATTACCTTGATTCCAAAACCAGACAAAGACCCCACTACAATGGAGAGCTCTATACCAATTTCCCTGATTCACATGGATGCAAAAATCTTCAACCAGATATAAGCCAACCAGATCCAATAAAATACATACAAAAAAAACAAAAAAACAATTATTCCCCACGACCAAGTGGGATTTATACCTCGGATGCAGGGTTGGTTCAATATCCACAAAACACTGTGATTCATCACATCAATAAAAGAAAGGGCAAGAACCACATGATCCTCTCAATAGATGCAGAGAAAGCATTTGACAAAATACAGCATCCTTTCTTTATAAGAACCCTCAAGAAAGGAGGGATAGAAAGATCATACCTCAAGATCATAAGAGCCGTATATGAAAGACCCACCACTAATATCATCATCAATGGGGAGAAACTGAGAGTTTTCCCCCTAAGGTCAGGAAGAAGACAGGGATGTCCACTCTCGCCACTGTTATTCAACATAGTATTGGAAGTCTTAGCCTCTGCAATCAGACAACACAAAGAAATAAAAGGCATCCAAATCGGCCAGGAGGAGGTCAAACTTTCACTCTTCGCAGATCACATGATACTCTATATGGAAAACTCAAAGATTACACCAAAAAACTGCCAGAACTGATCCATGAATTCAGCAAAGTTGCATGATACAAAATCAATGCCCAGAAATCTGTTGCATTCCTATACACCAATAATGAAGCAACAGATAGAGAAATCAAGGATTCCATCCCATTTACTATTGTACCAAAAACCATAAAATACCTAGGAATTAATCTAACCAAAGAGGTGAAAAATCTGTACACTGAAAGCTATAGAAAGCTAATGAAAGAAACTGAAAACACACACAAAAATGGAATATTCCATGCTCCTGTATAGGAAGAACAAATATTGCTAAAATGTCAATACTACCCAAAGCAATCTACATATTCAGTGCAATACCTATCCAAATAACACCAGAATTCTTCACAGAGCTAGGAAAAACAACCCTAAAATTTGTATGGAACCAGTAAAGACCCAGAATAGCCAAAGCAACCTTGAAAAAGAAAACCAAAGCTATACTACAAAGCTGTAATCATCAAGACAGTATGGTACTGGCACAAGAACAGACACTCAGCTCAATGGAACAGAATAGAGAACCCAGAAATGGACCCACAGACCTATGGCCAACTAATCTTTGACAAAGCAGGAAAGAATATCAAATGGAATAAAGACAGTCTCTTCAGCAAGTGGTGCTGGGAAAACTGGACAGCGACATGCAGAAGAATGAACCTGGACCACTTTCTTACATCATATACAAAAATGAACTCAAATGGATGAAAGACGTAAATGTAAGACAGGAAGCCATCAAAATCCTCGAGGAGAAAGCAGGCAAAAACCTCTTTGATCTTGGCTGCAGCAACTTCTTACTCATCATGTCTCCAGAGGCAAGGGAAACAAAAGCAAAAATGAACTACTGGGACCTCATCAAAATAAAAAGCTTCTGCATAGCGAAGGAAACAATCAGCAAAACTAAAAGGCAGCCAACATAATGGGAGAAGATATTTGCAAATGGCATATCAGATAAAGGGTTAGTATCCAAAATCTATAAAGAACTTATCAAACTCAACACCCAAAAAACAATCCAGTGAAGAAAGGGGCAAAAGACATGAATAGACACTTTTCCAAAGAAGACATCAGGGTGGCCAGGTGACACATGAAAAAATGCTCAACATCACTCACCATCAGGGAGATACAAATCAAAACCACAATGAGATACCACCTGACACCTGTCAGAATGGCTAACATTACCAACTCAGGCAACAACAGATGTTTGCGAGAATGCGGAGAAAGGGGATCTCTTTTGCATTGTTGGTGGGAATGCAAGCTGGTGCAGCCACTCTGGAAAACAGTATGGAGGTTCCTCAAAAAACTAAAAATAGAACTACCCTATGACCCAGCAATTGCACTACTAGGCATTTCTCCACGGGATACAGGTGTGCTGTTTTGAAGGGACACATGCACCCCCATGTTTATAGCAGCACTATCAACAATAGCCAAAGTATGGAAAGAGCCCAAATGTCCATCGATGGATGAATGGATAAAGAAAATGTGATATATATATACAATGGAGTATTACTCGGCAATCAAAAAGAATGAAATCTTGCCATTTGCAACTATGTAGATGGAACTGGAGGGTATTATGCTAAGTGAAATTAGTCAGAGAAAGACAAAAATCATATGACTTCACTCATATGAAGACTTTAAGAGACAAAACAGATGAACATAAGGGAAGGGAAACAAAAATAATATAAACACAGGGAGAAGGACGCCTGGGTGGCTCAGTTGGATAGGCATCTGACTTCGGCTCAGGTCATGATCTCGCAGTCCATGATTTCGGGCCCAGGTCGGGCTCTGTGCTGACAGCTCAGAGCCTGGAGCCTGTTTCAGATTCTGTGTCTCCTCTCTCTCTGGCCCTCCCCCATTCATGCTCTGTCTCTGTCTCAAAAATAAATAAACATTAAACATTTTTTTTAAAAAAACAGGGAGGGGGACAAAAAAGAAGAGACTCATAAATATGGAGAACAAACTGAGGATTACTGGAGGGGTTGTGGGAGGGGCGATGGGCTAAATGGGTAAGGGGCACTAAGGAATCTACTCCTGAAATCATTGTTGCACTATATGCTAACCAATTTGGATGTAAATTTAAAAACATATAAAATAAAATTTAAAAAAAATATCACTGACACATAATAGACACTCCTACATATTTAATATACAGATAAACTTCTTGGATTTAATAAAACATCTTGGAAGAATTTTCAGTAAAAAAAGTTACTAGCTTATAATTAAAATTTGAATTCTGTATAATAAAGGTAGCATCTACAATATTTAGGGCCCTGAAACATTTTTTACTTTAAACATCAATATTTTTTGTTACATTATTAATATAAACAATATATTTGGGAACTACCTATCTTCTTACATTGTGCAAAAGTCAATTATCAGCCAACTTTCATGTAAATAATAATAAATTAGACCTTAGTGGCTCAAAATGAAAGAATTCTATTTATATGAGCAAGCCTTTCTTTTATAGTTCTATATGCACAAAGTATATGCATGTATACATATATACACAAAAATGGCCATACCTTTGATAGCAAAACATTAGCTGTTCATGTAAATTTTGCTTCTTTCACTATTACCCTGAGGGATTGCTTGGTTGAAAGTGCAATTAGTTTGAAGAAAACATTTAGCTTTTTTTAGTTTCCTTTTGCTATTTGGAACTAGCAGTGTTACTCTGGAATTAGAGATAACACTTGCTTTATCATACACAAGCCATAACAAGAAAAAAGAAGGAACGTGATTTCTGTGTTTTCCATTATCTGAGCTATTACTAGCTTGTTAATCTATTTTAATTAAATGAAAACTAATGGTCTTTAGGTAACTAAAGCTGAAAACTTTGATTTCTTTTTAAAAGAAATCTTGTTTTTAAAATATTTGCATGTGCCTAATTTACTAAATTGGAATAAAAAGGTATATATCCATACATATGTTTACTTTAAAAATCCCTCTTCTTAATTTTAATTGCATGTTATTATGTATCATATTATATATATATATATATATATATATATATATATATATATATATAATATGAGATATATATGTATATATGTAATATGAGATATATATAGATATATATAGATATATATAGATACATGTTTCTTTTTTGAGAGAGACACAAGGTGTGAGCAGGGAGAGACAGAGAGGGAGGAAGACACAGAATCTGAAGCAGGCTCCCGGCCCTGAGCTGTCAGCATGGAGCTCAATGCAGGGCTCGAGCCCATGAACTGTGCGATCATGACCTGAGCTGAGATCGGACACTTAACCAACTGAGCCACCCAGGAGCCCCACATGTGTTATTATAAAGTAGCTGCATCAGTGAAAGCTTACTGCACAAACTCATCAATTATCAAATTCTTAGTAGAAATAGAGAAAATATTCATTTTATTTCTCTCCCTCCTAATTTTAAAGAAAATTTTAGGAAATTTTAAAAATCCATAGTGACAGTAAATGAATACATATCCCTTTATGTTTAGTAGTACTAGACAGATATGTTTTATCGTAAGTGAAGATACATATTTCTGACACATGCGGGTGTGAAGCACTCCAGTGGGCTTCATTACCCTCTAAGGGAGGTCCCCACAGCTTCACTTGAAGACTATTAGCCTTTGCTGACTGGTGTATCCTAATCAACTGCCCATCTGTGAGAGCCATCCAAAAAAGCAGAAGTCCAGTTCCACAGATTTATTTTTATCTCATGAAAATCACTGGGAGTGTTTGTGAACAACCATTTATTACCTTCCTTGGGGCCCATATAATTAAAATTGTCTGTCTCACTGATTTGCTGTTGAGTGAGTTTAGAGGAAGAGTGATATTGCTATAAAATGACACAGTCATAGATTTCATTACCATCCTCACAGGGAACCATTTGTCTTTCTACAGTATCCTCTTATGGTCTCTCATCTGTAACTGATCTGATGGTGAGTTCCAGAAAGTAGGCCTAATCCCTATAGATCCTAATCACACTGAACATAATTATCACCACTTGTTGCGTCTCTTCTATGTGTCAGTCTTTGTTATAAAGGAATTACAATGACTGTTTTTATAGTGCTTTCTACAAAGCTACCTGTGGATATGTGGATTTTACAGTGGATGGAACTGATTTTAAAGACATCAGATGAACTGCTCAGGGTCAATAGATAGTGACTCTGAAGAGATTTAAACTCAGAACTATCCATAGAACCACAGGCTCCGGGTTTTTCACCTGCTCACTCTGCCGGGGCTAAGGGTCTGAGATCTTCCTGGAGAGAATTAAGTAGATCGCTACCCTTTCCAACTTCCAAATCTAACAATATGCTCTAACTAGAGGGGATGGTCACTTAATAAAATATTTCAGAAATGATGACTGAAGCAATAATACTGGATGGACATATATGTATAACTTCTGATAAGAAAAGAATCAAAGATAGATCAGAGATGAGTTTATTCTCTGTGCAACTGATAGGAAATACTCATTCTCAGAAATACAGCCAGTCTTAATGTAATTAGTGACTGCACAGATAAGATCAAGAGCACATGCATAACCTCCTTTTGGCCATCAGTTTCAAATACACACACACACAAAGAAATACAGCATATGACATCATCCTTGAATCAAAAGGCTAAGAACAAATTTTGCATAATATTGTGAATATGCCTGCAATAATTACATTGGATAGATCCCCTAGAATGACAGACATATTAGATATAGCTACAAAATGGAATATTATGTAATCATTTTAAATATATTAACATATTAATGATTTTAAAAATATTCATATAAATCTATTGAACACTTCAGGATATTAACTAAATACATGTTTACACTTACGTAAAGTATGCATAACTATACTCACATATACATTTACTAAAATATGCTCAAATAAAAACAGAAAAATATATTCAATGACTATGACAGGTTTGAAGAATCACAACTTTTTTCTTTTTGTGCTATTCTCTATTTTTCAAGTTTTACAAGTTTTATCGACAATTATAAAATCATTATATAAACATAACATTTTCAAGATGGTATATATACTTTATCTGCAAAGTTTGTTCTTTACAACTATAATCCTGCTCCTCAAATCATGAGAGTTTAATAACTTCATGTTTATTTTACATTCTCTTGTCATGAGTATTTCAAGCACAGATATAACTTGCTTTTCCCTTCTGCTTTACAAACGTGGCAATAGTTTGTCCAAGTAGTATTGCGATTTATCTTACTCATAGTTAGAATTTCCACAATCATAAGAAATTAAATGAACAGCTTGCTCCAAGGCAAAATGCTGTTGTTTATTGAAAAAAAAATCTAATTTTAACTATTGATAGACAATGAAATTTGAGCCAAATTTCATAGATCAAAAATCAAGATAAAAATGAGATAAAATAAAAAATAAATTATAGAAATTTGGTCTTCAAAATCAGCTTGATTCTTCCTCATTTTTAAAACCTCAAACAATATAATTTTATTTTCATAACTAAGATCCATGAGGACAAAACATAAAATAGTCTATCTTTCCATCTATTTCTACTACCTAACACAGATGTTCAATAAATATATCTTTAATGATTAACAATTAAATGAGCAGCAAAATTACTGGCAAATACATTCAAATATCTGCCCCTCCCCTGCTTACATGAGCTGTCTCTCTCTCTCTCTCTCTCTCTCTTTCTGAATTTAAGGAGCCCTAAAATAACTAGGACATATATTCCTATTTTTAAGAGAATATTTTGCTTGGGAAATAAAAAACTCATATTTAGTGATTTAAGAATAAAACACTATAAGTTCAAAATAATTATTAAATGAATATACTATTTTCCAATGTAATTAGTTTCTGTACATTATTTGGTAATCAAAATTCAAGTTCTGACTCCAAACAGTTTTTCCCCTATTTTTAATCTCACCCCAGTTATTGGCCTCATCTGCATGAATTATAAAGTATGATCATTATTCCATGGAGTCATCTTTGATTATTTACTGGAATACTGTATTGTTCTGCTTATTTGTTTTCCTTTATCATGCATCTGCTTCTGTCAAGTAATTATTTCCACCTTGCCTACCAAATATTTAGTTGTTCCTTAGGGTCATTGGAATCCTTATTTGAAAAATTCAGAATTGAAGACACCATAAAATCCCATCTAATTCCATAATTCTATATAAAATTATGAATTTTTTGCCAAATACTATATACATATATGTATATGTGTGTGTGTGTGTGTGTGTGTGTGTGTGTGTATACGACTCATATCTTCAAAAGTAATTTTCTGTGGTGCCTGGGTGGCTCATTCAGTTAAGCCACTGATTCTTGATTTCAGCTCAGGTCATGATCTCAGGGTTGTGAGACTGAGCCCTGCGTCAGGCTCCACGCTGAGCATGGAACCTGCTTAGGATTCTCTCCCTCCCTCTCCCTCTGCCCCTCCCCTGCTTGCATTGTCAGTCTGTCTGTCTGTCTGTCTCTCTCTCTCTTTCTCAAAATAAATAAACTCTTTTTTAAAAAGGAGTCTAAAGAAATCTTTTAAAAAAAGTAATTTCCAGGTCATTTTTACCACTGGCATGGTATTGTACTGAGACCTTTTAGTACTTGTTTTGTACTGAGCACCTTATTGTACTTTGGAGTACGGTAAGAAAATACACAGATGGAATTAATATTCTCAATACAGACAATGTTCCTAACAGAGGGAAAGTAGGTTGTAATTGAGAAGAAAGGGACAAAAGGCAGAATTATTAGCCTTATGCTTCCCTAAATATGCTCATAATTGTGCACGAAACTTGATGGCATAGGGGCTCCAGCAGTGCCATAGAATCATGTACATATCTCTGTGATTGGGTACCCAAAAATCACTGAAGAAAATATCCCATATCACCACAGCAACTGTTTGCTCACCTTTCTCTAAGAAACTATCAAAATTATAGCTCAGAGTTTAGTTTACCTCAATTATAGGTGAAGTTCTAGGCTCACCAAATCATCCTTTAGCATTTCAACATACATCTCTGTGAAGTTTGGCACATCCCATAATCTCACCCAGTCCTCCAGTTCCTTTCTTTCCACTCAAGTCTTTTCAAGTGCCCTCAAGAATTCCCTTCACCTTTTGTCTTAAAAATTTAGCTGTCCTTTGGTGACTGCCTCCCATGCATTTTTCTTTAGTAGAGACTCTTGTTTTTTGTTTTGTTTTGCTTTGCTTATCTTCCCCCAAATTCTCCTCTTATCTCAAGGCCCCGGAGTCAGCTCCACCAAGACAAGTTATTTTTATTTCCACTGCTTTCCATCCTCCCTTTTCTGCCATCCAACAAATTCTAGGCATGCTCTCTCATGCACTGAATCCATTGCCCATGCTCATCAGCTACCTGAAATAATGGTTTTGAGCATTGGTCTTTCTATCTTTACCTCTTGTTTTACATCCCTTTTACTTAAGTGACCCCCTGTGTAGGAGCATTTATCCTCACTGTCCTTCAGTTCTAGTATGTTTTCTTGAATGACTTTAATGATTTTCTCTGCTTATTTGATTCATATAATAAGGCTCTTGATGGATTCTCTAAATGCCCTTAAATTTTCAATATTGTCTATTTGAGATTTTTTTCTTTTAATTCCTGGAAGATTTCTTCTACACTTTGTTTACTACTATTCGTGAATTTTTCATTTCTACTTTCATGTTTTTAATTTCCAATATGATTTTTAATTGAATTCATGTATGAGTTTGATGGATACAACATATTTTCTTATTTCTCCAAAGATATTAGTGATAGTTTTGTGGGTTTTTTTTTTTTTTAACCCTGCACGATCTTTGTCTTGATTAGTTTGTTTGATTGTTTCTTTTTCCCTGTGCATTTGTCAGGGCTTTTCTTAACTCTTTGGGATTCTTGGTTGTCTACTCATTTTTTAAGTCTGTTAATTAAAAGCTAATGGGGAGTTTTGAATGTATGGGGTGAATGCGACTTGATCACTTTAGTCTTCACTCTAAGGCCATCTGGTTGATCAGTGTTTGGAGAATCCCTGATGTTCCTACCTGTAGGTATTTCCTTTGGACCAGATCAGATCCCCAGAGGTCTCAGGAGACCACATAATTTGATGTCAGTGTTCTCAGACCTAAGTTACTGAAAAGGTTGGAAAGTACTGGAATTCAGTATATAAGTATTCACTTGATCCTTTATTTTCAACATGATTTCCTACCTTCAAATGTACCTAATTTTTCTTAGTTCAAAGGTTCTTTGCTTTACCTTCTCCATAGAACAAATGCTCAGGTTTTTTGTTTTGTGTTGTTATTAACAGCTTTAGTGAGATATAATTTGAATACCTTTATTATTAACCACCCAAAGCTTAAAAATCAATATTTTTTACCATGTTCACAGAATTGCTCATCTATTACGATCTAAATTTAAAACATTTTTGTCTCCCGCAATGGAAACCCCATACCCTTTAGCAATTACTTTCCATTGCTTTTGTTCACCACACTGAGCCCTTGGCAAATGTTAATCTGCTTTCTGTCTCTATAGATTTATCTATTTTGCAGATTTCATATCAGTGAAATCATACAATATCTGGTCTTTTGTGACTAGCTTCTTTCACTTAGCATAATGTTTCCAGACTCATGCTGTAGCATGTAACAGTGCTTCATTATTTTTTATTGCCTAATTATATTCTATTATCTGAATATGCCACATTTTGTTTATCTATTCATATAGAATGTATAAAAGCTAAAGAGGCTATTTTCATGTCTTCTTGTTCCTTATTCAGTCTTCCAGACAATAATCTCAATTTCAAAAATAGGTAATGCTACTAACATCTGAAACTTTTAAAGATTCTGTGGAATGAATCAGGTCACTTTTTAGCTTGTACCTTGCCACCTGAAGATACTGCTTTGTTATTTCTTGTAACTCAGGGACCACATTTTTGACTGAGGTTTTGCTTCCATAATTTTATTGTTGTTTTCTTTTATCTCCCTTATTTTAACCTTATTGATTTATGTCTCTTAAAAATCCCTTTACCAGACTCCTCGTGGTTTTCTGGAGATAGGAATATAAATGCACTTCTTCGATGTAAGATCTGTACTCAGAAATCCAGCCCAGGTACATTTTACTATGTGTTTTTCTAATCTAGATATGTAGTCACTGTATAAAATAGGTCTGCACATACCTTCACAAATGGTATAAAACATTTGTATCTCTGTAGTTTATTGTTGTACATCTCTGATATCACCAAACAACTTCCTCAGTGCTAAAATAAGTGTATTCTGCTACATAACTGGTTTTATCATTCATTAAAAAATAAAAATGACTTTTGGTGAAAGTAACTGGTTAGTTACCTGCCATCACTTTGAAACTGTGCACTCTTCAAATATTGCATACCTTATTACTTATCGAATGTATATTTTGTCATCAAGTTGAAAACAGCAAATGGAAGAATCATATTTCTAACTATCTCTAATTTAGTAACTCACTGCATGAGGTTAATGTGAGAAAAAGTTATAGTATATTTCTTTAAGAAGATTCCTAGAGATCACGACTCTGAAAATCCACTTTACTCATACTAATATCCTTTTGTAAATACATGACTTAACCTCTAAGTTTCAATTTCATCCTCCATAGAATTTGTATTGATTTACAAATAAACTCATTGCACAGCTTCCAAAAGAGGAAAATTATGCTGACCTACACTACGGTTATGAAGGAAGGCTAATCATTAGGCAAACATTACCTAGCATAGTGCTAGACACAAAACAGTAAGTGTATGTATACACTAAAGTTAAGTATCATTTGCATACTACTGTGGATGAGAGCTCTGACAACAGAAGCTGGTTCATATCAAGACTTTGCTCACAGTTGATTTGAGGCAATGTCTTATTCCTCTCTGCCTCCATTGCTGGTTTCTACAATTGGGGTGATAATATTATCTGCTCCGTATGATTCTGTGCAATTTTAAATTAATATGTTTGTGTAGAGATCTTATAACATTGGCCTCATCATTAAATATAACATATTCATATTAGGAATAGTTGAACATAGCATACTTGTCATGCTCCTTAAGAAAACCTTACAATAAAAGACATCCATATTCAAACACCACAAAAGTGTTACCAGTTTGAAGAGAAGCCCTAAGTCAAATCATTCAAATACATTGCTTATTAGTTATGTGACTAAGGCCAAGTTTCTTAACCTCTCTGAACCAAAGTATCCCATCTAGGTCATTTGTTCATTCATTCATTCATTCACTCATTCATTCATCAGTCATTTATTTGATAATTATGATGTGCAAGGAACTGTATTGGATGAACTAGAAAGGTAATAGCAAATAACTGTACTATTATTTGGTCCGTGCATTGTGTTGAAAATAAAATAGGTTAATTTATGGAAAAAGCAAATTTAAGAAGTGCCATTTCCCATTTTCTTTCTTTCCCCCATTTTTATTACAGCAAGCCTTCATAGTTTAAACTTGGCCATTTTATTATAAAATCATCAAAAAATATCATATCAGCCCAAAAAGAGATAAAAGAAGTAATCCAGTTCACCTTCCTGTTTTCTGAAAAGCTAATATAAATAAACAAGAAATAATTTCAGTAAAAGGATTTTTTAAAAGCAGCAGCTATATCATAACACTGACAGGAAGAGCAATAATGATTCAGGAATACAAGTAGCCAAACATTTTTAAAAGTACATCAATATCATCATTATTCTAGAGAACATTTACAAAGGTGGCATGTTATCTACTTCTATAGAACAGGGGTCAGTAAACTACTTCTGTAAAGAGCCAGGTAGTAAACAGATATAGTAAATATTTTAGGACTTGTGGGCCATAAAAAGTTCCATTCTGTTTTTCCCCAACTCTTTAAAAATGTAAAATCCATTCTTTGCTCACAGGCCATGTAGGTCAGCCATAGGTGGATTTGGCCTAAAAGTACTGGCTCCTGTGATTTTTAAAAAATTTTGAAACCTGTTCAATTCACAGTTAAAACCTCTTGTAAGGAGCTCTCCAAGAAACTAAGTCAACACCTCCCTTTTCAACAAGGATTACCACTCAGACGATCATCCATTCAACTGATAGGTATTCATCATCTGCTGAATGTACTGTATTATTGCAGACACCGAAAACATAAGGCAGTGTTGTACATGCAGAAGTCTATAGGGTTTATTTTTGTTGCTGTGCTTTAGTGGAGGGCTCAAATATGAATTCAAGCAAGTGTAATTCAGGCTGAAAGTGCTAAGATATGACTAGAAAGCAAGGTATTACAAGGAAAGAAGTTGTAAACTTAGTCTCAAGTGTTCATGGAAAAGAGTAGTTTCTGGAGGAGGTGATGTCTAAATGAAGATGAAATGGTAGTAAGGGATTGGAAGATTCAGGGAGAAGGAACGAAAGTCAGGTGCAACATTTGACAGATGAGAGAGAACTTGGCATGTCTTAAAAGAGGACAGAAATGCTTTCTGGCTAAAGCATTTATAGTGAAAAAGAGAAAGAGGCATGGTGGGGTGATAGATGAAGCCAGACAGGTAAGCAAGAGGTAAGTCATGGGTCGCATAGTCATATCGGGAGAAAAGAGACTTTGTCCTAAAATAAGTGGGGGAAAGAAAACTACGATCATTTATGCAATTTAGAAAAGTACATTCAGAAGAAAGTATGGATTTGAGAGATATTCTGGAAGCAGAATTTATAGGTCTTTGTGACCATGCAAATGATTTGATGTGGCACCAACATCAATGTCCAATTATATAACTTTTGCTGCAATCACATCAAGTTACTGTCTCACTCACAAACCGGTTGTTATCTACTCTTCTTTTGCTCAGATGGTTGTTCCCATGCAGAATGCCTCAAACATTGCATAAGCCTCTTTAAAACCTGTTATTTCAATGCCCAATTTAATCCTGTACTCCTTAACATTGCAACCATTCTTGTTCAAAATTTATTTTGTTTTTTGTTTTTGTTTTTTCAACTCCTATATTATAGAAATCAACAAGATATAGTGATTGATTTTATTTTCTGTATTTTGTTTTTCTTCCCATCAACCAAAACAGTGCTGGTCGCACAAAGTGTGGGGTATATTCACTTATTGATGCAGAGCTCTACAGAGATCGGTGCACTAGGCTGGCCAGCTGCTTTCTACACAGTGTGGTTTGTAAAGCACTCAGCAGAGAGGGATTTTCCAACATTCCTATAGATGAATCTATTGTCTAACATAACTTTCACTGAGACATTTCTTCCATAGCTGATTCAGAATCCTTTATGTATTTTAGATACTGTCTAACAAATCTTTCACTCAGGAAGTTCTTCCCAAGAGGATTCAAATTCCTTTGTGTATTTTAGATGTGTCTAATTTCTATAACCCTACAACACAGTTGGCATACAATCTACCCTCCCTGGGACAGCTATAATGCTGTCCTAATTGATATTTCCCGGCACTAATTATTGTCCCAGTGCATTTTTTTCTTCACAATAGGGACAGGAATATTTTTTAATAGATGTTAGATCATGTCATTCCCCTCCTTGAAACCTTTCGGTGGATTGGGTCTGGAATCCATGTCATGAATTATAAGACTTTTATATACTGAGCCCTCACATGCTAGTCAGCCTTACCTGGAATTTTTACTGATGACCAGTCCTGGGAGTTGCCTGTCCTTTGGTGCCAGTGAATTCACTGCCTTTTGGACTTAGGAATATTACCTAAATCATTGCTTCTACCTGCTACATTCCTTCCTCAACGCTTTGCCCCCTTAGCTTGTACTCATCCCTTGTCTCCAATTAAATATCAATTCCCATGGAAGTCGTCCCTGATGCCCTCAATTCTTAGACACAAACATCACTGAAATCTAGACTTATCTTCCAAATGACATGTGCATTCAAAGTAGTACTTTCTCTATACTCCAAAAGTTTTGAATGTTATTAAATCAACAATGTATCAGACACTTTTTGGCTTCTTACAACAGAAGAAACGTGCCGTGTTCTGAGAGAACTCTACAGTTGCACTCTTATTACAGTTACTATCATTTTCTTTTTTCTCATTTCATCTGACTTAGTACTATGAGCCCTGGACCTGTGCCCATCTCAGTCACCACTCAACTCCAGAACTTAACACAATGCTATAGCTTAATAGATACTCAGTCAATACTCATTGCTTACGGAATGATCTCATCGCTTTTCTTTCTCTCTAGAGGCAAATATATGCTGTTACATGTGATATAAAAACATATTGGGGCTTCCTGGAGTCTTAATTATTTCGGAAATCTTGTTTCAAATCCACAGTTTCAAACCCTATGAGATTATAGCACTTTCCAATATCTTTATTCACAACCTCTGCTTCTTTGTTGGCTCAAATTGCTTAGATTATTTAATCTTGTTAGATAAATGCCCACAACAACTTGTTGCAGGACTCAATAAATTAAACAAAAGGAATTAATTCCCAACCAATATGTCATTTTTTTTCTCTTTGTTTGATTACAAGTTTATGACTTTGAGGTGGAAAGACTTCACATTATTCACCACACTAGATTCTACCACACATCACTGGGTCTCCTTCTGTGCATCAACCCTGTTCCACTCCACAGCCTATGACGCAAGTAGCCACTTCAAAAACCCCAGAGCTGTCTTGATTCTGGATTTGCAAAGAACTAAATGCACCACTACAGGGAGAACAGAAACTCATGAGAGTATAAAGCAAAGAGCATGGATTTTGCAATGAACCGAGTTGAGTTTCACTCCCAGGTCTTCTGTTTACTCACCATGTAACCTTGGGCAAGTTGCCTAATACCTTCAAACATCAGTTTCTTCAAATGTCAAATGATATGGAAACACTTATCACTTACGTTTGTAGTAAAGATTAATGAGCTGGCATATATGGAGCCTGCCGAGTGTGGTAGCAGCAACATGTAGCAGTTTAATAATATCATACCTCTGAATGTGAATAATGGGAAATGGTATACTGAACTCTCTAAAAACACAAAAAGAATAATTTCAGAATAATAAGTAGGGATGGGAAAATTTTCTAGTTGGTAGAGAGAATTCTTTCCCATACTTCCTACACAACCCAAACCTACCCTCTATTTACCATTGAGTAGGGGTGCTCACCTTCAACAGTAGTAGACAATTAGAGCAACGTATCATGATATTCAGCAGTGGTTAAAAATAAAGGTTTATGGTTAAGTAATATTTATATAATAAATTTAATAATTATTTAGTTTAAATGATAGCTATTGGTTTTCATATTATGTTTCAATAATAGCATTAGCTACTAATCCTCTTATATTTAAAAAATATGGGTTTCCTTAGAAATTAGCAAATGCAAGAAAATGAAATCAGTCTTACATTATCATTTATTTCACAGCACGAGAGTTATGCTGTAAATAGTCTTGTGTAGGCATCTGGCCTGTCGTTTAAGAACTCTGATAATCAGCTCACTCAGAACAGAATCAAGCTTTCAAAGCCTGAAGGATAAGTTTGTTCTGACATGGATTAAGATATAATTTTCAAAATGATGGATAATAAAACTTACGTTAATTATAGAGGTTTTGCTTAATCATTTCAAGTGTTCTTAATATTTCAAGACGCCATGGAATTTAAAAGAGTGAGATTTGGTGTAGAATTTAAAGTGAACTCAATTGGTGAAACTCATTTATTGGAAATGTAGATCCAGTCAGTACAGAACATCTACAAAGTCCTCCTTATGTGCCAGCACCTTTACTAGGCAATTTTAAATGAGTATTAAATAAAACAGATACCATCCCTGTCAATGTAGTCCAGTGTGGTAAAGCTTTGTCAGTCAGAACCAAAGACACAAAAAAATAAGACCAGATGACATAAAAATAAACATTAACATAATTTAATACCTAAAAATTTTAGAATTCCATATTGCAAAAAATGCTCTTAAAATGTCAAAGACAAACATAAGACTTGGAGAAATGTATAACAGAGATGTAAAAATAAGCACAAGTATTTCAGTAATAATAACATCTTGTATATGACTTATATTTATCAGTGCATGTAAAAAAAGTGAGGAAGGATACACACCAAACTGTTAATAGTTACCTTTTGGGTACAGAACTAAGGTTAATGGGGAAAGAAGATGTAACTCCCTCACTTTCTATTTTAATACTTATCAGTGATGTCTGAATTACTTACCCAAGCCTATAGTCTATGTACTTTCGAAGATATGTACTAGCCACATCTGTAGCAAAACACAAATGTCTCCAAAGTAAACACAAAATCACCTAATTTATGTCCTGTTCCTTCAAAGTAAAGTTAAAATCATGCGCTTTCATTCAATAATAGAACAAAACTTAATCTTCTACCAGAAATCCTTATTTATAAATAACATGTGTGTTGAAGAAATAATAGAATAATCAATTAAATCACATCTCAGTTATAGGAAAATTAATAACTACATATTAAAATGTATGTTTTTAAAAAAGAAAATATTCATTAATTTACATCTAAAACTATATACTGACCATCATTTAATTGTACTAAGCTCCAGGAAAGCAACTATAATATCGAGATCTTCAAAAGTGGAATAATTTCTTGGGATAGAAGATGAAAATATAAGTAATCACAACGAAATGCAATCACATTGCTAAAGCTACCTATACTAAATTTTGTAGACACATAAACAAGAGAACAACTGACTTTGACCAGAGTCCCAAATGGCTTCCCAAGGAGGAAATTTTGAATCTAGGCTTAATGAGATGAGTGAAATCCATCAATAAAATAAGGGGAAGACTTACATTATAGATAGAAAGAGTGGTGTGAACAATATAGCTAGAATCTGTACATTAAGATTTATAGTTTAGAAGGCATAGTTTAGAAGGCATAGGATCTGTGATAAAAAATTAACATGACTTCTTTTCTTTATTGTGCATATAAACGTGAATGTGAAATCCAATAACCTGTGAATCTGGTTGAAATGCAAATTCCGATTCAGTAAGGCTCAGTTGCAAACTGAGTATTTATTTGTCTTTCTTACAAGCTCTCAGGTAAGGTTTATACTACTACTGCATTCACAGACAACCTTGAATAACAAGGATATGGTGCATGTGATAAACATTGTCATGAAATACATCTGCCTCATCATGGATCCGTATGCCATTAAATCAAGTTTCAACAATTCAAGTTAAATTTGTTACTCCATAATGAAAAACTATTTGACATTTCCAAGTTCAAAGGGAAGTATGTGTTTTATATACTTTTTGTTAGTTGTTATTTTTTAACTGGGGTTGAGTTTGCTCTGTTGGAAGTTGTTCTGCATTTTTCCTTACATTCTTTGCTTCCACACCTTGTCCTGGTCCTGATTCTACAACACCCAAGTTTGGTAAGACCTCTATAATTTTTGGCAGTCATATTCATAGAAGCCTGCAATGCTATGGAAGAAAAGAAATGAGTTATCTACTTCTTGCCTGCTTAGGTAATTGAACATTATTATTTCACATAGGTATTTATAACATATATGCTGGGTAGGAAATACAGTTGATTGTGATACCTTTCCTTCCATTGATGGACAAGGTCGTTGACATAACTAATCCAGGGAAGCAAGTGTCCTTCCTCTCTCTCTGTTCTTAGTACATTGAAAAGCTTCAATGCTTTCAATGCTTTCATAGTAATTAAGAATTTGAAATCACATATCTTAGGATCAAATCTTCACATTTCAATCACAGATAGAATAATTTGAGACAAGAATGTCAGTTTCCTCTTCTGTAAATAGATGGCTGTTGTATTATAAGGATGAAATGAATAATAAATATATACATTTAAAAGTATATGGTGAGAGGAAGGATCAAGATGGTGGGACATGAAGACTCCTGAACCTCCTTCCTTCTACAGACACACTGAATAAATAGCTACACATGGAGCAATGATCTCTGAAAGAAATACAGAAACTGAGTGATTCCTACATATCAAGTAAATGAGAAAATATCCACATTGAAGAGATAGAAAAGGCTGATACACACTCTCACCATAAACCCCATACCCAGCACAGCACCATACAGCCAAGAGGAATTCACAACTCATAGTTTCGGCATGAGGACCAAAGAGGTTGGACCACACATCTAGCAGCCCAACTTCTAAAATTCTCATCCAAGGGTTGGGTCTCCAAAACACATTTCTGACAGCCGATAAGCATTGCATCCATGAGACCCAAGGGACTATAACAAAGAAGCATTTCTTAACAGGTCTGCAAATATTTGCTGTGGCTATCTCCCCAAGGCTCAGTTCATAAGGAACAGGCAAAAATGACCATTTCCTAGTTATTTCCCTAAAAGAGGTTTGACTACATACTTACGATCTGCTGCCTAAGGTTCTAATTTCTAATTTAGTATTTATGTAGGGGCTGGCTACAATCCTCCCCAGAGACTGAGCAAGTTGGTGGGCGCTTCCCCCACAGTATCCATCTGACTCACTTCACCAATAAAGCCAGATGACCAGTATCTCTCTGGAAGTACACATGTGTGGTGCATTATTTATATGAGACAAAATAGACTTTAAGCCAAAAACTTTAACAAGAGACAAAGGAGGCCATTATATAATAATAAAGGGGTCATTACAACAGGAGGGTAGAATACATTTAAATATTCCTATACCCTACATTATAACACCTTAATATATACAGGACAAATATTGACAAGCTGAAGGGAGAAACAGACAGCAAAACCGTCATAGTAGGGGATTTCAATACTCCACTTTCAATAATGGATAGATCTTCCAGACAGAAAATCAATACAGAAACATTGGACTTAAACTATACATGACATTAGATGGGCCTAACAGATATATACATAATATTCAATGCAGCATCCAAACAATAAACATTCTTTTCTTTTCTTTTTAATTTTTTTAACATTTATTTATTTTTGAGAGACAGATCGTGAGTGGGGGAGGGGCAGAGAGAGAGGGAAACACAGAATCTGAAGCAGGTTCCAGGCTCAAAGCTGTCAGCACAGAGCCCGATGCTGGCATAGACTGTGAGATCATGACCTGAGCTGAAGTTGGATGCTGAACCGACTAAGCCACCCAGGTACCTCTACACATCATTTTCAAGTGAAAATGAAACATTCTCCAGAATCAATCATATGTTAGGCCATAAAACAAGTCTTAATAAATTAAGAAGATTCAAATCATCTCAAGCATCTTTTTCAATCACAATAATATGACATTAGAAATTATTTACAAGATGAAAACTGGAAAATTCACAAATATATGGAGATTAGGCAGCAAGTTCCACAAGAGCTAATGGGTCAAAGAAGAAATTAAAAGGCAAATAAAAAAAAATCTCTTGAGACAAATTAAAATGGAAACCTAACATACCAAAGTTTACAGAATATAGCAAAAGCAGTTTAAAAAGAGAATTTTATGGTAATGTCTTTATGATGAAAAAAAGAAGCATCACGAATAAACAACCTAACTTTGCAGCTCAAGGAATTAGGAAAAGAAAAACAAACTAAGGTCACATTTAGCAGAAGGAAGGGAATAACAAAGATCAAAGAGAAATACAGTGAAACAGACAAAAAAAAATAGAAGAGATCAATGAAATTAAGAGCTGTTTCCTTTTGTTTTTGTTTTTGTTTGGAAAGACAAATGGCCTAGAGCTAGACTGAGAAAAAAAGATAGAGAAAACTCATACAAATAAAATGAAAAATGAAAAAGGAGACATTATGCCTGATAATGCAGAAATACTAAGGATCATAGGGTGCCTGAGTAGTTCAGTTAGTTAAGCATCTAACTCTTGATTTTGGCTCAGATCATGATCTCACAGTTTGTGAGACAAAGCCCTGCAGTGGGCTCTGTGCTGACAGCTTGGATTCTCTCTAGGGATTCTTTCTCTCCCTCTCTGTCTCTGCCCCTCCCACCTCAAAATAAATAAATAAGCATTAAAATAAAAGAAATACTGAGGATCATAAACTTTTATGAACAATGATATAACAAATTAAATAATCTAGAAGAAATGGATGAATTCCTGGCAACATACAACCTACTATGACTGAATGATGAAAAAAGAGAAAATCTGAACAGACCAATTACTAGTAAGGATTTTGAATCAGTAATCACAAAGTTCCAACAAATAAAAGAATCCGATGGCTTCACGGGTGAATTCTACCAAACGTTTAAAAAAAAATTAATACCAGTCCTTCTCAAACTCTTCCAAAACATAGAAGAAGGAATACTTCTAAACTATTTCACATGACCAGCATTACCCCAATACCAAAGCCAGACAAGAACATTATAAGGGAAGACAATTACAGACCAATATTACAAGGAGATGGCAAAAGAAAGTAAGAACAAAGAGATTAAAGAAAGGTAGAAGCAGCTCTTTAAATATTAATTTGAGAGATAATTGAGCATATTTATTTTGCTTCATCAAAGTTGAAGAATTAGGCCAGCTTCTCTGTTAAATAAGATGGCTGAATCAGTTCCAGGTTCTACCAGTAAACTAGGTAGTGGAGACTGTGTTTTTAATATTTGCCTAAATGATTTGGGCAATGAAACAGATTCACAGAAGAAACAGGGGAAAAAAGGAGCTACACGAACCCTCTTCCTACACGAAACACTTATAAACAGGATACTTGTCACATGACTAGCAATTCAGAGGTGTAGTGAATTGCAAGAAGAGACTCAAAACCAAGAACTCTCAAAAAACAAGTGTCTACTTGTTCTTACTTTGGAGTAAGTGGGTTCCAAAGACTGAAAGTATTTAAGGGTGTGCAGAATTGAGGTTCCATAAAAATATTTCAACTTTAGACATTCAGGGAATGGTCAGCAAGTATTAAGACATCAAGAGATGCTTTGAGAGTAATTAGGGGTACAAAAAATACAGCAATAAATAAACTCCATCATATTAAAGCCTGAAACCCTTTCCTGAATACCTCCTCTGTATTCACAAATTAGGTACCTACTGCATTTTCTAATTATGTCTTTATCCACAACCTCCTCTGAGCTGAATTTAAGAAATCTTAGTATCCCTCCACTTGGCAGAGTGGCACATAGTAAGTTTGCAACAGGTACTGGTTGAAGCAAACAAATAGCTCTTCATTGCAGGAGAATAAAATAATACTGCAGGAACAGTGTGGAATTAGGAGGTACAAGGTAAAGTGAAAATCAGAAGCGGCAAATGGAAAAACATCTGAAATCTTACAGCTAAAACAGCTCCTTTTTTCCTTTCAGGATGTGAGAGTGACTTTTCATAATCTTACTCTTTTCAGGACAGTGATGTCTTGGGAGACACCGCAAAACAAATTACATGTACCTTAAAAATATTTTTGTTTTTCTACAGATTTGTAAGGGGAAATTACCAGACCTTCTGGTAAGATATATTTATTAGGTTTCAGTATGAATACTCAAACAGAATAAGGAAGGAATCTGTTCTAAATCACCAGGGGCCCTTCATTCCATAGAAACTGTAACAACAATATATGTAGGTAGCTGCTGCTTTGGTTGATTGCCTCTATCCTCTGTTGTAGGCTACCCAAAACAAATCAGTGTATACTCTACCTGTATTTCAGTCATGAACCTGGGATGGTTCTGTTGTTTCTTGTGTATCAAAACAAGATGGAGGTGAATTAGTAGGGAAAGAAGGGATAAAAACAAGGAAAAGGAATGGAAAAGTAAAAACGAATGAGGAGAAAGAGTGAGAAAAACATAAAAGAGAAGAGCGATGATATAGAAAACAAGCCAAAAAAATCAAGTAAAAATAGAGAAAAGGCATATTGGAAACAAAATATGAGAGAAAGTAAAAGAAAGCAGCTCAGATAGATCATATATGATCTTGTTAAACCCACTCATAACTTTGATTTATTACTTTTTAAAATCATTAAGCAGTGTAGAATCATCGAATGGAATTTTAGTGTTCCTTATAAGCAATATATTGATCTCTAGGTAGCCACTAGTCTTATCTAAAACAGATTAGAGTAGGCACTGATTTCCTTATTTAAACATGTCAAACTGTGTGCAAACATGTCAATAAATGACCATCTTACTAAGTGGTGAAGGTTGTACTATTCTTTGTGGATGAAGAAATTGAGTTAGTTATGCTAACTTACTTCATTACTTAGGGTAGCCTAAATAGCTAAAAGTCGATTCTGAAAATATAATCGTTAAAGAATTTTATTGCTTGCTGGCATAACAGTTCAGGACAGCTATTGTAGATTTGTTTGTGCCTTTCTTCCATATGCTGATCCAGTGACCCAGGCTTCTTCCATTTGGGGAGGGTCAGCCTCTTCTTGAACATTATCTTTTGCATCATATTTTTTAAAAAAGAACACTGAGGTTGAAACATAGGCATTCTCTTAAAAGCCCTGATGGAGCAGTAACCACCAGGCTTCTGTTCATGTTCCACTGGAAAGAATATAGCCAAACAGATACACTACTGGAAAAGGTGTATCCTAGACATTATTTTACTTGGCCTTTTAGCAGCTCTTGGCATCAGTAACACATCCCTTCTCCCTAATGAACTTTCTTCATGTGGCTTTTAGGATTCCATACTCTCTTGAATGTGTTCCTACCTAATTGGCTATTCTTTCTCAATCTCCTGCACTGTTTTCTTGTCTTTGACCTCTTATTGTTAGAATTGTCCAGGACCCGCCCCTTAATCTACTGTCTTCTATATCTGTAATCCTCAGTCCTTTGTATGGTTTTATATATGATATTTGATGGCAACTCCCAAAACTATCTAACTCAGATCTTTCTCAAGAACTCCAGCTACTTTTTATTCAAGAAGAAATACATAGTATGTATCTGCTCTTGGATACACAATGTATATCTCAAACTTAACATGTCCAAAATTTAACTCATGTTCTCCCATCGTGAACCTGCTCCTCCTAATGTCTTCTGTTTCCCCCAGCTCAGCAGTTGAGAACTTCATCCTTCAAACTTCAAAGGGCAAAAAAAAAAAAAAATCCTTGATATTTTTCACTTTCACACCCCACATCCAAACAAGAAAATGTTTGATTCTACCAGAAAAAATATAGAATCCCAGAATTTCTCATCGCTTCTGCTCATCTGAACCTGGTCTAACCCACCACCATCTACCGTCTACAGTATTTCAATAACTTCTTAAACAATCTCACTGTGTCTATGTTGCCACCTATAGCCTTTTCTCAATACACGAGCCAGAGTAACCCCTCCAAAAGAGTTAACATTTTGACTGAGATCATTTCACTGCTAAGCTCAAAATCCTGCAAATATTCCCATTTCACTTGGAGTAAAATTCAAGCCATTTACAATGACATGTAACCCCTGTTACTACTCTGGGCTTTTACATGCCCTTTGACTTTCGACTTTGCCCTCTCTTTCTTGCCCATGATACCCCATGGCCATATCTGAAAGGAGCATGTGGGAATATTTCCTCCTGGAGGATCATACTGCTTTTCTAATTCTCTTTTGCTGGTGGGAGTTTGGTTGCATAAGTATAGATTTAAAATCTGAACAGTCACAAGCTTTTTAGGCAAAGGTCATTTTATTTGGCAATAAAATTCCCTCAAAAGCTTAGTACTTCTCCCATGATGCATTTTGTTTCCAGCATGTTCTGTGTGCTAGTGACACAAACAAATTCCTTAATTAGGCATTGATAGTAGTCCTACCGTGTGTGTGTGTGTGTGTGTGTGTGTGTGTGTGTGTATTTTGAATATATATATTTTGAACCCTGATCTGCTGTTGGTTCTTTCTCTAAACGTATTAGTAGAAATTCCCTGAAGCCATCTGGAATAATGAGCTTAGGTTTTCCAAACTCTGGAGAGCCTCCATTTTCTGGCCTCCGTCTTTCTTCCCTCTCTTTACAAATGTATCATTCCCACCTAACCTCATCTCCTATAATATCTTGCCAAAAGCTGTAGGCAGCAGTCAACAGATGGTGACCTACTTTTTTCAGCCATTTCCCATAGATCTAAAGACTCAATACATTCTTGCTTTGTCTTCTAAGTTAGGTCATATGACAGTTTTATCAAATGTTTATCGCAGCTTGACAGGACTGTCTCACTTTTTAAACTTCAAAAAACATTTTTTTCCCAAATTGCCCACCAACTAAATAAATATCACATCTTTTAGTTTTGTTATGGCAACACCCCCTACACCCAGTACAAAGTTCTCTATTTTTAAGAGCTACATAAGAGACCAAAAACAATAGAGGCTGAGCTCTTGTTCTGTTCTATTTATCCATTAAAGACCCATTGCCATTTGCATTCAGAAGGCAAAAGAGAAAGAAAGTGCAAAGAAGGCACATGCTCTCTCTTAAAATCTCTGACCTAGAAATGACTCACATCAGTTTTGCACACATTAGACTAGACAGAGAGAATGCGGTCTACACTTACTGCAAGGGATGCTGGGAAACACTCTACCCACTATGATCCTATGAAAATGGAAGAAGAAGAAGAAGAAGAAGAAGAAGAAGAAGAAGAAGAAGAAGAAGAAGAAAAGAAGAAGAAGACGACACATTTGGCAGATAGCAAACCATCACTGCCACAATTATCAGAGCCTTGATTCTTACATATCAAGAGGAAATAGAAATCAAATATCTCACTTTAGACTTATAATAATTGTGCTTAAAATAGACGTAGTATAAATTTCTAAATTTACAAAGTAAATGGACAAATAACTAGAATATCAAACAATGAGGAATTACAGAATAAGTATATCTCATGTTTAGATATTTCCATTACTTAAGGTTTCTAGGAGGAAGAAAAGCTAATAAAAATATCAGTCTATCACTTCTTAAACTTATCACCTTAAGAACTATGCTATCCTGAGGCCTCCCTGTCCCGGGTGTTCAGGGAGGAGGGCTCCCAGGTGGACCCAGCAGAGAGCTGCAGCTGTGCTCTACACCCAACCCCTGGATGGTCTGCAGGTGTCTTGCTGCCCATAACAACTCCATCTCTGTGTGTCTGTCCATGGTGTCCCAATCCTGGAGCCCCGTCTCCACCCCTCCCACAATGAAGACACTTTCTGACCCCTGTGCCGCTGAGGGCTGCTCTCTCTCAGATAGGCCTGCTCTGCCTGGTTGTCTTCCCTCTGGGCCTTAGGTGGGTCGTGCCTTACTGGTACACGCAGCCTCTGAACACACAGCCATTCATCGGGGAAGACTGAGCACCAATTTAGGGACAGCAACCTTCCCTAGTGGGTATTGCCTGAGCAAGTGGGGGAGGAAGTCAAGCCTCTACCTGGGCCAGGTAAGGCTTGAATCTGACCAGAGAGGAGGGTGTCTGTCACACCCAGTTCCCCATCCTTCATCTGAGGCCTCTAAGCAGCTTGGGGTCCCAGCTGGTTTGATGTAGAGGCTGCTGTGCTGCTGTGCTCCCACCTGCCTCTCCCTGCCCTGGAGGACACCACAGGCCAGCACAGAGCCTTGTCCTCATTGTGGCTCACTGGGGTCCCAGGAAATAACTCATGGGAGAGGCCATTTGTCCTTCTGCCCACCACAGAGGGTGTCCCTCACTCAGGAGCAAGGCCTGGCTGCTGGATGCCTCAACAGCCACTTGCCCAAGGCCTGGTGGGGGAAGCAACAAGCCGTAGGTGGGAACATGGGTGTTCAAAGGCCAATACTGGTTCATTTACTAGTGTTTACTGCACCTGCTTCAGGACCAGCTGCTGTCAGCTCCGCGGGCAACACTGGCCCAAGGCATCACGTCACATCCATGTCCTCACAGGTAGAGAGCAACAAACCATAAGACCAAGGATCTGGAATCCAAGGTGCATTGTTTCACATTTTAGCAACGATGGCATTGGGATAAGGGACATGCTAGAGCTTAATTGTAGCATTCCTTTTTCCTAGTAGCACTTTTAGATGTCTGTGGCATTAATGGCAATTAAATAAGGTGTGTAGCATTACAAAAAATAATTTGCTAATGAAGTGGGAACTAAGTTCCAATTTTAATAATAGATCGAGTCAAATATTAAAATAATTTAAAATTTTTGATATATGGATTTTCCTGTTTTGAAATATACTAGGGTGTTTCTAATAATAAATAATGTTCCCAGAGAAATGAATGTCCCATGAAACTTCAATAAATTATTAATACTATATCATCTATTTTCTAAATATGAAAATTAGAGGTATAAAAATCTCCTGTTTAAAACTTTTTCCTTAGATACAAAGTGGGTCAATTTGAGACACAAATAGAATGCAAGAAGTCAATATTATTTTAGCCCTGTACACAGAGAAAAAATGTCTTTAGATGAAAATGGAGAGTAGCTAAATGTGATATATTTTATGCCATTGCCGAATTGAGGCTCTAGATGAGATTCTGATCTATAAAGAATCCTCAACGAAAATGTACATATCTTTAAAAACCAAGCCTTCTAACAGAGGAAACCATGAAGCCATAATGACATCAGTGAACTCACTTTGTATTGACGTTTACAGGTTCATCTAACTTCATTAAGTTTTTTTCCCCCTTATTATTGCTGAAACAGAAAGATGGCAGGTGAAAGTAGAAATTAATCCATTAGAGTGAACATGTTTCCATTTCAAAGTATGTTAATTTCGTTTCTACTTTGTCAGCTTTAATTTGTCACTGAACCCAAAATGGGATAATTGCACCAGTATTTAAGTTCTCATACGTAGTCAAGGTTTTTCGTAATTTTATAAAATTACATTTAGATTCCGTTGACACTGCTTAATGTATTACAAGGTAACATGTGTTGAGACTTGGCTCCCAACATGTCAAATTAAATCAAAATATAAATTAATTCAATGACAACTCCGTGTTGATATTTGCTCATTATGCTGTAAATAGATTGTGTGTGGAATATCTGCAATTTAACCTAAAATTGTACAAAGTACATTTACCATGAAATCATGACTTGTTTTCAATACACTGGATGTTCACTGTGCCAAACCATAGGTACAATGATCCTTTATTTTTCTGGAATGGGGCAGGGAGTGGGGAGCTAAGCAAAGACAGAGACATAAAGATATCTGATAATTACCAGAGCTACCTGCAAGATTCTATTCTATGTTAACTCATGTTGAATTGTCAAGATGGAATTAAAACACCTTTGAAACTCAATAGCATAGAAATTTTAGTCCTCAAAATATATATTTCCAGTATATCTCCAACTCGAAGTTATTTGGTTACATGACACTTATTCTTAGGAAAGATATCTTTTATCAGTCACACCTCAGTGTAAATGAAAATATCTCAGAGACAAAAGATTTTGTTATGATAACAAAAGATAAAGATGGGGAAACTGTGATACCAGCACATAAATGTCTATAAAGAGAATGATTTAAGAAATAGAATAAGGGCAAATAAAATTTAATAGTTCTAAATCCTATGGCTTTTCCCTCCTATTATGTCATCCACTGTATTAAGTCATTTACTTAGTATAACTTAGTAATTACTTCCCATTAAAGAATATTTATAACACTTCCTCTAAAATGCCAAGACAGCACAAAATCTAAGGGAAAAAAATCATCACTTAATAGGTAACAAATAGGAGTCTCCTAGAACATATTTTCAAAATAGTTTCCACTGCATAAATACCTTGTTCAAAATAAATTTATAATACATTTATTATATTTATATCCTTGAATACAACAAAATACTAAATTTCTGGAACATTTTATGTATTTTGATTTTCTTCCTAAACAACTCATCAAAATTGTACAAACTAATTGCACTTCCCTTATTACGACTGTTAAAATAAATGAGTACATTTTATTCACAATGATGTTAATGCCAAGAAATAAAAATAAAAAATTGTATAGGATCTGTGCCCAAAGTTGTGTCAAACTGAAAAACTAGAATATTCATGTGAATGTTACTTATGAAAATCATTGGTTTCTATAATGAATTTTCCTAAGCTCATCTATTTGATGAAATAATCCTTAAGATTTTATATTTTTATTTGGGCATATATGACTTGTTATTGCCTAAATCATCTCATATTTATTCTCTCTGCATTTGCACTGAATTATATGACTTCTGACAAATAATATGGAATTTGTCATAGTCTATGTTTAATTTTATAGAAATTTGTAAAAAATATCCTATTTTTAATAACCTGATAGTTTCATTCCTTTTTCATAAATTTCCAGTGACCCCATACCAAAGAAAAGGAAATTAAAACTCAAATCTAAAAGTATTAGTTATAAAAGAAGAGTTGGGCAAATTTACAACTCAGACATGCTTTTTAAAATGTGGCTATTTTTCCAGTCATTGTACGCACATGCAGTTGGGTTTTGGTTATGACCATAATCAACTGCAAATATTTTACTTTCTTATCTTGAAGATAATCCTTTAGTTCTAAAACATAACACATTGTTGTGGTAGAAAGTTAACTTCTATTACAAGTCTGGTATATATTTGTTTTTTACAGTCACACTATTATATAACAATTTTAAACATATGTAGTACAGAAATGTTTATTGCTGTTTACAGGAAGATAACACCAAATACATAAAGATCGATTCCACTGACTTGTGGTGATTTTGTTGAGTTATATGGGATCAAATCTAATTCTTCATGAATGATTAACAATGCATTGTATCATATAGAATGTATAGATAAATAATCATGGCATAGTACATAAATTGAATGAATGAATTTTAAATGTAATTGTAATAGCTGAGTAATAGTTACTCATTGTAGGTGTTTATATTTTTACAAATATATATTTTCATCTTTACTGGTACCTCCTTAACTCACATGGTCTTTTAATTAGCTTTCTTGGGTTACCTACATATAAAATGATATCATTTGGAACACTGCTATGTATCCTCCTTTTCTCTCAACACAGTTTTGCATAGAACTTGCCAATATTAAATGTTATATTGTTTAAATTCTAATATATGCATTTTTCATGTTTTTACCACTTCTGAAATGTAGCAGAATCTTATATTTGTTACATATATTTAATGTGATTGTCTTTTCTTAAATCTACTGTTCAGGAATTTTGCATCTATGTTTATCATTGAGATTGGTTTATAATTTCATTTTCTGTCCTGATCTCTGACTTCAAATTCAGCATCATACAAAGAGACAGGTGTTCCCTCTTTTCTATTACCTGGAGGAGACTGTAAAAGTAGGAAATATATAAGATACCAATTTTGAGAGTAACACACCTACAAAGCTATCTGAAGTTAGGGTTTTTGAGGAAATATTTTGAACTCCATATTTAATTTGATTGTTATATAACTTTTCTTTAATTCTATTTCAACTTCAGATGGCTTTTGAAATTTACTTTCTCTATGGAATTATGCATTACATGTAAAATTTCAACTTTATTGTCATAAAATTATTCATAACCTAAATACACGTTTACTTTCTCACACGTGTAAAATTCTTTCCCTTTTTGTCCCTTAAATAAGTTATTTGTAATCTTATTCTCTTGCTTATTATTTCCCCTGATTAATTTGAGCTAGCAATGTGTCTTTCATTCGTTCTTTCAAAAACTAACCTCTGGTTTGGTGTATACATTCTATAGTATGTCTGTTTCTAACTTCATTAATATTTATGTCTATTATTTCATTTATTTTATATTCTTTTATTTTCTCTGTTGTTTTTTTCTTATTCCTTAACTAAATGTTTAGCTATTTAGGGGCGCCTGGGTGGCGCAGTCGGTTAAGCGTCCGACTTCAGCCAGGTCACGATCTCGCGGTCCATGAGTTTGAGCCCCGCGTCAGGCTCTGAGCTGATGGCTCAGAGCCTGGAGCCTGTTTCCGATTCTGTGTTTCCCTCTCTCTCTGCCCCTCCCCCATTCATGCTCTGTCTCTCTCTGTCCCAAAAATAAATAAACGTTGAAAAAAAAATTTAAATGTTTAGCTATTTAATATTCAACCTTTATTTTTTTTTGTGACTATTCAATATTCTACATTTTTCCTCAAGTACCACTTTAGAAGCTTCACTCACATTGATATGTGATAGTTTAATAACTGTCTACTTAAATATTTCTAATTTCAGTGTTTTTAATTAATGAGTTATTTAGAAGTGTTTGTTTTTGTTATTTCCAAGCATATATACTTTTTCTTGTAGTTAATTTATTGTCGATTTCTAAATAAATTACTTTATGTTCAGAAAATCTGAAATGTCTTGAAGCTGTCTTAATGATTTTGAATGTGGTAAATTTTAATTAAAAAGTTTCATGTGTGATTAAAACATGAGAATTCTAATTTTGGTTACAATGCTCTTTATGTCACTATTATAAACAGGAGGAAATGTATTTATAAAGAAAGAGAAAATAATTTCTTTATTGTTTAATTCTTTTTCTTGAGGTAGTTGTGGTTTACAGAGAAAACAAACCTAGTAATGCAATCACAAAGTGATGATAATGGACCAAAAAAAAAAAAAAAAAGTCTATCTTCCTCTGTGGCACCAGACCTAATGACTCCATTTTACATAATACATAGCATGAAGCTTTCATAACACATTGTATTACAATTTCTCTATTGAGTTTTATTCTCTGCATTTTTAGAATGTTTTTTATACTTCACTTTCATCCCAAATAGCAACTCAATGACAAGGTAAATAATAGCTGATCTCTTTAAAGATAAATTAGATGCTTCCCAAAACATGTTAGCACTGTCAAACAAACATCTTTAGCTAACATTGGCTACTGATATTTTTGAAATTATCATAATGGTCTTGCACTCTAAGAATACTTGCTACCCAAACTGGTTTATACATTTGAAATATATTGTATTTTAAGACCAAATCATTTAGTTTCACTTTGAGTAGATACTGCTTTTAGAGACCAAAAGTGAAGCTACAAATAGGACAGCAGAACTGTCACAGAGTGACTCCTGCCATTTCAGCTACTGGTGAGTCTAAAAAGTAGTTCGTTATGATATCTGAATGACTGAATACTCAGTTAATATCAATTATTCTTACCCTATTGCTTTTCGGACAGATTATTGATTAGTATTACAGAAAAATGTAATCAGGAGAACTCAGAGCAATCGTCTGTCATTGCATGTGAACTTCTCAAATCTCAAAAACATTCACTAAAATTCCCATTTCTTTTTTTTTTTTTTTAATTTTTTTTTTCAACGTTTATTTATTTTTGGGACAGAGAGAGACAGAGCATGAACGGGGGAGGGGCAGAGAGAGAGGGAGACACAGAATCGGAAACAGGCTCCAGGCTCTGAGCCATCAGCCCAGAGCCTGACGCGGGGCTCGAACTCATGGACCGCGAGATCGTGACCTGGCTGAAGTCGGACGCTTAACCGACTGTGCCACCCAGGCGCCCCTAAAATTCCCATTTCTACATGTTCTTGTTCCATTCTTCCCTGTTCCTGACATGATCACAAACATTAGAAGTAAAATCAACATAAAAACACAACTTGAGTTTATTTGAACAAAACTTATTTTGGAAAGCAATGTTTTATTCAATACACTTTATTCAATATATTTTCTTCTGTATTGTATATGCAAACTTCTCAGTGAAGGAAGACAGGAAATGAGAGATGAGGTTGGACTACAATTAGCTGATTCTGAAGTAGATAATATAAAGAAATTATAAATAATGGAGGCATATCACCTTGGCAAAGATATTATTCTTTAATCATCACATGTATCAAAGAAGCCAGGAATTCATGAAGAGATAGCTAGGGAAAAATTGATATATTTCTAAATATATCTCCCTACTTAAAGGAAACTAGTCTCCATCATATACTATATTGAAAAACTGAAGATATTCTTGCTCTTTCTCTGGTGTGTGTATTTAACAGATCCATATACACAAATCTCCCTCTGAACTTGTATTAGCCTTAGGCCAATTGAATGAGATAGACTGCATTATTTTTCAAAATACATTGTACTTATTCCTGAGCTCTTGAAGTCGGTTTTGCCTGTGTGGCTTTCCTTGAGCAATAAAATGTGAGTGGCAGTTATGAGTGTGTTCCCAAGAAGAACCTTAAGAGTCATTGTGTTTCCAACCTCCTCTTTACTCTTTCTTCCCAGAACTCAAGAATGCCCACCCAGAGACTAATCCATCTGCCTGAGACTCAAAGTGAAAACACATGGAACTGATCCACAGTTGGACTTCACTGGATATGTAACAAATAGATGACTCCATGACATTGCCCATTCTTCCCTCTTTTAATTTATTTTTTTACTTTTTAAAATGTTTATTCATTTATTTTTGAGAGAAAGAGAGAGGGTGGGGGGAGGGCAGAGAGAGAGAGAGAGAGAGGGAGAGAGAGGATCCCAAACAGCCTCCACACTGTCAGTGCAGAGCCCAATGCGGGGCTCAAACTCACGAACCACCAGATCATGAGCTGAGCCAAGATCAAGAGTTGGACATCCAACCGCCTAAGTCACCCAGGTGCCCCATTCTTCCCTCTTTAATAAGAATATTTATTGCAGTTACCTTCCCAGCATTATAAATTGAGTGTCCAGATGACATACCTTGTCATTTTAGTTCATAAATCTCTAGATCAGGAGAATCCACAACCAAAACCAATGTAGAGACCATCCTGAGACCTTGGACTTTATGCTTGTGCTGTGATGGATGAGACTTTTAAGTTATCTCCCTTGGGAAGGAAGTGGGGATGTTTTCTATGCAGAAGGAAAGTAAATGAATATGTGTGATGGTGAGAATAAATTGTGGGAAAATATATTTTTGCTCAAATTATTTATTGTCCTTTCCCAGTGGATGATGGGTCATGAATTTGCTTTAGTTATTGGAATGAGTACAAGCGACACACATCATTTCTAAACAGAAGCTTAAAGATCCATCGTGTGGTACTACCACGTTTCCTTTTCCTTCTGTCACAAATAAAAGCACCAGCCTACGTAGACTGCTCTAACAGCCGAGGACTTAGAATGCAGCTATGAGTAGCACTACTACAGAAAGCATGGGTCAGTATGTAACATGAGTGAAAAACAAATACTTGTTACAAGACAATAAGATTCTAGGGTTATTTATTAATTGCAACATGAACTAAGCTGAATTACAAATGCATGAAGTAATCAAAATCCAGTATTCTGAGAGGGAATTATCCCTTCCAGATGTGAAGTAAGGACTCAGCCTTGAGAAGAACACAGATAGAATATCAAGATGTATACACCACTTTCCAGTTTCATCTCTCTTATGTTTGATAGTCAGCTGATCATAGCTCTATGGAGAATTTTGGCATGAAAAAGATACAGGTAACTATTTTCCTCCATATGTCTTCCCATTCTTTTTGATTGTTTACTTGACTTTTTAAAAAATCTTATTTGAATGTTACCCACATATTCCCAAGCCAACATCATTTTTACTAAACAAAACTTGGCTAAATACCTAACACACGCATCCCATAAAACAAATAATTAAACAATATTTACAGAGAGAAAACAAGAAAATTTAAATGATCACCAGCCATTATTTTCAGTGGAAACCTAGAAAGATATATTTTTTAATAATACATGTTGTTTTGCTAACCTAAAAATATAATCCATGGATATATGGTAAAAGTCATAGTTCCTACAGGGATATTTTAGAACATCTTAATCAGCTAATGCATAATCAGCATCTCACAATCAGTAAGGTATATGTGTTAATATTTTTTATCTTAGTGCATGATGATACAATATGTGATAAAATAATTTTTCCATAAAAAGTTAGTGCATTATTATAGTTCTCTAAATGTATAAATGATGTGGAAAAAATGGCAAAATGTATTTTTCAAAGATTTTTTTATTTCTCTCATCAAAATATACTGTGAGAATATAATATGTATAGGACACAATGTTAAATGCTAGGAATTTCAAGGGGTTATGATAGATTTTGTCCTTAAGAAATCCCTAGTATCTGTGGGTAGGAAAAAATCACTGTTCAAGGGGAAAGAAATGTTATTACTTAAGACATAGAGCAGTTTCAATGTCAAGTACTTGGTATGATAGAAAATTCTACAAATTTCAAAGGAGTAAGCAATCTCCAAGTACAGGAAGAGTAAGATTTTATGGAGGGAATGGAATCAAGTTGTATTTAAAGATTGGGTAGGATATAGACAAATGAAGTAAAGAGATAACAGCTTTTTTTAAAGGAAAAACTTGAAAATAAAATGACCATCACATTTTTAGAGAAACTCAAAGATCTAGTTTAGCTAAGACAGATCATCTGTAAGAAGGAAGAATGAAAGGTAAGGAGCCTACTTCAGGTTTTTATAAAGGGGGTGACATCTAAACCAATATGAAGGTTAAAGGAGATTTTATTCTGACATTATTGAACAAGAGGGATCAAGAAGGTTTAGTGACCAAAAAAAAAAAAAATCAGTAAAGAAGGTAAACCCAATAATCACTTGCAGAGTGTTGTTCTTCCTGAATAGTGGTAAAACAAATATGTAACAAGTGTATTTCAAGTGAAACAGTAGACTGATGGAATGGGGCAGGTAGAGGAAGAATGGTTTTAAGTTCATGACACTTTGAGTTTATGATGTTAATGTGTTATTCAAATAAAAGTGTACAATTTAATTTTATACATTAAGAATAACTTTGAAAAGTCAGACTTTAAATAAAGTTTTTGGAGTCATTATACAGAATCATGTATAGAAGTGAACACCAAAGGGGTACATGAAAAAAGAGAGAGCTGGAGATATTTGATAAAGACTAGGAAGAGAACTTGCATGGAAGTTTTTTTTGCATCTCGTGTCCATGAAATACAGTCAGATCAACACTAAACCATACTGCACACCTAGAAAACTGATTTGAGGCTTAACACAACAATCTGCACGACCCGAACCATAGAATTCAGCAGGTGCACAGTGCAGAGAGATGAAGTGGGGGAGAGAGAAGCCACCAAGGGCAGGGAGCTGTTTTTGCCAGTGGAAAGAGGCCATAGACTGGGTGAAGGGGGAGGAGTAAAGGAGAAGCACCCCAACCCAAAAGTAGCTGGAGAGAAAGTTGAAAAGTGGAAACAACCAGAGGGACTGAATAAAAAAAGGGAAAAAGGAGAAAGGAGAGGGTTTAAATTCCATTAAGACTCTATAAACAGGGGGAGTACAGAGTCTGAAACTCCGCAGCTCAATACCTGGCAGTGCTCTGGTGAGAAGGGTGAATTCCCAGGAGCAGAGTGGGGTCCAAGTGGTCCTTGGGCCAAATGGGGAGAAGAGGTTCCACTGCTGGAAGGACATTTTGTAATGGCTGTGTGGCCACCTGATCTCAGCAGACACCAGAGAAAAACCACATTCACTAGTGCTGGAACAAGGACTTTAAGGGGGAAGTCTGGTGACAGATGGGTGTTGTGACTTACCATAGTCCCTGAAACGCTGCTGCTACATGATTGCGTGAACTTTTTCTGGGGTGGGCTGGCACCCAGCCACAGTCTCTAGGCATCAGTAGCAGCACGGTCCAGCAAATGTTCCTGGATGCCACCAGCACTGGCCATTGCCCCGTGAGACCCTCCGCCAGAAGGTCTGAGCAGGTCAAATCTGTGGGCCATCAGAAGTGAGGGGCTGGAAGACACAGCCACATCTCAGATAAAACTCAGGAGGCAGGTGCCGACTGGCAACCTGATGGCTTGGTCATGGGCAGTGTAAATGCTGGGAGTGGACAGAAGCCAGAGACAAAGAACAGGTATGCGATTGCTGATTGGGGAGAACAGAGTTCTGGGTAGAACAGAGACTGGGTAGCTGGGTGACGCCATTTTCACCCCTCATTCCCATACGCATACACACCTACAAGCACAGCAATCCACCGGAGTAAGCTAAGTAGCGCCATCTAGTGGAGAACGAAGCCATTACACTAAGCCCTGCCCAGTTGGGCAAACCTCCCTCTATAGGAACACCACAAGTCTTTCTGACTGCTTAGTTTACTAAGGACAATAAAGTACTTCACAGTTTGACTTCTAGGGGAAAACAATGTAATCTCCATTGTATTTCAGTCTGTTCGCTGGTCCATATATTCAATTTTCTTTTCTTTTTCATTTCTTTTCTTTTTCTTGAATACAGAAAGAGAAAAAATTTATTTTTATATTCAATTTCTATTCAAAATATTTTTCTTTAATTTTGTCCTACTATATTTTACTTTTTTGTAAATTTTTCAAATTATATTTTACTTCCATCATTTCATTTTTTTCCTATTTCTTTCTATTCATCTTTTTTCAAATTTTCAAACGTTTTCTTATTGTTTCGTTCCCCTTTATTCTCTAACCTATCAAGCTCCTTTCAACAACCAGACCAAAACACACCTAGAATCTAGCATTATTTATTTGATTTTTTTGTGTGTTGTTTTAAATTTTATAATTTTTTTTACCTTATTAATTCCTTCTCTTCCTTCAAAATGATGAAACAAGGGAATTCACCCCAAAAGAAAGAGCATGAAGAAACGACAGCCAGGGATTTAACCAACACAGATACAACTAAAACAGCTGAACCAGAATTTAGAATAATGATAATAAGAATACTAGCTGGGGTTGAAAATAGATTAGAATCCCTTTCTGTGGAGACAAAAGAAGTAAAGGCTAGTCAGGATGCAATAAAAAATGCTAAAACTGAGCTGCAATCTTGAATGGATGCAATGGTGGCAAAGATGGATGAGGCAGAGCAGGGAACTGGTGATATCGAGGACAAAATTATGGAGAATAATAAAGCAGAAAAAAGAGGGAGGCTAAGGCAAAGCAGCACAATTTAAGAATTAGAAAATCAGTGACTCATGAAAAAGGAACAACATCAGAATCACAGGAGTCCCAGAAGATGAGGAGAGAGAAAAAGGGGTTGAAGGGGTATGGGAGCAAATCATAGCAGAAAACTTTCCTAACCTGGGGAAAGACACAGACATCAAAATCCATGAAGCACAGAAGGCTCCAGTTAGATTCAACAAAAACCAACCATCAACAAGGCATATCATTTTGCCAAATTCACAGTTCAACAAGGAAAGAATCATGAAAGCAGCAAGGGAAAAAAAGTCCTTAAACTACAGGGAAGACAGATCAGGTTTGCAGCAGACCTATCCACAGAAACTTGGCAGGCCAGAAAGGAGTGGCAGGATATATTCAATGTGCTGAATTGGAAAAATATGCAATCAAGAATTCATTATCCAGCAAGGCTTGCATTCAAAATAGAAGGAGAGATAAAAACTTTCCTAGAGAAACAAAAATTAAAGGAATTCTTGACCACTAAACCAGCCCTGCAAGAAATTTTAAGAGGGACTCTCTGGGGGGAGAAAACATGGGAGGAAAAAAAAACAACAAAGACTAGAAAGGACCAGAGAATACCACCAGAAACTCCAACTCTGCAGGCATCATAATGGCAATAAATTCCTATCCTTCAATACTCACTCTAAACGTCAATGGACAACATGCTTCAAACAAAAGACATAGGGTAACAGAATGGATAAGAAAACAAGATCCATTTATATGCTGTTTACAAGAGACTCACTTTAGACCTAAAGACAGATTGAAAGTAAGGGAACAGATAACCATCTATCATGATAATGCTCACCAAAAGAAAGCTGGAGTAGCCATACTTATATCAGACAATCTAGACTTTAAAATAAAGAATGTACCAAGAGATGAAGAAGGGCATTATATCATAATTAAGGGGTCTACCCAAAAATAAGATCTAACAATTGTAAACATTTATGCTCCAAATGTGAGAGCACCCTAATATGTAAATCAATTCATCACAAACATAAAGAAACTCAATAATAATAATCCCATAATAGTAGGGGACTTCAACACCCCACTTATAACAATGGACAGATCATCTAAACAGAAAATCAACACATAAACAATGGCTTTGAATGACACACTGGACCAGATGGACTTAACAGATATATTCAGAACATTTCATCCTAAAGCAGCGGAATACACATTCTTCTCCAGTGCACATGGAACGTTCTCCAGAACAGATCACATACTGGGACAAAAATCAGCCCTCAACAAGTATAAAAAGATAAAGATCATACCGTGCATATTTTCAGACCACAATGCTATGGAACTCAAAATCAACCACAAGAAAAAATGTAGAAAGGTAACAAATACTTGGAAACTAAAGAACATCCTACTAAAGAATGAATGGGGCCAACCGAGAAGTCAAAGAGGAAATTAAAAGGTACATGGAAGCCAGTGAAAATGATAACACCGCAGTCCAAAATTTCTGGGATGCAGCAAACGCGGTCATAAGAGGGAAATATATAGCAATCCAGGCTTTCCTAAAGAACAAAGAAACATCTCAGGTACACAACCTAACCTTAAACCTTAAAGAACTGGAAAAAGAACAGCAAATAAAACTAAAACCAGCAGAAGACAGGAAATAATGAAGATTAGAGCAGAAATGAATGCTATAGAAACCAAAACAAAACAAAACAAAACAAAACAAAACAAAAAAAAAAACAGTAGAACAGATCAATGAAACAAGAAGATGGTTCTTTGAAAGAATTAACAAAATTGAAAAACCACTAGCCAGTTTGATCAAAAAGAAAAAGGAAAGGACACAAATAAGTAAAATCAAGAATGGAAGAGGAGAGATCACAACCAACACTTCAGAAATACAAACAATAATAAGAGAATATTATGAGCAATTCTACACCAATAAACTGGGCAATCTGGAAGAAGTGGATAAATTCCTAGAAACATATAAAGTATCAAAACTGAAATAGGAAGTAATAGAAAATTTGAACAGACCCCAAACCAATAAAGAAATCGAATTTTAATCAAAAATCTCCCAAAAAAACAAGAGCCCAGGGCCAGATGGCTTTCCAGGGGAATTCTACCGAACATTTAAAGAAGCGTTAACACCTATTGTCTTGAAGCTGTTCCAAAAATAGAAATGGAAGGGAAACTTCCAAATTCATTATAAGAAGCCAACATTATCTTTATTCCAAAACCAGACAAAGACCCCACTAAAATGGAGACCTCTATACCAATTTCCCTGATGCACGTGGATGCAAAAATCTTCAACCAGATATCAGCCAACCGGATCCAACAATACATAAAAAAAAAATTATTTACCACGACCAAGTGGGATTTACACCTGGGATGCAGGGTTGATTCAATATCTGCAAAACAATGTGATTCATCACATCAGTAAAAGAAAGGGCAAGAACCACATGATCCTCTCAATGGATGCAGAGAAAGCATTTGACAAAATACAGCATCCTTTCTTGATAAAAACCCTTAAGAAATAGGGATAGAAGGATGATACCTCAAGATCACTAAAGCCATATATGAAAGACCCACCGCTAATACCATCCTCAATGGGGAAAAACTGAAAGCTTTCCCCCTAAGGTCAGGAACAAGACAGGGATGTCCACTCTTGCCACTGTTATTCAACATAGTATTGGAAGTCTTAACCTCAAAAATCAGACAACACAAAGAGATAAAAGGCATCCAAATCGGCCAAGAGGAGGTCAAGCTTTCACTCTCAGCAGGTGACATGGTACTCTATATGGAAAACCTGAAAGATTCTATCAAAAAACTGCTAGAACTGATCCATGAATTCTTCAAAGTTGTAAGGTATAAAATCAACAAAAACAGACACTGAGATCAATGGAAAAGAATAGAGAACCCAGAAATTGATCACAAACATATGGGCAACTAATTTTTGATAAATCAGGAAAGAATATCCAATGGAATAAAGACAGTCTCTTCAGCAAGTGGTTCTGGGAAAACTGGACAGCAGACATGCAGAAAAATGAACCTGGACCACTTTCTTAGACCATTAACAAAAATAAACTCAAAATGGATGAAACACTAAACGTAAGACAAGAAGTCATCAAAATCCTTGAGGAGAAAGCAGGCAAAAGTCTCTTTGACCTTGGCCAAAGCAAATTATTACTTAACACATCTTTGGAGGTAAGGGAAACAAAAGCAAAAATTAACTATTGGAACCTCATCAAAATAAAAAGCTTCTTCAGAGTGAAGGAAACAATCAGCAAAACTAAAAGGCAACCGACAGAATGGGAGAAGGTATTTGCAAATGACATATCAGATAAAGGGTTAGTATCCAAAATCTATAAAGAATTTATCAAAATCAACACCCAGAAAAAAAAATGGCCAGATGGCCACCCAGAGGGCCAACCAACACATGAAAAAATGCTCAACATCACTCATCATCTGGGAAATACAAATCAAAACCACATTGAGTTATCACCTGACACCTGTCAGAATGGCTAACATTAAGAACTCAGGCAACAATAGATGTTGGCAAGGATGCAGAGAAAGTGGATCTCTTGCACTACTGGTGAGAATGCAAACTAGTGTTGCCACTCTGGAAAACAGTGTGGAGATTCCTCAAAAAGTTAAAAATAGAACTACCCTACGACCCAGCAATTGCACTACTAGATATTTATCCAAGGGATACAGGGATGCTGTTTCAAAGGGGCACATGCACCCCCATGTTTGTAGCAGCACTATCACCAATAGCCAAAGTATGGAAAGAGCCCAAATGTCCCTCGAAGGATGAATGGATAAAGAAAATGTGGTATATAGGGGCACCTGGGTGGCTCAGTCGGTTAAGCAGCTGACTTCAGCTCAGGTCATGATCTCGCGATCCGTGAGTTCGAGCCCCGCATCGGGCTCTGTGCTGACAGCTCAGAGCCTGGAGCCTGTTTCAGATTCTGTGTCTCCCTCTCCCTGACCCTCCCCTGTTCATGCTCCATCTCTCCCTGTCTCAAAAATAAAAAAAAAATAAAATAAACGTTAAAAAAATTAAAAAAAAAAAGAAAATGTGGTATATATATATATATGTATATATATATATATATACATATATATATATATATATATATACACCCACAACGGAGTATTACTCGGCAATCAAAAAGAATGAAATCTTGCCACTTGCAGCTACGTGGATATAACTGGAGTGTATTATGCTAAGTGAAATTAGTCAGTCATAGAAAGCCAAAAATCATATGACTTCACTCATATGAGGACCTTAAGATACAAAACAGATTAACATAAGGGAAGGGAAGCAAAAGTAATATAAAAACAAGGAGGGGAATGAAACATAAGAGACTCTTAAATATGGAGAACAAACAGAAGGTACCTCAAGGGTTATGGGAGGTGGGATTGGCTAAATGGGTAAGGGGAATTAAGGAATCTACTCCTGAAATCATTGGTGCACTATATGCCAACTGACTTGGATGTAAATTTAAAAAAATAAATTAAAAACTGCAAAAAATGTAAAATAAAATAATAAAATAAAATAAAATAAAATAAAATAAAATAAAATAAAAATGTTAGTACCTGTGGGGAAATAAAAAAGACTAAAAAGAACTCAATTGAAGAGACAGAAAAGAAACTAAAAACAGGTTTATGAAGAATGAGGAGAAAATTATGTCAGGAATATTACATAATTCCAAGAGTACGTTATCAAGACTATGAACACATTCTGATGTATTATAGAAGATAGGGGAAAAGACAAAAAAAAAAAGCAGCTGAGAAATAAAGGGGATTAACATTTATGTTGATGATTATGGAGCAATGTATAGAATTCTTGAATCACTGTATTGTCCACCTGAAACTAATATAACACTGTATGTTAATTATACTTATATAAAAAATTTAAAAAGGCAATGGAGTTATAATATACTTAGAAATCAGTAAGTGTTCTAAACATGAGTAAGGTGTAGTCAGAATAATGAGGATCAAATAAACTGAGCATGAATTTTATTAGATTTTTAAAAGGATTGCAAAATCATTAGCTGTCAGTTATTCCCTATGGTGGCAGCCATCTGGTTACCATCAGAAAATAATTGCTGGAGAGTGGAGCTTGACTACCTTAATAAATTTCATGACTGTAGAGATACATCTAAATTTGTATTTTTCAACTTGTATCTGTTTATTAAATTAATATATAAATTTGTGTTAAAACCCAATAAGATTGTTAAAAATCAAATTTAGCATTATCTTGCCTCATCCCTGACATGTTCATCTCTCACTGTTTCCACTGGTGATTACTCCCATATTTTTAAATAACATATTTATGTTGCTATTCTTTTTTCCTTTATCAATGTGTAGTAAAAGCAGTTGGCTTTTTTGGCTATGATGTATTTGACCTAAGCCAGTTTATCATTTACCCGATTATTGTTTAGCATACGTTTAACATATCGTTTAGCATAATTACATCACAAAATTTAGATGCCTTACTGCTTAAGTTTGGTATGTTTAAATGATGTTATTTATATTGTTTTACTTCTAATTCCATAGAATAGAGTATTAGTAACACTAAGCATTAAAATATCAAGATATGGATATTACTACCCTTCCAATTTTCCTTCTTCTTTCTCCTTTTACTATCCAATTCTGTCATGGATACTTTTACTTTCATATTGTGAAAATTGATCCCATTAACTCAGTAAAATTGCATTCTCTGTTCTTCGACTTTCAATTGATTTTAACATCTTTTGAATTTTTAATGTTTATTTTTATTTTTTTGAGAGATAGAGCCTAAGCAAGGGAGGAGCAGAGAGAGAGATGGAGACACAGAACCCGAAGGAGGCTCCAGGCTCTGCGCTGTCAGCACAGAGCTTGATGCCAGGCTCAAACTCATGAACCGTGAGATCATGACCTTAGCCAAATTTGGATGCTTAACCAACTGAGCCACCCAAGCATTCCCAATTTTAACATTTGAAATGAATGCATTTTCATGATGTTATGAGTATAAAATATTGATTATTGTAATGTTGATAATTGTAATTATTACATAATTGTAATTGCAATTGTAATATTGTAATGTTACAATTCAGTTCTTGGAAGATTTTCTTTTTCTTGATGTTACTAATTGCATTTGTAAAAACAATCTGTTTGCTTTTTTCACATATTCTGTATTTTCAAACTCCACCATTATGCTATCTAAACCCATAGACATCCTAGCTGCATCGACATTATTGCAAATGGTAAGGTATCATTCTAGTTTATGTCTGAGTAATATTCCATTGTACACATACGGCATCTTCATTATGCATTCCTCAGTCAATGGACATTTGGACTCTTACCACAATTTGGCTATCATTGATGATGCTGCTGTAAACATCACGGTTCATGAGTCCCTTCAAATCAGTATTTTTGTATTCTTTGAGTAAACACATAGTAGTGCAATTGGTAGGTCATAGGGCACTTCTATTTTGAACTTTTTGAGGAACCTCCATACTGTTCTCCAGAGTGGCTGCACCAGTTTGCATTCCCTCCAATGGTGCAAGAGGGTTCCCCTTTCTCTGCATCCTCACCAACACCTGCTATTTCTTGTGTTGTTGATTTTAGCCTTTCTGACAGGTGTGAGGTGGTATCTCATCATGGTTTTGATTTGTTATTTCCCTGATGATGAGTGATGTTGACCATCTTTTCATGCATCTGTTAGCCATCTCTATGTCTTCTTTGGATAAATGTCTATTCATTACCTCTGCCCATTTCACTGGATTATTTGTTTTTGAGATGTGAGTTTGGTAAGTTCCTTATGGGATATTAAGGACAGCACTTGTTGTAATAATCAATGGGTGTTATATATAAGTGATGAATCACTAAATTCTACTCCTAAAACAGATATTACACTGTATGTCAACTAAATGGAATTTAAATACAAACTTGAAACATAAAAACTTGAGGACCTGCGTGGCTCATTCGATTAAGTGTCTGACATCACTCAGGTCATGATCTCATGGATCATGGGTTCAAGCCCCACATTGGGTCCTGTGCTGACAGCTCAGAGCCTGGAGCCTGCTTCAGATTCTGTGTCTTCTCTCTCTCTCTGTCCCTCCCCTGCTTGCGCTCTGTATCTCTCTCTCTCTCAAAAATAAACATTAAAAATTAAAAAAAAAAACTTTGAAACATAAAAAATACATATCTATGGACATCATCTTCCCAGTGCATTTTTTTTCTTTTTGGCTAAATCTTTTTTTTATTGTTTATTTATTTATTTTGAGTGGGAGGAGGGAGGGAAAGAGAGAATCCTAAGCAGGCTCCGTGCTCAGCACAGAGCCCAGTGTGGGGCTCGATTCCACAACTGTGAGATCAAGACCTCAGCTGCTATCAAGAGTCAGATGCTCAACGCACTGAGCCACCTACATGCCTCAGTTTGGGCTCAATCTTACATTTAAACGTGTGTACCCCTTTCATTCTGGACTTTCCTTCATTGTTTAACTGGTTTAAATCTATTTTTAAGTTTTTGTTTAATCCTTCATTTTGCTGAAGTACCTCTTAAAATAACATGCTAAATAGGATGCATAACAAATAAACATTATGATTTCTTAAATGTCTAAAGAGTCTGCACTCAATCTTCACAGTCAATTGACAGTTTCTCCAGGTACAGAATTAGCAGTAGAAAAGAAAAGAACTTTGAAAGCATTCTTATTTTTTTAAGTAGACCCCACACCCAACATGGGACTTGAGCTCACAACTCAGAGATAGAGTCTACTGCTCTACTGACTGAGCCAGCCAGTCTCCCTGGAAGCATTCTTCACTGTCCTCCCAAATCCTCTGTTCTTGCTGAAATTTTGAAGTCAGGCAATTTATTTCCTTTATTTGTAGGTGAACTGTTTTGTTTCTGACTTGTTTGCTTTCTCACTCTGGAATTATTTTTTTTTTTTTAATTTTAGAGAGAGAGATAGAAAGAGAGAGAGCTGGGGAAAGGGACAGAAGGAGAGAGATATTGAAACTTAAGCAGGCTAAATGCTCAGTGAGGTGCTCAACTCAGGGCTTGATCCCACAACCCTGGGAATATGACCTGAGTGGAAATGAAGACTTGGATGTTCAACCAACTGAGCTACCCAGAGGATCTTCACTGTGGAGTTTTAGAATCTTCTCTTTATTTTTTAAAATATGATTGTTTATTTGAGAGAGAGAGAGAGAGAGAGAGAGAGAGAGAGGTGGAGAGAGAGAGAGATAGCATGAATGGGGGTGGAGCAGAGAGAGAGGGAGACATTGAGTCCAAAGAGGGCTCCAGGCTCTGAGCTGTCAGCACAGAGCCAGACACAGGGCTTAAACTCATGAACCTTAAGATGATTACCTGAGCTATAGTAGGATGCATAACCATGTGAACCACCAAGGCACCCTTAGAATATTCTGTTTAGCCTTGGTGTTCCTGACTTTCCCAATATTGTGAATGAGTGTTTTCATGCAAATAGGTCTTTGAATCTAAAGCACTGTGCTCTTGGGGCGCCTGGGTGGCGCAGTCGGTTAAGCGTCCGACTTCAGCCAGGTCACGATCTCACGGTCCGTGAGTTCGAGCCCCGCGTCAGGCTATGGGCTGATGGCTCAGAGCCTGGAGCCTGTTTCTGATTCTGTGTCTCCCTCTCTCTCTGCCCCTCCCCCGTTCATGCTTTGTCTCTCTCTGTCCCAAAAATAAATAAACGTTGAAAAAAAAATTTTAATAAAGCACTGTGCTCTTCAGTGTGGAAAATTCCCTGCATTATTTCTTTGACAATTTCTCCATTTGTTTTCTCTATTTTTTTTCTTTCTCAGATACCAATTTAGTTGGAAAATACACCTCCTGCTTTAATAATCTATATTTCTAATTTTCTAATAATATTTCCTGATTTCCTTTGTCATATATATATTTCTGAAATATTTCCTTTTCCTTATCTTCCAAACATTCCATTGAATTGCATTTCAACACCCACACTTAACATTTGTTAAAAAGGAGACAAGGGTCCCAAATGGAGTCACTGTGTTAAACCCCATAACAAAGTGAGACCTAATACCTAACCTAACTGCATCTTCACCCTCTCCCAGGAATGCAACTTAACCAGTCAAACTGAGATTACTTGGTAGGCTCTGAGATAATCCACTCCATAGACCTATTCCATTCCCCTTAGGAGGGCGATCTTGACTGAAACAGTGCATTCTTTCTGATAATTTCCTTTTATACCCCCTTTCTGCCTCTAAGAACCTTCCCTTCTCTATACCTTGGCAGAACTCCTTCCTATTGCCCAGTAGGATGCTGCCCAATTCTGCCCAATTCACGAATCATTGAATAAAGCTAATTGATCTTGAAATTTACTTAGTGGAATTTTTGTTATTTAATACATTTCAAATTATTCTTCCTTGTGTTCTAATCATTCCATTGCTGTTGCATCTTACTCTGATTTTTGTTTTGTTTTGTTTATTGAATACACAATATCTTCCTCAATCTCTTCAATGCTACAAATTTAAATTTTGCATTAAAAAAATGTCCTTAGGTCCCTAAATTAGCACTACTACACGAAAGTTATCTTGCATGCTTGAATACACTGGGTTCTTTCATTTTACAAATTTTTGCCTAAAACCTGGTGATCATCAGTCGTAAGAATGAGACAATAAAAGCGGAGTGCGATTTCTGAGTATGACTCTTATTCTCAAGAGGATGAGGACCTCACTATTTGGGACTCTAAAACAAAAATGTCCCGAGGCTCTCGTGTCCATACTAATCACCTTAGTTTTCATCAAAGAATTCATTCCGTTTATTTAGTGATGAGTGAGTGGTGTTAAATGTCTCGAATGGAGAAAGGTCAATCATTCCACCTATTGATTTATAATTAACCCCCCACCTCATTTTCATTCCCATTCTTTTTTAATATTTATTTACTTTGAGAGAGAGAGAGAGAAAGTATGTGAGCGGGGTGGGGGGGGGAGAGAGAGAGAGAGAGAGGGAGAATCCAAATAGGCTCCACACTGTCAACACAGAGCCCGACTCAGGGATAGATCTCATGAACAGTGAGATCATAACCTGAGCCAAAACAGTCAGACACTTAACCAACTGAGCCACCCAGGCACCCTTCATTCCCATTCTTTACTTGGCATGCTAACCCCCCTCCCCCACCCCAGGATCCACAAAAGTTTCTGCTATCCCCTTGGCTATAGCCTCCTACTCACTTATCCTAGCTTGCAGCTTTGATTTCACTAGTAACTATTCCTCATTTTCTTTTGGTATATCTTAGGAATGTTGATTTTTTTTATTTCTTGGTCATCAACCCCTTTTCTTCGGCATTGTGAATTTAAATCCTTTTTATTGCATTAAAACCATCTTGATAGCATCTGAGGAGGGAAGAAGGAAAATATGTTTTCTTTCTTTCACACTGATATGGTAATGCCCATTTTTCAATAATAATTTTTAAAAGGGTAACAGTAAAACAAGTGATGATTTAACTGACCTTACTGGAATGAAAGAAAAACACTTTGGCAAAATATATGACTCAACCTTACAGATCAAGATTGATCTAGAGTGCCTGGAACATTACATGTCTTTGACAATTATGTTTCATTTGCTAGGGGGGTTAATACTTTTTTCAGCCTTCTTTTGGAATAAGAAAGTCAAATTATTAAGGAAGGAGTTTGTTTTCATTTTATCCATGTTTAAGGAATTATGTCTTCTATAGTATATCAAAACCAGTATTTCCATGCATGACTATAATCAGGCTGTAGCATCTTTCCTTTTCTTGATGATCACCTGTGTAGATTAGGATTACATAACGGATATCTATATAGGCAGCTCTCAAAACTGAGTGCTTAGAACCTTACTGTGTTTCTTCCTTTACCCTATTTTTCTCTTTGTTAAATGTGGATTTGAACATGCATTATAAAATAGTGTAAGGTTTAGGGGATCCTGGGTGGCTGAGTAGTTAAGCATCCAACTTTGGCTCAGGTCATGATCTCACATTTTGTGAGTTTGAGCCCCACATTGGGCTCTGCTCTGACATTGCAGAGTCTGCTTTGGATCCTCTGTCTCCCTCTCTCCGCTGCTCTCCTTCTCAGGCTCTCTCTCTCAAAAATAAATAATTTTTTTTAAACTAGTGTAAGACTTAATGACTATCATTGATCTCTAGTCTAGTTCCATGCCTGGAACTCCCGGATGTACACCTGAGTGTTGTTGAATGGTAAGGGGTAAGTAGTTCTTACACACCAGGCTGCTGTTATATGATCCTTTTGTAGATATTCTTCTCTGTCTGCATTTCCTTCCCTTGATGCTTCGCACTCCTTCCCACTGTTCCTTCCACTGCTTGAACAGTTCTGTGTTCAAATTTCACCTCAGGAATCATGGTACCACTTTCCTCTCTGCCCCTCTCCCCCAACAGACATCCCACAACACAAGTCCAGTGGTTTCTTCTCACCCTCTGCACTTCCCAGAGTTCCTGTGCAAGTCTATTCAATGTTCCTACCACATGGTGCTGAGTATCTGTTTATGTGGATTCCAGTCTCCCCTCAGACACTATAAGATAATGGATCTAATAGTGGATACATATTACAAATTTTAGAGAGCTTTTAAAATTAAGCCAATCACCATCTCCTAGGATGGGGCCCATAAGGTTTTATAGCTCTCCAAGTGATTTAAGATGCACACAGGGTGAAGAAACACCACTATTAGGCCTCAAGGATAAGAACATGTTTTATTTGTCTTGGAAACTTTAGCCCCTGATACAGTGTCTGATATAGAGTGATTAAGATATTAAAAGGATATGATATCAGCACATCAAATTTTATTAAAATTAAATTACTTTAAAGTATACTTTAGTATTTCAAAACACTGAAAATAAACAGTTATATTTTATCAAGCAATTCAGGTTCATGTTTACAAAATACTTCTAAAGATTATTTAATAATGATCCACCCAAGTCAATCCATATTATATGAAAATAAATATAAATATACTTATCTTCCTATGTGTATATTTTGTTCTACAGATAGATAACTAGCAATACACAAAATGAGACACAACTATACACATATACACATACAGTGATAAAGCTAGATTCTATATTACATTCTGGTATTGGGGGATTCACTAATCAGGGGACTAAAATCATTTTCAGAAATTAAATAAGACTGCTGTGAAACATGATTTCAAAGAGGCTGATCAAAACTAGGTAGATAGTAAGGCATGCTGTCATACAGGATTAGTTATATTTTTCCATCACATTGTTAAAATAAAAATAGAGAGTGGGAAAAAGGAAGGAAGGAAAAAACAAACAAACAAAATAGATCTCATCCTGAATTTTAAACTAGAGATTAGCACTGCAGGTAGACAAAGGTTTTGCTAAAGAAACCATCAGCAGAGAGCTTTGGATTGTATTGCCTGACACTGACATTGAGAGCAAAATTACATATGGATAAACTGATAGATTGATAGCTTTATTCCATTCAGAAAGTAGATCTCCAGAAATAGATTTAATTCAAAAGAAAAGGAGAATGTTTTTCTTGTTTTTGTTGCTGCTGTCAGAAGCCATCTCAGAACTGTCTGGATAATAGAGATTGTTATGGTTTATATTTTAGTTTATAAAGAAAGCATTCAGCACCCTTATCTGAGAGAATCCAGCATAGATAATTCTATATAAAAGTTAATTTATAACCTATTAGGTCACAGATTCAATTTTAGAAAAAAAAATGAAAATTGAATACTTGGTAAATGCGGCATGAATTACTTGAAAACTCCATACAAATAACTTGGTAAGCATGTGAGCAGTTTCTAACCTAACCTAAGTGTCATGCGTGTGAATCTGCCTTTTAAAAAGGAGCCATTAAATTAACTCGTTAGTTAATTAAAAGGCAGCCATATTTGTCCTCACCCATGTCTTAATAATGACATCTTGTCATGTGGTAGTTTAGCCAAAGAAAGACCTATTCAGGTTCATTTAAAAAATCAATCCCCGGGGCGCCTGGGTGGCGCAGTCGGTTAAGCGTCCGACTTCAGCCAGGTCACGATCTCGCGGTCCGCGAGTTCGAGCCCCGCGTCAGGCTCTGGGCTGATGGCTCAGAGCCTGGAGCCTGTTTCCGATTCTGTGTCTCCCTCTCTCTCTGCCCCTCCCCCGTTCATGCTCTGTCTCTCTCTGTCCCAAAAATAAATAAACGTTAAAAAAAAAAAAATTAAAAAAAAAAAAAAATCAATCCCCGAAGGGTGTCCTCTCCACAGCAAGAACAGGAGAGTAGCTTTGACCTGGCTAACCAATAGAACACTTTTACAACTGCAGTACAATTTTCAAGGAACAAAAAACCATTTGAAGGGGTTTGTGATATCAGGGATGTGCCTTCAACTCAGTGCACAAATATTTGGGCATGACACAAGTCCGAGAAAAATGCACTGTAGAGAGTTAAACAGATAAGGGATACTTCATTCAAGAATATTGCAATAGGGAAGAGAGATTGAATTCAACTCTACAGAAACAAAAGGCAGAAGAAATTTTAGCACTGGATGAGCTAGTGGAAAAGTACTGGAGACTAAGTGGGAGGCTCATCGATGTGATTAGGCCTTCTATGTTTGCTAATTATCGCTTATCAAAGTTAGGCTCCTACACTCACAGAGACTGGGAGAAAGGGAGATGGACGTTCTCTCCTTCAATGACTACCTTTTAATGGGATCCTTAAGATCCTTGATCTTAAGTTCCTTGAGATCAGATCCTTGAGAAAGACATTCCTAGGATATAAAACTGCCTAAGAACTGGAAGATTTGTATCACAAAGGGACAGAGAAGAATTTATAACTGAAATTTATTAAAGTAAGTGGTCTAAGGAAAGGGAGGTCAGGAGCCTACAGTCAGGAAGAAACCTGTGTAAAATTTAGTCAAGATGAGGCGAATTTTTAGTCCGTCTTGGTTAGACATAAAGCTGAAAGATTAGCTTTCAAGTTGCCAAGCGTCTGCCACTATTACATATCAAGGATGAGCACTTTCACAGACATGCACTAAGTATGGGGAACTGCCTGGTTCAAATCCCCCCTTGCCACTTCCTGGCTGTTTAGCCTTAAGCAGTAATTTGATCATGTTAAAATGGAAGAAATATATATTTAAAAAAATAATGGCAGCATTTTCCCCAAGTAAGAACCTTACTTTATTAAACCCCACATCTTGATTAAGACATCTAGATTATAGATAAATAAACTCCGGTGCAGGGAGACCTTGAAAAGAATCAAGCAAAAGCAAAATAAGAAGTATTTATTTCCTTTACATAATAGATGATAGGAAGAAAGTCTTGAAAAGGAGAAAAAGAAGCAAAGGCAGAAGGAAATGGAGAGAAGGCACAGAACCTTGACAGGGGCATGGAGCCTGAAGAGAACAGTGGCTGGTGAGAAATTGCTGGGGCTAAGGAGGACAGAAGGACTTTGAAGAACAGCCATGTCTAGCGATCAATTTTAAATGATTTGTAGTTCTGGGAAGAAGTCTCTCCTTTGCTTCTCCCTAATGCATTCAGTAAAATCCTGCTACACACAGGTATCGTCTGAGAGTGCTGCTTTAGGGGAATCAGTGAGAAAGAGGTAAAAGAAAAGTCATGTTATGTGAGAGAAGAGAGATAAGATTCAACATGAATTTGAAAGCATAGGTGGTCTACCACCATCGGAACCCCACTCCCACCCTCTTCAGAAATAGCATAGGATGACAGCTGTAAAATGGAAAGTCAAGGCAGTAAAAGTGACTATTACCTGAAAAGCAGCACCCAAGACACTCAGGCAACTGACACTTGTGTTATGTGAAAACCATAACTGTAATGTCCTGGGAAGGATTAATGTATAGCTCTAAATAGATAATGCAGGTGCCTAATGTGTAGTAATGATGACCAATTGTTATTATTAGCTATTATAAGTGTAATTAAGAAAAAAATGCAGGATCCATTAATAAGATACTAAAGATCATGCAAAAGGTTCTTCAGGTGAGATTGGAGAAAGGTTTTTTTGTTTCTTGTTTTTTGTTTTTGTTTTTGTTTTTGTAAATTTCCACAAAAACTTCCACTAAGGTTTGAATTTCAAGGATATACACTGAATAATATGCTAAAATTGTTGTAGATTCAAATGAAGAATGCAATTTCTACCATGGCCAGTATTCTTCAAAAGTAGATTTGTACTCTTGATTTTTGAGTAGATACTTATGTTTCAGCATAAGTACATGTTTCAGTCAATCACCAAAACTAAGGATTTCAATATATTATACCATAGTTCCTACAGAGATCATTAGAGCTCAGCTCCATTCTCTACTCCTTGCTTTCGAACAGTTTGAATGTAGAATTTGAAGATTTTTTAGCAGTAAGGGGTACAGCTTATTGATTCCTTCATAACAGGCATTGTGGTTACACATATATTTAATTTCTTATTCATGTATTCATTAATTCAACAGTTACTAAGAACTAACTGTATTTAATGGGCAGATTTAATACTTGTCCTCAAGAAATGTTTAACCCAGTATGAAAGACTATCAATCAAATATTTTAAAAACAGCCTAGACTGTCTTTTCAGGCATTATGTTTATTTAGCTTTTTGTTTTACAAAATATAAACTTACTCTAGATTTTCTCCCAAGAAGGCATTGACTCATATAATGTTCCTGCTAATGTTGTCTTCTGAGATACTAGGTTTGAGACTCTTCCTGGATCTTAAGGAAAACCTTTCCTTTAGCGAAAGAGAATTCTTGGGGAAAATTTGGGCACCGTGCAGGCCATAGAAATAAGTACACAAGCCATCATTTCATCACACAAAATTTACTGTTGAGATTATTTAAAAGGCAATATAAGATGAAGTGCCACTTCCACAAAGGTTTCTGTTATTCAAGAAACAGGTATTAACTTGCTGATTTTGTCTAATAGATTGTTCTATACAATCTATATATTCTATTAAGTTCTGTACTGTTGAACTTTAGCAATTTTAATTTAATGACATTCATCTAACAAAACGAATACAAGGGGGCCTGTATTTTAATTAAGTGATCGCTAAGAACAAGGCCTATACTTACTAGAGTATGTGGTACTCCTGACTTATTTTACTTACTTCAAGGTTCTATACACTCTATACAGATTTAGCATTAATCTTTAAATATTAGTTTCTATTTCTTAAATACTAATTTCTATAATTGAAAATATATAAATGATATTAGAAAGTTAATATTTTGCATAACAATTATAGGAATATTTTTTCTACAAGGAAAAAAAAGTGTTTTGTTTTTTTTAACCTTGGGTGAACGTCAACATTTGTTAAAGGTGTCATTAAAGAATTTCCTCTCTTCTTCAATTCCTCCAGCTATTCATCAGCCTTTGAGGAATGAGTGTGCTTTAAGCTTAACAGCAATAGAGTAAAACAGAATATGCTAAAGAAAGTGAATATAAGAACACATGAAAGCCATAAGGTGTAGAAGCAAAGATAAAATAGCTATCTCTTTCGGGAAAGACAAAGGCAAAATAATTCAAGGGAAGACAACTAGGGAAGAGGAACAGCAAGTTTAAGATTAAAAAATGAAATGCATCATGCATATAAATGTCCGCATCAGAAAATGGGATGGCAGAACTCTCGAATGCTTAATATTCAAAAACAGCAAAAGGAAAATTAAATGTTAAAAAGGAAAGAGGGGCGCCTGGGTGGCTCAGTCGGTTGAGCGTCCAAATTTGGCTCAGGTCACGATCTCACATTTAGTGAGTTCAAGCCCCAGGTCTGGCTCTGTACTGACAGCTCAGAACCTGGAGTTGGTTTCAGATTCCTTCTCTCTCTCTCTCTCTCTCTCTCTCTCTCTCTCTCTGCCCCTCTCCCCTCTCTCAAAAGGCAAAAACAAAAACAAAACATTAAAAAATGTCTTTAAAAAGGAAAGGCGGCAGTTTTCTTTAGATCATATACTCATTTAAACCGTCTGTTGGCTCATTTTCCAGGTTCAAGATTTCAGGAGACAAATCTATTAAAGAGTTTCATAGGGTCTCACTTGGTTTATTGTATAGGATTTCTAACATTTTTAAGAAAAGTTGAGAGAGAGTTGGATCAAATTATTCTTTTTAAATTATATATGCAGACACATGTATATGTGTATGTTGTAGCTATGTGTATGTTGTTTTTCCCTGAAGATACTCATGTTAAACTATTTGTATTGCTTAACTTTAAAAATAACAATAACACAAGTGCTTGTCTTCCTATTTTAAAAATTAAAAGTCTTAGGAAGACAGTCATCAATTAAATTGGCAAAATGAATTAAATAGCTAAGAGTTGAGAGGACTGTTATTTGAATGCAGATAATGCACTGTCAAACCCCCTCTTTTATTTACCAGTATAAAACAGACTTGGAAGAAAAAAATCAACAACTGTCCCTGAAATTCGTTTTCAACATATGCATGGCTTTATAATTTTATTGGATATTAAAATTTCAGTATTTAAAATTTTTAACTATTTTTCTCTCTGGTAAGATGACTAAAATTTTTTGCATTTCACTGCTTCATTTTTTTCCTTAACAGAAAGCATTATCATTTCAATAGTATTTTATTCCATGTCAAAATAAAATTAATATTGCAAATAACAGGGTGCCTGTGTGGTTCAGTCAGTTGAGCACCAAAATCTTGATTTCATCTCAAGTCATGATCCCAGAGTCATGTGATCGAACCCCACATTGGGCTCCATGCTGAATATGGAGCCTGATTAAGATTCTCTTTCTTTCTCCTGCCCCTCTCCACTAATGCTCCCTTTCTCAAATATATAAATATATATATATATAACAATTAATATATCAATGCTCCATGCATTCTATAAAGTCATAGAAAAGAAATATGAGAGTTTAAAATATCTGTAGAGTCCAGATCATGGAAAAATCAATGTTAGTACTGAATAGACTTATGACCTTTTGAGATATAAAACTGAATTCATTAATCTTTAGCTATGAAATGATATAATTTTTAAGATAATGAAACAGAAACTCATCTCTTCATTGGAAACCATCTATAAAGGAAAAATCAGGCACTGACCCCTCCAAGATTAAAATGTTAACTATAGAAAAATTAATTAGTTATGAAAAAATATTGTCTATACATATGTAATTTGACAGCAATGCTTGCATCCTGTTTAAAGCAAATAGTCTTACTCAGAAATTTGGTTTTCTATGGTGTTCATTCACTCAAAAGAGTGTATTCATTCATTCATGAAAGGTAATTTGCAGCTGAAACAGCTTTATTTAGTGTGTGGTTTTCTGGAGGAAAATGTACCCAATTTCGGGGACCCTTTAAAAGTGCAAACTATGGCTAAAAACTGAAAATATAAATTTAGACTTTAGTATGGGCAATGAGGAATATTCTGGGAACTGGCACTCAAACGTAAAATTACTTAACTGTGTTTCCTTACATCTGATATCAAATATGGTATTACCAAACTATTTCAGAAAAGTAGACTCCATCTCTCAGGATCATTCCAAATTATATCAATGGTAAAGAATATTAAAGGGGGATATAGAAAAGTTTTATATGCAAATATAAAAAAGAAAGGATCACACAGGCACCTGGGTGGCTCAGTCAGTTAAGGGTCTGATTTCCTTGTCTCAGGTCATGATCTTGCAGTTTGTGAGTTCAAGACCCACATGGGGCTCTGTGCTGACAGCTCAGAGCCTAGAGCCTGCTTTGGATTCTGTGTCTCCCTCTCTTTCCGCACCTCCCCCGCTCGCAGTCTGTCTCTCTCTCTCTCAAAAATAAATGTTTAAACAAAAAAAAAAAAAAAGAAAAAGAAAAAAACTGAAAGAAAGAAAGAAAGAAAGAAAGAAAGAAAGAAAGAAAAAGAAAGCAAGAAAACAAGAAAGCAAGAAAGTAAAAGAAAGCAAGCAAGCAAGAAAGAAAGAAAGAAAAAGAAAGAAAACCACAAGATTTTGCAACAGGAAGAATAATACTCCCCTTCATAAGGATAGTTTTAGTGAAATATTGGAAAAGAAGACTGTGTATCAATGTATTAAATGAAAGGAGAAAATCAAGATCAAGAAACTAGGCTCTTAAAAAAAAGAAACTAGGCTCTTATCTAAAATTTTTTTTGTAAAGGTAAAGAGTGAAATACGGCAGAAGCTAGAGGAAGATTAATCAGTTATCTGGAATGGATACAATGGAATATTATCTATTCATAAAGAATGAAGCACTAATACACGGTACAGCATAGATAAAACTTGGGAATATTATGCTAAATGAAAGGAACTAGTCATAAAATACCATGTATTGTATAATTCTTCCAGTATGAAATGTTTAGCACAGGCATTTTTTGAGACAGATAGTAGATTAGTGTTTCTATGTCTAGAAGGATTGGGGTGAAATAGGGAGTGACTGCTAATAGGTATGCGATGGAGTTTGGAGGGGATGAAAATGTTTTAAAAGTGATTGTAGTGTTGCATACACAACTCAGTTAAGGTACTAAGTACCACTGAATTGTAAACTGCACACGGGTGAACTGCATAGTGAGTTATATTTTAAGAAAACTTTTTAAAAAGATTAGTTATAAGGAATTCTAAAACATGTAAATTCTAAAATATTTAAAATACTGAAAGTAGTGAAACTTTTTTGACTAGATCAAACTCAAAGTCATTTTTTCAGACTCTCATTCTGATTCACTTGTGTATCTGAGTGAGAAAAATACAGTACATTTATATTAATGTACTGTTATAGCTACATTAATGTATTTGCTTATAATTGGGAGTCTATGTTGTTCAAGTTTAAACTCTACTTCAGCAGTTGATAGTGGTTGTGACTATTTTCCAGTTTTGACTACGATTCACTTTAAGTTTGGGTGGATTTTGTCAAAAATCTGTATATCCATGGAAATGTTTTATACATGTTTAAATCATTTGATAACAACACAATTGTTCAACCCAATTTCCTGTAATATCTCAGGCATCTTATAATTTGTATTTACTACATAATATGAACTTTTGTTAGCAATTGGTTCAACAGTTCCCTCACTAATTTCTTCAATAATTTTTATCTTTTTTTTTAATTTTTATTTTAAAAAATGTTTATTGACTGATTGATTGATTGATTGATTGATAAAGTTAGCAGAGCAGGAGCAGAGAGAGGGAGAGAGAGGGGCAGACTCTGTTGCCAGCTCACAGCCCGACATGGGGGTCAAACTCACCAACCATGAGATCATGACCTGAGCCGAAATCAAGAGTTAAACATTCAGGTCGCCTGGGTCACTCAGTCAGTTAAACATCTGACTTCAGCTCAGGCCATGACCTCATGGTTCATGGGTTCGAGCCCTGCTTCCTGCTTTGTGCTGACAGGTCAGAACCTGGAGCCTGGAGCCTGCTTGGGATTCTGTGTCTCCCTCTCTCTCTCTGCCCCTCCCCCACTCATTCTCTGTCTCTCTCAAAAATAAATAAACATTAAAAATTTTTTAAGAAAAAGAGTTGGATGTTCAACTGACTAAGCCAGCCAGGTGGCCCTAAAAATTATTTTTTCAATAGAAGTTATACATACATTTATATACATATGTGATGTTCTGATATACATACATGTAGTAAAGTGATTACTACAGTCCAGCTAATTAACATTCCAAGCCTTCACATATTTACCTCTCACTATGATGAGAGCACCTGAAATCTCTCAGGAAATTTCTAGTATACAATATAGTATTATTAAGAGTATTATTAGCCATCATATTGTAAACTAGATCTACTTCAATTGAGACTTTTACCAAGAAAATGTATCAACTTATGCATCCTCTTCCTATTTCAGTTTTCCTAAGTTGAAAATGCCACATGTAAAGAGCTTAAGCATGATAGAAGTAGGAAAAAAGAACTGCGTGGAAAAATTTAGACAAAATAATTAGTTCTTAAGTTATAGAGACTTATTTGTCAGTAACTTTTATAAATTCTTGCTTTGTTTCCACATACCCTTATGGTTTCAAGAACTTGCCCACAGCATTTTTTCCATTTTTTTATTACATTGCTTTCTGTAGAAAGATTTTCAAGGTTATCACTAAAACATCCTTTTGGAACTGCCCAAATACCTAGGTTATTTATTAGATTTCACTGAATAAGGAAGCACTTATATAAGAATGAAAGAACTCAAAGTTTCTAAAAAGAAAATTAAAAAGTCAAAATAAATTGCCCTTCTTTCTTGTTCAACATATCTCCTGAGAACAAAGAGCAGTGGTTTAGCCCCTCTAAATATAGTCTATATTCATTGCATGCTAAAGCCAATTTTGCATTATTATTGATCAAGGTGAAAGTAAGTCATTGTCTATCTTTATATTACACAAAGAAGATGAAAAAGAACATGATTAATAGTAGAAGTGAAATTTCAAATAGGTTTTGTGTCCAATAAGGAGAGAATAATGCCTTTTAAACTCCCTCTGGCTAAAATAGTTACTCACTCCTTGCAACCTAGTTTTCATCCATTATTTTATTTAAATTCAACTTTTAAAATACTTTTTTGTTCATATAACTGGTGTGAATATCTTCACAAACTTTGAGTATAAACACAGCACTCAGACATTTTAACGATTACCTAGCTGACATCACACACGCTGTAACAGCAGCAAAGAGCCAGGAAGAATAGAGCAGCCACCATACCTAAGTAGCAGAGTGAGCCCTCAAGTCTAACGAGTCTCCCCCCAAAGCCAATGTCCCTGTTATATGATGTCACCATTGGAGCTTGGTCCTGCTTAAGCAGGAGCACACAGTGATACTCTAATTTCTCACCACCTACATCCATGCACAAACCTCAAGGTTTCTGGGGGGGGGGGGGGGCGGGGAACATTCCCATCTCTCAGCACTAACATAAGTCTACAGTCCCATGGTTGACTTCCCAAAGTAACAGCTTTTTTAGTATAGCATATTTAGGTCCCATAATGCACCCTCTCAAGGTGAAATTTGTCACAGGAAAACAGTCAGCACTCATTAGAATAATGCCACCCAGAGTTGGAGCATCAATGTCCTTGTTTCCTTCTCAAGAATGCACCAAACAAGGGGCGTCTGGGTGGCTCAGTCGGTTAAGCGGCCATTTCAGCTCAGGTCATGATCTGGCATTCATATTTTCGAGCCCCACATTGGGCTCTTTGTTGACATCTCAGGGCCTGGAGCCTGCTTCAGATTCTGTGTCTCCCTCTCTCTCTGACCCCCTCCCCTTCTCACACTCTGTCTCTCTCTCACCCAAAAATAAATAAAAACATTTAAAAAATTAAAAATTAAAAATAAAAAAAAAAGAATCCACCAAACAAACAAAAAAAAATAGGTAGCTTTCTTCTTTTAAAGACTCAGAACACAATGGGAACAGCAACAAATCCTTGATCCAATAATCAAGCAGCTAGCCTTATACCCAGCCTCTAAGTGAAAATATCTTCATTTATTTTCCTGGCTTTTCTTGCCATTTTAAGTCAGTGTAACTCCATTTCTATGTGAAGAGTAAGATAACATCAGAGTTTCCACAGTAATTTTATCACTGGAGAATAGAAAAATAATGCACAAAGAATTTCTTTGTGAGTCATCAGACAACACATATGTTTTCTTCTATACAGTGTCCTATGGTTCTTACATTTTATTTGAGGGAAAGCTTAGCAATGAAATTAGAATATGATACTTTCATACTGTTTTCAGTGATTTTACATGGTGAAGAAAAAAACAGAATACTCTTTGGAAATTTAATCATTATATATTTTTAACAGACTTATTGAGATATCATTCCCATACCATAAAATTGAGGCATCTAAAGATTACAATTCAGTGTTTTTTGGCAGCTTGAGAGTTGTGCCACCATCTTCACAGTCTAATTTTCAAACATTTTTGTCTCCCTATAAAGAAACTTCATACCTATTAGCAATCTCTCCCATTCTCTACCCTCCACTGTCAGACCTTGGCAAATACTCACCTACTTCCTGTCTCTGCAGATTTGTCTGTTCTGGGCATTTCATATCAGTGGAATCATACAATACGTGGCTTTTTTTTAGTATAGTATCATTTTTTCAAGCTTCATCCATGTTGAAAGGTGTCAGGACTTCATTCCTTTTAATTGCTGGATAATATTCCATCATATAGACATGCCAGATTTTGTTCATCAGTACATTAACAGATGGACATTTGGGTTGTGTCCGCTTGACTGTAATGAATAATGCTGGTAGTAACATTCGTGTATCAGTTTTTCTGTGGACAGAAGTTCTCATTTCTCTCAAATTTGCTGGAATTGCTGGGTCAAATGATAACTGTTGAACTTTTCAAGGAATTGCCAGGCTGTTTTCCAAAGCAATCGCACTACTTTACATTCCCACATGCAATGTTCTCACCAACATTTATCCTGTGTTTGTTTGTTTGTTTGTTTGGTGTTTTTTTTTTTTTTTTGTGCTATTACAGCCATTATAATGGATAATAAGCAAATATAATGGTATCTCATTGTGGTTTTCATTTACATTCCTTGATAGCTAATAACATAGAACACTCTGTATGCTTATTGGCCATTTGTAAATCTTCTCTGGAGATATGTATATTAAGTCTCCTTCCTATTTTTAATAGGTTTGTTTGTATTTTACCATTGAGTTGTAGGAGTTCTTTATAAAATCTTTCTGTATAAGACATATGACTTGCAAATATTTTCTTCTATTGTTTACATTGCCTTTATATTTTCTAGATGTGTCCTTAGAATCACAAAACTTTAAAATTTTTATAAAGATCAATTTATCTATTGTTACTTCATTTGTTTGAACTTCTGGTGCTGTATCTAAGAAGGAGTTGCCGAATCCAGTCACAAAAATTGACTGCTATATTTTCTTCTAAGAGTTTTATAGATTTAAACCTTTACATTTAGGTCTGTGATTCATTTTTCTATAATTATTATGCACAGTGTGAGAAAGGGTCCCACTTAATTATTTTGTGTATATTTCTACATACATACATGTATGTATGTAGATATATACACATATATGTAGATGTACATATATCCAGGAACAATATAATTTGTTGAATTATTTGCCTATTAAATTATCGTGGCACCCATTAAGTATAAGTAGAAGGGCTTGTTTCTAAATTCCCAATTCTATATCATTGTTCTATATGTCTAAGTGTTATGAAAGAATCACATTGCTTTGAATACTGTAGCTTTACAGATAGAATTTGAAATGGTTTGACATTGAAGACATTGGCCTCATAGAATGAGTTAGGAAGTGTTCCTTTCTATTTTACTTTTTTGAGGTGTATAAGAAAAATTGGAAGAAATTCTTATGTAAATGTTTGGTGGAATTTAGCAGATAAGCCATCTGGGCCTGGGCTTCTCTTTGTGAAAGTTTTCTAATTCCTAACTCAATATCTTTTATAAGTCTATTCAAATACTCTCTTTCACCTTGAGTACATTTTAGTAGTTTAGTAGTCTTCCTAGGAATTTGTCCTTTTCATTTGAGTCATCTAAGTAGTTGCTACCCAGCTGTTTATAGTATTATAATCCTTGTTAAATCTGCATGGCTGGCAGTAATCTCTCCCTTTTCATTCCTGATATTCATAGTTTGAGTCTTCTATCTTTTTCCTTGGCCAGTCTATATAAAGATTGTCAAATTTTTAAATCTTCTTAAAAAATAATTTTTGGGGTTTTTAAAATGCTATTGTTCATTTATTCCCTCTTTCATTAATTTCTGCTCTTAATTTTTTTTTCCCTTTCTTCTACTTGTTATGAGTTTAGTTTGCTTCCATTTATATTATCTTAAGTTAGAAGTTTAGGTTGTTGCTTGGAGATCTCTCTTCTAATATAGATGCCTAAAGCCAAAAATTTACTTCCAAACACTCTTTTACCTATTTTCCATAGGTTTTGGTATATTGTTTCTTCATTTTGTTCATACCTCAAAGTATTATTTAACTTCCCTTTAACTTCTTGAGCAACCCCCTTCCTTTTAAGTAGAGCAGTTAATTACCTCTGGTACTGCCTTACCCTTAGAGAGGAGTAGAGAGTGCAAGGGAGGAAGACAGGAAGAATGTGCTCTGAGGATCCTCTAGAATTCTCATAGTAGGATCTTTGAACCAAAGGTACACTGAATTCTAATATTTCTAAATCCTAGGTGCACTTTTTTGCTCTCCTTTATCTTTCCCAAATCTGCACTGAAATAACTGTACTCTTAATCTGCTATCCATACTGTCTCTTTTCTCTCCTCTTTGATCCCTGATTTCCTCTTTTACTATATTTAAGTACATCTTATGTAAGCAGTATATATTATAAAGAAATTAAATTCATAAAAGTATACATAATTAGTAAATCCAGTTAGTAAAAGAAAGTTTGTAGAGGTATCTATCGACATGTATGCATATGTAAATGCATGTATGTATATGTGTATATACAGCTTTTTGTAAAATGTAAAATGCAACTTAGCTCAAAATAGAATATTTGCAAATATTTATTTATGCTTCCAAGATTTTATCTAAATATTAGCATTTTATTTGTTAAAAAATATTACTAACATGTCTTGTCTTCAAAAATTCAGCACAGGGTGCCTGGGTGGCTCAGTTGGTTGAGCATCCAACTTGATTTTGGCTCAGTTTGGGTCATGGGATCAAGCCCTCACTGGGGTGTAGGCTGAGCATGGAGCCTACTTAAGATTCTCTCTCTCTCTTTCTCCCTCTGCCCCCTCCCCCACTCACACACTCTGTCTAAAATAAAAGGAAAAGAAAAAGAATTCAGCACATACAGGCATAGTGAACAAACAATAATAAGAAAGGAAGGAAGGAAGGAAGGAAGGAAGGAAAGAAAGAAAAAAGGCAAAGAAAGGAAAGGAAAGGAAAAGAAGAAAAGAAGACAAGAAAAAAAAGAAAGAAAAGAAAAAAGAAACCATGGTGTAAATTCTGGGCTGATAGTGCTATTATAGTTTCTTGTGGAATTTTGTTATTTTCTCTCCTTAACCTGAAATATAACAAAAGACCATTTCTTTCTAATTTGGATCCATATATTAAGCAATAATCTCAAGGTCCTCTATTTGCTAGGAACTATGCATGTATTATCTTATTCAGCCCTTTCAAACTTCATGAGGTAGGTACTCTCAGTATTACCACTAGGTAGAGGAAGGTTTGAACTCAGAGATATTAAGCAAAAGAAAACAAAAGCACTCGGGTGGGAAGCTACAGAGCTAGGAAGGAGAACCTGCCTTACAGAAGGCAGTCTTGTAGAAAAGTTCTCTGTCTCACCCACAATCTATTAGCATTGATAAACTAGTGGTTCAAGAGACACAGGCATGATGTGATCCATGGTAGATCCCATTAAAACTGTTAAAGGGTTGGAAACGTGTTCTTCACCATCAACTTTGCCTCCACTGTTCACATCTTTTCCCAGTTCTCCTATTTCTATTGTCACCCAGATTTCTCAAACGGTATTGTCACCAACCTACATCAATGGTCACTCCAGGGGAAATGACTAGCTATTATTTGAGGTCCTTTATAATAAAGTGAAAATCTTGGTTTTCCTGAAATAACAGCATGAGACAGAAAATTCACTTATCACACTAATCACAGATCCCTAGTGTAAGGATACATACAGCATCTTTTGTGTTGCAGAGGACTATGTAGAATACAAGAGTATGTAGAATATATAGTCAGCAGGCACACTCGCTTCATATTCTTTGTGACATTTTATTGGCTTTCATTGTTAGGGATAACAAAATCATGTCCATAAAACAAAAAAATGGCAGAAAAGCTTTCCTCAATTTTACTTGTGTTTGTTCTGCCTTTTCAAGAACTAAAATCCTAAGAAGAACATGGTAGAAAAGTGTCTCCAATTCAAATTAAGAATCACATACTACGGTCAACAAAGAATAGTAAAGAGACAGGTCTGTACTTTTACATTGAAAATGATTTTATTTTTGGCCCTAAAATATTAAGTTGTTTATGATGTTCTAGAATGATTCAGAGTAAATAGAAAACTGTAGTTTTTCTCTTTGTAAACTATTTACTAATTGTAAAAGATTAACATTTCCAAATTTCACTGATTCATTTTAATTCTTTGTGAATCTCAAATGAGCAGCACGTTCAATAAATCATAAATGACAGAAATGTTGTGTTGTTAAAAAAAAAACAAGAATGAGATAATTATGAAACAAATGGGAACTGTAATGACAATTTTCTCTGAATAAAAACAATATAAATCCCATTACTTGTTGCATTTAAGAATATGAAAAGATGCATTATAATGAAAACTATAACTTAATTGTGCAGTTAAGTAGCAGTGTTTCTTCATATGTAGTCAAATAGACAAACTAAGAAAAAGCTGATTAAGTCCTAAAAAATTCATCAGTAATTCAAGAGAATAAGACAGAAGGAACAAGGCACAGTAGCACTACTGAGTGATTATTACAAGATCCTTTGTAACCAAAAGGGTAGCTATTTCCTTAAATAAGATTTACAAAGTGGAAGAGTAGCATAAAGAAGGGTATGAAAACAGAGAAAATAGATACTGCCTAGAGGATTATTAAAAATGGATAAGGCACTAAAGCCTCGAGCATTCATTTCACCCATGGGCTTCCCTTTGGAATTTTACTTAATTAGAATACAGTATTGTTAGTCACTCATTTCTACAAGTCAAAAAATAAAGTATATCAAACATTAAAAGGAGAGAATGATTCTCCAAATAGGTTATGTCCACCTATAACAGTGACGGGGGACTTATTTTCTAGTGATGAAAATAGCATATAAATCAGTCTAAGGAATTTCATCTTAACATGAACTCCTAAAATTGTTAAATTGTCAGTAAGATTTCATTAAGATTTTTAAGCAACATAATACAATTTTTGTAGCATTACAAAGCAATAAAGTATTTCTTCTAAGTAAGAGACAGTGATCTGAGAAGTTAAAGTTCACAAAAGTGAATGTCTGAAAACTTTGGGGTGGGTGGGGAGTGCACAACAAACACTTATAATTCTGTAGGAAGAAGTCTCTCCTCTCTCTCTCTCTCTCTCTCTCTCTCTCTCTCTCTCTCTCTCTCAATTTCTCTCCCAACACCACTGTCCCAGAAGTTGATCTATGCTTTGCACTAAGAAGACCTGAAGTATTAGCGTGTTAATATTTATTCTAATATAAAATATAATATGTCGGGGCGCCTGGGTGGCGCAGTCGGTTAAGCGTCCGACTTCAGCCAGGTCATGATCTCGTGGTCCGTGAGTTCGAGCCCCGCGTCAGGCTCTGGGCTGATGGCTCAGAGCCTGGAGCCTGTTTCCGATTCTGTGTCTCCCTCTCTCTCTGCCCCTCCCCGGTTCATGCTCTGTCTCTCTCTGTCCCAAAAATAAATAAACGTTGAAAAAAAATTAAAAAAATAAATAAATAAAATATAATATGTCATCATTCTATTGGTTTCTGACACTAAGTAAGGATTCTCAGGGTGGAAAATGCCTTGGTAATTAAGTCATATTTTCTCAATTTTACTTGTACGTGGCGCTTATTCCCAACACTTTTCTCATCTGAAGAAATGTAAGAGGCATTGCGTTTTAATTGGAAAAGAAATTTAGCTCATACACAGTTGGCAGATGTACAGTTTTACTGATTACTTTTTTCTCCCCCTTAAGAAAATTGGTTTCATGGTTAAGCTTAAAGATCAAGAAGGAATAATCATTCTGAAACTGTTACATAAGTTACACTAAAGAGGTCAATTCAGTAGAAAAGTGTGATCACCTCATTCAGTAAGGACACTTTGTTTCTACCTTGTGAAAAAAAAAAAACAATAAATATGTGACCTAACACTGTTAATGATTGTACATATTGTTATAAATAAGTTTTCAAGAGCCAAAATAATCAACCAAACTAAAAAGACAGCTTGACAAATTTAGGCACCTGCACTAGGAAAAAAAAAATCATTTAAGCAAATCTTTTTCGCAAGGTGGTTCAGTTTTAATGACAGCATGTGAGCTTTGGTTGAATGCCCAGATGCTGTATTTTTTTTTTTTTTTTTTTTTTTTTTTTTTTTTGCCTTGCTAGTTTAGTGCGTGCTGAAATCCTGAAGAAGTAATAGAAGCAAGTGACAGCACACAAATTAGTAAGGCGTCTGGAACAGCTGACTCTTTTTACCTTTTGCTACACTTGACTTCTTAGGTTTTGGAGTCAGAAGAATATATTTTTATTAAATATTCTCCTTGTGGAAAAGGGCTGTCATGCTAAAAGTTAAAAAATTAATAAAAGGAAGGTATGATGTTGCCCTCCCAAAACTGTCAGGGTATTAGAAGCACAGCTATACCTAAGTAAGGAAAGTGAAGTTGAAAGTTCATAAAATGTATCTAACTTGAGAAAATTTCTCTTCCATTGAAAGAAAAACAAAAAACATTTCAGCATGAATGATTCCGACGGAATATCGATATTGTCCAGAAACCTACTCCACCTCCCCATACCTGGTAAATAGTGTTTTAGGATCCTTATATTTAATATACATCTCAGTAAAATTAAAATGTAAATAGTGCTCTGGATTTTTTAGTCACACTTCCACATAGGCCTTAAGAGTTATTTTTCAGTAGTAGAACTGTTTTTGAGGTGCTTCTGAGAATTATTTTGGTTCTAGCTGGCTATCAAGCCAAGCAAAAGTCTGAAAAATGGGCTTTCAGAAATAAAGCTCCTGGTCTCTCTTATATAGATATACAATTGGAAGATAGCATAAGGGTTTACTTGAAGATCATGTTGTGGAGTGGAACATAGCTCTGACGAAACCAAAATAGTGGCCATGTACTGCCACATCGCCATTGTTGAAGGCTTGCTATTAAGGCAGGAATTGTGTTACCCTTAAATAAGTGTCCCTGTAGAATTATGAGTCTACTATCAACACGAGAACAGCACAATGGGCTTCTTTCTTATATCCAGCTAGTACGTTAACACTTACAAAGGGCCTAAATTATTATGTAGTAAATAATAGTCACTGGGTGGATAAAAAAAAGGAATATCTTATAATTGTTTAATTTGTTTTTCTTTCCCACTACACTGTACCCAGGAAGTGCCATATTGTATTTATTGGTGCATCTCCAGTGCCTTCCATGGAACATAGTAAATGTTTGAGAAATATTTTTGAATGAATGGTTATTTTGTTTGTTTTATATGGCAAAGAAAAATGAAAGAAGAGAGGGAGAGAAAGAGCAAGGGAGGGAGAAAAAGAGAGAGATAGGAAGAGGTGGGGAGAAAGGGAAGGAGGAAGGAAGGAAGGAAGGAAAGAAGGAAAGAAGGAAGGAAGGAAGGAAGGAAGGAAGGAAGGAAGGAAAGAAGGAAGGAAGGAAGGAAGGAAGGAAGGAAGGAAGGAAGGAAGGAAGGAAGGAAGGAAAGAAGGAAGGAAGGAAAGGAAAGTAAGATGGAGAGAGAGGGAGAAAGAACTCAGAGCCCAAAATGCTAGCACATTGTTTGTGTCAGTAATGCTGACTCAAATGGACCGGCATGATAACACAATGCTTACAAGTCCACAAATATTTCTCTAGAGACAAAAGCTCACTTCTCTTTCATGGTGTAACTGTATGATTAGTGGTAGTAAACAGAAATATACACAACATTGCTCTAGGAAAGTCATTGGGCCATCACTGGATTTAAACCTTCCAAGGAAGAGTATGGCTTTATTGGATCTAGCTGATCCATCGAGCCCTAGCTGGAGGTGCTTTTGATCAATCAAAGAATTACAGAGGTTCACCACTCATGGGTTAATCAAGAGTGATTAAAAATGGGTGCTAATGCAGACTAAAATAAATATCTTCTCTGCTTCAAGTCTCCTGAGCCAATGCCCTGTCAACATGAAGAATCTTTGTATGCCAATGAAAAAGTAATTTTGGATTTTTGTCTTTGGCACAGTCTTTTTACTAGAGGAGAAAGTTATTAAATTAATTTTGTAGATGAAATGTCATTTGGAGTGAATTTCCTTGTGGGTATTCCCTCAAAGGATTTCAAAGAAGGAACTTGCTTAATAGTAGAAATATTAAGTAAATAAAATGAACAATCTAATTTCTACCCTTTAGCTAAGAATTTATATATCTACCCCTGACTAGCAACTAGAAATGAAATAATTATCTCATTAATGGGATAATGTGGTAACATGGATAAATCATAGATTAAGATTGGGTCCAATTTTAATCATATTGAAACTTAATAGTTAAAGTGATAGACATTACATGTAAAAAAGACTGCAGTATTCAGAAATTAACCAACATACTGTAAGTTATCCAAAGAAGGATATATAATGTGTGGGCCCTAAATGCATAGACATTATAGCAACATACAATAATATCTCAGTTAAAAAAGTCTTAAGAAATTATTATTAATATGTTTAATGCCTCAAAATTTCAATTCTAAAATTATCTAATTATCTTATAACCATTACGTAAAACTGCAACAAAAATCCACTTTTAAATTTGGTGTCATTAAGTGAATACTTCTATTTCAAAAATGTCCTTAGTATCTTTATTTTGAAACATGCTTTGGTTACTGGGGAAAAAAGGTTTCAGTTTGTCTGACTTTTATGAGACATATTAATATACATGCTTTATTTTTAAATATAATTATAAATTTAAAAATGCAAAATAATAACCACCAGCCAAAAGCTTACCAAGACAACTTTTTACTTAAACCTAAAGGGAAATTAACTGGAGCCTTCTCTAACCCAAATTAAACAAAAACAAAAATTAGTGTGACTGAGAGTGGTTCAAATTCTCAGAGCCATTAGATTGAGTCTATTGCCCAGTGCCTGATGCTCCCACTAAGGGGACCATGTGTTCGCATGGGAGAGGTGGTTCAGTAAGCTTACAAAAGTTATAGAGTATCAGGCAATCTGGAACAAGAAAACTTCTAGTCCCAAAGAAAAAGCTATTTTTCTAAAATGCAAGATATTCAGACACCTGGGTGGCTCAGTCGGTTGAGTGTCCAACTTTGGCTCAGGTCATGATCTTGCAGTTTGGGAGTTCCAGCCCCATGTGGGGCTCTGTGCTGACAACTCAAAGCCTGAAACCTGCTTCGGATTCTGTGTCTCCCTCTCTCTCTGCCTCTCCCCTGCTCATGTCCTGTTTCTCTCTCAAAAATAAATAAACATTATTATTATTATTATTATTATTATTATTTTATTTTATTTTATTTATTTATTTTTTTTTTTTTTAGGAATGGCTGGGTGGCTCAGTCGGTCTTCCGACTTTGGCTTAGGTCATGATCTCTCAGTCCGTGAGTTTGAGCCCACGTCAGGCTCTGTGCTGACAGTTCAGAGCCTGGAGCCTGCTTCAGATTCTGCGTCTTGCTCTCTCTCTGCCCACCCGCCTGCCCCCTGCTCATGCTCTGTCTCTATCTCTCAAAAATAAATAAAGATTAATTTTTTTAATTTTTTTTTTAAAATGCAAGGTATCTGGGATCAGTTTTGAGAATGTACATCTCCCTTCTCCAAACATGTGTTATAGATCCAGTAACACACATAGTGTTTTTAAACCACTGATTCAACTGGTTTTAAGCCACAAACTATTAACACACAAAATCTGTCCTTAATATTCCCTCAGTGAGTCATGTTTTGTGACTTGCTTTCTCCTTTTTACAAATGACAGCCAATCAATAAAAATTTCAGAGCAATCCTTGACTTCCATTGTTTCAATCCCCAGTGAAAAACTATTCTAGCTGGTTGCCCATAGGTTGTACTCATTCCTATAGTTTTTTTTTATTATTATTATTCCTGTAGTTTGTTCTTAATAATAAACTTCTTGACAACATACCTTGTTTCAAAAGCACATAGATCTTCTTTCAATGAGTGACATGACAATCCCAGCATAACTCCTTTTATTTTTAATGATGACCATGTCTAATTTATTTACTTACACATGTAGTTACAACAAAATTACTTTGGCAACTGGAGAACAAACAAACTGAAACAGTTTTTTTTTCCTACTGCAGTAAATTAAGGCTTCCATTTCCTTTCCAGTTCCATGTTCTTTTATGACGCATACAGCTCCAAGCCCCACTCTAGGCCTCAGCGAGAGAGATGCTTGAAGCTAATGGTAAAGAGAATAGAGGGGGAAGCTCACTTCCCTCCCAGTGATCATAACACACACTCATTTCTAGACCTGGTGAACTTACTCCCAATAGCCCATGTCCCAAAAAGCCCACAGCTATAGCCTTATCTTTCTCTTGGATATTCATATTCCAGTTCTGTCAAAAATATTTCAAAGAGTTTGCTTTTTCTCTGAAATGCTAAGTCTACCTTCAAGTTTTTGTCTACTAGATATTCGTATGGCATTCGTCCATTGCTTATCTTCTTTGGAAAGTGTAAAACTTGAAAAGAGAAATGGAGGGGAGCAGGTAAAAGGTTCTCATATTATTCCTCATTGTTGGTTACTTTTTCAAAACTCCAAAAGGTTGTGAGTTGGTGTGGTCAGCAGAGCAGTAAAGGCAGAAGCAGAACCTAGTCAGAAGCAGTAAGCTATTTCCACAGAAAAGGTTAAAGCCATAACACGTCATCTAGGAAAAGGAATGGAAACCAGAATGTATAGCACATGATACAGACAGGGAAACAAGATTTTTGTCAATAAGTTAAATATTAAATACAAAATGAAGTCCATAAATGCACATGAAAGAAATGGCATTCAATATTTAAACTTTTTCCAAACGGAACCTACAACCCCCTTCCTCTGATGCCATAGGCAGCTGATTCAGTTACACATGTAAAAGGGCTAGGTTTGTCCAAACTTAGTCAGAAGCAGGCAGAGATAAGAACGGATTTCAGCAGGAGGTGGCACATTCAATGCGGTTTGAAAACAAAATTAGAAATGAGGTGTGTAGATCTTGACTGTAAAAATGGCCAACAGCCAAATGACAAAGAAGTCAAGCAGTGACAGGGATAGTCCAGAATTGGAGAGACCACAATTAAGATAATTTATAATTGTGTCACTGAGCAAACTGTGTTGGCCAAGTCGCACCGCCACAGAAAGATGAGCCTACATTTCATTTAGTATTATGATTTTCCTAGACCTAACATCATGCTGGTAACTTGGCAGGTGTTCAGTACGTGTTCCCTAGATTGAAATTCCAAGTTAAGAAAATGAAATAAAGACTGATGCAGAGGACTAGGAATGCATATGATGACAAGATCGGTTTCTCTGAAACAGAGTGGTAGGGACATGATTTAAACCTCACGGTAAAGCCTGATGGGATACGGCATTTGCCATCAGCTTTCCCCAGTAACTATTTTCCAATTCTTCCTTTCCATTAATCTGACCTCCCTGATTTCGAATTGAGCACATCATTCCCCAGAATACGTTAGGAGACAGTTCACAGGTCTCCCATGTTTCTGCACATTATTTGTTCCAGGATCTCATTTCAAAGATGTTTGTGTAGCATATAGCCTTGGAAGGTAGACATAGGCTCTCTCTCCAAGGCAACAGACAGATATATTTCCCACCCAGAAAATAAAAAGAATGTATTCCTCTAGGGGCAAAGTTTGAACAAGTTTTCTATACGTGCCCTTATATGGCTGGGGTGTCTTTCGCACAGGGTTCCACGGCTGTGACACAGATCCAGTGTGTACATGGCATCTATGTGGGCCCATAGGTGTGTTCCCCCATGGAAGTGAGAAGTGAGGGGAACTGAAGCATACATAAAGCTCCTGCTGCCTCCTCTGCTGTGTGTAATACAGTCCTTTGCCTTTCCCCTAGAACCACATAGCTTCTGCCAGCACCAATGAAACTATAGCAGGCTAAACAGTTCACTTGCAAATAGAGGCAAGCTTCAGACACTTTGCCATTTGGTCGCCTTCAGTTAAGTACCGGCCACTTGACTAACTCCTGACTACTTGGTTTGAACAAAAGTGCCTTAAAACCTTCAAGACATGTTCTTATTAGCAGAGACCATGAGCTTCTTCTATTCTTCCGGCTGGTTGAAATATACATGAAACTACCGAAGTCGGCATCCATCTTGGAACATAATTTGGCTTTAGGAGTAACATCCATGCAGTACCTAGGTTTCATGGTCTCTGACACTGTATAAGATTTTCTAAAATGCATTAATATATTTTTATTGAGCACTAGAATGCTCATCATGTTATTAAACAACTATCACTTATTATTAACCTAGTAAAGCCTCATAAAAACTCTATAATGCAAACATTACTGTAATCCTTACATGAAGTAAACTGATGATTATTAAACAAGAAATTTAGCCGCCTATGAATTACCACAACCAGAAAGTGGCACACAGCTAGCTAATGGCACACAAGTAGAAAACAGCAGGGCAGGACTGCCAGCTCAGTCTTCCTGATGTTACCAAACAGTATGTCATCCTTTACGCTCCACAAGGGCAAAGGACATGCCTGTTCGTTCCACTACCATATATATACCTCGCAGCTGGCAACATGTCCAATACAAACAAGATAAGTGATAGTAGGTGATCAATAGATGTTTATTTAATCAATTAGGGAGTTAAAGTCACGTAATCATTCTGATGCTCGGTTCCCTTACACATTAAACAAGAATAATAGAAATCTTGCAAAAATGTTCTTAAGATTGGACATAATAGCTGAATAAGTTCTATCATATATCTGGTACTCAATTAATGGTTGCAATTATTAAGTCTGTGATAAGAAAAGTGGCAGCTGATTCACTCTGTTCTTCTGATCTCTAATGACCAATTTTGCTTCCAGGAGTTAATTATGGTAAACATATTAAATACAAAGAGACCCTAATTTATGCAACTAGAGATGGCAAATAATGTTAAAGCTACATGTTGCTACATTAAAAAGATGTTTATAACTGACATAAGAAATAAAGTGGATTGGGTTTTATTTTCATTGTTTTATATTTCATAATGGGTGAAGATCCCTTAAATACCACTCACGTCAGATACTGTCTTCTCTACAACAAATGCCAAATTACTTAGCCCTCAGACAATGGTGAAGCCTACCGATGAATGCTTTCCCAAACAGCTGCAGCACACATAATTAAAATGCACATGTTGGTTGACAGCCTGCATCTTCCTAACCTCTAGCGATTTCATGGCTCTGTTTTTAAAAGACAAATAGAAATAATAAACTATTGCTAAACAAATACAACCAATGAATACTCGAACCCCAAATTTCTAAATATTGAGAAATTACAGCTGGAGACACTGAGAACTCCCCAAATAATCTATCAAATCTAATATGAGGAGAGTGTCATCTCAAGATGAATGGACACAGGCCAACATGGAATAAAAAAAAAGGACAAGAATGAGACCAAACCAGCATGATTAAGGAAGAACAGGATCCAAATGAAAGCAGAAGAGAAATATTCTTGCTCTCTTTTCTGAATAAGGCTCAAATAGGCACCTAGTGGGAAGGAAGTGAGTTCATGCTAAACAAAAATTCTCTAGAATTATTTGTATAGCTAAGATTTTTATATTTACTGTATTGTAGCTTATCTCATAATGTGAGCTCATTGCTTATCAAAAAACAAAAGTATAATAAATTTGTCCTCATACAGATTTACGTAATGGCCCTTTTAGGAGCTTTCCTAACAGTAAGGACCTGATACTTATTGGCATAAAAGCTAAGTGTCATTAAAATTCTATTAAGTAAGTTCTAGAGATTCAATGTAAAACTTGTTGACTGAAGTTAATGATACTGGATCATATAGTGGAAATATGGTAAGATACTAGATCTTAGGGGCTTTCACCACACAAACGCACACACACATACACATAAATACATACACACACAGTGGTAACAAGTGAGGAGATGAAAATGTTAATTAGCTTGACTGTAGTAATCATTTCATTATGTATATGTATATCAAATCATCATGATGCACAGCTTGAATACAAATAATAGTATTTTAAAAAGAAGTAAAAATAGAAAAAAATCAACTAAATATACAGAAATATTATATTTAAAAAGAATCATTTATATATGGTGACTGAAAAGGCTCTTCATTGTGGGTACCCCTTCTTTTGGGAGACATTTGAGACATGTGATAAATATTTTGAATCCTTTTCTGGTATTTCTTTTCAAAATTATTCTCTTCGTGGTTAAGCAAAACATAAATCTACAGGTATATATCTATGAAATTAATACTTTAAAAATAAGGGAGAGATTTAGTAGTTCATTAGTATAACATTATAGATCCAATTCTCCCTTACGTAGCAGGTATCCTATATTATCTCTGCCCTTATTTCTTGTTACAAATTTTATAACTATTTTGGGATATGGTCCTATTTCAGTCAGATTTAAACTCATTACTTCATGCACTTGGTGGAAGAGAAATTATCTGTCATCTTATATTTGACAGGATGTTCTCCTGGGCTGTATATTTTAAGTTCAGATATAGACTCTACCTCCTTCTGTCACTTTGAGTCTTGTCTACTTGGAATGAGTAACTAGGTGGAGACTATTGTGTTTGCTTAATGCTAAATCTATAAATATTGCTAACTTAACATAGTCATTGATATATTTTCTTTATGAACATGTGAAGTGATCAATTTGCCCACAATTTGCCCACTACCTTCAATCTGTGCCTAAATCTTAAATGCATACTCATTGTTTAGGGAGTAGAATTCAGACATTCCCTATCATTACAAGAGCTGGGCATGAAAGCTGAAACAGCTGTGTTTTGGACTGCACACTCCATGATTGGTTCTGATATTTTCGCAATACCTACTACTTTTGAATGCATCTTATGAAAGAATGATCATCACATGACTAAATGATGAAGTCATTTCAAACTGCAAGGTAGAAAAAAAATTAATGTCTCCCCTAAAACCAATTCTGCAAGTGTTCAACAGAACCATTATGATAAAATCAAACAGATTTCCCATTCTTTGGTCTTAGTGCTAGTTTTAACTTTTTAAATTTTTGGTACTATTAAAATTTTATCGCTTCCAGTGGCATAGCTTCAGTCTTTTTTATAACATCATTCCTCAATTATTTTAACTATTAAAATAAACTGACATAAAACTTACGTTCTTAATTAACAAAACTGGCTTATTTAATTTTGCCACTGCGGTGTCTCCTATTTTAATAATTACTGAGTTCTGCCATTTTTTAGACAGAAAAGGCCTACTCTAATATTTTCTGTGACAATATCATGAAAACATAAGAAATTGATCCTATTATGATTAATTGATTCATCTTTAAATGTTTTTAAAGTTATAATTAGAAAGTAAATCTTCAAATCTATCATTTAGCAAACTAGGAAAATACTCTTACTCCAAAAATTCCTAGATATACATCTATGATGAAAATATCATAATTTTATTTTATTATTTTTATGTTTATTTATTTTTTGAGAGAGAGAGAGAGAGAGAGAGAGAAGGGGTCAGAGGATCCAAAGCGGGTTCTGCACTGACAGCAGAGAGCCCAATGTGGGGCTCGAACTCACAAACTGTGAGATCATGACCTGAGCCAAAGTCGGGTACTCAACCGAGTGAACCACTCAGAGGCCCCAGAAAATATCATAATTTTAAAATGACAGCATCAAATCTACATTACTAGTTTCCAAGGGAAAATATTTGCAAGACTATCTTAAGACTATTGCAAGAACTGAACAGTAACCAAACCAGTGCCAAATATCACCAGTATTTGTAGGTGTATTTTTAAATGTGTATATATCCAGAAAACTAGATTTGGAATATTGATGCTCTTTCCTGTAGATAATAAGGAAGAGATCTTTGCAAAGTACTCAGACAGCATTGTAGTAAAATAAGAAAATGACATTGGTTCACAAGTACTGGGAAGAAAAAAATCATGAAAAAATATTTAAAATTGTTAAATTCAGCTAGAGAAATATAAAAAAAAAACCTTGCCAGCCCTTCCTAGTAAGTTATGATAAAGGAGGAAGTTAGTAATTTGGAGATCTGTCTTTGACTAGAACAACTAAATAAGTATCATCCTAACTCGGACACTTTTGAGAAAAAAAAAAGGGACACTATTAACATTCACACCAGGAAAATAAATGCAAATACAGACCACCCCAGTTAAACCAGGTGAGCAGACCACTACTGCTAGAAAATGATTTGTAGAAATATTAGTAAAGAGCAGCTATTAGGAAAGGCTAGACTGGCACTATGTGAGGCCAACTCAAGAGCATGCTGAGATTTGTGGACCACCAACTGAAAAAAAAATTTTTTTAAGGAAGATTTAATACCATTCCTGTTACTCTATTATGGTTTAGAATATATCTACTGTATGCTAAATGCATTAATGCATTTGATTACATAGGCAAAAAAGTACATTTGATTTTATAGCCAATGATTCTATAGATAAAGGCTATCAATTTTCAGCTACATGAAAAGAAGATTTCTGGATGTTTCCCTTCAATTTCTATTGATCCCTTCCTTTTCTCCACATTAAATACCAAATGAGAAGCTAAGGAAGAAAGTTGGGTAGAAAGAGATATACATACTTTTGACTATCAACATCATAATCAGAAAAAAAAAAAAGAAGCAACATACTTGTAGACAGGATTGCATGAAAGATTGCCTTATGAGGCACCCTAAAAGTGCAATAAAATGGATGATGGGTCACTTTTGATCAAACAGTATGGTCTTAAATAATAATGGGTTTAATAATAATTATTATTATATTTGATTGGCACTGCTAATAATAGCTAACATGGAAAGTATTTAGTATCACCAGGAATCCTCCTAAGTCCGCGACATATGTAACTACTTTAAATCTCTAGACAATCTATAAAGATAGATAGATGATAGATGATAAATAGATAGATAGATAGATAGATAGATAAATCTTTAGACAATCTTATGAGGTAGGTATGAATATTACCCCAATTTTGCACATTATGAGCAACGTGAGGTTATATAATTTGCTCAAGCTCACACAGCAAGTAGGTATTTGATTTGGGATTTGAACTCAAGCAGTTTGGATCTAGAATGCTCACAGTTAAAATCCAAACAGAACTATGGTTATAAAGACAGACTTATCCAAAGATAGGATAAGTCTCCTCCAAATGTAGAGAAATTCCAGTAAATAAATAATATGTACGAAGCGGTCTTTCAAGTAATGATTACGCAAGACAATATTATTATAAGGTCTGTTCATCCCCTCAAGATATTTATAAAAGTTTATAAATTTATAAGATTATAAAAGTTACTTGTAAGGGAATTCACTTTAAAACAGGCTGTTTGAAAAATACAAAATATTGGCTGCATTTGTGACCAAAAAATATACATTTAGAAGGAAAATCGCAGGACACACTTGCAGCAACCTAATTTATATGAAGCAGTAATGCTGGCTTTTAGAGTTAATACTTAAAACTTAAAAAAAGCAAGACCCCGCCAAGAGCATAACTTTCTGGTAACTACATGTTTCAAACAGTGAGTTCAAGAGCAAGACCGAATTTCAAAGGAATGATATTTTTTTCCTTTCATGACTCCAGATTCCGATTACAGGCAAGAATAGGACAACCTAAAAGCCAATCTTAAAAGTCACTGTAAAGGACACCTGGCAGGTGAAATAGAAAGTACTCAGCCATACCTAGCCAAAATAAGCACCACATACCTATATAAAACATTCATGTGTGGGGACTCAGCTAGTCCTAATCCATCTGTTGTTGAAAAATATATAAATAAAGAAAAAAAAAGAGATTAAAGAAATAGGCTAAATCTCCCTCAGAAGGAGCTTTCTCTGTTCTATGTTCAGTAACAGCTGTTCTAAACTAATTCAACTGGTTTCCTTTCTGTTTTCTTACATTTTAATTTTGGTTTGTTTCTTGTGTTTTTCCCATGTGAAACACCCCATATTTTTCTGATAAATTCTATGTTGTTACAAATATGATGCCTGTGCCATTAAAACATCAGTAGATTTTTTGAAAAGTGAAGTATTCTTAAATTTAATATTAAACTCATTTTGAGGCACCTGGGTGGCTCAGTCAGTTCAGCGTCTGACTTTGACTCAGGTTATGACCTCACAGTTCATGGGTTTGAGCCCCGCATGGGGCTCTTGTGCTGACAGCTCAGAGCCTGGAGCCCTCTTCAGATTGTGGGTCTCCCTCTCCCTACGCTCTTACCCCACTCACACTCTGTCTGTCTGTCTCTCTCTCTCTCTCTCTCAAAAACAAACATTTTTAAAAATTTAAAATTAAACTCATTTTCCACAAATATTTCCATAGAAAAAAGAAAAAAAAAAGCTTGTAAGAGATATATTATCTGTTTTAGTAATGGATAATCTATTGGTTAAGTAACAAAGAATAAAATTTGGTTGGGTGATTTATGGCTTCCCCAATAAAAATGTACAAGTGATTAGTGGTAAGTTATCAGGATAGCTTATCAAACTTTGCAATTACTCAAGTTTATATAATCCTGGTCTTATTTATTTTTGAGTAATTTACGTACTTATAATCATCATTGAATTATTAAAACAAAATGCCAAGAAGAGCTGATGATAGATACATAGACTAATATTCAGAATTGGGCAATGACTCGATCAGAAATTTGATCGATCACTCATCGACAACAGAAAAACTTTAAGGAACTAACTTTTCAAACTTTAAGAAATATTTTGCCCCATTTCAGTGGGCAGGTCCCCAATGGAATAGAGGCCATTTATTTAATTCAATACATATTTATTGTTTGGCTAATTCTTGTCTGCTAAACACTACTGGCTAAGAAATATTCTCATCTTTTGGTGAGTTTATAATTTTACAGTGGAAAATTAGAAACGAAATTTCAATTTAGTGTTATGGCATGCATGAGATTCAAAACTTAACTGCTTTATTGTGTCTGGAAAAAAAGCTTAAGAGTTTCAGTAATTAGTAAAATCAATATGAAATATGAGTATGATGAGCCATTCATACAGAACTAAAATTCACTGAGAAGTTGTAATAGCAGAGTGGTCTCCAGAACAAGATAAGGGATAATAGAATTTTTACAGGCATTGATCATACTGCTCCTTAATTATTATGTCTCATTGTATCTGAAACTCCAGAGGACAGTGACCACAAAACAGAAGCAACATTAAGTTATGTTATGTGGAGAACGTGGTAACTTACTGCACCAAATCCATTTAACTTTTTCTTGACTTTTAGGCATTTATATAATCTCCATTTTTTTAATTCAATAAACATTTAATTCAAAAACAGTATGTATTTACTATACTATTTTCTTTTTCTCAATTAAAAAATTATTATTAAAGTATAGTTGACATACAACGTTGTATTAGTTTCAAGTGTGCAACATAGTGATCTTACTTCTAATTATGGCCTTTTCTTTCTCACTTAAATAAATCCCTTTAACATTTCTTATAAGGCCAGATTAGTGGTGATGAACTCAATGCTGTTTTCTCACAGTAAAAAGTTACATGTGGAATATTTATGTCATAGAGAAAATACTTGGAAAACGTGGTGCATATGGCCAGATTTCTTGAAAAATTTGACGTTTAACTCTTTTCCTTCTCATATGTGGAAAGGCCTACATTTCAATTACAACTGTGTAATTATACTGTTCAGTATGGTAGCAACTAGCCTTGAGGGGCTATTCAAATTTAAATACAATTTAACATTGTTTTTTCAGTTGTACTAGTTACATGTCAAAAGCTCAATAAAATGTTTGGTAGAATAGTATGTGTTCATTCTTTGTGTAAATCTTGTACATTTTTTAAAAATGTGTACCCAGCTATATCATTATCATTACTGCTATCCAAAATAATTATTTCAATATTATTTTAAGCAAGTATTGGTGATAAATTTTTAAAATATTAATGTTTTTACATCCATGCAATTCTGAACTATTTTTTATGTTTGAATAGTTTCACTTTGATGCTCCTCCTTAATGCAAATGTAATGACATCGGAAATATGATGCCATGGACCAAAATTCCCACGGACCAAAGTCATTTTTAGTGAGGTTGAGTGTAGTTTCTTTGTGCTTTGTCTCCTCCCTTTTGGAAATAGCCCAAATGGGCCACCTTCTCAGTGGTGTACTCTTGCCTCTAGACCTGGCTCTCCAAGACTAGGCAGAACTGTCTCATGCTGGAGTAAATCCCTGCCACTTTTAAGAAACTGGCTTAGAGAAAAATGGCTAGAAGCAAGTATGTGCTTTACTTTAGACCTCCCTTTGAACCATTAAACGCTGTTTCTTCATGGTGAGGGAAGGAACTAAGTGTATGACATATCTCATTTCTTTTATGGTATACCCATGCATCTTTCATTATTTTCTCAAAAACAGGGAATGTTGATAGGACATGCCAAACTTTCCTCAATTTCCTTCCTGAAAACCTGTAATTATTTCCCAGGAAAGGAAATCATGCATAAACTCTTAGTGTCTTCACCAATTTATCTGAAGCATTTTGTATCTGGCAAAATTTTCTTGAGGTTATGATTTGCTACCCTCTCATTTTGTAATTTCACTGCCAATGCATTCTTTGCTTTTTGTTTATTTTTACAGTTATCTCCTTCCTCTTTTCTTCCTAGACTTATGTATTTTTGTTCAAGGTGGGCAGAGGGTCTTATCATTTTTTCTTCACCCATGCAGTACAGAGTTTTATTATTTATCTATAGCTAAAAGCTGAGCACTTCCCCGAGAAAGGCTGTGAAACTGTAGGCAATACCCAGCTAATCTCCAGCACTAATTTAGTATTTCTTGAAAGGTTTTTATAGTTACACACTACTAGGAAATGGGAAAAAAAAAAGTTATTAAGTTTTCAGAAAGGTTTCAAAATTTTACTGAAACAATGACCGTTTTGGACTTGTAATCATGTTGATAATATGGCATCTTGAAGCTCCATAAGATCTTTAGCCTTAGATTCCTCCAGCTTTATTTATATTCTTTTCTATATCATCCTTCTGGGATATTAAAGCTTGTTACTCTTTCCACTTCCTGAAGAGTTCTAACTCGGCTGAAAAGCTTCCTGGGGTAGACAGGGCAAAAGAATAATGATCACCATTTTTAAAAGCCTCAGCATCAGGCAAGACCTGACTTTTTTAGGATCCCCACCATCAAGCACAGATTTTCATGTAGAAGAGCTTTTCTTATTCACATAAATCCTGAAAGAACGATCAGTCCCCAACCACGCACATGCCAAGAAGTACATATATACCAAGAGGGTCTTCTAACATTAAAATTTTCCAAATAAAGAGTTAGAATTTCAGCTCATGTTAGCATTTTCATGAGACTAGACTGATAATCATATTATCATTGTATAATAGAAATTATGACCAAAAAAATAGTAATGCAGTTAAAGTGGCAATTGAGAACTAAAATGTGACTAATATTTAAAATATTATGTTTTATTATCCCAAAACATAAAGATGTGATTGGATTTCTTTATTTCAAAAACACTGAAGAGCTCATCATTTTCATGCCAATGCAGAGGTCAAATCAACCAGAATCATGACTAGTACAGGCATTTCAGCTATTTTAGTAGTCAGTACAAACCGCTGTAGCTAAATTGGTCTTTCCAGGATCAATATCAATTGTGAAGCTACAAAGTTTATGCTTATGCTCAGGCTGCAGTCAAATGGTCATGGGAATTAAATAAATACCAACAGGGTGATACTATCAATAACAATTGTGATCATGTTTTTCCATTATACTTTCTTTTTGTTAGATTAACAGGCTAGCATGTAGCTTGATTTTTTAAATCAGAAAGTAATTTTAGGGACACCTGGGTGGCTCAGTCGGTTAAGCGTACCACTTTGGCTCAGGTCATGACCTTGAAGCACCGTGGTTTTGAGCCCCGCATGAGGCTCTGTGCTGACAGTTCAGAGCCTGGAGCCTTCTTCAGATTGTGTCTCCCTCTCTCTCTGCCCCTCCTCCACTCATGCTCTGTCTCTCTGTCTGTCTCTCTCTCTCTCTCAAAAATACATAAACACTAAATTTTTTTAAAAGTAATTTTTAAAGTTTTAAGATTATTCAAAATACTATGTTAAAAGTGACTCCTTCCTTTCCTCCCCACTTCTCTCAGAAAAAAACAAATAAATGCAATATCACCACAATTATAATGCTGCCTACAGCTATGCCTTAGGCCTACAGGAGAATGTGGGGAAAAGAAAGCAGTTTATTTATAAGTGTGACGAAAGTTTCTTGATGTTTTCTTTACATTCTAAATTTCCATTATTACTATTACTTATGATTTCTCAATATTTAAATGTAACCAATATTGTGATTTTCTTTTAAATAAATCATTATTTTTCCTCATAGTTTATAACATTTCACCCTACTTTAACATTACACCATGATGTTAACTGTTGTGAGTGTATCTAAACGTATTCATTGGTATTTGTTCTTAATATATCACATTTTACATAATATAATATTTTTTAAACTTTCCTAACATCTATAGAATTTAAGGAACTATAGCTGAAGCACTGTTAAATATCTAGCACCAGAGCCTTGTGTCCTTCTGGTCTTCTTTGGATGTCTTTTCCCTGATCAGCAGCCCTTAAGATTCTTTTTGAGGTAGAAAAAAAGGGAGATATGATAAGTGCCAAACCGAAGGGCAAAAAAGGAGAGCAAGGACACAGGTTTCTATCAGCGTTGATTCCCAGCACAAAACACTATTGTTTGGGAAGTCTGTTTATACTTGTGCAATGAAAATATCCATTCTATAGTCTCACCAGTCAATCTTTAAGTAACACATACACACACATACCCACACATGTGCATGAAATATATGTATGCTGCACATCATACAAATAAGACAATTGGAATACAGTTTTAAGGCAACAACAAAGATCATATACTTCCCTTTTATTTTATAAATTCACAAAGGTAGTAATGGATGGGCTACAGTCAGAACATAGTAAGCTTTCAGATATACTTGTGTGCTTTCTATGGAACAACACTCCAAAATATGCAAAAAGAACTCCTTAGAGAAACAACCTTTGCCCAAAGAAAATACAGTCTCTTCATACTGTACTGCAGATTTCAGTGGAGAAATTCTTTTGAAATTTTGGTAACTATGGCATATAGATTTCTCTGTTCATGAAGATAACAAAGCTATTGATTTGGCTTTCCTTGTAAAACTGTAAAAGAATAATAAGTCCACTCCACAAACAAAGTCAAAGAAAAGTATGCTTTAGTTTTGTATGTATCTACTCTTAAATGAACCTGTCAGTGGAATGTACTTCTGGATCTACAAATGCATCTGAGCCCAACATGTTTCCTGAAGATATGTTTCCGATTACACTAATGATTCTTTAGTAGTTTTTGTTTTGGCCAATAATTCAAATATTTTTGTTAATACAATGAAAGATCTTATTATTCTTTAATATATTTTCACTATACAGTTTGTGGTAATAACATGGTTTTTGCTCACTATTGGATATTAATTTTTCATAAAAGATATGTTGTCACATTTGTCATATAATCACTAACTAAAAAAGAATTGGCCAAGAATAGTACTATGTGGTAGGAATAGTACTATGCGGTAGTTAACTTTATTAACTTTCCTTTCAACAATCATGTTGTCTGACACTTTAGAAGTTATCATTTCATGTTTTACGTCCATTTGTCATTCATTACTTCAGCAAACACTTACTCATCATCTAATGCAGTTTTCCTAAGCCCTGAGTAGAAAGATTACAAACATCACTACCGTCAAGGCCTTCATCATGTATGTTAAGACATATTTGTCCATGAGGTGCTCTACTGAAATGTAGTTAAATACATTAGGTTAGGAGAATAAATATTTTTTAAAATTTCATATCTCTCAGTATTATATAACATTTATATAGCATTATAGAAGAATCCTACCCCAAAGTACGGCTCCTTGCTTTGGAACTAAAGAAAATAATGCTGCATTTTGAATGACCAAGTCTCTTCCCTATATAATGCACTGTTACAATAGTCTTTAATACAATTACCATATAACAATACCACTTCTAAATATTTACCCAAAAGAATATAAAGTACCGTCTTAAAGAAACATTTGTATACCCATGTTCATAGCAATGTTATTGACAATAACCAAGAAGTGAAAGAAACTTAAGTGTTGAAGGATGAATGAATGGATAAATAAAATGTAATACATACATGTCATGGAATGTTGTTCAGCTTTAAAAAAAAAAAGGAAACTATGATACATGATACAACATGGGTAAACCTTGAGGTCATTATGCTATGTAAAATAAACCAGTTGCAAAAAGACAAATACCACATATTCCATTTATATGAAGTACCTAGAAGAATCAAATTAATAAGGACAGGTAGTAGAAGGGTGGTTGCCAGGGATTGGCAGAAGATGGGAATGGAGAATTGTTTAATAGGTAGAGTGATAGGAGAAATGGCTATGGGTGATGTGTACCCTCTACTCTAGCATCATAAAGATGCTACAAATTTAACCAAATTATGAATGACTGAAGAAAGGTTTTACAGTGGAAAATAAATGTACTCTTTTTCAAGGGTGACATTCTTTTTATGTACCTTATTGGATTACAGTATTTCTTCTTAGTATCATGCTGGAGAGATTCATAAAATAGAAGTAATCTGGTCTCAAAGAGTCACATCCATATTCAGTTGTGCCACTTGTTCACACACATATGAGTCCTATAATTCTCATTCTTTCCTACCTGAAGTGCAAATAATAATGTCTTTCTGGAATGGGGTTAATAAAACTATCTTTATTTACAGATAATATGATCTTATATATAAAATACCTACAGACTCACTGAAAATTTTTAGAATAAAAAAAAGTTCATCAGGGATATAGAATAGATCAATAGATCAATATTTAAAAGTCAGTTGTATTTCTACACACAATCAATGAGCAATCACAAAATGAAATCAAGAAGCAATTCCATTTACAATGGCATCCAGAAATAAAGTATTTAGGAATAAACTTAACAGATCCAAAGTTTATGACCTGCAAACCATAATACATTGCTGAAGGAGATTAAAGACTTAAAGAAGTAGAAAGCCTATGTTCATGGATCTAGAAACGTAATATTGTTAAAATGGTAATATTTCCCAATTTGATTTATAAAGTAAACACAATATCCCAAGAGGTTTTTTCGGTTGTTTTTTGTTTTTGTTTTGCAGAAAATGACAAACTGATCCTAAAACTTATATGGAAATGAAAAATGATCTTTAAGAAGCCAAATGGTATTGAAAAAGAATAAAGTTGGAGGACTCACACTTCTCAATTTGAAAACTTACAATAAATCTACAGTAACTAAGAATATGTGGTGCTGACATATATATGCAATAGAACTAAAGAGTTCCAAAATAAAATCTTATATTAATGGCCACTTCAATTTTGATAACAGTCTCAAGAAAATTCAATCAGAAAGAATAGTCTTCAACAAATGATGCTAGGACAATGGATATTAACATGTAAAATAAAGTTAGACCCCTTCCTCTTGTCATACACAAAAATAAACTCAAAATGGAAAACAGATCTGATTTTAAAAGTGTTACCTAATAGTAAGTCTAACAAAAATTAAGCATGAGATCATGAACAAAACTGTTTACATTCATTAAATCAAATAAATGGTAAATTTTCTACAATGTTTATAGATTATTCACTATCTTAGGTTCTCTGAAGATTATACTATCAATTCAGTACAATTCAATAAAATTCAGTGTTTCCCACAAAATTTGAAAAGATCTGCCTAAATTTTATATAACAGAACCAATAAAAGCCAATAGAGTTTTAAGAACAAAAATTGTCTCTACTGTATTTTAAGACAAAACATAGTATTTCAAAAAGTGTGTAAGAGATAATTAGATTAATTAAACCAAATAAAAAAACAGATGCAAAATCCACACTTTAATGAAAACTTTGTATGTGACAGATGAAGCATTACATATCAGTGGAAAAAAATAATAAACTATGTAATATATTGTGCTTGTTTAATTGTAGGTCCATACGAAAAGAGATTAAAGTATATACAAACACCATGTAAAACATATTCTCCAGATTTAATTCAAAAACAAAATAAGAAAAGCAAAACTTTATAAGGAAATTAAGATATTATTTTCACAATATTATTAGTGTTAAATATAAGGGTTTTTAACTAAGGTAAATTAACTTTCCTTTGATCAATCCCATTAACAAAAATTTAAAAAAACTAGAGGTTATCTGATTGAAGGTGTCAGAGAAAGCCAACTTAGCCATATCCCAAAATGCCAAGATCCTGAAGAGAAGTGAGTGCAAATTTATTAAACCAAAACTTGGTGTGACATTTTCTCTCAAAGCATTTGCCAATCTACAAATGGCAGAATGGGCATTTGAGAGTCTCGGCAGTGCGTGTGGCCATCTCACAGAACTGCAAAAGCAAGAGTTGGAGTTCAGGACCCACCAAGGTACAGGCACTTTGGTGATGAGCCCTGGGTTTAAGATGGGTCCCCCAAAGGAGTAAAGACAAACAGGGAATAAAACATCCCTTACAGACGAAAACCTGTCGCTGAATTACCTCAATTATTGACTTTAATATGAACATTTGCCTTTGTCTTAGTTATGGCTGTGAAACTGACAAACTTTTGGCAAACCCACACGTTTGAAAGATAAAATGTGGAGTTGAGGATCCCAAAGATGAGGACCTTGAAAATAATCTAGTTTGTCAGTTAAAACCAATAGAGGACTCAGTAGAGGATTAAAGATGACAGGGAAGAGAGAGAAAATATATAACAGAAACTGATTATAGAAATTCAAAGTTGATCCAGATATTAGAATATCAGATACACCATTTATAATTACAATATGTTGAAGGAACCAGAGAAGGTATAACGTATCAACAAAAGAGTATATAAAAGGAATACAAATAGAAATTACAGATCTGAAAATATCATAACTAAAATAAAGAATACAATAGGGGAGCGTGGGTGGCTCAGTTGGTTAAACGTCTGACTTTGGCTCTGGTCATGATCTCGCAGTTTGTGGGTTCGAGACCTGCATCGGGCTCTGTGCTGACAGCTGGGAGCCTGGAACCTCCTTCGGGTTCTGTGACTCCCTCTCTCTCTGCCCCTCCCCCACTCACGTTTTGTCTCTCTCTGTCTCTCAAAAATAAATAAACGTTAAAAAAAATAAAAGAACAATACAAGAGATAAGTTTAATAGCAGATTAGCCACCACCCCACCAAAAGAAAAAAAGATTAATGAAGTGGAAGATAGTTCATTAGATCCAGACTAAAGCACAGAGAGAGAAATGGGGTAGGGAAGAAAAGATGGAAAATACACGAAAGCACTTAAGAGACAAATGGGATATGTTAAAATGCCTAACATAACTTGTAAATAGTGTCTCAGATGGAAAGTCAAAGAGGAGAGTACATAGCAATATTTGAAAGAACAAAGCAAATAATCTTTCAAAGCTGATTAAGTACATTAAACACAGATTCAAAAAGTGCAATGAAGCTCATGCAAAATAAATAGAAATAAAACAACCCTGAGGCAAATCATAGGGTAAACAAAGATTAAAAAAGAAATAAAATCTTAAAAGCAAGAAAGAAGAAAAAAATGGACCCATTACCTAAAATAAGAGCAATAGAACTGACAGGCAGGTGACCTTTCTATTGAAATAATAAGAGCAGAAGATGATACATTTGAGAAAAATGCACTAAAATAGAATGTTATTTACAGGGGAAATATGCTTTTCAAATGAAGGTAAAGACCTTTTCAAATATATAAAACTTAGGAAAATGTATCACCATCAGATCCACACTAATGAAAATACTTAAAAAATACTTAAGGTGGAGGGAAAATGATCTTATGTGAAAGCCGGAGGTCAGAAAGAAATAAAGAGTTAAAAAATTAAATATGTAGATACATCTAAATGAATACAGATTACATGTAACAACATTACTGTCTTGAGTGCATTTAAAATTATGAATAATTAAAGTAAATGACAAACGGCAGACAACTCAGGAGGCGATAAATGGAATTAAAATGTTTTAAAGTCCCTGCATTGTCAAGGGAGCGTTAAAAGCATTAAGTTAAATCAGGCTTTGATAAATCAATAATACATATATTAATTTCTCATGTAAACCACTCAAACAATATTTTACAAACATGATGAGAGAGGATGAATATCAAAAATGCTTAATTTTAGGGGCGCCTGGGTGGCGCAGTCGGTTGAGCGTCCGACTTCAGCCAGGTCACGATCTCGCGGTCCGTGAGTTCGAGCCCCGCGTCGGGCTCTGGGCTGATGGCTCGGAGCCTGGAGCCTGTTTCCGATTCTGTGTCTCCCTCTCTCTCTGCCCCTCCCCCGTTCATGCTCTGTCTCTCTCTGTCCCAAAAATAAATAAAGGTTGAAAAAAAAAATTAAAAAAAAAAAATGCTTAATTTTATCCAAAGAATGAACGAAATGAAAAAAAAAGGAAATATAAAGCTGGTGGAAAAATATAGCACAAATAATCAGATGGTAGATTTAAACACAAATTGAGGGGAAAATACACTAACTATATAAATTAAAAAATAAAAATTTTCAGACTGGATTGTTGAAACAAGGACATAACAAACCTTGAAAAACTGAAAAGAAGACAAAAAGGCAGAAAACAGAATTTCAAACAAACAAAAAACAAATAGTAGATATAAATACAAATTCATCAATGTGTACATTCAGTGTAACAAAACAAATGTACCAAAGTTTTTAAAAAATCATGTTTGGGGACACCGGGGTGGCTCAATCAGGTAAGTGTCAAACTTCGGCTCAGGTCATGATCTCATGGCTCATGAGTTTGAGCCATGCATGGGGCTCTGTGCTGAGGGCTCAAAGCCTGGAGACTTTTGGATCCTGTGTCTCCCTCTCCTACTGCCCCTCCCCCGCTTATGCTCTGTCTCTCTCTCTCTCTCAAAAATAAATAAACATTAAACATTTTTTTTAATTTTTTTTTTCAACGTTTGTTTATTTTTGGGACAGAGAGAGACAGAGCATGAATGGGGGAGGGGCAGAGAGAGAGGGAGACACAGAATCTGAAACAGGCTGCAGGCTCTGAGCCATCAGCCCAGAGCCTGACGCGGGGCTCCAACTCAGGGACTGCGAGATCGTGACCCGGCTGAAGTCGGACGCTTAACTGACTGCGCCACCCAGGCGCCCCAACATTAAACATTTTTAAATCATGTTTGATTAAAAAGAATCAACTATATGCTGATACAAATATTAGACAAAGCAGACAACATAACAGACATTATGAGAGATAAAGAAGTATATTTTAAGACAATATAAGAACCAATCAACCCAGAAGATATTCAATGTAAAATATACTAATTAACATGGTCTCAAAATATATAAATTAAAAATTATTGGAGATGTAAGGATACTTACAGAAAGCAGAAGCTACCGGGTCAAATACAAAGGACAGTTTACTACCCAGCACAATAGCAACAGACAGCACAGTATCACCTGTATTGGCTCCCTAATCCCCAATGTCCAATGAACAATGTGACTCACTAGGAGACGCCTGAAAAAGCAATGGTATAAAAAGCTTCTGCACAGCAAAGGAAACAATCAACAAAGCTAAATGGCAACCAACGGAATGGGAAAAGATATTTGCAAATGACATATCGGACAAAGGTCTAATATCCAAAATCTATAAAGAGTTCACCAAACTCCACATCCGAAAAACAAATAACCCAGTGAAGAAATGAGCAGAAAACATGAATAGACACTTCTCTAAAGAAGACATCCGGATGGCCAACAGGCACATGAAAAAATGCTCAACATCGCTCCTCATCAGGGAAATACAAATCAAAACCACACTCAGATATCACCTCACGCCAGTCAGAGTGGCCAAAATGAACAAATCAGGAGACTATAGATGCTGGAGGGGATGTGGAGAAACAGGAACCCTCTTGCACTGTTGGTGGGAGTGCAAACTGGTGCAGCCGCTCTGGAGAACAGTGTGGAGGTTCCTCAAAAAATTAAAAATAGACCTACCCTATGACCCAGCAGTAGCACTGCTAGGAATTTACCCAAGGGATCCAGGAGTGCTGATGCATAGGGGCACTTGTACCCCAATGTTTATAGCAGCACTCTCAACAACAGCCAAATTATGGAAAGAGCCTAAATGTCCATCAACCGATGAATGGATAAAGAAATTGTGGTTTATATACACAATGGAGTGCTATGTGGCAATGAGAAAGAATGAAATATGGCCCTTTGTAGCAATGTGGATGGAACTGGAAAGTGTGATGCTAAGTGAAATAAGCCATACAGAGAAAGACAGATACCCTATGTTTTCACTCTTAGGTGGATCCTGAGAAACTTCACAGGAACCCATGGGGGAGGGGAAGGGAAAAAAAAGAGAGAGGTTAGAGTGGGAGAGAACCAAAGCATAAGAGACTCTTAAAAACTGAGAACAAACTGAGGGCTGATGCGGGGTGGGAGGGAGAGGAGGGGAGGTGATGGGTATTGAGGAGGTTATCTTTTGGGATGAGCACTGGGTGTTGTATGGAAACCAATTTGACAATAAATTTCATATATTTTTTAAAAAAAGCAATGGGATGCATTACAGGAGTGGAACCAAGTTAAGAAATATCCTAGTCTTATAAGAAAGCTGATACTATTGTGGTCAAACTATTCCCAGAAGGAGACATTATCTTCTTATTCTTAATCAAGAAATAAAGCTTCCTTTTGATCTAAAGGGAGACACCATCTCTATTTTCCAAAGCTGTTTCCTATACAGTCTTGAATAGTCTGAAATAAAAGCTGATTCCAGATGTATAGAAATGCCATGGAGAATTTTCTTTTACACCATTAAGAGAGTGTAGAAAGAAGCCCAACAATGGGAGAAAATATTGCAAATTCATATAACCTAAGGAATCAAAACATAAATAACCCTTGCAAATCAGTTAAGACCGTTTTCAAAAACAGAACAAAACATTAACAAGAATGTGTTTAAAAAGATATACGAGGGATGTAGGCAGAAGGCATATAACCTTGTCACTGCTTTTAGCGATGCTACAACATAGATTCCAAGCACTTGGTGGGTATGGGACTTTTTCTGGGAGAAAGGACATCAGACACAGAGTGGAGAATCTTCTCACGGGAGGGTGGGTCCCTGTGTGCCAGGTTCTTTAATATTTCGAGTTTTGAATCCCAGCTCTGCGCCAAAGAAAAAATACAGAACTATGGTGCAGGGCAAGCTGGCCACCCCTGTTATCCTATGAGAGCTGCCTGAAGAACAGGGGATGTGATATCCCCTGTCCAAGAGCTTGGGAGATAGCCATTTCCCCCCAAATACCAACACAGTGGCACTTCAGAGAGCAACACAGAGGTCCCCAAGGGAGGCAGAAGGCTTACACCAAATCCCATCCCCCTCTGCCCAGCAACTGCTTATTTACTGGGGCAAGATTGGCTCTGAGCCAATGGAGCAGGCCTCTCATCCAGAAGGCCAGCACAGGCAGCACCCCACATGCACCAAGTGTACTGAAAAGAGAGTGCTTCAAAACGACCCCTGCAGTTCTGGTTGAAATAGGACCAGGCTTACTTTTTTTTTTCTTTTCTCCTTTTATCTTTCGGAATCAGGCTCACAGTTTTTTGTTTATTAGTTTGTTTGTTTTTTCATTTCCTTTTCTCTTTGGGTTGGGGGGGAGAAATCAGGTTTCTTTTTTTTTTTTTTTTCTTTTCTATTCTTTTCTTTTTTCTCTTTTTTTTTCTTTCTTTTTCTTTGGAATCATGCTTATAGTTATTTTATTGTCTGTGTGATTTTTTTCATTCCTTTTCCTTTTCTCTTTTTTGGGAGGAATCGATATTTTTCTTCCTTATCTTTTTTTTCCAGGCTTATCTGAACTAACAAGTCAAAGCACACCTAGTCAAAGGTCCAAACACTCCCCACTGCAAGGAAGGAGGAGCTCTGCAAAGGACTGACAAGTGGGAAAGAGCAGCCAAAATGCAACAGAAGAGTGCACACAGCATACACCAGAAACTCTTCCAGAAGTGTCAGGTCCTGGACAGTGTATGACCTCTTTTTATTATGGCATTACTCTCAGGTACAGGAAACATAACAAACTTTTAAGACACACAAAATACTGAAACTTAGCCAAAATGACAAAACAATGGAATTCTCCCCAAAAGAATTACCAAGAAGAAATCACAACCAGATATAAGCAGAACAGATATAAACAATACATCTAAACAAGAATTTAGAACAACAGTCATAAGACTACTAGCTTGGCTTGAAAAAAATGAACAAAAGACATTAGAGAAACCTGTGCTCCAGAGATCAAAGACCTAAAAACTAGTCTTGCTGAAATAAAAAATGCTATAACTGAGATGCAATATCCACTGGATACAGTTACAAAGAGGACTGAAGAAGCAGAGGAGAGAATAGGTAGTACAAAAGCTAAAATTATGGAAAATAATGAAGCTGAAAAGAGGGGGGGAAAAACTACTAGATCACAAAGGGAGACTTAGGGAACTCAATGATTCCATAAAACAAAACAATATCCTTATCATAGTAGTCCCAGAGGAAGAAGAACAGGATAAAGGGACAAAAGGTTTATTTGAACAAATTATAGCTGAGAACTTCCCTAATCTGGTGAAGGAAGCAGGCATTCAACTCAGAGAGGCATAGAGAACTCACCTCAAATTCAACAAAAACAGGGCAACACCAGGACATATCATAATGAAACTTGCAAACTACAAGGATGAAGATAGAATTCTAAAAGCAGCTAGGGACAAAAAGTCCTTAACTTACAAGGAAAGACACATAAGGTTAGCAGCAGACCTGTCCACTGAAACTTGGCAGGCCAGAAGGGAGTGGCAGGAAATATCAATGTGCTGAATGGGAAAAATATGCAGCCAAGAATTCTTTATCCAGCAAGGCTGTCATTCAGATTAGAAGGAGAGATAGAGGGGCGCCTGGGTGGCACAGTCGGTTAAGCGTCCGACTTCAGCCAGGTCACGATCTCACGGTCCGTGAGTTCGAGCCCCGCGTCAGGCTCTGGGCTGATGGCTCAGAGCCTGGAGCCTGTTTCCGATTCTGTGTCTCCCTCTCTCTCTGCCCCTCCCCCGTTCGTGCTCTGTCTCTCTCTGTCCCAAAAATAAATAAACGTTGAAAAAAAAAAAAAAAAAAAAAAAAAAGAAGGAGAGATAGAGTTTCCCAGACAACAAAAAGTAAAAGAGCTCATGACCATTAAAACAGCCCTGGAAGATATCTTAAGGGGGATTCTTTGAGTGGGAAAACAACAACAACAACAACAACAGGAGACCAAAGCAACAAAGACTATAAAAGACCAGAGAACACCACCACAAACACCAGCTCTACAGGTAACACAATGGCAGTAGATTCATATCTTTCAATAATCAGTCTAAATGCAAATGGACTAAATGCTCCAATCAAAAGACGTAGGGTATCAGAATGGATTAAAAAACAAGACTCATCTATATGCTACCTACAAGAGACTCATTTTAGATGTAAAGATACCTGCAGATTGAAAATGAAGGGATGGAGAACCATCTATCATGCTAATTAATGTGAAAAGAAAGCCAGAGTAGCCATACTTATATCAGACTAACTAGATTTTAAACTAAAGACAGTAACAAGAGATGAAGAAGGCCATTATATCAAAATTAAGGAATCTATCCATCAAGATCTAACAATTGTAAATATTTATGCCCCCAACTTGAACACCCAAATATATAAATCAATTAATAACAAACATAAATAAACCCACTGATAATAATACAATAATAGTAGGGGACTTTGACACCCCACTTACAACAATGGACAATTCATTTAAGCAGAAAATCAGCAAAGGAAACAATGGCTTTAAATGACACACTGGACCAGATGGACTTAACATATATACTCAGAACATTTCATCCAGGGCAGCAGAATACACACTCTTCTTGAGTACATGTGGAACATTCTCCAGAATATGTCACACACTGGGTCACAAATCAGCACTCAATATGTACAAAAAGATCAAGATCATCCATGCATATTCTCAGATCACCATGCTATGAAAGTTGAAGTCAACCACAAGAAAAAAATTGGAAAGCCCTCAAATACATGGAAGTTAAAGAATATTCTACTAAAGTATGAATGGGTTAGGGGCACCTGGGCGACTCAGTTGGTTCAATGACTGACTCTTGATTTGGCTAATGTGATGATCTCATGGTTCATGGGTGCAAGCCATGCATCAGGCTTCATGCTGACACTGCAGAGCCTGCTTGGGATTGTCTCTCTCTCTCCCTCTATCCTTTTCTCTCTCCCCCAATGCCCTCTCTCCCTTTCTCAAAATAAATAAATAAAACTGTCTTAAAGTACATTAAAAAAAATGAATGGGTTACCAGGAAGCTAAATAAGAAATTAAAAATACATGGAAGAAAATGAAAATGAAAATATGACAGTCAAAAACGCTTTCAGATTCAGCAAAGTCAATCCTAAGAGGAAAGTATATTGCAATGCAGGCCTACCTCAAGATACAAGAAAGTTCCCAAATATAACCTTACACCTATAGGAACTATAAAAGGAAATGTAAATAAAGCTTAAGGCCAGCAGGAGAATAGAAATAATAAAAATTAGAGCAGAAACAAACGATATAACAAAACAAACCAGTAGAAAAGATCAATGAATCCAAGAGCTGGTTCTTTGAAAGAATAAACAAAATTGATAAACCCCTAGCTAGACATATCAAAAAGAAAAGAGAAAGGACCCAAATAGATAAAATCACGAATGAAAGAAGAGAGATCACAGTTAACGCCACAGAAATACAAACAATTATAAGAGAATACTATGAAAAATTATATGCCAACAAATTGGGCAGTCTGGAAGGAATGGACAAATTCCTAGAAACATACAGACTACCAAAACTGAAATGGGAAGAAATAGAAAATTTGGACAGATTCATAACCAGCAAGGAAATTGAATCAGCAGTCAAAAATCTCCCAACAAACAAGAGCCCTGGGCCACACGCCTTCCCGGGAAAATTCTACCAGACATTTAAAGAAGAATTCATACCTATCCTTCTCCAACTGTTCCAAGACATAGAAGTGGAAGAAAATCTTCCAAACTCATTCTATGAAGCTAGCACCCTCTTGATTCCAAAACCAGATGAAGACCCCACTACAAAGGAGAATTACAGGCCAATATCTCTGATGACACTGGATGCAAAAATTCTCAACAAGATACTAGCAAATCAAATCAACAGTATATTAAAATAATTACACACCATGATCCTGTGTGATTTATTCCTGGACTGTAGGAATATTGTTCAATATTTGCAAATCAATCAAATGTGTTATGCCACATTAAAGAAAGGATAAGAACCATATGATTCTGTCAACAGATGTAGAAAAAAACATTTGACAAAATACAGCATCCTTTCTTGATAAAAATCCTCAACAAAGTAGAGATAGAAGGAACATACCACAATATCATAAAGGCCACATATGAAAGACCCACAATTAATATCATCTTCAACAGGAAAAAATGGAGAGCTTTTTTTCTCTTCAGTCAAGAAAAAGACAAGGATGTCCACTCTCACCATTGTTATTTTTAAATAGTACTGGAAGTCCTGGCCTCAGTAATCAGACAACAGAAAGAAATAAAAGGCATCCAAGTCAGCAAGAAAGACGTCAAATTTTCACTATTTGCAGGTGACATTATACTCTATGTCAAAAACCCAAAAACCTCTGTCAAAAAATTGCTAGAACTCACAGATGAATTCAGCCAAGTTGCAGGATATAAAATCAACATGCAGAAATCTGTTGCATTTCTATAACACACCAATAACGAAGCAGAAAAAAACAAAACAAAACAAGGAATCAATCTCATTTACAATTACACCCAAAACAATAAGATACCTAGGAATAACCATAACTAAAGAGGAAAGGATCTGTTCTCTGAAAACTATAGAACATTGATGAAAGAGATTGAAGAGGACACAAAGAAATGGAAAAGTATTCCATGCTCTTGGATTGGAATAAAAAACACTGTTAAAATGTCTATACTACTCAAAATCATGTACACATGTAATGCAATCCCTCTCAAAATACCACCAGCGTTCTTCACAGAACTAGAATGAACAATCCTAAAATTTTTTATGGAATAAAAAAAAGACCCCAAATTGCCAAAGCAATCCTGAAAAAAAACAAAAAAAAACAAAAAACAAAAAACAAAAAACTGGAGGCATCACAATTCTGGATTTCCAACTATAAATTCAAAGCTGTAGTCATCAAGACAGTATGTCACTTGCACAAAAACAGACATATAGATCAATGGAAGAGAATGGAGAAACCAGAAATAGACCCACAAATATATGGCCAACTAATCTTCTACAAAGCAGGAAATAATAATACAGAGGACTAGCAAAATAACTGGGCAATGAGGGCTGAGGAAGGGAATGTGTTAAATTACTAAACTTCTGGGAAAGATGCATCCAATTGAATGATATTTGTGATTACAGGACCAAAACCTTATATCTGGTACAAAATTGAAACTAGTAAATATTTACTGTCCAATTGAACGTATGACCAATATCAATGTATTACTGATTCTAGATAGTAAAATTATACTGGGTATTAGAAAATGAAAGTATCTGAATGCTTCCTAATATGTATCAAAGGAAAACTATCATAAAGATATTATGATTTAGTAATAGTTCCAACTCAGAAAGAATAATTCTTGAGATTATGGTTATGATAGAGTTTTTGGTAAAAATTTGCAAATCATTTTCAGGATTTGATATTTGCTGAGTTTATATAAACCTATAGGCTACTACTACCTCAACTCATTTGATCATGACAAAATTCATGAGAATCAGCATTAATATGATAATTGTATAGATGAGGAAACAGAATCTCAGAGAGATTAAATAATCATCCAAGAACATTTATTATATATTTATTATTTATTATATTATTATAAATAAAAAATATTTTTTAATAAAAAAGCTAGGATGTAAATTCAACTCCATTTGATTACAGTACTCATACAGTATTTATTAAAAGTCAAAGAATTTTTCATATAATTTTAAAATATAATTAGCTGTTGCAAATTAATTTGAATATTTGCTGAATTTTGTATGTTAATTGAGGAGTTCTTGTGTTATCTAGCCGTGGGTATAAACCAAAAGATGTGGAACACTGAAATTTATTTTGATAATACCTCTAATAATGAGCCTCTTTGTAAACCACAGGGAAAATATTTATTGAAGAGAATATCCTCAATTTTAAGTTTTTTCTATTTAAATTTTTGTCTTAAGCATTGATGATTTCTTCCACTTTCCTTATAGCAAGTTCTAGCAGATGGCAAAAGAGAATGAACAAAAAGCAAGTAAATATTCATGGAAAAATTGGATCCATTCAGCAGGCTTGGATGAAAGCTAGTGAATTTTTCTTAAACATATTCTCTAGGTCATGAATTTATTTGACTATTTAATATAGTCATATTTCATAACAGTGAAAGAACTCCATTTTCACATGCTAGAAAAAAATACATCTATTTTGACGGTGGTGCCCAAGGATTACTAGGACTGCCTATCATTCAAACAGATTTGAGAAGTACTCCCTTCTTTGGCTCTTTCCAACATTACAGCAAAACTGAGAATTTTCTTTATTCTGGTGATGCTCAGCCTACATTATTTAATTTGCTTTGTTTATAGGGATAATACTACTTTTCTCATCTCTAACCTCCTCCTTTGTCTTTCTGACATCACTTCATCTTTAGTGAAATTTTATTTTTTCCTGGCTCTCATTTTAAGTTATACTTAGGTATAGTTTAGTTATATTTACTATATTTTTAATTTATAGCTACAGTCAGCATTTGTTTAAGGGTATTTCTTCATTATTATTTTTTTTTTAAGTAGGCCTCACACCCATGACTCTGAGACCCTGAGAACTCGTGACCTTGAGATCAAGACCTAAGCTGAGATCAAGAGTCAGAAGCTTGGGGTGCCACCCAGTCTTAATTAGCTTTTATAATAATACCTCTTTCAAAAAGTACAGTAATGAAACACCCTACCCTATAATGTATTGGCTATGTTTACCTTCTTTGAGAGGATGATGTCTTTTGTCTAAACTTGATAATATAATTATAATTACCATTCAAATAGTAACATCATTGAGACTTTCTCTTTTAGTCCAGTTCAATTTCTTCTAGTCACACTTAAGCACTTGTAGGAAGATCAAAAATGTATTTAAAAATTCACGCATACATAATAACTAAAATTTAACTTACATGGGGCGCCTGGGTGGCTCAGTCGGTTGAACGTCTGACTTCAGCTCAGGTCATGATCTCACAGCTCGTGAGTTCGAGCCGCGCGTCAGGTTCTGTGCTGACAGCTAGGAGCCTGCAGCCTGCAGATTCTGTGCCTCACTCTCCCTCTGCCCCAACCCACTCGCATTCTGTCTCTGCCTCTCTCAAAAATAAATAAACATCAAAAAAAAAATTTTAGCCTACAGAGATTCAATGTAGTGAGCACCAAGTGTTGTGTTGAGGGGCAATGTTTTCCCTACTACATAGGAATGAAGAAGACTTTTGATGTTGAAAAGTGGTAGGAAACCATATGACCCCTTCAGATATTAATCCTTTTTTTAATGTTTATTTATTTTTGAGAGACACACACACACACACACACACACACACACACACACACAGAGTGTGAGCGGGGGAGGGTCAGAGAGAGAGGGAGACAGAATCCAAAGCAGGCTCCAGGCTCTGAGCTGTCAGCACAGAGCCCAACGCAGGGCTCAAACTCACAAACCACAAGATCATGACCTGAGCCGAAGTCGGCCACGGAACAGACTGAGCCACCCAGTCACCCTGAGATATTAATCCTTTATTGATAATAAATTAAATACTTAATAGAAGACAAAGTTCAAAAAAGACAACTTCTAGGTTTTTTCTCTAAACTAATAATTGGGGTGCCTGGGTGGCTCAGTTTGTTAAGCATCTGACTCTTGGTTTTGGCTCAGGTCATGATCTCAAGGTTCGTGGGTTCAAGCCCTGCATTGGGCTCTATGCTGACAGTGTGGAACCTCCTTGGGATTCTCTCTCTTTCTTTCTCTCTACCCCTCCCTCAATTGTTCTCCTTGTCTCTCTCTCTCTCTCTCTCTCAAAATGAATAAACTAAAAAAATTAACAATCTATTCTTTCATTTTTAAAAGACCTATGAGAATGTGAAACATCTAAAAGGCTTCATGTTATCGTTCTATGTTGGTATACAATACCAAATATAATTTGGTATATAATCATTATCATTTAGAAGAGATTTTAAAGATGCCTAAAGAGATTATATACATCTTAAATTAAAATGTAGCAACCCAAAATAGAATTATTTTTGACTCATAATATCAAATCAACATTAACTAAAGGAATCTTCTAAAATGAGATTTGACAACCTATGAAATTGTCAGTATCTTTTAACTTCTCTTGATGAGCATATCCAGTAAGTTAATATGTGACCAAATTTTAAAAATATAAAGAAGCTAATTCAATTTGGGTTAAGTAAATAGATATTATGAGAAAAAAACGGTATAGTTGTAATTTATTTCCTGCAATTTATCTTTTAGATTTCACTAGAATTTCCCTTTTATCCTGAAATAACAATTTGATCCATTTCCAATGAAACAACTTTGGATTTCATGTAGTCAGGAAAGCTATTCCATCTCACTGAGTTCCTGTGCCAATTATAATCCTGTGATTTTTAAATCATTTATTACTTTAGGAATAGATGGATGGCTATTGGAAATTTGCAGTTTAAGACTGATAAGGTGTCACATTAATTCGTTATTTTAAAACATTTTATAATCTTTTATATATCAAATTAAAAGCTGGAAAAAAAAGCAATATTTAGTTCTGGTTCCAAAAAAATTGAATTTCTTGGGTCCTTAGAGCCTGAATTAAGCAACTGCAATGGAATAATCATCAGTATACTAATAAAGAAAAGGATGTGGATGCTATTCCAAAGAAATTACTACAGTAAGTTTAGCAGTCAATTTGCTAATTTGCTGCTAAAACTAAATAAAGAAGGAAGGAAGTTAACTATGCCATAGTACAAGGATGCTTTTAAATCTTCTCCATAATACTGCCCATAAAATTTCTACTCTCATCCAGAAGTGAAAATATTTCTATTTTGGAAAATATAAGCCATAAATAAAAGAAGACATATGTTCCCACCACCCCCACCATCTCTTCCAAAGATTAAGATAAACAAATCTTTTTTCAGTTATCTCTTGCTGTATAAAAAACCACTCCAAAATTTAGCTGTATTTAGTCGACAAGTTCTACTTTTTTACTTCACATGGTTTCCACTGAAGTCACTCACGCAGCTACATTCAGCTAAGAGTTGGCTGCGGTCTCTAGGTTCTCCTGGACATAATCAGTCCATCAATCTCCCCACCTCCTCCCCATCTCTCTCTCTGCCTCTCCCCTCTCCAAGAACCTATCCTCATTAAGAAGCCTACCTGAAGTTTCTTTACATGGTGGGCAGCCTAACTAAAAATGAAAGGGTGAAAATGGAAGCTGCAAGGTCTCTTAAATAATAAAGCCAACAATTACACATTATCATTTGTACTGTATTCTGTTGGTAGAAACAAGATACAAGGCCTGCATAAATTTAAAGGGAAGGGAAGTACATTCCACTCATTAATGGGAGGAGTAGCAAATTCACATAGCAAACAGCCATGCTGGGCAAGAGGGATAGGTGTGCACATCTTTGGAAAAATTCTACCATTGTCTACCCTCTGGCCACAGCAATTTATAGGCATTCAAAATGCAACCCTCCCTCCTCCAGAAGTCTGATACCCTGAAGGCATTGCCTCAAAATCCAGAATGTCATTATCTAAATTATGTCCATATGTGCCTGAGGTTTCCTGGATGCAGCTGCTTGGGTTCAGTTGCTCTTGATCCAGAGACATGTGAAATAAAAAGGCAGATCGTTTGCCTGCAACACACACTGATGAAGCACAGATAAAATAATCGCAACAGACACTTGCATTTTATTTTTTTTTTTAAGTTTTTTTTTCAACGTTTATTTATTTTTGGGACAGAGAGAGACAGAGCATGAACAGGGGAGGGGCAGTGAGAGGGAGACACAGAGAGAGGGAAACAGGCTCCAGGCTCTGAGCCATCAGCCCAGAGCCCGACGCGGGGCTCGAACTCACGACCGCGAGATCGTGACCTGGCTGAAGTCGGACGCTTAACCGACTGCGCCACCCAGGCGCCCCAGACACTTGCATTTTAAAGAAAGCAGCGATTTGTCATAGGTCCATGGCAATTCTAAATATAGTTGGACACACGTTACCATCCCCCCTACTTGAAAGTCAAGTAGATTGTGGGTCTGGCCCCTAATCCATCGTTTTTCAAAGATTTTTGCCTTTGCTTCAGTCATCTCTCCTTTCCTAGAAGAAATAGCTAGTATGTACAGTGAATAGTTCTCTCAGCCTGCTTCTTTTCCTTAGAAATTGGGAGCTCTTTGCATTTTGAACTATCTCTGTTCCTTTTAGCCAGTCAGGTGGTATTTTAGACAGTACAGCGCTCTTAAAAATTTGTAGATTTTTCTATAAATACTATTATGATTCACTTCATTCACTAAAAACAATATCTATTAATTTCCCCAAGGCAGAGTTCTATTTTGTACATGTGAGAATAATTTGGGAAAATGTCATCCAGATTCTCAGAAGTCCTTATGTCTAGCTGAGAAGTTCTACAGGGAACCATCTGAAATTTTTCTGACATCATTTTTTTAATGTTTATTTATTTTTGCGAGAGAGAGAGAGAGAGAGAGAGAGAGAGAGAGAGAGAGAAAGCAAGCAAGGGAGGGACAGAGAGAGAGAGGGACAGAAGATTTGAAGTGGGCTATGAGCTGAGAGGAGCAAGCCTGATGCAGGGCTCAAGCTCGTAAACTGCAATATCATGACCTGAGCCGAAATCGGATGCTCAACTGACTGAGCCACCCAGACACCCCTCAGATTTTTCTGAGATCTTAAAGGGGCTAATGGACATAAAACAGATGTAAACTTTACTGGGTAGCAATATTTTACTTGGAGAGTCTTTGGTCAGCTGGAGAAACTATTCTGGACCAAAGGAAAGTGATTACCTACTTACTTGACAGGAGAAGATAGATGTCACATTACAAAGGACATGTGCAATAGCAGATCCTGTTGGACATATATGTGAAAAGACCTACCACAATTCCATTTTCAATCTAAACTACTTCTAAATCCTCTGCCCCATCATTTTCTATTTTTATTCATAAATAGAAGCCTCATGTGAAATATTATGCAACAACAATTACACAGCAATAATGTGTTAATATATGACACAGAAACAATACAGATGTCTTCAACGTAGTCCCAGATATTTTGTGCAAAAACTTTGGTTGATTTAAATTTTCGCTTTTAATTGCTTAAATGATTTTATGTCTCTCTCCTACTCATTTTGGATTTTATAACTTTATATTTGTTAGCAATGGAATGAACAGAATCATATTCAAAATTATCACATACCACCTCATACCCATTAGGATGAATGTATTAAAAAAAAAGTAAGCAACAAATGTTAGCGAGAATGTGGAGAAATGAGGGGCCTCTGTATTCATTGCTGGAGGAAATGTATTGGTTTGGCCCCTGTGGAAAACAGAATGGCAGTCCCTCAAAAAATTACACATAGAATTACCACATGATCCAGCAATTCCACTTCTCATTCTCTACTCCAAAGAGTTGAGAGGTGACTCAAACAAACATTTGTCCACCCACGTTTATTCAGGCGATATTCACAACAGCCAAAAGGTCCCAGGGTCTCTTGATTTGGGCTCAGGTCATGATCCCAAGAATGTGGGATTATGCCCGGCATAAGGCTCTGTGGGGATTCAGATTCTTTCCCTCTCTCCTTTTTTCCCTCTCCCCTACTTGTACTCTCTTTAAAATAAAAAAATATATATTAATAAAAAAAAGAAAGAAAAGAAAAGAGGAAGATTTGGACATAGAAAGTAAAAAGCATTTTGCAAAGAATGGCTAATAAAAGCATTCCATTATTTTATAAAAATGACAATCATTGTTTTTTACTAAAATTGAAACTAAATTTAAAATAGATGTAATTAAATAAATAAAATAATAATTTTCATGAAACTTCAACATACCAAAATTAATAAAATAATCATACAATTACGAAGTCAAAATATTCCATGTTCTATATTAATTAAAAAATTTAGGAGCGCCTGGGTAGCTCAGTTGGTTGAGCAACTGACTCTTGATTTCGGCTCAGGTCATGATACCAGGTCATGGGATCAAACCCTGCATCAGGCTCCATCCTGAGCATGTAGCCTGCTTAAGATTCTCTGCCCCTCTCCCCCACTTGTGCTCTCTTTCTCTAATAAATAAATAAATAAATAAATAAATAGTTTGCAGTGCTTAAAAATGTTAACTAGTTAAAGGACAAGTGTTTCATAAATGTTCAAGTAATGAAGTTCTAATTTTGAAAAACACTAGCTAGAGTATCTGATTACTAATATCAAATGATGTTCCCGGTGAAACTAACGAATGCATGTGCATTCATATATTGCAGTGACACTATAACCATATAACCAATACTGATAGTATAAACCATATAACCAATACTGATAGTATAAACCATATAACCAATACTGATAGTAACTACTCTCAACCTTTAAAAATTGTGTGATTTTTCTAAATATTTAAAGTCATAATTTTCATATATTTGTTATTCTTATTACCCAAAAATGAACATCAGGAAAAAATTTTTTACACTAAGTGTTTTTACTTATATGGTGAATTCTGTTCCTACTGTACCTGATATTATTTTACCCAAATGTTTTAAGTAATGGACCTTACATTCTACCATCATTATATGATTGTTATGATTGTTATCTTGACCTCATTTAATTTTGAAAGAATTGCCTTCTTTAAGCAATGTCATTTCATAAACTATTTCAAACTTTGATAGGTAATTGCACTGATGGTTCAGAAAATCACTGTGTCTCTTGAGAGCCCAGATTAAATCAATTTACAAATTAAAGGGGAGGAAGCAATCAGATAACAATCTACAGAGTGTTTTAAAAATTATTATATCCTAGGTGTCTTTTTTTTCAATATATGAAGTTTATTGTCAAATTGGTTTCCATACAACACCCAGTGCTCATCCCAAAAGATGCCCTCCTCAATACCCATCACCCACCCTCCCCTCCCTCCCATCCCCCAAAACCCTCAGTTTGTTCTCAGTTTCTAAGAGTCTCTTATGCTTTGGCTCTCTCCCACTCTAACCTCCTTTTTTTTTTTTCCTTCCCCTCCCCCATGGGTTCCTGTGAAGTTTCTCAGGATCCACCTAAGAGTGAAAACATAGGGTATCTGTCTTTCTCTGTATGGCTTATTTCACTTAGCATCACACTCTCCAGTTCCATCCACGTTGCTACAAAGGGCCATATTTCATTCTTTCTCATTGCCACATAGCACTCCATTGTGTATATAAACCACAATTTCTTTATCCATTCATCGGTTGATGGACATTTAGGCTCTTTCCAAATTTGGCTATTGTTGAGAGTGCTGCTATAAACATTGGGGTACAAGTGCCCCTATGCATCAGCACTCCTGGATCCCTTGGGTAAATTCCTAGCAGTGCTACTGCTGGGTCATAGGGTAGGTCTATTTTTAATTTTCTGAGGAACCTCCACACTGTTCTCCAGAGCGGCTGCACCAATTTGCATTCCCACCAACAGTGCAAGAGGGTTCCCGTTTCTCCACATCCCCTCCAGCATCTATAGTCTCCTGATTTGTTAATTTTGGCCATTCTGACTGGCGTGAGGTGATATCCGAGTGTGGTTTTGATTTGTATTTCCCTGATGAAGAGTGACATTCAGCATATTTTCATGTGCCTGTTGGCCATCCGGATGTCTTCTTTAGAGAAGTGTCTATTCGTGTTTTCTGCCCATTTCTTCACTGGGTTATTTGTTTTTCGGGTGTGGAGTTTGGTGAGCTCTTTATAGATTTTGGATACTAGCCCTTTGTCCGATATGTCATTTGCAAATATCTTTTCCCATTCCGTTGGTTGCCTTTTAGTTTTGTTGGTTGTTTCCTTTGCTGCGCAGAAGCTTTTTATCTTCATAAGGTCCCAGTAATTCATTTTTGCTTTTAATTCCCTTGCCTTTGGGGATGTGTCAAGTAAGAAATTGCTACGGCTGAGGTCAGAGAGGTCTTTTCCTGCTTTCTCCTCTAGGGTTTTGATGGTTTCCTGTCTCACAATCAGGTCCTTAATCCATTTTGAGTTTATTTTTGTGAATGGTGTCAGAAAGTGGTCTAGTTTCAATCTTCTGCATGTTGCTGTCCAGTTCTCCCAGCACCATTTGTTAAAGAGACTGTCTTTTTTCCATTGGATGTTCTTTCCTGCTTTGTCAAAGATGAGTTGGCCATACGTTTGTGGGTTTAGTCCTGGGGTTTCTATTCTATTCCATTGGTCTATGTGTCTGTTTCTGTGCCAATACCATGCTGTCTTGATGATGACAGCTTTGTAGTAGAGGCTAAAGTCTGGGATTGTGATGCCTCCTGCTTTGGTCTTCTTCTTCAAAATTACTTTGGCTACTCAGGGCCTCTTGTGGTTCCATATGAATTTTAGGATTGCTTGTTCTAGTTTTGAGAAGAATGCTGGTGCAATTTTGATTGGGATTGCATTGAATGTGTAGATAGCTTTGGGTAGTACTGACATTTTGATAATATTTATTCTTCTGACCCATGAGCACGGAATGTTTTTCCATTTCTTCATATCTTCTTCAATTTCCTTCATAAGCTTTCTATAGTTTTAAGCATACAGATCTTTTACATCTTCGGTTAGATTTATTCCTAGGTATTTTATGCTTCTTGGTGCAATTGTGAATGGGATCAGTTTCTTTATTTGTCCTTCTGTTGTTTCATTATTAGTGTATAAGAATGCAACTGATTTCTGTACATTGATTTTGTATCCTGCAACTTTGCTAAATTCATGTATCATTTCTAGCAGACTTTTGGTGGAGTCTATCAGATTTTCCATGTATAATATCATGTCATCTGCAAAAAGTGAAAGCTTAACTTCATCTTTGCCAATGTTGATGCCTTTGATTTCCTTTTGTTGTCTGATTGCTGATGCTAGTACTTCCAACACTATGTTAAACAACAGCAGTGAGAGTGGACATCCCTGTTGTGTTCCTGATCTCAGGGAAAAAGCTCTCAGTTTTTCCCCATTGAGGATGATGTTAGCTGTGGGCTTTTCATAAATGGCTTTTATGATCTTTAAGTATGTTTCTTCTATCCTGACTTTCTCGAGGGTTTTTATTAAGAAAGGATGCTGAATTTTGTCAAAGGCCTTTTCTGCATCGATTGACAGGATCATATGGTTCTTATCTTTTCTTTTATTAATGTGATGTATCACGTTGATTGATTTGCGAATGTTGAACCAGCCCTGCATGCCAGGAATGAATCCCACTTGATCATGGTGAATAATTCTTTTTATATGCTGTTGAATTCGATTTGCTAGTATCTTACTAAGAATTTTTGCATCCATATTTATCAGGGATATTGGCCTGTAGTTCTCTTTTTTTACTGGGTCTCTGTCTGGTTTTGGAATCAAAGTAATACTGGCTTCATAGAATGAGTCTGGAAGTTTTCCTTCCCTTTCTGTTTTTTGGAATAGCTTGAGAAGGATAGGTATTATCTCTGCTTTAAACATCTGGTAGAACTCCCCTGGGAAGCCATCTGGTCCTGGACTCTTATCTGTTGGGAGATTTTTGATGACTGATTCAATTTCTTCACTGGTTATCAGTCTGTTCAAGCTTTCTATTTCCTCCTGATTGAGTTTTGGAAGCGTGTGGGTGTTTAGGAATTTGTCCATTTCTTCCAGGTTGTCCAGTTTGTTGGCATATAATTTTTCATAGTATTCCCTGATAAGTGCTTGTATCTCTGAGGGATTGGTTGTAATAATTCCATTTTCATTCATGATTTTATCTATTTGGGTCATCTCCCTTTTCTTTTTGAGAAGCCTGGCTAGAGGTTTATCAATTTTGTTTATTTTTTCAAAAAACCAACTCTTGGTTTCGTTGATCTGCTCTACAGTTTTTTTAGACTCTATATTGTTTATTTCTGCTCTGATCTTTATTATTTCTCTTCTTCTGCTGGGTTTAAGCTGTCTTTGCTGTTCTACTATTTCCTTTAGGTGTGCTGTTAGATTTTGTATTTGGGATCTTTCTTGTTTCTTGAGATAGGCCTGGACTGCAATGTATTTTCCTCTCAGGACTGCCTTCGCTGCATCCCAAAGCGTTTGGATTGTTGTATTTTCATTTTCGTTTGTTTCCATATATTTTTTAATTTCTTCTCTAATTGCCTGGTTGACCCAGTCATTCGTTAGTAGGGTGTTCTTTAACCTCCATGCTTTTGGAGGTTTTCCAGACTTTTTCCTGTGGTTGATTTCAAGCTTCATAGCATTGTGGTCTGAAAGTATGCATGGTATAATTTCAATTCTGGTAAACTTATGAAGGGCTGTTTTGTGACCCAGTATATGATCTATCTTGGAGAATGTTCCATGTGCACTCGAGAAGAAAGTATATTCTGTTGCTTTGGGATGCAGAGTTCTAAATATATCTGTCAAGTCCATCTGATCCAATGTCTCATTCAGGGCCCTTGTTTCTTTACTGACCGTGTGTCTAGGTGATCTATCCATTTCTGTAAGTGGGGTGTTAAAGTCCCCTGCAATTACCACATTCTTATCAATAAGGTTGCTTATGTTTATGAGTAGTTGTTTTATATATTTGGGGGCTCCGGTATTCGGCGCATAGACATTTATAATTGTTAGCTCTTCCTGATGGATAGACCCTGTGATTATTATATAATGCCCTTCTTCATCTCTTGTTACAGCCTTTAATTTAAAGTCTAGTTTGTCTGATATAAGTATGGCTACTCCAGCTTTCTTTTGACTTCCAGTAGCATGATAGATAGTTCTCCATCCTCTCACTTTCAATCTGAAAGTGTCCTCAGGTCTAAAATGAGTCTCTTGTAGACAGCAAATAGATGGGTCTTGTTTTGTTTATCCATTCTGATACCCTAAGTCTTTTGGTTGGTGCATTTAGTCCATTTACATTCCGTGTTATTATAGAAAGATATGGGTTTAGAGTCATTGTGATGTCCATAGGTTTCATGCTTGTAGCGATGTCTCTGGTACTTTGTCTCACAGGATCCCCCTTAGGATCTCTTGTAGGGTTGGTTTAGTGGTGACAAATTCCTTCAGTTTTTGTTTGTTTGGGAAGACCTTTATCTCTCCTTCTATTCTAACTGACAGACTTGCTGGATAAAGGATTCTCGGCTGCATATTTTTTCTGTTCAACACATTGAAGATCTCGTGCCAATCCTTTCGGCCTGCCAAGTTTCAAAAGAGAGATCAGTCACGAGTCTTATAGGTCTCCCTTTATATGTTAGAGCACGTTTATCTCTAGCTGCTTTCAGAATTTTCTCTTTATCCTTGTATTTTGCCAGTTTCACTATGATATGTCGTGCAGAAGATTGATTCAAGTTATATCTGAAGGGAGTTCTCTGTGCCTCTTGGATTTCAATGCCTTTTTCCTTCCCCAGATCAGGGAAGTTCTCAGCTATGATTTCTTCAAGTACACCTTCAGCACCTTTCCCTCTCTCTTCCTCCTCTGGAATACCAATTATGCCTATATTATTTCTCTTTAGTGCATCACTTAGTTCTCTAATTTTCCCCTATATTCCTGGATTTTTTTTTCTCTCTTTTTCTCAGCTTCTTCTTTTTCCATAATTTTATCTTCTAGTTTACCTATTCTCTCCTCTGCCTCTTCAATCCGAGCCGGGGTTGTCTCCATTTTATTTTGCAGCTCATTGATAGCATTTTTTAGTTCCTCCTGGCTGTTCCTTAGTCCCTTGATCTCTGTAGCAATAGATTCTCTGTGGTCCTTTATACTGTTTTCAAGCCCAGTGATTAATTTTATGACTATTATTCTAAATTCATTTCCTGTTATATTGTTTAAATCGTTTTTGATCAGTTCGTTAGCTGTTGTTAATTCCTGGACTTTTTTTTGAGGGGAATTCTTCCATTTCGTCACTTTGGACAGTCCCTGGAGTGGTGTGCGGGACTGCAGGGCACTTCCTCTGTGCTGTCTTGAATAACTTGCATTGGTGGGCGGGGCCACAGTCAGACCTGAAGTCTGCCCCCAGCCCACCGCCGCAGCCAGTCAAACTGGTGTGTGCCTTCTCTTCCCCTCTCCTAGGGGCAGGATTTACTGTGGGGTGGCATGGCCCATCTGGGCTACTTGCACACTGCCAGACTTATGCTGGGGATCTGGCGTCTCAGCTGGGGTGGATCGGCAAGGTACAGATCCACTTTGGGAGGGGACCTGCGGCACCTGGAGAGAATCAGACCACCCTGGAGGGATGGATCCGCAGAAGCACAGCGTTGGGTGTTTGCGCGGTGCAAGCAAGTTCCCTGGCAGGAACTGGTTCCCTTTGGGGTTTTGGCTGGGGGATGGGGGAGGGAGATGGCACTGGTGAGCGCCTTTGTTCCCCGCCAAGCTGAGCTCTGTCGTCCAGGGCTCAACAACTCTCCCTCCCATTGTCCTCCAGCCCTCCCGTTCTCCGAGCAGAGCTGTTAGCTTATAACCTTCCAGATGTCAAGTCCCGCTTGCTGTCAGAACACACTCCATCCGGCCCCTCCGCTTTTGCAAGCCACACTCGGGGGCTCTGCTTGGCCTCCAGGCCGCCCCTCCCCACAGCTCCCTCCCGCCAGTCCGTGTAGAGGGCACCGCCTCTTGCCCTTCCTACCCTCTTCTATGGGCCTCTTGTCTGCACTTGGCTCCAGAATGGGCATTCTCCTAGTCTTCTGGTGGTTTTCTGGGTTATTTAGGCAGGTGTAGGTGGGATCTAAATGATCAGCAGGACGTGTGGTGAGCCCAGCATCCTCCTACGCCACCATCTTCCTATCCTAGGTGTCTTAAGAAAAAAACAATTGAACATGGGGTCTGCCTTCCAAAAAGAAGCTGTTGCCCTTTTCCACTTTGGTTTCTTCTGCTTTGGTAGCTTTTTGTGCACTATCGATTTCCCCAACTTCATGTTTAGCTGCCTCACTGGAGCAGATTTTAGATGTAGAACCCATATTGCCTTATACTTTGAGACTATGGCACTCTTGCTTATTAGAAAATAATTAAAACGTTCAAAATTAGGTTGGAGAGTTGCCAAGAATTCCAGGGTTGTTTAAAGGGCAATGATTTGATAACATTTGTAACTAGGGAACCATTAAGGAGAAAGATACACAAAAGAAGCACTTACATTTTGCATAAAAATAAATCCTAAGTGTAATTACACACAGAAAACAGTTTTCATAGATTGAAAGGTCTACTAAGTAGGAAACCAATTAGAACACATTTAATGAAAGATAACTGAATATATTTATTTAGCACGAGTATTATTAGATTTAAGATTCTTCTTGACTTGCAAAATATCTAACATAAATCTTTAAAGTAAAGAAAATTGATTAACTATTTTGATGATCAGAATGATATGAGAATTTAATTTTAAAGTAAAATCAGAAGCAGAAATTCTACTGTACATCTGATGCAAACAAATGCATACAAGTTATTAAAATAATATCAAATATAATGTTGATCATATCCTGTGTTCTTTGATGTTTCATACTGTAGTCAGGTTTCCCTGTACATATTCTTTATAAAAAAAATTACATGTGTGTCTGATTATGAGTGTAAGATTTTTTTGTTGGAATCATAAATTTTATTTCTCAATTTATCTAGTTATTTTTGTTTACCTCTCAATGTCCTATGTCAAATTCAAATCCCATGATAAAAGATGACAAAATGTACAGAATTATAAAATTAAATATTTAAAAGACATACAATATATTTAATTAAATAATTATACTTTTCCCAGTCTCAACGTAGTGACAGAATATTCTTAAAAGTTAAAAACTATGAACTAGTGGTGTTTTTTAATAAATTTTTTAATGTTTATTTTTGAGAGATAGAGAGAGACAGTGTGCAAGCAGGGGAGGGACAGAAGAGACGGAGACACAGAATCCAAAGCAGCCTCCAGGCTCTGAGCTGTCAGCACAGAGCCTGATGTAGGGCTTGAACCCATGAACCGCGAGATCATGACTTAAGCTGAAGTTGGAAGCTTAATCAACTGAGCCACCCAGGCACCCCTGAACCAGCATTTTAAGTAAATGTTAAAGTTACAGATAATTACTTAGGACTATCATAACGCTTTCTTTATGAACGTTGAGGACTCACAGATGGTAAGAGAAATGCAAAAAATTAGAATTTGACCAACATTTTTACCAAAAATATTAATACAAATCTGTTGACATGAGGTGAGTATCTGAATGCATTATACCACACTGCCAATCTATTTTTATTTTTTGGAATAGTTTATAATCAAATCCTTATAGGGAAAACAACATAATGCTTGGTGATCATTGGTCAGTAATCAACAAGATAAATCTAAGAGAGATGCTCTACTCACCCCTACTCTTTGTCAAAATCAACATGACTGTTCATTCTCCACCAGTAACACTCCTTATCTTTTTTGTGTCCCTCTGTGTGTGTATGCATGTGCATACATATAACACAATAATATTTGATCTTTGTTACTATCACATAGATTGTTTTTATTTCCCAAGTTTAATTGAAGTAATCATATTGCCTGATTTGCCATTATTATGCAATGAGGAAAAATACTGGTTGGTTATTTTTAAGTTTAGAATGTTTTCCCCAGGAGCAATTGCTTTGTATATAATTGAGTATTATATAAATATTTGAGGACAAGGACCAAATTTTGATATTGCCAGTATCTATCACTGAAAGTAAATATGAGATATTCAACAACAATTTAACTTAACTGAATAAATGAACTGTCATGCTTGACCAAAATAATTTCTCTTTTTAAGGAGATTACTAGATAAGGAATAAAAAGTGTTTAGCATGTAATTGGAATTATATATAGCACTTGATAAGTTTTCTAATGATGTATTTATAAAATTATATATAGAAGAGTATGGACATGGTAATTATGTTGATTAGTAAGTAGTTAAACAACCTAGTAGCAAGAAGATTAATTGATACAATTTGTCTGATCAAGCTAAAGAAGTCTTTGCATGGATAACCACAGTACTCTGTTCCTGATCACGTCCTGTTCAATAAAAAGATAAGGAAAGACTTCTGATTTCCAGTTCCACATGTGAGAAGCCTGGAAGTCACCACTCCATCTTAACAACATGGAAAAATCCGAACAGAGTCAAAAATCAACAACTCTCTTGGATCCTTAGAGGGGAAAACACTGCCTCCAACATTGGAGAGAGACAAAAAATACATAAAATCATGGCTTACCAGAGCAATGATTTATGAGTTGAAATGGCAATGACAGCTAATGCTGGAATAGGAAAACCAGAATTGTAACTGGTCAGTTGCTAGAGCTTCAGTATGGACAAGTCTGAGGGTTAAAAAGCCCTGGGAACCCAGTCATCAAGACTCCCTATAATATTATGAGATTTACCTCCAAGAATTAGAATAGAATCCCTAAGGAAATATGGGAGAAATATCCCCTTGTGCTTTCAGCTGGGTTAAGGGGAATGTTACCTTTCTGAAGTATGCCAGACTCCTTTGTTCTTCTAAACAAGGCCTGCTTTCAGATAAAATCAGAGTCTAACCTGCTGAGGCATTATCAGAGCACAACTGACATAGGGAAAGGGAAATACACAACCCAACCCACTATAGCCATTCTGTCCCACCTAAGAGGGAAAAAACACTGAGAAACACTTTTGAAGTTCACAGTCCTCTGAAAGTCTGACTATAAGTTGCTTCCTCTCTCCTAACACCCTACCACCACATTACCAAAGACCTATTTACAGCAGCTCCTTTCAGTCAGCACAACCTGTTAAGATATAAAGAAAAAATAACAAGGCACACCAAAAGACAAAAACACAATTTTAAGAAACACAGAAAGCATCAGAACCTGACATGGCAGGGATGTTGGAATATTCAGATCCAAAAGTTGAAACATCTATGATTAATATGCTAAAGGGTTCTAGTGGATAAATAGCATGTATGAATAGATGGACAATGTATTCAGAGACATAGAAATCCTAAGAAAGAAATTTTAAAAATATGCTAGAGGGGCACCTGGGTGGCTCAGTCAGTTAAGCGTCCAACTTCAGCTCAGGTCATGATCTCGCGGTTCTCGGCACAGAGCCCCGTGTCTGGCTCTGTGCTGATGGCTCAGAGACTGGAACCTGCTTCAGATTCTGTGTCTCCCTCTCTTCCTGCCTGTCCCCCATTAGTGCTCCATCTCTCTCTCTCTCTCTAAAGTAAATAAACATTTAAAAAAATTTTTAAATATGCTAGAGATCAAAAACAGGTAAGTGAAATGAAGAATTCCTTTGATGGATTTATTAGTAGATTGGGCATGGCTGAGGAAAGAATCTCTAAGCTTGAGGATTTCTCAGCAGAATGTCCAAAACTGAAAAGCAATGAAAACAAAAACTGTAAAAGAGAACAGAATATCTAATAACTGTGGGGCAATGTCAAAAACATAGCATATGCATAATGAGAATATCAAAAAAGGAAGAAAGAAAGAAGAAACAGAAGAAATATTTGAAACAATAACAGCTGAGAATTTTACCAAATTAATGTTAAACACCAAACCACAGATCCAAGAAGCTCAGAGAATACCAAATAGGAGAAATGCCAAAAAAAAAAAAAAACAAAAACAAAAAAAAAAAACAAACAATCAAACAAAAATCTAGGCATATTGTTTTCAAACTACGGAAAATGAAAGATGAAGAAAAATTCCTCAAGAAGAGAAAAGCAAAAATAGATCTTAAATATACAAAGTAAACATAACTTCCAACTTCTCTTTAGAAATTATGCAGGTGAGAAGAAAGTTGAGTAAAATATTTTAAGTATTGAGAAAAAAAACTACTAATCCATACATAGAAAATTATCCTTCAAAAATAAAGGGGAAATATTTTTGAGATAAATAAAAATTGAGGAAATTTGTTGTCAGTAGACCTGCCTTGCAGGAAAAGTTTTAAAAATTTCTTTAGAGAGAAAGAAAATGATATGGTCAAAATCTCAGATACACATAAAGTAAGGAAAAGCATCAAGGAAAGAATAAGTGAAAGTCAAATAAAACTTTTACTTTTCTTATTCTTAATTGAAGTAATAGATAAGGGTTAGTTCAAAATAATAATACCTTCGTTGTATTTGATTATGCATGCTTATGTGCATGTGAATGCATATTCTTATAATGGTAATATATAAGTGAAATTAATGACAGTAATATTTCAAGGGTGGAGAAGAAGGAACTAAGATTACTTTCTTATTATAAGGCACTTACACTACCCACAAAACAAAGTATTATTTGAGTTTGGACATGAATTAGATATAAATGGATATTGTAAACTACAGAGCAGTTACTAAAATGAAAAAGTAAAACTGCTATGCTAAGAAAGGAGAGAGAGAATAAAATTACACAGAATGATCAAATGAAAATAAAAAGGCAGAGAAAAAGTAGAACACAATAATATGAACAAAGGAAACAAAAAACAGTAACAAATATGGTAGATATTATTTCAACTGTACCAATAGTCACTTAGAACATCAATGGTATAAATTCACCATTTAAAAGACACAGTTTCTCAGAATGTATCAGAAACAAGACCCAAATATATGTTGTCTATAAGAATGACGCATTCAATGAAAAGACACATACAGATTAAAAGTAAATAGATAGATTTCACCCCAAGAAAAAGGGGGGGCATTGTTTACAGGGATTAAAATGTAAGTGGATGGAGAAAAATACACCACACTAGTCTGAATCAAAAGAAAGTAGAAATAGGTATATTAATTTCAGACACCAGATTTTAAAGCAAGGGAAGTTATCAAGGTTAAAAAAAGGGGGACATTTGTAATGATAAAGGAATAGATTCTCAAACAAAAAAACAAACAAAAAACCATAACAGTCCTTAATGCTCATGCACCTAACAGAACGTCCTTCTGTGATAGCCAAAAACTAATAGAATTGCAAAAAGAAATAGATGAATACACCATAAGAGTTGGAGACCTCAACACCCGTCTATCAGAAATGGACAGACCCAGCAGACACAAAATCAGTAAGGAAATAAACTCAACGATGCCACTTGAATATAATCCACAGTATAGAGTATTTCATCAAACAACAGCAGAATACAGATTCTTCTCAAGCCCTCATGGGACATTCACCTAGATGGAACATATTCTGAGCATAAGACTCACATAACTCAATAAATGTAATAAAATAAAAGTCAATGTCTGCTCTCAGAACACAATGGAATTAAACTAGACCTCAAAAACAGAAAGATAAATGGAAAATATCAAATATGTGAAAAATTAAACCACACACTTCTTCTTGTTGTTGTATATGATCTATGTTTGAGAGAGAGAGCGCGTGCACACAAGTGGGGGAGGGGTGGAGGGAGGGAGTGATAAAGGACCCAAAACAAGCTCTGTGCTGATAGCAGACAGCTCAATGTGGGGCTCAAACTCAGGAACCATGAGATTGTGACCTAAGCCGAAGTCAGCAGCTTAATAAAATGAGCCACCCAGGCACCCCTAAACAACACACTTGTAAGTAACAAATGGGTCTGAATGAAATCTCAAGAAATTTTAAAATATTATACAGATTTTTATACTATTACTCATTTATTCAATTCCCCAACATAAGACATCTTAGTAAGTTTTTCCTTTCTATCATCTTAAAGTATCTGAGTTAATTATTCCATATTATTTTCTCATTATTGTTTTAACTTATCCTGAGTTTTAAAAACTTATTCAGTATGGTCCCTTCATTTCCAGGTTTCCTTGCTTCTCCCTTTAACTGCTTCTTTTCTAGATTCTTCTAAGAACCTATGACACATATGTAAAATAGTGTTTCTCAACTTGTTTTAAGCAATTGTTTTTTAAGTCAGTTCAGGTTACTATAACAGAATACCACAGACTGAAGAACTTATAAACAGCAGAAATTTCTCCTTCACGGTTCTGAAGGTTGGAAAGTCTGAGATCACAGTGTTAGCAAGGCACTTTCCTGATGAGGGCCCTCTTCCAGATTGTAGACCTGTTTTTTTGTTGTTGTTGTATCTTCATATAGTGAGGAAAATAGAGTAAGGGAGCTTTCTGAGGTTTCTTTTATAAAGAGATAAAGCACATTCATGAGGACTCCATCATCTTGACCTTATTGCCCCTCTAAAGCCCTACCTCCTAACACCATCACATTAGGGGTTAGGATGACAGCTTATGAACTGGGGAGAGGAAAACATACACGTTCAGTCTATGACACCTACCTTGATAAATCTAAATATTTCCCCCATTTTTAAATGCTATTTGACATTCCAAATTCATTACTTAGAATCACTAAACAAAACAAAAGCAACTGCAAAATGTCTTTTATATTATCTCCAGACCCAAGTATGTCCCTCCCTATAAATGATCATGTTATTTGCCTTTCAAGAATCAAAATCAAAAGTACCTTGAGAGATAGGCATTCTGAGTTAAATACAACAAGGCAAATATAAAGATACTGCATGTAAGTGAAGCAAGGACAGGAATATTTCTAATAACTAAAAAGTATATGATCTGGTACAACCTATGTTGGTCCCTTCCTAATTCAGCTTTACCCAACTTACGTAGAATATTGAATCTTGATAAACCAGGCCTGCAAGCACATTAGGAAACATGTACAAAACTTAGTGGAGTATCCAAAGAACCTGCTTCTATTTGCCTAGTTTCTCAGAAAGAACAACATATGATACCCAAGAAGTTATACATATTTCATTCTTAATATTCTTTTTATAACATATAACTCATGCTTATATCCAGGCATCCTGGTGTCTAGTTTTTCCCTTTTTGCTCCAGTCGCTAGTGTTCTTTCTTCAATGGGAAGACAAAAGAACTAATAGCTTTTCCATTTTACTTCACATCTACTCTGCACTAGGCAATTGTACTTTGCAATAATGGTATGAAGTCATATTACTAACCACACAGCATGGCTGAAAAAAATGAGTTCAAAATAAAAGTTAAACACATATGGAGCTACCTCTAAATCAGGCAATGAGCATAATGTTGGAAATTGTGGGGGGAAAAAAGGTGCTAATTATGCTCAAAGAGCCAATAGATTTAGGGAGACAGATGGGAAGTCAAATACTCCCAATACAGTGGGGCTACTTCTATGATAGAAATATGCACACAATATTATAGCAAAACGCAGAAGCCATCGTCTTCACCCAGCCTGCAGGACTTTGGGGAAGGTAATTTCTGAGTTTCATCTTGGAGGCTGTGTAAGCCTAAAGCAAATGAACAAAAATGTCTTCCCACCTTTATCCCTCCCCAAAAAAGGTGTTATTAAAAAAAATCTTTGGGGGGACGCCTGGGTGGCTCAGTGGGCTAAGCTTCTGACTACAGCTCAGGTGGGTTCAAGCCCTGCATCAAGTTCGAGCTGACAGCTTGGAGCCTAGAGCCTGCTTCGGATTCTGTGTCTCCCTCTGTCTCTCTGCCCCTCCCCCACTCATTCATTCTCTCTTTCTCTCTCTCTCTCAAAAATAAATAAGCATTAATTTTTCTAAATCTTTGAAACTTCATAATATATATGTATATTTATATAGTTTAATGTTTCTCATAAAAAATGTCATAGACACAAGACACGGAGATGGTAAGGCTGTATGGGTTGTTAGGGGTCAAATAGGAGAATTCTGTGTGCCACATTAAAAGATTTAATTTGATTTTATAGATGAACTGGAAAGCAGACACATACTCATATGTTTACTTTAGTAACATTACTGTGTAGGAAAAATTCAAGGAGGCCTGAAGCTGAAGCCCAAGAAACCAATCAACAGTTATTAGTGAAATACCAGGCAAGAGATGGCAAATGTCTGGGTGGTGAGAACCAACAACAATGGAAAAAGCTAGCTATCTAGTAAATATTTAATAGCTTAGATTTACACTAGGAGATTTATTAGATGAGGATTTTGAGGAAAAACAGGACTAAAGGAAATAACTCACAGGTTTTAAGTTTGGATAACTGGGTGGATAGAAGTTCTAGAAACAATTTAGAAAGCATATGGTATTTGTTCAATTTTTAGATGTTTTGAGTTAGAGGTAATTGTGGGACATTCAATTATTGATCTCAATTAAAATTTGGACTGATTTCTTTGGGACATTCAAGACAGGTTAGAGCTGAAAAAAAAATCACATTGTAGGTCATAAACATTAAAAATGTAGTTAGAACATTGAAAGGTGATTCTAGAATAGCTTAAGAATGTGGAGAGAAATTAGCAACAGTAGAAATTCTGTATCTTTTCTTTATTGCTACATGCAAAACAATCCCCAAACCTAATTGATTGAAACTAAAATGATAAGATACTTTTCAAACCCCTGTGGGTTAATTAAATTATTCTTCTGGCAATCTTGCCTGCTCTCATTCATGTGACTGCATTTAACATACAGATCTCCTGGAGACTGGTCTTAGGGGACACACCTGGAGCCTCTGCGTTCCATTTCTGTGCAATCTTTTATCATAGACTGCTTCTCCATATTTCAAGACAGCAAACGTTGACCCTGTAAAGCCTCTTGAGGCCTAGGCTCCAGTATCAACAATGTCATTTCCACCACATTCTCTTGGTATAAGCAAGACACAAGGCTAGCTCAGATTGGCTTAGGGAAATAGACTCAACCACTTTTGGGAAAGAGCTGCAAAATATTGTGGACATATTTTTTTAATCTACCATATCTAGGAAACACCAATATGTAAGGGTAAGACGTAAAAATAAGAGACAAAAAAAAAAAAAAAAAAAAAAAGAAAACGAATTATCATAAGAATTACGTCATTGGAAGCCAAAAGAAGAAAGAAAAAAAAAAAAAAAACATTAGAAAGAAAAGACTGTTTAACATGGTCAAATTTCCCAGAGAATTAAATTACCACTTGAACTAACGAGCACACGTATCTCTTAGGTTTAATAACGGAAAGTCACTGACGAACAAAATGAGAAAAGTTTTAGTGGTGTGGTAAGATACAACCCAGATTGAAACTTATTGAGAAGTAGATGGAAGTACGAAATGTAAATAGTCATCATGTTAGGTTATTCTTTTTGAATTTTAGGGGAGAAGGAAGTAGAGTGACACTCGGAATCATGTAATGGTTGTATTTTTTTAATGGGAGAGGTATGAATATACATGCAGGCTTAGGAAAAGGAGCTAATAGATAAAGATTGGAAAGATAGAGGTAGATAAGGAGATAGAGACAGATACAGGGGCAGTGATGCTATGGGGGTCGGAGAGGGAGAGAGAGATGAGAGGGAAAAAGAGACAGAAACAGAGAGAAGGGCACCTGGGTAGCTCAGTTGGTTGAGCGTCCAACTCCCGATTTCGGCTCAGGTCACGATCTCCCAGTTTGTGGGATTGAGCCCCACATTGGGATCTGTGCTGTCAGCTTGGGATTCTCCCTCTCCCTCTCTCTCTGCCCCTTCCCTGCTTTCTCTCTCTCTGTCTCTGAAAAATAAAGAAACGTGAAAAAAATTTAAAAAAAAGAAACATACAGAGAAAGAAGTACAGAGATAGAGAAACAGAGAAACAAAGAGAGAAAGAGACACAGGAAGACAGCGAAACAGAAAAAGAGATAGAGAGCCATAAAGAAACAGAAAACACACTGCAGAGCACCACATATACAAGTACAAAGCCATAGAGAAAGACACAAGGCGGTATGGAAATAGAGAGAGGCATACACACAGAAACAGAAAGTCAGAAAACATGTAGAAAGTCAGAAACAGATAAAGAGGGAGAGGACAGACTGACAGACTAAGAATAAATGCTTTCAAGAACAAAGGTGGGGGAATCAGGCGTGGACACAACCAAGGATCTCATCTCTGAAACAGAAAGGGGTTAGAATGAGTGTTGATATGTGTAAATTTACAGGAAGATGAGGGAAAGAAACAAAGGGAATTCAAGTGTGATAGTCTCAATATCTTTGAAAAGATGAGAAGATGACATCTTTCTACTGAAAACAGAAGCACTGGGAACCACACTACAGCAGTGGCTTCAGCCATGGCTGCATGTTGGAATCAGCTTGGAAGATTCTTTTAACACAATATTACTTGGGCCATCCCTCAGATTCTTATTTATCTCCTCTGGTGTGTGCCTGAGTATCAGAATATAAATCTCTCTAGATGACTCATAAATACTGGCAGACCTAAGAACCTTTTGTTAGAGTTTTCAGGATAGCAATGCTGCTTTGGATTCATTCCTGCGAGTAATGTTCCAGGGATATAAGATCGGGAATAAATGAAAGGATTGATGGGTGTATTCACAGCCCTGTGAAAACTGACCCCCCACCACCAATAGATAACTGAACCATTCCACCTGGTCTTTCAGGTTTCTTTTTTGGTATTCAGCTGACCAACCAGAGAGGAGGAGAAGACTGTAGGATTTTCTAGGAATGGTGAGGCCTAATGATATGGAACAGAGGAATCTGCTGAGACATAGTGACAGTGACAAACAAGGACCAGGTTTATTAAGAAAAGAAGCCAAAAATGTCCAGATAGACTGGACAAAATTACAGGAATCACAAAACCATAGTTATAGGTGAAAGGACATATACAAAAGGGCATATTTGAGGTTAACATATACAAGTTTAGGCCTAACAGTGAGTTACGGTGTATAGAAGTATCCAAAATGGAACAGCTCCAGGTCCATGATGTGGAAAAGGTAGATCAGATGAAATGGAGGAAAGGACCAACTGAAAAAGAAAAGATTATGAAACTGCGTTTACAGGGGCACAGAAGCCACTGACATTGAAGATGAAATCACTTGCTATGGTTTTTGTAGAAAATAATTTTTTTTTTTTTGCACGAGGGGGATAAAATGATGGTTTGGAAACCAAAATAGGAGACTAAATGAATGTAGATGGGTAAAGTCACTTTGTGTAAGATCATGAAAATAGACGTGTAGCACCTAGAGCACTGCCTGGTTCACAGTAAGCACTGAATAACAATTAGCTATTATTAGTTGTGCTATTATCATTGAACACAAAGTCTGTCCAACTCAAAAAGTACATGTTTTTTCAAATATACCAAGAAGTTTCATTTCCTACCTTGGAATTACTTCCCGATTCTTACTAGTTCCTGTGAATAAAATTCTGCTCTAAACTCAGCTAGGTGGCTGGACTTGCTAACAAAAGAAACTTTGCCTGTGCCATTCTTATATCCTTATACACAAACCTCTCAGATTAATGGAGGTTGGTAAAGGCGGAACTCTCCCTAGGGAGCCTTTTCTCGCTATCCTTTCACTAACTACCACTGTCATAACCACACTGACCTCAGAGGGGCAATGCTTTCAAGCAATCTTACTTGGGTGAATGTGGGCAGGCTAGGATATTCAACACCTTCTAAAAGGTCTGGAGAATATCTCTTTACTCACATCAAAGAGTAGCACCCATAATCAGAGATTCACAAACGGGTGTGCACTAGGGTCTCAGAGAGATTTGAATCATGACATTTCGTGAGGTTATCCAAGCTAATTTCCACTAAGATCCTCAGGAGGACAGATCCTAATGTGATCACTTTGTAGTCCGAAGATCAACTCGGAAAATCGTTGCATTAACTATATGTTTTGCAAACTTGATAAAAGTAAGAACCACCTGACGTATTTACTAAAAATAAAAAAAATAAAATTCTGGGCCTTTTCCCTAAAACGTATTATTTAATTTAGTATATAAGGGAAGTAGGAATCCATATTTGTAAGAAGAACCTCTGTATGATTCCTATGAAGAATTTGGAAAATTCTGCATTAACCTCCTTGACTGAGGAGATTCTTATCTACTTAAGCCAGGAAACATTGCAGATCTTCTAGAACTTGGCTGCTCTAAGTGAGGTCAGAGGACCCATCATGCTGGCATCACATAAAAGAATTTTAGAAATTCAGAATCTTGGACCTAACCCCACACCAGTAATCTGCATTTTACTAACATCGCCAACTGATTAATAAGAACATTAAAGTTTCAATCTAGAGAGCCTCCTGCCTGAGGCTATAGAAACACTCCCTGTTCTCCCTATCCAACATGAATTTGGGAGAAGCCATCTCTTCTCTTCCACTAGGGAGCATTCTCTGATTCCTGTTAGCCTCTTTTCAACAAGGATGGACCAAATAAGCTTCTCATATAATGCACTACTTCATCTTTGATAGGGCTTTTCTAACTCAACTCCCTAACCAAAAAAAGCTGAGAATCATGATCAACCTACTATCTGGATAATATATCTCCTAGATCACCAACACCTCTGAATAGGGAGTACGATTAGGGCCAGAGAAAGCAATGCAGAGGTATATTCGATGCAATAACAGAAACAAACTAACTGGGGCACCTGGGTGGCTCAGTCAGCTGAATGTCCGACTTTGGCCCAGGTCATGATCTCATGGTTCGTGAGTTCCAGCCCCGTGCTGGGCTTTGCACTGACAGTGCAGAGCCTGCTTCAGATTCTCTGTCTCCCTATCTTTCTTCCCCTTCCCCACTGTCACTCTCTTTCTCTCAAAAATAAATAAACATTACAAAAAATTAAAAGGATGAAAGTCAACTTGTTCTTTATTCCATTCCTTAAAAAAAAAGAAACAACCTAAATAAGGATCAGAGCTGCGCATGAATAGCAAAGGCAGATACCATGGAGTAACTGAGTTGAGCTACACAGTAAACTTCAAAGAATATGCTGGAAGACTATCTGACTGCAAGCTGAAGGAAAGATTCTAGAACCTAACATAAGGTTATAATTTCTCATTTTTAATACCCCTTCCAGTCATGATTTTTATGCTTATAAATATTAATATCTACTATTTTCATATTCTAGAAAACAATAGGATTATTCTTTATATTAGCATTTCCAAAGCATGTCCTACATTTGTGTTTATGTAACACTATACTTTAAAAGTATACAATAATTAAATAAGTTTGAGAATCAGTCATTGAACCTACAAGGTTTTCATTATAGTAATTCTCAGAGCCTTTAATATGTTAACGTTCCTTATGATCTTCCAAGATAAGGGCAGGGATTGCGGTGTTTCCAACATTATTTGACCATAGATTATTTTTTTACAGAACTTCTTGTAGCAGTTATGTTCTGTGAAACACAATTTGGAAAATGAAAATACATAAAGTAAGTCCTCAAATGCATGAAATCCAATAAGATTTGTGCTCAGTATTTTCCTACCTCGTATAGCATCTCTACGCTATGACACTTTACATGGGAAAATGATGCTGCAAATAAACATTTGTCATCACAATCATGTAGTTTGTGACATTTTAACTTCCATATCTTACAAAATATAAAGTACTCCAGTTCTACTAATAATCTTATTTTTTTCTTCACCCAAGCTTCATGGCATTTGAAACACTGTATGCATGAAACACTGCAAAGCAATAAAATGTTAGAATTTTCTCCCCTTTTATTTAAAAAATAAAATTATTTATGATATAAACATGTTTTTAATTGCTGCCATGGTACCAGATGGTATTATCTGATTTTATTTTAATTTAGTAAGTCTGCATTTTTATTGACGAATATTAAATCAGTCATCAAAACTACAACAAATATATTTTGAGTTTAGAATGTCTTCCTATAGATAGATATTAGACTGATAACTCTATATTTGAAAAATCTGGCCCCCTTCCCAAATTCTGCCATTGGAAGAATAATTAAACATGAGATTGTTGCTTGTCAAAAACTCAGATTATCACAATGAACTCCATATTTGATGACAGCAAGTAAGCTATATAATGTGTATATACAACAGACAAACACACAGCACAAACTGTACAACCTGATGTGGTGTTGCCAATCTAATCCTGTGGATTGTCCCAGTGATAGATGTTGATGTTTGCACAATTGCATTAGCAGCAGCCGTTCAAATCAATTATTGAGATAGCTAAAATAGTCATATTGGCCTCCTGTATTCTGGTAATTTCTTGTTTACAGCTTAGACTGCAAAGTCACTTTAAATGTATTTTAAATAGGAGCATTTCTTAAATCAGCCTTCATGACAATTAGTTCCATGCTCCATACTGATGCAATAAAAATATTGTCATTTTTCCTTTTACCTGAAGAATGAAATAATTCATGCTATATAAACATTCTGATACTGCAATGATTTATCATCTGAAAAAAATGAGATTCCAATATTACTTTGAAGGAGATGGAAACTGCCAATGTAAACAGTCAGAGAGAATTCTCATTGTGCTGAATCAGATGCCTCTGAGGCCTTTTGGTGTTACTGAACCCGCATTTTACAGTGTAAATACACACTTAAAATGGCTGTAATGTAAAATTGAAATATATGATATTAAATGACGAATGCATTATTTTTTGAATCTATTCCTAAATTTAAACAAACTACTGAAAAACCTGTTTAAATTATTTTTAAAAAAAAGATTAGCTAAAATAATTTCTATAGTAAAATAGTAACTTAGAAATTTTTGATAAGAGTAGAATACTTGAAAACTCCAGTGCCCAGTTTCCAAGGAAATGGAATTATAATTCAAATATCAAGAAGTATATGAAAGCTATAGTTACATCTAAAAATATATTCTATTTATGAGACCAAGGATTGGCATATTGAGCCATGGTGTCTGTACATAAACTATGCATATCAAAATAATTTTACTTTTTATTATTCATGCCTATGGCATGGATCAAATCATTTTTAGTTACCCAAAGATAAAATTAAGTCCATACAACATCTGTTGCCTGAAAATGTACTAAATTGTCTTTCTTCTGTACCTTTTTCTTTCCCAAATCTAGTGTCCCAAACTGCATTAATGTCTACATTAACTTGACATTATGACTCCATGCTTTGTCCTGTTTCCTCAAATCCAAAATGCAATCTTGAGTTTCTAAGTAGTGATACTGATTATCAATATAGGCTAATGTTATGGACTGCATGTTTGTATCCCCTCAAAATTCACACATTAAAGCCCCAACCTCATGGTAATAGTATTTGGAGATGGGGTCTTCAGGATATAAGTAGGTTTAGATGAGATCATGAGGGTAGGGGCCTCATTGTGGGATTAGTATCCTTACAAGAAGAGTCATCTCCCTCCCTCCCAATCTCTTGTTCTCTCCTCTCTCACTCACCCTCCCCCTCAACCCCAAGCTTTCCGAGAAATCAGGCAGAACTTTGATCATAGACTTCCCAGACTCCAAAGCTGTGAGAAATAAATTTCTATTGTTTAAACCGCCAAGTCTGTGTTGTTTTGCTATGGCAGCCCAATATAAGATAGTAAGAAGAGAGAAGAACATGAGCTTTGACCTAAATAGCCCCAAGTTTTAAACTTAGCCAGTCTACATACTCTTCTGCCCTTAACAAGTTCCTTTATTCTGCTAAGCCTCAGCTTCTTTATTTATAAAATAATAATAATACTACCTAGTTAGGAGACAGTTGTGCGAATCAACGAAGGTAATATTTGTAAACCACCTTATACATATAAAGTGGTCAAATGTGAAGGTTATTGCTCTTAGGATGATTTTATTATATTTTTTCTTCATCTAATAATTTGCTACCTATCTTTTATTCATAATGTCATCTGTTTTATTTTTGAAGAGTCTCTCTAAGCATCTTGAGGTGGATTATTTAAATCAACAGGAAATTTTCTGCCTTCTAACATAAGAAATCTATCATTTAAACTTACATAATTTATCTAATTGGCTCAACTCCTGCCGCCTTATTTTATTATTTATAAATCATAAATTTGCTTTTGCTATCTATGTTTTCTAAAATGGATTTTGCTTTCTTTGCTTGTTCACAAATGTTTGCTTTTATTTTAAATCACTTTTCATTATTATTAGGTTTTAAAAACATTTCATAAGTAACAGGGTCACACCATAAATACAAAATAACACCAAACAAAATACTATAGCATATTACAACTATATTCCATTCCAGAGAAGGAAAATTCTGTTTTAGGAAATCAATATCAAATATCACTACTCTATAGTTTTAAGGAAGAAGAAAATATATAGACATCTTGATGACACAGTAAAGCTTTAGACAAAAATTTAACAACTGTGCATGGTAGAAGAAAATTGAATAAATTTGAAAAAGGAGGAAAGATCTTTATCTTGATTAAGGCTTCCCAGTAGAAAACTATGGCAAATAATGTAGTTCATATGAAGCAATCACTTACAAATCAGGGGTAAAGATAAATGTAGCCACCAGTATATATTGCTTAAAGGTCAACCCAATGTAATAAGGCAAGAAAAGTACGAGGTAAAACAAAAAGTTGGAGCATCTGGCTGACTCAGTCTGTAAAGCAGGCAACTCTTGATTTTATGGTTGTGAGTTCAAGCCCCACGTGGAATATAGAGCTTAAAAGGAAGAAAGGAAAGAAAGAAGAAGGAAAGAAGGAAAGAAAGAAAGAAAGAAAGAAAGAAAGAAAGAAAGAAAGAAGAAAGAAAAAAGTAACTACAGATGTATAAATAAATAAAAAGAAGAAAATGCACCATTACTATGTGCAAATACTATATCTGTGCTCTTAGAAAATAAATAAATAAAAACTAACTGGAAATTATTAGAAGTAATAAAAGAGTTAAAATTATTGCTTTTAAGATCAACATCAGAAAGAAGTCATTTTCTTACATCAGTAAAATAAAGATAAATAATTATAAAATGTAAAGGGTAAAGGTCAAATTTATAAGAAATGAGTGAAAGATTTAATATTCTTTACTCATGTAAAAAATTATTAAAAGTTATGCTAAAGAATACATGAAAAAATGGAAAAACTGTGATCCTGCTTCAGAAGACTCAATTTATCAAATCATAAAGAAATGTCAACCCCAAATCCTGCCGAATGTCAACCCAAAGTTTTCATGTGTATATACCCTTTGTTCCAGCTCACCACTTAAGACTCAACAAAACAGGGGCGCCTGGGTGGCGCAGTCGGTTAAGCGTCCGACTTCAGCCAGGTCACGATCTCGCGGTCCGTGAGTTCGAGCCCCGCGTAAGGCTCTGGGCTGATGGCTCGGAGCCTGGAGCCTGTTTCCGATTCTGTGTCTCCCTCTCTCTCTGCCCCTCCCCCGTTCATGCTCTGTCTCTCTCTGTCCCAAAAATAAATAAATGTTGAAACAAAAAAATTAAAAAAAAAAAAAAAAGACTCAACAAAACAAAAAACTACATACCAGGACATTCAGGCAATGCTTATACTATCAAAAGACTTTTTTTTTTTTTAATCTGCAAATGACCTAATGGCATCAACAAGAGAATGGTAAAAGGGGATTTTCACTCTTTAAGTCATCAATTAATGTATTATTAGTATGTGTGCAGTAAACAATTAACTCTCCTTATCAAGACTGTGTACGTCATAAAGAGGTTTGGCACTTGTCCCTGGCTCATTGGAGGTAGCCTCTAAATCCCTGGAAAATCCTGCCTGATAAGAATGTCTTTGTTTTCATGAGAGCTTTGGGCCATGACATATAGTCTATGTTAACAATGTAATACACGGTGAAGGCCTTGAACTACATGGTGTCACCTTGATATCTGGAGTGGACAGAGCTTCCTTGATTGGGAATACTTTGTACATGTTGTCATACATCATTGCCGGTAGAAATAAGTTCTATCCATACAACACCACTGTGAAAAAAAAAAAACGGGAAGCTTGTTCCTGGTCTCTCCTGGACATTGTAATTAATACCTTTTTCCTATTCTGATTTTAATCTGTATCCTCACGCTATCCATGTATACTTACTGTATCCATGACTATAATGGCTTTACTGAGTTCTAAGAGTCCCACTAATGACTCACTGACTAAGGATCGTCTTGGGAACTTCCCCAACTGCAGTATGCTTTTAACACTGAGGTAGTGTTCATGTATACTTTTAAAAAGTTTTAGGGGTCCCTGAATGGCTCAGTTGGTTCAGTGTCCAGCTCTTGATTTCAGCTCAGGTCATGATCTCAAGCTTCATGAGATCAAGTCCCATGTCAGGCTCTGTGCTGGCAGTGCAGAACCTGCTTGGGACTCCTTCTCTCCCATTGTCTCTGCCTCCCCCCCACTCATGCTCACTCACTCACTCTCTCTCAAAATAAATAAACCTTAAAAAATAAAATATTTTAAACCAAGTTACACATACACATGTATACCTACACAAAAAGGATTTCAACAAAAGGATTAGCCTCTAGTCAAAATTATTACTTTCAAGGTTGTTTTCAATTATTTTTTAATATTTGAATAACATATAAATATATAAGGAAAATGTTCTGCAAAGGCTTGTATGCATCTAATTTCAGTGGTACATGCCACCATCATTGGCACTGCACCATACTCTTGAGGCAGCATAGAAGAATGACAGAGGTCATGAAGCCAAGCTGCCTAAACGTGATCCTGGCTCTTAAGTAACATGAGCCTAGCCAGTTATGCAACTAACTCTACCTTGATTATTTTATTTATAAAAATAAAGATGATTCTAGATGTGTGTTATTTTTGTGGGTTCAATTAATTAATATGAGAAAAGTAAGAACAATGCCTTTAGCATTCACTCAGTAAATAATCATTTTTATTATTTTTATTTTTATTATTTTTAATTTTACCTTTAAAGTGTGATTGCTTTCAACATATCTTTTTGTTCAAAAATGAATGTTCAGTAGGCATCTTTTCTAAGTTATTGCATGTTATTAGCATATATTTCTCCATTATGCTAATTAGGAGTGAAATTGGCTATGTATAACATTTTTGGTTGACAATATTTTTCTCTGAAAGCTGGATAGTGTTACTTCATCGCTTTAGGAATTTAGTATAGCATGAGAGAAGCTTAAGATGAGCTTAATTTGTATTTCTTTTTAATTCACATATTTTGAATGCTTATAGGATCTACAGTTTGTTTTTAGTTTTCAAATTTTTGTAAAAACAATTGCCTATTGTTCTTGCTTTGGATTCTTCCTAGTTAGCCTGTAATTTGTATTTCCATGTTAATCACTATCACTCATTAAGTTTATTTCTACATGTTTTCCCTCTAAATCAGAAAATGTTCTCAGGTTTGTCACCTAATTAGTGATCTCTTTTCCATGTAATCAATAATACCCAATAAATCCTCTAATATTGATTTTGATAATTCTATGAATCTTGGGGGCTTTTTCTTTCTTTTATTTTAATTTATTTCACCTCTTTTCATCTTTGCCACTGACTTTGAAATCTATCCTTGCCAATATTCTTCTTAGTGTGTATTTTCCATATAGCTTCTAATTTTTGCTTTGGTTTCACAGAAGCAATGTCTTCCTAACCCATAAAAAACACAAAATATCTTCTTAAAATTTTGCGTCTCTAAGATGTACCTATAATATGAGACTTGTTCTTCCTCTAAATCTTCACGATAAGCTTTTAATTTCATTTTGTAGCTTCTAATAATAAGACACAGTATTTTTTTCTTCCTCAAATTAGAAGATATTTGCCCAGATAGGGGTCCACCAATAAACAGCAATATGAATTTCTGTTTATCTCACCCTAGATCCACTTCATGAGAGTAAAAATATTCTTGTGAGGTCTAGATGCTTAGGGCAGTTTGCTTGGAAAGAACTCAGCCATTCTGCAGCACCCATGGGTGTTGCCTCTACTCCAGCTCTGCTGGAGTGTTTACCTGCTCTGACTGAATCTCCCTTACAGCAAATGGATGGACAATACAATATACCAACTATGCATTGTTACCAGGACTTTTTCTTTGCCCTCCATGACACACCCAGCCATCTAAAACCTGCATGTATGGAATTTTGCTACTTGAAGTAGGATGTGGTGATTCACTGTCAGTTTCCCCTTTAGTTTCTTTTTCTTTCTTTCTTTCTTTCTTTCTTTCTTTCTTTCTTCTTTTTTTTTCCAGTCATCCACATGAACCAGGAAATGAGGAACTAATGTAATTTGGGCTCAGGAAACCATACTTTGGGTTCTTATTCAAGCAATACTAACATAATAGGTATTTGACTTCTTAGACAGGACTTGCTGGAAGAATCTTTGAAACAAGGCCAATATAGCATACAGCAGGCACTGCTTATCTGTACTTATCTTCAAAGTTGGATTTGTCACATTTCAAGTGGCAAAACACACATGCATCAATTTCAGAAGTCATCTCAGCACCAGAAATTCTATAGTTAGTAGAAAAGAAAATCTCAGATTTTGCCAATCTGTTGACTATCAAAAAACTTCCTGGGTAGTGCTGTTAGAAGTTTTTATTCCTCTTTCTAGCCTCATAGGTATGTTAAGTGACAGTTGGTTCAGGCTAAGAAAGAAATTTCTAAAGAGATGTCATTTTACCTGAAGTCCCCCCTTAAACTGTTTCTATCATAGTAAAAAATATATTTACACAAAATAAACCAGCTAAGTAATGTGTTATCATTTAAACCTGAAATATATAAACATAATTAAGCCTTAAAGTAATAGGGAAAAAGCTAAGGGAATCACCATATTCCTTTTCAGGCTGTAATTGAATCAAACACACTTAATGATAACAAAATTATACAGGGTTTTACATTTACAACCTCTTAACCTCCTGTATTGCTAAGGAATCCTCAAAAGAAGAGAGGAGGCAGAAAAAGGTTGAACTAATTAGAGTACATACTAATTACTATGTGGATGTTTCAGCACAAGCAGCTCACTAATCAATAGCAGAGTCCAAGTAAAAGCCCGCGATTTTATGTTATCTTAAAAACCTCGGTGAATTTTCAAAGACGCATTTAGCATACTTGCAGATTGTCTATAACCTTGTTAATTTGTAACCAAGTGTCTCTAATACATTTATTTAAAAGTCTTCACCATTAAAAGTGGATATCTAAAGATCTGGCACTTTGTAGGGCACCTGGGTGGCTCAGTCAGTTAAGCATCTGACTCTTGGCTTCAGCTCAGGTCATGATCTCATGGTCTGTGAGTTCGAGTCCCACTGTGGGCTCTGCACATACAGCTTGGAGCCTGCTCGGAATTCTCCCTATCTCTCTGCTCTTCTCCCACTAGTGTTCTCACTTGCGCTCTCTCTCTCTCTCTCTATTTCAAAATCAATAAACATTTAAAAGAATAAATAAATAAAGATCTGTGACTTTGTAAAACACAAGTTTTACCTGCTGGCCTTGGCATTTTATATGACTCCTGGACAACCCTCAGAATTGACACAGGAGCATTTTGTTTTGTGTTTGTGTTACTAGGGAACATCTGGCATTGACCCTAATCTCTTGTTTTTACTGCTTAGTAATTGGTATATACCTGTATTTATTTTTACATAAACATAAACCAATCAACTTAAAGCATTCTGGTGTAAAATTGATACTTTTCTCAGGCTGAGAACTTGGAGTACTTTCAGTTGACCTGATGACTAACATCAGAATTTCTACAGATGAACATGCACCTCTGCCAGTTTGACTTGTAGCTCAGGGTTCTGGAAGACTTTTGGTGAAATTCCCCTGTATGGGACTAAAAGAGACAGGACACGCTCTCTTTCCCAAGTTAACTCATGCAATTAACTTCCCCTCCATCTTCAGAAAAAGTAAATTATAATGCAAAACAGTATAGTAGACAAGAAGAGACTCAAGCCAGACAACTCCAGTCAGATAGCTAACTCACTTACTTTATACTAAGGAGTAATATTGTACAAGATATTTAAACTTGGAGCAAGAACAGAACAGATGTCACAGGATAGCTGTAAGGGTCATACCACTTAAAACAATTATACCTACAAAAAGACTTTTGGCAAAATTGCTTCTTTTACAAACTGTCTACATGATGTTTTCATATAAATAATATAAACAGAAAAGGATATGCTCACTGGGGACTATCTCAAAGTCTTCTTTTATGTTAAGCTGCATACATTATTTCATAAAATAATGTCAATAAAAGGAGTAAGAATATTTACCCCTTTGGAAGTAGTTTCCCAGTGGTAAGCACAAATCAGTAAGTTTATTTTCCTTCTCTTATAATCATAATCATAATAATCTTTTAGGAGGAGAGCTGAAATTAGTGCAGACAATGAGTGGCCATTGACTTACTCGCTCATAAGTATTTATTGAGGGACTACTATGTGCCAAGCATTATCCTTGAAACTAGAAATATAAGAGTAGACAAAGAAAACAATTATCCTTGGCCTGTGGAACTTATATTCTAGTGATAGTGACAATTAATATACTATTTATTTTATAATCTGTATATGTATAAGTAAACACACATACACAATATGAGAAGGTGATAAATGTACAGTTAAAAACTGAAAAGTTAAAATGTAGAGGAGGGTCACTGGGCAAGTGAAATTTGAGAAAAATCTAAAAGAATGGTCTTAATATCATGTTAGATCATGAATAAACGGACCATTGGGTTGGGAGGACTAGGAACTTTCCATGGTCCTGAAATATTACCTAATTACTTAAGTCAAACCTAGAGAAGTAAATAAACCCTGGTTTTGATAAGGCCTAAAACACTTGTATAAATAAATGCTGATAATAAAGCTTCAGAGAAAGGCTATAGTTTCACTCATTCAATGGTACCAGGCCCTGGACAAAAATTGTCATTATGTTGTCTTTCCAAAACCTGGTTTCTATCATCCACCTATCTATCCATCATTCTATCTAGAAAAAGTATTTCATTTTAGACCATATAGGATTATCAAAAAGGTTCATTGAAATAGGAACAACACACATTTTTTCAGAGTTAATTTAGGATTATATACTTAACCAATTACATAAGTATTACATACTTAACCAATGACACAGGATCTATTACTGAAGCTAGGATATAAATGCTAGACGTAACTGAAGACACAGATCTTCATCATAGGTCTATTCCTTCTTCTGGATTGCTTTTATTAATTCTTATCCTATGCTGAGATTGGTCTATATAATTGTTTATCAAAGGCCTTTATTCTCACTCACCAATCAAGTGTTTGAAGAAAATTTTTATGAGTGAGTTTTATCAATTGATTGCTATTTGAGTCGTTACCACACTGCAGTTATAAGCTAAAGGCCTGCTTCCTTACTCACCCATGAATGGATATGTTCTGCTTCAGCCATTTCTGTGAATTAGAAATGCTGAATACTGCCTCCTTAGTAGAACCAGAAGACCATGACCACTTTGTATTAAAGTGACAAAATTTTGACAGCTGCATTCAACATATAACCAGCTGTGTAAACTTGGGCAAACCCAAGTTTCTTCCTGTTTAAAAATGGAAATAAAGATATCTAAATCAAAGGATCATAAATATAATTAAATAAGATAAATCACATAAAGTTTAGGGCAGTGCCTAATACATTATTAAAGATCTATAAGGGTAGTTCTTAAAATTTTTTGCTGAATTATTTTTCAGACATCCTCAAATAAAACCCACATGAGAGATATTACATCTAGAGATCTCTGGTATTTAATCTACTTCCCTGGGGTGGTATAGTCTCAGGTGTAATCATCTCCCTTGGGGGTTGCAGAATTCCTGAGCAAGCCTACAAATTTAATTTGTAGTCATTCCCAAGAGACAAAGACACTGGATAAACCTGTAGTCAAAATGACTACAAACAGCCAAAACAAGAATTGTCATTTCCGGCTTAGTAGTATATGGAAGTGAAAGGAAGTAGGCACAATAAGAGACCCTTTCCAATCTCAAAGACACGTCCTGCTGTCACCATCAAAGAAAATATTGTTAGATAAACTAGACTGTCCCCAAGTATACAAATAATTATTACATAGAGAATAACTGGAAGCTGTTCTTTACTTTCACAAAAAGTAGAACAAGAATAGCTCTAGTTTGTAACGTCAGAAGAGGTCATTGAAGGAGAGATGGACTCTCACATGTTGAAAATCTTTTAATTTTTTTTGTTTTGTTTTAGAGAGAGAGAGAGAGAGAGAGAGAGAGAGAGAGCATGAGTTGGGAGAGAAGCAGAGGAAAAGAAAGAGAAAATCTTAAGCAGACTCCATGCTCAGTGCAGAGCCCCATGTGGGACTTGATCCCAAGACCCTGGGATCATGACCTGTGCCAAAATCAAGAGTTGGTCGCTCAACTGACCAAGCCACCCAGGTGCCCTGAAATGTTTAAGTAGCTATCTGCCTCTTTGTCTGGGGTAGTTCAGGCCAAACCATGCTGCAGGTAGAGGAATGGATTCCATGCCCTCATCTCTCCATTCCTCACTCAGTGCTTCTATGATTCCATGATTGCGCTTAAAGCCACCCTTATGAGAGTACATGAGAAGACATTAACATTCCTCCTGGAAAGAGATGATTTTCTGCCTCTACAACCATAAAACTATATCCAAGAGGTAGCTGAAGATTTTTAAAAGAATATGTTCAACTTATATTTTGCATTAAAATTATAAGTTCATATTACTGCTCACTGGTAAATAAAAATTCACCAAGCAGTACATTTGCTAGCTTAACTTATTCTTTGGGAATACTAATTTTTCCAGATGGTAGCACATGCCAGTACCTATAAGATAGTGCGATATTACACAATTTGACTTACAAGAAGTAGTGTACTTTTTTCTATTTTAAAAGTATCACTAGCTTCTCTTTTCTTAGGAAATGTCCCTTGTGAGTAGTAATGAACCACAACCACCTCTAAGTTATTAAGTGTAATTGTCTGCTTTGTGGAGCATTTGACCTGTTGTTTCTTCTTCTCATTCCTCAGGATATCTCCTACTTTGGCAATTTCATTACTCATCCAACACTACCCCAGTGGGTGAGCAGAGAAATAAAAAGAGATAAAATATCCATCAGTTAATTGGCTCCTTTTTAACAGCACCAGAACAGTGTGATAGAGCTTGAATATAGCTGTTAGAATGAGGTTTAAAAATCATTTATGATTGACACAACACCCTCTATATTCAAATGCATTACAATACATGATCAAGATTTGATTGTATTGAATTATAATTAGGTTGCTCCTCTATATGAGGATTTTTCTTACCACCGATCATTCTGGTGGTAAAAATTTTTTAAAACTCTGATAGCCTCCAAATACTTACATATTATTATCTTTTGGGCATTCAAAAGTTGTCCTCAATTGATGCTAATTTAAATTTACTAACAATCAAACCAAAGAAAAAATAAATTCTCCCCAGACTAATGCTCATCTTCCACTTTCACTGAAAACAGCCAACAGCTTATTCTGTTCTGTTCCTCCTTCTTTTGGAATAACTCAAGATGTTCCCCAAGGAATATTTTTCTTTTCCTCAAACTGGTACACTTCGCTTTTAAAATATTCACTAATGTTGAATTTAAATTTGTTTTTTTATGAATCTACATTTACTCCACTTCATAATGCCTATAAACCACCATTAAGAATTGTTTCCTTTAAGGGGCGCCTGGGTGGCTCAGTCGGTTAAGCACCTAACTTAGGCTCAGGTCAATCTCCCGGTTCATGACTTCCATCCAGTCGGGGTCTGTGCTTGCTGTCAGCTCAGAAAACCTGGAGCTGCTTGGGATTCTGTGTCTCCATCTCTCTCTGACCCTCTCCTGCTTATGCGCTGTCTTTCTCTCTCTGTCTCTCTCTCTTTCTCTCTCTCTCTCTCTCTCTCAAAAATAAATAAACATTAAAAAAGAATTATCTTCTTTAAGAGCACAGATATTTGTACTCAGCTGCCATAGCCTTCTGAGTTGTTTCATCAAACTATGCATATTCAATTATTTTAATTTTTCTTCTTAACTTCAATCCCTCCAGCTACTTCTCCTGTATTGCTCTTTCCTGATTTCTATCATATTTTTATTTTCTTTCAGGGACAAGAAGTCAGTGAAATATTTTAAGCATCTCCCTGGAGCTGTGCAAAAGCATCTCCCTGAAGCAGTGACCTTCCAGTTTTTTCCTGAAGTGATGGCTCCCCACCATTTCCCATCAGTATCTTTAATAATATACCAAATATTCAATAGAAACTCATTCCAGATGAGAAAACAAAGAGTGAGACAAAAGGCAATTCATTTCACAACAGTCATTGAAAACTCATTTCCCCCCAAAAGATTGCAAATGTGGGAATAATCTACTCTATTGGGAAATATCACAGAAAGAAAAGCATTAAGAAATGTTACCAAGCCTTTGTTGTAAAATTACTGAAAATCATTGAATTTGTTCTTAAAGTGAAAAATGGTCTCTACTCTTTTATTCATCTCTACCTACAGGTTAAGTATGTAATATATTTTAATGGTTCTGATATTGTCCAAATGTGTATTTTATGTGATATACCTGTATCTGGAGTTGACTTGTTCATTTAAAACTAAGTCCTTTTGTTGAAGTCAGAGTCATTGGTATAATAGCTTTTCTGCACACCTTACCTTCCCACTTTAACACACACACACACACACACACACACACACACACTCACCTTTGGATACCTATCTCTCATGCAAACTACCCTGAGTAAACTTCTTGACAATAGAGACTTTGTATACATCATTATACCTCTTACATATTTTTATATCCCTCACAAACCCAAATAGGCATGTCATAGATGTTTGTTGAGTCAATTAATTAATCAGTGAAAATAAATCAAATGAGACAATAATAGATGACCAAGGCCAAAACCAATGCTAGAAAAGGAAACTTTTCTAGAAATGGAACACTTTTTAAAAAGTCGATACATATGTTCAAACCCTGAATCCAGAAAAACATTTCTCGTTTTTTTATTTTATTTTACTCTGAAATGCATTAAACCCAATGTATTAATATACTTATGGTCTTTTCAAAGTTTACATATTTCATTCAGCCTCTGAAATACAGACATCTTATTTATTCAAAATAATACAAAAAGGAGTTAGTTACTGAAACCTTGATTTAGAAAGTATGATCGTTCTACCCACTACATAGTATCTGACCCTTGTCATTTATTGTGAACAGCTTGATCAATCTCACATGTGTGGGGAAAAACTGGCAATCAGGATAAAAATAAAATATACTATCAAAATTTTCCAGAGGCTTAATTTTTAAAAAATCATTTAATATCTGCTACATTGAAGATGACTAAAGGATCCATTTGAATAGTGGTATCTCTAACATAATATATAATAATTTTTTTCAATAAATTTAATTTCACTTGCAAACCCCTCATTCATACAGAACCTCATAATCTTTCAGTGTTTTAACAAAAAACACAGTTCATTCCTCTCTGTGATTAGTTTTCCTTACAACACATAAAGAATGCTAAAATTTACTGTGTTATCAAAGCTCATGTGACTATGTATCTTGGATTCATTTATGGATACATTTCTTTTTGAAATTTTGGACACTGAGCTCCAAACTATACCAGATGATGAGGGTTTTATTTTAATATTATTTTCCAATGATCTCCTATGCATCCCAAATACTTTTTCTTCCAATTAGATAAAGTCTATTCTTTAACTTGACTGCCCTTCGATGGTACACTTCCATCTCTTACCTCCCATCTTTGGTTGCTGTTTCATCTTTCTCTGATACTTAAAGCTACTTTGGTCCTTTATTTCAGATATAATTTATAGCATGCATTTCACACTTACTGGAATTCTCTATTTTCTATTTTTTTTTAATTTTTTAAAATGTTTATTTTTGAGAGAGAGAGAGAGAAAGAGAAAGCATGAGCAGGGGAGTGTCAGAGAGAGAGGGACACACAGAATCCGAAGCAGGCTCCAGGCTCTGAGCTGTCAGCACAGAGCCTGATGCAAGGCTCGAACTCACGGACTGTGAGATCATGACCTGAGCTGAAGTCGGACATTTAACCGACTGAGCCACCAAAGAGCCCCATAGAATTCTCTATCTTTTAAAAGTTCGAATAACATAGTTTTAATTTTATTCTTTAATTTTCGTCTCCAGAAAACCCTTCTGCTTATGGCGAAGAGTGGTTAGGAGTTCTTTTTCCAATGTTAGACTCTTAACTTTGTGAATCCAAACTGAAGCAGCAGCAGAAATCTCTTGGCTTCTGTGACTCTTGATTCCTAAGCTAAAAAGAGCTTGATGTAGTTATACCAGATGTGAGAATATGAAGCTGCACCTGTGAATGGAATCTCTTGATTATCTATACATAAATCTAATTATAGAAACCAAGATAAACCTATCTAGTAAAGCCAATGATATTACAACATTTGTAACTTAATTTTTCAATATGTGTTTTGTTCTTCTTGTGATAACAAGTATTAAATTAAAATCTTATAAGGAGCAGAGACTTAAAATCATCAGGTTTGTTTTTGCCTAATTTGAGCAAGTTTTTGAGAATATTACCTCAAGGACAAAGTTTTACTTTCATCCTCCAAGCTCTACTTCATGAATCATTCAGTTATTTTTTCTTATATTTTTAAAAGCAAAAACTAATTAATGCGAAGATTTCCCTTGATAATACTTCTTTTCCCATTTCTTGGGATTGTTTTAATAAAAGCTGTGATATTGATTAAAATTTTATTAATTTGATGCTTAAAATGTATTACAGTAAATTATAACATATTTTATGTGTATCTACTTCAGATTTTCCATTATTAAAAATGAGAAGTAAATTTAAATCACATACTTAATGTTTGTGTATATTTTTATCATGGCTGGTAAGCATGATAAATGAATTATGCAAAATGTTTTTAAATAATTTCCTGTCTGGGGTGCCTGGGTGGCTGTTAGTTAAGTGCCCAACTTGATTTTGGCTCAGGTCAGGATCTCATGGTTCATGAGATTGAGCCCCACGTAGGGCTCTGCACTGACAGAGTGGGGCCTGCCGGGGATTCTCTCTCTCTCTCTCTCTCTCTCTCTCTCTCTCTCTTTCTCTCTCTCTCTGCCCCACCCTAGCTCTCTATCTCTCTCAAAAATAAATAAATAAACTTAAGAATAATTTCCTGTTTAATTTGGTTTGAGAGATAAAATTTAAATTGTTTTACACAGAAATAAAAATATTATAATGTATAGAGTAGAATCATCTAATAATTCACGATAAATGCTAGTGAGTATGAAGGGCAAAATAGGGATCCTGCTAATAAGTTGGGTGTAAAGTTGGCGTCTAAGATTCTAAGTATAAAAGAGGCACTATATCATTGAAGAAATAAGTAAAGCCACATTAAAATATGAAAAAAAAAGGTCCAGGGTCAATCTGAAATGTTTTTTCTTTTTTTTCAAGGGGATGTGTTAGCAGTAGAAGTACACACAAAATAAGCACTGGAGAGCATGTTTTGGCAGGGCCCATTGAAGCCCTGTCCAAAGGCGATGGCTTCCCTGCCAGTAACTCAATCACACCAGGTCCTCTGGCAAATCTAGTCCTCTCATACTCAGATGCCAATAAATATCTGGATCATACAACTTTCCCGTCCTGCTTCAGCAAACTTCTATGTATAATTTGGCTTCCAATGTAAATCTGCTTAAAGGGTTATTGTTCTGGCCGTGTTCCTATAAATATGCATGTTCACACAATAGCTCTATTTCTTTTTGGAAATTGGCAATTGGCAACCTGATTTTACATATTATTCTTTGTGATGTATACGTTGAGTCCACTCTGTGATGTATGGTAATTCATTGCCTGTATGAATACATAAATAAGAGATAGATCCACACTCACTGTGATAAAAACATAAATATTGTAAACCTGAAGATGCAAGGGCCAGATAAAGCAAATTCCCCACCTGCGGTGTAAGATGATGACACGTGAGGCTTCTTGGCAATCTGACCACAGTCTTTTCCTGAAGCATATTTACCTCATGCAGTGTTTTTCCTTTAAACTTTAACAGATTGTATCACTGTCTCTGAGAGCAACAAAAATATTTTTGTATTTTCCCATCAATAAAGACACAATACCTACTCTAAAAACAGTTAAATATGATGGATCAAAAGCACACATGTACGTATGTTCTCTTCTAAAACCAAGCTTTAAAGTTTTTTTTTTTTTTTTTTTTCTGAAGACATTAACCTACCAGGTCAAATACACTGATAAAAGAGACAACAGCACAAAAGTTTAGAATCTGCTGGCAGAAGAATATGTGGGAACTAATTTAAGAAACAAAAAACTGTATCTGAAGCTAGTAATATGGGGAAAGCAGAGGATAAATTTATTCTGCATAATTTGTAATAGACCTAGAAGCAGGCGGCAACAGGGCTCCTGAAAATAGGAATTGAAACTGCAATACCAGTAGGTGGGCTGACAGAAGTCTGTTTAAAGAAGCATTTAGGCCACCTCTCATCACACCAAGCAGGTGGGTGATGGCACCTACCCACCTTGGCAGAAGATGGAAATTCAATTCTCTGAAGGAAGTCTAAAAGAGCCAACCCAAATCTACCAAGCCTCTAGGTCTCTGTTTATAGAAGCTACCAGCTGTGAAAAAGGAATGAGTTAAATGATACTACAAAGGACACTCAACCAAATCTAGTAAGTAGAATATTCCATAGTCTAAATAACCTGGCTTTTCCAAAAGTTTGATGGGCCAAAATTTAAAAAGCACTAATTGTGAAATACTGTTATAGAATGAAAAAGAATTATGCACATATGCACACACACACACACACACACACACACACACACACAGAAATACACGAAATGTGTAGATTTGTGTCTTGATTTAAACAAACCAACTACCGAAAGAAATGTTTAAGGCAATGGGGAAAATATGAGTATGGTCTAAGATAAAGATCCATAAGCTTTACTTGCCTTATATGAAGATTATCAAAAGTGCAAGAAAATAAACAATATATTTAATAGCAGATTTATAATTATATGTGTATTTACTATTTGAGATAACAGTCCAAAACCAAAACCAAGAAGACCCAAAATATAAATATTAAATAAAGCATGCAATTAAGTTCTTAAAAACAGGTTAATCATGTAGAAAAACAAGTTATGTAATTGTGCTTGAGTTGACTAGAGAACCAATATCAATAGAAATATTTGGGTTGGTTGACCAAAAAGCTAATACAATATTATCCTTCCCTAATAAATAGATCTTCCCCAAGTGAAACATTTAATATGTTTCATTATACTCTGAACAGACCATGTCAGCATTACCTTTTTGAATATAAACTCTTGGTTCTTGCCAAACCGATTTTCTCCCTATCTGCCAAAAAGTCTATGTTTACTTCTTATTTAAAGGCTTATTAATGTAGAATTCACTACAATAAAATACACTGTTTTCTACTGCAAGTTTCTATGACTTTTGGCAAACACATCTAGTTGTGTAATCAGCACTACAATCAATATATAGAACTGTATTATTTACTACAAAAATTTCCCTCAAAATCCTTTTACCCATGTCCTTCCCCATACACCAAATATCTCTTCTGTCCCTGTAGTTTGTATTTCCAAGAATACTATTTAAATACTGTATAAATACTATAGTGGTTTCTTTCACTTAGCATCACGAATGGTACACACTTCCTTTGCATGTATCAGTAGATAATTCTTTTGTATTATGGAGTAGTGTTCCACTGCACAGAGGTACTCGTTTTTTATCCAGTCACAATAGAAGGACACTTGAGTGACTTCCAGTTTGGGGCTATTATGACTAAAGTGATCATAAATATCCATGTCCTTCTTGAGCACAAGTCTTTATTTCTCTCATATAAATACCCAAGAATGGGATTACTGAGTCACATGACGAGTGCACATTTAACTTTACAAAAACTTGGCCAGCAATTATGCACTGTGGGTGTCCTATTTTGGATTCCTACAATGTGTGAAAGTTTCAGTTGCTCCACATCCTTGCTAGCACTTGTTACTGGCAGTGTCTTTGATTTTAGCCATTCTATGAAGGTACAGTGCATCTGACTGTGATTAGTTTGCATTCGTCCAGTGATTAATGATGTTGAGTGTATTTTCTTAGCTTCTTTGCCATCTGTATATTGTCTTTTGTGAAGTGTCTGTTCATATCTTTTGCCCAACTGTTAAATTGGTTTGCTGTCTTACTTAGTTTTGAGAGTTCTTTTTGTATTCTGAATGCAGCTTCCTTTCCAGATTTATCTTGCAAATATTTTCTCCCAGCCAGGTATTTTTGTTTTTCTTAGAAGAGTCTTTTGCAAAACAAAAAGTATTATTTTTTATGAAATCCATTTTTCCTTGTTTTGAATAAATTGTGCTTTTGGTATTGTATTTAAGTAACTTTTCCTAAAACCATGGTTATAAACTTACTGTCTTTTTCCTAAAAGTTTATAGTTTGGGAATTTATATTGAGGTCTATGATTAATTTTTTAAATTATTTTATATGGTGTGAATATGGGTTAATGTTCATTATTTTACAAATAGATGCCTAATTAGTCTAATACCACTTGGGTTTTTTTCTTTGCTTTTTGTTTTCTTTTGTTTTGAGAGAGACCGTGTAAATGGGAGAGAGGAGCAGAGGGAGAGAAAGAGAGAATCTTAAGCAGGCTCCACGCTCAGTGTGGAGCCCAATGCAGGGCTCAATCCCACAACCTTGGGATCATGAACTGAGCCAAAATTAAGAGTCAGACTCTACACTGACTGAACCACCCAGGAACCCCCTAATACCACTTCTTGACAACACTATTCTTTCTCCATAGAATTGTCTTCATAGTTTTGTAAAAAATCAAGTGACCATATATATGTGGGCCTATTTGTGAAGTCCATTTCTGTTTCATTGATCAATGGTCCAATCCTTTCAGCAATACCACATAGTTTTAATTACTATAGCCTTATAGCAACTCTTAAAATCAGATGATGTGAATCATCCAACTTTATTCTTCTTATTCGAAATTGTTTTGACTATTCTAGTTTTTCTAGCTTCCTTTCTTTTTTCCTGTTCTGTTTTTCTTTTCTTGTTTTAGTTGGTTCCTCTGAAACCAAATTCCTAACTATCTTATATACTAAACCAGCTAACCTTAAAATATAGGTATAATCCCACATCAGTCATAAAGCCTTCATCAGTTACTTTAGAGCTGTAATATCCTGTGACATTTCCCCCCTCATTTAATACATTCCTATCAGTCAGCAATGCTCTCACCTATATCAGTCATACTTCTGGTGAAAAACAGAGGCACATTCTGATGGAATTGCAAGGAAACTGGAGACATGAAAGCAAGTTAGAGGATCCAACAAGTGTTTTGGCTCTAGGGTACTAATAATTTGATTGATAAGCCTTCGCCATCCCTTGGCTTCAAAGAGAAAGAAAAGGAAAGAGTGTTATCAGAACCCAGGGATAATGAAGATGAAGCAGAAAGAGCATTCCAGCTGGAGCTGTCATCAGAGACGTGTTCAGCTACTGTCAGATCAGGGAGAAAGGAAATAGAGAAGAAATACCTAGGTCTCTTTCTCCTTCTGTCCTATAGTCTCTTCATTTCGCCCCCTATTCCCTGAAACTTACTAGAAACAAGGCCAAAGATATTCAGATATTGCAGTCCAAGAAGGTAAGCATCCCAGACACAGCTCACTATTGAAAAAGACAGACAATGGATCTAGATAGCAAATGGAGAAAAGCAGCCCAGCAGCCCATCCCATCCAGGATTCTGACTGCAGCTCAAATATGTCTCCACAGCTCACAAATTTTAAGTTCAAAACTGTAAAACATTATAATTATACACCATTTTAGAGACTGCAGAGAAAACCAATGATCCAGTTTAATAGAGACAATTTTGCTTTTTCTCAACAGAAAAGCTGTTTTTCAAATGGATGAGTATTTAAAATATGATCCATATAAATGATCTAATAAATATGATGATAATTAAAAACGTAAGCAGTAACTTTGAGATTATTTTCTTACTCATTCTACTTTACTTTTGCACAATAAGTTGCTCTTTTCAATTTTCAAGGCTGGCTTTGGTCTCTGAATCATCCCGGAGTGGTTGTTGCTCAATCAGGGTCTAATTGCTTACTTCTCCAAATGCTGACATCTGTTTCTGGGCCAGTTCTTTTCCATGATTCATCACCCCTCATCATCTGAACACTTCCACCTTTCACTACCTTGTACCTCAGAATAACCAGAAGAAAAATAGTAAGTGAAATCATTTTGCTTCTAATTTAGTGTTAAAAGGCCTTTCCACATCAAGCCTCGATTTTACCAAACTTAAGACCTTGTAAATGTCTCCTGATACCTGGTCCATTGTATGTAAGCAAGTTTCAGAGCTTAGACATGTGCTACACCCTTTTTGTCTCATTCTCCACCAAATCCCATCACATCGGAGCCTTGATTTTCCTCAGGGTGTGGAGGAGGTGCTGGCAGGAAGCATTACTTCTACTTCAGGTTGAGACCTAACTACAAACCAATGCATCTTCATAGAGTCTAGGAGTGGGGCTGTCTATATATGTGTGGAGGGAGCAGGGTGGTGAAAAGGAAGAAAATGAAGATATACAGGAGGAGAACAGATACAATTATCAATGATGCTACATTTTATTGAAAATGAAAATGAAAATGAAAATGAAGGTTAGAGTAGGGAGCAAACCACAACTACTGGAAATATTTACATATGGACTACAAAAAATAGTATAGTATCATGTCTATTTGCAAATATCTATATTTAATTTTACCAGTGATTTCTGATACTTATTACAACCAAACTACGTGAAATAAATGTGCATCAATAAAAGCTCTTGTGAGAAAAGACATGATTATTAATGCTGTGAAGCCCTCTGTGATTTCTGCAAAGTGTGCCATTCCTTACATCTAGTGAACTAATAAGTTTGCAATCTTCACGTTATTTTTTGGCAAGAAACTGTGTAAAAATTATGTCAAAATTTATGTTATATAAATTAATATATCAACTTTTATCTGAGCTAAATTTTATATCTATAAAACAAAACAGTTTGAATTTTTTAATCAATTCTATAACTTGTATTTTGTGTTGCAGAGGTACCATTTTATAAAGGTTTTATCTATAGGTCCACACCTTATAGAAATATTGACAATACTCAGAAGCAACCATTTGAGAATGTAAGAACAAGATTGAGACTTACTATATATGTTTTATGATCTGGACTACATTCAGCACTAATGCTTCATTTCATTGCCTAATATTTCTTATTTGTATCAGTGGCAAAAAATTTTGCATTAACTAGGCAGAAAGGAGTTTATGGGAAAATTAACAAACCAAAAAGAGAAAAAGAAGGAAACAGAGAAAAATGGTTTTTAATTTCCAATGTATGAATTAGTTGATAATATCAATGTGAAAAATACAAGACATAAAATAAGAGAAATGCTTGAGTTACAACAGATTGCACTTTTTTAAGCATATATAGTGTATGGAAATTATATTAAAAACTCATTTTCCTGGTGTTTTCATTAGAAACTTAAAAAACATATAATTCAGGATTATTTAGCCTGTATGCATAAAAATGTATGATTGGTAATATCAACCTACAGTCTTATTAAGCCATTTAATGCTTGAAATTATTTCTCACATTGACAGATAAAAATTATATTGCTATTGATCTTTAGTATGCTTCCCTAATAAATTTTTATTGCTTCTTCTGTCCATTCATGCATGACATCATTTTATTCATTACTTGGATGATTCTCTGTTGCGACTCTTTAGTCTTATCTAATAATTCATTTAAAATTTTCCCCTAGTATACATGTATGAAAATGTGTTGAAAGCTCAGCCAGAAGGAAATATTCACTCATTTCAGTATGACTCAAGCTCTAATTATTTTTCATCAGAAACTCTTGAGCAATCATATTAAATCTTACACCTTAGTGCTGTGTTACTGCCATACAATTCTGTAAGCCTGAAATACTCAATACATATCTACTTAGAAATTGTAGAATATCACCCCATGATAACTACAGTATTTTACATGTTTATAAATGGCAAAAAAAAACATTCTACCTTCTTTAAAAAATGTTAATAGCGTAAGTGTTTTATGAAATAATAAATATATCGCTTCTTGTCCTTTTTGCTAAGATCAGGTGAAATAATGAACAAAATAAAGGTAAGAAAGAGGCAGAATGAAAATATGAGAAAAAAAGGAAAATGCAGATCTAGGAAAATAATCAGATAACTTGAAAAATAAATTTAAATATCATATTAATGAATTAGTAGATGAAATATAGTTTAATTTTTAAATAAATGTTTAATTGAATGTATTTATAGTAGGATGGATTATATCAGCCATTTACAATAAATCCAAGGTAACTTCAACCTAAGTAAGTCTTAAAAGCACCACATATTTTTCGGCTTGAGCCTTCATCTTAGCATTTCCTGACCAAATTAAAAATGCAAGAAGTCAAACAAATATTTTGCTAACTTTGTTTAATTCCATGGTTTACTTAAAAGAACTAGTTTCCTGTAGAATGTCATACAGGAAGCTTTAGTTTTATGTTTTGTTATATTGGCTTTGGCTTAGTCTCCTATACCTGCTTAGTGTCTCTTCTAGTTTTCAGTTGCTGCCTATAAAACGTTACCACAAATTTAGTGATTAAAAAAAACACAAGGCATATTTATTATCTTCTAGCATTGTAGGTCAGAGATCTGGAATAGTAGAACTCGGCCAGTTCTTTGCTACGGGTTGTACAGGCCAAATTCAAGGTGTGGGCAGGTGTGTGTTCCTTCCTGTAGGCTCTGGAGATTCCATCCCAAATTCATTCAGATTGTTGACAGAATTTCGTTCTAGGAATTCAGGCCCCTGTTTCTTTGCTGCCTGTCAGGTAAGGGGTTGTTCTTAGTCCATTGAGGCCATCTGCATTCTTTGGCTCATGGCTACCTTCTCCATCCTTTAAGCACATAATGGCAAGTTGAGTCTTTCTTACACTTCGAATCTCTGACTCCCTTTTCTGCTTCATCTCTCCACTCTTCCGGCAGGAGACACTTGCCTGATTTTGAGGGCTCTTGTGATTAAATTGGGCCCACCCTGGGATTTATCCAGAATAAATCCCCATTTCAAGGTCTCTAAACTTTCTCACACCTGCAAACTCCCTTTTGCATGTAAAATAATATATTTACTGGGGCGCCTGGGTGGCCCAGTCGGTTGAGCATCCGACTTCAGCCAGGTCACGATCTCGCGGTGCTGTGTTCGAGCCCCGCGTTGGGCTCTGGGCTGATGGCTCAGAGCCTGGAGCCTGTTTCCGATTCTGTGTCTCCCTCTCTCTCTGCCCCTCCCCTGTTCATGCTCTGTCTCTCTCTGTCCCAAAAATAAATAAACGTTGAAAAAAAATAATATATTTACAAATTTCAGAGATTATGATGTGCATACCTTGCAGGAGGGGAGGCATTAATCTCTCTACCATATTATCTACCTTTCTTGCCAGCCTTTTTTTTATCTCTAATCCTCTCATGAATATGGGCACCACAACCTACACTTCTCAAAGAAGGGTGACAAGTTCACATCCACCTTTGTTGTTCACCCTTTCACCTGAGCCTGAGATACCTTTCTTACTATATCCTGGTTGTTTTAACCTCCCCTTCTCTTTATGACTCTAACTCAAACTCTACCTACTCAATGAATTCTTTTTTTTGTTTTAGACTTGTAAGTTCGATATCTGAAATGATTTATAGACCTCAATGAGACTTTGCGTCTGTTCTTAGAATATATAACTTTCTGGAGAGCCAGCATAATTCAAGCCCTAAAGGCAAACACTCTGAGTTCAAATCCTGATTCTCTCACTATCTTCCAAATATAAGTCCCAGGTTCTCTCTTTATAAAATGTGGCTAATAAAAATAATACCTATCTCTCAGCTTTTGTGTGTTGGTGGGAAAATTATTGAGATAACACAATTAAAATATGTGGAGCTATGCCTAGCAAGTGGTAAGACCTCAAAGACATTATTATTATTTGATGAGCATCTCTAACAAATTCTCAAGAGCTGCTCAAGTTGCTGGGGCATCAATTAGGATGTATTTCAGCTGCAAATAACTGAACGACTTCACACAGGCTGGCTTAATAAGAAAATGTATTTTTTACTTTGCAGGAAATCCAGAAAAATGTGTCTGTGGTGAATGAGAAGTTGTCTAAAGATCAGTTTATGCTGGGGTACCTGGTTGGGCGCCTGGTTGATCAGTCTGTTGAGCGTCCTACTTTGGCTCAGATCATGATCTCACAGTACAGTTCATGATCTCACAGTTCGTGGTTCAAGTCCTGCATTGTTCTCTGTGCTGACAGCTCAGAGCCTGGATTCTACTTTGGATTCTGTGTCTCCCTCGCTCTCTGCCTCTCTCTCTCTCTCTCTCTCCCTCTCTCTCACACACACACACATACACACACACACACACACACACACACACACACAAATAAAAATAAACATTAAAAAAAATAAAGATCAGCTGGGGCACCTGGATGGCTCAGTCAGTTAAGCGTCCAACTTCGGCTCAGATCATGATCTCATGGTTCGTGGGTTTAAGCCCCACATTGGGCTCTGTGCTGACAGCTCAGGTCAAAAACAAAATAAAGATCAGTTGATGCAGTGACTCAATGAGAAGGTCAGTTTTTCATCCTTCTGCTCCATCATTCACCGTATGGCTTCATTCTCACAGCTGTAGCAAGAAGGTCATTGCTATTGGAAATGGCACATTCATTCATAACTCAGTAAAACCCAAAGGAAAAATAAATACTGTTGTTTTCTATGTCTTCCTTTTTAGGGTGTGGAAAAACTTCCCAAAGATCTTACACATGTTCTCACATGTCACGGGACTGAAGCAGTTCACACACTCATTACAGAACCCGGTCCAGAGTGATGTTAGCTTTCCCTAAGGCTGGGTTAGGATTGGCAGTAGAAAAGGGGAGTTGGGATGGAAGGAAGGAGTAGGGAATATCTTTATAAGGCAAGTTTCTGCTGAGAAGCAAGAAGTGAGAATGACTTTGGGGTAGATAAATGATACTCTATCTTCTATAGCAAATATATGTTTACATCACTTTGAGGTCAAATATCTATGATTATGTCCTGCATAAGGTAAAGTAATATTGATATTGCTAATGCTAATTTTTTTATTTTTTATTTATTTTTTTAAGTTTATTTACTTATTTAGAGAGAGACAGAGATAGTGTGATTGGGGGAAGGGCAGAGAGAGAGAGAGAGAAGAAAATCCCAAGCAGGCTTTTCACTGACAGCAGAGCCCAACAGGGGTCTCAAACTCATGAAACCATGAGATCATGACCTGAACCAAAACTGAGAATCTGATGCTTAACTGACTAAGACACCAGGTGCCCCAGGAACTTTTTTAAATGGCATACAAATTTTGACTACTTCCGGAATGTCTAATTATTCATTTCATAAAATGTGTAATATCATTCTAATTATACATTGATTTTATAACTTAATTGTATTAAATTCCTTACAAATAAACATGACTCTTAAGGAAGGTTATTTCTTGCAGGTTGATTCCTAATCCCTTAAACATGCTGTTAAACACTGAAGTGACATGAAATAAGGTGACAGAATTCAAGACACAGGTTTGTGGTTCACAAAGGTAGCCCCCATTTCATCTCAAAGTCTGCGTGGCTCCTTTGTGTCACTTCTTTCCCCGTGAACTCACGAAACACACAACCCACAGCCCACCCCGCAAAGTATTGCCTGATTTGATTTTATGGTGATTTCAAAACTAAGTGGAGAAAATTATCCAAAAGGAATTGTTTTTCTAACTCACACCCTTATTCAAACAATGGTCAGCCCTTTCGTCTCCATTTGTCACAGTGAGAAGCTCCTTCTGAAGTTCAGGTGAAACGTGCTCCACTTAGAGTCCAGAGATTCTGCTATTTCAAATGGAAAGGTCAGAGTGGGGCTTGATGCCTTTCTTTGATCCTTTCCCTTTCTAGTAGAAGTTCCTGGAGAAAATGTTAGATGCCAGGTATCGTGTCATTGGCTGTAAGAAATATAAAAGTGGTGTGATACATACTCTTGGTCCTTAAGTAAATTACAGTGTCATTATGGAAGCATCATGGAGACACATATAAGTAATTTGAAACACATTTGTAATAGTATGTAATTTTGTATTAAATAGATCATATTAAATGTACACCTCTTAGGAGTTCCACAAGGATAGAAATTATTATGATTTGTACAAATTGGAAGACAGAAACAAAAATTTGTTGCTTTAATAACTTTATTCCTTAAATTATTTCATATGAACTAACACAGTCTGCCATAAAGATTGTAATGAAATTTTAGAATTTAGAACTCATAATATTGTTATTATTTATATTAAAGAATTATATATATGTATATATGTATGCATTATATGTACATATTACATATATATGGCTAATTTTCAAAAAGCTATTAGATTGGACAGTCCAATCTGAGAAAAAAATGAAAAAAAATTAAAATGAATTGAAGGCTGAATTCCTGTGTGTTCCATTTAAATGTTTAACAGTTACCCACACGAACTGGATTTGGGAATAAATGAAGATAATGCAAAAGTAGAAATTAAAGTTAAATATAGGCATGGCTTTGAAATCTCAAAATCACTAAAATCGTCAATTATCTTTATTTGGCAAGGGGAAGGCAATAACAGTAAAATGTATATCGGCACCAACTGTGATGTGAAATTTAAAGCTCTAAAACCCCATTAAAATCAGCCTGGTAATGATGTACCATATGCACTGATCTACAGTTGCCGGAGGATCCCTAACCTGTGGCTTCTTCTTCTCTGTCACATTACCTTGTTAACCAAGAATGAGTTGAGAATGTTTGTTTAAGTATTCATAAGATTGTATGTAATATAAAGGTTGACAATTTTAGGAATGCATATATCTTTTGCTTCTCGATATATACTATATGTCTGCTGTAATGTGCCACGTGTGCTTGTTTCCAAAGTAAAATTTAAACATAATGTAACCAAAAGCTATTCATATGGAATAAAATAAATTAGTCATTCTGACTACAAATTTACATATGCATTCTGGTACAGGAACTGGTTTAATGTGATGATTACGGGGGCCTATTAATCAGAGCTCTGATCAGGTGTCATAAAAAAAAAAGATCCATATTTCACCACCATGTTCTGAGGCACCCAGTTCTTTACACTTCTTTATTGCTCACCTTTATAAATAATTCAGTGCCTATTCTCTTTTCCATACACTTACATCTCTTTCATTAACACCTGTGAAAGTTGAGATTTTGTAAGGAAGGTAGAAAAACTTCCAGCTCTAGCTGAACATTTTCATTTTTTAAGCTCAGAGAAATTATTAATAAATAAGCTCTGGGTCTATGAGATAAGTAAAATAACATTTTTATTTACATGTTCTTGACAAATTGATTATTCACATTATTTTCCTTTTCCTGGCTTAGCAGTTTGTCCTTACTATATAGGTATGCTGCCACTAGGATTTTCACAGGAGAAGAAAACTATCTTTGAAGTAACTACATACCTACATATGAAATTTTTAAGGCTGCATGTATGAAATTTCATCTCCACCAAGTTAATTGACCAGTCATCCATACTGTGAAACGCATGACACATTTTCAGCAGTCTGGAAACTACTTACTTTCAGAATTAATTCATTAAAATTCTCTGCCATCAAGTGACATAATCACAGAACCTTAAATTGTCTCACTTGAAGATAGTAAAAGTCAAATATTCTATTCTCACATGACATTTCCCCTTTTTTTTTCTTTCTCTGTCTTTTTCTTCCTTTCTTTTAGATGAATTATTCTAGAAAACTCTTATGCTTTTTTAAAGAGAAAAAGGGGTTTGAATCAATACTGACTTCTTCCACTCTCTATCCACCTGCTTGCTCCCTGCCCCCTGGTTATTTGTTTCCATTTCTGAATGGATCAAGGTGGGAGAGCATGCGTGTTCACTTGTAATAACCTGAGGTAAAATAAAAGCTTGTCTTAATTACATTATCTCTATGTGTTATCATGTATAACATGAGTCAACACACTTTTCTTCAAGGGGCCAGCTAGTAAATATTTTCTACTTTTTGAGTCATAAAGTATTTTTCCCAAGTCATTTCTGTCATTTTAGCATAAAAGCACACTTATGCTACATGTAGATGAATGATTGTGGATATATTCCAATAAAACTTCACTAATGGACACTGAAATCTGATTTTTATATTATTTTCACAAAATAGTCTTAATTTTTGTAAATTAATATCTAAAAATCTAAAAAAGTATTATATCAAGAAATATAAACAGGTCTTAGCTCTCTTTACTGAAAAAGGTGGCAGGTCATATTTGGCTTGCCTGATGTATAATCCCTGCTAAATGATAATACATATAATGGCTTTAGGTTATATCATACATAAGGTGAAAAACAATGAGAACACATAGAATAATATTTCCTGAGTCTCAAAAATTTTTCATTGATCCACAAAATACATAGACATTTGCAAAGTCACATATCTTATTTCCATGTGTATTATAGTTTTTAAAGAAATTATTTTGTTTCTTAATATGTATATATGCATACATAATATGTATGCCTGTGTGTGTGTATATGTATACATGTTGGTTTATTCCTTTCTGATTTGATGTTCTAGTTAAAATACAATGAATATTAATATTTTTTCAAACCATAATCATAATGGATGTGTCAACTCTACCTAGACATTTTACAATCAAATCATATACTCTGTAAATAACTTGGACATATTCTAGGTACAAAGCTGAAACAATCCCTGATAACTCCTGAATCACCATCTACAATTGCAAAATTTCTTGAATTATGTGAATTTAAAGGTGTCACCATTATTATATGCCAAAATCAGTCCATCTGTTTGTCCCACCAACAGACACTTTGGAAAGACCAGACTCAGTATGTTGTGATTATTCCTGCTTGGGCACAACTAAAAGATCACTGTTAGATGCCTGACTCATTGGAAATGCTTCCGCAATCATGATTTTAAAAGCAAACTTAAAGCTCAGAGGCAAATTTCTTTAAAAGCATTTGCTTTACACTTGCAGGTAAGCTATCTTACCTACTTCTGGGGATAAAATTATCTATTTGTGAATCGTTTCTTGCTTTTAGCTTTGAAATATTGTTTTCATTTATTTAAAATGTATATATTAGGGCTCATAGGAACAGCAACTTTTGGTGGGGTTTTTTTTTGTTTTTATTTTGAACTTTATCACGCCTTTGCTATCAAAAAACCAATTTGGTAGATGATCCTATAAGAGTTATAACAATTTTGGCCCCTGTCACACTGAAAATATGACATATATGAAAATATCGTTCCAGGAGCACCTGGGTGGCTCAGTCAGTTGAGCATCCGACTTTGGCTCAGGTCATGATCTCCATTTGTGGGACCGAGCTCCACATCTGGCTCTGTGCTGACAGCTCAGAGCCTGGAGCCTCCTTTGGATTCCCTCTCTCTGCCCCTCCCCTGCTCATACTCTGTCTCTATCTCTCAAAAAATAAAATAAAACCATAAAACATTAATTTTTTTAATACTGTTCAAGGTAATCCCTCGTGAGAATAGAAGAACATTTTCAGTTATGTTATGTGACTCATATTTTAGAACAGGAATAAGTGTGCTTCATTTAATGTGTGCCCTGATTTCCATGTATTTATAGGTCTGCAATAGTTTTGGCAATGGCAAACATTTATGACTAAACTTAGGGTAGTAGCTATATATGATGAAACAATGAGGAATAAGGTCTCTCCCAGACTTTGACATTCTATTATTTTTATAGGTCAGTTTGATTACAATGTCAATCCAGAGCAGGACCAATTTGTAATCATTTACAATAAATACAAAGAATTTTTGCTTAACACAGAGTTAGGCTAAGGCACATGCTATATTGGTACCTCTTGCCAGACATATGGTAAAGTAACTTTTAATTGAATCTTACAACTAACGGTTTTCTATTTGGAAAGGAATATGACTAATATAGAAGAAATTTAAGTATTCATTTTATTAGATATATCAGTCTGAATTAAACACATCTTCCTCCTAAATTTCTGTACGGGTCAATAGTATTCCCACTATTAACTTGTTTTATTTAGGATTACATCAGAATTCTCTTTTCTTTATATTTTGTGAGATACTTATTTTTTGCAAGTTAAATAGTGAAAAAAGTGCTGTGACTTTAACATATATTAAATAAGTCATTTTAAGTAGAAATGCACATAAAACAAGATAATGTATTGATTGATTGGTGAAAATGTGACCAGAGGCTCACAGAAATCTATTCTAGCATTGTCTCTAAGAACAATGGCTCGCTATTCACTAATTCAGTGTTTGTGGTGACTTTATAAAACTTGACTGTCACAAACAGCAAGACTCACCAGTACACATAGACTCAGGACCAGTGTCAATTCTCGATGAATAAAAATTATATATTCTAGCTTATGTTCCTGGTACATTTTAGAAATGTTGAATGACCAGAAAAAGTCATTCTATGCCAAATAGAACATAGTTAATTTGCAAAGAGAAGAAGGAACAGAGAGACTAAGTATACCCAAATTGAAAAAGACAGATGAATGTAGCTTAATATGAATTTCCCGTTCCCCTTCCAACATTATTTCTAGCCAAGACAGCCTTAACATTCCTCTCAGCCTGACTAAACTTTAGACAGGTTTTTGTCCTGACGATAGGCCCGAGACCTCCCTTTTCTTAGAGCACTAACTTTAGAAAACTTGCAATTATAAATTCTCTTTCTGCCCCTTTGAGATGTAAATCTTCTCCCAGCCCCTTGCCACTTTTACAACCCAGGAATGTCTTTTTCAAGGACATGGGAGTCATCCCTCTCAAGTATAACTATCAAGAAAGATATCCCTGTCTCCCAGTCTCTGTGAGAAGGTAGGTATCTAACTTTGATCAAGACCATGCCAATTGACAAATACACATGGCCTGATCACATGGACCTGATGTTCACACTGATGTCCTCCAACACTTTTCCACCAGCTCACTCCAGTTTTTAAATACTCTCTCATCTTTCGTTTCAGCAGATCTGAATTCAATGTCCCTTATTCAAATAGCATTGAATAAAGTCTTCCTTCCTATTTAAATTGTATGGTACAATTTTTCTTTGACATTTCCCTGTATCTCTTTTACTTGACTTAAGTATGAGTGTTTCTGGGGCAGACTACCTGCATATGTTCACCCGCGTGTACACACACACACACACACACACACACACACACACTTGAAGGGGTAATTCAGTAATAAATCATTTCAGGATAGGTGTAGGTACTGATAAAGCTATCCTCATTTCTTATTTTTCCCTCAAAGCAAAAAACATCCATAGTTTCAAAGAAAAGTGGATATGATGGGAAGAGACAAAGAGGACAGTCCCCTCAATCAGAAAATCAGTTGATTCTTATCTACTACAAATGCTATCTCCTCCCCACAGCACATGGTTTCATTTGGAAATACCTCAAGATGGGTTTTATTTTGTTTCTTAATGCATAAGGTAGGTGTATTATTTATTGCCACAATAATGTTCGAGTAACAGACAACCAAAATACAACAATGACATAAAACAATAAACATGTATTTGCCTCATGCATTTACAGAATTCCACTGAGTTGGATTGGGTTTGACTGATCTTGACTACTCTCATTCATGCTTCTGTGGTCCTGAGACCTTGCCACATCTCATTCACAGATGTCTTCAGCTGAAAACCTGCACCATCTGTCTCTGTTCCACGTATCTTTCATTACCCAATGGACTAGCTCAGGCATGTTCTTTTGCATGAGCAAAGGAACAAAAGACAAGTGGAAATGCACAAATGTATTTCCAAGTCTCCTTTTGCATCACATCTGCTGGCATAACGTCTAAATACATCCCATGGAACAAAGTCAGTCGCCAGCCAATCTAGATTTGTGGTGGTGGTGGGATGTGACCTGCAAGGCACACACGGAAGATCACGGATATGGTGGGGAATAGAGAATTGGGGCCTTTCATATGCCTGATCTAATGTGTTCTTTCATATGCCTATTTCTGCATTCCTTTTTAGCTTTACAATGGCCTACTTAGCCCTGACTTGGAGGAAAACCAGTTAATTACTTTGCAAATATATTTACACATATAATTTTAATGTAAATTCTATGATCCAAACCATCATCTACTATACGATATGGCAAATGCTATATTTTAAATATATAATTATCATGAGTTTGGGAATAATGAGTTCTTTTCACTCTTGGTTGAAATGTTTTCAATGTGCTAGGAATCTTTACTAGAAGAGAAAAGTTAAATATTAATAAAGTTCTCCTTTTGAAGCATTTTAATTAAACTTTGGGTAGTTTTACATTTCACTTTATCCTCTTGCATTATCTCACCCTTTTGGAAAAAATTAATGAAAAGGGCACACAGTGTTCATGTTTTATTAAAAGGTGGAGGCAAACTCATTTGAAATAAATGTTCAACTTTTTGCAGTATCACTAAGTGAGTACAATGTAACAAATCTCTCAAGCAGGGCTCTTACTTTGATAAACTCAGCATTTCATCTCATTTGAGTCAGGATGCTGTGTCTTTTCTCTGTTCACAAACAAAGACACTGCAGTCCAATTGTTTGTATAGTAGCTAAAATTATGCAGATGTTTGAGTTATTGTAGTCCTTGGTTTCCTTTATCATCTTGTATTGTTGTGGGGTCAGCTATAGTGCAACGGTTCCTTCCTAATTGTAATCTTCCTAGCCAGCTTCCAGCAGCTGGTAAAAAAATTCATCGGGTAGTCTTTGAATTTCCCACTCTTTTGCTTGAATTTACTTGAAAATACAGTAGCAGTCATGCTAACAGGAAAATTTGCATGAAGTATGCAGTTTCCCCAGAACTCCTGATGTGTGAGTAGAAAGGTAAAAATTTAAGAGAGTCCACACTTGAGAATACACAATAACCCATACTGTTTTTTTCTCTAAGACAGGGACTTGCAAAAACAATTTACATGTCATTAATGAGAAAGGTATACAGGCATGATTCAGAACTTTCAAATATTTGGAACTTCTGGCTAAATTGGCTGCTTGGTCCCCTAATTCAATAATCACATCTATTAAGAAGAAAACATGGAAAAAATTACCATCTTTGTACTATTTTGACCCAGGACTTCGGTTTGAGAAGAGAAAATTCTACTTCCCTATCTGTTCTCCTCATTACTAATTATATGATTTAGTACAAGTCACGTCCCATCTCTGACTCTCAGTCATCATCTTTAACAGGAGCTTATTATGATCTACTTCTCAAGATACTGTAGAGTTATAGGCAGAGCATACACAGGTCCCAGATCGGTGCCAGATAGACTACTATCATAATTATCATTACTACCAGACTCTTTCAAAGTCAAGAATATCTTTACAACAGTAACAAAAAATTCAGCTTTCTACTTTATGAAGATAAAGTGTGCAATGGCTTAATCACAAAGATTCTACTCATGGATGCATGCAATGGTCTTGATATTTGGATGGAGGGGTGGGGTGAAGGAATGGGTGTTTTTTATTTATACGATAAATTAATAATCTGGACAATTTGAAGGAATAAACAACCAGTCCTGGTTAAATAGTGGTTGAAAAGTGGTAGCTTTGATCAAAATGACCCAAAAGAGTAGAGAATGGCCTTAGAAACTGTCCCATGGAAAATAAGTGTGTTTGAAACTGAGTTCTCTATGGAGGAAGTCCTTTGCGAACTGGATATTTGTTTAACAAAGCTAATTTCGTTATTTTCAAAACAACAATTCAAGATATATGAAGTTTTTATACACTCAAGTTGATTGAAAATGACAACTTCTGTTGAATGTGGAAACATTAAATCATATTCTCTGGTCATAAATTCACTGTTCATAAGGCAAACTACTAAATTATATGGAATGGGGACAGAACAATCCTGGCACCAGTTGTCACTACTGGGCTGTAGACCTTATGAAAAAATAAAAATAAAAAAAATTGCATCTCTGTGGGGTATTTATAAAATCTTGTGCAATTTGGAATTTTTGTGAAATGATGGTAATATGCCAGTTTTAAATATAATTTAATCCCCTCTATTCAGGAGGTACTATCATAGGTGCTTGCTTCCACACACATTATCTCCTTTGAGGGATGGTGAAACTACTCTCTCTCTCTCTCTCTTGTTTGTTTGTGGTTTTTTTTGTAAAGATATCATCTATAGATGATATCTTTGTTGAACAGCAAATTTTTTTTGGATCAGTATGTTGGAGCAGCTCACTTGCTGTGGGTGTACTTATTTATTATGACATTAAGTAAGACGCAGCAAGCAGGTATGTTTTATGTGAAGTTATAAATTTCTAAATTCTGTGATTTAATTTTAATGTGGACACAATAAAAAAATTTGATATTACAGAAATTTAATGCTAAGGTTTCCTTTAAAGTAAGAAATATAATACACATATGCATGAAATAATAGTCTTTGCTGGAATGCCTAGCAAATCACTCTACTAACCATAAAAAGACAATTGTTAAGCAACAGGTTTAGACACAAACAGGGCTAGACTCTGAACCTACTGATTATCATAGAGTATAATAACAGATAAAACGTTTTCAATCTCAAAGAGTAGGCAAAGTATGAAATAAATAATATTAGGTATAATGTATAATGTTTGAGTTTGCTTTAAATAGTCCCTCTCCGGCTAATATTAGATTATGGCTTTTCTACTGTCCATGCTTTATACAGTATGTTTTCCTCTATTTTTATTTTATAAACTCTCACTCTGATCTCACCAACTCCTCTGGTGACTGAAGTTGATGGCCATGACATCTACTGTTCCATTTCCAACCTCAGCCCAGACCCCAACTCTGCCTGCTCAGGATCCAACAGTTAGCTGGACATTTCTCTTTGGTTTTCTACAATAATTGCAGCTGACTGTCTCAGAAAACCTGTGCAAGGTTTTATCACCTTTTTTTTTTTTAGTATTCTCTAGTTTAATTAGAGACCCTAACAGTCACCCACAATGGACACTTGAAATTCAACCTGATATTTTTTTAATATGTTCAATAACTATTTCTTAAGTGTCTGTGTTTTCCTCTCTGTACTTATTGCAAACAACTCCTTAATTCAGATCATCATTATTCTTATATGGTTTCACAAAATATACAATACTGAAATTTACTGTAGAAGCGATTGCTTAGCTGGGCCATTTAAGTGGTTGGATTATGTCTTTAAAGCCCGATGGTAATTTGAAGAAGTTGCCACAAGATGGTGTTTTCTTCTTTTTAGTTTATTAATTACATACATTTTAAACCTTGACTAAGCCATGTAAGATAAGTATGATATATAAATTACACTTTCGTAATTGAAGGGTTCAGTATCAGGTAGTCAATACACACACACATAAACTGAGAGAATGTACCAATTGATGTAAAATAATGAGGAATATGATATCCAGGTCTTAGTGTTTTCAAAATACTGTAAACATTCTGGACTGGTTGGCAACATTAAGCATGGTAGTCCGCATGCATTACTAAGCTTCAAAGAGATTCTGCATTCTAATAAGGGAAATGCTATCAGCAAGATCATAATTTTACTTGCTGGGAGAAAGTAGCAGTAGGAAATGATAAATATGATTGGTTTTCTAGCTTTCAAACTTTTGACTTTCTTGCATTTCACAATCCTTAAGTTCCTTTGTCTTTTGTATTCAACATTCTCTCCCCACTCTATGTAAACTCATCAGTTCATATGCCTGTAATTTCTATGAAGATGGCTTTCCAACCCAAAGCTCTAGTGTCAGTTATTCGTTTTAGAGCTACACACACATTAACATAAATCTATTTATTTTTCAAAACTCAATAGCTCTTCTTTATAGCCTCAGATATCCTTATTTCTATAGAAGTCAAAACATGAAACTTCAGTCTTCTTTGATAATGTTCTCTTTCTCATTCTGTCCCATTCACACATCTACTGGAAAAGATGTCACATTTTTAAGACTCTGTTTTCATTGCCTCCAGAAGGTATTTTTCTCTTTATCCTCATAATTTTAGGACCTCACTTCCTCCATTTCCAGCCCCAGAAGGCATTTTACTTTACCTGTATAAACACTCATGTACATCACACAGAAATGCATATACACACATACATACACACACACTTTTGATTTTTAAATCAAGAAATGGTCATATATATATATATATATATATATCTGTAATATAATATTTAGAATGACATGTGGTGTTATATATAATATATAACATAATATATCTTGATATATCTTGATATATATGTATCAATAAAGATTTTTATGTAAAAGAACTCACAATCACCTTTTTGATTAACACATACAGATCTGTATTAGTGTTTATTACCTTCATGCCATGATAATATATCAATGTGCCATAATTAATTTTGATATTCCTTTATAATGGACATTTAGGCTATATCCAATTTTCTTCACTATTACCAATAATGTTACAGAGAATATTCTTATAAATATGTTTGTGCGAGGGTTTTTTTTTTCTTATGAAATAGATTCTCATATTATCAACTATTTGGGTTTGTACTCTTTTTTTAGCCACTTCAAATTATTCTCCAAAAATCATGCATTAATTTGCCCTATCATCAAGATAAGGGATTGCCCATTCTCCCATATATTTAACAACAAAGATATTATTATTTCTTCATATATTCTCTGAACTTAACATAAACTTTTTTATTTCACTTTTATATATGTTTAATAAGTTTCAACAAGTGGCAATGTAGTCATTAGCCATTTTTACTTCTAATTCTTGTTCATATTCTTTGCCCATTTTTCAACTGATTGTTTACAATCTTCTATTCAATTAACTTGTAGGAGATTTTAATATAATGTGTGTTGTGCATAGTTGTTGCTGTTGTTAAGATGTCAATTCTCACAGGTTTAAATGATTGGGAATTTTATCAGTGTTTATATTTCTGGATTAAACAAGTCTTTTTTGCTTTTACGTATTTGTGAATTTTTGTTACAAATGTGGTATTTTTGTAATCAAGAGAAGAAAACACAAATTCTGTTTACAAGTTACCAGTGAGAGTTTGGGGAGAGTGACAAAATTGAAGTGCTATTAGTCATGATGGTAAATTTCAAACAACCTTTTAACTCTTCCTTTTTCTTGCATTTAATTTCTGGTACTTACACACTATACAGAAAGTCGGGCCTATCACAAGACAGGTCAGTGTGAAAAAGAAGAAAAGAATCTGCTTATTTATTGTATCTATTCTGCTTGGCCGGTGCCTATGTAATACCAACTGTCAAAAAATGTTACATATCATGTCTTACTATAAGCTTACTATAAACTTTATTTAAGTTCTCTTGTTTTAAATTTAGAAATCAAATTCTACTCAAGAGCGTGTCCCTATTCCTCCTGCTCACACTATGGTCCTGATGGTAATTTAAGTTTACAATTCTTCCATCACTCACCAAATACGGTTATATACCCCATCCCAGGATGTTCACAACTATGTGAGACAAGGAGGTTCATAATTATTATTCACATTAATGAAGAACAACACTGAGACAAAACTGAGATGTTTCTCAATTTGTTCAACATCATTCAGTTAGTCAGTGTTGGATCCAAGACCTGAACATAGCTCCTTTGATGCTACTCATTTATCAGCATTGCGTCTCTGTGTCAACATTGAATAATGTGCTTTTTCCAAAACAATTCCAGTTAAATTTGAATTTCAGATAAATAGTTTTTGTAAGAACTGTAAGTACATCTCATATGTTGCATGGGACATGCTTATGCTAAAATAAGCTGATTCTCTGAAATGGAACTAACTGAGAGGCCTATATTTTATCTGGCAACCCTGTCTTCACTCTTATTTGTTCTCAGAGTATGAACCATTCTTTAACACGAATGATCCTTCTTACTTGAAATGTATCCTAATCTCCTAACCAAGCTAATCACTTTTTCTTGTAATTCATGATGGTATTTCTTTTTACCTCTCTATTAAAATCTACCTTATAATTTTGTGGCTTCTTCTACTTTTTTAAATATATTAAAATGACTTTGACAAGCTACAGCTTATTCGTCTTAAGAGAAGTCCCAAAATACCTAACATCCTGCATATGGTAGATGTTCAAAAAATCTTCACTAAGGTGAGTTAGTATATGATAAACTATATCTACCTTTTCAATGTAACCTGAATCAATATCTATGACAATATACACTACCAAGAAAAGAGAAAAATAATAGCACATTGCGGGGGCTGGGTGGCTCAATCAGTTAAGTGCCCAACTCTTGATTTTAGCTTACATAGTGATCTCATGGGTTCTGAGTTAGATATCCACATCAGGCTCTGCGCTGGCAGAAGAGAGCCTGCTTAGGACTCTCTCTCTCTCTCTCTCTCTCTCTCTCTCTATCTATCTCTTTCTCTGCCTTTCCCCTATTCACACACACTCTCTCAAAATAAATAAGTACTATATATATATATACATATATACACACATATATATACATACATATGTATGTATATATATGGGCACATTTTAAAAGTGTTACTTGAAATAAGTTAAATTATAAAGAATTTCGTATATTTGGGATATCTTCATGTTCAGAACAATTTTGTTCTCCAGCTACTAAGTGGCCAAGATCATATCTTACCTTGCTTGGTTTTTAGGACCTTGAGTAAAACTTAACTTTTTTTAGCTTTCACATTCTTCAAATATGTGACCATAATCAGGATGAGAGAGCTAGGTCAGATTTTCTTTTTTATCTTAACAATTCATTTCTATCTTAAAACAATATTTTTTATCCTAACAATAATTCATTAACTTTCTCTTATAAATCAAAGTAGTTTAATTTCCCAGATATGATACTTAAATACATAACTGTACATAATTGTCAGCTTTCAATGCATCAAATACTGTGTTATGTATAAAAGACGAAAGTTACATGGTACATGCTCTTAAGACCTTCACATTTGAAATATTATGTACAATATATATATATATATAACTTTAATACCAATAATTTAAAGGGTAAATTTGAAAGAGACAGAGAAAAGGGAGTATCCAAGTATCAGCCAACTTAAGACATTTTAGTAACCTTCAAAGTTTTAATATAGACTCAATATTTCATGTTATATTTTGCATCTATTTTAAAATTTAGCTCAAAGAAGTGACATACACAAAAATTCAGCTAAAGAAGTATCCATCCCATTATTTACAAATATTCAAATACATATACATATAATCGAAGAAGTATTTAATAAAATGTAATACAGACATAAAATACAATATTGTGCAAATAATAAAGTGCCTCTGTGGGAATGTAATATCGTCATAAAAAATGTTTTAGCAAATTATTGAATAAAAAAATTCTAAAATAGAATGACAATAACCATACACTTTTTGTTGTTTCTGTAGAAAACCGATTACATAAGCACAGAGTTAGGAAAATTCTTATCACTCTAAAAAATTACTTTTCATTACCATTATATTTTATACATATTTAGCTCTTTTTTCCTGGTATACTTGTGTACTTAATTTTCTATCTATTCATCTTATGTTTATATAAAAGTTAAAAGATATTAAGTAAAAAGATACTTCTAAGTAAAAAACAGATGATATTAATTATTTTGTATATATAGATACAGGAAGCAATCACAAATGATGTCATTAAGATTCAAGTTCTTTCTACAAATATCTACTCAGTGTTAACGAATACAGCTATCTCCATGTACAAAGAGTAGATATGAGGACTGGCCACGATGTTTTGACCCACATAAAGCATGGATGGTGTCAAATGCATCTTGGGAAGGAACCATCTGAGAATGGCATGTTTATTCTTAGTTAAAAAAAAAAAAAGCAGCTTTCTCCTTCTGTTACTGTCTTTATATCAAACAAGTAAACATGTCAACTCACCGCAGTAAAAGTGTTTCTTTTGAGTTCACTAAGTCAGTTTGGAGTTCAGTTTACCTACTAAGAGGTTAAGTTCTTTTGCCCCTTCTTTTGTGGAAACACCTATTATTCTAGAAACTGCTCCCACAATATTACAAATATGCAGCTCAGCTGTTCTATGGTTAGAATCTTTCCATTTGGGTCAGACTTAACTTGTTTCTAAAACTTCCTCCTGCTGCAGGCTTTTCTGTCATTGTTTTGCAAGGGGACTGCTGTCTATAGTTTAGCAACTCAAACTGATTTAACATCAGAAAAATAAGTATTTGCTCCTGAAATTTTGGCATTAGTTTAGCCTAGGATTTCTGGGCAAGTATATATATATGTGTGTGTGTGTGTGTGTGTGTGTGTGTGTGTGTGTGTGTGTATATACACACACACACACACACATATATTTATACACACATATATATGTGCGTGTGTGTGTATGTTATATAAATGTTTATATATGTTATATATGTGTGTGTATATATGTTATGTATGTGTACATATACACACACACACACATATATATATAAACCTATGTTTTTAATAATGTTCACATTTTACAACATATCAAACATGTCAATGAAATTTGGGAAAGTAGACATGCAAGGGTTTCTAAACACAAAATATATTTTAATTAAGTGAAATCCTCTCTATTTTTCCTTGTGTTTTCACAGAATAGAAACAATAGGCATAGCAAAAGAGCATTCCAGTACTCTCCTAAAAAATGTGTCAACCATGTTGTACACAGAACACCTCTATGGGTGAGATGATAGTTCAGCGAGGATGTTGATTCAGTCTGTAGCATCGACAGAGACTGCCAACAAGGGTGCCACCTGCCAACTGGCACTTATTGCAGTGGCTTTTTCCCCTTATGATAATTGCTTATCAACTGGGAATTTCATTTATTCATTGGCACTATAAATTTAACTTCAGTTTATGAAGCAAGCTCTAATACCTCCAGAATTTTTGTCAATAAAATCATTTGAGATTTTTCATTAGACTAGTGTTTGAAAACATGGCATTGTTGGCTGATTTTGTTCCTCTTCATTGCCCTAATTGTTTATAAAAATTATACTCCATAAGCTTTTTAAGAAAACAAGCACTTTAATGAGAACTCCATTTTAAAAAGTGAGGATAATTTAAGCAATGTAGAAGCCCAGGCATTAGGAATATGTCTCGAGCTATTTTCAATATACCATCCAGCAATCATTATCTCACTAAGTTAATCATAAGTAAAATTTAGAGAGGTTACAATTTTATTTATGTCTACTTAAATGTGACATAAGACCTACCAGAGGGTGTGCAGGAAACTTGTGTCTCCATCCCCCCTCCCACACTGATCAATATGCAATACACTGAAGGGTTCTGCTACCACACCTACTGCATGGAAGGGGAGGAATGGAGGAAAATGCACAGCTTAGATCCAGGACGTTGAACCGACGTAACACTAAATTCTGCTACCACTGTGAGAAGAGTGAGAACGCTGAACAGACTGTACCAGGGAGGCACAGATTCAATGGGCTTTCAAGCTTCACTTTCTGCACAAGGTAACAGTAGCACAAAACTGAAGCAATCTGAAGCCTCTTGTGCACTGAAAATAACTTTAGCAATCACAAGCTCAGATTGGCAGACACAACACTGATCCTCTCCCGCGGATGGTAAGAAAAAGGAACAGGGGTGTGTATTTCTCAATGTAAATATTATTTACCTCAGCCTCTGTGATCCTTTTACTTACAATGTTTAGCATCCCATCAAAAATTTTAGACATTCACAAAGGCAAAGCCATGGTATAATCCATGGCCAGGAAGAGAAGAGAGTAAAGCAAAACAAATAAAACAAACAACAAAAAAGTAGACCCCAAGACAAACCAAAATGTTAAAAATGTTATATGAATACTTTCATGTAATTGTAATTAACATGTTAAATCATGTAAGGTACAAGGTGAAAAACCTGCATGATAAATGAGGAATTTGAACACAGAGATGGAAACTTACATAGGACATTAACAGGAAATGCTAGAAATGAAAACACTATATAAGAAATTAAGAATCCTTTTGATGAATAAATGGCACTTGACAGAGTGGAGGAAAGGATTAGTGAAGTGGAGGAAAGAACTAGTGAATGGAAAAAAAATAAATGGAAATCATCCAAACTGAAATGAAGAGGAAAAAAAAAGTAAAACAGCAACGAAATAGAGCATTCAAGAGCTGGTGGATAATAGAAGCAAACATACAGGTAATTAATATGCTGCAGATTATGTAACACCACAACCAATCAAGTTATCTTAATTAACATTTAAAAAACCAGCACTGAAAACAATCATGGTCATCATTTTCAAGTGACCTGTAACATTCACAAGATAGGCCATATTCCAGGCATGAGGTGAATCTCAATAAATTTAAAAGATTGAAGTCATTCAAAGTATGTTGTCTGAGCACACTGGCGTTAAGATATAATTTTAAAAATACAATAATATCCCAGAAAATAAATAGAACAATCTGCAATGTTTAGAAAACACAGTTAAACACAGTTCTAAAGAATCCATGGTCAGGTAAGAAATTACAGTGAAAGAACAGTCTAACTTGATGTATTAAAAAAATAAAGAGATCAATCTTTCTCTCTGCCCCTCCCCTGCTCAAGCTCTGCTTCTTTCTCTCTCAAAAATAAACATTAAAAATGAAAATTAAAAAAAATAAAATAAATTTTAAAAAGGCGCCTGGGTGGCTCAGTCCATACTCAGTCGACTTGGTATCAGATCATGATCTCACTGTTGGTGAGTTCGAGCCCCTCATCAGGCTCTGTGCTGTCAGCTCAGAGCCTGGAGCCTGCTTCAGATTCTTTGTCTCTCTCTCTCTTTTCTCGTTGCCCCTCCCCAACTCATGCTCTGTCTCTTTATCTCTCAAAAATAAACATTAAAAAACATTTAAAATAAAGAGATCATATGCAAGTCACCAATATTAGGAATGAGAGACAAAATATTACTACAGACTCTATACATTAAATGGATAATAGGGATATTTTATGAGCAACTTAATGCCAATCAATTTAACATGTATGTATCATATTGCTTGAAAGACAAAAACTAAGTTTATTCCAGAAGTGTAAATACCCTGTATACCCCTATATTTATCTTTAAAAATTGAATTTATAGTAAAAAAAAAATATTTATTAAAAACAAAATTTCAGGCCCAACAGGTTTCATTGGGAATTTATGCCAAATATTTAAGAAACAATTTTATATTATTTCTGAGAAATAGATTAAAAACACATTTCAGGGGCGCCTGGGTGGCTCAGTTGGTTAGGCGACCGACTTCAGCTCAGGTCATGATCTCACAGTTTGTGGGCTTGAGCCCCGCATCGGGCTATGTGCTGATGGCTCAGAACCTGGAGCCTGCTTCGGATTCTGTGTCTCCCTCTCTCTCTGCCCCTCCCCAGCTTGCGCCCTGTCTCTCTCTGTGTCTCAAAAATAAATAAATGTAATTTTTTTTTTTAAACACACATTTAATACTCATTTCATGAGGCTAGCCTTGCACTGGTACCAAAATCACAGACCTTACAAGAAGAAAACTGCAGACCATTTTTCCTTATGAACATTGACACAAAAATCCTTAAATAAAATATAACAAATTACATCTAATAAAATAATAAAAAGGACAAAACCAAAGAGAGAGAGAGATGTCTTTTATCAGCTTGTGGATGTCCCTATCTACTACTAGTTGCTTAGAATTATTAACATAAATTGGTATTTGATCTATAGAATCAATGCAATCCCAATCAAAATCCCAGCGAGTTATTTTGTGGGGATCAATTAACTGGTTCTAATCTTTATTTGGAGAGGCAAAAGACCCAGAATACAAAAAACAGTATTGAAGGAGAAAAACACAATTGGAGGACTGACATTAATGACTTCAAAACTTACTATAAAGCTGCAGTCATTAAGACAGTGTATAACTGGTGAAAGACAAGGCAAGTAGTTCAATGGAACACGGCAAAGAGCCCAGAAATATATCCACATAAATATTTGATAAAGGAGCAAATGCAATACAACAGAGCAAACATTCTTTTCAACACATGATGTTGGAACAACTGAACATCCACATGCAAAAATAATTAATTAATTAATTAATTAATTAATTAATTAAAAGAGAAGAAAAGAATCTAGACACAAATCTTATACCTGTGACAAAAATTAACACAAAATGGATCACAGACTTAAATAAAAACACAAAACTATAAAACTTTAGAAAATGACATAGGAAAAAACATAGGTGAACCTGGGGTATGGCACTGACTTTTTAGATACAACATCAAATGCAAAAGTCACAGAAGAAATAATGTGTAAATTGGACTTAATTAAAATTAAATACTTCTGCTTTGAAAAAAAATGATGTCAAAATAATGAGAAAAAAGCCACATATTGGGAGAAAGTATTTGCAAAAGTACATCTGATAAAAGACTATTACCCAAAATAGATAAAGAACTCTTAAACTCAACAATAAAAAACAACTATTAGAAAAAGACCCACGGGGCTATCTTAGCAACGGTCTCAGACCCTTCATAAGTCTTTACATAGTTAGGTTCCTTGTTTTCAGTCTGTTTTAAAATTAATGTATTTTATTTACCCTTTTTTATTTTACTTTGTTTATATCTGAGCAAAATGTTGACATATTTCCATAGTCGGAACTGTAGAACGGTACAAATCATGGAAATCTTGCTTTCATCTCTGTCCCCATCCATCCAACTTTCTATTTCCTTCTCCTTATCAGTAAGCATTTTTATTACTTTTTGTTGAACTTTCCATTGATTTTAAAGAATATGGAGAGATAAACATTAAGATAGAAAGAAATTTAGATGATAGGTAGATAGATAAATAGATAGACAGACAGACAGGTAGAGATGGGCTGCCCATAAACAGACCTCCCTGGAATTCCAGAATTATTAACTGTACAGGGCAATGTGGGATTGCAGAAACAAGAATAAATGGGCTGGTAAAAAGTAAGGGCTGAGATACAGATTTTGTTGGGAAAGTCGTCTCCATAGCTCATTGACTAGCATTGAAGTCCGTGTGGTGTCACAATATTTGAACTTACTGGAAATTTGCCCTGGGGTTTTAGAGCTTGCTTCATCTCAATCCTATTCAGCTATCCCCTGGATGTACTTCCCCGTCTCAGAAAATGAATATTTAACATATGAGATGCAGCACAATGGTATGGTAATGAACCAGACCTCTGGGAAAGAAAGGAAAAGAAAGAAAAAAAGGAAAGGAATCAAAAGGCCTGATTTTAGTGTTTGCTAATTCTCATTGTGTAAACATTACCACCACAGAGAAAATCGTAAGCTACCAACATATTGCTGAACATGAAGTCAGATGTACAGTTGGATATACTGAACACAGGGAAGGATGCCCACAATTGCCTTCTCTTACTGGCTCCAGCAAACCACTGAGTCAACATCCAGCAAAGTATCTTATGTGTAGAAATTGCTTGTCTTTCCATTTGCTTGAGAGAAAAGGGACTCATGACTTACACTTGACCTTCTTTAATAATAGGCACTTAAAGCACTAGGCTGGGTCCCTGAAAGTCCCAAAGTACTGGGGACATAGTATGTGTCTACTCCATTCCACCCAGATCAATGGTGATGTGACAAATTTAATTTTCTCACATTCTGGCTCATGACATTTCACGGAGCTTTATTTTTGCTTTATTTATTCACCTTATTTAGACAGACGTGCTATCATGGCCTGGCTCTTTTTTTTTATAGTCCTCCCACTACCTACTCATTACCAAATCTTCCAATACATACTTTCCCCAAATCAGATCCTTCTTGGTTCTTGTTTATTAAACTGTACCTGGGCTTATACTGTCATGCGAACACCTTGCCTTTTGCCTCCTTTTTTTTTTTTTTTGGCAGTACCAGTCTTTAGAATACAATTTATGCCTAAAATATCCACACGCTGCCATTTTTATCTACTATTTTTTCCTGAGCAAAATGCCACACTGTCTGTGTCAATAACAGTGTATTAAAAAACTGTGACTGGAACAGGACTATGTTGTTATCAAGGCAAAAAGAATTATAGATATAATTATAAACATATTTAAAAATTCAGTGTATGTATAAACATATAAATGATAGAATTTGTATTTACTGAGAGTATATATATAAATTCTCTACATGACTATATGACAGACTTTTCAAACAGTGAAATACTATGGAGATTTTATTATAATTGCTAAAATCACCTATTAACATAGTAAAAACACATCAAAAGGACAGTGCTTTTCATCATTTCTGTAAGAATTTTTGCATTTAAAAAATAATAACGCTTATAAAATGACAGATAGGTACTTTTCTACTGAGGGTCAATACACAAAAATATAAAAATGAGAACAATTTTTCCTAACATGAAGCCCAGTGAAGTTTTTAAATGCTAAGTTAAAATCAAAGAGCAAAATTCAATGCTTTAAACACAGTATAATAACACTTTTTGAACACTTAAATAAAACACTAGATTATACACTAAATATTAATAGTGTTTTTTCTCAAAGCTATAGGATTGTTAACAATCTTTTTTTCTTTTCTATATTTTCCCTACTTTCCCCAGAGTGTGTATTACTCTTATAGTATGAAAATATAAAATGATGTACAGAATTACATTTTAAAGAATATAATGAAGTCAATTTGGTTATATCTTTTAAATACAATTAAAGTAGTTGAAGGAATCATTGGTACAATATTTTTTAAATGAAGATAAAAGATTTCTTCTTTCATTAAATGACAGGGCTGATTTAGCCATTAAAAATTCTATGAAGAAATATCAAAAAATAGCAAAAGTTTTGATATGAAACATCTTGAAGTTAAAGGAAACTACAAAGTATTATTTAATACTTAGCAAATTTTGAAAGGCAAAAGAAAAAGTAACTCGATGAAGTGTTCAAACTACTCTTGTAAAGAAATGATTTTCCGGGCGCCTGACTAGCTCAGTCTATGGAGCATGGGACCCTTGATTTGGGGGTTGTAGTTTCAAACCCCACACTGGGTGTAGAGATTAGTAATAAATTTAATAAAATCTATAAAAAAAAAAAAGAAATGATTTCCAAAATCTATTTTGTGGACATCTTCCTCAAAGGAATTATACCTGGTGACTAAAAACACAAAACAGGCAAAAGGTGAGAGGCCACTGTTAAAGTAAGAATGGGGCAACCCTCATAAGCTGCCCATCCCATAATAGTAACCCTGCGCCTGGGCCACAATCCAAAAATCACTTTCCTGAAGTATGAAAAGAGCAATGAAATTAGAACTGAGAATATTGATACCAAGCAGGCTCTAGTCTATACAAGTATTATTTAGTTGAATAGGTATTAAAGTATTCCAAATCTTTGAGAAGAGTCTGTGAACAATGACAGAAAAGAAAGGAAAAAAATAAAAAATTAAGTATCCAAAGCCCAAAGCTTACCCTGGCTAAAGGGCAGAGATTTATGCTGGCAGCAGTTAGTGAAAAAACTATCAATGCAGTGTTGCAAAGAAAGCAAAAAAAAAAAAAAGAACACATTTTCAAAACCACTACCTTATAGGAATAAACCTCAGATTTTAAATACACAATTGTATAATACAACTGTTGTGTGCATAAGGCACAAGTAGAGCAAAATAAGGTTTTAGAAGTCTTTAAGGAACAGTTTATTCATTGAAAACTGCATTGGGTACATAATATACAAGATAAAAACATGTTCAGGCAATTGTACCAAAAGATCAAAATTAAACATGGCATTTCTATAGAATACTGAATTGAAGAGGAACAAAACCAATTCCAAATAATATAAACCAAGTAGAACATACTGCATAGAGTTGTAATTAGTATGATGAATGAGTAGAATTGGCAGGAGGATTTAGAAAACTTTATTTTCTCCCTTTGCCCATTCAAACCCTTTTTGTGGGACAAGTTTACCCCTTGTCCCTGGATGGGATCCAGCGCAAACCCAATAGCTTTTCCACTCATTCTCAGATAATAAAAAAGGTCTCCAGGTTCAATGATTGGCATACCCAGTCCTATATAACAAAAATAAATAAACTCCAGCTTTCATTTAAAAGTAAATTTCCATTTTAGATTCAAAATCTTATATCTCCAGGCCTTTGATTTTGAAAGTAAAGTTAGTTAAGGAATGTTAAAGAGAAAGAAGGATTATGGAAGGGAGGGGAGGAGAGGAAAACTCCCAACTTCATTTAAAGATAAAAAGCCTGCTCCCTTGGATATGCTTCAGGCTAGCAGGTTGAAAGCATTCTTGGCTTCATTTCTCCCTCCTTGTAGCTAGCTCCTCACTCCTGCTCTTCAGGCATCTTCTAACTTCCCCAAAGCTGAAGAGGAGGATGGAAGGGACAGATGGAGGGGAGGGAGAAAAAAAGTTATGCTTGACTAGTGTCAATCTGATCTGGTTTTTGTTTCCTGTGATCTGACCAGACTTTGTTCTCTTAGCAGCTTTCCTTGCTGGGTGATACTGACTGCCGCTGCCTCCTCTTTGAGTTGCCACTTAAGATTCCCTGTCAGGGTCTGCATCTGTCATCTCACTTTACCAGGGCTATATTGCACATCTGGTTTTGAGGCTTCGTGCACTTTGGGACCACCATCAGTGCAAGCAAGCTAATTCCCACAGAGCCTATACTCCACTATTGTGGCTCCTTCTGCCACTCTTACCTTGAGTCCTGTTTGGTTCTAAGAAAAATTCAGACATTTGTTGACTTTGCCTCACAAACTCCAAAAGACATAGGTTAACTCTCACACTTAGAGTGATTAGTCAGCAAACCGCTCATCCTCATGGGACTGGGGAAAGAGATCATATCACAGCACTGTATCAACTTGTCTAAAGAAGTGCTCTTCCTGATCTCCCGAACGTTCCTGGGGGTGGGTCATTGCTCAGTGAGATCCTCCCCCAGAAGGTCTGAATGGGTCAAGGCCTCAGTCACTCAGAAGTGAGAGGTTGGGAAATGTAGATGCATCTGAGATAAAACTCAGGAGGGAGGTGCCGCCTGGCAGGCTTTTGGCTTGGTCACAGACAGTGTAAAGGGGGGAGTGAATGGAAGGTGGAGACAAAGGAACAGTGTGCAAATGCTGATCAGGGAGAGCACAGAGTTCTGATAATAGAGACTGGGTAGCTGGGTGATGCTATTTTTCTCCTCTCCTGCATATGCGCATACACACCTACAAGCACCACCACAATCCACCCCAGTAAGCTAAGCAGCGCCATCCAGTGACAGAATGGAGCCATTACACTAAGTGCCACCCAACTGGGCCAACCTCGCTCTTGAGGGAGCATCACAAGTCTCTCCACCTGCTTAGTTTATGGACTATAAAGTGCTTCATAGTTTGACTTCTAGGGGAAACACATGTAATTTCAATCATACTTCAGTCTGTTTGCTGGTCCATCTATTCAATTTTTTTTTCTTTTCTTATTCTTGATTACAGAAAGAGAAAAAAATTATTATTATTTTCCATTTCTATTAAAAATATTGTTCTTTACTTTTTTTCTCCTATATTTTTACTTTTTGTAAATTTTTCAAATTCTATTTTTTTACTTCCATCATTTCATTTTATTATATTGCATTGTATTTATTCTTTTAAAATTTCAAACATTTTCCTTTTTTCTCTTCTTATCTTCCATTTTTTTTTTCTAATCTATCAAACTCCTTTCAACAAACAGACCAGAACACACCTAGGATCTAACATCTTTATTTGACGTTTGTGTTGTTTTTAAATTTTTAATTTTTTTTCCTTATTGATTCTTTTTCTTCCTTCAAAATGATGAAACAAAGGAATTTACCCTAAAAGAAAGAACAGGAAGAAGTGACAGCCAGGGACTTAAGCAAGACAGATATAAGCAAGATGTCTGAATCAGAATTCAGAATCTTGATAATAAGAATACTAGCTGGGGTTGAAAACAGATTAGAATCTCTTTGTGTGTAGATAAAAGCTAGTCAGGATGAAAAAAAAATTGCTATAACTAAGCTGCAATCTAAAATAGATACCACAGTGGCAAGTATGGATGAAGCAGTGCAGCAAATCAGCAATGTAGAGGACAAACTTGTGGAGAACAATGAATAAAGCAGGGAAAAAAAGGAAGACTAAGACAAAAGAATACAATTTAAGAATTAGAGAAATCAGCAACTCATTAAAAAGGAACAACATCTGAATCATAGGGGTCCCAGAGGATGAAGAGAGAGAAAAAAGGGTAGAAGGGGTTGGTGAGCAAATCATAGCAGAAAACTTTCCTAATCTGGGGAAAGACACAGACATCAAAATCCAGGAAGCACAGAGGACTCCTTTTAGATTCAACAAAAACCAACCATCAACAAGGCATATCATAGTCTATTTCACAAAATACTCAGGCAAGGAAAGAATCATGAAAGCAGCAAAGGTAAAAAAGTCCTTAACCTACAAGGGAAGACAGATCAGGTTTGCAGCAAACCTACCAAAGAAACTTGGCAGGCCATAAAGGAGTGGCAGGATATATTCCACGTGCTGAATCAGAAAAATATGCAACCAAGAATTCTTTATCCAGTGAGGCTATCTTTCAAAATAGAAGTAGAGATTAAAAGTTTCTCAGACAAAATTAAAGGAGTTCTTGACCACTAAAAAAGCTCTGCAAGAAATTTTAAGGGGGAATCTCTGAGGGGAGAAAACATGAAAAAAGAAAAGACCAAAAACAACAAAGATTACAAAGGACCAGATAATACCACCAGAAAACTCCAACTCTACAGGCAACATAATGGCAATAAATTCATATCTTTCAGTACTCACTGTAAATGTCAATGGACTAAATGCTCTAATTAAAAGACACCGAGTAACAGAATGGATAAGAAAACAAGATACATCTATATGCTGTTTACAAGAGACCCACTTTAGACCTAAAGACACCTTCAGATTGAAAGTAAGGGGATGGAGAACCATCTATCATGCTAATCACTGACAAAAGAAAGCTGGAGTACCCATACGTATATCAGACAATGTAGACTTTAAAATAAAGACTGTAACAAGAGATGAAGAAGGGCATTATATCATAATCAAGGGGTCTATTGACCAAGAATATCCAAAAATTGTAAACATGTATGCTCCAAATGTGAGAGCACCCAAATATATAAATCAATTCATCATAAACATAAAGAAACTCATTGATAATAATGCCATAATTGAAGGGGACTTCAACAACCCACTGACAACAATGGGCAGATCATCTAAACAGAAAATCAACAAGGAAACAATGGCTTTGAATGACACACTAGATCAGATGGACTTAACAGATATATTCAGAACATTTCATCCTAAAACAGTGATATACACATTCTTCTCCAGTGTACATGAAACATTCTCCAGAATAGATCACATACTGGGACACAAATCAGCCCTCAACAAGTACAAAAAGATCAAGATCATACTGTGCATATTTTCAGACCACAATGCTACGAAACTCAAAATCAAATACAAGAAAAAATGTGGAAAAGGTAACAAATACTTGGAGACTAAAGACCATCCTACTAAGGAATGAATGGGCTAACCAAGAAGTTACAGAGTAAATTAAAAACTACATGGAAGCCAATGAAAATGATAAACCACAGCCCAAAATCTCTGGGACACAGCAAAAGCAGTCATAAGAGGAAGTATATAGCAATCCAGGCCTTCCTAAAGAAGGATGAAAGGTCTCAGATACACAACTTAACCTTACACCTTGAAGAGCTGGAAAAAAACAGCAAATAAAAACCAAAACGAGCATAAGACAGGAAATAATAAAGATTAGAGCAGAAGTCAATGCTATCGAAACCAAAACAACAGTAGAACAGATCAATAAAGCCAGACATAGGTTTTTTGAAGGAATTAACAAAACTGATAAACCCTTAGCCAATTTGATCAAAGAAAAAGGAAATAACCCAAATAAATAAAATCAAGAATGAAATAGGAGAGATCACAACCAACACAGCAGAAATAAAAGCAATAATAAAAGAATATTATGAGCAATTATACGCCAATAAAATGGGCAATCTGGAAGAAATGGACAAATTCCTAGACACATATAAACTACCAAAACTGAAACAGGAAGTAATAGAAAATTCGAACAGACACATAACCAGTAAAGAAATCGAATTAGTAAAAAAAATCTCCCAAAAAAACAAGACTCCAGAGCCAGATGGCCTTCCAGGGGAATTCTACCAAACATTTAAAGAAGAGTTAACACTTATTTTCTTGAAGCTGTTCCAAAAAATAGAAATGGAAGGAAAACTTCCGAATTCTATGAAGTCAGCATTACCTTGATCTCAAAACCAAACACCCCACTAAAAAGGAGAATTATAGACCAATTTCCCTGATGAACATGGACGCAAAAATCATCAACAAGATATTAGCCAACCGGATCCAACAATACATTAAAAAAGTTATTCACCACGAACAACTGGGATTTATAACTGGGATGCAGGACTGGTTCAATATCCGCAAAACAATCAATCACATCAATAAAAAAAAGGACAAGAACCACATGATCCTCTCAATAGATGCAGAGAAAGCATTTGACAAAATACAGCATCCTTTCTTTATAAAAACCCTCAAGAAAGTAGGGATAGAAAGATCATACCTCAAGATCACAAAAGCCATATATGAAAAACCCACCACTAATATCATCGTCAATGGTGAAAAACTGAGAGCTTTCCCCCTAAGGTCAGGAAGGAGACAGGGATGTCCACTCTCACCACTGTTATTCAACATAGTATTGGAGGTCTTAGCCTCTGCAATCAGACAACACAAAGAAATAAAAGACATCCAAATCAGCCAGGAGGATGTCAAAGTTTCACTCTTCACAGATAACATGATACTCTATATGGAAAACTCAAAGTTTACACCAAAAAACTGCCAGAACTGATCCATGAATTCAGCAAAGTTGCATGATACAAAATCAATGCCCAGAAATCTGTTGTATTCCTATACATCAATAATGAAGCAACAGATAGAGAAATCAAGGATTCAATCCCATTTACTATTGCACCAAAAATCATAAAATACCTAGGAATTAATCTAACCAAAGAGGTGAAAAATCTGTACACTGAAAGCTATAGAAAGCTAATTAAAGAAACTGAAAATACAAAAAAAAATGGAATATTCCATACTCCTATATAGGAAGAACAAATATTGTTAAAATGTCAATACCACCCAAAGCAATCTACATATTCAGTGCAATACCTATCCAAATAACACCAGCATTCTTCACAGAGCTAAAAAAAAAATAACCCTAAAATTTGTATGGAACCAGCAAAGACCCAGAATAGCCAAAGTAATCTTGAAAAAGAAAACCAAAGCAGGAGGCATCACAATCCCAGACTTTAAGCTGCATTACAAAGCTGTCATCATGAAGACAGTATGGTATTGGCACAAAAACAAACATTCAGATCAATGGAACAGATTAGAGAACCCAGAAATGGACCCACAATCCTATGGCCAACTAATCTTTGACAAAGCTGGAAAGAATATCCAATGGAATAAAGACAGTCTCTTCACCAAGTGGGTGCTGGGAAAACTGGACAGTGACATGCAGAAAAATGAACCTGTACCACTTTCTTACACCATACACAAAAATAAACTCAAAAATGGATGAAAGACCTAAACAGACAGGAAACCATCAAAATCCTTGGGGAGAAAGCAGGCAAAAACCTCTTTGACCTTAACTAGAGCAACGTCTTATTCAACACATCTCAGGAGACAAGGGAAACAAAATGAAAAAATAACTATTGGGACCTCATCAAAATAAAAAGCTTCTAAACAGCAAAGGAAATAATCAGCAAAACTGAAAGGCAACCAACAGAATGGGAGAAGATATTTGCAAACAACATATCAGATAAAGGGTTAGTATCCAAAATCTATAGAGAACTTATCAAACTCAATACCCAAAAAACAAACAATCCAGTGAAGAAAGGGGCAGAAGACATGAATAGATGCTTCTCCAAAGAAGACATCCAGATGGCCAACCAACACATGAAAAAATACTCAACATTACTCATCATCCAGGAAATACAAATCAAAACCACACTGAGATATCACCTCACACCTGTCAGAATGGTTAACATTAACAACTCAGACAACAAGAGATGTTGGCGAGAATATGGAGAAGGAGGATCTCTTTTGCATTGCTGGTGGGAATGCAAACTGGTGCAGCCACTCTGGAAAACGGGTTGGAGGTTCCTCAAAAAATTAAAAATAGAACTACCCTACGACCCAGCAATTGCACTACTATTTATCCAAGGGATACAGGTATGCTGTTTTGAAGGGACACATGCACCCCAATGTTTCTAGCAGTACTATCAACAATAGCCAAAGCATGGAAAGAGCCCAGATGTCCATCGATGGATGAATGGATAAAGAAGATGTGGTAGATGATATAGATGATATAGATAGATGATATAGATATAGATATAGATATAGATATAGATATAGATATAGATATAGATATATAGATGATAGATATAGATATAGATATAGATATAGATATAGATATAGATAGATATAGATAAGATATAGATTTAGATATAGATAGATGATATAGATATAGATATAGATATAGATATAGATCTATATATATAGATATATATAAACAGGGAGGGGGACAAAAAATAAAAGACTCTTAAATATAGAGAACAGAGGGTTACTGGAGAGGTTGTGGGAGAAGGGCATGGGCTAAACGGATAAGGGGCTTAAGGAATCTACTCCTGAAATCATTGTTTCACCATGTACTAACTTGAATGTAAATTATAAAAAATAAATGAATTCTTTAAAAATAAAAATAATAAATCAACCCTTATCAACATACTTAATTTTAATAAGCTAATACAATAAAGAGTAAAGGGCACAAATTAGTTAATTGATTCCATGAAGTCAAAATATAATATTCTCCACCACACTTCACACACACACTTCACACACACTTCACACACACACACACACACACACACACTGTACTGATTAACCTGATGGGTATTTCTTGTGGTTTGAAAATAGATAAAGATTCTAAATATTTCTTATAAAAATATAAGAATTTCATATAAATTTTCTTTAAATTTCATATAAAGATTCTAAATATATCTTAAGGTTTGCATAATGATTCTGGTACTTAGGATACCAAACAAAAGTGAAGTAAAACAAAACCAAGCACAATATACATATATGAACAGAGAGGAATGGATAATTGAAACAATTATCTTGAGCATTCATGCCTAATTTGCTGAAATAATCCAAATAATATCCAAATAATAACAATTACATTCTGTGAGTAGAATGCTTCTGAAGAGAGGAATCATCTCAAACCAGTGCTCCACGGTTTGGCAATGAAATTTTCTTGGTTTTTTGGAAAACAAGGTCTTTTATTTTTTTAATTTTCTGTTTAACATATGGTTACAGAGGCGATTTTCTTCCTCCAGGATGAAACACTAATGAGCATATGCTAAAAGACTGGAAATCTGATGGAAAGATGTGAAGACACAAGGCAGTCTTGCCCTGATTTATCACTTGGTAATAAAAAATATATATTTAAAAGTTTCTGAAACGTTTCCTTCAAGCATTGATTCCTTTTTTGTTTATTTCTTCCTCTCTACTTCTTTTCCTTTGCTTTCTAGTAAGTTGAGGTAAGTGTCTAGGGATGTCAGAGCACATTTTTAATAAACTTTGCTTTTAAATTTTAGATTAGATTTAGATTCTCAGAAAATCTAGAAAACAAATTCCCTTGTCCCCCTTATTCAGAGTGGGGTGGTAGTGACGACCCCTGTCGTTAATATCTTACACTACCCAGACACGTTGGAAAAACTAAGAAACTAACATTGGCATATTACTACTAGTTCAGCTAAGATTTCACTAGTTTTTCCCACTAATCTTGCTCTGTCCCAGGATGGCATCCAGGACACCACAATACATTTCCTACTCATGTTTCTTTAGTCTCCTCTGGCCTGTGATGATTCCTCAGAATTTCCTTGTTTTTCATGAACTTGACAGTTTCTTGACTACCAATGAGGTATTTTGTACACTGTCAATTTGGGTTTGTCTGACTTTTTTCTCAAGGTGAGCCTAGCATGTAAGACTTTTAGGAAGAATATCATGGAAGTGAAATGCTCTTCTCACAGCCTAAGAAGAGTACGTGTTATCACCATGACTTATCACCAATAATGTTCATGTTGGTCACTTGGCCATGGTAATGTTTGCTAAGTTTCTCTGCTGTAAATTTAATTTCCACTTTTCATACTCTATTATTTAGAAGCAGTCATGAAGTAGAGCCAACACTCAGAAGGGAGGGAGGTAGTCAAAATACACTTCAACATGCATAATTGTCCTTAATTGCAAAGTAATTTTGAGTCTGATTCTTTCACTGGATACAAAATCCATGTTTAGCTATATCATATTTTGGGAGGAAAACAGCAATTCCATGCTGATTTTCATATCATTCCAGCCAGACATTTTTGCCTTCTTTATTGATTTATTGAGTACATACTATACATGGTGATCACTCTTCTGGACATTCAAATTTTAAGAAAAATGGCCTGCCCTTTCAAGGTTATATTGGAGCATACTGCTTAACAGTCACACTCCAGGATTATTTCTTTATCTAGGTGAACATGCGTTTGTTTGACCTACTATTTACTGTTGACTACAGCTCAGATGCTATGAAGTTACTTGGTATGTGTAGATTTTTGTTTAGCAGAAACACAAATGATTTGTTTCCTGATAGAAATGTAACCCTAACTTTATTATTATAGTGTCCTATAATACATTAACAACTTTTGTTTCTAAGCTATTAATATTATTCCTCCTTCAGTGCCTAAAATACTTGGTTTCTCAAAAGTTTTGCCAGTTTTACCACCCTAATAGTCATTCCATTAATGATCTGAATAAATCCTTAACATTTATTTATCCAATATTATATGAGAATCATTTTACTTCGACATGGGGATATATTAGTGAACAAAACAGTCAAAAAAAATCTTGTGCCCACAGAAACTATACTATGGTGGGACAGAAACAATACAAAAATAAGTAAGATATATTTTGCTAGAAATTGATAATTACTACATAGAGACAAAAAGAGAATGGGATAAGGAATACAGGAGTAAAAACTGTAATTTTTTAAATAGAGTGGTTAAGCTAAGCCTCTCTGTGAAAGTGATATTTGAACAAATATTTGGAGGAAATGAGAGCACAAGTCATGGGAATTTCTAAGGGAAGAGCATTTCTAGGAAGGAAGCAGTATGTTCAAAAGTCCTCAGTGGGAACACTCCCATCATGATGGAGACAAGCTAGGAGACTAGAAATATACTGGGGAGAGGATAAGGGTGGTATAAAGACATTAGACTTTTACTATGATTGAGATGGGAGACTCCTGGCAGTTTCTGAGCATTGGCTGACAGAATCTGATTTCTTTTTTTTTTAGAGCATCATTCTGGCAGCTCTGTTAAGAATAGATTGTGAGGTCAAAGGAGAAGGGAAACCAGTGAGTAGGTTATTTCAATACTGCAGGAGAGCAATGGTAAGAAAAAAACAAACAAACAAAAACAAGAGAAATGGCAGAGCTATGGACCAGTGTGGTACTGATGGAGGAGGAAGAGGTGAAAAGTATACTTGTCTTGGGGTGCCTGGGTGGCTCAGTCGGTTAAGCATCTGACTTTGGCTCAGGTCATGATCTCCAGATTCGTGAGTTCCAAGCCCTGTGTCAGGCTCTGGGTTGACAGCTCAAAGCCTGAAGCCTGCTTCCTATTCTGTGTCTCCCTCGCTCCCTGCCCCTCCCCTGCATATACTCTGCCTCTCTCACAAATAAATATTTAAGAAATTTTTTAAAAATGTACACTTGTCTTAAATTTATTTTCTCACATGTAAAGAGATAATATGTCAGCTGCCAAAGGGATTACCCAGCCTAGCCCAAAGGGCCAAAACAAACAAACGAAAAACAGACCCAAACTGACAGGGAGTCTGTACAATGTCATAGGGTATAGAAGACAAACTGAGCAACTGAGAAGTCAAAACCATTTATTCCCCCTTTTCAAGACTGTCCTTACTGTGAGGAAGGGGTTTTCTGCTACTTTAGCTGAGGGACATTTTTTTAAGTTTTATTTTTGGATTATGATGCATGCTTATTATAGAGCAGTGGAAAAATATAAAACAGTATGTACAAAAAAAAATTTTTAAGCAATTAATGTCTGAAAGAGTTTCTCATCCAAGAATAATTCAAGCAGCAAATGCTGCCATGTACTATAATTTAGGCTAGTAGCCTTAACGTTAGCACTAAGACAGTGTATTGGGTTTTTGGTTTTTTACTTTTAAGTCATTGAATCCTTTTTGCAAATAATATATTCCTAAAAAATACATAAAACAGTTAAAGGCAAAAATTTGTTACTTGAATCTGGGATATGGGAATAGGAACCTAACTTGTTTAGACACCAATGTTTAATCAGTCACCTGCAACATCCAGAGCTCGGGAGAGCATGATGGCTTCTCTGATCAGCATTGCTTCACTAAACCCAGATAAAAAGCTACTTTTAATGAAAAGATATACATTTGGTTATATATATTTTTCACAATAGGTTAATGAAAAATGTCACAAGAAATAAAATAAAGTCAAGGACACTCATGAACTTGTCCTCTATTTAGCATTCTGAATAATTGATTTGTTTTAAGAGTTTTAGGAGAGGCCATCCTGTAAAAGCAAATCTTGGACCAAGAGTTGAGACACCAATCCAGTAGGTCAATCCAAACAATACAAACACACTGCAGACTTATACCTCTGGTTCTCAATTAGAATAGGCTACTTACAAAAATATTTCAACCACTTCTCCAAGAAGGAGTTGACCTTTTGGATCAGGTTTTTAAATAAATATATAGTGTTAGAAGAAAAAAACATGATTTACTCAGTATATGCTATTAAGTTTCTCTTCTGTTATCTATGTCCAAATGCACACCGTACCATAAGATTAACAAGCATATTTTATTCATAAATGAAAAGCTAAGAGAAAGAGGAAATTGAAATCTTTCGAATGTCCATTAAATATCTAGCATTAGTCTTACCAGATTGTGATCAATCAACATCATTTTTCTTTGGCTATATTTTAAAGACAAAAATAATTGCAAGTTTCAAGAAGAGTTTGGGCCACAGACTTATTTTAACTTAAGAATACAAACCACGAACATAGACAATAAAAATGCACCCAGGAATTGGCCAGTATTCACAATGTATATAGGCAGTGGACTGGTTTAAATAAAGCTGGGGCACCTTATGACCAGGTTCAACACTTTCTTACAACTACAAAAAAATGAGTCCAACTCCAAATAACCTTGGCAAGGACTATAGAGCTTTCCCGCAGGCCTTTTAGTCATCTTATCAATAAGACTTCATTCCACTAAATTTTCTCCTCCCATTCTCTTCAAGCCATAAAACTGCAATCGGCCCTATTACTCTCTTCTTATCTTAAAATATGGGGTATCTAGCCTCCCCACACACATTCAGTGTAGATACATGCACATTCTTGGGGAGCCTTATCTTCTCATTCACTCGGCATCTCCTATAATGCATCCCTATGCCAGTTTGCAAAATAAAATGTAAAAAAAATTTAAAACACCATTTTAGGGACTCAGCTCTAATAGACAGTGGGCTATTTATAAATTTTAATCTTTTGTCCCTGTCACCTATTTTCAACACAGATAAAATCATGCAGCATATTTTGTAACCCACTCTTCCAGTTATCATTGTTATTTCCCCCATATTATTAAATACTTTTGACAATATTTGAATGACTACCTATTGTTTGTCATTTATATTATTTGCAATTTTCTTTGATATTCAAGGATCCCTTTGTATTCATCATTTTAGTCAAAATTTGTATAGTGTCCATGATTTCTAAGAAGAAATTCCTTGAAAATAAATTTTGGGGTCAAAACACATGAATATTTTTAAGGCTGCTAATATATTTTACCAACATTCCCTCTGAGAATTTTATTGACTTGGATTGTATTGTTTACTAAATTGTCTTCACTTTTTTTATTTCTCATATCTTATTTATCCAAATCATTAGTTCAATCCTGGACTGGCATAGTCCATTTCATTGTTTAGATCAAGCTTTATGTAGGGGTTCTCTACCTAGACTGTAAGTATTAATTTCTCACTTTCCATTTTTTTGATACTTAATACAAAAGTGTTTGAATGAGTTTGATTTGGCAGCCTACATGGTTTCCTTATGGAAACCATCCGTGCTCTTGAGTATTTCTCACTGCCTTCTTTCATTTGTTTTTCTCTTTTTCTTTCTGGAATAGTTTCAAATTACTATTTCAGACTGCACAGTAAGCCCTGTGATTTGGAGATTTAGTATTTCTGCTTTCAACAACTGGACAGTAACCATGAAGGTCTAGGTCACATAATTGTTGAAAATTTTGCCAAAGCAGAAATTTGAATGGTGGCACTGTGAGTTTGGGTTGGGAGTGAGTCATTTAGTGAATGCATTTGCATCTCCGCACATTTTATTTACTGGCAGATTCTTCTCTGGTGTCTCTAGGGAAGCACTAATTCTTTTTTTACTGTGAAAAATAGGGCCCAGAAAAAAAAAAACACCTAATAGAGTTGGAGCAGAAACAACAGACAAAACAATGGAGTTTCAAAGGTTACGGATATCGTTAAGAAAATAGAAGTCTTGGTTAAACAAAGTGGCAGAAACTCTAATTCGGTTGCAGACCTTACCTAAGATATCTTTACATTTATCCTATGCTGAGTAGAGAAACTGGGGCAATTCTTGTCACATCAATGTAGAGGTAAAACCTGAGAGAATTTAAAAATTACCAACCTATGTTTTAAGGCTATTCACAGCACACCCCTACCTCTTAAAGAAAATGCAATTCAGGTCAAACCCAGGAAACTGCACAAACATTGCCAATGAACAAGATAGGACCATGAGTAAAAGCTGATGCTGAGAATTTGAAGAAAAAATTAACAGGGGAAGCAGCGTTTGCCAAATATGTGCCTGCTAAGGCTTAACCTCCCAAGCCAAACATCTTCACAGAGGGGAAGGTCCATAGTCCAGAAAAAAAGTAGTCAATGAAGACAAGCCTGTTTGTATTGGAAGAAAGTGCCTTCCTGACCAGGCAAGCATTTAATCCATGCACTGCTCAGCAGTAATCATCATTCATCACCATTGATTCATTTTGCTGACTCAGAGAAGTTCAGAATTAGGTTACTCCAGTAATAATGTAATGTACTATGGAGTTTATTTTAATGGCAGAATTAATTTTAACAGCTTTATAAATTACTTTAGTTCTGTATTTATAGAACCATTAAGGTTATGAAGAGGTCAGTCATATTTTCAGTTATACTTTACAGCATTTATAAAGGAAATTATATGTTACATTGGTATGAGGGAATTAACAGATTCCAACAGCTCTAAGGGTGTAGCACTCAAGAATCTATTCGACTCTGAAACATAGGTTGTGAGCCTCCTCCCCCCTCAGACTTAACTGCATCAACTTATTTAACACTTCACCAAATAATTCTCCCCAACACCTGCTTTCTCATGGGAATGAACAAATTCTGAAAAACCTAAACATTTTTAAAAAGTAAAATGCTGCTTAACCAAAGGTAAAACCAAGATTCTTTGTAAATGCCTTGATTATAATTCTTTTTCATCCATCATGTCCACTAGGCTTTAAGCACGGGCTGCGATCAGGCAGAGAAGATATGAATTACAGAAGCAAAGTTAGAAAATAAACATCGTAAATAGTTCTTCTGTCCAAAATTTAAGAATTATACTTAAAGGCATAGAAAGGTAAACTTGCCTATGAAAGAAGGTATAAGATTTTGTATGATGGCATCTTAAGCTCATGTTTAATATTGAGCCATTTTCTTAAGAATAATTACCTCTAAGACTATGGATTCTAGAAAAATCATAAAGATGCTGTCAAACATATTTCAGTAAGCACCAAATGAACCTCACTTGCAACCATAAATCATTAATCTTTAATCACCAGCCAATTTCTCAATAAGCTCATTGGCATGGAAATTCTAAGATACTCAAAGGATAGTTCTCGCCGATCTGGCATGCATGGTTGGCTTGTGTGTTTAATTACTGTTTATGCATCAGCAGGATCCAGCCTTTTGTATGTAATAAATAGAATGCTGTCATAGTGTCCAGATGGTTTTAGATGCAAGACCCAGGGAGCATGTTTGGAGATTATAGTACTGATTTACTCTCTGTTTGCACCAGTTCAATTGTAAAAATCATGCTAATAGTACACATATCAAAAAAAAAAAAAAAACAACTGCAGTATAGAAATAAATGTACTGCTTTATTGGTTTTTTGAAAGATATTTCATTTTGACTTTACCTTTATCATAAGAAAATGTAAAGAAGTTTTAAAGCAAACTTAATATCTTTGTTTAATATGATGCCTTTTATTTTGGAAGGAGATACAGAGTACCTACCTAGGGTCCAATCACTACCCCATAAAATGGGCTTTTAAAATAAATGAATATATAAACAGATGTTACTAATAACACCTCAAAACAATCCTTTCACAGATTAAAATTTCTCATTAGGCGTGGTAGAATTCTTAGTAGTAAGTTGTAAGGATCAGAAAAGTCATTTTTCTCCCACTCTTTTTGACTTATTTTCACATGATATTTTTAAATGATAGTGACTATGAAATAACAGTGAGTTGGACAAAATATTTACCTAATGTTGATTATTTATTTTCCTCATATGAATTATTTTTGTTTATGGAAAATTCAGAGCCAGATTGTTAAATTCATATCTGGCTGAAATATTAGAAAATGTTGAACATATGGATAAAAATCCTTCAATATCATTCTAACTGGTTTGAATCATGAGCTTTGCAGCCAGTCTAATGAAAAGGAGGAGGAAAAGAAATTATAAAATTTTTAATCCGCTTTTATATGACTGGGTTGAAGATTAATGTTAAAATAAACTGAAGAGGAAAAAAATTAGCCTGTCTACAATTTCAGAATCTAGGAGTACGTTTCTATCCGGGAGTCTGCAATTGAGCATGTATAGGTGTTTGCTATAAAAATATTTAGAAGAAAGCAAATTGTCCTAAAACTGGTCTCTGATGGTTGATATGATCTATTTTCTCTTCTGGAAAATAATTAGTATTTCTGATAAAAATTATTAAGCAATTTTATAAAAGATGTCAATAATTTCAGGGTCCCTTTGGAAAACCCATCCACTTGAGAGGAGCCTAACCAGTCTTACAAAGAGACTGTGATTTTGTAAACAACATGCATTTGGGGGGAGGAAAATCTAGTTTAATACTGACTCTAACTAGTCTAATTTTCTTTGTTTTTTAATTTTTTAATGTTTTATCTTATTTTTGAGAGAGAGAGAGAGAGAGAGAGAGAGAGAGAGACAGCGAGACAGCATGAGCAGGGAAGGGGCAGCGATGGAGGGAGACACAGAATCCAAAGCAGGCTCCAGGTTCTGAACTGTCAGCATAGAGCCTAATGCGGGGCTTGAACCCATGGATGGTGAGATCACGACCTGAGCTGAAGTCAGGCGTTTAACCAACTGAGCCACCCAGGCCCTACCTAGTCTAATTTATTTTTATAAAATGTCTTTACCAAAGGAGAAGCTTATGATTTGCCAGGTACAATTTTCTCAAGGGCTCTTAACTGTTTCAGAAATTGTATTAACACCCTACTGGCATATCTAACATGAAGACCGATGACAACTATGGATCAACTAACAGAGAAGTAACATGTCCGCATAAGAAATAGCAAAAACAACAGTGAAACAGACCCCCATACATATGGCCATGTGATGTGTGACAAAGGCAATCCTGAAATACATTGAGTAAAGCATGCTCTTTTCATTAATGATGTTGAATCAGTTGTAGACCAATGTGGAAAACAATAGATCTTGGTCCCTGCTCCACACCATCCATAAAAGTCAATACCGTATAGCCAACAATTCCACTTCTGGGCATGTACTCAACATAAATGTGCTAATACATTTACATTTTTATGAAAAAGAATGTTCATAAAGGCATTCTTTGTAATGGGCCCAAACAAACAGTTCCAACCTTTGAAAAGACAAATTTAACAAACTCATATAATGATTATGATACAGCAACAATAATGAATAACTTGCAAATGCAAAATATTCAGAAGTATTTCACAAATATAACGTTAAGCGTAATTAGTCAATAAAGAGTACCTACTGCACCGCCTGAGTGGCTCAGTCAGTTAAGCTTCCGACTGCAGCTCAGGTCATGATCTCGTGGTCTGTGAGTTCGAGCCCTGTAACAGGCTCTGTGCTGACAGCTCAGAGCCTAGAGCCTGCTTTGGATTCTGTGTCTCCCTCTCTCTCTGCCCCTCCCCTGCTTGTGCTCTGTCTCTCTCTCTCTCTCTCAAAAATAAATAAACATTAAACAATTTTTTTTAAAGAGTACCTACTGGATGATTCAATTGTATGAAATTCAAAAGCACATGAAACTAATATACTATGCTCCAAGTCAAGGTAGTAGGCTGGTGGTGACTGAAAGGGAACACTGGAATGGTTTTGTGGGTGCTAATTGTTCTGAAAATTCCTTTAGATATTGGTTTCATGTGTGTTCATTTTGTGGACTCTCATTGATTTTGTGTGTGTAAGATATATATGACCTATATGTAAGTCATATATATATGACTTAATTCACATAAGTCATATATGTGTGTATGTATATATATGTATATATATGTATATATATGTATATATGTATATGTACGTATATATATATGACATATATGACTTATATACATATATATATATGACTTACTTCAATAAAAAATTTATTTTATAATGAGAGAAAATTCCTCATTATTCATACCTATATATCAGGATTTTGTGAATCTTAAATTAAACCTTACCATCTATGTATTTGTGATACCTGCCTTCTGGAACTTAATTTTGCCCAGCCTAAGGTCCCAACTCTCTCCTGCTTCTAGTCTGTACAGCATCCAGATCAATGGCCTCTCTGTTTTGTAGACCCCATTGCCTCTTATGCAATTGATAATTGTGATTTTGCTTCAGTTAAGAGAATTGCCTGATATTTTGTATCATAAAATTACTAAATATCTTCTCTAATATCATATATAACTCAGAATATTCTAAGTTTATATCTAATATAGTACTTCCTATGATGCTGTCAACACCTAGCCAAAGCAATATCAATCATTTGATCGACAGCACAGCTCTTAATTGGGTGCAGTAAGAAAGTCTCTTTAAAATCAAACACACAACCACCCAATGCCCTGGAAAAGTAAGAGAGAGATGGGAGCAGGGTAGAGGGCAAGAGAGAACAATATCCTTTCATGCAGGATGAGTTTCTGATTGAAGCAAATAAAGGAAACTGAAAATCTCATTGATTCCTGCACAAAAGTAAGAGTATGACTTCATTGGCTAGTATGAGGTGAAATGCCAAAGCAGAACATGTCAATGAAGGAATGAACCATATTCCTAATCCCTATATAAGTAATTCCTATAAATGCATTGGTATATGTTATTATCCACAGTTCGTTCTCCTCTGCTAGTATTTTTAGTGAGAGAGGGTATGATGTAACCTCATGGAAACTTTATTTAAGAGCAAACACTTTCATTGGCATAGAATAACAGTAATTTATTCCTGGAGAAATTTGAAATAGAATTGCACATCTAAAATTTTAAGTAATCGTTTTTATTTTTGGCCATATTATTGTTCTGAATTTTTGAAATTCATAAATAATATCAAGCTGGCACATTCTATGGAGATACACTGAATACTACTCCTGGATACTCGCTGAATAAAACAATCATAAATATAGTCTGGGAAAATTCCAACAGATCAGTTATTTCCATCTATATCTGGGTGCCTGGGTAGGCAGAACTTCTGTAAAAATGCCAACTAAAAGTTGCCAGAGGCTTGTTTATCTACCTGGATATCTGGAGATTATATATATACTGCCACCTTTCAAGTTATTTTCTACAAACTGTGAAGAAATGTTTGAAGAAGCATCTTAGTTATGATAACGCAAGGCAAGCATGCACCTATTGTTCTGAGGAAAACGTAATAACACCAGTTATGTGTGCTCAGGGACTTTCACTGTCAGTATCCTTTGAGATGCATTTCTGGAGAAGAAGGAAAACGTTTTGCATGGACTCCGAGGAGGAAAAAGATAAGAAACTTCACTTTTCCCTTTGAAGCTCAAAGATTTTAGAAGCACTATGAAATGATTCTGACTCCTTAGTCAAGAGGGCACAAGGACCCAATGGAGAAATCCTTATCATGGTACATTCACATCGGTAAACCTGTATAGTAGTATGTCCTAAAGCTGGATACGTACTCACCTCATGATTTGGCAGTTCCAGTTCTACTTTACATTCAAACAGATATCAGTTCATATGCTGACCTCAAGACTTCTGCTAAAATATTCATAGCAATACAATTCGTAATATTCCTGGGTAGAAACTACCCAAATGCCTATCAACAGCTTAAAAGTTAAATAAATGAAGTGCACTGACATGATGTACTTATATACAGCAATGCGAATGAAAAAAAAAAAAATAGACAAAATATGGTTGAATCTCAGAAACATAATATTGAGGGAATTAAGTTAGTGTGAAATAATACATACTATAGGGAGGGAGTCCTTGTATTTAAAGTTCAAAGAGGGTTAGAACTAATCTATGCGGTTAGAGGTCAGTACATAGTAACTCTTGAATAGGGCCAATGACTGGAAAGAGATACAATGCGGGGTTTGGTGTGCTAGTAATGTTCTTTCTTAATCCAGATACTTTACATGGGAATATATAGTTTGTCAATATTCATCAAGCTGTAGAGCTATGATATGTGTCCTTTCCTATATGTATGTTACACTTCAATTAAACATTTAAAAATATAATAAGTTGTGAACTTTTTTCAAGCTGGCAAATGTGTTATGCCATTTTTAGACATTATATGTTTAGATCTAAATTTGGTGGAAATAGCATCATTAAAAGAACATGAATAAATGATCTCAATAGAAAATATGTTTATATGTGTCATATTGTTAACATATATGTTTAAACAATTTTATAAAATAAATAGGTATATTTATTTGTAACATATAGCCACTTATTTTTGATGAACGGCAATAGGAAAAATTTATTTATAATAAACTTCTTAGCATACCATTATATTGGGCTTTAAAGTTTAAAAGATATCTGATCATGAAAACAGAAATATGTGTCTAATTATAAATTCACTTGTTTCATGTTTTCCATCTATCTTGTTCAACGTCAAAAAATACAACTGTTTTGTACTGTGGAGAAATGACTCGATGTGAGACTGGCATTGCCCAGAAGCTTCTGTACTGAGGGTAGCTGGAACAGAATGTCTGAATGAACAGAGCCCCTAAGAATTTGAGGAGAAAGAGTAAGGCATTATTATTAGCAATAAATCTCAGCAGCCTTGATTACATTTTGTATAATTAACTAACCCCTGAGTCTAAAAATCACTTCTGAATGAAAGATTACTAAAGTGCCAATAATAAATAAGTTTCAGGTAGTATGAATTAGGGAAGCATATTTTAACCTTGGTGTTTAACATTTACATGCAAGAATAATACAGACAACACTACAAAATAGGGATTATTATTCTCCTTTTTTTTTTTTTAATATTTTTTTTCCAACGTTTTTATTTTATTTTTGGGACAGAGAGAGACAGAGCATGAACGGGGGAGGGGCAGAGAGAAGGAGACACAGAATCGGAAACAGGCTCCAGGCTCTGAGCCATCAGCCCAGAGCCTGACGCGGGGCTCGAACTCACGGACCGCGAGATCGTGACCTGGCTGAAGTCGGACGCTTAACCGACTGCGCCACCCAGGCGCCCCTCTCCTTTTTTAAATAAGGTAACTAACACCGAGTGGTTAAAACCATGCATAAGTTCAATAGGATGTGGGGAGTCTGAATTTAAAACCAGGAATGTCTGATTTCAGAGCCCTGGCTCTTAACCAACATGCTATGATAATATCAAAAAACCCCACAGAAAAGACACACGTGTTACAGACATTTTGAACCTAGAAATATAATTTCTTACCAGTTCATCAAAGGGTTGCTAACACTCAGGACAACGGAGGACTTTTTGTATCTTTTTTTTTTTTTTTTAATTTTTTTTTTTCAATGTTTATTTATTTTTGGGACAGAGAGAGACAGAGCATGAACGGGGGAGGGGCAGAGAGAGAGGGAGACACAGAATCGGAAACAGGCTCCAGGCTCTGAGCCATCAGCCCAGAGCCCGACGCGGGGCTCGAACTCACGGACTGCGAGATCGTGACCTGACTGAAGTCGGACGCTCAACCGACTGCGCCACCCAGGCGCCCCGGACTTTTTGTATCTTAATATCACAGAGGAAAACATACACTTTCCTCTAAAAGCTCAGAAAGGGACAGAGACAACATGTGGCAAATATGCTTTTGAAAGTCGGTACTTAAGGAAGTCTGCCTGGGAAAGAGAACTGTGTGGTCCTAGGGTTGAATGACTTGAAGGCTTTAAAAAAAGCTTCAAACTTAAAAAAAATGTTATTCTTAAAGTTGGGAAAATGAAAAACTGCAAAATTACAGTTAAATAAATCTCACAAAATAAACTGATTCCCAGATGCCATACACTTTTTAATTAGTATCCATGCTGCAATGTTTGTCCTTTGGCTGTAATGGCTTTCACTTGTAGCACTACCACCGTCCTTTCGACTTGTGTAAGCTCATTCATCAGTTACTGCACATTAAACTCTGCAGGGTAGCAGGAGCTAGACCATGCAATGAGGGTGAGAAAAAAAAAAAATATATATATATATATATATAATCATATTATATAAAGTTTCCTATCCTCAAGATGCTTAGTCTGTAAAATCAAATCCTTTTGAAATTAATATTTTAGTATAGTGAATTCACTTTTATTTTAATATAGCAGAGAGAGATGGCATCACCCACTTCCCTTCTCAGATAGAACTTAAAATTGATTAGAAGAGCAAGGATGAAAAACCCAAATATCATCTGCTATGAAATTAAGAGATACTTACATTCCTGGACCATGATAGCAATCAAAACCAAAAAGAAATGTCACAAGACATTAAGAGAGGATGGCCCATTGCTGCTGACATCAGACAATGGGGTTAAGAATCCTACTCGGAGGAGAGTGGCACACACCTAGTGGCAAATAACTCCTTGTTTAGAACAACCCAAAGTCACCCAACAGACAAGTGAGATTTTCAGAAAGAAGTTTGTAAGTAAGACTTGGTAAAGATGCACTGTAAGCATATCTATGGTGTCCAACCTCTGTTGCATGGAGAGGAGTGAAGACTAAAAGATCTCTCCCTCTCTTTCCCAATTCCTTATCTCTCTTTCTCCCTCTCTACCTCTCTCTCTCTCTCTCTCTCTCCCTCCCTCCCTCACACACACATAGACATGCACACATGATCTATGTCACACAGAATTCTCACCAGCTTGAAACTAAACTTTATCCCCTTCTCCATATAAGCATCTCAGCTCGGAAAGAACACATCTCAAAGGAAGGTAAATAATAATTGTAAAGAAACCAAAGGGAAATGCAAGATGTTCCCATGACGAAAGGAAACAGGAAAAACAGATGGCACGTAAAAAACTTTAGCCAGAAAAATCTCTTCATGCAGTAAATAAAAACTATGCCCATAATATAATCATGGACATACAAACTAATACAACAAATAAATTTATAAGCCAAAATACCAAAGCAGGGAAATAAGAATTCAGAGGTAATATGCTAGGATAACAGAAATAAAAAAAAAGCATGAGCTGGTAGAACTCAGGAGATGGAATTAAAAAACTCAAACTAAGTTGGTATGACAAATACTATAAACCATCTGACATTGGCTAGCATGACAGGGCAAGTCTTCAAAGCAGACAAAAAAGTTAATATAGAACTTAAAGGACAAATGGAATCGAGGTCAATCAGAGGAAGAAAGGATGTCCAGTTTAATAGAGCATGTACAAAGACATAAGTATATTTTCCAAGAACTAAACATGGCTTTCTACAGGATAAGAGGAAGAGAAAACTGATGAATGGGACTGGAATTGTAGACAAATACTGGATTTTGCATAGTGTTTTATGCCAACCTAATAAATGTAACTTCATGTTATTATAAAGAGGACCTATAGGTGGCTCAAATCAGAAGATTAATATGGCCATTTATATTTTAGAAAGATCCCCCTGCCCACAATGAGGGAGGCAGCTAGATTAAGATGAATATAGGAGGCCAGAAGTGAGAATAATGGTAATTCCTTTCTATAATCCAGAGATAAAATATAATGATGAAATTATAGATAATGGCAAGAGAAAAGTGTGAGAAAAATAAGAAATATTTCATAAGAAACATCTACAAAACAGTTTGGCCAACTGAATACAGCAGGTAAGGGAAAGAAAACCTGAAGAATGACTCTAAGTGTCTGAATTACTCGACTGGTTGGATGGCCTCCCAGAATAAGTGTAGAAACAGTGTAGGAAATACAGTTTAGGGGGAGGGAGGAGGAATAGATGATGCATTACCTACAAGTAAGTATATTAAAATAAATCAAATAACCCAAATAATTATTGGACTTTAATAAAAAATGATACAGTACCAGAAACTGCATTCCAAAAGGTATTGGCAAATTTTGAATGATGTAAAAATAAGAAAGTCATCCCTATGTTTGCACATCATATTTCATAATTTTAATCTAGCATGATTTTAAATGTTTTAAAGTATTAAAATCATCACAAACTGTGTATCTCTCAGTAGCACTAAATGCTCAGAGAATTTACACAGAAATTAGATAATTTTGAAAAGTCAATCTTTAAGGAAATCAACCTAAATTACTGAAATCATGTTACAGACTTGGTTAGGAAACATAAGTACTCTCTATTATTCTACTTGTTTCAATATTTCATTCAGCCTTTACTTTCATGTTGTCTAATATGATGAACGTTATCCAGATTTTCTGTTGTATTAGAAATTTAGGCAAATCTGCAACATCATTTAATAACATTCTATGAAATGTACCAAGCAAAGCAGGCAGGGTTTTAAACTGCATGAAAATCATTAGAATAGGACATTCTATTGAAAAGTTACCATTAAGATCCTCTCCACTAATTGTACCATATTTATTTATCTTTAATGTTTGTTACTACTATGTAATGAATGAACCACTAAGCTTTATCTTAGTTTCAGGTTTTCGTTAAATGCCCTTCTTGGAATTTTGTTCTTTTGGTAGGTGTGATTTGGTCATATTTATTTTCAGCTGTATTTGACTATTTTGAATTTTGATGAGTTTTCTTCCTATGCAGTGATGGAAAGTTATATATACCTTCCAAAAGATAAATGTGAATATAGTTCTTATCTGTAAAGCCACAGCACAAAAAGTAAATTTTAGGGCAGAAGGGGATATATGATAGCTTAAATATATATACATATATATATATACACATATATATATATATACACACACACATATATATATATACACATATATACACATATATATTTATATATATATATGTGTATATATAAATATATATGTGTATATATGTGTATATATATATGTGTGTGTGTGTATATATATATATATATATATATTAGTGTAATTGGAATGAAGATGGTATGTATCCCCCAGAAAACAATGTCCCTAGTCACACAGAGACTGGTGCTGGTAGTTGTGGGATAAATAAGGCAATACCTGTCCTTGTGAAATTTATCCATGTAGTCGCCATGAAAGGCAGGTAATTTGAACTGAATTGTATCCCCCTAAAATTCATATGTTGAAGACAGAAAGGCACTGCGCAAGCATTCTATTGTTCTCTCAAACTTCACAACAAAATTAGCCCCTCCTCCACCTCAAGAATATGCAAATACAGGAATAAAAATAGGCCAGTAGTTGAACAGTAGTGGAGATAACCTAGATGTTTAACTTTGTTTTCCATATAAGGGGGCAAACGTATTTCAATCTTTCGGCTGGTGACATTTTATGAATAAACAATATCAATCTATCAAGAAATGAGATGCTCACAGATATCCATAATTACACAACTTTTGAAAAAAATCATATTTTTTCTAGATTTTTTTCATTCTTTTCTTTCTCTTCATAATTTTGATATCATGTAAAGTTGATTCAGTTTATTCAAGTGAGAGGAGAATTCTGGAAAGAGGGCAGACAAACATACTGAGCAATGAGGATAGTCAAACAAAAAGGCACAGACAATATCTACAGAAAGAAAATTAACACTCTCATGATTACCAAAATGCAAGCAGATGGAGAATGGACCCCTAATACCTAATCTTTGCATGACAATGGGAGAAGGAAGCAAAAGGGCATCTGATAAAACTTGAGAACACGAAATAACCCACAGCTTATATGAAAGTTCAGCAAATCAGTTCGAGAATGGCAGCAAAGCTGGGAGTGCCTATGATTGAGAGAGAACAAGGTGCCTTGGATAAGAGAACAAGGGGTTTCGGATAAGTGCAAAAATGCAGAGCATTCTGTACCCTATAAACTCTTGGAACTAATCTCTTTTCTATGACAATAATCCATGCTCAGGAGAAATGTCTATGACTAAAACTCAAAATAAAAACAACAGAGGCAAAAAAAAGGAGACAGAATAAAGGAGATAGAATAAACTGAAGGAGAAAATCATGAATTCAGGAGTTCTCATGACATAAATTGCTATATACTTCAACTCTTCATAAAAACAACAGAAGAGAGAAATTTCGATCCAAGTTAGAAATGCTATCTTAAAGTTTAATGAAATTAATTTCATAAACATAAATACAACCAAAATGACACCCATCCTGCGTTTCATGGGTTTGAGCCCCGCGTCTGTGCTGACAGCCCAGAGCCTGGAGCCTGCTTCAGATTCTGTGTCTCCCTCTCTCTTTGCCCCTACCCTACTCACGCTCTGTCTCTCTCTGTCTCAAAAATAAATAAGCATTAAAAACATTTTTTTAAAGAAACAAAGAGAGACTAAGACACAAAATAAATAACATCCATACAATGAAGGCAGGTCAGAGGAAATGGCCACAGAACATCAGTATATCAAAATGGATAAAAAGATGAAACAAACGTCATTTAAAATATGAAAGAACAGGGAGCGCCTGGGTGGTTCAGTCGGTTAAGCTTCCGACTTTGGCTCAAGGCATGATCTCACAGTTCCTGGGTTTGAGCCCCACATTGGGCTCTGTGCTGACAGCTCGGAGCCTGGAGCCTGCTTTGGATTCTGTCTCCTTCTATCTCTGCCCCTCCCCCACTTGGGGTCTGTCTCTCTCTCTCTCTCTCAAAAATAAATAAAAATGTAAAAAATTTTTTTTAAATATGGAAGAACAATATAACTCAGAAATGGGGTGATAGGATCAGGGAAGAAGTAGAAACTTAAATATGTCTAAAATATAGAATGAGAAGAGCAAATAACCAGGCAGTATTTTAAGGGAAATAGAAGATTAAAAAAAAATAAAAACATTTTATAAATCAAAAGAAATTACAATAATTTTATATCTAGTCAAGATTAATTTCAAGTATAAAGTTTGCAGAAAATTTGTCATCAGCAGGCAGGGTCTTAGGGCATGTTTTTCTGATGAGTCTTAACTTAAAATTTACTAAATAATGAGCTTCAGACAACGAAAATGACTGCAAAGAATTTGTCCTAAGCACTGGTGGTGAAGATTACAGACTAGTGATTTATCTATAGAATCAAAATTAATGGAGGACATAAAGAAGAGAGTATAGAATGTACTGGCAGTATGTTCTGACAATGGGTATAATACAACTTGAATAAATAGAAGAGAATGAGTAGAGCATTTGAAAAAAGCTCTTTTTTAAACTAAATTGGTGCTAATGTTGGTATTATTATTCTAAAGAAGCTGTGTGTGTAATGTAGGATAAAATCAACAATTCTAATTTTATCAACCCTAGTATCCTTGCAATTTAGGCTATTCAATGTGGGGGAGAGGAGATAAACATATAAAAAAAAGGAAAGGTTAAGTTTTACTGAATATGAATACAAGTTTCATGCAAAATCAGATATCTTATTTTTAAAATATTTAAGTTTTCTTCATACATGTCTATATTTATGTAGAGAGATGATAGATGATAGATAGATAGGTGATAGATAGGTGATAGGTGATAGACAGGTAGATGACAGATACATAGATGATAGATAGGTGATAGGTGATAGATGATAGATAGATAGATAGATTAGATAGATAGATAGATAGATAATAGAGCACACACACATATTTTCTAATGCTGTTCACTGGAAAATTCAAGTAACAATGATCAACCTATTAGGAATGGCAATCCCTTCTCCAAAGTGTGATCTTTAAATACCATCTCCTGCTAGAAGGAATCTGGGCTACTTGGATAATTGGCTAATTCTAGGTCTCAGACAGGAAATGTACAATATACCATTTTCCTATAAGATTGTCAGAGAAGTTGGTTCTAATAACAAGACATTTGATCAGAGATATAATTCATGAAGGAGAGAATAAATTGGGTTTCTGAGAAAGAACGTTCTTGACAGAGGGAATAGCAAAGTGCAAGTTCCATAGGTAGAATTATGTTTGTTGTATTGAGAAAAAGTAAAGAGGTCTTTCTGGCTGCAGCTTTGAAAGTGAGGGTAAGTGCATCAAGCAATGGACAGATGGCTTAGAGGTTGGCCAGAACATGAAGGGTTTTGTAGACCATTTCTAACAGTTTGGCTTTCCTCTGAGAAAAACAATTCGTAGAGTTATTTTGAGCAGAGAATTAGTATGACCCGACTTCTGTGTTGGAAGGATCACTCTGGCTGCTATGTTACATTAAATTATTAGGGGAAGAGTGAAAGTAAAAGCAGGGAGGCCAGGTGAGAGCCTGTCAGTGATCTGGGTAAGATCTGGTGGACACCGGGACATGCATAAGCATAAAAATGGTGAGAAGTGGTAGGATTCCAAGTATCTCTTGAACGTACAGTCAGTGGGCTTTTGTGATAGATGTAGGGTGTGAAAGAAAGAGACATTTCAAGACCACACCAAGGTCTAAGACCTGAGCAATTATAAAAATGAAGACTGTAATTCCTGAGATGACGAAGACTTTGAGAAGTGCAGGTCACCAGGGGACAAATCAAATACAAAAGTCTGCATAACTGTTCATCATAATTATTAAAATTACATTAAAATATATTCATTTTAAAATATTTCTTTTTTCCTACTGCTACATTTCATTAAACATTGTAGTCAATCTTTGCAAATGCATCTTTCATGTCACAGGCTTTGTCAAAATCAGGGCAATTTTTAAGGCCACCTAACACATTTTTTAAGAATACATCATCTTCACTTCTATCTGTGTTGTGAAAAATAGCACCTTTTCAAGTTAGGACTGATACTGCCTCTGGAGATCTGATCCCACATATATAATATTAAAACCATCTTTTGGAAAATTTGTCTTACAAATGTGGGTACATGCTCTCAAAATATAAACCACCTATTAAACTATAATAAATTCCACAACATTTCGGGGCGCCTGGGTGGCGCAGTCGGTTAAGCGTCCGACTTCAGCCAGGTCACGATCTCGCGGTCCGTGAGTTCGAGCCCCGCGTCAGGCTCTGGGCTGATGGCTCAGAGCCTGGAGCCTGTTTCCGATTCTGTGTCTCCCTCTCTCTCTGCCCCTCCCCCGTTCATGCTCTGTCTCTCTCTGTCCCAAAAATAAATAAACATTGAAAAAAAAAATTTTTAAAAAAAAAAAAAAAAAAATTCCACAACATTTCTATCAAGTGTTGTTTAAGGAACTTAATTGAAACACTATGCACCTATTTGCAATGGAGATATTGACACTTCAGGAAAAAATATTCAAACTTGCTAAATTCCGTTGATTTTTTTTTAATTACAACTGATGGTCTCATTCAAAATGAACACTGGTTTTCATTGAGGTCATTCTGGAAGAGGGTGTCTTACCCAAATAGTATTCTGTTGTTTAAAATAAAATAATTATGAAACTACCTTTTAATATGAAAGGCATGGCAAGAACAAGCATAAGAAGCAATTCTATTTTTAGAATGATGATAAAAAGGGAGATAAAATACAAACAAGTGAAGTACATTCAGGAATAATTATTTCCCTAACTCAGGGATTTTTTACTTTCTCTATATTGTTCCATCTGTGTAAATTCTTTGTACCTTTACTGATTTTTCATTCCATATTTAAATATTTTTATTTAACTTTGGAATTTCAGGGAGGAAACTATAGTTAAGTTGAATCTTTTAATCACCAAAAGAAGAAACTTAAAATTACCAAATCTATTCTTAACATTTTCTTGACAAGAGAGCATCATGAAAAACATGCAATAGTGTAATATTTAATTCAAGTTTAAATATTAGTTATATTCCACAGTTAATATAGATATTTAGTCTGATGACTTTCAATTCTGCTCATTTACATTTTGAGGTGTTGCCTAGTAAAATCTGTTACCAAATTTTATTTGTTATTTATATACAAGGGATAGAATAAGGCCTTCTTGAGATAGTAAATCACTGGGGTGCCTGGCTGTCTCAGTTGGTAGAGTGTGTGAGTCTTGATCTCAGGGTCATGAGTTCAAGTCCCATATTGGGCATGGAGCCTACTTAAATGCATACATACATACATACATACATACATACATACATACATACATAACAGAGGGAACAAAAGCACTAAGTCACTATGGTGCCATTATTTTTAAAGAAACTAATATCAATGCTGGAGAGTTAAAGTTGAGATTAACTCATAATGGTCCATAGAAGAGTTATGTAAAGTCTCCCTAAGAAACAGTACTCCAAGGTCAAGACATTCCTTGACAAAATTGAATGTACTCCTACATTTAAAGAAAGAATGTATCAAATAGAAAAGGATTAGTAACCTATAGAAAACTAGAAAAAGAATAGCCAATAGAGACATTGGTACACCTAAGTGTCCAGGGATGACAGCATTTTACCTAAGAGGTTTCAGGCATTTGCTCTCTTTGGTAAGACCATTCCCATTTTGAGATAAACACAAAAGTTTTGGGTTTTTTTTTTTCAATTTCTCTAACCCCATTCACCCTAATTACATGTTTTCAAAAGAACTTACAATAATGCTTTCTTATGGAGATAACATAACCTGATTTCATCAAAACGTGTTGAAATAATTCAAAATTTTTAAAAAACAAAATTTTATCTGACATATCATTCTCCATTATTTTGGTCCCCACCACACTATTCTTCCAAAGACTCATCCACAGTCCCTACTGATAATTCCTCTTGACCTAATTTCTTTAGTACCTATACAAACCAGGATTTTATCCCTCTCTGGCTAGTGAAACAATTCTTGTGAAGGTTACCATTGCAATGCCAATTCCAACAGTTAATTTTTACTCTTATTATGTAATATCAGCAGCTTTAAAAATTATTATTAATTTTCACACATATGGAAGAGTAAGAAGAATAATACAATAAAGCCCCATATAGCCCTTACAATTTTTTTCTTTATTTTTTTTTTTTAATTTTTTTTTTCAACGTTTATTTATTTTTGGGACAGAGAGAGACAGAGCATGAACGGGGGAGGTGCAGAGAGAGAGGGAGACACAGAATCGGAAACAGGCTCCAGGCTCTGAGCCATCAGCCCAGAGCCTGACGCGGGGCTCGAACTCACAGACCACGAGATCATGACCTGGTTGAAGTCGGACGCTCAACCGACTGTGCCACCCAGGCGCCCCCAAGCCCTTACAATTTTTTACATATTTTTGTTTGTTTTGTAGTAAGAACATTTAACATGGGATCAATCTATTCTCAACAGATTTTTACGTGCCCAGTACAATATTTCCACTACAGGCATAAGTTTGTACATCACATCTCTGGTATTTGTCTTGCATAACTGACACTTCATATAGTTGAATGGCAACTCCCCTTTTCCCTCTCCCTTTTGTATGAGTTTGACTATTCTGGATACCTCATAAAGGTGGAATCATGCAGTATTTGTCCTTCCGTTACTTGTACACTATTGGAGGAAATGTAAAATGGTTCATCTGCTATGGAGAAAAGTATGGAGTTTCCTCAAAAATTAAAGAGAACTACCATATGATCCATCAATCCTACTTCTGAGTAGTATCCAAAGGAAGTGAAAGCAGAATCTTGAAGAGTTATCTGTGCTACCGTGTTCATTACAACATTATTGACAATAGTCAAGACATGGAAACAACTTAAGTACCCATCAATAGATGAATCAATAAAGAAAATGTGGTATATACATACTATTTAATCTTTAAAAAGAAGGAAATCCTGCCACATATAGTAAACATGGATGAATCTGGAAGACATAATCTAAAGTCCTTACGTATTCAAACCACGCACCTTACCTATTACTCAAAACCCAACCATCATCAAGATTTTGTCACATTTTCCTTTTTTCATTTGCTGAAGCACTTAAAACTCACGAAGATGAAATTTGTTAAAGTAAATTCCCCCAAATTATGGTATTTTATCACCATCTACTTAAATATGTGCTTCTAAAACTATCAATATTTTCCTGCGAAATCCAAAAAATATATTATCACATTTAACAGAAAGAATAGTAACAAAATTAACAGTAAAATGAAATAATATCCAGTCCATAACCCAATTTCCTCAATTATCTCAAAAATGTGTTTGTATACTTACTTTATTTTAAGGAGGATCCAGACAAGGTCAGCACACTGAATTTGGAATTTAGGTTTTTTTTTAATGTCTCCTTTATTTTTTTTTTAATTTTTTAAAAAGCTTATTTATTTTTGAGAGAAAGAGAGAGATATAGCACAGGCAGGGGAGGGGCAGAGAGAGAGAGAGAGAAACACAGAAGCCTAAGCAGGCTCCAGGCTCTAAGCTGTCAACACAGAGCCCGACACAGGGCCCTAACTCATGAACTGTGAGATCATGACCCGAGCTGAAGTCAGACAACGGACTGAGACACCCAAGCACCCCAAGTCTTCTTAAATAGATTAGCTTCCTCTTGGATTTTTTTTTCAGTTATAGTCATGGATTTTTGTTGTTGCTGTTGCTGTTGCTACTTTAATGGCACTGAAAATTATTCAAGAGTCACATTTTATACATATTTCCCAGAGCGCTTTTAGAGTAGATTCCTTGATGTAACTGGAATGTTTCTAATTATTGTTCAATTTTCTTCATACAGGTCTGAACATCTTTCATTCCCACTAGATATATTTGAGAGTGCTTATTTCCTCACAGCTTCCTCATCAGGCAATGTGGTCAAAATTTTGGATGTTTACCAACCCAATAGGTAATAAACTGTTTTCCAATGTAGTTTAAAATTGTATTTCTTTTAACTGAGTACACATAATGTATTTTCATGTTTTTAATGATCATTTTTACTTTTTCTTTTGTTAACTACCTTTGAAGTCAGCAGCTTTGGACAGGTTTCATTACTACCTCTTTAATTAAATTTTTCTTCATTGGACTCTCAAGACCTACCACTCACCTTCTGTCTCATCTCCTTCACTGCTCTTTCTGCTCTCGTTCTCAGGCCAGATTATTCTCCTCTCAATCTCTCTCAGCTAGCCCCAGGGCTCAGTCTAAGAACATCTTTTCTCCATCTATACTCACTCACGAGGGGACTTCATCCAGTCTCCTGATTAGAATACCATCTACACACTGATGGCAATTCTCAAATTTGTATCTTTCGTCTTTAGTTCTACCTTCAAGTATAGAAAAATATAGAATTCACTACTAAATATGCCCACTTGACTATCAAACCATGCTCTTGATCATCCATCCCTACACTCTAAAGCAAACCTCCCCTAATAATCTCCGTTTCTTGCCTCCTTTCCTATTGGTCAAGCCAAAACCTTTAGAGTGATCAACAACTCCTTTCTCTCAGACCCCTCTTCTAATACAGAAACACATTCAGTTGGCTTACCAGAATTTGACCATTTTACCATCTGCACCATTATAGTTTTAGCCCAAGAGAGCTTCATCACTCTCTTGGATTTGGGGATAAGCCCCTCTTACTGGTCTCCCTGCTTTCACCTTGTTTTCCTGACGTGCAACAACTGAAATATTGCTTTTAAAAGAAATCAGATCAGATCCAGAAACTTCTTTTCTGGATATATATCCAAAAGAATTGAAAGAGTCTCAAAGAGGTATGTGTATATCCATGTTCAAACAACATTATTCACAAGAGCCAGTAGATGGAAGCTTATTGTCCAAATGTTCATCAATAGATAAATAGATTTAAAAATGTGATATAGAAATAGTGGAGTATTATTCAGTCTTATAAAAGAGGGGAATTCTAACACAAGCTACAAGATGAACCTTGAGGACATGCTAAATGAAATAAGCCAGTCACAAAAAGACAAATGCTGTATGATTCCATTTACATGAAGTATCCTGAGAAGTCAAACTCAGAAACAGAAAGTAGATGATGGCTACCAGGAGCTGGAGAGGGAAGTGAAGAGTTGTTGTTTAATGGGAATAGACATTCATCTTTGCAAGATGAAAAGGTTCTAAAGATTGGCTGTACCACAATGTGAATATACTTAACACTATGGAACTGTAGACTTAAAATTTGTTAGGAGTGTAAATTTTATGTTATATGCATTTTACCAAATGAAACTTTGAAAACTTTGAAAAAAAAATCTAAGTCAGATCTCCTTCAAACCCATCAATTTGTTCCCTTCTTTTTCAGAATAACTCCAAAATTCTTCCCAGAACTTTCAAGGTCTTATATGATTGGTACATTCAGCACTTACCTCTGTCCTCATCTTCTACTACTTTCTCTCTGTCTCATTCTGCCTCTGCTTTCCTGCTGTGCCTTGAGCTTGTCTAAAACACTTCTCCCTCGTGTCCTTCACACTTCATGTTTCTGGTGATATCTGCATAATTCGTTCCCTATTTCAGTTCACTGCTCACAGAAGCATTCCCTGGGAACTTTATCTAACTAGTATCTTCTTATTGTCACTCTTTGACCTCTTACTGATTTATTTTTCTTCATAAAACTTAGTGTGTGTGCATGTGTGTGTGTGTGTGTGTGTGTGTAAAGCATTTATTTTTGTATTATTTTTCTCTTCCTCTATCTCTTTTGATGTTCATATTGTCAGGGAGGAAGACCTGCTTCTGTCCTATGGTCCTTCTAGCTAGACTTGGAATCAAATTAATACAAAAGAGATTAATATGAGAAAATCAAATTTAATAGATGCACATATGGGGAATGGACACAGACATGAAATTCCAAACACAATGAGGCAACATGAAGCTTAAATGATGTAAGGAGAGGGGAGGGGTCTGAAGATACAAAGGGGAGAAGACCATTAGCAAGAAAGTGAAAGGACATGTTACCTAAAACAAAGATTGCCCTATTATGTGAATAAGTTTCTTAAGATAAAGGGGACTCTCTCTTAACAGCTCTCTTCCTGGCATAGGCTCTCCTTTCCAATGTAAATTTAGGCAGTTGAGGGGGAGGTAGAGGACTTTTCCTGCATCTGCTAAGTTTTGATTACTTTTAACTCAAAATAATCTTTATGCTAAAGTGGCCCATCTTGGGGCAGCTTGCCCTTGGCCCCTACAAGATGCTTAACTAGTTTTTCTCTCTGCAGTTATTAAAAACTATCTCTTTCACTTTCAATCTCTCTCATAAATGAGCACCATATATATTTGCATTTGCATCTCTACTATTTTCTTCCCTGTAACAATATCATACTACCTTCATTTCTAGAGATTTCTATCAAATCTCATCTGTTAAGTGAAGTATCACAAAATGTCCTTCAAAATGGTCTTGTCTATCCTTGCTCTTTAATTGTTCTTATCTATCTAAAAATAGGCTTGTGAAGTTCCATGAGGATAATTTGTGGAAATCTTAATTGGAATTGCATTGAATCTTTTATTGTTTGTTGGAGAATGTATACCTTTACATTCCTGGATCTTCCCCTCCTTGCATATAATGGAATTTATTAAGGTGGCTAATGTCTTTCAATAAAGTGTTAAGATTTTCTGAGGAAAAACTTTTACATATCTTGTGAGATTTATTTTTAGTACCTTATAATTTGGTTGTACTAAGATAATATATATATTTTTAATTTTTTTAGCATTTATGCATTTGTGAGAGACACAGAGAGACAGAGCACAAACAGTAGAGATGCAGAGAGAGAGGAAGACACAGAATCTGAATCAGGCTCCAGGCTCTGAGCTGTCAGCACAGAGCCTAACTTGGGGCTCAAACCCACAAACCATAATATCATGACCTGAGTTGAAGTTGGACACCTAACCAACTGAGCCACCCAGATATCCTGATAATATTTTTTTAAATACAAGTTTCTTTTATTTTCTGATGTAGAGAATTCATTTAATATCTAGCAACTGTCCTAATCTCTCTTATTAATGCTGTAGATCCTTTGGGGCTTCTGTGTTGTAAATCTTGTATCTGTGAATGTTGATGTCTTTGTTTCCTTTTCAAAACAGTATGTCTTTTCCTTTCCTTTTGTCCTGCTGATCCTTGTACAACAATATTGAATAGAAATCAGGACAGTGAGTATCCTTGTCTTATTCTTTATTTAAAAGATAAATGCTTTTGATATTTTACTGTTAAGTGTTAATTTTTTCTCCAAATGTTCTCACCTTATAGTTCTATTCCTATGTTGCTAAGTATATTTTTGTTTTAATTCATGAATGATTATGCATCTGTTGGGATGATCGTAGTTTTACCTTTCATTTATAAATGCAATAAATTACATCCACATATTTTTTAATGTTGAACTAGCTTGCATGTCTAGAGTAAACCAATTTAGTTGCACTGTTAAATTACTAGATTTGGTTTGCTAATATTTTTAAGTTGTTCTCAACATGTACACAATAGAGATTCCACTATAAAGTTTCATTTTCATATGGTTACTTTCTATTTTTGTAGCAAGGTAAAACTTGTGTCATAAAAAACTTGAAGAGAGCTTCTGTTTTATTTTGTTTTGTTTTGTTTTTTCTCTAAACATGTGCAAGGCTGCAATTATCTGTTTTTCTTAAGTATGTATTTAAACTAGTCCTAACATGTTGTTTATGGGTAATTTTATAAATACTCATTACATTTCTTTAATGATTATGAGGTCAAAAGTTCTGTAGTTGAAGTCATGCAATTAAAATACTATGTGTTTATTTACTGGCAATGTTATAAAAACAAACTATATCATGAACCATATCATGCTCAAAAATCTTAAAAACTTAATTTCAAAACAAGAAATTTTCCTAAAAATTTTAGGAAATTTACATAATTTTATGATTCTAGTTGAATTTCTATTCTTACTTTAAAAAAGTTTTTATTTATTTTTGAGAGAGAGAGAGAGAGAGCATAAGCAGGGGAGGGACAGAGAGAGAGAGACAGAGAGACAGAGAATCCCATGCAGGCTCTGTGCTGTCAGTGCAGAGCTTGACTTGGGACTCAAACTCAAGAACTGTGAAATCATGAACTGAGCCAAAATCAAGAGTCAGATGTTTAACCAACTGAGCCACCCACGTGCCTCAAATTTCTGTTCTTTTTTAATCGATTTTAGAAAGTTACACTTTTTCCAAAAATTTGTCCACAGAATTTATGTTTTAAAAATTATTGCCATCACAATATCAGATTTACTTTTCATTTAAATTTTTAGTGTTTTTTTACCTTTCTAACTTGATTTTTTTTCAAGAAGTTCTGTATGTTATCAAGTTTTTTCAAGTATAATTAATACAGTCTATTAGTTTCAGATGTAAAATGTAATGACTCAACAATTATATACATTTCTCAGTGCTTGTCAAGGCAAGACTACTCTTACCCCTTTATCTATTTCCCCTATCCCCTCACCTAGCCCCTGGCAGCCACCAGTTTGTTTCTCTGTATTTAATAGTTTGGTTTTTGTCTGTCTCTTTTGTTGTTGTTGTTTTTGTTTATTCATTTGCTTTGTTTCCTAAATTCCACATATGAATGAAATAATATAATATTTCTCTTTCTCTGACTGACTTATCTCACTTAATTTCACTTAGCATTATACCTGCTAGATACATCCATGTTGTTGTAAATGACAAGATTTCATTCTTTTTTTTTTTTTAATGTTTACTTATTTTTGACAGAGAGAGAGAGAGAGAGACAGAGCATGAGTGGGGGAGGGGCAGAGAGAGAGGGAGACACAGAATCCGAAACAGGCTCCAGGCTCTGAGCTGTGAGCACAGAGCCCGATGCAGGGCTCAAACCCACAGACCGCAAGATCATGACCTGGGCCAAAGTCGGATGCTCAACCAACTGAGCCACCCAGGCGCCCCAAGATTTCATTATTTTTTAATTGCTGAGAAATATTCCATTGTAGGTATATATGCATATATATATATATATATATATATATATACACACACACACACACACACCTATACACATGTATACACACACACACACGTACACACACACACCAGTTCTACTTTACTCACTCATCTATGGATGGACACTTGAGCTGTTTCCAGATACATATATATATCTTTCCAAATTAATTTTTTTTTCTTTAGGTAAATATCCAGTAGTGGCATTAGTGGGGGTCATATGCTAATTTCATTTTTAATTTTTTGAGGAACCTCCATACTGTTTTCCACAGTGGCTGCAACCATTGCATGCTTTCCTTTTTTGAAGTTTTCTGCATTCCAACTTACTACCTATTCAAGATGCCATTTACTATTATATGCGTGTTATTCTAGGAAGGAGTTAATTTCTTAATAATGAAAATTAACTTTCTATCATCACAACTCTGAGCTTTAGTTCCCTCCTATATAAATGAGGATAAAAATGTCTACCTTGAGAGGATTAGAATTGACATATGTGAAGGATTAACAGTTCCCAGACAAGAGTATATGTCTAAAAAATAGCTGAAAAATAAGTGGATTATTTCCCGAGTGCATATATAGATGTGTTTCATGTATTTGATTACATTAAATGTTTCTTGAGTGAGTCTGCTTTTTCGTATCCAATGCTTTCTAATGTAATACTTTGCATAAGTTAAGACTAAATACTTTTTGTGCTTGGTTAATTGATTGACTATTTGAATGACTAATAACAAGTCAATCATTTGGAATTTCCTATCATTTTTTTTTATTTCAGGTTTTGAATGTCAATATTAAACATACAAGAAAAGCACACAATGATGAATAATGGTCAGTCACTAAAATGAAGTCAAGTTGACTATACTTTGTGTATGGAGATTTCCTAAAGGGTGGTTCAAAGAATGGTCTGTGAAGACATGCTAAGGATGAACCTTAATACAATGGGCCCTAAATAACCGGATGTGTGTATTGTGTACATACACAAACATACTCTAATCCTCAGTAAAGTCTATTACACACATATAATCTCTTGGAATGCTGCCATGGGAATGAAAGGACGTAATTTCCTCCTGCACAATTAAGCAGGCAATAGCAGTATCACAGCAAATGTACAACAGTTCCAGTGTTCCAGATGGGTCACCAGAAATGAAGAAAGAAGACACTTCAGGAGCATTTGGGGAGGTTATTGGGAAGCATATGGCATGGAGGAGTAGATACAAATGGGAGATTTGTGTCGCTTCCAATATCCTCCTCTCCCTATCCACCTTATAGTCTCAAACTTTGCCATCCCTACTCCCACCAAAAGTCTTGATTTAAGTGTTCTCTCTGATCTCAACCTGGTTCCCTTCACATTACTTATTCAACTATGTACTGTAGCTGCTCAATTAAATATTTTGAAGGGATACTTCATACAGTTCTTACCTTAATAACCCTTTATACAAACATTTACCACCTCTTTCCATGTTCAGTTTTACTTTCTAAATGCCTTAAATTTTTCCATACTTATAGTCTTCATACCTATTATAATCTCTTTCCTGGACAACTATGGTAGCCCCTGCAGCCTTTTTGCACTCATTCTTGTTCCCTTCCAATCCGCAGCCAAAGTGATGTTTTTATAAAATTCATCTAATTCCCTCATCCCACCACCATCAAGCTTAAGGTATTACTGAGGATTTTCATTACTTTAAAGATAAAGACCTAAATCTCTAAATTCTCCAAAGCCCTGTCAAAACCTATTCCTTACTTAACTTCTCCTGGTTTATACATGAACTTTCTTTCAGTTTCTAAAAAGCCCCATGCTCCCACCTGCCTCAGAGTATGAGTGCCTGCTGCAACATCCATCACCCTCTTTGCTCCTCAGCCCCCTCCCGAGTCAGCTCCTACTCTCCCTTCAGAATGACACTAGTCTTTTTTCAAATAAACAACTCTCCTAGTGACAATTATATCTGTAAGAGATTTCTTTGGTATACATTTAAGGAAAATTCTCATCATTTTCTTTGGTTTAATAGATTTGGCTCAATAAACAAAAGCAATCACTTAGGAAGGAGAACAGTTTTCATAAAATACATAATACTAACATTGAAGTAAATTTATGGTAGTATCAAATAACTTTATGCATAATTTTCCAAAAATATTTTAAAATGCTGTTTATATATTTGTCAAGGAAGATAACTAATATCGAATAATCAGGATCAATAGAAAACATCTAGAATCCCCTGCTTAAATTAAAAATAGTTTAGGGGTACTTGGGTGGTTCAGTTTGTTAAGCGTCCAATTCTTGCTTTAGGCTCAGGTCATAATCTCACCATTCCATGGATTTGAGCCCCACATCGGGCTTCATGCTGACAGCATGGAGCCTGCTTGGGACTCTCTGTCTTCCCCCACCCCCTCACTCATGCTGTCTATGTCTCTCTCAAAATAGACAAACTTAAAAAAAAAAAGAGACTAGTTTAAATGACAATGTTAATTTTTTTTAATGTTTATTTATTTATTTTATAGAGAGAGCGCACATGCATACTAGAGATTGATAGAGAGAATCCCAAGCAGGCTCCATGATGTCAGCTCAGAACCCCACATGGGGCTCAATCCCACAAACCATGAGATTATGACCTCAGCTGAAATCAAGAGTCACCTATTTAACCTACTGAGCCACCCTGGCACCCCTAATTTACACCCTAATTTAAGGAAATATACAATTATAACAGATGACCGTGCAGTAATCAAGCAAATTCAGATTTGTTTTTCCTCTATAGCTGGTTGGTTTAACTAACGAATGGAATGTTGGATTTTACTTCTGACTCTTAGGTTCAGCATTACATATGAAGAAGTCAAATCAATAGAGAAGTCAAGAGGCAAAGCGGGATAAAGACTGGTAAATATCTCTGGATCTGGAAAATAGTAGGCTATTGTGCTTTGGGGGAGAGAAGAAATACTGAAGAGTGAGTCAGAGACCAGTTGCTAAGGCTGGAGGGGAAAATGGTTGGTGACAAAGCCAAGGTAAGAATGCCAATTGTCATTGCAAAGAGCATGTTTCTCAGAGTTTCGTTCTAGGACAAGAAGAACACTGGAGTCCTAGATTAGAATGTAGACTAGAGGGAGTCATCGCCGTTGTCTTCTTCTTTAGATGGGAAATATTAGTTTGAACATATTTACTTGCTAAAGGAACAGTGCTAGTGTATAGATGGATTGAAAGTGAAGATGAAAGGGGCAGTATTTGTGAAATGAGATCGCCGGAAGAGACTGGAGAGGATGAGATTTAGAGTACAGGAAAGTGATAGGTATTATCAGACAAACCTTAAGAGATGCCAGGTTTATAGTCAAGTTCTAGAAATTATTAAATAAATGTAGTATATATTTATTAAGTACCATGCACTTTGGGATAGACGAGTAAGAAAGAGATGTGACAAAAAATAATAAATACAGTATTTTCCTTCAAAGTGTTGGTAATTTTGTTGAGAGACAAAAGGAGGAAAGGGTAAGCCCTTCTTATGTGCCAGGCACTGTGCTGGACACATCAAGTGCATCATCTCACGTAATCCTATAATTGTCTGAAAGGGAGCATTGTTATCTTCATTTTACAAACAAAGATAATGAAGATGAAAAAGACCAAATAACTTCCCCAACTCACAAAGCTAGTAATTGACTGAGTTGAGATTCAAGCCCAGATCTGTTCAAATCTAAAACATATCCTTTATCCATTAAGGTACATGTTTGAAAAAAAAATGCATCAAATCCTGAATGATCCTTATGTCCTCATGATGATCAAATAGAATATTAAAAACTAGGCAGTCAGAATTTACAGCCTACAGTTTCCTTTCTGCCAAAATGAGATTGGTTGGTTTGAATAACATATTTGCTATTCTGATTGCTTAGATAAAATAAAGTTTTAAGTATCAAAAGGCCATAACAGTCACTTATATCATGCATAAATCAAAATTGTCACAAAAAGATAAATTATTTTAAGGACGTGACTATAATATTTAAAACTTGTACATATGCCCAGATATGTATGTACTGGGAATATTTTGCAAATTAAGGAAAAGTAGAGTTGGGGCAATATCCAGCTACCGCTAAAAGAAGTGAAGTTTTCAATACAAATTTAGATGTTTGCCAACTTGTGTAATTTTGTGAGAGGAAAAATATAAGCCATTCTTTTGGTATCTAATGTGTCATTGTGTCCTTCATTATGATGCTAATAGCATTGCTACTGCTGGTGCTTGACATGAAGCATCTGACACATTTGGACTAAAGCTTCTGAATTAATCCTAAAATACATGAATTAGATCTCAGGCACTGCTCTGTGAGCTCATTTCTTCAAAAAAATTAGGAATAGTAGTTTGCATGAGTTTTGTGTTTGTTTACACTTAACTTTAGAATTTCTCAAGTGAGAGTCTGCTTTCTAAATCTCACTACACATTTTTAGGTAGTCAGGGGTGGGAACTTTGAAAATTTGGATGGCAGGCTGGTCATCGTGGAAAGAGGGAATCATTGGTAGAATGACCACACAATTTATCGACTCAGTTGGAATACGTTTTAGAGCAAAAATGCTAATATGTATGGACATTAGCACCACAGGTCTTAACTAGGATCAGCCAAAGGAAACCAATGCATAGCTCCAGATTAGCTCCAAGTAACATCAGTCAGAAAAGGGGTCCATCCACACACTTGTCAATTCAGGTTTGCCCTCTCTGCATCCAATCTACTCTACCCTATTGGTTTGTCTGAGTTGAACTTAGTATCAGAACATACGGAAATGAAAAAGAAAAAATATAGGATATCTCAGGGAAAATTAAAAGTTTAAAAATTTTGAAACAATTATCAAACTGTAGGTGTCTTGATGATAATACTGTATCTGATACTATGCTTTTTTTCATACTGCAATTCTTTTTAAAATAGCAAACAATTGGGGCTCCTGGGTAGCTCAGTTGGTTGAGTGGTGAACTTCAGCTCATGATCTTGTGGTCTGTGAGCTCGAGCCCCACGTCAGGCTCTCTGCTGACAGCTCAGAGCCTGGAGCCTGCTTCTGATTCTGTGTCTCCCTCTCTCTGCCCCTCCCCTGCTTGCTCTCTGTTTCTCTGTCTCTCCCTCTCTCTCAAAAATAATAAATATTAAAAAAATTAGCAAACAATTACAGAAAATTTTGTTGTATGATTATTAATGATTTAATTAACAAATACTTGCTGTGCAACTACTGTGGACTTGACATGGTTATATAGTCTCGTAGGAGAATAAATTAGATATAATTCCTGCCCTCATAGATGCTGGTAAATGTGTGATTACTTCTACAACTGAAAACAAATTTAAAGCACTTTACATTAAAGATAAGCAATTGTATGGGCCCTCAATAATACTGATTAATTCACAAAATGATAAAATTTTCAGGTTGCATGTTAATAGGAAACATTGAAATGAATTAACATTGAAAATAATTTGTTAAACTCCCTTAGCTACTTTTAATGAGATAAACTCTTCATAAATATTTCTGGGCTTCTCACTAATTTACTTAGAGAAAACCTTAAGTTTACAACAATCAAAACAAAGACACAAATGCATAGACTGCTTCAGAGTGTAGGTTCTGAAAGGTATCTGAAACAAATGCAATTAGTTTATTTCAGTAAGAATATATTTTTACCACATTCTATCAAAGGTAAATACCACTTGGAGATGCCACAGAAAATGTAAGTCACTGAGTAATATGCAAAGTATAGCTGATAGCAATGAAACTGTCTAAGAACAATAATAGCATTTCATTTGAGTCATCCAAGACCTAGATGTAAGCAAGAAAAATAAAATTAGTGAAATCAAAAGCACAGTGTTTTTTTTATATTCTATATCATATATTTATTTAGGAGAGATCTTTTTTTTTTAATTTTTTTTAACGTTTATTTATTTTTGAGACAGAGAGAGACAGAGCATGAACGGGGGAGGGGCAGAGAGAGAGGGAGACACAGAATCGGAAGCAGGCTCCAGGCTCTGAGCCATCAGCCCAGAGCCTGACGCGGGGCTTGAACTCACGGACCGTGAGATCGTGACCTGAGCTGAAGTCGGAGGCTTAACCGACTGAGCCACCCAGGCGCCCCAGGAGAGATCATTTTTTTAAGTTTATTTCTTTATTTTGAGAGACAGAGAGAAGAGAGAACACAAGCAGGGGAAGGGCAGAAAGAGCTGGGGAGAGAGAATCCCAAGTAGGCTCCACAATTTACTGCAGTGCCTGATGCAACTCTTGATCTCACGAACCATGAGTTCATGACCTGAGCAGAAATCAAGAGTCAGATGCTTAACCAACTGAGCCACCCAGGCACCACTACGGAAGATCATTTTGATGGACCACAATTTTCTTTAGACATAAATACTTCTGAGATAAGATGGGGATGTCACAAATTGGTAAATGGTATTTCAGAGAATACAGTACAGAAAAACACTCAAATAATTTTTGTATAAATCAGAGCTCTACAAAACTAAAGATACTCTCCCATTATTCAAAAAAGATCCACATTTCATTTAACAAATGCAAAGAGAACCCTTTCTGCAGTTTCTCAAATTTTTAATTTAATTCAATTTAATTTAATTTAACCTAACTTAGTTAATGGGCAAGGTAGCAGAAGTCCATAGCATTCTCAAGTGATGTGGCTACTGCTTAATTTAAAATTAGAACTTGTTACCTATAAATGTATAGGATCTTTCTTGAAGGGTTTCTCAGACTGAACCATTCCTTGGGATTTAAGGGACACTATTAGTTTATCACATTTACATATTGTGGGACATTTCTGGTTAATAGAAAATGTGAGGTACTGGATCGTATGATATTGTATGATATAGCAAACTGGCTAAGATCAATGACAATATCTGGCATGCTGGTTAAATATCTAGGCATCGATTACCTAAAATAAATGGTAAAAAACTAAAATAATCAATGATGATATAACTTTATATTTTTCCCAACTGGTTTTTCTCTCATTGCCTCAGTTGCACAAATCATCTTAAGTTACAATTCATGTCTCCCCCATTATAATATCATCCTACAGATTCTGACCCACATTTCTTCTTTTATCCATACTGTTATGGATACAATACAATCCAATACAATCCAATACAATTATAAGTGCCTACTTTTTTTGGATTGGACAATTTATACTATCTTGTGATTATCGAGGGTCTTGTGAATACTAGACTCTTCCTGTGTCTTCAGCAAAACAGACATAAATCCCTGCCCTCATAACGTTTGTATTCTAGTGGGGGAAATCAATAATAAACAGCATAAATAAGTATTTCTAGCATATATTAAGTAGTAATAAGTATTAATGGAGGAAAGCAAAGCCTTCAAGAAGACTAGGAAGTGTTGGGAGGCGAATTGTCATTTTTAATAGGATGGTTACAGAAAGTTCAAAAAAGAAAGTGACATATGAGTAAAGAACTCAAGAAAGTAAGGAGCAAGCTGTGAAATGAATAGGTCACAAGGTGTTCTCAAAGAGGAAACATCAGTACATCAGTTGTGTAGGCTTTGGGGGTAGGGAGGTGGGGGGGGTACAGGTTGTACCTTTCCTGTTCCAAGAACAGCAAGAAGGTCCTGAGTTCATATGACCCGAGCAGAGAAAGTAAAGGAGACAGTAGAAGGAAATGAGGTCAGAGAGCAAATGGAATGCAGACCAGGTAACGATCACGGTGAGGATAGATCAAGGTGAGGATGTGTATATTTTGCTCTTACTTAATTCAACAGGATCATTTCAGTAGCTATATTGAAATAGTGCAAAGGGGGATATGGAAAGAAAGACAGAAAGCCTTTGCCTTATAGAATCTTAGAATTTTATTGGGCTCATGATTTACTGAGCACTTAGGAATTAATTTTCTCACTTAACACTCACTGTTAGTATTTAATAATTGCTTTACATTCTTTACCTGACTAATACAGCTAAAATTTGAAGTGCATAATAATATTAAAGGGGAGCAGCATTTGCCACTTCAAAATATGTCTTTTTGGAATAAGGACTGTCTTGAGCTGGTTATATTTAAGAAAAAGCAAACTTAGGAGAAGCTCTGAAAACAAGTATTAGTTACTCTTTTGTAAGAGACTTTCACATTTGTAAGGACAATCTCAATGTGTAAAGGTGTCTTCTTCTCTATACCAAGATGATTAAAGCTCTAGAAACTCTTATCAGTGGAGAAAGCAAGGACCCAAATCTACATGATAACCTTACCCTTGTTTGCTGTGTTTTATCTGATAACCTCTCATAACCGGCTCCCCACCCCCAACATCTTTTGTCTTTAGCTTGAGATGATACTTAAGGTGGTAGCTTGGGTCATTTCAGGCAAGTTATTTTCCTGTGTTATCTCCCATGAATCTCCCATATACACAGGAAGTATATATGTTATTAAACTTCTGATTTTTTTCCTGTTTAATCTCTTTTATTATTGGGGATCTCAGATAAGAACTTAGAAGGGTAGAGGGGGGGCGCCTGGGTGGCGCAGTCGGTTAAGTGTCCGACTTCAGCCAGGTCACGATCTCGCGGTCCGTGAGTTCGAGCCCCTCGTCGGGCTCTGGGCTGATGGCTCAGAGCCTGGAGCCTGTTTCTGATTCTGTGTCTCCCTCTCTCTGCCCCTCCCCCGTTCATGCTCTGTCTCTCTCTCTGTCTTAAAAATAAATAAACGTTGAAAAAAAAATTAAAAAATTTAAAAAAGAAGGGTAGAGGGAAAATTATTATTCCTCCCCTACAATATCAACCCATTTTCCAGATGTGGAAGCTGAGATGTAAAGAGATTGAGTAAATTGCCCTAAACAGAGCTGGAATTTGAAACCAAACCACCCAAATCCTGTTATGCTTACTCAACAGGATTCCCACACCTGCACTTACCACTGGTGATGGTAGAAAGAACTGACCCCAATGTGAGAAGCACAAAAGAAACTTTCAAGGGAATAATTATGTTTATTATTAATTATTCAAATGTGAACATTTTTATCATGTCAGACTTCTTGCTTCCACCATTCATAAGTTCATCATTTTGCTTTTATGGGCTTTGAGTTTTCTGAAAGAAAGCTAAGGTTTTTTATCAGAATCTTAAAATATTAACTAAGACTATCTCAGATGGAGAGGTACTCTAAAAGCAATTAGCTGAGACAAAAGAAAGGAACAGAAAAGAAAAGAAAAGAGAAGGAAAGGAAAGGAAAGGAAAGGAAAGGAAAGGAAAGGAAAGGAAAGACAATTATTAATGAAAATCTTGGGTCATTCAAGTCTATTTTGCTTTGAGGAAACAGTAACAGCTAATCTGGACAAATCAGAGAAAGATGATAGGGCAGATTCAAAAGGTTTTGAGTCTTCTGTGTAGCTCATGCTAATTTTCTTTGAAGATTAAGCTCTAATAATAGTTTTGAATCTCTTTGGGCCTTGAACTTCTAATACTCATTAATTCTCAAAATCTTTTAAGTGTGGACTCCTCATGGAGCATAGTGTCTAGAATTTAGTAGGCACTCAACAGATACCTATTGACTGAATCAATGAATAAATGAACAAAAGAATTATTAGGATCAGAAAACCCCAAACCACACTCAGTCTCCATATGTAGATAGGTTTTACATTCAATCCTTAACTTCAAAAAAGTTTGTGATATTAAAAAACTAAAAATATCAAAATACTCAAAATTTCCCAACCTTAAGATTCTGCACTTATGTGTTAATATTGCCTGTAGAACAGGTTGAATGAAGGCTTTTTGAAGTAAACAAAGAAAAAGGGCAACAACCGATGAACCACAAAACAGCAATAGAGGGTAATATTTGCTGAGTGCTTATTTTGTGCTGAGCATCACACTAGGCACATCATCTAATTTACCTCTTTATTACATCATCCTGTAAGGTGGGTATAACATAGTACCTCCTAAAAATTGGGACACAGAGCCAAAATTCCAGTGTTGGAGCTAGTTAACTATGTGAGCTTGGGAAAGTGGGAAAGTGGCTAAAACCCTCTGTTTCCTTTCTGTAAAAAAAGAATGATAATAGTAGTATCTACTGGGTATATTTGTTTTAAGGATTAAAGTGTTACTATATAGAAATTGCTTAGAATTATGCCTGGCACCAAGTAACTGTTCTATTCAAAGTAGCCATTTAAAATTCCATTTTTAAGATTGAGTAAATTAAGGTTTAGGAAGTCTGTCTTCCTCCTAAGCTTCTGATTGTACCACCAATTCCAATTATAAAATAATCCCATTTATCAAAAATAAGAGTGTTTTGGGGCGCCTGGGTGGCGCAGTCGATTAAGTGTCCGACTTCAGCCAGGTCACGATCTCGCGGTCCGTGAGTTCGAGCCCCGCGTCGGGCTCTGGGCTGATGGCTCAGAGCCTGGAGCCTGTTTCCGATTCTGTGTCTCCCTCTCTCTCTGCCCCTCCCCCGTTCATGCTCTGTCTCTCTCTGTCCCAAAAATAAAATAAACGTTGAAAAAAAAAAATAAGAGTGTTTATAAAGAAAATGCTTACTGTGGTGATTAGAAAAGCTCAAGTCAGATACCCTGAGATATTAAGGTCCTCTAGCATGAGACTTCTTCATTACCCACAGAGATTTAGAAATATACATTATTATGTATATATTTTTATATATGTAATATGTGTATTATGTATGTATGTATGTGGTTCATACAAAGTACGGTTCAAAGTACCAAGTTGCCCCGAAATAAATGGCTTATTAAAAGCAAAGCTACTGGGTATTCTAATTCAATAACACTAGGATGATACTAAATAGGAAATAAACAGAGAAATGAGGATATTCCAAGGAAGAAATTATGGCATTCATTATGCTCTGAATTTATTGCCATCAGCAAGGCAATCCTGAAAGAAAACTATGTATGCCCAGTGTGAGGACAAATACAAATTAAAAATAAGAAGTTTGACTCTCCCTGTTGAAAATAAAGGAAAAGATTTGCTTCCCTTTCTTTTTCTTAGAGCACTTACTGTAAAAAACTTTTCAGTACCTTTTCCTGTCTTTGAATGTATATAAATTCTTTTGAAACTAGATAGGCCTTTTGTCAGCTTTAGGATCCAAGAAAGTCTTGCGCAAGGACCTGAGAGCCACCTTTTGAAAGGTAAACATCATAGGATAGTACCCCTTTGTCCCATTTCTATGAAGGGGTTAGAAAGCTAACTTTGTTGAGTATCTTGCTCTAAGTTGCAAAACTAATTCCTGCCATAAAGATCTGAGAAGTTTGTTTCTCTTTTAGATAAAGTCAGTTAGCTAACATAGTCACCCCAATTACCTGGGGAATCTAGGATGAACTATGCATGGTAACAGTGCTCTCAAGTCCTTTTACTTGAGGACTAGTTATTGTTTATTCTGAGAACAAGTATGGAATAGGTTCTATCTGGCTATAGAAAAGAGATTTCTTTCTGTTTTTGCAGACATTTAGCAGATTACCTATGATGAACATCATTTTCTGATTTAATGTTCATTGCATAATAAACTTGCTTTTTTATGACAAACATTGTTTAAGTTTATTGATTTTGGGAGAGAGAGAGAGACAGAGAGACAGAGACAGAGAGAGAGAGAACAACCATGAGTAGGGGAGGGGCAGAGAGCGAGGGAGTGGAAAAATCTCAAGCAGTCTCCTTGTTGCCATTGCAGACCCAGACACGGGGCTCCATGGCTACATAACCAGCCATGGGATCATGACCTGAGCCTAAAGCAAGAGTTGGACATTTAACCAACTGAGCCACTCAAGCGCCCCTGACAAAAAGCATTTTATTCTTATAAAGGCATCACTTTTCACTGATAATTCTTCTTGTTTCTCTTGGATGCTATTTTCACTTCAATTCTTTCAGAACAGTGGAAGTGCCAGGTGAAAAGAAAAACAATGAAAAAACTGTTTTATTTCTTTGTTACTTTTATGGAGAATTGTCTGGGTTAGGAGCAGATTTTGTTTTTTAATTTTATTGCCCCAGCACCAGTTATCTAAGAAAACACATATCTGTTATCAGGATGGTATTAAGTCAGGTGACATAAATAATTGATTCACAACCAATGTTTCATATAGCAGGAAGTCTCTACCTATTAACCAGGAATTGTTTTCAATTTCATTATTATATATTTGTACTTTATCAAATGTGAAGAAATATACAAAGAGAGGTAAGAAATGTATCAATCAGTTTCAAGTGTTTAAAAGCTAAGAGATAGAACATTTTCATCATTTCAATTAGACATCTACCTAAGAAGGCTAGGTAATTAATATTCTAAAGGTTGAATGGTATAAATAAATCAAGTAACCATTATGATGCCAGTTGCAAAATGCTTTATCCATCAATTAATTCACTCTCTGAATTTTTATTGAAGTGACTACTGGCTGATTATTCTGGTTCCTGTATAGGATACATTGTAATAAAATAGAATTTTTGAAAGTGCCTGAGAATATTAATGGTTCAGTGGCAAACCGCCACTCAGTATTACTGTGGTTAGGAACAGCATTGGCCTAAAGAGATACAGACTGAATTGAGCATGGTTTTCATTTGACCAAATTCTAAATATAAACCTCTTGCACAGAGCTAATTCCCTTTACCTTCTTCCTTACTCATTCTAGGAGAAATACGACCTCTGATAATAGCAAATACATTCTTTTTTTATTGTTATAAATTAGATCATCATTACTGGTAGAAACAATGCTCATTTCCGGCCCATTGTGCTTTTCCATTGATCAGTCTACCCTATGGATCAACTAGGGCTTTGACCTGTCTCCCTGATTACCCACCAACATTTTGAAAAATAAAATGATTCATTAACAAATGAAAGCCAGATCCCATGACCTGCCTCCCCCAAGCTGGCTTGTCTGGAATACATCCAATTAAATAAATAAAAAAAAAATCTATTCCTTTTTGTATTTCTTTACTAATATTAGGTTGCATGATTTTTAAATTTTATTGTATCAACTGTTAAGCATTTACTAAACAAAGGAATGCAATGCTTAATTCAAATTTTTTTATAAATAAACTATAGTATGTATCTATATGGTTTTCTTGTGTCAGATTTTCTCCACAGCATCAATTTTTATATTGTCTTTGAGCAGTGATATATCAGAGGATTTTGATTAAAAACATTATTGCATACAGCTAAGATACATATTTTCTTGTGAATATTTTTACAATTTTATGTACCATAATAATATATTTTATTAATTTACTTTCTACTGAATCTTTATAGTTTTATCAGAATATTAACCTTAAAACTTTTAATTTTTGGATATGATAACATCTGGAAGATAGTTTAGGTTATTAAAATGACTCAATAATCATCTCATCTTAAGTCAGTATGGATGCAAAACTATTCAGATAGTCATTCATTCATTCATTTAATATATATTTATTGACTCACATATGGGCCAGAGACTGACAGGTACTACTTATGTTGAAATTAAGATGATGAAAGATCAGTAGATACTTACATACTGATAACTTACATCCTGAGGAGTTAGAAATGTCAGAGGAGATAAGTGTGGTAGACTCTAATCCTCAATATTTGCAGAGAGAAACTTAGTTAACTATGTCATTTTCAGGCAATCGTCTGACTCCAGAGAATGTATTCACCCAATCAAACCCACAGCAAACAAATTATGATTTATAAGACAATTACTGGGAATATCTGATCAGATAATCCTAGCCAGTTTATTCTTTATTAGTAAAGAGTATTTAAGTAATCAAATTAAAGTGAGATTGTTTTGATACCATGGTAACACGAGGAATCAGATGAGTCTAAGTGTTACTATCACAAAAATTGGACAGCCTGAAAGATTCCCTCACCAGATGAAGAACAAGTTGTGTTGTATTGAAGAGACTGACTTTTGGAGTCAGATACAACTTGGCTCAAACCTCAGCTCTATTACTAGGTAATCTCCGGATTATCGCTTTTTCCGTCTGTATTTTCTCATTTGTGAAACTGGTATTGCTCATAAAAGAAATATTGATCTGACAGGGAAAATAACAATTTAAATCATGACTGAAGTTTCTCAAAGGGGTACCAAAAGAAAAATACACAAAATATTTTACATAATATACAAAACTTCTCTCATAATATACAAAAACTTCTTAATATCTATTTTTTTCTCTATCTCTCAATATTTTAGAAGGCAGTGCTCCCTGTAGAATATGTAGGGCCCTGGGGAAAAATTTTTGTGGGGCCCTTCCAATATAACCAATTTAATTAAAATATGTAATACAAAACTCATGTGTCTATATGATATATAACTATGTATCAATATTTAAATCAGTGGGTAGAAAAAAGGGATTGCATATTTGTTCACTGTTCAATCAGTACCTATAAGTATAGGGGAAGAAAAATTTTTCCTCTACCCTTCTAGGTTCTGTTGGTTGGTCTGTTATTAAATTGACATAAGACAGAGTAACAGGAGAAAAGCAAACTGAATTTCTACAGGAGCCCCACAAAGACATGCGAGTCTTAAAGTTAGTCAGACAATTAAGGCTTATATGCCATCCTGAGCTAAGGAGAAGGGGGTAGTGGTCTGGGGCTTTAAAAGAAAGACAGGGGCACCTGAGTGGCTCAGTCGGCTAAGTGTCAGACTTCAGCTCAGGTCATGATCTTGCAGTTTGTGAGTTGGGAGCCCTGCGTGGGTCCCTGTGCTGACAGCGTGGAGCCTGTAGCCTGTTTAGTGTTCTATGTCTCCTTCTCTGCCCCTCCCCTGCTCACACTCTCTATCTCTCTCTCAAAACTAAACATTATAAGAAAGAAAGAAAGAAAGAAAGAAAGAAAGAAAGAAAGAAAGAAAGAAAGAAGAAAGAAAGAAAGAAAAGAGACAGGAAGAAAGAAAGAAAGAAAAGAGACAGGAAGAAAGAAAGAAAGAAAGAAAGAAAGAAAGAAAGAAAGAAAGAAAGAAAGAAAGAAAGAAAGAAAGAGAAGACAATTCATAGGAAGATGGGAAGAGTAAATGAATGTTTGGTAAACAAGTGTTTGCCATGCCAGGCAGAAACAATGGGACACAGAAGGGACTTTGAACAAACAGGCCCTGCCAACCTCCCACAGCATCCCACAACCTAGCCCATACTGTTTGTAGTTATCTCTGCTGATAGCTCTCTTCCTGGACCAGGCCCTCTATCTAAATTCTGAGCGGTAGTTAAAAGGAAGGTAAAAAAGCTCTTCATTAGTCTTTTGGGCCTTCATTGTCTTGAGCTCAAAATAATCTGCATGCCAAAGTGGCACATTATAAGGAATCTCCTGTTGAAGGTTCTTCATAAGTCTCTTTCCTGGTGTTTAGCCCCTGTTTATGCCTAGAAACCATTTCTTCCTGTTCTTTATTGTCAAAGGTATCATTACTAGCTAATTTCGTATCTCCTATCATGAGAAAAAGGTAGTAACGTTATTATTACTCATAATGCCATGGCTTTTTGGAGCCTGTTTATGCTGAAACAGGTGAGGCCTTCTTCTCTATAGAGTTCCCTAATACCAGCCACTTAATGTTGCCTAGATCTTTGCATGATTTTGGATCACCCAAGGTGATGTCTGGATGTAGTTGTTACTAATGACTCTCTCATAGGTTATTCCTGTGCTTCAGGTCCCTCACATGCAAATCTTAACCAGAGAATGCAGAAAAGAAGCATGAAAAATAATTTATTTTCTAATGATGTTAAACTTGCTATTATAATTTCATTACAATTTTATAGACTAAACAGAGCACATCTTTCAGCCATGTTTTCTTATGAAATCTTTGGGCATAACTGCATACCTAGAATTTGATTCTTTTAATGTTTACCAGGATTTCCCTAGGGATTTGTATAATAGCCATGACCATGATCATCTTCCATAGTATTCAACAGTTAAATATTGAAAAAGAGGACTTTTTCACCTTTCTTAGAACCATAATGTAAAATATGCATTTCATTAGCAGCATGTTTATTGCAATATGTCATAGTAAGACAACTGCAATGATATAAAGTATGTAGAAGGTAAGCTGAAATCCAAATTATAGAGCAGAGCATTTCTTTTGAGTATCATGAGTGATAAATCTGTGAGCACTTAAGTATAATGGAGGCAAATGTCAGGCAAGTGTCAGGTGAATGTGCAACATTTTCTAAAGGGATCCTGAGCTATGGGAATTTGGAACTGTCTCATCCAAAATAATATAAATAATATAATATATATAATATAATAAATATAATATAATAAATGTAGCGTAATATAATATGACATAACAATATAATCCTCTTCAGTTAGAAATTAAAAACACAGGATAGAATGATTTTCTAAAAAGCATAAAATTACTGCACTGCTCAGTGAATCCTTTGTTTCTCAGTCCTGATTTATTTACCAGTGTTGCTCTCTTTGAGCCCATAGAAACTATGAGTTTTGGTATCTCGAGTAGATACCACAGATCATGGATTTACCAGGTAAATCCTAGATTGCTAGGTCTGACCAAATCACCTGGAGAAAGGAAGAAGCCTGGTATTTAGTGAATGAGTACAACATGCCTTGATCAATAGATATGTTTTTATTTTTCTCTCTTAAAAAACATAATGGGTTATTGTTATTTTCATTGCATTCAATTCCTTAAGATGAAGGTAACACATCAGCTTTTCATCATATGAAGCAAAATTCAGTATTTACACTGTGGCCATGTGATCGGGTTCTCACCAACGGGACATGAGCACAAAATATGTGTGAGATTTCTGCCTTACTTGCTTAAAAGCAAATAGCTTGTCCTGGAAGTCTTCTTGTCTTTCCTTTCCTCTGAGCTGGGACACAGAAGTGCCAGTGATGCACTGTAGACCCAGAGGACTAGAGCAATGATGATGAACGGGCAAACCAAACAGAAAGAGAACCTGGGTCTCACAATGATCTTGTGAAGTAGACATTCCTACCAACCTGGATATGCCTGACACTTCAAGCGAAAGGGAAATGAACTCTCATCTTACTTAAGCCACTGTATTTTTTTCCCCAATCTTTTTGTTACAGCCACTCACCCTCTACCTTTCTAAGTAATGTAAGTGATTATGTTCCTGGATGACCTAGCCATCTAGCATCGACTTTGAACTTGTGGAGTTCTAGTGGGATGTGTTACATACTTTGTGCTTAGTGTCCATTCTCCACTGACTAAATTACCTGCAATTTCAATGCTATGTCCATAACATGTTGTGGAATCTATTTTTGTTGATTTATACTTCGAATATGTGAAATGTAAGCAAGCCTTGTTGTTCAAATGATCAACATCGTTTCCCACAAATCTCACACAAAAAAATTGAGTATTTCTCTGTGATTCTAAAAATGTTAAGGCTTGAATCCCATTGCTTTTGGTTTTTAACACTCATCTTGAATTCATTCAAGAACTCTGCTTAACAAATAGATATATATATGTATTAAATATATATATATAATATATAAATAAATATATATTAAATATACATACTATATATATATATATATATATATATATATATATTTCCCCTTCTTTTGCATATCTATTGGAAGTCAAGAGAGATATTTTGCAAGGCTCCAGCCTTAAATTTTCAAATAAGCAACTTTACACATACTACATTCATGCAAGGAAGAATTGTATACATTCAATGAAACAATATATATGTAAAATTTTTCATGATGGACATCTCATGTATATGGTCCACATAAACACCTCCCAAAACCTAATAGAAGCTACTTTGTGCTCTGACCTGGAGCTGAAAATTTTCAACACATACATGAAATTTTCACCCTTCTGTAATGACTAGTGGCTTCAGATTCCTACTTGGGGAATTGCCCTTTACTTACAATGTTATTTGTTGACTCCCCTGCTAAATGTGTTACATGGCAGAGGAACTAGTAACACAATAACAAAATAAGAAGTGGGAAGGAATGAGACCAAAGAGAGATAATTTTGCTGTTGACAGGGAAAGTGGGTAGAGTATGCACCACCAGCTGAGGAAAAGCAGGTCTGAGTGGTAAGATTCAATGAGAGGCTTTGGCTACATAAATAGGCAGGCATAAAAAGCCAACTGATATACAGAAGCATTAACAGGGGAAATAAAAGAGGTAAAGGGATGCTCAAGTCAATTTTGCCTGCTTCCCAGGGTTTCTACATCACAAGATACCAAGACCTTTGCTCTAGACAAGTATCTTACAAGATATACAGCTGACCTCAGCTTCCTGTATTTATTCTCCTGGAATAATCACTTCTTAAAAGGAAAGGGTGATCTTAAGGGAGAGATTATCGCTAAAAAGATTTTGTCCAGAAAATCCAGGAAGAATCACTTTTTATAAGGTTAGGAGTTAATCTCTGCCACACACCATGTCTCATGGGTGGGACAGTTCTAAAGCTGTAAGCATTCTCAATTGCTTTGATTTATCTCAACTCCTTGGAAGTTATAAGAAACTGTTCTGTCTGAGACCATCTCAGATTTGTTATAACAGATGAGATCTTATTTTCCAGTTTTCTTGAATTAATCTATAGTTGAGATGTGACAAGAATAAATAAAGATGTGCTGGGAGAGGGTTACACAGGTATGAACTTAAGAGAAATGTTTTGAAAGGCTGCAGCCTTAAATCTTCAAACAAGCAGATGTACACAACCACACTTGCAAGAGAGACTTTTGTTTGTTAAACGTCAGTAATAAGAGGAAGGAAGAGAGCAAGGAGGAGAGGGAAAGAGAAGTTCACATTTTCGAATACTTGCTTATTATATACTCTTCACGTTGCATTAAACATATTAGCAATGTTTATCTTTTCCCTGTTAAGGACTTTTTCTTGCCTTTGATGACCTTGACAGTTTTGGAGAGTACTGCTCAGATATATTATAGAATGCAACCCTTTTCTCAAGGTTAGATTGCAGTTTAGAAATATAGAGAGGAATACCATAGGCAAAATATTATTCTCATCACATCAAAATAAGGATACATGCTATCAAAATGCCTTATCACTGTTGATGTTAACCTTGACCACTGGGCTGAGGTAGTGTTTGTAAGCTTTCTTTATTACAAAGCTACTCTTTTGCTCCTCTCTGTGTTATACTTTTGAGAAGAAAATACTACTAGCAGCCTGCACTTAAGGAGTGGGGACTTATGCTCTCCTTCCTTGAAGAAAGTGTATCTACATAAATTATTTGGAATTAATCTATATGGGAGATTTTTATCTGTTTGCCTGCATTTATTTACATATTCAATCATTTAATTATATCAATACGGACTTGTGGATATTTACTTTATACTCTGGGTTATAAGCCAATACTATTTATTTTATTGGTCAATTTTTTCTATCTTTGGCTACTGGGCTACTTTTTCAGTTGATTTCTGTGTTCCTTTGACTTAATATTATCCATGTGTTGTGGGATTTTGTTTTGTTACCTGTTTTTGTTTTTGTTTTTTGTGTGCGTGTGTACGTGTGTGTGAGTGTGTGTGTTTTAGCACTTCCTTTTTGGGACTATAAGATGTTCCAGGATCACTTGTGTGCTCCCTGCCATAGCCCTAAAATCAGTTATTTCTTCAAGGAGTCCTGGTTCCTTTGACTAGAGAATGGTATTAGAAACCAATATCTAGGTGCTGTGTGGACTAGTCACTTTTGAAATCTTCACTCCCTTCATTTGCCTTGTAATACCATCCGTTCTTTCAGTTTTTTCTCTGCTTGCCCCTCAAACGTTGGCATTTTTTAAATCCACAATCCCTACAGTTCTCATTCTACAAGCGACGAGAAGGATTTCATCAATTTTTGTGTCTTGCACTACCACGTGTATGCTGCTGGCTCCCAAATTATACCCAGACCTTTGCCCTGATTCCAAATGCCTGATGAAGATGAATGACTAAATTCCAAAGGTGCCTCGAATTAAGCATTCCAACACTGAGTTCACCTTTCCCTCACTGAATCGGTTACCCTTCTCCGAAACTCCATTAATACCACTATTGGTCACCAGTCAATCCCCAGTCTCCGGAGTCATTCTAGTCCCTTCCATGGCTCTCATTCTGCTTCCTGCTGGATAATCAAGAGCTGTTCATTTTACCTCATAAAAGATTATCCGATCAACTTTCTCTTTTGTGTTGCTTTGCCTTCCCTCCTTCTGGTCTAGTTCCAGTCTTTACCAGTTCTCACACGCACTACTGAAAGTCTCACTGTCTCTAATTTTGCCTCCTCAAAACCATCCTCTAACGTGAGGCCACAAAGACTTGTTACAATGTTCTTCAGACTTTTATTATTCTTCTACATATATACCCTATACCATCAGACAGGGAAGAAAAGAAAAAAAAGAAAAGAAAAGAAAAGAAAAGAAAAGAAAACAAGGGCCTATGTTTTGTTTTTGTTTTGTTTTCATTATCATTGTTTGAGCATTTGGCACAAGGCTGACATGTGATAAAAGCATATATAAATAAAACATCATGATTACACCAACCTTCTAATTTTTTATTAGCACCGTAGCAGGTGCTAGAGCAAAGATGACCTCAGAAGAGGTCTCTCAAGGTTTACTTAAACTACTGAAAAATGAATTCCAAAAGTAAATATCAATGTGAAAGTATCATGGTTATCCTGATAGAAGAGTGATCACAGAATCAATATAATAGCACTTTAAGGAAAACCCAATGATCAAAACGCAATGTTGTTTCTTTAGGCAGTTGTCCTTAACTGCTGGGTAGCAAAGATTTGGTGTGATACATTCATTTTTTGAGGCTACAATTTGCTACTACTAATAAAATCCTGAAAAATGCAAATGATTTACATGTTTGATAAGTTACATTTTCTAACATATTCATAAAACAGTGTTTTACTTGTTTCTATGGCAATAGACTTTCTTGAGAGGAGGAGTAAGGCTGTGCTTAATCTTAGTAAGCTGGTAACTCTAGGGAGCATCATATGCATTTGAACAGCCCTCTCTGATAGAAAATCAAAGAAGTAAGAACTGCTACTCTATGTACCAGCAAAACAGAGCTGCTGGTGAGGTCTTTAGGAGTCTGAACCACTTTCACCAACAACATCAGGCTAACTCAACATGATGGATCCCTTCCTTACCTTTGTTCTAAAGGATCACTCGACCAAAATATTTATTAGACAAGCATTTATTCCAATTTTGTGCAATGCATGAGACTGACAGAATCCCATGCTGGTAGACAACATGCATATCATCCTGTTAAAGGTGGTCATCCACATGTGTGACCTTGGTGTGCTTTCCATTAGTAAGTATGACTGATGCCTTAGCAAGTTTAAATAACTAAAGTGTGTGTGTGTGAGCACGTGTGCGCAGTGCCAGAGGTTTAAAGAATACCCAAATAATGCCAAGGATTAATTCCAATAAAGCAGAACACTACGTTTCAGACTCCATCTCTCAGCTTACTGTCAACTATGACACTATGTTTATTTTTTACTCTAGCCAATAATATTATGTGTGACATAATGCAGGGTATTTAGTACTCATCTGTTCTCAATGGCTTCAGGATCTAGCTAGAAAGGTAACACAGACTTTTTTCTCTCTCACACACACACACACATTAAGGAGGTAAATCAAACAGAATTACATAGTAGATGCCCAAAATGAATGGTGCATATAAAATATATTTTTGTACTATTTTTGTATAATATGAAAATGTCTGAATGGAGAGTAGGTTGTAGTTTAACGTACAGGCTACGTGGCATTCATGGAATTCATTTTGGGGTACCCAGGTGGTAACTCGTAAGGATCACAATGGTGCTCAGAGTAGTGGAAATAGAAGTACGAGAGCCCCGGCTGGGTGCTCACTGCAGCAGACCTGCCATACTGATTAGATAGCTTGGGCAGAGAAAAACACTTTTTCCAAACATGAAGCCCAAGTTAAAACTCAATAGGGCAGGAGATTTAATTTGTAGGTGCTATTTTATAATTGAGATGCATCTTACATGGGGAACTCTATGAAGCATACTCCAAAGTAAAGAGCAAGGGATTTACTTCAAACTGTGGTTTACTGAATTTCAAAAAATATTGTGAAAGTCAACCAAACCGTAAGCGAAATGGATTCAGAAAAAGAAGAAATCGTCGTTTGCTAGTACGATTGAAGGGAAGCATTAGAATGTGATTTTAATTGAATTTGGGTCTGTAAATATGTCTATAGTTTGGAATAAAAAGACAAGGAGTAAACCTTAAGACAAGGAAAGAGATACAAAAGAAATAACCTGTTTTGACTGCAGACTCCCAAGCCAGACAATTTTGTTCAGTTATTACACCGACCATTTGTGATGTTTTGGCCCACACTTCAGTTCATTTCACCTCCCAAATTCCCAAATGTCAATCAAGCAATTCCCTGAAGTTTACTTCTCAGTGAATTCTGCCACTAAAAAGGGGTATACACTCCCCACTCCCAGTATAACTTCTAAATATAAAAATTCACTAAACTTGCATCATTGAAAGATCATACTACCTATCACTTCTCCAAACTGCACTGGATCCATCCATCCCTATAACAGTTATTTTTTTTTAATGAAACGAAACAAAATCTAAAAATATTGTAATAGCTGCTTTCCCCCCACCCCCCCCCCCACCTCAGGCAGGAATTTTCTTTCTTTCCTTCCTTTCTCCCTCCCTCCTTTCTTCCTTCTTTCCTTCCCCACCTCCCTTCCTTCCTATACTTTGACTCTCTTCTAACCACACATAAACTGACTCCTTTTTGCTATGTTCTCTTTCTAGGCAACTACTCAATCAGCTTCATTTTTTCAGTTCACGTAAGTTAGGAAGAATCCCTTTGCATATATTCAACATTCTTCTCTGCCAAGATGTGCCTCTTAAGTGTGTAGGATTTCCTCACCCTAAAGTTATACATGTATGCATAAAATTTGTTTGGGCTGCTATTACAAATACCTAAAAGCCAAAAACTAGGTACAGCTTTAAAATAGCTCATTTAGAGAACCACAAAAAATGATTTTTGCATTAGTAATTGTCATTATGGACCCAGTTTGATCATAAGGTATCTTTAAAATGGTGCCAGCGTAATTTATGCCCTTGATTTTACCAAAATTTTGATATCTGACTAATTTTCAGCATCGTCATGCAAATACTGTAGAAAATACCATAAATTATAAATGCTAGTCTACTAAAAGAAAGAAATTGTGTTTAAAATTACTACATAGACATTTTAATGGATAAACATTGAATTACAAAACCTGTGCTATTTTTCAAAGATCGGCTGGAAAATTTGACTCTTTTCACAACAAAGATTTTTTTATTAGACAGTTTTATTTTGTTTCCATAACACAGGAAAGTTTATAATTATCCTTTTCTATCCATATATTTTACCTTAAATATTTTGATAATTAGTTTCCGATAAAAGGGGGTAGAAATAATTTTCTTTCTTGATAAATAAACATCATATTTGAGAAGAGTACATTTACCTGTTTTAGGAAATTACGTGACCTGTTACAATTATAATGTTAGTCAGCATCAGTAAGTTTATGCTCTAATCATTATTCCTTTTTAATATGCTAACGTTATTATTGTTTGCGAATATTTTGGTAAATTCAATTTTTCCTTAGCATGTGCATTCTTGCTTTTTAAATAATTCCCTTTATAAATAAGTTATTTGTGAAATCTCCTGATTTTAAGTTGGTTTTATATTGCTACTTGCAGGTTGCATTTAGGTATTGGTGTCATTATAAACTCAAAGAATATGCTGCCTTTTTGAAGAGATGCGGAGATAGGCAGCAGAAAAGAAAAGAATACATGAATAGCAATGAAGCTCATTAGAACTTACACTATCCTTTTCTAGGAATCCAGCAGGAACAAAGAAATGAACATATAAAACAAAACACATAAAAGCCTTATTTATATCTCATCATTATTTTCAATTTACAGGAAAAAAATCCTATTTTCTCTAATACTTATAATAGAAATATTCAGTCTTTTCTGTCAGTAACCTAGTTCATCACAGTTTCCATTTATAATTAACTTCTGATTATCCTTCGTGACAGAAAATCAATATAAAACACAGAGAAAATAAATTGATAAAGTTCAAATATCCATTTTTTATTACCTTTCTTATTTCTTGTTTGCCTCCAAAAATGCTTCCAGCAGCAATTCTGCTGAATTTTTTAAAAATTCTGCCCGTAAATTTTCTGCAATTTTCAGACTATTCCTTTATCGAATACACAAGTATTAGTACCACTATTGCAGTTCCCGCAAAGTCTAGAAGATACAGAATTCTTGTTCTCTTATGTCTCTTAAATTTCAGCTCTCAGATTCGTACACTTACAAACAGTACTAGTTGCTTTAATACTATGTATTCTTCCTCTTTTTCTAATAAAACTCTGATTTCCTTAAAGTGCTAGTTAAACATAGTCAAGTTTCTGGCTTACCTTACCTTTTTGTCTTTTTACTTTCTCCCGACCAGAACACAGCTGTGATGCCCGGGGTTGGAGAAGCCTTCTTGGTCCCAGGATAAAGAAAGTCGAGGTCTAAGTACAGCAGGATGGACCTGTAGATGTTGGGTCTTGAAGACTTCTTGAAACAATGTGCCAGCCCTGGAAATTTTGGGATGTTGAAGCCGGGCAGTGTGAGACAGAACTGTCAGCCATCAAGCCTGTAAATCATTCTTTGCTGCTATTAACTGAATCCAAGTTCAAAAATAACTTCATTTTTGACACAGAGTCTGAAAGTTTGATTAAAATATTTACGTTTTCTTAGGTAGCATCTCTTTTATTAAGAGATTTATAAAATCTCATTTATTAAAGTCCCTCACATTTATTAAAGACCCTTAAATATTAATTTTGGTAGCTGAACACATAGAAAAAAAATGCTAAAAAATCTGTAAAGTTTGCTTTCATGTTAAAAACTGCAAAGTATGAAGTCGAGAGACGTATCATGCCATCAGATCATGGGGGCAAGGTAAATTAATTTTCTGGTTAGAAAGTCTTACTTTGTGTACATTTAATAACGCTCTTCTTTTTCTAATTGGATAATGTCGATCGGTGGAAATAAAATTTAATTTTTCTGAGATGTGTTTGAAGTTATTTTCACTGCCTGCCCCCACCACTTACAGGCCTTGTTATTCTTGCCAGCTTTGGTACTGTTTCAATTATCTCATGGTTCAGGGAGTTGTTGGGTTTTAAATGGATACTCCCGCTATGGGAAATGGCTGCTGTTTTTCACCATATTTTCTCTTATCATCCACAGATAATTAGTTCTGCCTGACAAAGCACATCACAAGGGACAACTCCATAGCCTTCATAAGCATCTCAGCAGTATCTTCCTTATGGCTAATTCTTCCTCAACCTGTTTAAAACTGCTTCATTATAATTATTATTCCTCATCACTTGTCCACACTGTAAATGTAGGCAGTATTAACAATGTATGTAGCAGATACCTGTATGTCATCTCTTTAATGCTCCTAGATATTTGCATAGCAGGAAAGTGGGGCATAAAAACAACAAGCTTATTCTTCTGACCCTTAGCATCCATACTCGCATCCCACCACTGGATTATTAATGCATCTTAAATTCCCAAATATGTTATGTCCTCCCACTCTTTACATAAGCTGAGTTAACATGTAATCTCTCTTTTTTACAGTAATAAAATATCTAAAAATCATAAATGAAAGTCTGTGACTACCAGTAAAATAGATTTTTAAATTCTAAGATACTATAAAATAGAAGATGCAACATCATTTTAGAAAAGCTTCTCAAGAATGGGGAGAAGTGCCTGGGTGGCTCAGTCAGTTAAGCATCCAACTCTTGGTTTTGGCTCAGGTCATGATCTCAGGGTTCCTGGGTTCGAGCCCTGCATTCCCTGTCTCCCTGTCTTTTTGCCCCTCCCTGTTTGATTTCTCTTTCTCTCACACACACAAAAAATAAACAAATAAGCATTAAAAAAACATTTTAAAAGAATGGCGGGAAAAACCCTCTGTATTAAGGGTATACATCTGGTGTGAACTATAAGCCAATTAAAATATATTAACATGTGAAAATATCCTTCTTATAATCAAAGAAATGTGGTAAGACCATCTTTATACGAAGTTGACAATATTTGAACAAAGAAAATTTTGAAAAAAAATTATTGACTTACCCATGCTCCTTCTTAAAGTTTCTAGCAGCTTTTTTTCCATATACCCCTTCTCTTCCTCTTGTCTTTAACTCTAGACCACCGGAACTTCAGTCCCTGTGATCCCTTGAGGTATTTCCTTTGGAGAACTCATCCGATCAAAGAGCTTCAAAAATCTGTGCCAATCTATGCCAATTACTCTTAAATCTCTGAAGAGACTACAGAGAAATTTACTTTTTATCTGCTGAGTAATTCCATTTGTATATCTTTCTGTCACTTCTAGCACAATACGCCCTCAAACTAATGTGTAACTTTTCCCAACACCAGCTTATTCCCCTAATTTTTTTTTTTAAAACGATACCTCCGTTTTCTAGGAAATAGGTGGCATCGCATTATCTTGCTCTTCTATTCTCAATCTTCCACAATCAGGCTGCAAAGTCAGTTTAAGAGTCACCTTAACACCTTTCTGATGCCATTGTCACCACACTTCTTAGTTCACAAACTTAGGAGTTTCTCTCGGTGAAATGCGAAACTGCTCCCATACACAGAAGCCAAGTAGGGATGGACGAAAGGGTCAAGCCAGATTGGTAGGCGGTGGGTTTAATAAGCAAGGGAACCGACATAGGAGGCTTGTCTCCCGCAGCTGCAAACTGAGTAGATCTCTGCACCTGCTTGCTAGAATCTTAAGTTTATATAGAAGCCTTAACAGCATTCAGCCATGAGTACAGTCCAGGTGGTCTCAATAACACATTACCTTCTCAAGGCTGCATTCTTAAAATAGCTCCTAGTGTGGGAATGGAGTGTGGAATGTACATTTCAAACTACAGGGGAGGGGTAAGGACACTCCCATCTAACTCAAGGATCAACCAGCAGTCATGACCTCGCCATGACCTCTCTAAACACCACTAGTGAGGTTTTCTTTCTCAAGCATGGGCACCAGCGAGCAGCTATGGTGCTCTGATTACACAGTTCACGCTGATGAGATATTTTTAGAATCTTTCTAAAGCTTTTCTTTTATATCAACTGATTCAATACAAAATTCATCAACCTTTGCCTCTCTTGCCACTCTTGCCTTCTTGGAAGTCTCCTGGTTTCCATTCCTTCTGACAGCTCCCTTGTAGTCTTCTTAAATGTTGATGCTCCTTGAGAGCTTGTTAAGAGCTTGAAGTAACACTGCCTGAATGTGAATTCTGACTCTGCAGAATAGTGTGTAACCGTGGGCAAATCACATCATCTCTCTATATATCACTTTCCTCATCTGTAAAATGAGGATACCAATAATATCTATGCCATATGGTCATTATAACTTTAACTGATTTTATCCATATTTATTAGCTCTAGTTTAGATCATTCTCTTGAGCTGCAGATAAGTATTTCCAATTATACAATGGAGATTTTCACTTGGATCTTTCACACAGACATCTTCCCATCTCTCTCTTTCCCCTTCTCCCTCACCTGCTCTCACCTGCCTTCTCTATACTTCCTCCTACCTTTGAAAACTCCAAATTATTCTTTTTAAAAAATTTTTTTAAATGTTTATTTATTTATTTTTGAGAGAGAGAGAGACGGAGAGAGAGAAAGAGAACGCAGGTGGGGGAGGGGCAGAGAGAGAAGGAGACACAGAAACTGAAGCAGGCACCAGGCTTTCAGCTGTCAGCACAGAGCCCAACGCAAGGCTGGAACTCACGAACTGCGAGATCATGACCTGAGCCGAAGTCAGACGCTTAACCGACTGAGCCACCCAGGTGCCCCTGAAAACTCCAAATTATTCTACAATGTTTAGCTTGGCTATAACTGTAATGTAGGAGATAAGATTGTTGCTGAGAGAAAAGAGCAGTGAGGTGTAAAGGACTTCAGTTGGATGGGAGAAGCAGATTCTTAAAGTGGAAAATGGGAAAGAGAGAGAGAGAGAGAGAGATAGCAAACGAGCAGCAGCATAGGTAGGATTTGTAAAAGGCCACACAGCTGTGATTGGACATTCTTCATCTAGAGACACAGGGCATAACAACTGTTCCTCTTTATCTTCCCAGCATTGAGCGCAGTGTAGACAGCATTGCATGTCTGAAATAAAACTTACTTGCATGACTGGAAGTGTTGTTGAAAACCGACCTCTGTGCTCCAGAGCCGAAATATATAACGTGAAGACAGAGCTTGGGTATAAAGAAGAAAGCTAGTTCATTATTTTGCCAGGCAGAGGAGGCTGTAGTTTAATGCCTCCAAGACTGCGAGCCCACGCTGGGTTAAAGGCTGAAGAGTTTTATAGGAAAACAAAGGATCTGGGCAGTTTTGATAGGAATCTGCTACATGTTGCCAGCTGTGTTAGTCATGTCTTCAAGGTAGTCTCAAGACTAGCCCTGGTGCTGGCCATCTGAACCTCCCTATTAAGTATACATTGAGGTCAGCGAGATGTCAATATTGATACTAAGTTCGTGGAACAAAGGATTCTACAGAAAAACAAGTGAAGGGGAAGGGGGAGCTTCAAGGATGAGGAAGGGAAAAATTTGTTCAGTTTAAAGCCAAGCCTTGCTGAAGCACTAGGGTGTACATCTTAATTTCTATCCATCTTTACATTTCTGTGGTGGTTTCAAAAGAAACACATAGATGAGCAAAAAATAAATGAATACATAATGATGGTACACTTGTCTCAGAAATTTTTTTGCTCCCCCGCATTTTAGTGGGGCACAAATTAGCAACATCTATAAAAGTGATCTAGTCTTGGGTAATTATTACCAGAAATAAACGTTTCATAATGTTGTCGAATTGCTATTTGGGACAGTCATCTTGCATTGTTAAAAGGATAATGATAATAATCTCATTCAGTAGGCGTGTGGATTTGGACACTTCCGGGAATGCCTTTTAAGCTCAACATCCTGGAAGATCCTTTACAATGCAGCTCTATTAAAAATCATAGATTTTTTGGGGCGCCTGGGTGGCGCAGTCGGTTAAGCGTCCGACTTCAGCCAGGTCACGATCTCGCGGTCCGTGGGTTCGAGCCCCACATCGGGCTCTGGGCTGATGGCTCAGAGCCTGGAGCCTGTTTCCGATTCTGTGTCTCCCTCTCTCTCTGCACCTCCCCCGTTCATGCTCTGTCTCTCTCTGTCCCAAAAATAAAAATAAAAACGTTGAGAAAAAAAAATTAAAAAATAAAATAAAAAATTAAAAAAAATCATAGATTTTTTGTTGTTTGGGCTGTTTATTGACATCATTGTCCTTAAAAAGTTCAGGCCTTGTTGCTCTTCTTTGGTTTCTCTTCTTGGCAGGATTCTGGGTAAATAGCTAAATCATCCTGTGCTTTTTTCAAAGCAAAAAAGTTGTACCCATCGACTGGTACATTCCTTTCATCACACTTTGGAGAAGTGGCCTTGCTCTCCACCTGTGTGAAAGATACATATCAGGCCGGGAATTTTCACAGAGAATATCATTTCTACTGTCTGAACACCTGGTATCTAAAGCATATGGATATCTATTCAGCAACACCCTCTATCAGCACCCCAGTAACTTGTCAAAGAATTCAACCGTAATCTGACTATAACCCAGTACTTGGGAAAGGCTTGTTTGAAAAGCTGATATTTATGAATGTGTAGGAGACACATTAACTCCAGGTTCTCAAAAACCTAACCGGTTACTTTGTGGTTAGAGCATAGAAGTAAATGGATTCCTACAGATATGCTTTCACTGTAATGTTAGAAAATTAATATAAAGTATTTATGTGAAAATTATTGTTTTTATTACAAAAGCATCATTCTACAGATAGAAAGAAATAAACTCCTTTGAGATTTCGGCATTAAAATAAAGTTAACCCTTCCTGATGAACCTGTGTATTTCCTTGATCAGTCAATGAGAACAAAGGTTCGGAGGGAAATTTATCCTTTGTTAAGGAAATTTACTCATGGTATGTGCTTGGTGCATTGATTTCTCTCCAACTTTTTTTTTTTTAATTTTTTTTTTTCAACGTTTATTTATTTTTGGGACAGAGAGAGACAGAGCATGAACGGGGGAGGGGCAGAGAGAGAGGGAGACACAGAATCAGAAACAGGCTCCAGGCTCTGAGCCATCAGCCCAGAGCCCGACGCGGGGCTCGAACTCACGGACCGCGAGATCGTGACCTGGCTGAAGTCGGACACTTAACCAACTGCGCCACCCAGGCGCCCCGATTTCTCTCCAACTTTTAAGGAAATTTTATGTTATGAAAAAAATCTATCTTAAAATCATGCTTTTTTAAAACAATTCAAATGAACGAAATAAGATCAGTAAACAAAGATTTAGTTTCTGTTTTAGTCTGAATTTAAAATATCGAGAATCTTTACATTTGATATACGTTGATTCCATTTTAAACTTGAGACTGAATAAAGAAATCCAATTCTGATGGGGTTTTTTTTAGTGTTTATTTTTGAGGGAGACAGAGACAGAGTACAAGTGGGGGAGGGGCAGAGAGAGAGAGAGAGGGAGACACAGAATCTGAGGCAGGCTCCAGGCTCTGAGCTGTCAGCACAGAGCCTGATGTGAGGCTTGAAAGTCACCTCCTATGAGATCATAACCTAAACCAAAGTTGGATGCTTAACCAATTGAGCCACCCAAGTGCTACCTGAAATTTTTGGATGTCTTTTATGATCCATATTGTCAGTGTCTCCTGGAAAAGTGAGCTAAGGCATAGATTTCTTTGAGAACATTTTCAGAGTCACATTAACAAAGTTTCAGCTATAAGATTATTTCATCAATCGTTACTTGTTATGCATCCCTAACATTGCTTGAATAGGTTACAAAGTAATTCTACATGTTGATGGATTATTTGCAAATATCCACATATCCATATATTTTAGAATACCAAAGTAACAGAATAATTTTTTTCCATAAGAGCAAATGAATATTTTTATAATCATTATTTAAATTGTACGCAGCTTGGGATGCCTACGTGGCTCCATCGGTTGAGCATCTGACTCTTTATTTCGGCTCAGGTCATGATCTCACAGTTCATGGGATTGAAACCTGCATCAAGCTCTGTCCTGTGCTGACAGTGCTGAGACTGCTTGGCATTCCCTCTCTTTCTCTCTTGGTCTCTGCCCCTCCCCCCGTCTCTCTCTCACACAAAATAAACTTTAAAAAAATAACTTATATACAGCTTATCAGCTTATAGGATGTGAATGAGTAAATTGTGTAAGTTTTAATAGTCAATTTGCCTACCTAACCTGTTTACCTACGTGAGTGTTATACTTGTCATAACCACCAGATTTTTATTGATGACAAGAAAGATACATTATAAATAACATTCAAGTCAACATAAAATTATGATGTATTATGTTTCAGGATTCTTACAATGATCTCTATCCTGAGCAGAAAAGATTCTAGCTTTATCAGTAACTATACTTGATTCCAGAAACATTTTATTAAGCAATAGACCCTTTGTCTGTTCCTACTATGTTGCTGAAAGAAAATTAGGAGATGTTTTACTTTTTGACAAAATTTTATTTATAAAGTCCCTCCTTCCCCCCAAAAGTAGTATGTTCTTTAAAAAAAATTTTTAATGTTTATTTATTTTTGAGAGAAAGAGAGACAGATTGTGAATGGGGGAGGGGTAGAGAGAGAGGGAGACACAGATTCTGAAGCAGGCTCCAGTCTCTGAGCTGTCAGCACAGAGCCCCAACGCGGGGCTCGAACTCATGGGCTGCAAAATCATGACCTGAGTTGAAGTCGGCCATCCAACTGACTGAGCTACCCAGGTGCCCCCAAAGTAGTATATTCTTCAATCAAATCTTTAAATCTTAATTTGCTAGACTTGCTTTCTCTTTATTAACTTTCATTTAGTGTACTTTAATACTTTAATAATAGCGTTTAAAACTAATTGTTCCTCAGTTAATATTTGAAGAATGTTTCTTGATTTCTTCTTATAAGCTTTAAAACATGTTCTATGTCCTGTTGAACAAATAACAAAATAATGACAGACTAATTTTTAATTGTGATAAAAACAAGTACCAAGTTTACAGATTAATTTTTTTTCTGGAATTTACATACGTTTGTTATCTCCTGGGTTTTGCACAGAGTTGATTTAGGGACTACTAATAAAATATTCTGTTTCATTTTTTTTTGAAAAAAGTCAGCTACTAATTCTCTTTGAAAACAAGCAAAAAATGATGTATATCAAATTTTAATGAAATCTTTTTATAGTTAGGTGACAATAGAGAAAAGTCCTTCATGTGATTTTATGTAATTTGTAAAGATAAATGCGTCTGAGCCTGGCACTCATGCAAGGATATGTGAGTACTTGTAATAAATGGTGTACTGCTTTTCTCTGATGTGAGGCCTAACTGGAATGCTTGTGTATTTATTTATAAGTTTGTAGTTTGAAATATTCATATTTTGCCCAGTGGCCTACTAGTAGATCATTATATTTTTATTTGGAAAGCCTGTGTTTGATCTTTGCTCTTGTTTTCTTGGGAGCTTTAAATGAATAAAATAACAAATAATTTACTTCCCTGAAGCCAAACAGCCAAGAGCTCTGATCCTTTCAGAACTTAACATATTTTTTTGACCCCTCTCAACATTGAGGAGGGAGACATCCATGGGGGAGAAAAGGAATCTGGGTAATATATATATATATATATATATATATATATATATATATATATCACAAACATAATTGACTATTTTCCAAAATCATTTTTTAATCAAATGTCTATTCACACATTTGCTAGTACAAAAGGTTTCCATAAATTTAGTAAAAGCAAAAGTCAAGGAATTAATGTATTAATATGCCCTAATCCTGCCCCACACATATGCTATGAATATGTTAGGAAGATAGAAGAGATCTGAGGTCTGAGACAGAAATAAACAAGAGAGGAGAGAATATCAGAGGAAATTAAAAATATAAAAGAGAAAGGTTATATAAAAGCAAACAATTTTTTAAAAAATTTTAAATGTTTTTTAAAATTTATTTTTGAAAGAGACAGAGACAGCATGAGCAGGGGAGGGGCAGAGAGAGACACACAGAATCCGAAGCAGGACCTAGGCTCTGAGCTGTCAGCCTAGAGCCTGATGCGAGGCTCGAACTCACGAACTGTGAGATCATGACCTGAACCAAAGTCGGACACTTAACCAACTGAGCCACCCAGGTATCCCCAAACTATTTACTTTTTTAATAAGAGCAAATACAGAATCTGGAAAATACAGAATTATGCATACCACACATTGTATGTATTTTGTATAATCAGTTTTGAACAAATGCCTATTCATACATTGTTAGTGCAAAAGATGTACATTAGCAAATATTGATTATTCACGTGTTCAACACTATAGTAGAGGCTTGTAGAGTATGTTGTATGATTTGTCAACATAAAATGATTCTATTGTACTTATCTGTCTCTTGAAAAATCTTAACTTCATTCCTATGAAATTTTGTTTTCAAAATGTAAGCTTTGTATTAATAGAAATAATTAACTTACTAAATTTCATGGTAACACCAAGTGCTTTTTATTGACAGGAGCTGAAGACCTGACAATAACCAATGAATCTCATGCATTCATCCTCTGAATGCTATAATCTCTAAACAAATAACAAATGAATAATCCTTACCTCAAAGAAAAAAAAATCCAGACAATTAAGTTAATATTGATACTTAAATCCCTATTGTCTCTAAACCCCAGGTTTAAAAAAATTAAAGCCAGTAAACAAAGAGAAAAAAAATAAACAGGAGAATCACAACTATAACTCCACAGTATCACTGTATGTAAAGAAGCTACTTCATACCTATGAGTCTAAGATCTTGTGGGTTGATACTAAAATGTTGGTTTTCTGTCATTCGTCTTTATTTAGTTCTCCTTAGGCAAAATTAATTTTCCAATGAAATCATATTGTCTTCTCTTACCAGTCAGAATCATTCGGATAAATATATCTCTTAATTTTTAAACACAAATGAAAATCGCTCTTCCGGATCCTCTTTCTTTTTAAAAATATGACTTCCGGGGCGCCTGGGTGGCGCAGTCGGTTAAGCGTCCGACTTCAGCCAGGTCACGATCTCGCGGTCCGTGAGTTCGAGCCCCGCGTCAGGCTCTGGGCTGATGGCTCAGAGCCTGGAGCCTGTTTCCGATTCTGTGTCTCCCTCTCTCTCTGCCCCTCCCCCGTTCATGCTCTGTCTCTCTCTGTCCCAAAAATAAATAAACGCTGAAAAAAAAAATTAAAAAAAAAAATGACTTCCTCGGGTACATAGTTCCGTTAACCTCAGCAAGATGGTTTTCTAGAGTTTTCAGGCAACATTTAGTTGTGCTAAAGAAACATATTGTAAAGTCTGTAATATTTTTCGAATGTACTTTTTGTCACAAGTTTTTTTAGGACTCATCTGTAAGACCTAAATCTGTCCAGTGTTTGCACTTGTCTTATATTTCTCATATATTTTTTTGGAGATTTTTCCAGGCCTCCCAGCCAGTGCTCTTGGTCTTACAACTTCCTTTCCTACTTCTTCTCTTTGCTTCCTCTCTTCCTTTCTTTCTATTCATCCTCCTCCCCATCTCTCTTGCTCTCCTATAGTTTCCTCCCATCCACCATCATTTTCTCAAATTCTTAGCTGTATGATGGAACTTTGTCATTAAAATTACTTTTTTTGTTGCATGGTCTAGCTGTCTTACTGGATATGAAAGCACCTTGTTGTTCTGTTGTTGTCTTCTGTCTTTGAGTCTTTTAGAATCTCAGTTTCTGAGTATGAGGATTTTATAACAGTACATATGTGAAGCATATAAAATATAATAAGTGTTATTAAATGGCATGTATTTTTCCTTTATAGGATATTTCCAACTTGTATTTTGTTTTGCATAAATTCCTTTCCTTCTTGTTTTCTTCAGGCTTCTTGTATGCTTCTATTATATCAATACATGATAAAGTGTTTTAAAATTAACTTAATACTTTTAACCTTTAATACCTATTCAGAAGCTTATTTTTGTCTCTAGGATTACCACATTTTCATCTTTAACTCTTCAAATCTAAAGAGATATTTTGGATTTGCAGCTTACAAATTTATAAACTGACATATTTTATATCCTCTTTAGAATCAACGATTGTCAGATCAGTAATCAATGAAAACTAACAAATGGTGCGGAACACTGAACATGTCATGTGCTGCACAGAACAGGGATAAAAAGGAACAGCTCACAATTGCAACTTTGCCTAAGTTTCTGTTGTTAACTCCTGAGAATGTAGCCAGGAAGTAATGACCACATCTTGTATTCAGATTTTGTTAAAGAAAAAAAGTAACCTCTTAATCTCTTCTTTTGAAGGTTTGCTTCTTCTCCTTGTGCTTTATGGAATTAACATAATGAATGAAAATAGTGTGTACTACTGTGATTTGTGGTGAATAATATAGTCAAATTAATCCCCACAGTTTTTTTTTTTTTTAATTTTTTTCAACGTTTATTTATTTTTGGGACAGAGAGAGACAGAGCATGAACGGGGGAGGGGCAGAGAGAGAGAGGGAGACACAGAATCGGAAACAGGCTCCAGGCTCTGAGCCATCAGCCCAGAGCTGGACGCGGGGCTCGAACCCACGGACCGCGAGATCGTGACCTGGCCGAAGTCGGACGCCCAACCGACTGCGCCACCCAGGCGCCCCCACAGTTTTGTTTTATATTCACTTACTTTATTTAGAAATTTATGCGTGTGTTAATATTAGTACCAGTATTTGAAAATATTTGCTATCTTACATGTTTTATTTTGAAATATTTTATTCTAGCCGTAAAACCAGATAAAATGTTGGTTGAATCACACTTGTAATATGTAATGACCATGGGATCCTCGGCAAATTACTTTAATGCCCTGACTTCATTTTCCTAATCTGTAAAATGAGTATAATATCAACATTATGGAGCAGTTACAAAAACTAAATGAGAAGCTTTGCTCAATAAATACGAATTCTCTTAATCTAACTTTGTATGCGGTTGGTTTTCATATGGCGATGCAGCCTAGGAGATGAGAATGGCACTTGGAAATAAAATACGTGGAATATTTTGAGCACCATACTGTAATTATGTAAGCAAATGGGAAATGTGCAGGGAGGATATTGATGTCTTGCTTTTGCTTCAGCAGAACTGCATTCAACATAAAGGGGAGTCATTTTATTGAATAATAAAAGCCTGACAATCACTGTGATTGGCTGGAGGCCATTACTGCAGTGCAATTCTAAACAGCTTGTTTTTCAAAGTTCTTCTTGCATAACTCTTCCAAACCTAGGCTTTGCCCAGGCTACTTGAAAGTTTCAGAACTCATTTTTAAAATGAAGTTTCTCACTGCCGTGATATATGTAAGGGAAAATATGCATTAAAATAGCATTTTCTTCTTAAATTTTTAGAATCAGATACTTTTTGACATGGAAGAAAACATTTGGAAAATGTAGCAAACTAAGTTTTAATGGTAGACAAAAGCAATTCATGACTCAGAGAAGAAAAAGACCACATGTGAAGAGATCTTATTTAAAAAAAAAAAAAAAACAAAACAAGAAGAACACGCCCAACATGTTTTACAGTGAAAAGCACATTTGGTCTGTATTGTTCAGGGTAAAATCCTATGATTTCCCAACAGAAACCAATGAGGTTTCTGAAGTTAGCAAATCCACCTTGATGCATTCATCTTTTCCAGCATTTCTAATCAGCAATCCTTACTGTAATGTATGTATAATAAGTGGGTGTAGAGTTGGCAACTCACCAAAATAAATATTTAATGACATTTTAATGGTTATTTTAAATCCCTTTTATTTAAATTGTGGATTAATACTTTATTTGGTCAATGAATTCTGACCAGAACGTTTGAGAAACATATTTGCAGTTGAAGCTCTCTATAATGGATGTGTACTTAATTTTCAGAATTGTCCAGGTTAGATCATCTCTGATGGAGGCATTTTATCTTAAATGTCAACATTAGAAACACTGAGATAAAGATCAGGGGCAGCAATCTGTGAACTGCGGAACTGTGTTAATTGTTCATTCTCAAACACAGAGATGCCAATTAATTCCACACAACCCAGATTCAAAGCAGCCATAGGGAGATGGTCCTGATGTTAGTATTGCACACAAATGAAGAAAGTACATGTGCTCCAGCGCCCAGAAAGCCGATTCTTCAACAGGCAGCAACAGAAGAATCCCAGTGCAACCAGCAATTGGTGGATGGAATCTTCGTTCTGGCGATAGGTTCCCTAAGCCAGCTGGTAGGTGGAGAGAGAAATCCCTCTCACCCTCACCTTCAGAATCAACGGCTCAGCCACCTGGGCTCCCGCGGGCTGCGCCACCGCCTCACTTCTGGTGCACGTCTCCCCCTCTCGACCGCCAAGTGCTCACTCCCTCTCAGAGAGCACTTACACAATGGACTCACTTGTTTCCCTTGAACCTCTCCTTTGACTTCCAGCCCCAGCCCACAACTTGAGCAAGAGTCAGGCAGGAGCCTCTGCCATGGAGCACGGAGGAGCTTGGAAGCACGCGCGCACAGGCAGACGAAACAAACAATGCTTGGTCCACGAATGAATAAATTAACGACACCCATGCCCCCACCCATTGCTCTGCAACCTGCAGAAAGAAACCTGGAACGGGGTTTCCTAAACGAGAGATTTTGTTTTGTCTTTCAAACTGCAAACATTCTTCTCTGGTGACGGCAGAAGAGATGCTGTCCGTTCTGATGGCAATAAAGATTGACGGTGGCTTTGCCCGTGACAACGCCCCCAGTATCGCGCCGCGCCAGGTTCCCTAAGAACCGCGAGGGGGAAGCGCAGATCCAGGGGAAAGGAACAGCAGAGGCAAAGGCAGCTTAGGAGGGATGAGAAATGGGCACTCAGGGAGGAAAAAAATAATGAATGAGTTACATAGGGTTTTAATAGTGAAACTTCGGGAGAGAAAGGGGTGGGATCTCTCTCCAGGTAACTACCTTCAAATAAAAAAAAAAAAAAATAGACGAATGCATAAGGAAGTGGCAAGCAACAACTTTGAGGTGAGCAGCAAGTTGTTCACCTCCTCTTGGGCGTTGTATCAGCACGCCCAGGGCTGCCCCAGAACACGCGCTCCCCATCGGAGGAGGCGGCGGCGGCGGGGGGCAGCGGTAGCAGCAGCGGCAGCGGCAGCGGCAGCAGCAGCAGCAACAGCAGCAGTAATAGCGGCAGCGGCGGCACAGGCGGCGGCAGCTGCGCGCCTCCGGCCCAACCCCGCTCCGCTCCCCCTCTCCCCGGCGCCCTGCCTGTCTTGCGTGTGCGTGTGCGTGTGCTCAGCCTCAGCGTGAGGGGCACCTGCTCGTCTGGGCTCACAGCGGAGGCAGCCTCGCCGGGAGCTGCCGCTGCCGCCGCCACTGGTGCTGCCGCTCTCAGGCGCCGGGCTCCCAGTCGCCGCCGCCGCCGCCTCGCCGCCGGAGTTGGGCTCCGTGGGGCTTCCCCCCTCGCAGCCTCGGTCCTTCCCGGCTGCCTGCAAGTCAGCCCTGCTCCGAGTCACGTGTCAGTGCCTGAGGCAGAGACTGAGAGAAAAAAACGCGCTTCATTCCTTCTTCCACCGCCATACTGTATTTTATACTAAATCTCATTTTTATTCCAACATTTTACTCCCGCTCGGTGAGTACCTTCTCAGTGGCATTCTTGTCCTATTCTTTTTTTTTTTTGTCCTTTTTTTTTGTTTTTTGTTTTTTTGTTTTTGTTTTTCTTCTTCTTCTTTTTTTTCCACTTCTTTGATTATTGTTTATATTTGGGAAAGCTGGAGGAGCATGGTTTTGAGCCTTTTCCTGAATCCAAGTTTTTCTAGCATGCGATGGTTCTGTAGACAAGGCGCTGTGTCTGGGAGTCCGTGGCGATCGTGCCCGCCGGGAGCGACTCCCAAGTCCAGCAAAATATGCAACTGGTTTTATGGAAAAAGCGATGTGAAGTATGGTGCCTATTTTTTTTTCCTTTGTAAAAATAAAAAGCATGTTTCTAACTCTTTTTTTTGCATACTCTTTTTCTAATAAGATTTTTGTATAGGTGGGATTTTACGGCAGTGTTTACAAGTTTGTGGCTTTGCAATACTGGTACAAACCACTGAGCAAAGGCATTAATTTTCTATTTTTTGTGCCGTTTTTGGAAGCCGGTGAGAACAAATTCGTTTTTTCCCTCCTGTTTTTGACACCCATTGATAACATGAAACTTTTCTTGCAGCTGGTTACTGGGATAATTTTTAAGCAAAATACTTTTTTCCTCCTTTATATTAACTATGACTTTTGCACATTTGAATTTTTTAAAAACCGAGATAATTTTATGATAGATATCCTGATATCTATATATTATCCCTTCTTCCTTCCCCTTCCCTCCCCGTAAATCAATTTTCAAATGATGGCAGTGGAAGGTTTTTCTGGAAAAAAAAAAATGAAGTGCGGTTTGGTTTCCTTGTCAACGGAGGATGAAGTGAACAGCTGAGCAGCTCGCAGAGAGCAGGTACTTGGTCCCCTTGGAGGCGTTTCCCGGGTTTGCAATGGCAACACTGGTCCTGGCAAAGGAAGCTGTGTGTGTGTGTGTGTGTGTGTGTGCGCGCGTGTGTATGTGTGTGTACGCGCGCGCGCGCGTCTTGGGCAGTGTCCGAGCCCGCGGTGGGGAAAGCCGTGCCGGGAACTAGGGAAAGCCAAAGTCCGTTCCCTGCCTCGGGATCGTTTTTGGATGTGCACAAAATACAGTCCCTCCCCCGGCTGCGCCCAGGTCATCTCCGCCGCGGGCGGTGTCTGCGCCGCCGCCGGCGCCGGCTGGGGACGCGGGCCCTGTAAGTTCTCCGAGGGCCACTTGCAGAGCAGGAGGGGCGAGGGCCGAGGACGCGGCGCGGGCCGGCTGGGGCGGCCCCTCGGAGCGCGCGGGAGACGTGGGGAGAAGCGGCAGGGGCAGCATCTTCCGAAGGGGGCTGGCTCCTGGCCACGCGGGCCGGGAGCTCGAGACATTTCCAGATCCCTGAGGATGGCCCCAGCCCCAGAAAGCTCAACTCCTACTCCTCTTTGGCTTGAGTAAACAACGCAGTAGGTCTTTCCCAGCCCGTTTTGTCTGTTCCGAAGGGTTTTGCTTTCTTAGTGGTGTTGTCTTTGGATCTTTTCTTATCTGGTTGTGTTGCTTTGGTTTTAAGTGCTCTCTGGCGTCTTCCAGGGGATGGGGAAATAGTTACTTTCAGTGATGGTCAGTTGGGTTTAATGTTGAGGACGGGACTGTTAGTTTGAATAATTAGACTACACCCCTAAGGTACAAAATAGCCTTTTACTTAAGTTTTAAAGGGACAGTGTTTTTCCTATTTTTAACCACCTGATAGTGGTTCCAAAGGTTTTCCCCTGAGAACTGGGCACAGGGCAAAGGGTAGGGGTTGGTGATGGTGTGATTTCGGTGTATTGGTAGCATTACAGTACTCAGTGTTGAAGGTATTCTGTGGAGTTTAAGATATTTTATGATTGTTCTGTTACTTATTTCTAGTATCATCTAGCACTGCTTTTTGGAGATGTACCAGTTGGTAATAAAAAACCTTTTCTGCACTTAAGCACAGTGACAGAATCTGCTGGAAAACTTGCTGTCCACACAAATTTCTTGTCATACTTTAAATCTTAAAATCTGGAAAGTAACTATTATTTAAATGATTTGACTTTTAAGCTTTGATGTTCTTTTTCCCCCCTTAAATGAAAAATTCAGCCTTAAATTTGTTATGTGCATATAATTTGAATTCTGTTAAAGTAAATCTAAAGTAAATGAAATAACTCTTTACTTCTATGACTAAGTTTTCTTCTAGGTTATCTATAGACAAAACTAATTCCACAGTACAAAAGGGCCCATAAAAATGGGTTAATTACATACACTTTTGTGGCTTTTAAAGCAAATATTTTGAAGTCTGTAATCTCAGTTGGTGGAATGAAAGTTTTAGGATTATATTTATTTACTCTCTGTGGTGAAAAAGTTATGAGTACAAATGATCATTTATCTGTAGAAGAATAACATTTATTGCAATGTCTAGAAAGCTTTTTTTAAAAAATTCACAGTGCTGTCTTTATTGGTCTTTGGAAGTTGCAGTGTGAGTTATTTTTATACTCAGGGTAGCTTTTCCTGTTAAGAAAGTCCTGTTGCATTTATATAAGCAAGATAGCTCATACCTTGTCTCTGGACTATCAGACTTGATATCATGAAGGGTATAGTTCTAAGATGTGACACAAATATTATGTTACTAAGCTTTACATTTTGGCGTGTGTGTGTGTGTGTGTGTGTGTGTGTGGCGAGTACATTACTAAAATATAGTCTTCCATATGGTTTAAATAGCAAACAAAACATTTAAAAAGCCACTTCAACATTCTGTGTTATTTTATCGCTGTTATAATGTATATGAATAGAAGTGCTCGTTTATTTAAAAATGCAAGCTAATGCACGTGTACAATATTTCTTAGGTTGTATGTACTGTAAACCATTAAGTTATTTTGAATGAGAGAAACGGTGAGTGAAAAAGAAAAAAACTTGCATAATCAAACCAGAATTTTCATTGCTGCCCTAAGGTGGGGGCTATTGGGTCAAAAGATGGGGGCAGAGCTTGTACTGTACTGTATGTAGGATGTTTACAAATGAGATTGACACTATAATGGGGCAGAAGAAGATGGCCACAGGATTTTAATGTGGAACAACTACGTAGTTGTGCTTTGCATTCTGTAACTAAGGATCATATTAAGAACCTTTAAATCATGTTAGGTTTTCATTTATTTAATAAACATAGTTCATTAAATTTCATATTTATGTTAAATTCTATGACATGAAAATTTTTGAAATCTCCTCTTTCATGAATCATACTGAGAAGTGTACAACTCTTTAAACTGATCACCTATTCTATGTGTGTTTTGGTTTAAAATCTTTGAATGTAGTATCCTAGAGTTAGCACCGCCTACTGGCTTCTCATGGAAAAATAATATTGTTCTTCCATTTAGTAAGCAATCCATCCGGATTCTGATCAACTTAATCATCCAGATTATTTTCCACTGCTTTCTGAGAGGAAAAAAAAATATTTTCCAAGGAGAAAGGGCTTGGGAAGTAAAGATGATGGGTGAGGGTAGGAAGACACATAAATTAAATTGGTTATTGGACCATTAGCTGACCTCGAGTATTTTATTATTTGTATCTTGGCAAAGAAATCATCACAAAGGTAAAATAGCCTGTTACATTTCCTAGAACTTTTCTGTGGGATGCCAGAATTTGGACATTCTTGAAAAATCCTGGATTGTTGAATTAATTTTACAGTTTCTGTTCCAGTCTTGAACATTGTAAAGAGACCCCCCTTTGGAGTGTTGTCTTGAGTGTGTGGTTTGTCCAAAAATTGTTGAATACAATTTTCATAATTAAAAATAAACATTTATTTTTTTCCTTTTATAGTTATCCTTACATGATTAAAGGCAAGCAAGGAGCACACTGATTTTTTTTTTTTTTTTTTTTTTAGTATTCATGAAGCAGCCACACCGTAGTGATCTTATGTAGATGGGGGGAAAGTTTCAAACATATTTATAAAGCCACTCTTTATATTCTTAACCACAAAAGTTATACTGCCTTTAAAAAGAAGATAGCCAGTTCATTTTCTCTAATTATTATGAAAGGCTGTTGGTTAGAAGAGCTAATGTATTTATGCAAACAAATGATGCCTTTAGACTAAAAAATAATGAACTAGAAAAGTAATGCACATACATATGCCAAAAATATTGTATTTTCTTAGTTAAAAGAATCATGTGCTATGTGAATAACTGTTTCTTAGGTAAAGTAGTCATTTTTTAATTGAGCTTACATGGTATGAAGTGTGTGAAAAAGCTCCAATGTTTGTTACATTCTTGAAAGCATTCCTCTTGAGTAAGAGTATGGTCTGGATTTCTTTACTGTTTGCTGGTATTGTAAGCAATTATACAGTGCAGCGAATCACATAAAACTCTACACTGGAAGTAGAAGAGAAGCAGATATTTAGAATTGTTTGCATGATGAGAAGGAAATTGAAGAAAACATGTTATTTCAATTTAATTTATATATTCTGTCTGACTTTTGAAAACTCTTATTTTTAAATGATAAGCTGTGATTTTAAGATCCAGTTATTTCTTCACTTCTTTTATCACATTGCCATTAAGAGAATTCCATTTTGTGCATAAAAACTGCAATCGTGATGAATTTTATTCCTGAAACTTGTTTATGGAGCTCTGGAATGTAATTAAAAACTAATTTAAAAAATTCTTCACTGCTCTGAAGTTATTGTTATTGTTTTCTTATTCTTTCATATTATTATTATTTGCTACTTCTAGTGACCTGCAAATGTGCCTTTAAAATCCCATTTTTGGGATGCTTGGGTGGCTCAGTCAGCTAAGCGTCTGACTCTTGATTTCAGGTCAGGTCATGATCTCATGGTTCATGGGTTTGAGCCCTGCCTCTGGTCTTGCTGACAGTGTAGAGCTTGCTTGGGATTCTCTCTCTCTCCCTTTCCCTCTCTCTGCCCCTCCCATGTGTGTGTGCTTTCTCTCTCTCTCAAAATAAATAAAATAAACTTATTTTTTTTAAATCCCATTTTCATAATTCTGTGTGATGTTTTAAAATATAATAAAGTCCTCCATAGTAATTGGCTGTGGCAACATAAACTTTCACATTAATGATGATAATGACAATTACTTTCACTACACTTTGATTTTGAGGATAATTATTAAATAAAATTTAGTTAATAAGTGATTTCTGTATGCACACAAAGCTAGTCCACATTTAGCAAGTTTTATAGAAATATGATATTTATCATTTTTATTTTTATTATTTAATTTTGGTCTGTAGAAGAGATATATCCAGCCATGGACAACCTCTACTACTTTTGGTTATTCTCATAGCTTTTAGATTTTTAAGAAAATATTGGGGCATTTTTTTTGTTGTTGCTGTTCATTTGTTTTGTTAGACTTCTGTTAAATAGCAAACTTACATTATGGTTAATTGATTTTGTGTTTTTGTAATTCTCTTGTAAATTTAAAGCTTTTTGTTTGTTTTGCATTATCTTGCTGTTTTCTGGGGCTGAAATCTGGAGTATATAGAGGTGCTGATTTCATTCTCTATCCATTCCAAGTTGCAGAGAAGGCAATGGGAGAACTTTAGTTAGTGTTTAGCATAAATGTGTTCTGGACTGTCCTTGCAGACACTTCAGCTGGGGTCATGGCTGTAAGATTTATTTCTTGGGCCATATATAAATCTAAATGGAGAGAATTATGGTGGAGAACATGGGAACCCTGTCCTGATTTTCTGAAAGATGCAATGGAATGCATCACTAACCAGCCTCATAACAAAGGAAAATTAGAAATTTTATTTGCATAAATATGTAAAGCTACAGCTAACTTATAAATTTATCTTTCTATATATTTTGCTCTGAATAATATAGCTGAATATTTTGTCTAAACTTTAATTGTGGACATTAATTGCATTCATACAGAATCCATGTGTATAGATACACATTTTGATAGTCAGATGCTAAATTATAAAAGGAACCACATATTTTTGAGTCAGTTGGGAAGTTGGTAGCATGTTGGAGTAGGGAGAGTCAACGTTTTCATTAATCAAGATGAGATGGCGAGAAGAGTTAAGACTAACATTTATTGATGTGTCAAATGAATGCAGTTCATTTGTTCTGCCGTGAGTAAGTAATATCATTATTTTATATTGAGGAAACCAAGACTTACATGTAACTTCCTTAAAGCTTCACAGGGAGTAAAAGCACAAGTGAGAGGAATGTCTGAATTGACACCATTATGTCCCTCCTTCTGTATAGGGATGTTCCATTTGCAGAGTGGAGTTTGTTTTGTTTTAGCTAATCTAAAACAACTGGTCTCTATTCTTGGTACATATTTTAAAATTACTGTAGTCACTTTCAGTAGTGAGTGCTGTGGCCAGGAATAATAGAAAATGGCACCATTTACACAGAGATATTTACTGGTCCTGAAAGGACCTTTAAGTAACCATAGCATCACAAATCTTTCCACAACTCTAGGATTTTCTGAAGAGAACCCAATCATGGAAACTTGTGGTTCTGTGATCAGGACAGAATTAGATGGTTCTATGTCTGTGGGGCTTTGCAGAGGACCTGGGGAAAAAACTCAACAAATACTGACTTACTAAGTTTAAAATGTAATTTCTACTCAAGGGTTTTGCAGTGTGGGGTGGAAAATTAGTCTTTTGCACAAGTAAAACAGAACTACTGATTTCCATAACACAGCAAATCTATAAATATAGGTGTCTCTTCTGTCTACCAACATTTCACTATTAACATCATCTTCACCTCAGAATTTCACTGTTACACATATTTGGATGTGACATTTTTTTTCAAGCTCATCTAATCTATTTGTTAATAACATAAAACACATATAACTGCCAGATGTTATTTTAGGATACTGTTTTTAATTGCCTCTTCAGATGTGTGGAAGATCTTCCATTATTAAATAGTTTCCTTGGAACTTAAAAAAGTGAATATTTTTCAATAAAGAATGGAAAACATAAACCACAGTGAAGGCAGTGTGAATGAATGTGAGAAAATGGATTGCAAAGATAATGGTAAATCTGCAAGTCCAAAAAATAGTGGATTTGAAGGCCAAGGCCAGAAGGATTCTCAAAACCCACCTTTGTGTTTTGGAATCTGGATAACTTGAAAACTAGTGGTATAAAACAAAACCAGAAAATAAAAATACCTAGAGGAGAACCTGACTTGGTGGAGAATGGTTCAGCTTTGGACATATCACTGATTTGAAGTTCCAATATTAACTCTTGGATAAAATGACCAATGTGCAACGAAATTCAGCTCTAAAGTTAGAAAACACACTGAAAGCTAGAAATAGATAGTAAAAAAATTATCTACACTAAAACTTTAGAAGGGAATAACTTCTCCAAAGGCAAAAATTTGGGAAGCACCTGCAATTTTTCTGAGTGTATGCTAAAGGGTCTGGTTAAAATTAAAAAAAAAGAGGAAGAGGAGAATACCCACTGAAGCTTACGTGTGTGTGTGTGTGTGTGTGCGTGTGCGCGCGCGTGTGTCTGTAAAGGAGAAGTGTTGTTCAGCAGGGCTAATGCTGAATAGACTTAAAGGAGGGTGAGGCTTGAAGAGGAGGTTCTTAAATCTGTGGTTAAAATCCATTAATTTTAAAAAAGAAATAAATGAACTTGAACAAATATAATATCCTGGATATGATATGACAGCATCATGAAGAGATCAGTTCCCAAGATTGTATGTGACTTGTGTTTGTGTATGTGTGTTTGTGAGTGTGTGTGTGTGTGTGTAACACAAACTCAATAGAAAGACCAGTAAAAAGTTCCTAGAAGTAGATACATTGATTTTGAATTAGATATAGAAAAATAAAAATGCAAGGATATCCAGGATAAATACCAAAAATGAGAGCGAAGAGGGGACTAACCTATCATATGTTAAATTATACTATAAAGCTTTTAAAAATAAATATATTCATTAGCTCTGTCTCCTGAAGAGGCTTCTAAACAATGTCTCTCCAGCAGCAATGAGCACATTTAGTGCACAAATTATGGTTTCTAAATCCCATTTCCTACTCAAGGGGACCAGAGCTTTTTAGAGAATTGGCTGCTTCTAAGTCTGGGCAGAAAAAGTACAAGATGATCCTGGGATATCTCATTGTGCCAGAAAGTAAGGAAATGTCCAAAGATGAGTAAGATTGTATCAGCTTTATTTATAAACTGTAACTATAGATGAGAGCCTGCTTGAAGGGCTTTCCAGTTGCCGAATTCCAATAAATTTGAACATCAGGTGGGGCGCCTGGGTGGCTTGGTCGGTTAAGCGTCCGACTTCGGCTCAGGTCATGATCTCACGGTCCGTGAGTTCGAGCCCCGCGTCGGGCTTTGTGCTGACAGCTCAGAGCCTGGAGCCTGTTTCAGATTCTGTGTCTCCCTCTCTCTCTGCCCCTCCCCTGTTCATGCTCTGTCTCTCTCTGTCTCAAAAATAAATAAACGTTAAAAAAAATAAAAAAAAATTGAACATCAGGTGTTGTTGGTTTGCAACCTCAGGTTTTTTTTTTTTCTCGGTGAAATTTGAAACTGGCCCCTTTACTCAGAGGGTAAGGAGAAACTGAAGCAAGAGGTACATTTGTCTAGATTGTGACAGTTTTAATAAGAAGAGAACTTACATTGGGTGGCCGCAAGACAAGTCAATTTCTGCATCTATCCACCAGAATCTTAAAAGTTTATGTATAGGTCTTAGTAGATCCAGTCCAGATGGGCTCAACAACACATTATCCTCTTCAGACTGTATACTTGAAATGACTCCTAGTGTAGGAACAGTGTGTGGAATGTACATCTCAAGGACAGGAGGAGGTAAGGAGACTCTGACTGCGTGGGTCCAGCTTGAGGGTTAACCAACTGTCTTGTCTTCTCAGTGGTCTACTCCAGTAAGAGTGACTGTAACGGATTGTACAACATTGAATGAGCGGCACCTGGGTGACTTAGTTGGTTAAGCATCTAACTCTTGATTTTGGCTCAGGTCATGATCTCATGGTTCGTGAGATCAAGCCCTGCATTGGGCTCTGCAGTGATGGCACAGACCCTGCTCAGGATTCTTTCTCTCTCTCTCTCTCTCTCTTTGCCCCTCCCCTGCTTATACACACATGTGCTCTCTCACTATCTCTCTCTCAAATAAACATTAAAAAAACATTCAGTGAAGTAAAATCTGTAAGTCCATAGTGAAACTCTTGAAAAAAGAAAAAAAAGAAAGAAACAATGCTGACAATAATCAAATGGAAAGAAATGGTTAGCCTGTTTTTCTAAGGAGGAACTCTTCTTTAGTTGATGAGGGACCAGTTCTGTACAAAATAATGTGAGTTGATTCATGTAAGAAATGCTAGAAATAGAAAATTACTATGTATAACTCCCATTAAAATAAATGAGTCAGGAATCATCAACAGGTGCTAAAATCATTAGGTAAATGTATGTTGGGCAAACATATTCTCATGGTGCTCAAGTATCACTTCTTTTTTTTTTTAACGTTTATTTATTTTTGAGATAGAGAGAGACACAGCATGAACGGGGGAGGGGCAGAGAGAGAGGGAGACACAGAATCGGAAGCAGGCTCCAGGCTCTGAGCCATCAGCCTAGAGCCCGACGCGGGGCTCGAACTCGCGGACCACGAGATCGTGACCTGAGCTGAAGTCAGACGCTTAACCGACTGAGCCACCCAGGGGCCCCTCAAGTATCATTTCTTAATTGCATCTAGCAGTTGTCTTTTTAAATAAGTGATCAAACCTAGCTTCATTAATAGACAGCCTGATACCACAAGCCTTCTGATGGATGTGATATTAAGTCTCTTTCTGGCCCCATTTGTGAAATATTATTGCTAGAATGTTTAAGCTGAATCTAATAAACCTGTTTAAACTTAAATTTCAGTTTACAGAAAAATACAGGGAAAGAGGAGCAGGTTAAACTAAACTATGAAGAGATAATCAGACAAATTTCCTAGGTTTAGTATTCTGCATCAAACATTCCAGGGGCGTCTGGGTGGTTCAGTTGGTTAAGTGACTGACTCTTGATTTCAGCTCAGGTCTTGAGCTGGGTCCCGAGTTGGGTTCTGCACTGGGCATGAAGCCAACTTAAAAGAAACACACAAAAAAACCCCAAAAAAACATACTAGAGGGGCGCCTGGGTGGCGCAGTCGGTTAAGCGTCCGACTTCAGCCAGGTCACGATCTCGCGGTCCGTGAGTTCGAGCCCCGCGTCAGGCTCTGGGCTGATGGCTCAGAGCCTGGAGCCTGTTTCCGATTCTGTGTCTCCCTCTCTCTCTGCCCCTCCCCCGTTCATGCTCTGTCTCTCTCTGTCCCAAAAATAAATAAACGTTGAAAAAAAAAAAAATTAAAAAAAAAAAAAAAAAAAAAAAAACAACATACTAGATATGTGGCCTAGTTTCTTCCAAAGTCACACTATGGTAGGGGGAGTTTTCTAGATTAGAAGAGAGTGAAAGATAAACAGATGCAGTGCGTAAAGCTGTATTTGATCCTAGTTAAAACAGCAACAACAACAAACAGGCTCAAATCTTGGTAGAATTGGGAAAAATTATATATAAGCTAGATAAATGACATTATGAGACGCATGCCGCATTATTTATTTTTTTCTTTCAACTTTTTTTTAATTTTTTTTTTTTTTTATTTTTGGGACAGAGAGAGACAGAGCATGAACGGGGGAGGGGCAGAGAGAGAGGGAGACACAGAATCCGAAACAGGCTCCAGGCTCCGAGCCATCAGCCCAGAGCCTGATGCGGGGCTCGAACTCACAGACCGTGAGATCGTGACCTGGCTGAAGTCCCATGCTTAACCGACTGCGCCACCCAGGCACCCCAGCATGCCGCATTATTTAGTGATGAGTGCCATACATTCATGCATCATCATGAAGTGTGTGGTGTGCATGTGTAACAAATCATTTGTTAAATTTTTTTAAGTTTATTTTTGAAAGAGAGATAAAGAGAGACTGTGTGCACGAGCAGGGGAGGGGCAGAGAGCGAGGGAGAGAGAATCCCAAGCAATATTTGCGCTGCCAGGATGGATCTCACCAACTGTGAACTCATAACCTGAGCCAAAATCAGCAGTCAGAAGCTTAACCAACAAAGAGCCACCCAGGTGCCCTATCATTTTTGAAATTTTTGAATGCAAGGAGTGATTATGCAGATTTCATAGTATTCTTCCAAATTATCTGTTTGATTTTTCTTTCACTTAAAATGTTGAAAAGTCTATTAGTTGTCATTGACAAAAAATACGTATATTACAGTTAAATAGAAGCAGAAAGAAGGCCAGTTACCCATGTTTGAGGTCATATAGGGTCTTGAAGACACGAAACCAAGAAGTAAATGAAGTTTAAGGCTAATTGTGGGACTGAAATAGTACTCAAGGGAGTAATATTATTGAATGAAGAGTATATTTTTAAGCCAGAATAAAAGAAACTTTGCATATTTACTTTTTTCGGGTTGGAATCCTCTGGCAAGAAGGGATGGAAGTATAAGGAGGAGGTGGGATGGTAATTTTCAGGAGCAAGTTTCAGACTGTCCTAAGGAGGTCAGTGTGATCAGTACTAGCATAAGAAGATGTTCACATCTTAGAAGAGGAAAGAAATTGAGTCAGTTTATTAGTTAAGTAAGGAATTCCTTATTGGTGTAGCCCTGTACTGCAGGATGGGGATTCAGTAGTAATAAGACTAATAAGGAGCCTGTTTGCCAGGAGTTTGGCATGTGATGGTGACTGTAGTCTTCTCAGGTAAGTGCGAGGTCATGGGTTCAAATGAACGGATATGGGGATAGGAGCTTGGGGAATGTAGCAGAGAATATGCAAGAGGTCTGTAAAAAGAATCTAGACCCATAAGGAGGAAGTTGGCAAAATTAACAATTCCTCACATTTTAGTCAACACAATTGCATCACTTTCTTGAACAGTACTTAGTCTGTAATCTGAATGGGTCTAGCAAACAACTGAGGTTTGCTTGGTTAGAAGATTAGCAAGGCACACATGATGCAAAACACAGAGCTGGTTTTTCTAGAGATAGTATGTTGTAGAACAGAAGGGCCATAAATCTGGGCTGGGTAGGGGGGGGCAAGGGCAGCTCCAGGAGATGAATAAACTAAGAACAGTAAGAATTGAGAGCCTGAGGTCAGAATGAAAACTAATAGCAAGTTTACTATTTTTAATTGAATGAGAAATTTGTAAGGATGGATGTCTTTAGTCAGAGGAGAATATTCTTCCAGATTTTGAAAGTGGAGCAGAGTCCAATGATGAATACATTTTAGAGTTTGGGAAGGCATGTGGCTAACTAAGGCAGATGCTGCTGATACTGAGAAGTTAAAGTGTTGTGAGGAGAGGCTGAGTGTTAAAATGTAATTTAGAGAAAGATTAAAAAAATTTTTTTTGATGTTTATTTTTTTGAGAGACAAAGACAAAGCGCAAGCAGGGGAGGGGCAGAGAGAGAGGGAGATACAGAATCTGCAGCAGGCTCCAGGCTCTGAGCTGTCAGCACAGAGCCCAACACAGAGCTTGAACTCCCTAATGGGGAGATCATGATCTGAGCCAAAGTCAGATGCTTAACAGACTGAGCCACCCAGGCGCCCCTAGAGAAGGTTTTTTTTAAAACCATAATTGCAGACAGGGAAAAAGGTGGAAAGGAAAACTTTAAAACGTGATAAAATGTATCAGAGACGTTTCTAGAGGTTTATAGACAATTGATGCCTTCAAGGATTTTTTTTCATTTGTGTAGATTTTAGTCCTCTCTTTTGGAACTTTAAGAAGAGAGCTGTAGGTAAGCAATGTTTGCATTTATCTTGATTATATTTGATTGGAATATTCAGGTAACACAGAAATAAACCCTACAATGGTTATTGCAACCCAAAGTTCAATTTTGTAAGGAAGTTACTGATCAGAACCAGGGAAATGAATATAGGATGCTACAATGAAATACTTTCTAAACATAACAGTAAATGATTCAGATTTAAAAGAAGGTACAGCGTGTTTGTTAATATATTTTGTTGTCTAGTTGAAGCTTTTTCTTTAAGTCAGAAGTCCAGTTATGTAGATAGACAGTAGCTGTTGTTACTGCTAGTTACGTGGCTGCAGCAGCTACAACCTCATTCCATTTATAGATCATTCCTTGTGGGTTCAGACTCACTGCTAAGTGCTTAGTCCTATTGTATCTCATCTTTGTTACACCCTGGAAGAATATATTATTATCCCAGATAGTAATATTTGGGAAGAAATAGAAGATCAGACAGATGACGTGTCAAAATTGCTGTCAAATGTCTGATGGAAGATCTGAGCACAAGCCTTTTTGTTCCACACTTACACCTCCATGCCTTGTTTTAAAAATGGAGAAAAAGAGATATTTGATTTGTATATCATCAGGTCAGTGACATTTGTCTAACAAAATACACACTCACCTCAGCTCCCTATATATGGAAGCTTAAAAAACACAATGCTTTCATTCGGAGCTAGGCAATTGTGAGATTTTAAACATTTGTTCATTCATTCTACCACTATTTATTGAGAATCTGTGGCATGTAAGTGAGGTTTAGGAGATTAACAACAACAAAAAAAAAGCCTAAGAACAAAAGACACCGAACGTATCCTCATGAACTGACAAATCTACTTGAAGGAAACGGTGCAAGTGAAAAGTGACAGTGATGAAGTCATCAGAATTAAGAAAATTACAGATGATTACTTATAGTTACTGAGATTTATTTATTTTGAGAGAGAGAGAGAGCAGGGGAGGAGCAGAGAAAGAGAGAGAGAGAATCCCAAGCAGGCTCTGCACTGAGTGCAAAGTGGAACTTGAATCCATGAACTGTGAGATCATGACCTGAGCCAAAGTCAAGAGTTAGATGCTTAACGGAGCCACCCAGGCACCCCTAGTTACTTCAATTATTAAGGCACCTCAAAAACTTGGAAAGCAGTGCCTCTCTCTTCTTACTTGCAGTGACTTTGCAAGGCCCTCCCATTGGGAAATATGACATTACTCTCTTGATACTGTGTCTGTAGTTAGGAATACGTGAGCCTGAGCTCATATAGGGGAAATGTATAGCGGGAAAAGTAAAAGGGCCAAGGAAAAGAACAGTATAACAAAAAGATTTAGAGACGGCCATCTGGAAAGGAAATTGGGAGATGAAAAGGAATGATAGACTTTTGAAGAACAAAGAGGTCAGCAATAAAGAGGTACAATTGATAGGAGTGTATGACTTTGTATTCATAAATATTTTGTTCACTAAAGTAGAGTTCATTGTTTGGGAAAATGAATTTTATTTTGAACTATATTGAGATTACTCAAAATTTCAAATAAAAATACCTTATTAGAAACTCTTAAATGCTATAAAATATATAAAATGAGTTCAGAAATATCAATGCATTTAGATGTTTTAGGTGGACAGCAATATACAGTTGACCCTTAAAAAACACAGGTTTGAACTGTGCAGGTCCACTTATATGCGGATTTGTTGTTGTTGTTGTTGTTGTTGTTAAGTTTTTGGAGAGTCAGAAGTCATACACAGATGTTCAACTGCACAGGAGTCTGTGCCCCTAACCCCTATGTTGTTCAAGAGTTAACTGTCGTTTTATTAATAATTTAGATTAGTGAACCAGTTGTATGAACATAATTTCTGTTTTATTTAATTTCTTAGCATATTCCATCATCGTTGTAGTTTTTATTTCAGAATCGCTAGATCTTCCTTCCTTATTCCAGACCTCCCTCCTGACATTGTCGCAATTGTAGAAAAAAAATAACAGAAAAAAGAAGGTGTCGAAGGGGGAAGAGGGGAATAGAGGAGGAGGCCAGCAACAGTACGGGGAGACAGTCCCTAGATCAGTACTGCCCCGCTGAAAGCCAGCCACCTTGAGTAACTTTAAATTTTTTAGAAGACCCATTCAGAAGTAGAAAGAAACAGGTGAAATTAATTTTCATAATATGTTTATGTAACTTTATAGTTTATGTAATTTTATAAAAAATGATCATTTCAACATGTAATCAGTATAAAAGTATTTTTTAAATTTTCTACTTTTTTTGGTGTTAAGTCTCTGAAATCCAATGTGCATTTTACATTTAGAGCACAGAACTAGCCAAGGTTAAAGTGCTCAATAGCCACATGTGCTCGTAGCTATCTAGTATCTAGAGGGTTCAGAAGTCTCAGGACGATGTCATGTTTTACAATTTTTTGATGTTTTGCATTTACCAGAGATTAGCCAAGATATACTTTGAAATACTCTCTGATTGTCTCAATTTTAGCCTTCACTTTTTATTAAGAATCTAAATTGAAATCTTTTGAAGTTCATTCCTGCTAAAAAGCGATCTCAAAGTATGGTCAGTTGGCTAAGGAATAATAATATTTGTCCAGTAAATATATTTCTTGACAGTTTGCTTTTTCACCATTCTGTGTGTCATGAGATACTCTATGATGTATGAGAATGGAAATTTCAATGGAGAAGATAGTGATAAATTCCGTGAGAGGTAAAAATAAAGTTCAGGGTTAAAATGGTTTCTGATTTTGTATGAAATCAGAAGATTAATTTCTGTATGTAATTCCACTCACAAAGTATGACTCATAATTTAGTGAATAAAGTCAAGCCAGTTTTAGATGACTATATATAGAGTGACACATTATTTGAAAAGAACACCACAAGTTTGTAGAATATTAAATAATTTGTGTAACCTCCAAGATTAAAGTGCGTTAGTATCTTTGGCTAAAACTTGTGAGTCATCAGGAATTTGATGGGGAAATATGAACATTGAGTGTTGATCCATCATCTCTCATTTTTTGGTTGTTTCAGAGGTAAGCCTAGGTCAGTATACCCTTTACAGGTCTTCCAAGGTCTGTTCTTGGGTGATTGAGAGGGATATGACCACATGAATGTGTGTGAGTGGGTAGGGGAGGGAATTCATTTCTCAAGAAATGGCATTAGGTATCTATTTGCCATATAGAATCAAATTAGAGGAGTAGCTCTCATTCTTTTTTTCCCATTCTTTTTGATGCCATGTTGCTTTGTCCCTAAAAGAGGCATGCGTGACATTATTAATTTAAATAAATTTTACTATAAGATAGATTTCTTGTTTTTGATACCCCTGAAGGGAGTTGGAAACACTCAAAGCATGCTAATTCCAGATTTTTGGGTTCTGAGGTTTTGACTGAATGTGCCATGGTTTTGATTCAGATGTGTAATTGCAAAACAAATTTATTTCAAATTAGTAACGAGCCAGTCATCCTTTTTTCCTTCATGGCAAAATATTATTGTGAAGTTGGTATTTTTACTTATCTAGTGAGCATTATATTGGTCTGTCTGATCTTCAGTTAGAGATTAATCCTTAGTTGTTTTTGATCTTTCTCTGGTAAAGGAGAAGCAGCTTAATCATATCTATATTGAAATCCCATAATCTCTGATTAGGTTTACAGTATACCTAGGAAAGAAGATAGGTTTAGATTTTGTTACAAGTGAAAATAAATGGTTTGGCCTTATGATTTCCTTTAATTGATACAGAATATTATTCATTCTGAAAATCTAAATTTTTAATTTTACACTTAATTAGATGATTTCTTCCAAATAGCTAAATTGATGCATATATTCTCAAAATGTATATTTTCTAAAAAATGAAATCAAAATGAAAAATGCCCAAAAAGTCTTAAAAGGAAGCATTGTTGTTGTGATAGTATTGATGTTGAAATTTTAATCAGACACTAGTGAGAAGATTCAAAATTACATCTTCCTTCTTATTCATACTGTAGTGTATATATTTTTTCAGTTTTGTTTAAATAATGATATAATTTCTAGTAAACATTAGTAATTGTATACTTGTATAAATTATACATAATACATATAAATGTTTATGTGTATACTACATAATATGTATAGTAAAAACTTTTCACTTAATAATATACTTCTCATAATATTATGTATAGTAAACACTTTTCACTTAACAGTAAACTTTAAACACACTGTCATCGACTATCATTTACAATATAATTTTAATGGCAGTGTAGAATTTCACAGTATAGTTTGCTATAGCCCATTGTGAATATTTTAGTTGATTCTCTTTGCATTTTCTTTTGATTTTTATTTCAAATAATGTTTATTCCCATACTTACATCTTTCTGTGTTTGTTTTAGTGCAGTGTTGTAGCATTATGTGCATTTTTAACTTAGATTAATTCATAGATTTTTTGGTTATATATTTAGTGAAAACACAAGCTGAGCAGTTATCCATTATTCAAGGAATTTGTCTTCTTGTCCAACCTTGGTAGAAAAACTGTGTTGGATGGATAAAGAAATTGTGGTCTATATACACAATGGAATACTACTTGGCAATGAGAAAGAATGAAATACGGCCTTTTGTAGCAATGTGGATGGGACTGGAGAGTGTTATGCTAAGTGAAATAAGTCATACAGAGAAAGACAGATGCCATGTTTTGACTCTTATGTGGATCCTGAGAAACTTAACAGAAGACCATGGGGGAGGGGAAGGAAAAAAAAAAGTTAGAGAGGGAGGCATCCAAAAAATAAGTGACTCTTAAAAACTGAGAACAAACTGAGGGTTGATGGGGGGTGGGAGGGGGTGGAGGGTGGGTGATGGGTATTGAAGAGGGCACGTGTTGGGATGAGCACTGGGTGTTGTATGGAAACCAATTTGACAATAAATTTCATATTAAAAAAAACGTGTTGGACTTAGGATAAAAAAAAGCAAATCACATGTAAGTAGTGTATAATCTATTTAAGGTATTTTCATGAGCAATTTTTACATACCTTTCATGATTACTTTGGAACCACTAGGAAATAGGTTATGCAGTTGCATTTTGTAGAATATTTTCTTGCATGGGCAATAACACTGTGAACTTCTAATTAAAAAAATTTCCAGACCGTTTAAAATTTAAAGTTTAAAATGTTATAATGATTTCTTAATAGTTCCACCACATATATGTGTACTGATTTTTGAGTATTCTGGTTGCTTACCAGCACAAATAATACTTTTTAGTAATATGTCACTCACATGTGGAAGTTACTCAAAACATATAAAATAAAAACAGTATTACATGGGAAAGGAGTAGATATCAGTACTTTTTGCAGTTGTAAATCAATTTATTTCCGACAACAAAGAAATGTTAATTCTTTTGAAACAGAAACCATTGGAAATCAGAAGGATGCTTATGCCATTTATCATTTGTCACTCAGGTGAACTGGGCTTTTTACCTGCCATAAGAAGAGTGCCTGGTGCTGTGAATCTTTTCTAGAGAAGAGAAGCTGTATATACGTAGCCTCCTTTTGAGTCCTCCAAAGTTGCCAGAATGACTTAAGTTTGCAGGAAAGAACTAGAACCATTTGGTGTTCAGTTTTTCGTTTGTTTTCATTTTTGTTTTTTGTCTGTTGTGTGAGTCACAGCACAGTTGTGAAAAGTACAGGAAGAAAATAATGATTTTCTCAGCAGATTATTCTAAACTAATTTTAATGGAAGTTTTCAAATGCTTTTCTCTCACTTACACTTGGGTTTAATGAGGGTTTTCTGCCTTCATATTGTTGATGGCAATAGTAAAAAATGATGCTGCTCAAAGTAGTCTGTGGCCTATTTTTTTTAATGTTTATTTTTGAGAGAGAGAGAGAGTGTGAGTTGGGGAAAGGCAGAGAGAGAGAGGGACACAGACTCGGAAATAGGCCCCAGGCCCCAGGCTCCCAGTTATCAGCACAGAGCCCCATGCGGGACTTGAACCCACAGACCAGGAGATCATGTCTTGAGCGGAAGTTGGATGCTTAACCAACTGAGCCACCCAGGCACCCCAGAAGCATTTTATTGACAGACAGAATTATAGCTCTAAAAATTATAGCTCTAAAAGAAATAATAAGGAAAGAGGAGCACAAAATATTTTTTTCTTTTCAGATGAAAATATCTGGAAAATACTGATGGATTAAAATCTGTAAACAATATTCTGTGATTCCCTTAAAGTAAACAATGGAATAAGGTCTTAAATTTTTTTTTTCTTATTTACAGAGAGACACATTTTGACTCCATTGGTTTATGTTGAATGCCTACAAACTTGCATTGTAAATGTGCCTGTTCTTACTGCCTGCAGGTTCTGCAAGTATGTTTACATATCCCTGATTAACATCAGTTTTACCTAAATCAAGTTACTTTTCTTTTTCTTTGTTTTTTGTTTGCTTTTACAGAAATGTTGTTTCACCATAGTATGTTCCCCAAAGTACCACTTTGATGACATCTTGCTTTTTAAAAAATATTTGGTGAATTCTTAAATGTATCTTTTTGGTGCATGCCATATGTTCAACTCCTGTCTCAAATTTCTTCATAAAGCTTATGTGATTATTTCTGTAGTCATTTCCAAAAATAACTTACTCTGAAGACATGATTTTAGTAAGCAAAAACAGTGTTCACAGTGTTACTAGGTTTAAATAATATATAACTGTTTTTAATGTGTATTTATTTTTGAAAGAGAGAGAGAGAGACACAGAGACAGAGCACGAGCGGGGGAGGAGCAGAGAGAGAGGGAGGCACAGAATCTGAAGCAGGCTCTAGGCTCTGAGCTATCAGTGCAGAGCCTGACGCGGGACTTGAACTCACAAGCTGCCAGATCATGACCTGAACTGAAGTCAGATGTTTAACCCCCTGAGCCACACAGGTGCCCCTATAATTAGTTCTTTTTTGTTTTTAATTTTTTTCAATGTTTATCTTTATTTTTGATACGGAGAGAGACAGAACATGAGCGGGGAAGGGGCAGAGAGAGAGAGAGGGTGACACAGAATCAGAAGCAGGCTCCAGGCTTTGAACTGTCAGCACAGAGCCCGACGCGGGGCTCTAACTCGCCAACTGCGAGATCATGACCCGAGCTGAAGTCGGACGTTCAACCGACTGAGCCCCCCAGGCATCCCTAATTAGTTCTTTTAAAAAAAAAGGTCAGGACTCTCTTTCTTTATATCTAAGTAAATTGTATACACTAACAAATTAGAAAAATTGCCATGAGTTATCCTTTTTCATTCACAATATAGTTAGTACATTAAATTTTTTAGACTTGACTCTCAGAGCTGAAAGAGCTTAACTGGTAAATTTTTTAACTGGTCAATGATCAGCTTTTCTGTTGAGGCTGTGTTGGTTCCAGGCCCTTCAGGAGCAACTTCAGCTTTCCAGGAAGAGAGTTCTCAGCGTCCCCAAGGCCAGAGAACCTTGAAAGGGCCTTGGATGGGCAGATGAAGACCTGGATGTAATTCCCACTCTGACTTTTGAGCTCACATTACACTTTGCATGCCGCAGCTTTGGTTACTGCATCTGTAGAAAGTGGTGCTAAATTCCTTTTCCCTGTCTGATTATTGGAATGATTGACAGAAAAACAAAGCACTTTGTGTTACTCAAATACATTATTTCTTAAAAATTTTTTTTTTAAGTTTTTATTTATTTTTGAGACAGAGAGAGAGACAGAGCATGAATGGGGGAGGGTCAGAGAGAGAGGGAGACACAGAATCGGAAGCAGGCTCCAGGCTCCGAGCCATCAGCCCAGAGCCCGACGCGGGGCTCGAACTCACGGACCGCAAGATCGTGACCTGGCTGAAGTCGGACGCTCAACCGACTGCGCCACCCAGGCGCCCCTCAATTGCATTATTTCTTATTTAAATGTCAAATTTCAAAAAATAAGGAAGTTTTATTTTTTAAATGTTTATTTATTTTTGAGAGAGAGAGGGCACAAGCCGGGGAGGGGCAGAGAAACAGAGGGAGACACAGAATCCGAAGCAGACTCCAGGCTGTGAGCTGTCAGTGCAGAGCCCCATGTGCTGCTCAAACCCACGAGCTGTGAGATCATGACCTGAGCCGAAGTTGGACACTTAACTGACTGAGCCACTCAGGTGCCCCCAAATAAGAAAGTTTTAAAGCAGAGGTCACAAACAAGGCTGAAATTGCCTCTCTGTGATATGAGAGGGTTCTCTAACATGACGACCTCAGAGTAGCAGCCTTGTCTAAATAGGAACCCTATTGTATCTAGGATCCCAGGGTAAAAGATAAATAAGAAGGAAGGAGGCCATTTAGTTGGAAGATTGTACTGGCTACATGAAGCTGCCATCCTTGTGGGAGGTATGATTGTGAACTGGAGAAGCTTATATACATACACACCTGAACACATAAATAATAATAATAACAATAATAAAGAAAAACATTAAACATTTAAGTTAACAAGTTTTGCAAGTATACTCCTCAAAGAAGGCTATCCATATAATATATAATAAGGAGCCTCCTCCTTATTTTTCGGGAGGTATTGTCTTTTTGATATTCCCTGATATCCAGCTGGTTCCCATGCAGTTTTCAAAACATTCAAAACAACACTACTGCTGACCAGACAAAATGTAACTTCTGGCTCTTTGTGAGATTCCTTTCACTGGCCACTTTTTGGCCCCAGTTATAAAACAATCTGAAAGCTTTTTGGTTTAAGTCTGGTGTGTTGTAAAAAAACACACCTTTTGAATCTGAGAGATCTGGACTCAAATACTAGCTTTGCATCTACGTCTAAAAGTTTCCTTTTGTCATCTGCAAAGTGGGGATGGTAACATCTAACTCTAATGGCTGCTGTCAGCATCACCTTTAATAAACTGAACCACCACATGACAATGTGTTTAATAAATGATGGGTGGCCCTTACATCCAATTTGGAAGCATCTGGGTGTTAGATAAAAATTTCAGTGCTCTGATTGCAGCTTTGAGACTCAGGTTTATGGGGATTTAGGGAGGAGCTTAGAAATCAGCATATTAGGAGTTTCCAGTTTATTTTAAGGTGACTTTGGGGTGGGCACCAGTGTTCTATCAAGTAATTCATAAACATTACAAAGTAAATTTAGCATTCTGATGTACTGCCCCTTCACCTTTCCACCCCCAGCTCTGTGAGTGTGTGCACGTGTGTGTGTGCACACGCACATGTGCAACTACTCCAGTACGATGACTATGAACAGGCAGCTATCATTGTTTATCCAATATGCTGATTTCTTTCATTTGTCATTTCCTTTACTTTTTATTAACAACATATATAATGTGGTTATGGGTTAATGCAGCTACTTTTTTCATATGGCAAAATCCATACAAAAGCAATTGTTAAAGAGGAGTGTGACAACATTGTTGGGATAAGTGTATATCTCTGATGCTGACAACTTTGGGTTGACAGTAAACACATCAGGGTAGAAATTCTGATATGTTTAAAAAATGAAATCCATGTCTTTATAAGCTGTCTGGTTTTATAGTCTCAGAATTGTACAAACCTGGTCATAAATAAATAAATGTGTGTGTAACTTAATTGTTTTTCAAATTTTAAAATCGCCTTTACAGTTGTTGCATTGACAGCTGATAAGCCTTTAGGTCTTATATTTAACATTTTGGTAACTGGCATTCAATACATTATAGATTTCTCAAGCTAAATGTTTTTTTTTTTATTTTTTATTTTTGTTTTTAGCAGCCTGCTTGTATCACTGTTGGCCTCAATAGTGTATGTGCCAGCACAAGCAGCTTCTCTTCCTCAATTAGTGGGACATTCATAGAAAGAATATCTCATTAACTTTCAAAAACACAAGTAGGATGCTATGATGTAAACAAAATATATACAAGCACTTATTAAAGAGTCCAAGTAGAAATGAAGTGAAGATCACCTGCTGTTCTGGATCATTCCCTCTACTAGTGCAGAAAATAGAGAAATGTTCATAATAGAACATGTTTTGTCTTATTCATTGGAAGGATCCATGTTGTAAGGTCATGGGCCACTGAAACTTTATTTTATAGTTTGCTGAACCTTTTTATTATATTTTATTTTCACAGTCTTAATTCTTTAAAACATTACTCTGTACCGGTCATGCTTATTTGAGAGACACATGTACGTGGATTATTTGTTTCAGTCTGTTTTCATAAATTGTATCATCAGCAGCATGATCATAACCAATTTTATGTACCTACAATGTGTGAGGCATAATCTAGCATCATCTTCATGTTGTTTGTATAATTCTGGAGAATATTATAATAATGCAATTGTGTTTGATGCTTAAACGTTGATTTCTTCCTTAATGTATTTTACAATTTCATGATTACCAATAAAGATCAATACCAACTTTTTTATAAATACATTTATGTATATATATATATATACATAAATATATATATTTATAAATAAGTTTATTTGTATTTGTTTATAAATATAAATATAAATATTTATTTATTTATTTATTCATTCATTTATTTATTTATTTATTTATTTATTTATTTATTTATTTATTTATTTTGAGAGAGAACAAACAGAGGAGGGGCAGAGAGAGAGGGGGACAGAGAGAGAATCCCAAGCAGGCTCTTCACTGTCAGCACAGGGCGCAGTGCAAGGCTTCAACTCATGAACCATGAGATCATGACCTGAGCCGATAGCAAGAGTTGGATAGTTAACCGACTGAGCCATCAGGTGCCCCACCAATTCTTGAATACAAACAGTGTACCGGGTATTACGTAGTCGTCATTTCTAGTATTTATACAATCCCTGAAAGATAGATGTCTTATTATCTCCACTTTATAGATGATGGAACTGAAAACTTAGGTCACTAGCCTGTGTCCTTTAGCAAATGGCAGAGCAGAGATTTGAAAATATGCCTATCTGACTCTACACCTGACCTTTTTCTCACAAACAATACTATTTTATCCTCACAGCCTCCACTTCCGGATTGCTGTTACCCGAAGATCATTAGAATTAGAATTCCTGGAGCCCCTTAGTTAATTCTCTAACAACTCATCTTGATTTGAAATGCATAGCTACTAGCTTTCCAGTCACAGTTTGGACTGGGGCCCAAAATGGTCTATTGAGTGTTTGGTTGTGTAAATGACTGCAGCAACTTGCCATCTTCTCCATCAAGCTACTGAATAGTAACATAATTAGATCCAGCACTTAGATTTTGCTTCCTCCCATGATGTTTTTATCATTTGGTGATTAGATTACAATGTCAATGATTAGCATGCATAGTTTGCCACTCTAAGCAATAAGAAACTCTCTGTTCCATGTTCGAAGTTGGCTGCAGGGTTAATCCACTAACTGCCTGTACCTTGATCCAAAATTATATACTGATGAATGGTGATGAATTCCATGAAATTCAGGAAACTGCTTTGTTGGCTGACACTAAGATGTGTTATGATTTGATGTGGCTGTGTATAAATGTTTGCACTCAATCAGAACCCCAGGAAAATATATTTAGAATATAGAAGAGAGAATTCATGGTGCTGGAGAACCATCCCTAGGCAAAAACCTATGAAGAGAGTGTAATAATAATAATTATAATAGGTCACCTGAGTGGCTCAGTCGGTTAAGTGTCCAACTCTTGATTTCAGCTCAGGCCAGGATTTCATGGTTCGTGAGATCAAGTTCTGTGTTGGGCTCTGCACTGATACCGCGGATCCTGCTTGGGATTCTCTCTCTCTCTCTCTCTCTCTCTCTCTCTCTCTCTCTCTCTCTTCCTGCATCTCTGTTTCTCTGTCTGTCTCCCTGCAAAAAATAAACTTAAAACAATAAAATCATCAACAACTTCTTTAGTACTAGTCTATTGCCAAGCAATAGTCTAAGCACGTTGCAAGCATGAATACCTTTAGTAATCACTGTAACTAGTGAGGAAATTGATGTATAGAGAATGTAAGCCCAGGTCACAGAGCGGCAAAGCCAGAATTGCAGCTCAGGTAGTTGTATTCCAGATTCTGTGTTCTTTTACTTTATTTTCCTTAACAGTTTTATTGAGTTATCATTGACATATAAAAATTATGTGTATTTAAGCTATTCAGCTTGATGTTTTGATATATGATACATTGTAAAATGATTACCACAATCAAGATAATTAACATATCCATCACTTTAAGATTCTGTGTTCTTAACCATTGTGAATTCTGTCTTTCAAGAAACCTTATGTGGATGTAAATGTAGTTCTAAGTATAAAATGTAGATCTAATTTACATGAGCATTTCTAGCAGAGGTTAATAATTCTGAATATAAATGTGGAGTAAAAATTATATTTTCTGTGAATTATCATAGTTTTTCCTGTAAATAGAACTTTTATTTCACATTGTACTTTAAAGATTTTTTTCAGTGTTTGTTTATTTTTTTTTTATTTTTATTTATTTTTTTTTTTTAAATTTTTTTTTTCAACGTTTTTATTTTTGGGACAGAGAGAGACAGAGCATGAACGGGGGAGGGGCAGAGAGAGAGGGAGACACAGAATCGGAAACAGGCTCCAGGCTCTGAGCCATCAGCCCAGAGCCTGACGCGGGGCTCGAACTCACGGACCGCGAGATCGTGACCTGGCTGAAGTCGGACGCTTAACCGACTGCGCCACCCAGGCGCCCCTAGTGTTTGTTTATTTTTGAGAGACAGAGAGAGACAGAACATGAGTAGGGAAGGGGCAGAGAGAGAGGGAGACACAGAATCAGAAGCAGGCTCCAGGCTCTGAGCTGTCAGCACAGAGCCCAATGTGGGGCTCGAACCCATGAACCATGAGATTATGACATGAGCTGAGGTCGGATGCTTAACCGACTGAGCCAGGCACCCCGATTTCACATTGTATTTTTACGATGAAAAATGCTATTCCAGTCTTCTGTCTTACCATAATGATATTACTGTCTTTTGTTTCTTTATTATATTTTTTCACAACTATTTCCAATGTGGTGCAAGTTGCTGTAATTCCCATAACATTAGGTGTTTTGGGGGCAGGTGTTGTTTTCTAAAACTATTAACAAAGAAATTAATTATAGGGATGTGTAATGAGTAGCACAGAATCACCAGCAAGTGAATATGAGGCTTGGAATGAGAACACACATTTGATCTGGAGAAGCAAAGTCTATTGCATCATCTAGATTTTGATGAAATAGTTTCAGGTTTTTAGAAACAAGGTCTTAGTAGCAGTGTGTGAAGCTGTAGGTACAAGCAGCAAAGTGAGGGAAGGAAATGTGAGAACTATACATATAGGAATAGTCCCACTGAGAAACAAGACATAATTTCAGTGTCTCACTAAAAATATTTATGAATATTGAAAAAGATCAGTATTCTCTTCAACATGTATTTTTAAAAATTGCCTTTTCAGGGTCACCAGTGTGGCTCAGTTGGTTAAGTGACCAAATTCATGATCTTGCCATTTGTGGGTTCAAGGTCTGTTTCGGGCTCTACTCTGTGTGAAGCCTGCTGGGGATTCTTTCTCTCCCTTTCTCTCTGCTCCTCCCCTGCTCATGCTCACTCTCTCTCAAAATAAATAAATACAAACTTAAAAAAAATAAATAAATAAAAATAAAAATTGCCCTTTTTATTTTGAAACAAGCTGTATTATTGGCAAGTTTTATAATGAAGAGGTTTTTTTTTTTAATTTTTTTTATTGTTTATTTTTGATAGAGCCAGAGCATGAGCAGGGAAGGGGAAGAGAGAGATAGGGAGAGAAAGAATCCCCAGCAGGCTCCAAGCTCTGAGGTGTCAGCACAGAGCCCAATGAGGGGCTTGAACCCGTGAACTGTGAGATCATGACCTGAACTGATCGGATGCTTAATAGACTGAAGCACCCAGGTGCCCCTATTATGAAGAGTTTCATAAGAAGATTTAGGTATGTCACAAATGACATTTCAGTAGTAAGTAAGTAATGAAGTTCTCCATTTACTTCAAGCTATCAACGTGGATTTCTTTTAACCTCTAGAAATTGTTCTTTATAATTTGCCTTAAGAATTATCCATGTTCTAGGGTTGCCTGGGTGGGTCAGTTGGCTAAAGATCCGACTTCAGCTCGGGTTATGATCTCATGGTTTGTGAGTTCGAGGCCCGTGTCAGGCTCTGTGCTGATAGCTCAGAGCCTGGGGCCTGCTCTGGATTCTGTGTCTCCCTCTCTCTCTGCCCTTCTCCCGCTTGTACGCTGTCTCTCTCCCTCTCAAACAAAACAAAACAAAAACAAACAAACAAACCTCCCCCCAAAAAACATTAAGAATTATCTGTGTTCTCTTTTCCTTACTTTTTGGGTTATTCTCAGAATATGGATATAATTGGTAGTTGTCTTATTGTGTGAAAATAGATTTCTGCATGTAATAAAAAGGTTATTTTATGCTTAAATTGAATATTATTTTGAAAATTTGCATCAGAATCCATTTAAGAGTTCCTCATTTTTCTTAAATTTGTTTTATTTGGAATCACTAGGTATTTTTCTCAGAAGGAAATTATACATCTTTGTGTATTTTGATTCAAGATAAATGTTATCACTTAATATTCACACAAAATGCATATTAAAAGCCAACTTTCATAAATCCATATTTACCATTTTCACAATAAATCCGTAGCATGAATTTCATGTTTCTCATTAATTACATTTGAGAAGTACAATGATTGCATATTTTTATTTGGATTTTGTCCTGAAAATATGTATTTGAATGTTCAAAATTAGTATGTATACACTATAGACAGTTACATATACAGTAACCATTAATGTATATACCATAAATGTCCTCAATATACCTTTTTAATATAAGAATTATTCCCTTATAAGTAAAAGTATTGACCTTTCACAACATTCCTGGAAGTTGAATGAAAAATATGTTCTATGCAGTGTAATAAAAAATTCTATTGTTAAAATTTCTTTATTTTTATTTCTAAATTATTAACACTACTGCAGTTCTCTTGTCTGTAGCTGACTTAATTTTCTGTGGCTGTGGTGCATCATTGTTACCAATTGCTACAACCTAGACCCATATTTTAGGCCAGTTATTTACAGAATATGCTAAGTTAGGTCATATTGTAGTTGTTGCTCTTGGATGGAAAAGATAAGACAAAGTAATCAGCGTGTAAATCAACTTTGAATAATGAAAATTGGCAAGTTACATGTAAGAAATTTGTATTGTTTCATATACATAAAATAAGCAGAATTTTTGACGTTTTTATGGTCAAACTTCATTTTTCATAATTGGATGCATGTTATGGTCAAACTTCATTTTTCATAATTGGATGCACATATATAGATTGAGATGTTATGTGTCTTTGTGCTTTATCATCTTTATAACTAAAAAGAGGAATTACTGCATTTCATGATCCTCATATTTGGCATTAATGCAATAACGTATTTACCAAAAAGCCTGTTTACCTGAATATTTCTAAATTATTTAAAAAGTTTTATCTATTTATTTTGAGAGAGCAAGCGAGCATGGGAGGGGCAGAGAGAGAGGGAGAGGGAAAATCATAAGTAGGCTCCACGCTGCCAATGCAGAGCCCATTGTGAGGCTTGAACCCATGAACAGTGAGGTCATGATCTGAGCTGAAACCAAGAGTTGGAGGCTTAACCTACTGAGCCACCCAGGCGCCCCTACCTGAATATTTCTAAAATATGCAATAAAACTTATTTTGCCCTTTTAGCTATGTGTTAAAATTTTCAAATATTGTGAAAGAGGTAATTTAATTAACATTATTTACCATAATGGCTATGGTAACATGTACGTTCATATTTGTGTTTGTGTATGTGTATACACATAAACGGCAAGAGTTATTAGAGGCGTTTTTATTGAATTGTATGTTAGTCCCTCTCCAGGAGAAAAATGTGTTGTGGTGAACTCAGTGCTCCTCAAAGAGTGGTCTGAGAACCCCAGTTACTCCACAAAGTTTGTTTTGGGCCCAGCCAGGAGATGGGAACTGAGACTGAATGTTTAAGAGTTTTTATAGTAGCAAAGCAACAGTGTGATTTTACCTATTGAGTCTGATGAAGATTTTGGCTTTTCTCTTTGTGTGTCATGTTTTATTACGCTTTCCCAGTGATTATGTTTTATTTTAGCAGCCATGATAGGGAAGGGGGAGGGAAGACTGGTCCTTCATTACTTAGTGTTTAAAAAGCACTGATTTATTTGTCTGATTCATGATTCAAAAATTCAGTGTATAACTAACTATGATACAAAGTTTAATAGTATTAGTGTTACTGGAAACATCAGACTACTTGAGTAAATGTCATGTCCATAAAGATTTTTGACATATAAAATGCAAAAACTGCCATTACCCCTCATAACATTTTTTCAAAATGGTCATCAGCACTCAGATGGATCCTTTCTGTTTATAAAGAGAATATTTACACTTTATTATTTATTGATTTTAAATAGTGTAAATGGTCTTACATTAAAAATACTACTCATCTCAGGGGAGTGAATATATCAAAAACAGATAAATTGAAACTTGAATTATTTATAGAAAAAAATCCCAGACCATATTTCTTAATTCATCTCCTTTGCAACTTGCATCTTTATTTTTCTGCCTGTGGCTCTTTTTTTTGCTGCTATCTTAGATAGGTTTTCTCTGTCTTATAGACAATGGCTTGTTTATCTTTAATTCATAAACCAGCCATTACTTTATTCTATGAAGATGTTCAGATGACTTTTGTGATTTCTGGGTCAAACTACCCACATTAACTCATCCATCTCACTGTGCACAGAGAAAAGCAGAGACAAAGGATCTTTAAAGAACATTTTAAGAATGACTCGTTTGAATAATATTTGCGTGTGGCAAGAAAAAAAAAGGTCTAAAAAGTTATAAACTAAAAGGTACATCCTCCTCCTTATACTCCCTAGAAGAAATGATTGCCAGCTACTTGTGTAAGAAAACTAAAGTATTCTCGTACATGAAGACATGTACACACACACACACACACACACACACACACAAGTCTTATGAAGTCAGAATTGATAGTGGCATGTGAAAGTACATGAGTTTTTGTGAGTGATGTCACACATTCACACTTGCTTTTCGTAAGGTACCACCTTACCTTTCCTCCTCCTCTTTATGCTGTGATCCAAGTGTAATCCCCCTGTTGTTCAGGTAGAAGTCAGTTTTACATGTTGAGTTTGCAGCAATGCTGCATCCAGAATTTGAGCCCTGGCTACTTTGTTCCTAGAGTCTGTGCAGACACTTCGGGGGTGATGTGATACCTACGTTTTTGACAAATCTAACGTTTTGCTGAGCTACTCAGTGAAATTTGTATAGTCTATGGGGAAAATGGACCTAGGTGTATATCTCCTTGTGTCTATGTAACCAGATCATGAAGAAAAATAGCATTATTTTAATAAAAATCTCCGCAGAGTTAAAAGGAAATGTAGACTTCCTAATAAACAATAGGGCATAGTAAGAATTAACCATAGGAAATGGTGAAGATGGCAGGTGGAAGGAAGAATAAGGAAAGGACAACACTGTGACGTTATGGAGAGGAGCAAAATGCATGAAGATCAGGGAGCATGAAATAAGCACTTAGAAGACTGAGTACTTGAGCCAAGAGGATGAAGGAGCCATAACATAACCAAATTATTGCTGCTTTCAGCGGTAATGGACGTTGTGTTCTCTTGCTGCTCCTTGGTGACACAGACCCCTAACTTCTTGGGAAAAATTAAGTACAAACCATTGCTATCCAATGAAATTTCTGCAATGAGGGAAGTGTTTCTGTATCTGCCCTGTTCACTACGACAGTCACATGTGGCTGATCACTTAAAATGTGAATACTGTGACTGAGAAACTGAATTTTTAATTTTATTAATTTTCATTTTTTTACATTTGAATAGCCACATGTGACCGGTGGCTACTAAATTGAACACTGCAGATAGAAACCGAATGATTTCTATATTGTGCTAATATCAGTCTTCTGTTTACTCTTCCATTTGAGCTAATTCACTTTCCAGATAGAGGTGGTATAGCCGATATGACTGGTCTCATAACCAGTATGCTAGGGTCTGTCCAGAAATAAAATTGGAACTAGCTTATATATGCTGCCAGTAGACTGACATCTGTAACAATAATACAGAGTTGTAGAGGGTTAGAGTCCTTTTAAATAGAAGCCTGCTCATCAAGGAGCACAGCTTAGCTTCTGAGCTTATGCAAACTTTCTGTTTCATTAATATGTAAATCTTACCTTTCGTAGGTAAGCTCTTTCAGAACTGTGATCCACTTAGTGTGTTCTTGTTTCCCTGTGAATAATCATTTCAGACATGGACACTTTGTGTTTAAATTCGCTGTGTGAGCTTAGTTTTTAGAAACTACTATGCCAGTTAAGGCCAGTATTTTCTTTTAGAAAAAAGACCATTATAATTTATAAAGTAAAAGTAGTTTAGAAAATTCATATTAAAAATCAATTTGAAAAACATCTCAAAGTATTTAAAATACAATAAATATGAAATATATTTGAAATAAATTATTCTTCAATGTGTATGTTTGCAACATTATTTTATTTTATTTTATTTTTAAAAAAAAATTTTTTAACGTTTATTTATTTTTGAGACAGAGAGAGACACTGCATGAATGGGGGAGGGGCAGAGAGAGAGGGAGACACAGAATCGGAAGCAGGCTCCAGGCTCAGAGCCATCAGCCCAGAGCCCGACGCGGGGCTCAAACTCACGGACCATGAGATCGTGACCTGAGCTGAAGTTGGAGGCCCAACCGACTGAGCCACCCAGGCGCCCCTCGCAACATTATTTTAAATTAGATAGACATCAAAAGAGGATACTTATGCAATATTAAAAACCTGGAGTATATTTAACACTTAAAGCTAGGTCAGTGGTACACTAAGAAAGAGAATTTTGAATGAAAGTTGAGAGCATAAGTTTTTTAAACCACTTGTATAGCTTAGTCACATATATTTTTTTCAGGCCTGTATAACTTGGTCAGTATGTGATAGACTTTCTCAGATCCCTTGAAAAGCAGAATGCTTGGAAAGAGTTTATAATAGATCATCCTTGAAGATAGGTGGTCTCACTACCTGGTCTTTCATAAACATGCTGCCTGTCTTTGATTCGCTCTGTGTAATCAGGCTGTAAAATGATGGTTGAGGATGAAACTAGTCAGATGTTCTATAAACTAGTCACTTACCCAATAATTTAAACATTGTATTAACATGCTTTCTGGTAAAAAAAAAAATTAGATTCTTTAGAAGAGAGATTCTATAACATTTTATTTCAGTACTTGTGAAAATTATGGGCAGGCTGCAGCTATTTCTTGTAAGTGGGTAGAGTGGTCATAGACAGTTTTGTTGAACCACTTTCCAAGTTGATAGAGATGATGATTGTGTTCAATTCTTTATAATTGGGTGGGGGGGGGAAGGAGCTAATTGGGGCTAGTTATGATATTTCAGTAGAAACATTGCTTAAGCATTGTCTTGCAGGATGATAGCTTCCTGTATATTATCAAATTTAACATACCTTTGAATGTCAGATGCATCATTTTATGTACTGATAATGTGGAAAATGCTTTCAATTAAACTATGATATACCCTCACTTATATAATATAGCTTTCTTTCAGAGATGTTAAAAAGTGACTAAAACATGTGCCTAAGATTCTATGAAATAGGATAATTTTTAAAAAAATTTTTTTTTTCAACGTTTATTTATTTTTGGGACAGAGAGAGACAGAGCATGAACGGGGGAGGGGCAGAGAGAGAGGGAGACACAGAATCGGAAACAGGCTCCAGGCTCTGAGCCATCAGCCCAGAGCCTGACGCGGGGCTCGAACTCACGGACCGCGAGATCGTGACCTGGCTGAAGTCGGACGCTTAACCGACTGCGCCACCCAGGCGCCCCTGAAATAGGATAATTTTATCACAAAGGATCCTTTGGTGCAATAATTTTTGGAAATATCGCAGACTGGTATCAGGGAAGACCTTCATACCTAAAGGTTAGAACTCTAGTGACATTTCACTCCTTCTGGAGAATGTTCCTGAGTCCAGACCTGAGTCAGATGCCCCTTCTCTTGGCTCCCACAACACCAGTGCACAGCTCCGTGGAAGCTAAACCTAATAATCAACTTAATGGCTCTTCTGTACCTACCATATGATTTCTGAGCCTCAAGGCATATAATTGACTTTATTCAAATTTCTAGCATTCTGCCTGGTGTATGGTTAATGTTAAGTGACTCTTTCATGAATAAGTAAATAAATAGATGAATACTAAAAAACAAATATGTGCTGATGTAGTAGGCACAATACCAAGTAAAATTCTTTTTAAACTCTTCTTAGAGACTAACAGTAGAACTCCCACATTTGAATTATAATTCAGTGACATTTTCAAGCCATCCTGGAAGCTGGATAATTTAGTGCCTACTCTTGGATGATGTGATGTCAAAGTCACTCCCAGAGTTAATTACAGTGAGCATAAATAAAAACTATAGGCAAGTAAAGTTGAGACTGTGTACTTTACAGATTTTTTTTCAATTTAACGACCCATTTGCTAATTTTCACTCCCTTTATAGTAAGTGTAACTTAAAAATGAAGAAGATATTTCTGTGTTGTTTTTCTTAAAGTGTGGAGAGTAAGCATATTTTTTTTCAAGAGAAGTGGATGGGGATGCAGGATGCAGCATAGCCGAAGTGAAGAACAAGAAATAAAATGAATCTCTGATATCTGAAGTTCTTAAGTTGTAGTAGCTATAACTGGGTCTGACACAGACAGCATGATCTAAGAGTGAGGAGATAAGGACATTGGAAACAAAATATTACTGCCATCCTTGTTCTCCTAAAAAAAGTGTTGATAACAAAGGACATGTAGACAGGCAAAGAGTTATCATGAGATGGGTCAGACACCCTTCCTGTGACAACACCAATGATTTGATTTTTTGGATGTCTTGATAATCTTAGCTTGGTCATCTAGATCAATGTTTGACTACGGTATTCTGGAAATATTGGACACCCTTATGTCCCAACATTAAAAAAAATTTTTTTAATGTTCATTTCTGAGAGAGAGAGACAGAGACAGAGACAGAAAGAGAGAGCGCTCAGGGGAGGGGCAGGGAGAGAGGGAGACACAGAATCCGAAGCAGGCTCCAGGCTTCGAACTGTCTGTACAGAGCCCGATGCGGTGCTCGAATTCATGAGCCTTGAGATCATGACCTGAGCTGAAGTTGGACGCTCAACCGACTGAGCCACCTAGGTGCCCCATTAAGTGCAAAATTTTGATGTGGTTACCCAAATCTTACTAACAAGGTAGCTAATTGTGACTAGGTAATATATCAATTACTCATCTCTTGAAAATGTTATGTTACTACGTTAAGAGATTAATGTGGCTCCTGTTATAAACAATTATGCAAAGTTCTTTAAGACTGCAGAAACATGTTTGTTTCCAATTTATATATTTAATCATTTGTTTTATCATCTGTGTAAGTATAATACATTTTTAAATGATTTGGCTTGATATAACATGCATGATTTTACTGTGAATCAAAAGCCAGTATTTCTCTGCATGTTGAAATATGGTGTATTTTTGTCCCTAACAAATTTACAGCTGGAAAGCAGATATTCTTGTAACACTAATTTTTGAGAAACGTTGTTCATACCGGAAATGATTGACATTGTTTTATGATACTTTCTTGAAGATTATGGTAAATGATACTAAAAAGAAGAAAAAATATAACTCACTTCCAAATGTCTTCCTGATTTTTACATAAGAACATAATTTTTATGCACACATAATAGCTATTTGAAACAATTTCCATATTAGCTAATATTTTATTTCCCCCAGGTGATGAAAATAGCCACTCATTGAGTTCCTTCTGCAGTGAGTTTTATGCAATTAAACCAAAAAAGAAGAACAATTTCTGTAAACCACAGTCTGGAAAAATGAAATAGAATTTGTACATTAGTGATTAGGAGTTCATTATTAATATAACTAAAATTTTTTGTTCCCTTTATTAAAAGTCTCTCAAACATATTCATTTATTAATTTAAATTGTACTATCTTAGTAAATCCCACTAAACTATCATTTAAAAATATTATATGTCTATATCATATGGTGTTAGAATGTATCTTGCTGAAATCTTTATAGAAACACCATCTTCAACACTTTCAGGTGAGGTAAAATATATTTCTCTTCTTTTTCCTCCTAATGATATGGTTGACTGTAAAAGAACAATAATCACTATTGCCTCAGAGTAAATAGGCTTTGAGATTCATTAACCACCTTAGTTTTGCTTCAGCTATTAATCTGAGAAAGCATTTATTACTTTGCATATTACAATGCAGTAGAGAATATTCATTAATTAATTCCATTGGGAGACTTTGGTACTATGATAAACAACATTTAAAAAATAAATTAATCTTATAGGGAAATAGAAAGTAGAGAAAAATATATATGTGTATGTGTGTGTGTGTGTATATATATATATATATATATATATATATATATATCACAAAGAGAAGGAGAACTGTGAGTAATTATTTTCATATTCACAGAGGGACAAGTAGTTATAACTCAGGAATTTTCGCTGGAATGGAGGTAACAAGGAATAGAATTTGATGGTGGGGAGTCAGCTTAGAATGGCATTTAAGTGCATAAATTCGGGAAATACTGGGTTTAGATGCTTATTGTATTGATTACTAGCAGGGGAATCTTATGCAAGTTCTGTTTCTTCTCTAAACCTAGGCTTTGTCAACATGTAATGGAACTTAAAGAGGGTGTTTAGGAACAAGGTAATGGGATCAAGTACCTTGTATTGAACAAGGTATTGTAAAATGTTCCTAGTAATGCTAAATGAATCTTACCTGCTATTATTGGGTACCAGAGTGATACAAATGTGGTTTTCCACAATTGCATCAACACAAAAGGAAATCTGAAACTAAAGTGAGAAAAATATAGCAGTTCTTGTTTTATATATGCTTGAATGTAGATTAACTGGAGTGCAGCCAGAGGGATAAAGTCAATGCTGTTCAGATTCTGGTGCAGCCCCTCTTCCTGGAACCTGCCAGCCTTGTTGTTGTTGTTGTTTACACAAAGCAGACAAATTGCTATGTTTTATAGATGACCTTAAGTATAGGCCTACCCTGGAGATACTGTGAATTTGGTTCCAGTCCATTGCAGTAAAGTGAGTATAACAATGAAGTGCATAGATGAATTTTTCGATTTTCCAGAGCATATAAAATTTATGTTTATACTATATTGTAGCCTATTAAGTATGCAATAGCATCATGTCTAAAAAATGATATACATACCTTAATTAAAAAACACTGTATTCCTGAAAAATGCTGGCTATCATCTGAGCTTTTAGCGAGTCTTAACCAGTGATCACAGATCACCAGAACAAGTGTAAATTTAATGAAAACATTTTAAATATTGCAAGAATTACCACAATGTAACAGAGAAGCACGAAGTGAGAAAATACTGTTGGAAAAAATGGCATTGGTAGACTTCCTTGATGTATTGCCACAAACCTTCGATTTGTAAAATCACAGTCTGTGAGAAGTACAATAAAATTAGATATGCCTGTACTTATTTTTGTATAATTATAATTCATCTAAACTAATCATTTTGGTTTTAGGTGTAGTATGAATATTATAAATATTTGAGGTAAATGTATACTGTGCCTGTGATCTGGGGTGAGTAAATGAGCATTGCTAAATCACCTCTGTAATGGGTACATTAATACCAGTCTGCCTATGAGTTTTTGAGGAACATTTGAGATTATTTATTTTCTGAATAGTACATTGTAAACTACAAATAATATTCAGAGGTAAGTATTATTATGCTTATGATACTTAAGGAAAATAAATAAATATATCTATTTCAAGTATAAGTTGAAATTTATCCATGTAAATCAAAGGACCCAAATTATAACACCTACCATGTTCAATCGTCTGTTGGATCTATGTTGTATTAACACACTAATTAACTTTATTAATTCAGCAGTACATATTTAAGAACACTTATATGGTAACCACAGATACAGAACCAAATAATGTATATCCTCAACTGAATTAAAATGCAGAGTGTTGAGTGCTATAATGGAAGTAAATGCCATGAGTTACAGAAGCCTAGACATGGGTTTACCTTATTGATTAGAAGAGTCTGGGAGGTTTTCCTTAAGACTGTGATGTTTAACTTGGTGAAAGATGTGCAGACCAATTTTCTTTATCTCACTTTGGGAGATAAGGAAAGGGGAGCACATACCATGGAAATTTATGAATAGCATATTTTATGGACTCAGTAAAACCTCACTGATTGAAAAGATGGATTCAATCGCTTTGACCGATAGTAATATGGTCCCTGATGTACAAGAGGCCCTTAAGGTTCATATGCTACTGAGAACTAAGTAGCTTCTTATGTAACAGTCACGTGTTAAGGGATGGGGGAGAGGGGTGCTATAAAAAGATAGGCCTTTGGTTGTGAGCTGAGGGTGATGTGATTGTCCTTGACACTTACACCTGAAATACATGGAAAGGGAGCCTTGCAGGAAAACACGTACCCTGAGAGCAGAGGATCCATTACTGTAGCATCCACTGCCTGCGCAAGGTAGATGTATCTACCTTGGAGAATTGCCCCATTAACAGAATGTTGTGTCTTCCAACTTGAGGTGGGAATTGGGGGAACAAGTAGGATGGAGGAGTCCTCTTTCTCATTCTCTCCCTCTTTTTATTTCTTTCCCCCTCCCTCTTCCCTTGCCTCCCTCCCTCCTTCCCTTCCTGGCTCTCTCTTGATGTGTAGAATTTAATACGGAATGCTGTTTTGGCCAGTAGGTTATGTTGGGAGGATGTTGATAAACTCTTGTCTCTCTGGTTCTTCTGGTTAGCTCAAGGGTGGTCACTCAGATTGAGACAAAGTTCAGATAAAGTGCTTGCCTCTTTGGTGCCACTGGAGGATGACTAGGTAGTGTGGGCAAGGATAGTGGTGAGAGTTTGGAATACTCACAACTAGAAAAGCAAGAGGAAGCTAAGTGACGCTGTATAGAATGAATGACAGGTGATGGGTGGTTTGTGTACCTTCCTTTCTGACCTAGCCCTGGGACCCACAAATATTATGGAAGTGCCTGCCTTCCTCTCAACATCCCTGTCTCAGTTTATAGCATCACCATCCACCCAGTTACTCAAACTAGATAGTCAGAAGTTATTTTTACCCACCCCTGTCCCCCTAGAAGTTATTCTTAATTCTTCTCTTTGCCTTTATCCTCTATTCTGATACTAAGCAAGTCTTATAGGTTCTCCTAGTGAATCTTGAATTTTTCCACTGTTTTGCCCCATCTCCATTGCCACCACCCTAGGCCAGATTACTTCATTCCCGGCTTAGATTCACTGAAAAAGTCTCTTAACTGGACTTTCATGTTTACATTCTCTAATCCATTCTCTACATAGCATTTAGAGGTGATCTTTCAAAAATGTAAATCAGATCATGTCACACATTGGCTTAGCCCTTCAGCAGCTTTTCATTATACTTAGAACAAAATCCAAATTCCTTGTGGTGACTTACAAGGCCCTGCCTGATTTGGCTTCTGCTTATCTCTCCAACCTTGTCTTGTTCCTTCTTGTTGATTATGTTTCAGCCACAGAATCTTTCTCAGTTCCTTAAAGAAGCATTATTTCTGCCCAGACTCTTGGCCATTTCTCTGAATGAAAATTCTGACCTTAGATTTTTTTGCACAACGGATTTCTTTTCACTTTTGATGTCTCAGATTTTATTGCACCTACTCAAGGAGGACTTCTTTGGTTTGAACCTTGTGTCTTCCTTCACTCCTGTTTTTCTCTCTTACAGCATCATCAATATGTTCTTTGTAGTACTTAGCACAATGTAGACTGTGTGTGCTTGTCTTCTGGCTGTTATCAGCTTGCTGTTCCATGAAGATAGAAACCATGTCTCCCTTCTTTTTCCATCGTGTCTTTATCACAGGGGCCATGCCTGTTATATGTGCAAAGTCAGTATGCTTTTGGAAGAATGAAAGACTCAAAGGAAATGAGGAATAGGTTTTTCATAATGGTAATAAGAGGAGGGGAGCTGATCACTATAGATAGCATGTCAAAAATGTAATTTTGATACTAATGTATAGTGGGCTAAGTACGACTGCTTGTTTATTTAGATGAGATAGATGTTGCATTCCTTCAGGTAAGATCTCAATCTTCATCTCTTGATAAAATTCACATAGTTATTCAGATTAGAGCTTAATATTTTATTTAGGTATTTGGTGAGTACCAGTCTTATTCACACCCTCATTTTTCCTTGTTATTTCAATTTGTTCTTATTAATCATTAAAAAAGCAACTATTGCTCAACTTGTCAGTCAAAATAAAGAATATAAGTAAAGGAAAGAATATAAGTAAAGAAAAAATACAAGTAAAGGAAACATAAAGCCATCCAACTTAAATATTTTAACTGGGAGAATTTATTGTTCAGAAGTCCGTTAAGCTACTATGATAATTCATGCATGTCTACAGGGATTGTTTTGGAAAATAAATCACCTTGCATGTAGTAAGTTAGGTATTGTTTCATGAAGAATTGATTCAGTTAGGTGTTCGTACATGTATATGTTATGTGTCTATACTGGATCTCCAGAAAAGTGTATTTCTTGAAAAGGTTTGAAAAAATATTTGAAAGCTGTGTTCTAGGTGCTCTCGTTCTAAAACCTTTGTTTATAATTCTTGCTAGCCCAAGCTCATACAAAAGTTCATTGAGGGAGGATTCAACAGATATTTTTGTTTGTAAGTATAACCAGAATATGATAATTCAGTCAGTTCTTACTGAACAGAAGTTACATAATCTTCTTTTTCACAATTCTAGCTTTTCAATTTTATTGATAAATTTTTGGTTTTGTATTTTCCTCTGAAAGTTCTTTAGTCACTTCAGAGTCACCCTCTGTGAAGATATTCCTCCTGACTCCCTATTACTGTTAAGGAATGATGTAAAGTTGATAAGAATTAATTATGGTTACAATAGCTATGGGTCATTAAGCACCATGCATCAAGTCTTAGAAATTAGTTTCATTATTGTAATAGTGATTTAGAAAACAATTTTTCCTCTTTGACTTTTACAATTATTATTACTGTGATATGTGATATTTGTGGGTCCATTTATCAAATATTAATCAATGAACTGCTTTCTGCCTGCCACTACAAGTTAAAAGACACCTTTCTAGCCTACAGGGAACATGCATTTAAGCATAGAATACAGACTGGTAAATAGATAAGATCATACAGTGAGATAAATGCTTCAATAAGCACAATGTAGAGGTTTGAGGGGAGTGATTTGAAGAGACACTCCCTCATTCTCGAGGGTTCAGTGAAAACTTCTTTGTCCTGCAAGTGTTATTTAATCTGAGACATAAAGGATGAGTAAAAGTTCACAAAACAAAAAAGACAAATGTGATTGTGGTAGTTAATGTTCCAGTTAGAGAAAATAGCATAGTATGGGGAAATGAAGGTGGAGGAGGGCTATGAAATGAAGTGGCAAGAGTGAGCCAAGTTCAGGAAATTAAGTTCCATCCTGGGTGTAGAAGTTTTCAAGTGTGTGAGAGCACATACAGCATTACAACATAGAAGAATTTTGATAGCACTGCTAATCTAAGTACACTTTAGCATAAATGGTAGACTCTTGACAATTAGACTAACATTGGACACAAAGGGCATCAACTGACAAAATCCTGCAGCTTTTGTGTGCAGTTAGAAATGGTAAGAAAATCAGTATTTGGAAGAGAATCTCCAAAACTATTAGGGAACATCTGTGTTTGCATCATGGTGGTGGGGCAGGGCACATCATTTGATATTAAACAAAACTGACTTACCAGAGTTTCATTTTGTACACACATTTTGTACACGCACGTGCATGCACACACACATACACTGAAACACTAGACATATGTAAGAAGTTATATGCCATTCCCATACTGTGGGTTTCCCCCTCCTCTCGTGTGTCCTCTAAAAGGCCCTTAATCTAGGCCCTAGATATTTCTTCAGTTTCATCTCATGCTGTTCATGCATTCATTTATTCATGCATTTATTCATACTTGACAAACGTGCATACATTATTATGTTCAGTCAGTCATTTAGCCATTTCTTGGGAAAAATTTATAAAAATTTATATCCTTCCAGTTTCCTTGGTTGGCACAATATCTGAAATGTATAGTTCTCTGTCCTTGAAGAGAAAATGTTCAGAGTCATGTAAGAAGTATATGTAAATTACTTTGGATTCTCCGGCTCTCTCTTTCTCTGCCCCTACCTCTCTCGCGCTCTGTCTGTCTTTCTTTCTCTCTCTCAAGAATCAATAAATAACTGTTAAAAAAAGGAGTCTATTGTGCTTTGTTTCCCTCTCTTCTCTTCCCCTACCTTCCCATATGTTCATCTGTTTTATTTCTTAAATTCCACTCAGTGAAACCATATGATATTTGTCTTTCTCTGATTGACTTCTTTAACTTAGCATAACACATTCTAGCTCCATCCATGTTGTTGCAAATGGCAGGATTTCATTTTTTTGATCACTGAGTAATATTTCAGTGTGTGTGTGTGTGTGTGTGTGCGCGTGTGTGTGTGTACACACACGGTTTTTTTTTTTTTTTAATTTTTTTTCATCGTTTATTTATTTTTGGGACAGAGAGAGACAGAGCATGAACGGGGGAGGGGCAGAGAGAGAGGGAGACACAGGCTCCGGAAACAGGCTCCAGGCTCTGAGCCATCAGCCCAGAGCCCGACGCGGGGCTCGAACTCAAGGACCGTGAGATTGTGACCTGGCTGAAGTCGGACGCTTAACCAACTGCGCCACCCAGGCGCCCCACGCACCTCTTTATCCATCATCAGTTGATGGACGTTGGGCTCTCTCCATAGTTTGGCTGTTGTTGATAATTGTGCTATAAACATTGGGAAGCATGTACTTCTTCAAGTCATGTTTTTGTGTCTTTTGGGTAAATACCTAATCGTGCAATTGCTGGATCGTACGGTAGCTCTATTTTTAGTTTTTTGAGGAACCTCCACACTGTTTTCCAGAGTGTCTGCACCAGTTTGCATTCCCACCAACAGTATAAGAGGGCTCACCCTTCTCTGCATCCTTACCAACATCTATTGTTTCTTGTGTTGTTAATTTTAGCCATTCTGACAGGTGTGAGGTGGTATCTCATTGTGTTTCCCTGATGATGAGAGATGTTAGCTTCTTTTCATGTGTCATCTGGTTGTCTTCTTTGGAAAAGTGTTTATTCATGTCTTATGCCCATTTCTTTTTTCTTCTTTCTATAAATTACTTATTTTTTATAATTTACATCCAAGTTAGTTAGCACCTGGTGCAACAATGATTTCAGGAGTAGATTCCTTAAGCCCCTTACCCATTTAGCCCATCCACCCTCCCACAAACCCTCCAGTAACCCTCTGTTTGTTCTCCATATTTAAGAGTCTCATGTTTTGTCCCCCTCCCTGTATTTATATTATTTTTGTTTCACTTCCCTTATGTTCATCTGTTTTGTCTCTTAAAGTCCTCATTTGAGTGGAGTCCTATGATATTTGTCTTTCTCTGACTAATTTTGCTTAGTATAATACCCTCTAGTTCCATCCACGTAGTTGCAAATGACAGGATTTCATTCTTTTTGATTGCCAAGTAATATTCCATTGTATATATATACCACATCTTCTTTATCCATTCATCCATCAATGGGCATTTGGTCTCTTTCCATACTTTGGCTGTTGTTAATAGTGCTGCTATAAACATTGGGGTTCTTCTGCCCATTTCTTAACTGGGTTGTTTGTTTTATGGGTGTTGAGTTTGTTAGGTTCTTTATAGATTTTGGATATTAACCCTTTATCAGATGAATCCTTTGCAAATATCTTCTCCCATTCCATAGGCTGCCTTTTAGTTTTGTTGATTATTTCCTTTGATGTGCAGAAGCTTTTTATCTTGATGAGGTCCCAGTGCTTCAGTTTTGTTTTTGTTCCCCTTGCCTCTGGCAATGTATCTAGTAAGAAGTTGCTGCAGTGGAGGTCAAAGAGGTTGCTGCATGTGTTTTCCTGTAGGATTTTGATGGTTTCCTGTCTCACGTTTAAGTCTTTCATTCATTTTGAGTTTGTTTTTGTGTATGGTATAAGAAAGTGGTCCAGGTTCATTTTTCTGCATGTCCCTGTCCAGTTTTCCCATCACCATTTGTTGAAGGACGGTCTTTTTTCCACTGGATATCCTTTCCTGCTTTGTTGAAGGTGAGTAGACTGTATGGTTGTGGGTCTGTTTCTGGGTTTTCTGTTCTGTACCATTAACTTGTGTGTCTGTTTTGTGCCAGTACCATACTGTCTTGATGACTATAGCTTCATAATATACCTTGAAATCTGGAATTGTGATGCCTCCAGTTTTGCTTTTCTTTTTCAGGATCGCTTTGGCTATTCAGGGTCTTTTGTGGTTCCATACAGATTTTAGGATTGTTTGATCTAGCTCTGCGAAGAATGCTGGTGGTATTTTGATAGTGATTGCATTAAATGTGTAGATTGCTTCAGGAAGTATAGACATTTTAACAGTGTTTGTCCTTCCAGTCAATGAGCTTGGAATGCTTTCCCATTCCTTTGTGTCCTTTTCAATATCTTTCATAAGTCTTCTGTAGTTTTCAGAGTACAGATATTTTATCTTTTTAGTTAGGTTTATTCCTAGGTATCTTATTGATTTTGGTTCAGTTGCAAATGGGATCCATTCCTTGATTTCTTTCTCCGCTGTTTTATTACTGGTGTAAAGAAATGCAACAGAGTTCTGCACATTGATTTTATATCCTGAGACTTTGCTGAATTCATGTATGAGTTCTAGTAATTCTTTTTAAGTCTTTTGGGTTTTCTATATAGAGTATCATGTCATCTGTAAATAGTGAAGTTTGACTTCTTCCTTGCTGATTTGTATGCCCTTTATTTCTTTTTGTTGTCTAATTACTGAGGCTAAGACTTCCAGTACTGTGTTAAATAGTAATGGTGAGAGTAGGCATTCTTGCCTTCTTCTTGACCATAGGAGAAAGGCTCTCAGTTTTTCCCATTGAGGGTGATATTAGATGTGGTTCTTTCAGATATAGGAGGCTTAGAGGACATTTTTAAGTATTCTATTTTTTGTTGTTCTTAAAAATATTCTTTGGCTATATGCTCATAAGTAAATTTATAAAATTCTGGTTATTTCTCATATACTTAATTTGCATGTTTATGTCTGCCAATATTTCCATAGATGTTGGATTATCATTAAGTCCATCAAACTCTCTCTTAAGGTAGCTTTTCCATCCCTTTCAAATACACGTTATGAGGAGACAACTAAATATTTTATACAGAATCATTTATAAGATCAAAATACTTGAAGTAACTTCCATTGTTCTCAGGACTGGAGTAAAGAAAGTTCATATAGTATAAAAATACAGTCATTAAAAGTAATCAAGTAGATTAATATTTGTCAACATGGAAAATCCCTTGATATCTATAGATATAGATATAAAGATACAGATATCTCTTGGCAATTAGGATATAAGTGATTTTGTTCAGTTTCACATTTGTATTTTTATTTAGGACATATTTTGGAAAATAAAAAATTTTCCATTTTTATAAGAAAAAAACTGATGGATTTGGTGGAGACAGTACTGTAACAGGTCTTGTGTCTGGGTACAGTCATTATGGTATCAGAAGTGTAGAGTAGCTAGACTAACTCCACATCCATTAGCTGAGTGGTTCAAAGCATCTAACTCACTCCAACTTTTGTCCCCTTTAGTTTAGAAACTGAGCAGAGTTAGAATAATTAGCAATTGAGTTTTGAAATTTTGAGACAAAAAAAAAAAGGAATTACTGTCACCGCTTTGTCCTTCCACCATGCCACCTCCCTCTTCCACTCATAAAAACTCAAAACACTGAAATGCTGGTGACTTTTCACTCTCTTTGTGTTAGTCACCCTCACTACTTACCAAGTGTAATTCCTTCATCCATTCTTTTTAGTCCACATGCACCAACGTCATCATTAAAGATTCTAGCCTCTCCTGTGTGTTGATGATGCAGTGACTTTCCAACTGGTCTGTCTCTTTCTTTATTCTAAAACTGCTGCTAAGATAATGCTTGAAAATGTATGATTCAACTCAAACTTTTAGTCACTTCCTAATACATACTGGAGAGTAGCCTCCTTTCACTTTGTGCTTCATCTGTTGACTATAAAACTTTTAGCTGGGCAGCCATTGTGGCACTGATATATACTTGGCTTTCCAGTCTCATTTGTCTGGAATATCCTGATGTGTTTTTTATTACCTTGCCTTTGTTTCCTTTTGTGGGGGGGCACCCCTATTACATCTTTATTTTTTGTATCTCTCCATATATCAAATTATAACCAGAAATATCAAGGTAAACCAGATAACTCCCCTTATTGTCAGTGCATTTGGGATCTTTGGAAAAATTCCACAGTTAAAATTGTTCATATACTTTCAAGAATCTCGTCATTGCTAATTAGTCCTTTCCACTCAGCCATTTCCTAACTTTGGCGGGTTGTCGCATTTATCCGTTTGTCTTTTGATTCATCTGAAAGAAAAAAGAAGATTCATGCTTCTAAGAGCACAATCAAATAATAACTTTTATCTTCTTAGTCTATGTGATGAAATGACATGTTATGTATCCTATCTCCAACAGAAATACATCATCACTTGGTCTGTAATGATAAGAGAGAGATTGATTGAACAGATTTAACACATTTCAACATCTTTTCCATAAGTGATACAAATCAGTAACTGGGAAACTTATGTAACTTCCTTAAGCCTCACTTTCCTTGTGTGAAAAGAACTACCACTTTTGAGTGATTTGCCTTCATGGAATATCTTTTCTGTCAAACTTTTTAAAATTTGCAACATCTCTTACTTTTTAGTTTGTAAATTTTATCTTTTGTGCTTTTACCCACTTATCCCCTTAATGCATTCATCCTTTTATTATTGCTTCGTAAGATATTTTATGTAGCTAGCTAGCTATCTATCTTCTATTCCAGCTTTCTTCAGATGTAATTGACATATAACATTGTGTAAGTTTATTATATACTTGTTAATTTGATACACTTATATATTGAAAAATGATTACTAGCCTAGTGTTAGCTAACACCTGTATCATATCACTTAATTACCATTTCTTTTTTGTGGTGAAATCTATTCTCTTAGCACCTTCCAAGTATATAAGAGTATTATTAACTAATCACCATGCTACACATTATATCTCCAGAACTTATTTTTACTTTTATGTTATTTTTTATGATATTTAATTTTTAATTTATTTTTAAAATTCCAGTATAGTTAACATACATACAGTGTTAGATTAATTTCAGGTATTACAATATAGTGATCCAGCAATCCTATGCATTATTCAGTGCTCATCACATAAGTGTTCTCTTAATCCCTTTGCCTATTTCAGTCATCCCCATACCCACCTCGCCTCTAATAATGGCCAGTTTGTTCTCTATATTTAAGAGTCTATTTTTTTTTTTGTTTTGTTTTTTTGGTCTCTTAAATTTCACATGCAGATGAAATCATAAGGTATTTGTCTTTGACTGACTTAGTTCACTTAGCATTATACTCTCTAGCTCTATCCATGTTGCTGCAAATGGCAAGATTTCATTTTTTATGGTTGTGTAATATTCCATTGTATATACATATATGCCACATCTTCTTTATTCATTCATCTGCCGATGGACACTTGGGTTGCTCCTGTATCTTGGCTGTTGTAAGTAACGCTACAATAAACATAGGGGTGCATTTTTGAATTAGTGTTTTTGTATTCTTTGGGTAAATACTTTGTAGTGGAATTAGTGGATCATATGGTATTTCTATTTTTAATTTTTTGAAGAATCTCCATACTGTTTTCCACAGTGGTTGCATCAGTTTGTATTCCCACCAGCAGTGCACGAGGGTTCCATGTTTTTTTTCTTTAAGTTCATTTACTTATTTTGAGAGAGAGAGATGGAGAACAGGGGAGGGTCAGAGAGTGAGAGAGAATCCCAAGCAAGCTCAACACAGTGAGCACAGAGCCTGACACAGGACACAAACCCATGAACCATGGGATCATGATCTGAACCAAATCAAGAGTCGGACTATTAACCAACTGAGCCACCTAGATGCCCCAGTGAACAAGGGTTCCTTTTTCTCCACATTCTCATCAACACCTGTTTCTTGTGTTTTTTATTTTAGCCATTCTGACAGATGTGAGATGATACCTCATTGTGGTTTTGATATTTATTTCTCCCATGGTTAGTGATATTGAGCATCTTTTCATGTGTCTGTTGGCCATCTGTATGTTTTCTCTGGTAAAATGTCTGTTCATGCTTTCTGCCCATGTTAAAATTGGATTATTTGTGGGTTTTTTTGGTGTGGAGTTGTATAAGTTCTTTGTATATTTTGGCTACTAACCCTTTATCAGATATATCATTTTCAAATATCTTCTCCCATTCAGTAGGTTTGACTTTTAGTTTTGTTGATTATTTCCTCTGCTGTACAGAAGCTTTTTATTTTTGATACAGTTCTAATTGTTTATTTTTGCTTTAGTTTTTTTTTTTTTTTTTTTGCCTTAGGAGTCATATCTAGAAAAATATCGCTACAGCCAATGTCAGAGACATTACTGCCTGTGATCTCTTCTAGGAGTTTTATGGTTTCAGGTCTCACATTTAGATTTTTAGTCCATTTTGAGTGTACTTTTGTGTATGGTGTAAGAAAGTGGTCCAAGAACTTACTCATCTTGTAACTGTAAGTTTGTATAAAATTAAATAATTTTACTTTTGATTATTTATCTTTAAGAATTAAATAATGTGAAATTTGGATCTTCCAGAAAATTGTTTTATCTAGAATTCCTTTCAGTTCTTATCGGGTGTGTTAGAGTCTTTTCCAAATATATAATTAATGTCAATTGAAGTTTTGCTGATTTTGACCCCACCTTGACTTCCTGAGATGTGGAATATTGAAAGTCCTTCTTTGCTACAATCAGTTCCAATCAAGAGATACTTATTGAGGACCTACTAACTGTAACAGTGTTACAAAGAAATAAATGTCTTTAGAGAACATGCATTCTTTACTGAAGCTTAATTCTTTAAGATGATAAAAGAAATGTCATAAGGTGATAACATGATTCATTGCTACATGAATAAAATAGACAGCAAGTGCTCTTGAGTTTTTGAGTGAGGAGAGAGCTCTTGAGACTTTAACCACCATGAATAACAATGTTCTCATGGCAAGACTAGCTCGAATTGGGCGTTTATGGGAATGTTTCAGTTGGTAACTTTAAAACTCTATCCAGCTAAGTACAGCCTTTTCGCCTTAGCAGAGAACAATAGAAAGGGTGGAGCAAAGAAGCTCACATATGAGAAACAGTTACATCTTAGGATCGGCATTGAATATTTAAAAAAATGTGTATTTTAAAAATTTAAGTAATAGATGCACATAGCCTAAAAATAAAAATAGTAGTAATAGGCCTATAAAGAAAAATAGCAGACACATTCCCCACCCCTCTACCTCCCTGTATTTAAAGGGAAAAGCACTTTTAGTTTCATTAAGTATTCCTTCAATATTTACCTTAGTATGTTAACAGATGTTAGGTGTGTGTGTGTGTGTGTGCACGTGCATGTGTGTGTATACACGTGTACATGAATATATATATGCACAAACACAAATGTCTTCCCCTTCTTTACATAATCTCCACAACTTCTGCTGAGATGCATTGTCAGTATAATTGCTGTTATTTCCTTATAATATTTTTTCTTTCACTTTGTGGTCTGTTTCATCGTGTTTTGTTTTGTTTTGTTTCTTCTTGCTTCTGTTGGTCTTTCTTTTTTTTGTGTTTGAAGCTTCCTCAAATGTCTGATAATCCCTGGTTATGTTCATATTTAAGAGTAAGGTACTAGGGGTTCCCAGGTGGCTCGGTCGGTTAGGCATCTGACTCCTGATCACAGCTCAGATCTTGATCTCAAGGTCATGGGTTCAAACCCCGCAGCATGCTGGCTGTGAAGCCTACTTAAAGAAAAAAAGAAAAAAGAAAAAAAAAAGTATGGCACTATGGCACTAAAGGCTCTCTCTATGCCTGGGGAAGGGTTGGAGAATAAACAGAAGGTGTGGGAGGTTTGATACCTGATGCGATTTTTAGAGGGTGATCAGTGATCTGGACTAAACTCTGTATCTAGGAGGGCTTTAAAGTTTCAGTATCCACAGAATTTTTCTTTGAGGCTCGTCAGATTTTCCAGAGTGGAGTACTCTACGTTTCTGTCTGAAGTTATGCACCTCTCTATCCATGTTCTGAAAGCTCAGTGGGGGAATAGAGCTAAGGGTCCCATAGTTAAATACATAGATTTCAGTTAATTACTCATCCTTCCCACCTGCCCCCTGCTACCCTCTACACACACACACACACACACACACACACACACACACACACTTTGCTTCATGGCCTAATTTGCCTTATTCTTCTCTTTGCTGTGCTGATTTTCTTCCTCTCTAGGGTCTCTTAGATTTAATTTCTCAAAGATAACCCACTTTGCAAGATTGCATTCACATGGTACAGTGGCCTGAGGGGTCATTACCTGTGCACAAGTTGGAGTCACACACTCTTGAGTTAGTGGTTCTGGGACGACATGAGTCAGTCTCCCTCTCTTTGTATTTGTCTCTGCAGTCAGACAGCCTCTGCTCTGCAGGCTCCGTTGTCATTCTTCTGAGAGCTTCACGTCATCTGAAATAGGTGTGATGCTCTTACTGGTTCTCTTGTTGTGCCTTTCATTTTTTTTTTTTTTTATTTTTATTTATTTATTTATTTATTTATTTATTTTTTCAACGTTTATTTATTTTTGGGACAGAGAGAGACAGAGCGTGAACGGGGGAGGGGCAGCGAGAGAGGGAGACACAGAATCGGAAACAGGCTCCAGGCTCTGAGCCATCAGCCCAGAGCCCGACGCGGGGCTCGAACTCACGGACCGTGAGATCGTGACCTGGCTGAAGTCGGACGCTTAACCGACTGCGCCACCCAGGCGCCCCCCTTTCATTTTGTTCATGTAGTTTAATGAACTCTTTGTTCTTTACTGCCAATTAGTGATTTGGGGGACAGTCAGGAGATAAATAACTACGTATTTTCAACCTGTCTCAATGAAATAGAAGCAAGTATTTTGGTCTTGCTATCTCTTATAAACATCCCAGGATATTTCCCTGTGAAGTTATTCCACTTTATACATGAAGGCATCCAGATTCAACAAAGGTTAAATAACTCAGCCAAGACATTTGACTCAAAAGTTTGTACCTTTCCCGCTGGTTCCCAGGAATAATAAAAGAACATAAAAATTCAGGACTCCAAACTTTTTAAAAACTTTTTAAAATGTTTATTGTTTAGAGACAGAGCCCAAGTGGGGGAAGGGCAGAGAGGGCAGACAGAGAATCCGAAGCTGGTTCCAGGCTCTGAGTTGTCAGCACAGAGCCAGACGCGGGGCTCAAACCCACGAACCGTGAGATCGTGACGTTCGCCGAAGTTGGACTCTTAACCAACTGAGTCACTCTGGCACCCCAGGACTCCAAACTTTTTAACATGGGGGATGACTTTATTATTCCTTTTACATTCTGTGCTTTCAGCAATTTTGTTTACCAAGCAAACTGTATATACACATACACAACTTTATTTTTTCCCTTTTTACATTCATCCAAATACATAGCCAAAATTTCCTCAGACTGTGAGTAGCCAGAGTTGTCCAACGGGACAGGGGTTTCCTTTCTTCAGTTTCCAGTATCGATTTTGTACTTTCATTTACACTATCCTGAAGGCCATCCAGCTTCCACCAGCAGAATTGTTTTCAGAACTCTTCCACCTTTTACGCTTGCCATGCACTCTCACATTTGCTGATACGTCTTTATGTTCTTGTTAGGGCAGCGCCTCATTACCAGGTCTTTGTTGTCTTTGCTGCCAACCCAGTTCCTTCACAACCTATTGGCTTAAACCAAAAATGATCGTTTATTACCTCTCCCGTTTTGTGGATCATGAATTCAGAAAGCACAGAAAGCACAGTTGTCTCTCCCATCACAGTGTCTGGGGCTGAGCTGGAATAATCAATGGTTGGGAGGTGGAATCACCTAAATCTCCTTTACTCAAATCTGAAGGTAGGTTCTGGCTACTTCTTGGCACTTGTGAGGAACTGTGAAGGGTCTGAGGTTGTACTGGATATGTAAGCTATCATGGATGATCGCACAAGATACAAGACTCCTGAGTCAGAGACAGAAGAGTTTCTTACTCAGGGCACAGCAGGCTGCATGGGTTTTCAAGGTCACATGTCTTTAAGACCAATGAGGAGGGACACATGGAGTGACTCAGGCAGATGGTACGCTTGGAGTGGGTGTACATAACAGCTGAAGGACTCTGATCTTAGGAAAACTCATTTTTTTTTCAAGTGGTTGCAAGCAAACTTGCCGGAACTTTGCAGCAGAGGACAACATGCTCTTTATTATTATACTGGTCAGCACCAAATCTACCCTTGCTCCAGAGGGAGCAAGACCCTATCTGTAGCTCCCAAAGTTCTTTGATGCACAAACATCCTTAGAATCAGGAATAAAGGACAGTCGGTGTCTCTGCTAGTGAGAGGTGCAGATACACAAAAGACCCATTGAGAAATTTTCCTCAATGAAAGGAAGAAGAGGAGAATGGATATTGGAAAATAATTAGCAGCTTCAGACACGCTATAAGGACACACTTAATTAGAAACAAATCATTTCACCACGATGTAGTAAGTAGAAAGGAATTTGGGCTTCTTAGATGGGTGGCCTTAAGGCAAGACTGACAAATTCTGCTCGGGGACTTTGATTGAAAGGAGGCTTCAAATAGCAAATGCTTGAAGTGAGCAAATCAGGTACTGAGGAAATCTTCACACATGCTACTGTTGTGTTATTGTTATCATTGTCACTAGCTCTTTGGCCACGTGCATATAACATCACGTCTCTAAGATGCTTGAATAGTTTTAGGTGGCATATTTTCATAACAAGGTTTATTAACATTAAAGTAAATGTTTAGCCTGGAGAAGGGTAGACTCAAGGGTATGCACCATACCATGTTTAAATAATCTGAAGGAGTGAGTGCTGTAGGGTGACGAGGATGGAGGTTCAGACCGCTCCAGAATGCAGAACCCAGATCAATGAATAAAGGTTATGGGGAGGCAGATTTACCCTCACTACAAAGAAGAACTTTTTAATAATTAAAGCACAGCCTGGGAGGAATCCTAATTGACAAAGAGAAAGTGCAGCTTTGAAAGCAAATGCAGAGGGCGTCACAGAAAAGAGCGTGCCGAAAACCAAGACCTAAATATTCTAGTATCGTGTCGGTGTTCAGAAGCCACAGTGAGATGGCAAAAGGGTGACAGTGACCCTAAGAGAGAACTGCTTTTGTAAGACTGACAAGTATTCATTCAGTTTAAGCTTGGCAGGGACAAACCGAAGAAGGCTTAGTGCCCTGAAGTTACAGGCGAGGATCAGGGTGAAGAGGTAAAGAACAACAGCGAAGACAGTTGGAAGGGACTCAGAAATGAGCCCCTTCACCACTTTTCTTTTCCTTTACCTTCCTCCTTCTTTTTCTCCTCTCTCTCTCTCCCTTCTTTCCATCCTTCCCCCCCACCCTTTAATCATATAAACATGGTCTTTGCACCAGGCACTATGCTCAGACCAAAGGTGGTTGCATTAGTGAACAGAACTTGCGGTCTTTATTTTCAAGAAACCTGCAAGTTAGTGAGAGAAACAAAATAAAAATAAGACGGCAAAGCATAAATGCCATGTAAGAAATAGGGCGCTTTAGAAGAGATATACAGGGGAGAGCTATATTGGATTGAGAGAATGGAAAAGTTTCACTGAGGAGGTGACACTGAAACTGAGATCTAAAGCCAGGGAGAGCCTGCCAGGTAAAGAAAGAGGGAGCTGTCGTAGAGGTTGTAATGGAAAAGACCTTAGCACATTCAAAAACTGAAGGAAGGCCACCACTGTGGCTGGAGCAAACTTGATGCAGGGGAAGTGATTTGAAATGAAGTTGGAGAACTGGATGGGTCCCAAAGCTGAACTCTGCTTCTGCTTGGAGACCTGATAGGTAGTGAGTAGGTTAATACGGAGGATGAACCACCAGGGGACTATTGCCACGGTCTAGGTAGTGTGGACCAAAAAGTTGGCCTTGGAGGAAGAGAGACCTGGATGAATGCTTTTCATCACCACTGAGTAGAAGAACTTACCCACTCTTCAAGGAAAAAGGCTGATCATCCCCCAGCATTATTTTCTAATTGCCATGAGTTGTCTATGGCCCTCAGAAGGCATGATGGTGGGCAGCGAAGGCTCTGGACTGAGACCTGCTGTGTCCAAGGCTCAGCTCTACTGCATATAAGCTTCATGAACCTGGGCAAATCTGACCTTCAGATCCATCACGAGCTGCACACGAGTAGATGTTTTATAGGATTTGCGAGATTGTCAAAGTGCCGATGGTCATGTGTGGAAAGACATCCCAGGAAGAATATACACGTATCTTTAACGAAGTTTGCAAGAACTTAATTGGGTGGCTGTAGTTGTACAAAGGAGTTATCTCCATTAGAAGAGCAAGTGTACCATGCCTTTAAGTGCATCAGTTGTGCCTTAGCATTCACCTTACCATTACGTCCTTTTTGATGTTTACTTTGTAGTGCCCTAGACCCTTTTGGCTTGTCCCAATACTTACATATTGCTCATTAGATGCATATAACTGGTACAATACTCCCAGCATGTCACTGCGCTTATGTCAAGATTCGTGTAGTGTCCCTTAGCGGATCAAAGATTTAGCTCTATTTGAGTTACTCCTGCAAATTTTTGCAATTATTTAATGAGGCAATTTATATAAAAACTTGGCCCAAACTTGGAAAAACATGATATATGATAGAATGCAGGCTTTAATTGTTAGTGAATCGTTAAATAAATCTATGGCTTAGTTTTGGTTCTTCTACATTCTATTTTAAAGCTTATTCTAAAAAAAGAATTTCTTTTATTTTCCAAGGACTTATAATAAAGTACCCCTTCAAGTGTAATAATCCAGACATGTCTAAACTAAGTGAACCAGCTCACCATCTGCTCACAGTTCTGCTACTTAGGCAGAGATAACAGTAAAAACAGTGTGCTAGTGTTTCAGTTATGTAAATAAAATAGATGGTGGGAACCACACTATTCTTGCTTTGCATTAACCCATAATTCTCAAAACTGACACTCAAATAGAAACAATTCCTCTATGTATTATTATGTCACATGAATATATTTTGTGAAAACCTTTTGTGAAGTGAAAAGTTTCAAAATATAAATAATTTTTATGTTTAAGATTACCTACTGAGCTAATAAATTATAATCATTCATAATAATAATAGTAATCATTGATAAAGTACACGTAGCTTCATTTGTAATTTGTTAAGGGGATACTTTTATATACCTAAGAGGGAAAAATAAGATTTATATGGTGGGTACTAAAATATCTGAGACAAGTTTGGTTGAGTACCTCAGGGTGTTACGAGATATCTCTTCAGGATCCTCATAAAGAAATTGGCCAGGTCTAGGCTCACAGACAGCTTGAAGAATGATTCAAGGGCTCATGGGGGTAATTAAAAGTAAAGATTAGCCAGTAATGGTCTGCTCAGCAACTGCATGAAGCCTGGATCAAATAATCTGCTGATAGGGAAACAATGCCATGCCTTTCTCAGGGGATAACACCTGACGTATCTCTCAGTGCACCTAGGAGCTCTCGGTTGTCAGAATTCATACATCATTAATGATTATTCTAATATTGTTTCTCCAAAATGATAACAGCAATAATTTGATCCTCTCTTCTCTTGCTGTTGATACAGTCTGCGTGTGCGCAGTCCTTAGTCATCTTGTATTCTCCAAAACTGTCTCTCCAGGTTGTAGACTTGCACTGGAGAGCTGTGGAGACATTTTTCCTCTCAGCCCTCTCTCTTGTTATGATGTTATTAATGATTTTGAATTGAGAATCAATAGAGAGGGGGCTGAGGAAAGAGACGGAAAGAAAGAAACACCACATTGTATCATGCTTCTCTTTTTATATATTGTTTATTTCATGGTCATGGAGGGACTACCTTTTAAACAAGATTATTTGTTAATTGTGATAAAAGGGACAACATGATGAACAACAGTGAACTGTACAGACAATAGTGAAACAGCTGAATATAAAAATGTAAGGAGATGTCTTCAAAAACTGGTGTTATTTGGTAACAGAGGGAAGGAATTAATAGAAAGGTGCTAAAAAGTGACTTATGTTCTTTCTTTGCCCTGCTAGCATTTATTGTAGTCAGATGGTTGTTTGACACTTACTAAGATTTATTTAAATTTTGCAATTAGTCAGAAGTGGTAGAGGATATCATATAAATGTTTATTCTTCATCTGTCTGAGATCCATATCAGTGGAGAGGAACTCATAGAATAACTTTCGTTTAAAGTTTTCTAATATATTCCAGCAACTTAGCTATTATCATTAAGCTATTAAAATTTATACCTTTACTAACACATGTCTAAGATACTAAGTGAAACTTTTAACTTTATAGTCCTATTTTTTTAAAAAAAATTGTTAATGTTTATTTTTCAGGAAGAGAGACAGAGTGTGATCGGGGGAGGGGCAGAGAGAGGGAGACAGAATCCGAAGCAGCTCCAGGCTCTGAGCTGTTAGCACAGAGCCTGACGTGGGGCTCAAACTCACAGGCCGCAAGATCATGACCTTGATCTTGGTGAAATCGGTGAAATCGGACGCTTAACTGACTGAGCCACCCAGGTGCCCTGTACAGTCCTATTATTTTTAAAGGTCAAAAAACAAAGACTTGAGGATGTGATAAAAGATAGATGTGGAATCCTGTAGTCTTGCAATTGATAAGGAGTTGAGTATTTTCTCTGCATTTTATAATAAAAGAACCTGAATTTTAGAAAGCAACGGATACGATTAGATTGTTTCAAAGGACCAAATCCTTGATATCTTTGAGTATGCCTTTTCCACTGTACTATACCGCATTTAGAAGAAGGTCCTAATAAATCTTGAAAAAACTTCCCAGAAACTTTTAAAAAGTAATAATACCTGTATTAATTATTATATTTCAGTTCAGTTTATTTTCTTTATACATACGTAATTGAGCTATCAATAACAAAGTAACAGGAAAATGTAAAAAGCTAAACTGTTTATAGTAGGGAAAATATGTTGAAATTAGTCCAAAAATTTACATAATATTAGTATAGAATTTTTTATTTTATTCCTATTTTAGATTAGTTTATTTATAAAGCCCAACATCTTACTTCATTTAACAGTCAAGATTATATAGAAAGGAAACTGAAAATCAATTTATATATGTATAATATATATGTATATATGTATATATATGTACTTATATATATATACATATATATACATATATACATACTTATATATATAAGTATGTGTATATATACATATATAGATATGTATCTATATTAGCTGCTGTATATATATATATATTTATATATATGAGTATATATATAAGTATATATACTTATATACTTATATGCATACTTATAGACATGTATATACATATATATCTACATATACATACATGTATATATTTGTATATGTATAATATATATATATATATATATATATATATATATATACACACTCTTTAATTTTAGAGGAACAGACTCATTAGCTTTCAAAAGTTTTAATGATGGTCAAATGGCAGCTAATATCTTGGTACAGAATTTTAAAAATTTTGCTAAACTCCAAATCCAGATGAGCTGAGTGAGCAGTTAGTGTAAAGCAGAACTTCAGGTGTGTCCTATCTTTATGTTTCATGCATATTCTGTTTAATCTACAGTCAGGTTTAGTGTGATAATGTCATGTGCCAATTTGAAATGACCTTTTCCAGTAGCCCAGAGAAATAATGGCCATTTGTTATTGTTACAGACAAAACTTAGTTTATTAATTATAGGAAATTTCAAGATAGAAATATAGAATTGTATGGATTTTGCCTAGAAAAAGTGGAAACGCATAGTATGCACATACTGCTGAATTGCTTTTAAAAACCATGTGCAAAATTTAATACTCTAGTCCAGGCTGATTTTCCTTAGTGACTGTAAAAGGTGACTTTTCAAACAGTCTGCCATATACTTTCTTAGAGCCTTTTACTACAGATTTATCAGCAAGTTAAAGGCAAAATATGGTGAAATGAAGAGAAAACTACAGTGCCATGCAGCCCTATTTTCACTCCCAACCTTGGTACGTTAGGAGGTAACTACTTTAAAGTCATACTATGGAGCAGTATCTCCCTCTTCAACTTCTACTCTGCTTTTAGCATGCCAGATGTTTTTTATACTTTCTGTGCAAAGCTGTTTGCTCCTAATTCTCCATTATTAAATACTTTTTAAAATTTTCTAAAAGGAATAATGTGTAAAGAGTATTTCCTGTATGCAACATGACAGGTAAGAAAGCTCTAGGTAGTGTTTACAAGTCATTTTTACGTAGTGTGCCTTTTTTTTCTTTCACCATACTCTTGTAAAAATGTAGATGGGGAAGATATTCTGTTTACAGAATTGTGAAAACTGAAGCAGGCAACATTTAAATCATTACTTTGCCCTTGTGCACTGTTGGTGGGAATATAAATTGGTGTGGCCACTATGGTAAATAATATCAAGATTTCTTCAAAAAATTAAAAATAGAACTACCGTATGATCCAGCAGTCCCACTTCTGGTATATATCCAAAGAAATGTAATCATGATCTTGAAGAGATATGTGTACCTCCACGTTCACTGCAGCATTGTTCACAGTAACCAAGATACGGAAATTACCAGAGTGTCCATCTACAGATGAATGGATAAACAAAATGTGATCACACACACACACACACACGTGAATATTATTCAGCCACAGGAAAGAATATTTCATTATATAAGTGTGTATCTATATACGTATATATATATATATGTATACATATACATATGTGTGTATATGTGTGTATATATATATAGGTGTATATATATATACATATATATATACACGTATATATATATATATACATATATATATATATATATATGTATATATATATACACACATATATATACCACTTCTGCTTCATCCATTCATCAGTTTGGACACTTGGACTCTTTCCATAAGTTGACTGTTGTCGATAATGCTGCTGTAAACATTGCAGTGTGTGTGTCCCTTTGAATCAGTATTTTTGTATCTTTTGGGTAAGTACCTAGAAGTGCAATCAAACCTGAGAGACTTAACTATAGAGGACAAAAAGAGGGTTGCTAGGGGGGATGGGTTAAATGAATGATATGTATTAAGGAGGGCACTTGTTGTGATGAGCACTGGGTTTTATGTGTAAGTGATGAATCACTAAATTCTACTCCTGAAACCAATATTACACTAGATATTAACTAACTAGAATTTAAATAAAAAATCGAAATAAACAAAAAAAAGTAAATCATAAAGGTGCCAAATGTAAGATAATAGATAGGTCTGTGGCAAAATGAAGAGGTTCATTGAATTAATATTCAGTCTTTTGTTTTGTTTTGTTTTTTTATGCAGAGCAGGTGAAAGAAATGACTATAGGCCATATTTGACATATGGATAGTGTTTCTATAGACATTGCTTGAATAGTTTTTATGGATTAGTGGTAAAGAGGGGAAGTCTGGGCAAATACCATTTCTGTTGTACATGACCTGCTTTTTTCTATCTGGATTTTCCACCCCTATCCCTTACAGAAAAGAATATGCTGTGTTGATTTCTTTAGTTATGTTGAAATAAATAATCCTTTCAGTTTTCAAACTCAAGTTTTGAACTGAGTTATTTTGTTTTTGAATGTTATTCCCATGTTATGTCCTTTCTTTAAGAATATCAGTCTCCCCATTTTTTATTTTCTTCTATACATCTTTATTTCCCTTGCATTAGTGGAGGATCCTCTGAAGTTTGTCATTTACATTATGGATTTAGTTTCCTGAATAAGTACCCTGTTGCTTTTGCTTCAAATTCTGATTTCAATTTTCCATTTTATTTACACTTGATAAAACTTCCCTCCTAATGTCTTCTGCATTTTATTTGACATGTACTTACCTCTCAACCAGTATCACAGCCCTTAAAAGTGTGTGTGTGTGTGTGTGTGTGTGTGTGTGTTGCCTCATATTACTTTATTTACTGTTTAATGAAAAGAGGCGTTTTTATGCCTGGTATTTGAAAAGTAATTCTTTGGGAAAGATAGATTCTGATTGTTCTGCCATCGAGCCCTGTTGAGTGCTGTTACAGTACTTGTCTTAGATCTTAAATTATAAAAGTTGTTTATGAGTAAGTTTTAGTCATACTCTTTGGATCTTGAATTGGCAAGCTTTTTAAGGGTCTCTAGAATTAAGAAATCTTTCACCCACTATCTGAATAAAGTAGAATTTATACCCAGATAATTGAAAGGAATATTTCTTCCTCTGACATCATTTATACAGAAAGTATTCCTAACTTTTATGGTTCCATTTCTTCCTTGTGCAACTCTCCAGTCCAGGGTACAGCACGCCATTGCATGTCCCCTTGAGTCCAATCCATATCATCTTTTGGAGAATTAATATCCATGAATGTATGAAAATATTATTGCTGATTCTTTTTTTAATGTTTATTTATTTTTGAGAGAGAGAGAGAGAAAGAATGAGAGAGAGTGTGAGTGCTTGAATGGGGGAGGGGCAGAGAGAGAGGGAGACACAGAATCTGAAGCAGGATCTAAGCTCTGAGCTATCAGCACAGAGCCCGATGTAGGGCTTAAACCCATAAGCAGTGAGATCATGACCTGAGCCAAAGAGGGACGCTCAACCGACTGAGCCACCCAGGCGCCCCTATTGCTCATTCTTTTGTAACTTGGATGACCAGCTTGTTCTGATTCGTCTGAGACTTTACTGATTTTAGCACTGTAAGTCTCACATCCTGGGGACATCCACAGAAACTGGAATGTTTGGTTATTTTATTTGCAACCTATGCTGCCTTCTAATAAACATAGAATTCCAAAGTTTTCAGAGATTCTGCTATTTCCAGTGGACCAGGTTTCTTTTCCCTTTGTTGAAAATTATTTATCTTTTTAGTATCAACATAAGCTAATTTGAGTTCATCTTCTGTTGTTTCTATTTTGAAAGCAATGAGCTGTTTTTAAATTTTAATTATGTAAGATTAATTCATAGTATTGAATATACTTGTTCAAATTATGAGTACCTTTCCAACTCAGGCAACTCTAATGCTTGCCTAGCCTGCCCTCAAATGATGTAGACAGAAAAGTACAGGTGGGGGAGTGTAAATAAAGCTGAAATTTGGTTCCCATCATGGGATCAGATTTAATTTTATATGTTTCCTTGACTGGCTAAGGGATGCCCAGATACTTGGTAAAACATTATTTTTGGGTGTATCTGTGAAAGTGTTCCTGGAAAAGATTAGCATTTGAATTGGTGAACCCAGTAAAGCAGAGGGTCCTCCCCAGTGTGGATGAGCATCATCCAATCTGTTGAGGGCCCCAACAGAACAAAAAGGCAGAATACACACACACACACACACACACACACGTGTGTGTGTGTGAGTGCGCCTGTGTGTGTGTGTGTGTGTGTGTAGACTGTGTTGCTTTAGAGAACCCTGACTAATGTAATGTCTCAACTAGCTCTTATAGAAGAGTTCATGTGGTCTGCAGGCCCTGTGATCAATGAAGTCTTTGTGCCACATGCTATGGGGGAGAGATGGGTTAATTCTCCTTTATCCTAGGTTGAGTACACATCCTGGGAGCTCCAACTGCCTTTGGCTTTTGAAAATGTATCCTGAATTTTAGAATATCAATACTATGGGAATTCTGAGGTGTGTGTTTGTGTGTATGTGTGCGTATTTGTATACACTAAATGAAATTATAAAGGCTTAGTACATCAATTTTGTATCACAAAATGATGCATGCTTTAAAAAAATTTTTTAATGTTTATTTTTGAGAGAAAGAGCTTGCGAACAGGGGAGGTGCAGAGAGAGAGTGGGACAGAGGATTTGAGGCAGGCTCCATAGTCACAGCAGAGAGCCTGATATGGGGCTCAAAGTCACGAACCATGAGATCATGACCCCAGCCGAAGTTGGACACTCAACCGACTGAGCCACCCAGTCGCCCCACGATATCATACATGCTTAAAGCTGAAAGTCTTTATTATTTTTTTAATTTAATTAAAATATACTTAATGAATACCTTCTATGTGAAAGGTACTGTGTATAGGACAAAAAATTTAGATACAGAGTCTGCCTTCACACATTTTCCCTTATATTATGTAAGAATTGCCAAACCCAGATTACTAGGCTGCAGAGGTTGGCATGTCACGTAAAAGTGATTTGAAAATGCTGGAAAAAGAGATTATTTCTGATTGGTGGTAATGATAGAGAATAATTTGAGATAAGGCTAAAAGATATGTTGAATTTAGGTTGATAGTACTGGGAAAAGCATATGAAAAACTTTTAGAGAAAATATATGGGAATGTGTAAGTTCAGGATATATTTGAAAATTCAGAAGAAGCTAGGTTTAACTAATGCTTCAGGTCATTGATGGAGGTTAGTGCAAGTTATTCTGGAAAGTTCTGTTAGGACTGGTGGGTAGAGTTCTTTGAAATCCTGACTTAGGGGGTTGACTTATTTTTTTCATCACCGGAACTTTCTTAATAGAGAAATGTTGCCTTATTTATATTTCTATCTATGGAATATTGCCTAATCATAGACACTCAAGAAAATGTGGAAAGTGAAATAATAATATAATTGTAACCTCACATCTGAAATGGCTTTGCATGTGCTTAATGCACATATGCAGAGTTGTTTTCCAGAGATTCCGCTGAGCTTTTCCAAAACCAGTTTTGTGGAAATGGATGAATGAGTGAAATGCAGTAGTAGTTCCCTCGTGTCTCTGGTTTCGCTTTCTGTTGTCTCAGTTATCCTCAGTCAACAGCAGTCTGGAATCAGATGATCCAGCAGCCTAATGCTATGTCACGACGCCTACGTCATTCACCTCACTTCGTCTCACACATAGGCATTTTATCATCTCACATCATAACAAGAAAAAGAAAATGCAGTATAATAATATATTTTGAGAGGGAGAGAGAGACCACATTCATATAACTTTTAGTATATTATTATAATTGTTTAATTTTCTAATTATCATTGTTAATCTCCTGCTGTACCTACTTTATAAGTTAAACTTTATCATAGGTATGCATGTATAGAAAAAACATAGCATATATAGGATTTGGTGGTACTGTTTGTGGTTTTAGGTATCCACTGAGGGTCTTGGAACATATATCTCCTGCCATAAGAGGGGGACCGCTGTATTGCACATAATTTCACTGTAGACTAAATGAGAAGGTTTTCCCCCTTTTATAACTAGGAGCGTAAATAAGGATACCACTTAACAAAATTATTATCATCATGAGTAAGTTTTCATTTAAAAATATTTTGAAAGACACACATTAAATATCACGAAATACCTAGTGTCATGGCAAAAGAAGCAATTTGCCACAATTATACAGGTCCACCAAAGGCCAGAACTGCAAAGGGTATGTCTAATTACTTACTGGGGAAGGTATAATTATCTCTGAGGTTGAGAAGGGTAATATGTGTTGGCTTGTTTGCCAACATCTGTCAGCTGTTTCAGGGTGCCACATTTTCTGTTGTAGTTCTTAGCATTAATACAATATCATCAAAGGTTCTAGGCGAGAGTGGAGTTATACACAAAAGTATCTGCAGTTTTTTTTTCTCTAAGCATATGTTCCTCCATAGAGAAGAACATTTCTGATTTTTGAAAAAGACTTTTTAAAAAAATTTTTTAATGTTTATTTAATTTTGAGAGAGAGAGAGAGAGAGAGAGAGAGAGAGAGCAGGAGCGGGGGAGGGGCAGAGAGAGAGGGAGAGACAGAATCTGAAGTAGGCTCCCGGCTCTGAGCTGTCATGGGGCTGGAACCCACGAACTGTGAGAGCATGACCTGAGCCAAAGTCGGCCGCTTAACCAGGCGCTCTGAAAAAGACCTTTTATTTGCCAGCAAAAGCCTTTGTTTTGACATGTAACAGTTTTCATTAAGTCAAGTGTGTTCTTAACTCTAACAACAGGTAAAGTGCCTCCTGTAGAGTAAAGTGGGAGTGACTCATATTAAGAGACATTCTCTGACAGAAAACCACTTCTGAAGGTCATGCTAGCTGTCCTGAGGATCTTTAGAGTAATCTTGGCTCTACTTGATGTCCCATCTTGCCTACATCTGTTAAAATATAGGTTCTTCATGCAGCCGTGGTAGAGAAAATGCACTGAGTTGGGTAAGAGAAAGTTATCTGAAACAGGATATGCTGCAAATTGACTGTATAGCTTTCAACAAGTGACTTAACCTCTGTGTGTCTCAATTCACTTTTCTTATTCTAGAGGCCTTAAATGAATTACTTATTTTATTCTCAGAAAACTCTAGGGAGTAGGTACCAGTGCAGTCATCCCCACTCTCTAAATTAAGAAACTGAAGTACAAAGAGGTTAAGTAATTTACCCAACGAATAGCATGCATGCCTAGGAGTTGAACCAGGCTTCTGTTTCTTGAGCCATAACCTTACCCACTTTCTTCTGTACCTATCTAACATTATCTAGTTTATGGGATTCTTTTCAGGTTTAATGAGATAATATCAGAACACAGTACGTGTTTATTAAATGGTTTTTGACTCTGAATATAAACTTTTGGAAAGTATAGATCTTTTTTAAAAAGTGTGTTTTGTTTTTGTTTTTGAGAGAGAGAGCACACAAGCAGGGGAGGAGGACAGAGGGAGAGGGAGAGAGAATCTTAAGAAGGCTCCAGGCCCAGTGCAGAGCTTGATGCAGGGCTCGATCTCAGGACTGTGAGACCATGACCCGAAATCAAGAGTTGGACACTTAACCTACTGAGCCACCCAGGTACCACTAAAAAGTTTTTTTTTAGCAACAACAAAAAATTATTCTTGATAAAATAAAGAAAACTTGCTGAGAAAAAGATGGTATGAACAACCTGGCCAGGAAAGGTAATTGGAAAACATTCAGATGGTTGGTGGAGCCCAGCTTTCAGCCTGAATTACTTTATGGAACATTAGGTCACAGATTATTGAATCTTAGAATTATAGAGGAAAATTTATGCAGGATTTCATTGTTTTTGCCTACTTAAATTCCAATTACCAAAGGCTATACCTGGAGTTGAAGGGTCATACTTAGAGCAGTGACACTTGGAAGAAATGAAGACCCACTTAAGTATTTAATGGGACTGCAAAATGCCAAGTACAGCCATAAAATCCTAAGAGTTCACAGCAGGCAAATCTTTTGGTATTATAAATTTTCATCAACATCATCATCATCATGATACTAACATATGTCTTCTTATACGAGGTCAGAAATAACATCGTGCCTGGTTTGTGGTCACTTGTTGGCTGGCTAATAGTGACTCCAGACAAGTAAGCAGTAGGCTCACCTCGTACCCAAAGCATGTTTCCTCTGTCTGATTCCATAAGCTCTCCTGATTGGATAGGTACATTTCCTGAATTTGCACAGGTTTGATTTTCCCAGTACAATAGGAAGAAATGTTTGTTGAGGATATGGGACTGTGGATATTTTATAATTTATTATTATTTGTGGACCACATTATTTTGTGACAAAAGTTAATGAATCATCATCTCTGGATGATACTATTAGGATGAGGCTGCTTTTAAGCAAGTAAAATAATTACAGTGGAAAGGCAGGTTGGTTTTTTTTTTTTTTTAGTGTTTATTTTTTTTTTTGAGAGAGAGAGACAGAGCACAAGCCAGGGAGGGGCAGAGAGAGAGGGAGACACAGAATCCGAAGCAGGCTCCAGGCTGTCAGCTGCCAGCACAGAGCCCAATGCGGGGTTCGAACTCATGAACCGTGAGATCATGACCTGAGCCGAAGTCAGATGCTTAACCGACTGAGCCACCCAGGCACCCCAAGGGAAAGGCAGGTTAAAGGATAAATGGAAATAATGAGGTGTTTTGAAACATTGAGAGTCCTTGTTGCATATTTATGTGAAAATCTTGGAAGATAACTAGACACACAGTTCTGGAACTTAGAGCACAGCTAGAGACTATTGACATTGATTTGAGAATCACCAGCTTATTTGGTCCCTGCAGTATGGGCACTGAGGTAACCACATGCACACAAGGTTGTTTACCAGATTTTCAAGATGGCAGAGGATCGAAATGGTGAGATTTGCTTAGGGCCCTCTTCTGTCTATTTTTTTTAATCGATGATTCAGATGAGCACAAAGACAGTGGATTGTTTTTTTAGGATTTAAGATATCATACAAACTAGTGGTGTAAGTAATTTCCATAATGAAGAAAAACCCAGGATTCAGTTACTCTCATTTGAGTGGAACCAGTGTCTGAAAACAAAATGACAATTTAGAGGAATAAAAACTACATTCTGCAATTAGGTTGAAATAAATGGAGCCCTACAGAAAGGACAGTAAAGTCAGCCTATAAAAGGCTTAGTTGGAAGATAGACTAGGTATTTTTTATACACAAGTGCTGGTTTTTTTTTCTGTTGCTTTCCTCTACCCCGCTTTCCACCCAATGAACAATGTGCAGTATTGGGTTGTCTCAACAAAAGATGAATTTGTGTCCAGGTCTTGGTTTGTTAATTCTCTTCCTCTTCTTCTTCATTCTTCTTCAGATTTGTAACATTTAGAAAAGTGATACCAGTTTGACTGAGGGATGAGTGGATTTGTAAATTATATACCATGAAGTTCATACAAAGACTGTTTAAAAATTTTTACTGAGGGGGGCGCCTGGGTGGCTGAGTCGGTTGAGCGTCCGACTTTGGCTCAGGTCACGATCTCACTGACCGTGAGTTCGAGCCCCGTGTCGGGCTCTGTGCTGACAGCTCGGAGCCTGGAGCCTGTTTCAGATTCTGTGTCTCCCTTTCTCTGACCCTCCCCTGTTCATGCTCTGTCTCTCCCTGTCTCAAAAATAAATAAAACGTTAAAAAAATTAAAAAAAAAAAGAATTTTTACTGAGGTGGAGCACTTGGGTGGCACACTCAGTTAAGCATCCAACTCTCGATTTGGCTCAGGTCATGATCTCACAGTTTGTGAGTTTGAGCCCCACACCGGACTCTGCCCCTATCCCGCTTACTCTCACTCTCAAAATAAGTGAATAAATTTAAAAAAATAAAAAGAAAATAATGGGAGCATTTTAGCAAATGCTTGAGTTGTTAATGTTTACCTTTCCTCACAAATTCACTTTGTTAATATTTCCTCAAACTTATTCCCATAATTGTCTTTCAAGACTCAGTTGTAGGGATGCCATCTCTGTGCAAGCTTGCCTGATGTTCCTAGGTGAATGGACCACTGCCTCTTTTGTGTTCTTTTTGTGTCTCTGCCTCATCCTTATAGTTTCAGACAGCCCTTACCACACTGAAGGACATTAATTTATTGTCATCTATATGTCTCCGCTAGCCTGTGAGAGATATCAGAGCACAACCTTGTCTTACTAATGTGTTGTTCATATCTGTAGCCCACGTCTTAGTTCAATTCCTGACAAAATGCTTTTGTAGTGAATTGAATCGGGGGTTGAATAGAAATGTTCTGTGGTGCTCTGGAGGAAAGAAACAAGGCCAAAGAGCAGAAGTGACAAGGACACAGATTATTTAAACTCATTACTAACAATTAGAGCTGTCTGGAAATGAAATGACCTGCCTTTACAATGTAGGTCAAGCACAAGGTGAATGATAATGCGGAAGCGATGTTGCATAGCCTGACCTCTAAATTCTTCTCCAACTCCTGTATTCTATGCCTTACATTTTTCTCATGTGTCATTAACTACTCTCTCGGGTAGTCTTCAAAAGTGCCCTCTTATATATTATCTCATTTATTTGAACAAATTTCCTGTGATGTATGTCAGGACAGGTATTATCATTCTAATTGTTCAGTAAAATAAGGCATAAAGAAGTTAAGCGACTTGAATAGGGATACTCTGTCAGCACTAAATTTGAGACTAGAATATTGTCTTCCACCTAGTCATTCAGATATTCATTAAAAATATGTTTTTCCTGCTTATGCCCTTATATATGCTTATTTTTTTTAAAAAAATGATCAAACCACTATTAATCCTTTTCATGCTACTTTTAATTGTCATATTTATAGATGGTTTTGAACAGCCAGGACAAAAACAGAAAAGCATGTAATACACAACAGTGCCTATGAGGAAACATTGATAACATGTCTCATATAAGTCTGGATGTGTGATATGTGAGCACACACACTGCCTTCCATGTTAGGACCCCAAGGACAAAGCCCTTCATGTTTCAGGTCCATGATCAGATTTGGCAGAAATATCCAGCTTCAGTGCATTCCCTGAAAAGGCAAGAGATGGAGAGGAGTTGTTTTGGATTATATCACATACCTGTTAACTCATTTTATTTTAATATGTTCTATCTGGGTTCTGGTGGCTATACAAGAAGGATTGTGCTTGAAGTTAGATATTTCCTGAAGTAAGGGTTAAGACCATATGAGGAAAGTAAACTGATCATTTCACTTTCCCATTCCTGTGTAACAAATCATCCTGAAATTTAGTGGCTTAACACAATAGCAATTCTTTTTCTCATGATCCTGCTATCTCAGAAGTGATCATTTGTGAAGCTACATTCAGCTGGTGGTTGGGCTGAGGTTTCAGCCAGAGACCCTTCATTCTCCATGTGACATGTCCAGATGGCTAGATTGGTATCTCACAGCATGGTGGTCTGAGGGTTCGGAGAGAGAAGTGAGGGCTGACAGTCCTGTTAAGGACTTGCTTGAATCTGAAGTCCAGGAATGTCGTTTCATATATAATAATCAGCCTCATGGTGTTGATTAGAGCAATTCACAAGGTCAGCTCAGATTAAAGGGGTGGAGAAATTGCACATCTCAATTGTAGGAATGGTATGTGTAAAATGGGAAAGACTGTTGGTGGCCATAGTTGTATGCAGCCCATTACAGTGACCAACCAGGTAAATAGTAACATGCAGAGAACGAGTAAGCTCTGGAATTACACTGTATATTTGTTAGGATCACAGAACAATCACCTAAAAATTATGTGAATTGGGGCTCTTGGGTGGCTCAGTCGGTTCAGTGGTGGACTCTTGATTATGGCTTAGGTTGTGATCTTGTCACAGGGCTTATGATTGAGCCTTGCGTCAGGCTCCATGCTGAGTAGAGTCTGCTTAGGATTCTTTCTTTCCCTCTTTTTGCCTCTCCCCTGCTCATGCTCATGTTCTCCCCCCCTCTCTCTCTCTCTCTCAAAATAAATCAATAAACTTAAAAAAAATATATGAAATAATTTTCTCTTTGTAATGATTAAAAACCCTAATAATTCTGATTTTCTTAGAGTAAACCAAATTGTCAATAATTCTATTTTATGATTATTTTTTTCCTATCTATTTGGTTACTTTTGTAATTTTGTGGTGTGATAAACATTTTAGCATACAGTAGATGAAAATTGGGGGATTGAAAATTTCTGTCATCCATATATTATTTAACTGTTTGTGTTGCCTTAAGACACTTCAGTTTTGTTTAACTATGACTAGTCCCACCAATTTTCGTGTAACTACAGGAAATCGTTTCTAAAGATTCATTTGTTATTATTATAATTACAATATATTACTTAGTTTTGGATTGATTAATGAATTTTTTTAGATAGAATTAAATTAAATTTTAAATTGGTTTTGAAGTAAAACTCTTTAATAAGTGAATTTGGTTTATAAGTCATCTCAGAAAAGTCCTGAGTCGCATTAGCTTTCGTGTATTACTTATTGATCAATGTATCACAGAAGTTCAATTTTCTCTATATACTATTTTGGAATCTTAAAATAGGGTTCTATAATATAAGTTCAAAATGTCTGGGCTTGTTTTCATTAATTCTACCTGGATTTATTAGTTTTCTAAGCATTTGGTACTGAAAATTTCATGTTTTTAACGTGTTGTATTGCTTTAGTTAAGACATGGCATTAAAATAGCCATCTTAGGGGCGCCTGGGTGGCGCAGTCGGTTAAGCGTCCGACTTCAGCCAGGTCACGATCTCGCGGTCCGGGAGTTCGAGCCCCGCGTCGGGCTCTGGGCTGATGGCTCAGAGCCTGGAGCCTGTTTCCGATTCTGTGTCTCCCTCTCTCTCTGCCCCTCCCCCGTTCATGCTCTGTCTCTCTCTGTCCCAAAAATAAATAAACGTTGAAAATAGCCATCTTAGTGATTTCAAGATGTATAGATTGCTTTTTGAAGTTCATTGTATCAATTCAAGTTTTTGTAAGTTTAAAAAATAAAATCCATATATGTTTATAAATTGATTTCCTGGCTAAATAGACTTTATTTAATAAAACACTCAGCAGGAAATTCTGTCTCATTACTTGTTGAACTCAAAGCTGTATTTAAAAAATATTCTTCTACTTCGTCACTAACATACTTGGGATATTTTCATGGCAATCAAGTCACCTCTTTTCTGTTGATAGAAATTTGCATGATACCAGTGACTGTGAGAGTTATGGTTCCAGATCAGAAGTTTTTGATAAGGTTCTATTTGTAGATGTTATTAATTTCAGTGTTTCAAGCCTGGTTTTTTGATTTAACATTTCATTCTGTCAATTGTATTCTTTTATTAGTGGAAAAATATACTGCACTTTTTTTGTTGTGGCTTTTGTATGCATAAGAATGTTTGTTCTGATCCACACTGGTGACTCAAAATAACATTTTCAGTTTACCTGTGAGCTAAGAGTATTTACAAATCTAAACTGAAAACAGACAGTGTGTTTAGCAAATATTTATAGTTTCTTTCTCTGCTGACACCAAATAATAAATATTAAACAAAGTTCAAATCTGTTTCTTGAGCATTTCTATAAATAAAAGTAAATAAAACTATAATTTATTGGCTTTTATAATATTTTTATAATGATGGATAATACATTTAAGTATAATTTAGCAAATTACCCTATTGTGTTTTGTAAAAGTAAAAACTGAGTTATTTTTCATAGATTGTTTTAATTAATAATGAGAAAAAATGTTTCTAAGTTCTTAGATGGATTGTATAGAACAGCTTGAAACAGTAGTTTTCCATCCTGTCGGTGATCTATTAATCGGTTATGAAATCAGTTTTTTAGGTTACATGCTGCAGTTTTAAAAGACTAGAATAGAAATGAGTAAAATACATTAGAATAGAAAATGGCAGAGTACATAGGCATGTAATAAAGAGAAGACATTTTATGAAAGCTTTGTTTCAGTATTATGCATTTATATGTAGTTGGTCACAGGGTAAAATATGCCTCAAGCTGAGGGTTCTGGTCAAATTCGTTTGAAACCTACCTGTTTAGAAGCAACTATTATTTAGTTCTTCAATAACAAATGGAAGCCTCACGATTGAACTAAGTTTAATGTCTCCAGCTGTATTTTGATGAACCACAGATTACTTTAAATATAAGTATTCTAGTTAGTCACAAAAAGGGTGGAATTTGGGTTTTACAAGTTTTCATTAAATACTGGCCTTGTGTGTTAAATGTTTTTTCTTTAAAATTATAGTGTGTGACTCCCTATTGATTTATCTCTAAGTTTTCAGTGTATTCTTCATAACCGTAGGACAGTCGTCAGTCACGCTTGACATATTTTGACAGGAAACTTCCCTTTGACAGGAGTAAATATATTGATTTACAGGACAGAAAAATTGTTTTTTTAAATTTTTTTTTCAACGTTTATTTATTTTTGGGACAGAGAGAGACAGAGCACGAACGGGGGAGGGGCAGAGAGAGAGGGAGACACAGAATCGGAAACAGGCTCCAGGCTCTGAGCCATCAGCCCAGAGCCCGACGCGGGGCTCGAACTCACGGACCGCGAGATCGTGACCTGGCTGAAGTCGGACGCTTAACCGACTGCGCCACCCAGGCGCCCCAGAAAAATTGTTTTAAGAAATAGTAAAGTTCTATTAATTTTATGTAATCATGACCTGACAAGGTACTTTAAAAATGACATGATGTGTGGTAAATAATGTCAAGTCTCCCATTCTGAATGCAATTTAAATTACTAGTTTGTGCTTAAATGTCTGTAGTATTGAAGTGATTTGTTTTTTTTTTTTTTTTTTACTTTTAGCAATTGGTCATTCTTGTATTTACTGATTGTGCCTTGGCTTAGCATTCTGTGAAAGAACCAAAGGTGTAATTCTTCCTTCATGAAGCTAGCATTTTTGTTGAGGAAACAAAATAAATGATCATAAAATACATGTGCTCCTTGAAGTCAATAATGATATATATTCATATTTATAACTGTTATACCTTTAGGAGTTCCTTTAACAAAATCTCTGTAAGTGTTATTGAATGAATGGGTGATTGAATTAATAAATTTAAATAATGGGGGAAAACTGGCATTGCTCATGAATTTAACATGCAGTCTGAGAAAGGATGCAATAATATGAGCTCAAGTTGTTTAAAAAGAGTTTTGGAGGAGATTGGACTGCAGCTGAATTTTAAAGGATAGAAATGGATGGATCCAGACTGGGGAGAGCAAAACTGCTGTTGTGAACTAGATGTATTTGTAAAGCCTGCCTGCCCCTATCTTTTTTCTCTTTCCAGGGGAAAACAACTCCCTTTGTAGGCTTTGATATTTGGGGGTTGTGGTCGGCAGAATACTAATACATGGAACTAAATATTGGCACCTTAAAGTTGTCTCACACTAATCCTCAGAACCTGCGAATGTTACCTGATGCACAAAAGGAACTTTGCAATTATGATTAAGTGTTTGGACTTTGAGATGGCGAAATAACCCTGGACTATCTGAGTGGCTCCAGATTAATGGCGTGAGTCCTTAAAAGCATATAACTTTTCTGGCTGTGGTCAGAAGTTTGTCAAGAAGAGGAAAGGTTCAAACTGTGAGAGAGACTTACCTCACCATTACTGGCTTTGAAGATGGGGGGAGGGACCTTGAAAGTGGGTTCTCTCTAAAAGAAGGATGAGTCCTCACCTAACAGTCGAAGAGGGAGCAGGTACCTCGGTTCTGCTGTCACATATAAGTAAATTCTCTCGATAGCCTGAATAAGCACAGAATTGGATCCCCTAGAGCCACCAAAAAGGAATGTGGCCATAGGGCAACTTGATCTTCGCCTGGTGACACCTGTGTCAGTAAGACTTCGAAAATACAGAACTAGAAGATATTTTGTGTGGTTTGTGGTAATTTGCTATAGCAGCATACACTCCAACAAACTTATGGTATGTTTTGCAACACTCTTCATCTCTCTTTGCATCTCTTCATAGCAGAAGTGAGTCCTGGACCTAAATGTGTCCAACCCATAGGTTAGCCTATGGTATGCAAACTCAAGGTCAGATAATGACATATAAACTCTGTCCTAGCTCAGAAATAGATATGGCCAATTAGATTTTCTCCGTTTCTTTCTCTGTACTGTGTACTAGTAAAATAACATAGACAAAAGCTGTAGCTGAAAGATCATGAGGTAAGTCAGGGCTGAATGTCCATGATGGTTCAGTACAAATCAAAGTAATGGAGAATAAGGAATCAGGATTTACCTAAGGAAGGTTGTCAGGAGTACAATTCAAGCAGGTGTACAGAGAAGAGCAGAGAACTCACAGTCCTTGATATAGAGATGGAGGGAGAGTCCCCCTTGCAAATTCCGGTTCCCATTGCCATTCATACATATTCTCCAACACACCTCTTTCTCCTTTGGGTAATTTAGGGGAGTCTTTATTTAAAACCCAATGAGCCTAAAGAAAACATGAATGTTATCTGGGAGTAGTCTTTGACAAAGCCACTGTAAATAGTTTAATGTTGAGAATTTGCAGAGAGGAAACTGGGCCAAGAAGAAAAGACATAGAAGATGGAAGAATAACCAACAAAGGCTCAAACGTCATCTGTGAGAGCACGTGTGAGAAATTACACTTGTGACAGTTAACTTATCCCAGGCCAGCATCATCTCATAGGAATAATAAAGTCAGGAGAAGGAATGAATGGTGACGGGTAGGTCTCTATTCTTTCTGATCCATGGTGTCTTAGGTATGAGGGCCTTGGTGGCTTTGTCAGTCAGTTCAGGGTTCAGGCAGCTGACAATAACTGTCCTTGGTTTTAATGGATACCACCCTTGTCCAGGTAGTTAACCAGCCTTGGAATGTACCACTCAGAGACTTCTACCTATTCATTCTTTTCTTCCCTTTCTTTTTCCCCACAATCCTCACCCTGATGTGATGACGGTGTCTTGATTTGCATGAGTCTCCTTTTTCTCAACTTTCCCATCTAGTCTCACCTAGATAGAGCCAGAAAATTATCTTTTAAAACTCCTTTTGATCTTGTTGCTTCCTGAGTCAGAAACTTTAAATGGTTCCTTGACATTTGCAGGATCCTCTGTAGTATAGCTTTCAAGGTACTCTGCAGCCTAGTTTCAACTTCCATTTATCATGCCTCATATCCCATTATATTGTTACAGAAATCATCTTTACCAGCCAACTTGGCTCATTCACAATCCCCTAAATATGCCTGTTGGTTTCTTGCCAGTGTGAATTTTGCCTGCTTCATTCCTCTCACCTTCAGGGTGCTCCCTAGCATACTGTGCCCATTCAGACCCTAGTCCTCTTTTGTTCAGTGTCTCTCAAATGTCTCTGGGAAATGCTTTGTCTCTGGAATAGATTGTGCACCTCTTCTTTTGATACACAATGAAAAGGAAACTTCAGAGCTCCAAGAGAACAAGACCAATGATACTCTATTTCCTTTCTTCCCTAGCAAATGCAGTGTCAAATAATCCTAGGATTTTTCCCTTATCATTTTCATCTTTAGTCCTAAAGGTGGGACTCTGCAAATATCAAATGATCCTAGACTTCAAAGCTGGGTCAGATAGATGAGGCTAGCCCTCTGGCAAGGGGTGTGTTTTGACTTTTTTTTTTTTGCCCTCGGTACTTTACCTGGGAGAGAGATTGAGAACTCCTGGTGAAATTAAATTACGACCTCAGTAGGTAAATGCCAATCCTCTGAGTTGGTGTGGAAACAAAGGGATACCTCCCTGCCTCCTTAATCAGTATGCAGGGACTTCTACTGGGAAGGAGGATGAACGCCTGGCCTTAAGTGGCAGATGTGCTCATTACTCACTCCTGGAGCAGATCTGCAGGAATCTTACAGGAAAGGGCAGAGTGATCTTGCTTGGCAATCTTGATAAAGGAAAAGGATCATAATCCCTTCTTTTCATCCTTCACATAAAAAAGAAAAATGGTCTCGTGGTAATCTATGGGTTTTAGGACCACCTTGAATATTTTCCTGGGCCTCCCTCAAAATATCCAGCTCTAATTCTAAATCCTTTAAGCTCTGTTGCCTAAAATTTCCTAAATTCTGAACTCCAGAAAACTGTAGGAAGTACTTAAAACATACATTAATAATTAATTACAGAGTGGCTAATGTCGCTTATCTTTAGGCTTTCACTCTTATTTAAATTGTATGATATGTTTTAATTATTAGCTATTTTTGTTACACTTCCTTAACAAAATTGTAAGATCCTTGAAAGTAGCCACCACTCCTTATTTTGTGTTGTATTTCCAGGGGTGCTCACCCAAAGCTGTCTTTCACATAACACTTACCGAGCATTTACTGTGAATCAGACGCTGCTTTGGACACCCGCATCTTGGCTATGCTAGGTTCTTTTTCTCATTTCTGGAGTGCCATTTGAAAATATATGGGGCGCCTGGGCGGCTCAGTCAGTTAAGCGTCTGGATTCTGCTCAGGTCATGATCTCGCGGTTCATGAGTTCAAGCCCTGCTTCGGACTCTGTGGTGACAGCTCAGAGCCTTGAGCCTGCTTTGAATTCTGTGTCTCCCTTTCTCTCTGGCCCTTTTCTGCTCTCTCTCTCTCTCTCTTTCTCTCTCTTTGTCTCCAAAACGTCAAACCCAGAAAACTGCAGCCAAAAAAAATTACTTGCTTGTTCCCTGGATGTTCACTGACATCTATGCACTGGGTACAGGATATCTTATTACACACCTATTTGGAGCAAAAGGGTTCAGAGTTTAGGTGGAACAACTGAGATCTATTTTTCACCAAGGTTTACATAAACTCCGTCACTGCAGTTGAAATCAGAGTAGAGATAATTCCAAGAACTTTGACTAGACCAGATTTAGTGTCAGGTGATAGTCTACTCTGTTGCTGATCTTATTTTACTGAAGACTTGTTACCATGACCCTCAATACTTACCAGTGTCAGACTTGCTCCACTTCGGCAGGTCATTTAAAAAAATGTATAAGCAGCAGAATGATTTCTAGTGAGGAGTTGAGGGGAAACTTCTACACGGATCCCTGAGAACAACTTAAATAATTTCTGGCAGCTCTGATCTGAAGGGCTAATCGTATATATGAGATGAAACCATCAGGACTAGGATACCTCTGTTTTAGCACATACTTCAGGAGATTGGGATTAAGAGACAGATATACTGAGAGGTTCTTCAAATAGTGGCAATTGTAAACTGATGACGACATTTCATTTATTTATTGTGGCTATTTAGAAGGCCTTTGGTATTCTGCTTTTTTCAGCCATACCCATATACTTATAAATCACAGTCACCACCTCCATGGGAGGCATCACTCTTAAAAGTGATCTGTAGTCCAATGTATACTGTGTGTAGTGTATGATTCTCTCAGGTTGTAACACACAGAAATGCATAATACAAAAGTAAGCTCCAGAGCAATAATAGGAAAGTTCAAGATTCAAGAAGTGATGTGGAAACTCACAGGCAGAACAGTAGGCACCGGTGATATGATGTCCCTGAGAGTATCACTTTAGCAGGAAGAGGGGAAAAGACATGGCCTGGGTTCACATGAGATAAGGACCTAAAACTGAGACTCCTTCATAAATCTGGGACCCCCTCGTGAGAGGAGGTTTGGAAAAATTCTGCCTTCTGTCCAAGAAAGCTGGTCATCTCTTCAGGCTCTGAGTAGAAAAGAAAAAGAAAAGTGATTCTGTTGGTGATTTCAGTCCACAGCACCGCCCCCCCCCCTCAAGTGGGCCATGCATGAATATGGAATCTGATTTAACATCATGGAGATCTCAAAGTGAAACACCTGAAACCTCCTGGGACCAGCAGAAGCAAGCAAACATTCCTGCAGGAATGTTTCCACAACCCAGGGGTAACAGACTATCACCAGAAGATAGAGCAAAGATAATGATGAAAAAAAAAAGACATTTTCAAAAAAGGGAGTCTAACATCAAAGAGACTTTCACTGAAGAAGCCACCAAAGACTACTTCAATACAAGTGAAATTGAACCCAGAAAGAATTTCTTACAACTCTAAAATAAAAAGACAAAGAACCCAATTTAAAAATGAATAAAGGATAAGAATAAATATTTCTTCCAAGAAGATAAACAGATGGACAGTACATATAGGGAAAGATGTTCAATGTCATTAGCAATGAGAGAAATGTAAACTATAGCCACTAGAGAAATTCAGACTAACATCACGATGAAACACCATTTAATACCCATTAGGATGGTTATAATTGAAAAGACTGATAACAATAAGTGTTGACGAAGATGTGGAGAAATTAGAACCTTCATATGTTGTGCGTGGGAATGTGAAATGAGGCAGCCATCTTGGAAAACAGCTTGGCAGTTCCTCAAAATGTTAAAAATATGCGATTTACCATATGGCTCTGCATGCCCACTCCTAGGTGTATACTCATGAAAAATGAAAGCATATGTTCACCCAAAAGCTTGTACATGAATATTCATAGCAGCATTATTCATAACAGGTAAAGATGTAACGACTCAAATGTGTATCAACTGATGCATGGATAAATAAAATGTGACGCATCTATGCAATGGAATATTATATAAAATAAAAAAGGAATGAAGTACCGATACATGCTTCACCATTGATAAACCTTGAAAACCAGTCACAAAACTTCATATTGCCTGATTCTTCTTATATGAAGATCCAGAACATGCAAATCCATAGAGAGAGAAAGATTAGATAAGGGGCTACCAGGGGGGTGGGGGTGAAGAGGAATGGAAACTAAGAGCTAATGGAAATGGGGTTTTGTTTGGGAGTGATGAAAATGTCTTGAAATTAGACACAACTCTGTTGTGTTAAGTTGTTGCAAAAAAAAAAAAAAAAAAGAACAGAAAGAGAAAAAAGAAAAGGAAAAAAGAAGAAAAAGAAGAAAAGCAATTTGAGATCCAGTGTATAATGTGTAGGTTCAAATAGTAGTGTTTTTCAGAGAGTTGTTGGGAGTAAACTGGGCCTCATATAAAATCCAGTAAAGTAAAATAAACAATATTAATAGGAGAAACAGTAATAATAAACACATTATTTATATTTATATGCTATTTATATAATAGTAGGTAATTATATTACTTTGCAGTTTATTTTTTTATTTAAAACTTTTTTTTAATGTTTATTTATTTTTGAGACAGAGAGAGACAGAGCATGAACGGGGGAGGGGCAGGGAGAGAGGGAGACCCAGAATCTGAAACATGCTCCCAGCTCTGAGCTGTCAGCACAGAGCCCGACACGGGGCTTGAACTCACAAACCGTGAGATCATGACCTGAGCCGAAGTCGGACGCTTAACCGACTGAGCCACCCAGGCACCCCCTATTACTTTGCGGTTTAATTCCTTTCTGGGTTTCACTAAACCATAGGAATAGTTTACAATAAACTTTACAGATTAACAAAAAACTGCAATTATTACAGTATAGCCACAACTTTCAGTGTTAATTGGAAGTAAAAATGCAGAACAGAGGCCACCTTAGGATGGCTCCTTTCTGTTGGGATGGTTGTTTTGTCCAGTCCATCCATGCAGTTTCTGTAACAAAGTGTTGCTAACTGTCATGTGCTGTAGCCTTTTCCAGTAAGAGGGAAAACAGGATGGGTCCTTTGCTGGGTTTCATCTTCATGAATGTTCCCTACTTTCTTTAGCATCTAAGTTCTTCAAAGGCAAGGGAAGCATATTGTTTAACAGGGAGGAGAACAAAAAAGCTTGAATGTTACACACTAATATATTAGCGTGTACAGTCAAATGAAGGACATTTAAAAAAAGTCAATATAACACTGTCACTACTACATACAATAAATCCAGAGGATGAAAGAGTACTAAGTGATCAGTACTGAACACGAATGGCAGAATCATATTGCTGTGCGTTGCTCCTTTTTAGGTGATTCCTATGAGTTTAGAACTGATTCTTTCTCCAAATGCTTTAGCTCTCTCAAGAGCACGTTTGTTACTTTACACTGTAGGAATGGTATAATTAATATGGGAAAGAATGACTACTGCGTAGTGAGGCTAGGAGTGTATTGGTGAATACAGATAAATTAAAAACTAATTAATTTGAAATTTATGGACTGGTGGCCCCTTATGCTGTGACACACTGAATGCTTTAGTAAGCAACTGCATAATTCAACGGAAGTCCTAGTGGGAGTGACTGGCAGATGTGGGGATGCAGGTCGCCTGGCATGAATACAGATGGAGCCAAAGGTTGCTTTTTTCCTCTAGTCCTTATTTAATGATTCCATCTTACAAAATATATTATTTAATTGTTGTCTGAATTAAGAGTGCTCGTTTTCGCCTTCTGTTCTTCCAATTTCAATTCTGATATCTAATTTAATTTCTTTAGGAATTATAAACCACATGTTGTGGATGACAGGAAAATATATCCCATTAAGTTTAATTAGTAGTTCAGGCTGATTAGCAATGGCTGAGTAATATCTAAGTGACTTCAGTAATACATTTAATGTGTACGAACAATTCTAGCTATTATTTTAAGAAAGGTCATCAACTGAGCATTTGTGATTCTATAGTATATTTATGGTCAATATTTTTTCCTATTTCTAGAAATATTTATTGTGAGAAATATGTGTTAGTATGTGTTGAATGATAGAAACAAATTCTAAGTGTATTATTGGAAAGTTAATAATGTAGACATTTAATTGAAGCGCATATTTTTGATCATTGGTATTTTAAAATTGTAGCAGACATGTTTACCTTGATCATTTCCAAAAGTTTTTAAGGTAAGAATGTAAATAAGCTAGTTTTTTTCTGTTGCATAATTGCATTGTTAGAATGCCACACTATAACGGATACCTCGTCATTACTATTTACTATTATACTGTTGAGGGACCTGGGGGGCTCAGTTAAGCAGCTGACTTGATTTTGGCTCAGGTCATGATCTCACAGTTTTGAGACTGAGCTCTGTGTCAGGCTGTACGCTGCGTGTGGAGCCTGCTTAAGATTCTCTCTCTCCTTCTCCTCTTGTCCCTCTGCCCCCCCTTCCCAAAATATAATACTGTTGTAGAAGAAAGACCACAGACTCAGACATTGGCATTTATGTGAATTGCATCATAGGAAGACTGGGTTGAACACTCACCAATATAAAGGTTGAACCATGAGACAGCCCAGTTCTTAACAAATCAAAAGAGCAGATTGTCTTTTATGCCTGTGTATACCAAGAGCTCCTCTACCATTTGCCTTGTGCCAACTACAGGAGATAGAGCACTGGTGTCTCTGAGAAGGAAGAAATGGAACAAATAATGGTCAATGGGAGTGGTGTGATGTTGGAACTTACCACAAAATGACAGATTTCAAAGATGCTATTTGAAAGGTTCTTGATGATTCGCATTTGACAAAAGCAAATGGAGATTGAAATAGAGGTTAATAGTTGAGATTTTGAAAGTAGAGTTAATACTTCAAAACATCGGTTTTCAAAATAATTGTTCAGAGAAGAAAGAGGAGGATGCTAATATTGAAGAGCTGTAAAAGGATTTTGGTTTGTTCAAGGGAATACAGCATGAGGGACCTTTTTATCTTGGTTCCAACTGACCGGCTAACATGAGGTTCGTGTGTGTCTGTGGATCTGTGTGTATCAGTTTCACATATTTGTCTATAAAACATTACTATGCAGTGTACTGGCTAAGGATGAAACTGACGCTATAATATTCACATTGAATGTCTCACGCAACATTTTCATTCTTTTTAAACATTTTTTAATGTTTGTTTATTTTTGAAAGAGAGAAGGAAAGAGACAGAGTGCAAGCAGGGGGAGGGGCAGAGAGAAAGGGAGACACAATCCGAAGCAGGATCCAAACTCTGAGTTGTCAGCACAGAGCCCGATGCCGGGCTCGAACCCACGAATCGTGAGATCATGACCTGAACCAAAGTCAGACACTTAACTGCCTAGGCCACCCGGGTGCCCCTCATTTATTTATTTATTTATTTATTTATTTATTTATTTATTTATTATTTTTCAGAGAGAGAGAGAGAGAGAAAGAGGCAATGTGAGTGGGGGAGGGTCAGAGAGAGAGGGAGACACAGAATCCCAAACAGGCTCCTGGCTCTGAGCTGTCCGCACAGAGCCTGAAGCAGGGCTCAAATCCACGAACCGCGAGATCATGACCTGAGCCAAAGTCAGACATTCAACTGACTGAGCCATCCAGGCACTCCTCAACATTTTCATTCTTTGTTATTAGTATTTAAAATGGGAAAGTAGAAGAAATTCATTCTGTATCTCTTAAAGTTTTGAAGATCGGAAAATAAACATGTTTAACATTTAAAAGTAATTTTTACTGTCTGAGTCAAACAAATTACTTTGAATGAATTAACTTAGAGGCAGATCAAGGGATCTCATGGGATGCCAGTGTGAGCACTGTTTTATGGAGCTGACTCTCAAATTCTGCCTAAATTCACAATGTGATTAGGGATGTTATCCCTTCTTTCTTCAGTATGGCTTTCCTTACTCAGTTTTTAAAAATTACACAGATTTTTTTTCTTATGATATTTGTTATGTTATAAGAAATCCATTTTTGCTATAGACTTCACATGGTTACAGTTAAACGTCTTTAATGTTGTCTCTTTGGTATGTTTGTATTATTGTTGAAACTATATATTTTTCTATTCAAAAATTTTTATGTCAGACTAGGTCACAGACTGCACACACACACACACACACACACACACACACACACACAACTAGAAACCCAAAATCCAGAAATAGCATTAAAAATCAATAAGAATTCCATTCCCGTTAGCATCTAAAAGACTCAAAGACTAAAGTAATATAAAAACAGAAATTATGAAACTTATAAACTAATCACAAGAGTTCCTAAAGGCAGAATTATTCAGGCCGTGTTCAGAAAGAGAAAAGGTTCAAATTGTGAGAGAGACTTGACTGGAATTACTGGTTGTGAAGACGGGGGAAGGCAGGTGGAAGAGAGGAGGGTGGGTGGTCTCTAAAAGCTGGGATCAGTCCTCACCTGAGAGCCAGGAAAGGAACAGGGACCTCACGTTTGCCATCACATGGAACTCAATTCTCTCAGCAACCTGAATGGGCAGGGAAATGGATTCTCCTCCAGAGCCTATAGAAAGATACATTGCCATGTGACATCTTGATTTTGGCTCGATGAGGCCTGTATCAGAAAACATAGAAGAGAATCCTTGTAATCTAGGGATTAGACAGAGATTTTCCAGTATGACAAAAACAAAAAACAAAACAAAACATAAAACATAAAAAATGATAAATTGAACTTTATCAAAATTATAAATGTTTTCTCTTCAAAAACCAACATAAGAAAACAAGAATATAAGAAATAAAAAGCTAGAGACTGGAAGAAAATACTTGAGAAATGTGTATCTGATAAGGCTCTTATATTCCAAAATCTCTACAGAACTTTTTTTTAAAAGAAAAGCTTGATTTTTAAGAGCAGTTTTAGGTTTACCATAAAACTGGGAGGAAGGTACAGAGATTTCCCATATATTCTTGGCACCCATACACGCATATCTTCTCCCATTACCATCTTTTTCTGTTTTGGGGTTTTTTTTTGTTTGTTTATTTTTGTTTTGTTTTATCAAGAATGAACCTACAATGATACATCCTAATCATCCAAAGTCCATAGATTACCAAAGGGTTCACTCTTGGTGTTGCACATTTTATGGGTTTAGACAAATGCATAATATCATATATCCACCATTATGATATCATACAGGGTATGTCACTGCCCTAAAAATCCTCTGTGTTCCACCTATTCACCTCTTTCCCCCCTACTCCCACCCTGACAAAAGCAGATCTATTTATTGACTATAGTTTTGCCTTGTCTAGAATGTCCTAGTCAACATCCTACAGTATGTAACTTTTTCAGATTATCTTCTTTCATTTAGTAATATACATTTAAGGTCCCTCTGTGTCTTTTCATGGCTTGATAAGTCACTTCTTTTTAGGGCTGAATAATATTCCTTTATTTGAATGTACCACAATTGATTTATCCATTTACCTACTAAAGGACATCTTGGTTACCTCTAAATTTTGACAATTACGTATAAAGCTACTAAAACACTCATATGTGGGTTTTTGTGTGGATATAAGTTTTCAATTTATTTGAGTAAATAATGGATACTTTTCAGCAATAAATAGAATGAACTAGTATTGATGCATGCAACAACATAAATAAGTATCCAAAATATTGTGCTAAATGAGAGACTCCAGCACAAGAGACTACACATTGTATCATTTCACTTATTTTGAAGTTGTAGGAAAGACAAAGCTGTAGAGACAGAAGGTAGATCTGTGGCTGCACGATGATGGGGGTGGAGGTGAGAACTGACTGTGAATGAGCACAAGGCAATTTTGAGGTGATGAAAGCATTTTAAAACGGTATTATTATAACTGTTGCACCACTGTATAAATGTCCTAAAATTGAATTGTGCACTTAAAATAGGTGAATTTTATGGTACTAAATTAGCTCGATGGAGCTGTTTAAATTTATTAAGCTACCCTCATAATGATTTTAAGATTATTTTCTGTTATTAGTGGGAAAAGTACATACCTGGTTAATTGAAAAAGAGATATTAAAGGCAAAAACACCCATCTGGAGAGAAGACCATCAGGCTACTACCTGAAAAATTTCAGAGTGGCTTTCATGAACTCAGTAAATTTCCTGTGATAGAACATCTGGCTGAGAAACCTGATTTTATCAGCATGATGAGAAATTCCATTGTCTCATGGGCCAGAACACATCGCAGGTGAAATGACAATTTCACTTATAAATCATCATGAAAATACATTGAAATTTTTGGGAAAAAACAGGCAGTAATTTCAGCTTATGTAAATGGCTCCTAAGCTATATTATAATCAGAAAATTACTTGATAAGCACAGACTCAAAACTAGTGAAGTTAATTAGATAAAGTTGGTATTTACTGGAATCAGGATACAGTAGCTTGTTCACTCTGCGTCATGACAGGATGGCTTTTTCCATGGCCAACAACCCCCTCAGATAGATGACACAGACATAAATAGAGATATAGATACAGACAGATATGGAGATATAGATGCACATAGTTACATGTGTTTGCTTGATTGATTCCTTTCAATCTAGCAATGGTAGATTTGCATTTTTCTGCACTGAAAATTAATTTGATAATCATAATGTTTTATATAGTCAGAGGGAAAATTTATTGCTTTTTATGTTAGTTTTCTTTTACTACATAATCAAAGCTTAGCACCTTAAAACACCAAATATGTACTATCTCATTGTTTGTAGATCAGGAATCCAGAGTCTGAGTGCCTCGATTCAAAGCTACTCATGGGCTGCACTCAAATCATCTCAAGGTCTTCCTGAGGGAAGTTACTCAATTGTGGCCCTAGGCAGGCCTCAGGTCCTCTTTGACTGTTGCCCAGGTATTTGCCGCATGGGCCTCTTCAGAAGGCAACTCACGATATGGCATCTGGCTTCCCTCAGACCAAGTAAGCTAAGAGCAAGCAAGAGCATCCAAGTAGAAACCATAGTTGTTTTGTTACTCATCTCAGAAGCCAAGCCTTTCACCTCTGCCACATTGTATTCTACTCAAGGGAATAGTATTAAACAAGGGTCTAAATACATTTTTGTTTATGTTTTGGGAAAAGCCTCACTCTCGCTGCTGACATCATTTGAAATTTCATCAATGGTGAAAATACACAATTCATACAAAGAAAGACTGGGCAAAATGTATGTGTAAGATTCTTTTGTTGACAATTGAACAGCAAAATCCTTTTCATTAAAAATCAGACAGTATAGGGGTGCCAAGGTGGCTCAGTCAATTGAGTGCCTGACTCTTGATTTCAGCAGAGATCATGATCCTAGGGTTATAGGATCAAACGCTGTGTTGAGCTTAAGATTCTCTCTCTCTGCCTCCGCCCCTGTCCCCAAATTGTGCATGCTCTCTCTTTCTCTCTCTCTCCTAAAAAAAAAAAAAAAAAAAAGAAGAAGAAAGTAAGAAAAAAATCAGACAATATAATGATAAGAAAGGAGAGAGGAGACATATTTTGTTTGAGGTGATTGGGGGGTGGTGGAAATGAGAGGTACAGGGTTACTTAAATAGCATAAGCATCATGCTCCCATGATGTACATTATTACTATGTTTTTTATTTAACATCAGTCTGATGGAACATAAAAGAACTAGGAATAAGTAACCGTAGAAGAGACATCTTTTTTATCTCTCTTTACTGTTCCCTCCTTATTCGTTTATTCTTTTTCATTCTAAAACTTATACCCACTTTGTGATTAGTTAATTAGCAGGAAAAACATTTTTCAACCACCAAGCTGTTCTGAAGCACCCCCCCCCCCAATCCAGGGTCATGATCAAATACCAAGAATGATTGCTCAAATATAAAAATGAAATATGAATTTTTAAAAATATTAACAATTAAATGTGGTAGAGGGTTGGTGGTGGTGCACGTGTATGCCTTAGTTTAGGAAGCCATTGATAGGTTTGCGTAAATGATCTTTACTTCTTTCCCTTCCAGAGTTGGTTGTTAATGACTTTTTTTACTATTATTATTTTGCTTTGCAACCTTATATGAGGGAAAACAAACAAATGTTCTCCTTTGGTTAACTTCAGGGAGCTTAGCTGTATATTCAGTGAATATTTAGTACTCTGCGTGATCAGTATACAGTATTATAAAGCTGAGGTTACTGCTTAGGTAGTATTTAGCTTGGGAGCTAGGAAGAAACATTGGAATTTTTATTCTAGAAAGTAAAAATAAAAGCACAGTTTTTTAATCCAAGATTTCCTTTTTGAACACTAGAGCAAATCAAAACCTTTTTCTTAAATCTCGTAGCCAACATTGATAAAACTTGCTGATACCATGAGAGACTATTCCTTTGGTCTTGACAATTTTGTATAATTTTGTGCCTGTAAGTCATGAAAATCCAATTCAAATGATCATAGGCAAATTGGAGATTTTATTGAGAGAAAGACTTCTATATTCTTGAAGAGAGAATTAAAAAACAAAACTGTATATATGGCTGGAACTCTGTCAAGAGTCTTTCTGTCTTTTCTCTGTAGTATATGGCATATGAGAGGATAGTCTTTAAAGATAGTCTTTAAAGAGATAGTCTTTAGATTTCTACCCCCAAAATGAAAAATCCCAGAGATATTATCTTATGGCTCAGGTTTGGGTGAGGGGTCCACCCTGAATCAGTCACCTGTGTCCTGAGGATCAAGGTCTTGTGATTGATCTTCAAGGTGTTTCTCTTGAACCATCTCCTGAACCAGCTACAGCCTAGCAGGTGGTGTAATACATGAGCATTATGAAAGTTATAAGTCGACTTCCTTTGGCCTTTAAACCTAATATATTTTATTTTTAGACATTTTTATCGATAATTCTATGGAATATCTAACAAACACTCTCAGTTCTCCATACTTGCACTGGAATATAAGATAGAGTACAAGGAGGAGTGGTTTTCAAAGGAAGGGAAGAATGTTAGGAAGTAAAAACAAAAAGTCATTTTCATCTCTAAACAGCTCATGTTCTTGAAAACAGCCTATTTGTTCAGTATGTTAAACAAATGTCCAGATGAAATCCAGTACGACCTGCTAATCTAATATTTCATAACCATATTGGGAAGTGGTGAATACATAAGTTGGATGCCAATATTAGAGTTCTTATACAAGCAGTTTGAATTACCAAATCAGCAGTAATTTTTCTCATTGAACATTCCTTTCTTTCTTAAGGATAGCCCGTGGAAAGATAAAATATCCTCTAGTCAGTTTTTCTAATTTCTTAGCGAGTTCTCTACAGATGTAATGTTCGAAATGAGTTAACTAGGTGTCAGTGGCTTTGAGACAGTCTTTATATTTTGGTTCTAAAGGGAAAAAATTAAGTTTACTTTAGCAATCTACTTTAAAAAATATGGTGCCATTCATGTCACAGCTCATTAGCCTACACTTGCGTATAAGAAATCATATTGATCATCATTATGTGTTTAATCTCAAAACATAACTGTGTGATCTATATATGTTATTTGTATATTGTATCATAAGCTTTAAGTCAGAAGAACCCATTGATAATAAGCTGGGGTTTTTTTGTTTGTTTGTTTCTTGGTTAAAATTTATGATATTTTGGGAAGAAGAGCTCTGGAGACTGACTTTGAATCCAAATCTGCCTCATGTTAGCCAGTGTGAATACGGACATGATTCTTACTGTCTTTGAGCCTCAAATTATTATATACTCACTTGCATTGTCAGGACGGTTAAGTGCTGTTGCATGTGGAAGGCATCTTTGTGGACCATAGTGAGGCTCAGCAAATGTGACTTCCCTTCCACATTATAATTGACTCTGGCTTCCACAGCCTTACTACATTGCATTTTACAAAGTACTTTCTTGTAACCTGTGCTTTTTGAATCTCACAACTTCTTTCCATGGTAAGGAAATAAAGCTGTTATCTTCACTTTAAAGTTAAGCAACTTGAGAAAAAAAGTTGAAAATCATACACATTCATTCAGTATACCTCTGGAAACTTTATTAAAATTAGGTGTGTGAATTAGCCCTGCTGTGGTCATCCTATTGACTCAGTCCTTAGGCCCTTATATGTAGACAGCAGTGGAATGAAAGAAAATGTAAGGAGAATCACAGGACAGTGAAGAGGTGAGTGTTAAATCAGGTGTGATATTTAAAGTTTAAATTGGACTAAATTTGTATTTGCTGTAGATATCTTTTAGGGAAAGGAAAGAGCAGTGTAGTGGTTAGAGAATAAAATAAAGTGACTTGATATTTGTACCCCAGGAAAGTTTGGACTTTTCAATAAAGCAATTACTGTTACAGTAAAACCTTGGATTGTGAGTAACTTATTCCATGTGTGTTCTACAAGATGAGCCAAGATTTCTAATAAATTTTAACTTGATAAACGAGTGATGTTTTGCTATACAAGTAGTATGTGATGCTGAATGAAATTCGCTTTGATTGTGTGTATGTGTTTTGGATTCCAAGCTTGTTTCTGGAACAAGTTATGCTCACAAACCAAGGTTTTACTGTACTAGATTCTAGTTTATGTTGAAACACACGTTTATCCTCAGCAGTTTGTCCTCACCAATTTCTTTTCCCTAAGAGATAAAGGTGATGCTGACATAATAGTGAAGAAAGCCACCATTATCAAAAGAACAAGGTTTGATGTTTGCCTCTGTGTCTTTTTTTATACCTCTTACTTACTCCTTCAATATTCATGTGGTACTTGTTATGTTCAGGACATTCTTCCTAGTGCCGGCATTTCTGCAGCCAATAAGATAAATAAGTTCTAAGCTCATATTAGGGAATTTATATTTAAATTTGGGGAGAAATTCAATAAACAGTAAAATCCAGAAATAAGAGAATTTCAGGTAGGGGCAAGTGCTGTGGAGAAAATGCAATTAAGTATATTAACTTCCTTTTGCTGTTAGGGGCTTAAAACAATGCAAGTTTATTCTTTTAAAGTTCTGCAGGTCAGAAGTCTAAAATCAAAGTGTTTGCAGGGCTGTGTTATATCTGGAGGCTTCGGGAGAGTATCTGTTTCCTTGCCTCTTTTGGCTTCTAGAACTCCCCTGGATTCCTTGCTTCATGGCCCCTCCCTTGCATCACTCCAGTCTCTTGCCTCCATCATATCTTCCACTACTGATTGTAAACTTCTTGGCTCCTTCTTATTTGAACCATTGTGATTATATTTGCGGTATTTGGGGTCTCTCTGGATAATCCAGGATAATCTCTTATCTCAAAATCCTTAATCTCATCTGCAGATCCCTTTTGCCATAAATATAAGGTAACATTCACAGATTCTTGGGATTAGGCCATGGACATCTTGGGTTGGGGCCATTTTTTAGCCCACTGGGTGAGGCTACCTTAGAGAATGATTTAGAAGGAGAATGATTTACCCTCCAGATAGGGGTGATTTCTCTGAAGTGTTAATAGTTGAGCTGAGATTTAAATGCTGAAAGGATATATATTCCATGCTTTTGTGTGTGGTAAACTACTCAATGTGAAAAAATATTTCCTTTGCATTTGGCCACATTTTCTTAGCAGAATCACAGTTGATCAAATCACCATATAATATATTGCAGTTGCAATCTCCTCATCACCAGGAACCGTTGTTGAGGGTCCTTGAAAGTGGAAGGGAGACACAAATCTCGGACCCTTGATAGTGGTACTGGTGAGTGAAATTCTTATTAATTATATGAGGTTAGGAATTCACATTGTAGTGACTTTCTCTGAAAAGATTGTTAGTACATACGAGAAGATAGAGTCTACTGATTCCTCTTCACTACAACATTAAATTTGTGTCTCAGTCATGAATATACAATAGTACTCTTCTGTTTGCCCTTGAAAAGCTTTCAAGAGTAAACTATTTACATTAAATCTCGGCAACAGTATCTCTAATGTCGCTAGATAGGAATTGCACATGTAGCAGAGAACAATATGCTGAACTTTCTACACAGAAAGTATTGATTTAGAGATATTTTAAAATTTTTCATTGAAAGTCAAGAGGTAATATATTGACTTATTTTCCCTGAAACACCAGAATGTGCAATGCCGTATATATAACAAAATATGTTTATGTTCCTAATCTAGGCAGATGGAAGTTTCCATTGGAAGTATCATAAGAAACTTGGTAATAGCTTTTTATTTCTGGATTTAACACCATATACATAATGAATACCAGACACATTAAATAACGGTTCATGCGATTTCAAAGACCCTGACTTCATCTTTGTAGTGATCGTGCTTCCTTGAAAATAGCATATCTCAGCTTTGAAGTCATAGGACCCCTAATTGCACTGGTGTGGATAGGTGATCCATACAATTTTTTGGGGTAAAACTTGGATTGAATTTCATATATATGTGTGTGTATATATATATATATATCTATATATATCTATATATATAGATATATATAGATATATATAGATATATATAGATATATATAGATATATATATATATTTTTTTCCCAAACTGGAAGAGAAGCGGTGTGTTCCTTCCTGTAAGTGGTTAGTCTGCATGAAAACTAATCTTTTGGGAGGAGATAACGTGTTTCGTTGTGATCCCATGAGGTAAAAACATGGAGAGTAGTCAAACTGCTTTTTTCACTTCAGTTTGTTTTCCAGCTTTAAAACTCTGGGATGCTGTGAGCCTATGTTTTCACACTTTGATTTGCATGAGGAGGAGGTGTGTTATCACCAAGACAGAGATTTGTGTGAGGGGCAAGTCCACACTGTTAGCTATGCAGCACTCTCATTAGCACTGAAAAGGGTGTTAACACGCATAGAAGGAGATTTTTCCTAGGTCTAAACCCTGGCTTGCTTTCTAAGTGTCAATCCCAGTTGAAGACCCAACTTGTAGTGGAAGCTCTAAATGGAGCAGTTTCTTAAAACCCCTCAGGACGCTGAGGAATATCCTCAATATCCCTGGAGAATTCTAGATATATGAACCAACACGAGGCTATTTCAGATGTTTTCTGCTATTGATTTAATCATGTCGGTTTTGTGCTCTCTCTGTGTGTGTGTGTGTGTGTGTGTGTGTGTGTGTGTGTGTTTAGTATCATCTTCCCTTGCAGGGAAAAGTGGAATGGGGTATTTGATTATCTGCACACTTATCAAGCACTAAGCTGTTTGAGTATATTTTTTATCCCCAAAATGACTTAAAAAGTGCAGGGTGTTACAACATGTGAATGGAAGAATTTAGCACTGTAAGCCAAACAGAGCTCTACCCAGGGTGTCCTCTCTTGAGTGTTTTGCTGTTTAACTGCATTCCCCTGATATTTGCTTTACCTTTGTTTCCAGAATTTTCTTCGTCAGACTAGTACTGTGTATGAATTATCAGACCATTTTTGGAAACTCATCAGGGGCTAGTCTGTCCTAAAGATCCGCCCCAAACTTTTGTTCTTTAATCAATGTTGGTGAAAATACAAGAATATTAAGAGCAATATCATATATGTATATGCACATATATATGAAATATACATATATATAAAATTATCTGATATATATATATTGTACTCTGATAAGTTCACTCTCTCCTCCTACACCTTTTCAATAGCGTCAAGTGACTTCCCATTTCTTGAGCAAAACTCTGAACTCTGCCATCATCTAGCATCTGCCTTCTTTTTCTGTTTCCTCTTAATTCCAGTCTTCTCTGTGTACTTTGTGCTTCAGCCACGGAAGTATCCTTTCCTTTCAATTCTCTGAGCATGCCCTGTTCTTCGCTAACTCATGAATTTATACATGAAGTTTCTTCTCCTTGGAGATCTCTTACCCTGGTTTGGTATGGATCCGGCTTCCTCTTACCTTTCAGGGATTTTCTTAGGAAGTACATTCTCAGAGAGACTTCCGTCCTAGGAATTTTATCTGAAAGGCTCCCCTCTGTTTTCCTCTATATGTACTATGTGGTATATATGCACTGTATACCACTGAGAAAATTTCAATTATATATGTATGCCTTTGTTAAATTAGTGGTAGCCCCCTTTCTCACTAGATTGTAAGTTCCACAAGGTCAGGGACCTTATCACTTTGTTCTCTAGTATAGACCAGTGCTCAGTAGTATGGCTGGCATATAGTAATTCTAAAGCATATATGCATGAACAGTAAGTAAATAACAGTATTATTATTTTTTTCTTTCTCCTTACCCTATGGTGTCGTCCCTTTCAAATTGTGAACTTTTTGGTCTGCTGGGAATAAAAAGGCAACGGGAGATGGGAGGGGGGTCATAACTTAAAGGTTCATCTTTCCAGTACTCAAAAACTCAACCATGATTTATATTGTCCTGTTTATTTATTTGTTTTGCCATTCGTATTGAAGTCGTTGTATTGATCAAAGGAGAATGTTGTTTTAATAGCTAAAGAGCAGAAATCCAAGCAAGAGACAGGAATAAAATATATGAAGTCACCAAAATCAGGTGACTGTATATGGGTCACTCATACTTTATGTGTTAGATCGAATACATAAGGAGAAATTACAGAATGCTTATTACTTTTTAGTTTTCAAAAGTGAAGTGAGCCAAGAAAACCCTTGAAACTTGGCAAAATGGAGCAGAATATTCAACTACATGTCAATTACATATTTCACTCTTGGTTGGCATAGAAGTCAGACATCTCCCTTCCCTATTTTTAATAGCATCGTAGTATAATATATCACCTAGAAATATAGTAAACAGTAATTAGAAGTGTAATCATTGGTATTCCAGATAGTCCTTTTTGGAAAAAAAGTTGAGGGAACAAGTTGGAAAGAATTTGTGTTACAGTGAATATGATAGCAATGTGTAAATTTTGAGTTATGTGTAAAAGTATTAACCTGATCCTGCTGTTGGATGCTTTCCCTGGGTATTTCTGACTTGTTGCCTTTTCTCTTGACGTGAGTCAAGTTGTTGTAAGCAAAAGTCATACACTTGCACGTCTGTGTTATCCACCTGCTCTGCTTGTGGGTAGCAACACCACCTAAGAGGAGTTACAGAAAGAAAAAGGCAAAAGTTCCCTCTCATATTAAGAAATTATATTATAAAGAAGGAAGCTTTTTTCTTTGCTCCATCTTTGTTCAGGGGACGTTGGCTTGAGGACATGATCCTGGAGAGGTAGCATCTGTCTTGTGACCAAGATGTAATTAACCTGAGGAAGATAATCCAACGTGATGTTGCAGTTGATAAAAAGAGGTTAGGTCTTTATATAATCACTGAATGAATCTTGGAACCAGACATAATTTTAGTGATCAATTAATACTCTTATGATTTATGCCACAGTTAGTCAGACTTTCTATTATTTGTAGCTAAAAGCATCTCTTACAGATTTATTGCTCTTCTTATCACCAAGGATTCTGGGATTACTCAAGGCAAGGACAGGGGATAGCATATCTAAGAGATTCAAAATTTGCTAAGCGATAGGGACTTGGAGCATATATGATGTCACGTAATTCTTATGGTTACTGAAATGACAGATACCCAGATATGTCATGTAATTCTTACGGTTACTGAAATGACAGATACCCAGATGTGAATACATATTCTAGTGGAATAATAAAAGGTGTCAATTATATTTATTAAATGGAGTGTTACTTCAAGATGATTAAAAAAATAAAAAGAAATTGGAGGTCAGAAAATTAAAGAAATCAACTAAAATAGGATATCATTTTGTAATACACACTGTAGTTTTGTTTTATAAGCTAAAAAAGAACAATAAATTAAATAGATGCAAATACTGCAAAGTAGGCTTTAGAGAATTATTCCTGTATTATAATAAAATGTGGCTAGAGAAAATACCACAATGAGAAGCAATCTCATTCAATGATAGGCATAAAATTTTTCCTTCCCCAGATTACCAGGTGTGAAAATATCTTATTTAGTAATACCATTTTCTTCCAGTTTTCCATTATGTGAAAGGTTAGTTATTCTCAGAAAGTCAAGCAGTAATGCAGAAAATTGCTCTGTTTGAGCAATTGTTTTTTAGCTTCTAAAGTCATCTGTAGTTCAACACTAGAGAAATGTATGTTAGGCTATATAAAGTTCATTTTTATTCTCTTATAATAGTGACATTGGTGTTTTGTTTAACAAGCCAGTGCATGTCTAGCTAAATAATGAAATGTTTAGATTCTTAAATAAGTCACTTAGAAATATTTAAGGACCAATTATGTGGTTTTCAATTTTTTCTTGTTTACTGATGTTTTTGCCATTCTGTAAGAGGATTGTCCAAGGGGAACTCTGCAGGAAGATAGACTTTCAATATAAAGGATTCATAGATCACTAACCATATTTAGCCTTATCGTAGTCAGGCTGGGCATTCTCTAAAGATTTTTGGATTAAAGGAAGCTATGAAGTCATTAGCTGGAAGAGGCATGGGTTAAAACTCATTTGACAGAGACCCTTCATACACCTCATAATGGCGAAAGATAGTTAGGGCCAAATTCTTTCATTATAACTAGTATTTTTTCCATTATCTTAAAATATCTACTGTGAATTATTTTAATTACAGTGAAAGATATAATAATTTGGAAACCTAAAATTAGTGTCACTTCTATGCTGGGAGCATATTCAATGCAAGGCCTGGTTGGGTGTCTGTATTTAAACTGAAATATTCCAGTGAATTCCTTTCTCTTTGGAAAAAAATAAAATAAAAATGTGAAATACAAAGGAGCAGAGAGTTGAAGAGAGACAGGAAAGGAGACATGAAAAGGGAGAAATACAATTGTATATGATGTTGGAAAGCAAAAACTTAATATGTCTATTATTTTTTTTTAATTCTAGCACATAATTTAGCCTCCATGACATTTTGGATATTGTTCAAATTCCAAACATGGCTCTGGTTTGCACCTCTGAGGAGCTAGGAACTTTGATCAAACCTATGATTCCAGTGATAACTACAGTGGTGCATTTCAGTGCTGCGGTTAAAAAATAATCTTAACATGCATTCAAAGATGTAACAAGTTATTTAAGTGTGTGTATTCCAGAGAATAGATAATAAATATATCTTGTGACTTGAGAGTTATCATTAACTTAATAATGCTAATTACTAGCTGATAAAAAGTATTGTTGAGATCTGAGCTTTACCTCATGTTTTTAAGACGGTGGGACTAAGCCTGAGGACAAGCATACCAGTGGGAGACAAATAATTAATAAACAAAAATAAATCATGCAATATGGTGGATATTTACAAATCCTATGGCGCATGGCACAGGGAGCAAGAGTGCTGGGTTGAAGGAGATTACCATTTTGAAAAGGTAGTGACTTAGATGACATTTGATACAGGACTGAAGAAGGCAAGAGGAGGAGTTATATGGATATCTTGGGAAGACAGTTCTAACCTCAAGAACAGCAAGTGCAAAGGCTCTGGGGTGATTGCTTTTTCTAACATGTTGGAGGAACCGCAAGGAGGTCAGTGTGACTGATGGGGACTAAAAAAAGGAGAGCAGTCATAGGAAATAAGGTCAGACAGAGTAATAGAGGCAATTGTATGCAGTGTTGAGGATTTTTCTTTTCCTGAGTGAGAATAGAAGTTACTGAAGACAGTTTTGGGTAGAAGAGTAACACAATTTGACTTAAATTTTAAGAGAATACGTATGTGTGCCAGGTTGATGGAAGCAGCAAGACCACTGAGGAGGATTTTGAAATAATAAAAGTGAGAAATGATGGTGGTTTAGACCACAGCAGTAGCAGTCGGGTAGTGACGAATGATCAGATTCCAGATATATAATGAAGATTTCATTGGCAGGATTTGTTGATTATTGGATTTATGGTGTGAGAGAAAGAGCAAAGTCAAGGGTGACTTGAATATTTTTGACTGGCATAACTGAAAAGATAGAGGTCTCAGAGATGAGATATGTCTTTTCATCCCACCATGTTTGGTTACGTGAAAGCAGAAACAAAGTATGGGGAGTGTTAGATGTAGCCAAGATTGACCTTTTGCTACGTGTGTACAATGAGGCAGGAGAGTTGTTAAGGAGTTGGGGATATATGCAAAAAGGTTATCATTATGATGGATGAAACGATTTAATCTGATAAGTAAAATGTGAGGAAGGTCTGATAGGGTGGGAGTGGATGACTTTGGGTAGAGGTCACATTATGGAAAAGAGGAGGTCAAGAGACTGTGAGGACAGGTTATTGGCAAGATCATTGAATCACCAACAATTTTGAGTTAGTGCTGGAGAAAGTGACAATAAACCATGAGCTGAAATCCTACAGGAAAGAGGAATATTGACTAGGTGATTGGTAGATAAATAAGAAAATGAGGGGTCGTGGGTGATGTCTGGTTACATGACATTTAGAAGAGGAGATTTTAGGAAGAATGGAGGGAAATGGACTGGAAGTGGCAAAAAGAAAAAAGAAAACCCAATCATTATTTCACAGGCTATGGAAGACAAACCAGCCTCCTTAATAGTGCTTAAGAGAAGCATCACCCTCAGGGGCAGATAGGATTTAATTTGAGTAAGGGGATGATGGGAATATTTAGGGAAGAATGTGTGTGGGTCAAGAATTTTGCTGATAATTAAACCTGAATTCTAGAAGATCTTGTGGTTTTAGGAGCTGGAGAGTGTGGGTGATGGAGTCATTAGGGGATGTAGAGGATTATTAAAAATTTTTGTTGGGCTTGAGGGATGACCTTGGGTCCCAGATTTCTTGTGATGACCGAGAAATCCTCACTTTGCTGACTTCTGTGAATACTGAGATCAAATCACGTTACCATCAAATGTCAGTTATCGTAGAACCAGGCAAAGGGAGGGCTGCTGGTAATCTTAAATAAGAGGAAAAAGGGGATTAGTCCAGCCCCAGTGGGCAGATAAAACCTGTGGGCTGAGTCTCAGGTTGGAAGTCAGGTGAAAGAGCAGAGTACTGAGAGATGTGTGCAGAGCACCAAGAGTATTGGTTACAGCAATGATTCTCAGTATTTTGGCACATTCTAAACATTTGGGACCTTTAAAAAACCCCAGCGCCTAAATCACAACCCCCAAGGCATCAGTATTTTTTTTCAACATTCCCCAGTGATGCCAGTGGGCAGCCAAGTTTGAGGACCATTGTGCTACTGTATCTCTTAATCCTAGGATATTCAAATCACTGAAAGCATCTGTCCTGTCATCATTGCTGATTCTCTCTTCTTCACTTGTTATCTGTTCAAACTGTGACAGGGCCTCATTTTTCAGTGGCTTAGTTTGCTATATAAATAGTTGCAGAACCTCACATTCATCAATTACGTGGAATTCTGTGTCTGTAGAAGATTTGTAATGTCACATTGCACTCCTTTTGTATTTTCGTTGCATATTTATTGTTCTGCATTTTATTGTCTTATATGAAGCCATAATTATCCAACAAAGATGTTAACCCCAAGAATGGAAATCGATGCAAGATATTTTCATTTTATCATTTCTTTGCTTCCCCATCTAAAAGGGGTGTGTGGAGATGTATAAAAGGAAAATACTTTTCTCTGATATATTTTATTTGCTTCCCAATACTTATAATTTATTTAAACAATTAGTATCATTGAACATTTAATATTTTAATTTCTTGGTATCACAAATCACACATTAATAAATTCAGGAATGTATAATTTTTTATGCTTTCCAAGTAAAAAATTGCACAGGGCAAAGTTAAACAGGCAAGGCTGACTTTATTTAAAGCTATCACAGTAGTGGAGACGGAAGAGAACTGAATCCAACTCTACGAAACAAAGGGCAGAAAGACTTTTAAGTGCTGGAGTGAGAGGAAGACCAGAGGCCATCTGCGTTTACATCTGTTGGTTTTACTCAGAAGCAAAGTAAACTTTCTCCAGTCTTTGTGACAGGATGTAGTTTTATCATTTGTGGCAAGGCACCAGCAGAAGTTAGACTCCCATTCTTCCACAGAAACTGGAAGATAGGGGGCGTTGTCTCCCTTTCTGTTTACATTTCAAAGAGATGGTTCTCAGGTCCTTGAGAAAGATCTGCCTGGATTGTAAAGCTGGCAAAAGGCTTTTTAAAAAGGTTTAGGTCTCAAAGGGCAAAGAGAGAATTCACAGCTGCAAGTTTTCCAAAGTCCTAAGAAAAGGAAGAGGTTAGGGATTAGAGTCAGAAGTCTCTCTAAAGTTTAGTCACACTGAGAGAATGTTAAGGTTATTTTGATCGATGTACATGTCATGTTAGTTCTTAAGAGTTGTGAATTGCTGGATGAGTGCAAGAATGCTTTTAAAACATTTGATTTATACTAGAAAAATGCCATCAGAATTATTTTTTTTAATTTATACGTTCACTGGTGGAGTATGAGTGCTTCCATTTTCCTACATGTGTGCCAGCATGAAACTGTTAAGAGACACTGTTTCCAGCTTTGATTTCTATTTTGGCCAATTTGTAGGTGAAAAATGAAATACCACACTTTCCATTACCCATGAGATTGAACTTTAAAATATATGTATTGTCCATTTGCAATTCCTTGTTGGGAACTGCCATTTCATGAAGCTTTTTCTTTTTGTTTTATAGTATTTATATTATTTTTAAGAGAAAACCACAGCGTTATCCTGCCTAATGGTTCATAAATAGGAGAAAAATCAGTACAGTGTACCCAGAGCTAACTACAAATCAAAGTATTTGGTTTTTCCCTGTAAATTTCAAACCTCAGTTTCCAGTGGGTTCCTTAGTTATGAATAAGAACTACTGTGGAAGAGAATATGTCTGTTTCAGGGATGTTTCCTTCATTTTGGCTTTAGGCAAAAGGAACTGCTACGTCTTACCTTTAGGAAAATATTAGATACTGACAGTTCTGTTGCATGGAGGACAATCAGTGCTTGTTGGAGGGAGGAAAGAGAGGGTAAATATTTTAGAGGATACATTAAATGACAATCAAAACTATGGCTAAGAAAGACAGATCCTCTCTGTGGCTGCCCAACCTCTCCCCCAGCAACAAACCACCCACACCTGGGCACACCAAGATATGTATCATACATGTTTCAACTTGTTATATTAAATATCCATCGTCACCTGTTGTTTATACACTTTCCTCTTTTTAAGAGTCCCCATCTTTACACGTTCATTAAATTCTAATATTCCAGGTCTCTTTCCTGTTCTGATTAATTGATTAATTACTCAATTCTGGAAGAGACATTATTTGTTAGGGTTGAAATACTGAAATGAAACCCTACAATTCCTTCTAGGGGAAGCAGTCATACAAGCATGTAATTTCAATGTAGTGAGTTTAAACATAGACTTCAATAAAGGTAGAAAATGTGAAATAAGGGAACGGGAGGGGGAACTAAAGTTTATGAACTAGAATTTATTATCTTCTAACTGCCAAGCACTGACAGAAGTCCAATCTAATTTAAGGAACACTATTCATTGTGTGAAACACTGTTCTGTGCTTAATTTGGTCTTGTCAGAGTTTATCAGGGAACCTGGCACATGGTAGGTATTAAATAAATGTTTGATAAAAATGTATAGAGGTTTGGGAAACAAGGGCCATTTTAGCTGGTCTTAAAGCATATGTAGAATAAACACAGAATCAATACACAGAATAAATTTTTTTTATCTTCAAAATTCTTTAATACAGTATATAAGTTTTTATAATTTTAACTTTTTAAATTTAACTTCTTTATATTTTAATAACTTTAAGTTTTCAGAATTTTAAATTTCATAATTTTCATAAATTTCATAACTGAAATATCAGTTGAATTATATTTCTGTCTCTAACAAGTATTAATTATAAAAATGTTGACTTTAAGCTGTTGTTAGAGAACCAAAGCCGACATTGTGTTGGCTGGTTTATACTACTGGTGACTGAGAATTATTAAAACTAGTAAAATGTTATGCCATGTATATTAATAATGGACATTTGCTTATTCTAAACATAAAAGATGTCTGGTTTCAGGAGAGCTTATTTGAATGGAGAAGGCTTGTCTTTGTAAAAGTGACATTTTTTGTCTCAATTCATAACCAATAAAATGGCATACCCTTGTAGAGTCTCAGTGGAGTTAATTAATAATAAATGAGGGGCGCCTGGGTGGCGCAGGCGGTTAAGCGTCCGACTTCAGCCAGGTCACGATCTCGCGGTCCGTGAGTTCGAGCCCCGCGTCAGGCTCTGGGCTGATGGCTCAGAGCCTGGAGCCTGTTTCTGATTCTGTGTCTCCCTCTCTCTCTGCCCCTCCCCCGTTCATGCTCTGTCTCTCTCTGTCCCAAAAATAAATAAACGTTGAGAAAAAAAAAAATTAAAAAAAAAATAATAAATGATACTTTCTCTACTGAGTTGTTGCTTAGATGAGGGAGGATATTATCTCAAATTTCCTGTGGCTGAATTCTGAAAAAGCAAATGAAATAAAATGAAAAATACATATGTAATCTACAAATATAGGGATTATATATATTATATAATGTGTATATGAGGAATATATATTAGCTATGTTTGTGGAATATATGTATATATTAATACATATATATGTATATGTCTATGCAATTGGTGTTCTCTCTACCCTAAAGCCCTACCTTACCAAGTCACAAATGGATACTTTTGTATTTTCCACATATTGCTGGAAATAAAATTTGAGCCTAGGATTTTTCTTACCAACATGGGATTGTTAGCCGGAGAAAACACAGTTTAAAAACCTGGCCTCGGGGCACCTGGGTCAGCTGGTTAAGCATCTGACTCGATTTTCGGCTCAGGTCGTGGTCTCACAGGTTCGTGGAATTGAGCCCAGGGTCTGGCTCTGTGCTGACAGCTCATGGCCTACTTGGGTTTCTCTCTCTCCCGCACGCGCTGCCCGTCCCCTGCTCACACATGCTCTTTCTGTCTCTCACAAAATAAGTAAAGTTAAAAACAAAAAAACAGGCAAGCAAACAAACAAAAAACCCACAAACAAACCTGGCCTCAGATTGCAGTGAAATAGCTCTTTTCCCTGTCCTCCCTTTCTGTATCCTGTTCCTGTCTTTTGAATATTGGTAATGCTAATAAATTTCTTTTCAGAATTACTTCAGTATTGTATTTTTACTTAATAGGGTAATAGAAAAAGTGAAAAGAGGGTTAGAAAGGAAACTACTTCTAGATTTAAAATGCAAAATAGATAATTAACTATAAATACCAATAAACTCACCAATAAAGGAAAATTCAAAAAGAAATAAAGGAAAAGAGAAAAAAAAGCAAATCCCAATTGTGAGTCTCTATTAATTAACATTTATAATTATAGAATCGTATGTCACCTAAATGTCAGCTGCCTAGGGGTTCCTAAATCCTCTGGCCTCTTGAAGTTATTCTTCCTTTAGTGAGTAGTAAAATTTAGATAAGTTTCCATCCAAGTTATTATAGAAAAGTCAGCATTTCTCCCACACTACCTATAGGAATACTTGACATCTACATTTCTCCCAGTAACCTCTTGGCCAGTTTCACATTTCCACTGAATTCTCAGTCTTCTGATGTCTTTTGTACATTCTGTGTCGATGTAAGCACAGGCATCTTTTGTCTTTGTTTTCCAAATCAATCACGATCACAGAGCCCTTGAATTTAGCACAGTTTTTCTATTCTTATTTTTTATTCATTTATTTTTTTTGAGAGAGAGAAAAATGAAGCACATCTGCCCTAGTGTGAGGGGGGGGGGAGGGGAAGCAGAAAGGGGCAGAGAGAGAGAGAGGGGAAGAGAGAGAATCTTAAGCAGGCTGCATGCCCAGGGTGGAGCCTGTCTTGTGACTCAGTCTCACCACCATGAGATCACGACCTGAGCCAAAATCAAGAGTTGGATGCTCAACCACTGAGCCATCCACATGCCCCTAGCACAGTTTTTCTAAACCATTTTGGATAACACAGTATGGAAAACAATAACAAGTTGATTATTAGATTATTATTCTTGATAGTCTCAAAGTCTTTTTCACTCCTGGAACTTCTCACAGGCTGTCATTTGTCACCAGACATTGAGGTCCTCATCTCCCCACCCTCTGCAGTAATTGCCTAGATTCATGATCCCCACCCTCCAAGCAGAAACCTTCCCATTTCTCTTTCTTGTGCTTCTTTGTTTCTTCACGTTTTGTTATGTATGAATAATACATAATGGTTTTCTTATTTTTCTTGTTGCAGAAAGCTCTGATATTTATTTTTTACTTAAACCAACCCATAATGTTATTTTTCTGAGTGGTCATCCACTCTGGAGAAAAATTATGGGCCTCTCTTAGAAGGCACATTGTATGTTTTCTCTCCTTGCGTAAGGAGTTGTGGAGTATTTTTCCGTCTCCATTCCCTAGAAGAAAGAAGTATATAATCCTTTTTATTTTACTTTTTAACTTGTTTAGGTAACTTTTAAAAAACTGGATACTTAGAAGATGTCATTGCCATTTAAGAAGGGTTTAAAGATAATAAATTGACTATGTAGCATTACTGTAAGTGGTGCCGAAAGAGATAAAAGTGAATTGTGATTAGATAGCCAGGTATTGAACAAAAGAATGAAAAATGAGAGATATAGAAGACAGTTACTTTTCTAAAAGGAGCAGGATTTGACAGCGAGTTTTATATGTGAACTATATTGTTGTTCAGGAATGCTTGCTTATGGGTATCTTTGGTTTCATTATGAGATCAATAGTATCCAGAGCTCAGCTGACATTTAAACTCTAGGATGGGCAGAGAAAGCCCCAATCTCTATTAAAAACTTGATTGAAAAATTAGTAGTTCTGAAGAATATGCTGCCAATTCTTCTAAAAGCTTCTCCTGTATTTTTCAAATCCTGTTGTCAAAAGCTGGCTCCTGTGGGAAGCAAGGAGGGCCACCAAAATGAGAACAAAAAGAGGCCGTTTAGTCAAAGCTTGTTCTAACAATGGAGTCAGCCACCATCTCTTGTGTTTGGCAGACTCAGAGGCAGACAGGAGTCATACAGAATCCAGGAAGGTGTCAGTGTTTCCGTATGGAAGCTGTTAGCATGGGAAGCTGGAGGTGGGCAATCTAGAATGGGAGGAATCTTTTGTCATGGATTCCAGGGCATCGTTGGCTTTCTTTGCTCGGTCCTGAGTTAGAAGAAGGGCCAAAAAGCAGGGAAGTTGCCAGTCATTGACCAAGTCTTGACCCTTCTGAGCTGGCTGCTCAAGAGATGGTGTGTCGTAGTTCTATTGGCATACGTGGTCTCTCTCTCTCCAAACATTAGCAACAGAACCTGCAGAAAAGACAAAGCTGAATTTTGGCTTATCTGATTAAGGGAGAATGCTGCCTCACAAAGCTTTGACAGCATCTTGGCATGGGGGCCAGTTAAAGTCAGAATTTGTTGAGAGTTTTCATTAAAGACAGCAAAGTATGGTTTTGGTTCTCTGTGTGCAAGCGGAGTGTAGGAGTAAACCAACAGCTTTTGTTCTCTCTTTGTAGCTGGACTATATTCTCTTTGCTCCTGATAGATGCCATTGTCCTGTATTACAGTTTGCATAATATATGAAATCGCCATGTTAAATTCATAGTTGTGTTTACACAAAGGAGTTTATAAGAAGTGCACACTACATTCAATTGCTGAGTAGTATTCTCTGCAAATGCAGTCTATTCCATTTAACGTTCTCCCCTGTGGGTCTAAGAATTCTTGTTTCGCTTGGAATTTGACCTTGTTTGGTCCTGCTGATGATAGGAGAGACTCTGTCCCTGGGACAAAATCAGTCAGTGACGTCTGGGTATCTGAAGTGTGGTAGCATGAAGTGTGCTTTCTTCTCCAGCTACAGCCAGAAGAATTCAGAGTTGATGGAGAGAAGCTGCTGAGGTGGGGAACAGTGCTAGGTCTGGTGAGTAGTCAAAATGTAGTATTGTTCTCAGGGAGGGGAAAAGAGTAGGTGGTTCCAGAAGGTCTATGAAGTAGATTTTTTCATCAAGTTGTGTTTGCATGACAAGCATGTGCTCTTTTTACTGTATGAGTCTTTCAAGTACTTTGAAGGTGTATTATCCTCAAAACCGTAATTTAGCACCTACTACTGGCTGAATGGAGGATTCCTACAGAAGTAGTAATTATTCAAAGCATGGAAATTTCTTTCATGCTAAACTCAGATCAGAGAGTTCAAAGCCAAAACATTCCCAAGCAACCAGAGTATTATCTTAGTGAACAATGCTTTGAATCCCACACGTAGGCCCCAGGATACATCTCCCCTGAGGCTGTGACACCTTATCCTGTTCACCATGTTACTCTGCCTTCCCTTGTAAGGCCCCAGGCTCCTTATGATAATTATTCTATGCAGTTTCCAGGGCTCTGTATGCAAAGAAGTGGCATGCTGAGTCACAAAAAGTCCTGTTTCTCCCATTCCCTAGAGAAGGAAACATCCTTCTGCGTTTGTTTGACTGAGAGGTACACCACTCAAGAAACCTGTAGGAAACATTAAATCTGCCCCAAGTTTATCTGGTTCTTCCCAAATCTACAATAATCAGTAGTTTTTCTTGCGTAAAAAAAAAATCATTCAGTTGGGTAATGATCTGGTAGGGGCACCCAAACATTATTGCACAACCAAATGAATATGCAGTTAATCGGCTGATTATTACAGTTGACCTGTTGCCTAAGGAATCTTAGAAATGTTGGCATTGTTGCCTTTCCGGAGTAGATGTACATGTAGTGAGTGGGAAGCCTAAATCAGCAACCAGTTCTGCACATGATAGTGTGGAAGATAATGAAAAACTTTGCAGGAGTGCCTTGTTGGCTCAGTCGGTTAAGCATCTGACTTTGGCTCAGGTCCTGAAATCACGGTTCGTGGGTTCGAGCCTCATGGGGCTCTGTGCTGACAGCTGAGAGCCTGGCTGCTTCAGATTCTGTGTCTCTCTCTGTCCCTCCCCGCTTGCATTCTCTCAAAAATAAATAAAAATTAAGGGGAAAAAAGAAAAGTTTTAAAGATTAATGTTTTGTAAGATTAGAATTAAGAGAGTACGGGTATTTTGTACTTTGTGTGGTAGTGTGAGACCACAGAAATGATTGTGCCAGCTGAAATTATGTGAAGTGATTTTAATAATCCATGGGGGAAATTACAATTCCTCTGTTACTTTAAAATTTTTGTGAAAACACAAAAAATTATCTTATTCTAAATTGTAAATGTAAAAGGATATTAAAAAATTGAAAACATATATAATATACTGTAACTTAAAATATTAAGAGAATTGAGATTTAAAGTGTTTTATTTTCTTGAAATAACTTAATTTAGTTTGAACAGTACTTGCCTTCCTCTTATCATCATATAGCTTATATTACTAAGTGCACATCTTGTGCCTTTACACATCTTTTGCTTTGCAACTTGTCATATCCCTTTCTAAGTCTGGATACGGGTCCAATATTTTATCCATTGCATTTGCCATATCATAAAATATATCTGAGAGTTTCTTTAATGGAATCGGGGGCCTGGACTATCCTATAACATCAATGGAAAGCCATTTAATGGTTATATGTAGGCAGAAAAATGAGATAAGCAGCTTTGCATTTTTATGAAGATATCTGTGCAGGATTTTAGAAAACGGAAGGCTGTTGGGGAGGGCAGTGGGGTCTGGAGGGGGTGTAATTATGAATCACATGGGGGACATAGGAGAGAAGGGAGAAGAATTCATTAATGTAACATAGAAGCCTTTGACAGTGGAGTTTAAGGACATGCTTTGCACTGAGACAGGAAGCTCAGCAGGTGGCATAGCACAATGACTGTAGGGTCTGGTGGGTCCCCAGGGTATTGGTATGAATGAACAGGTTCCATATGAATGGGCTGGGTTTGGGAGTTCTGGAAAATAGATAATTTTTGTTCAGATCCTTGGGAGTGTCAGGGATGATGGAGAGATATGAAATTTGTTTCTTGACTCTGCTCTAATGACCAGATCATAGACTTAGGAAAAAATAAATAAATAAAGGAGGATCATAAATAAAAGTAGAATGTGTTTTTCCATGAGGAACTAGATAACACAGGTATCAGTGCTTTGGTAATACAGGTGACCGTGTGTGGCCAGAGTGCAGGTTAGCAGTGTTTGCACCAATCTTATATAAAATAAAATCTGGCTCTGGAACAGTGAAGTGAAGTCAGTATGTTTGGCTTCTTAGGATGAACAGCTTTTGGACAACAGAAGACAACACCTGAGGGAGGGGATGCTGGGTTCTAGAAAGAGCATTGACAGGAGACACGTGGCTAAAGGGAGTCTTCCAAATGCTTCGAGGCAGTGATCAATTATCAGGATGCTGGAGCAAAGTAATAAGAAATGACTGGTCAAGAACTTGTTTGGACACCTGAGGAACTCCCAGAAATAATTTGGAAGACTTTGAGATGGAGAATCTAAAGTCCTGTGGTTATATAACAGAGAGTCTATGAAACAGAAAAATTGAATATTAATACTAATGTAGTTTCATCGATTCCAACCTTCTGTTGAGGTTAAGGAACATTCAGCATGCATTTTTACTTTTAATAATAAATTCAGTTATTCTCTATTACAGTGTGACCAGTGGTTGGTAGAGTGACATATGGATGTTTCTGTCTTTGTAATAGCACAGGACTTGGCACATATTAGAAGTAAAATAAATGTTAGCTCAACAAATTAATAAATGAATAAATTACAGATACAAAATATAGTTGTTATTCAGAGGACATTATTAGTTGGATAAAATGTGTTGACTGTTATTACCTTGCTTAAAAATAAACTTTGTGGGTCGCCTGGGTGGCTCAGTCGGTTGGGCGTCTGACTTCAGCTCAGCTCATGATCTCACGGTTCATGGGTTCAAGCCCCACGTCAGGCTCTGTGCTGACAGCTCGGAGCCTGGAGCCTACTTCTGATTCTGTGTCTCCCTCCCCCTCTGCCCCTCCCCTGCTCATGCTCTGTCTCTTTCTCTCAAGAAAAAAAAAAATAAATAAATGTAAAAAAAAAATTAAAAAAAAAACGTCGTGGGTTGAAATTTAGTAATGAAGAACTGCATTATAGTCTAAAAAACATTTCCAGATAACATTTAATAGCTTTACAAGTGTGTTTTAATGAACTTTAAGATATAGCTTCCCCTGTAATTGCTGACAATTGTCTTGTTGTAGGTTGAAGATCATGCATGCTTATCAGAGGTTCTATTGACTTATACTCCTTCTGTTTATTGATCACTTAATTAGTTTTCCAAGATAGCTAATCAGAGAGAGATGTAGGTATTTAGGAGTCTTTCATTAAACCATGCTAAGAAATTTAACACAGAAATGTGTGACTGGAAACTAAAAGCTTAGCAGTGGCAGAGCTCCTGAATTATAATACTCAATCATGAGCAAAATAGTTAACAATTTAATATTTCTATTTGATTTTTCAGAATAACACTATTTTCTTTTTGGTCCATTGAATGAAGAAAGATTTCACATGTACACATCTGTGGTTATAAGCATATTTCAGTTTCCGTCTGAATCTTAGGTTAGCAGAAATCAACATATTTCTTTGGCCTCTGTATATCAAGCACATTTCAGTTCTGACACTTCTACTTTTTATTAGAAATATATTGATAGCATATAAAAGTCATCATGTCTTTTCCAAGTTTTAAAGCTATATTTTTGAATCAAAATCAATTTTGTACTTCTGTTCAACTGTCTACTAATATAATGGGGTATTAGTGAAGACCTTAACCTAGCAATTTTTTTAACTTGAGATACCTTTTTTGAAGATTTCTCTCTGTGTCTTCGAAACCATTCTCTCAGTTCAAAACCACTAGCACTTTTAAATCTTATTCTTCTCTGTTCTATGTGAAATGAATTCCCACAAATATGTTATGCTGTATTTTTAAAAAGAAGTGAGTTCTCATTTTCTGCTTCTCAGAATCACACCAGTTTTTATAAAGAAAAGTCGTAAGATTGTTTTGCTTATTCAACATAACTATACATTTTATTAGACATCTTGCTGCCTTATTTTTCTTAATTTTATCACAATGAATCAGAATAGATGGGATTGTGTGATAATGAAAGCAGAATGTAAAAGATGTGTGATGACATTGAAATTTGCATTATGTACAGTGATATAAGACCATTTAGTCTAGAGAATTTCAGATGCAGACTTGATATACAGTAAACTTAATGAACAGTTTCTGATCTTGAAAATTTTTTAGTGTTTATTTTTGAGAGAGAGAGAGAGAGAGAGAGAGAACGAGTGGGGGAGGGTCAGAGAGAGAGGGAGACACAGAATCTGAAGCAGGCTCCAGGCTCCGAGCTGTCAGCACAGAACCTGACATGGGGCTTGAACTCGTGAACCGTGAGATCATGAGCTGAGCCGAAGTCGGATGCTCAACCGACTGTGTCACCTTGGCGCCCCTGATCTTGAAATTCTCATGTACTAGTGACAAAGGCTCTATGACCAAGTTACATTATTTTTTAATTTAAATGTTTTTTATATGACTTTTGGGAAACATGAGTTGCAGAGCTGATTTGTGGAAAGTACTTGCACCTAACAGAGTGAAAAATTGAGATGATAAAATAGAAGACAGATCTAGGTTTTCTGTTTTCAGCTTAAAACCTAGGAGATATATGAACTATTGAGGAAAAAAGTGCCACTCATCCAAACGTATAACCGGTATTTATTAAGCATATAATATTTGCTCATGTGAAAATTGAATCAGAGAGCTTTTTGTTTCAGGGTAAATCGTTTTCATTTAAAATTTCTTAACATGGAGTAATAAAAGACTCCTATACCTCTAACTCCTTCCTTTAATAATTCATCTAGTCATTTAGCTGATATTTATTCAGCAACAGATGCTCATTTACATAAAATAAGAAACAATATGTTCAGGAATTGGGAGAAATGAAACATGTAGTTATTTAGGAAATATGAATAAGCTTTAATTTAGTGGAATATATATACATGGGGCAATTAGAAAAAAAAACTCTGTGGATTTAATTGTGTGAATTTTTTTAGGAAAAGTAATAGAAATTGCATGAAAAACAAACAAAAAAATTTGCATGTTTTTCAACTTCCTTGAATTAGATCTATTTATTTTCTGTTATTTATAGATAATAATTTAGGAGCATAAATTGGATTCATAATGTGTCATTTTCATATAGTTTATTAAAATGCTTATATTCTACCTTCTAATCCTGTTTTCACTCTTCCTCCATTAAAAGTAAGGAAACCACACTGGCTGGTAATTTAATATAATGGTAATTATTCATTCCATGAAGTGTTCTATCTCCTTTGCTGAATAGTTCGACACCAGTGGGATAATTTGGGTTGGGAAACTGAAGGGAGAGTAAAATATTAATATGAAATGAAGAAAGGCATTCCATAACACATCGGGACAGAAAACAGAAGAGGAGCATGGAGCTCTAGTGTCTTAAGGCAAAGAGATTTTCAGAAAGCACTCACCTTTTTGAATGGCAAAAATTATTCCAACAGTGTTCAGAATAAATCTTATCTTTGACTCTTCCAAAATTGGATTTCTTAAGCAAATATTTTGACTGGGTGAGTTTTTTGGGACAATTATGAATGATAAAAAGAAAATTATCATTTCTAAAGCTAGAATTTGGATGGGCCTGCTGGCTTTATTAGTTCTAGGACCCTGCCTACCTGGCTAAGTGTTTTTAGACCATCTGCTAAAAAGTACAGGTCAAGTTCTGGTGTTGTGGTGGATACACTCGTGTTCTGCCTTGGCCCTTCTCAGGCCAGTGCTCCCATCCATAGGTGCCGAGAGTACCAGCAGTATTTTTCCTTCTCTGAAAGAAGTGTCAGAAATTCCTCTGCACGTTTGTATGGAGGCTAGACTTGCTTTTTGTCCTTTCCTTTTTATTCAACCACTTATAGGTACACTTCACACTGGTCTATAATGTGATAAATCAATCTCTAAGCCTACACGGATGGGCATCTTTGCTTTAAAACCTCCGAAAGTGCAAAAAATGAGTCTTCGCTGAGGAAGAGTCAGTGTCCCACTTGAAAGTTAAACTGATCAAGCAGAAAGACTACAAAATTGTCCTTCCATTCTCAATTCTAGTTTATATGTTTTCACCCTTTACAGCCAAACTTTAAGTTAAGCATCCGACTCTTGATTTCGGCTCAGGTCAGGATCTCATGGCTTCATGGGATTGAGCCCCACATCAGGCTCTGTGCTGACAGCATGGAGCCTGCTTGGGATTCTCTCTCTCCCTCTCTCTCTACCCCTCTCCCACTTACTCCCGCTCTCTGTCTCTCTCAAAATAAATAAACTTAAAAAAATGCACAACCATACATATGTTTAAAATGTTTGACTGATTACAGTAATATTTTAAAAATGCCATTTAGAACAAGCTTTTCCTTTTCTTGTTCTGAAAATGACTCAAAGCCAGGAGGAGATTAGAAAACAAACTTCCAATTATATTTTTGGTGACACTAAGTTAGAAGGCCTGCCATACATGTAGAGAGGAAGAAGGTGAATGAGGAAAAAGGAGAAGTGAGGACTCCTACAGCTGCACATGTTCGAAGGCCTATCAAGTTCACTTTTCAAAGGTGCAAGACGCATTCTGAGTCACAAAGCCAGATCCTTTATTTGAATAGGGCAGAATGGGGTGTTGGCTTGAGTTAGTAACTTTCCAGAATAGAGTTTCTTTCCCACAGAGGGCTGGAATAAATAAAGAATATTCATCAAGCCATGTTTTTAGGAAGAAGTCTGTGTCCATGGCAGGGGAATTAAGGGAGTTTTTAAGTTGTGGAAAAAAAAAAATAGTTGCCTATATTTATTAGCTGTTAAGAAGTAAATGTTAATTGAGCCTCAACCCAAATTGTGGGTTGTAAAAAAAAAATCCCATGTATCTTAGATCATAACTCTGAGCCTTCCTAAACACAAAACCACATATAAACAGGTCAGTAAGGGAAAACTCAGAAACTGAAAGAATGAGTAATCAGAAAGGAATCAACAAAAGGTCTATACAAAGATTCTATAAGAAAAAAAAAGCAAAAGAACATAAAAGGCAGAAAACAGAGTCTTAAAAAAATAAATATGGATGGGCACCCGTGTGGCTCGGTCGGTTGAGCATCCAGCTCTTGACTGCAGCTCAGGTCATGAATCTCATGGTTCGTGAGTTCAAGCCCCATGTTGGGCTCTGTGCTGACAGTGCAGAGCCTGTTTGGGATTCTCTCCCTCCTTCTCTCTCTCTCTCAAAATAAATAAATAAATTTAAACAAATAAATAAAGTGGCCACATAGCAGATAAGAAGATTGATCATCTTGCCAAAAATTCAAATATCTTACGCATGAATGAGCAAGTACCAAATACAGAGGATCAAGAGTTCATGGAATATATGAGAAGATAAGAGATTTGTTATTATTATGTCTCAAGTCTTTTAAAAATCTAGAACAGTCTTCTCTCCCTCCCAGGTATTTTCATGCCATTTGTAGGATGCTGACGCTTTCTAGGTCTCTTCCTGATGTGGTCAACAGAAGGTTTCAGACAAATGTCAGATGTTCCCCAAGCGGTTTGTTGACTGCAGGTGTCTCATCATGTTGCCCAGCATAACAGAGAAGTCGTGTACTTTTCAGATGGTTTATACAGGCAGTAAAGCTGTAACAACTGCTACTGACCAAGAACAGTTGTATCAGGCTGATTATTGAATGACCCCCATGGATTTCAATAATGTATCCAAAGTTTAGAGATGTTAAAATGTGAAAAAAAAATGTGACTTAAAATTGGCAGAACATATTAAACTGAAATGTCAGAACCAAGACAGGCATTTGTGATAAAAATATTTCGTTAGGATGACTATTAAAAGAAGAAAAATGCTATATTTGATCACAAATCAAAGCCCAATTTTGTCCTTTCTGCAACAGATAACTTCTATAATAAAACAATTCTTAAGATTGATAATATAAGCATGGGAATAAAAACATTGGCAATGATACACAAACAAATAACAATAAACATATATCAGGGGTTATAACCGCTACATCATAAAATGTTAAATTAAGGCCCATAACTGCTAATTAACATACAATTATGTTAAAGTATACATGACACAATGAAGGTATAGCAATTACAATTATTTTGTCTACAACAGTGTAGCATAAACATCGATAAAAGCAAAACACAAAGAAAATAGAATTAAACAGAACAGAGTCACGTTATTACCTATCTCAGTCAATGATAAATAAAACTTTAATTTACCTATTTCAGGCAATGACAAAAATAAATACTGTCTAAATAATAAAATTAAACAGTTGTATATTTAACATATTAAATATATAATATACTTCATATAGAATATGTAACATTTCTATACTGCAATAGCCTAAAAAGATGAAATATACTTTCTTTTCAGTGTCGGGGGAAGATTAATAGGAATTGATAACATCTTGAAGTGTAAAGATGGCCTTGGGTCTCAATCAGTCAGTCAAAGTACAAGTAGTGTAGAAAGCATTCTCTAATAACACATTGAAACAAGAAGTGAATAACATTAAAGAGTTTATGGCCACTTTGGTATTAAAAACAAAAACCAGTCGGCAAAAACCTCCCATTTGAAAAAGTAACAAAACATTGTAGATATTCTAGAAAGTTAATAAAATAGAAATGCTTACTAATCTAAACTGTTGGAATCGAGGCAGCAAAGCTCAGACATATTCACGGACCTAAACATATATATTCGCAAAAACTTAAGCACCTAACTAATGAAAGAAAAAGGTCTAAAGAGAAGCAGGAAACATTAGTAAAGGTAAAATTAGAAAATGATGAATTAAAAAAGCTAAAAGAAAAACAATAAAACTTCTTAAGAAGAGGGTGCCTGGCTGGCTTAGTTGAAAAAGCGCGCAACTTGATCTTAGGGTTTTGAGTTCAAACCCCGTGTTGGGTGTAGAGATTACTTAAACTGGATAAATAAATTAAAAAACAAAAACAAAAAGAAAAACGAAAACAAAAAAAAAACTTCCTGCAGCACCTGGGTATTTCAGTCAGTTGAATGTCCTGACTTTGGCTCAGGTCCTGATCTCACAGTTTGTGGGTTTAAGCCCCACATTGGGCTTAGTGCTATCAGTGCAGAGCCACTTTGATTCTCTGTTCTCCTCTCTCTCTCTCTGCCCTTCCCCTGATCATGCTCTCTTTCTCTCTCAATAAATAAATAAATAAATAAATAAATAAATAAATAAATAACTTCTTAAGAGAAATCTCATACTTAGGTTTTTTGAAAGAAGAAAAATGGGCTCACCTGATAAGAAAAATGGAAGAATGTACTATGACCATAAGGGAATAAACAAATAAATAACAAGAGAAATGATCATATACAAGCAAAAATGTTAACATATAAATATATGTACACATATGTATTTGATACATATATTGATATATATTATGTACACATAACTATTTGATACATATATGTACACATACATATTTGATACATATATTGATATATATTATACTTTTAATCTATTTGTAATGTTTTTTAGGCACACAATCATTATCTTTGCAAATAATGATCAGTTAAATGAAAACTATATCAAAAAATAAACAAAAACTATTATAAACGATAAGGAATTTAGCAATAAAATAAAATTTTCTATTCATAAACAAGATTTTTAAAATATAGAATGGTAGAAAAGACTCCTTTTCAGTCTACTAGTGAAACCACAATACTGTACATAAACCTCTAGAAACGTACAAGACCTATATGAAGGTTATGCTATGTACTTGTAAGATTGAATTTACGAAAGAGGACTGATTAGCTGTAAATTTCTGAAATTCCATGAGCCCATTAAAATACCATGGAGGTTGTTTTAGTAACTGATGACATTATTTCTAAATAATAAAAACAGAATGAAGAGCTGAAAGAAAAAGTCTGAAAATGAAGAGTAGTGAGAGGAAACTAGCTTTACCAGATATGGAGATTTGTTATAAAGTTTCAGTCATCTGAGAAATGTAGTTTTATATATACGTGTAGAGACTGATGGAACAATAGCAAAAATAAAACAAAGAAATAGAGCAAATACATGTAGGAATTTACTATAAAATAAAAATGATATTCAAATCTGGTGGATTGTACAATGAATGATGTTGGCACAGTCTTGTGTCCACCTGAAAAAAAATAAATTTGGAATGATATATAATACCTTAAACCCTCAACATTCTGATTTGAGCAAAAATAACACATAATTAAAAGAAAAGATAAGCCAGAGAAAGAAGAAAAGTTATCGTATATATATATATATATATATATATAACATATAAATGTTATAAGGCTTTTGTAAATATGCTACAAAACTTGAACCCAATTAAAAAATAATATGTAAAGACTTTTTAAAATTTTTATTTATTTATTTATTTATTTATTTATTTATTTATTTATTTATTTAGTGCAGGGGGTGGACAGAGGGAGTGGGGGAGAGAGAATCTTAAGCAGGCTCCATACCCAGTGCAGGGCTCCGTCTCAAGACCATGAGATCATGACCTGAGCTGAAATCAAGAGTCAGATGCTTAACTGACTGAGCCACTCAGGCACCCATAAATTTTTTTTTATGTTTTTTTATTTATTTGGAGATAGACCACGTAGGTGCACACACTGGCACGTGGGGAGAGGCAGAGAGGAGAGAGAGAATCCTGTGCATGTTCTGCTGTGTCAGTGCAAAGCCCAACTCAGGGTTCTAACCCATCAACTGTGAGATCATGACCTAAGCCGAAATCAAAAGTCAGAGGTTTAACCTTCTGAGCCACCCAGGTACCCCCCAAAATTGTTTTTAAAAGACATGGTGCAATAAGCAGAATGCAAGACAAAAATGACAGACTGTGGTATATTTTTCCTAAGATACATATAAAGAGCTCATGTGATTTGGTAAGAGAAAGATGAATAAATTAATAGAAGAATAGGCTAAATATATGAGCAAAGAGTTCACAAAAATAAAAAGGTCTTAAGCATATCAAATGGCTTTAAAACCTTTCTCTGGTGTGTGGCTTTGGAGAAGCAGATGTATAACTGGAAAGCATTTTGGCAGTCATTACTGAAATTACCATCCACATCTAAGATTTTTCCCATAGGTACATTCTCATATGTGTAACAGGATATAGATTAAAATTTATTTACCTAATATTACTTGTGCTAACATTGGAAACAAACTAAATGTCCTGCGAGAAGAAAGTAAACTACATTCTATCCACACAATCCATCTAAGAATTTTTCTGTATGTGTATTCCCATATGTACAAGAGAACAGTGGTTAAATAACTTCTGTTTGTCCACATTATAGAACAATAGGCACCTTTAAAAAGAACTAAGTAAGTCTTTAAGTAGTGATGTGGGGGTTATATTAAGTGATATGCCAAAAGTGTGTATACTAGTTTTATACCAACCATGTAGAATTGTTTGTATAAAAGAGGGCAAGGAATATTTATACATATTTGTTGAATATGCAAGAATATATACTTAAATTTATATGGAAGAGACTGATACAATTTGCAACTCATGGAAAGAGACTTGGTTGCAGGTCTGAGGGAGAATCTTACATTAGGAGACTTTTGAATAAGTCCCTTTTTTGTACATCCTGAATGTTGAACCATGGCATTGCCTTACCTTAAGCAAAATAATGAAGATTATTGATTTCAGAGGAATCTGCATATTGGTCAAAATTGGCTGAATTAAAATTGTTTTTAATTGATGCCCAATTTCTTGTTAATTTAAGCCTACTTAAATAGACTGCCTGTGAAACAATGAGGATTCCTGTCGCCTATCTGTGGAACGTAACCCAAGGACATAGAATAGCCCACTGACTGCATGCTTTATAGCCAATTCTGAATATTTAATCTGAGTGAGAAATTGCTTACATTCTGCTATCCTACTGTCTGGCAATTTTTTTCTGAATCAAAGACACAAATATTAAAATTATATAGAATATCTCCTGAATTTTTAAATTTAATGAAAATTATAGGTTGCCTTGATAATAATAGTTCATTAAAGTTGGGGTAAGACTTAACTTTTAACACAAGTGATACTGTTCTGTCCAGTTACTTGATTAAAACACAAAGAATCTTAGCATTTTATAAAATTATTTTCAGTTTGGGAAATTGCACATGCATGTGATTACAGATGTATATAAAACTATGACAAAAAGTGTGCTTTAATTTTGTTAACTTAGACCCTGATAATCAATTTAGAAAGCTATTTAACTTATTTTTTAATTTTAATTTAATTTAATTTAATTTAATTTAATTTAATTTAATCTTATCGTATTTTATCTTATTTTATTTTATTTTTTAGAGAGAGAGAGTGCAAGTGGGGAGAGGGGCAGTGGGAGAGAGAGAATCTTAAGCTGACTCCATGCTCAGTAGAGAGCCTAACACAGGGCTTGAACCCAGGACCCTGCAATCATGACCTGAACTGAAATCAAGAGTGAGACACTCAACTGACTGAGCCACACACATACCCCTAGAAAGCGGTTTAAACTCATGTCTCTATCATGACTTTACCAAAGACATCTTTACTCTGATTGCTCAGAAATTATTATTACTTCTGTTGCTAATCACTTTCCTCTCTGGCATCTCCTAAATCTGTTTAAATGCTTGGTTTGCAATTTACATTTACAATCTATAGAGATTCAGGCTAAGAAAGACATGGAAAAGTACTGTTGGTGTTCTCTTCTATAACCATGTTTCATGTATTCTAAATAATTTATTAGACTTCTCTCAAAAAGTATTTGTGTAGTATTATGCTCAAAAATGAAAAAGATAGATTATTTTAGTTCCATAAGTTTTGCCAAGTTATTAATACTTGTGTTTACATTTGTACCAGTTGATATAGAAAATTAGAAAAGAAAGGTTTTTTTTTACCCATTACACATGCATTCTGGCAAGTATGGTTAGAATAAAAGCAAAATCTTAGTAATTTGTCATTTTGTCCTGTATCCTTTCTCCTATCTGCTTAAACACTGTTAAATTTAACTGTAGTTGTTTTCTGGTGGATCTGTTTATATTTTGTATTAGCATGCTCAAATCTTTATTCTCACTCTGCATCCATAAATTTAATGATTTAAGCTCAGGATTTCTCAAGAATTTGAAATTTAAGAGACGGGGACTATCCTTCTTTACATGTAGAATCTTTCTCAGTTGCTATTCTCACTAGGTAAAAAGTCAGCACAGATAGGGGGCTCTCTATTTCAGTAGAAAAAATAATATAGTAAACCCTTTCAAAATAAAACTTAATTTGAAGTTACTAGCGAGCTTCATTTGTGTGTGTGTGTGTGTGTGTGTGTGTGTGTGTGTGTGTGTGTGTGAGAGAGAGAGAGAGAGAGAGACAGAGAGAGACCATTTAGCATGATTTTAGTTATGTATCTGATTAATTTTGAGTAGCACGTGTTAATTAAAATTTAATAACACTTCATTTAATTAGGTTAGGTATTCTCAAAAGTCTTCCAAAGCTAGATTTTATGATTTACAGAAGCAAAAAAACCCACTTCTTATTCGACATAATGATCCCATGTTAAATGGAAGGCAGAACAGCAGGAATGAAGCGCACGTAAATCAGTACCAAATATTATTTAGTGATATTTTAGCTACACGTAATCCTTAGATCCTAAATTAACTCCTCTTGCGTAACATAACCACAGCTAGGAGACTGAAAATACTGTGCTACATGCTAGGGGCAAAGTAAAGATGAATAAAACAGCCTCTGACCTCAAGGATATTAAGTCTAGTAGGATTAAACGAAAGGAATTTTATGATTGCACATTAGACATTAGAATTTCCAAAGTAGGTGCTCAGAGGCTCTGTAGTTCAGCAGCCGAATGTGAGTTTTTACCATCTTACTTCCCTGTTACCCTGAGCTTACTGTCTCTTTCCTCACGATGTCAAGATGGCTGCCTTAATTCTAGGGTCATGTGCTGGGCTCAAGTGGAAGAGGTGAGGAGGAGACATTCTCCATGCTTCTTTAGCAATGAGGAAAGTTCTCAAGCCCATTTCTCATCATATCCTTGGTGGGAATTGTGCCACACCCACTGATAACCAACCAAGGGAATGGATTTGTCCTGACTGGCTTACCAAAGCACATGGTGCTGTAAAGAAGGGTTTCAACTGAAGGAAAGCAGGCCTCTGCTAGCAAGGAGGACAAGGAAAGGGGACAGGTTTTGTTTAGGCAACTATCAGTGTCTGCTGTATTATTGAAAATCTTTGAGGAAAGATGTGTCACGAGCAGAGCTGTGCTTTTTCTCTTGGTAAGTGAAATGTAATTTGCCATGGTTAGAAAAGCACAATATTAGGTTTCATGAAAACTGACTATTTTATGCTTTGCCTTTCTCCTTTCCTTCCTCTTCTTCCTTCTTTCCCTTTCTTTGTTCTTTATTATTTCAATTATTGAAATTATTAAATATTTATAGCTGTCACCAGCACTTACCTTTTTTCTTCTTAAATACCATTTCCCTCCATCTTCAGTTTACTCTGTTACCATTTGTGTGTGTGTGTGTGTGTGTGTGTGTGTGTGTGTGTGTGTGTAGACAACTAAGATAGCCATGAAACATGTCTACCTTAATCCACTATTAACTCCCTGCAGTAGGATTGGCTATGTCATTTGTTAGGCCTAGTGCAAAATGAAGGTGCAAAGCTTTTTCCTGAAATTTATTAAAACTTTAATATGATAATAGCAGAGCATTAAACCAAGTAAGTGGCTCTGTGGAACAGGACGGAGATCTTTTCTGTTGTTTTTAGGATGAAGTTCTACATTCTTAATATGAACTAAATGTTACCAGCTTAATTTTCTACCTACATCTACAATGTATTAGCCTGCTATTCATTCTCTATTTTCCAGCCATAGGAGTTTTCTATCACTGCCCTTCACATCACTATGCCACTGGCCATTTACACATGCTGTTTTCTCTGACTGCCCCTCCTTTCCTGTATATCTTTCAACTCAAATCCCTCATCACATCCTCCTAAAATCTTCATTGACTTTATAACTGTGGCAAACTTCATGTGGTAGGTTTTGTTGTTGTTGTTGTTGTTGTTGTTGTTGTTGTTGTGTGTGTGTGGGTGTGTTTGTAGCAATTATAACACTTATAAATTCTTTTCATGCACACTTCTTTAATTTTCTTTTTCCCACATTACTGGCCATTTGGTAACGAACATCAGGTGTTTTATTTGTTGATTAAAACCTTGCTGCTTAGCACAGTGCCACATTGAAAGGTCCCAATAAATACTCAGCAATTGAATGGCAATATGGAGCATGATAAGAATAGAGTGGAGAATAGGACAAATATAATCTTTGCCATTATAATATTTACAGTATAGGCAAATTAACAGTGAGGTGTTATGGTGCTAATGCATCAGTTTTGTTATCTGTAAAATTTTATGTATTTTGAATCAAATGAATGAAAGGTGGCTCATTAACATTTTACTTGTTAAATTATTTTAGGTTTTTTTTTTTTTTTTTTTGGCAGGGGAGGGGCATATAGAATGGCCTGCCAACACATATTCGTTTTGATATGGATAAACCTTTTGCTTAGGAATGGCCATTAACAGAGTTAAGTGAATTAAAGTGCTTAACACGCTCTGCATTGAAACTCAGCCAAGATTATTTTAAGTGAATCTGAATACAATTGACCCTTGTATTTACCCACCCCTATTCAGTCAAAACCCATGTCTGGGGGCACCTGGGTGGCTCCATTGATCACTCCATGAGTGATCACTCCATGAGTGATCAACTTCGGTTCAGGTCATGATCTCGCAGTTCCTGAATTCGAGCCCTGCACTGGGCTTGCTGCTGTCAGCTTGCTTCAGATCCTCTGTCCTACTCTCTCTGTCTCTCCCCCTCCCTGGCTCTTGCTCTCTCTCAAAAATAAATAAAAAATTCTTTTTTTTTAATTTTTTTAAACATTTATTTATTTTTGAGACAGAGAGAGACAGAGCATGAACGGGGGAGGGTCAGAGAGAGGGAGACACAGAATCTGAAACAGGCTCCAGGCTCTGAGCTGTCAGCACAGAGCCCGACGCAGGGCTCGAACTCACGGACCGTGAAATCATGACCTGAGCCAAAGTCTGGTGCTTAACCGACTGAGCCACCCAGGTGCCCCAATAAATAAAAAATTCTTAAAAAAAACCCTACATGTCTAACTTTCAACTTTCAACTCTCCATTAGTAGTTAATAGCCAATGGTTGACCAGACGCCTTACCCATAACATAAACAACACATATTTTGTATGTTGTATGTATTATATACTGTATTTTTATAATATGTTAGAGAAAAAAATGTTATTAAGAAAATCTTAAGAGAAAATCTATTTAAAATACTACTGTGTTGGGGCGCCTGGGTGGCTTAGTCGGTTGAGCGTCCACCTTCGGCTCAGGTCATGATCTTGCGGTCCGTGAGTTTGAGCCCCGCGTCGGGCTCTGTGCTGACAGCTCAAAGCCTGGAGCCTGCTTCGGATTCTGTGTCTCCTCCTCTCTCTGCCCGTCCCCTGCTCGTGCTCTGTCTCTGTCTCTCAGTAATAAAAAAAATAAACGTTAAAAAAATACTACTGTGTTTATTGATAAAATATGTATAAGTGGACTTGCACAGTTCAAACCTGTGTTGTTCAAGGGTCAGGTGTATACATCAGCTTCTTCCTGTGACTGAGTCTCAGCCAGTTATGTGGTTGTGTCAGGACCTGGAACATAGTGTTTGAGGGGGTATCTTGAAGAAGGTTCATCTCCATTCTACGTCTATAGAATAAATAGATTGATTCCACTTCTATATAAAATGGAGGGACCATTGTATTTATTCATGCTAAGTAAGACTAAGTCAGCTGGAAAGAATTTCTCAATATTTTGTCATAGAACTCACTGTCTTCATAGTGAATATAGATGGTAAAGTTTTTTTTTTTAAGAAATGTTTGACTTTTACAAAGGGTCAAATTTGCTCTTGGTGTGACAGTAGTTTTAATACATCTATTAGAATCTAAACTGCATTTATGTTATGAATAGCTGACCAAATGCATAACCTTCTCTCCTGCTGAGAAGAGGGAACTGAACCGTTGTTCCTTTTCATTGTCTGAGCTAACACGGTAGAGGGAGGGCTTCCTTAACTTCTTAAGGTTGTTGCAGATATCAGCTGACCTGCTCGGAAGTGCTTTGCTGGTTGTCTTTTTAACTTCACATTCCTTTAATCATAGCTAGAAAAGAGGTCTTTTAGGAAGCTTCAGTATTTTCCAAATGTAAGTAAAGCTTTTATTAACAGTGTTTGAGTCATTGATGCATAGAAGAAGTTAGGAAAGATGGAGCTATTTGAGGTGAAGAAACATATTTTTTCCATCCTTTCATCACTTAAATATATTAGAATGTGTTCCTATTAAACTTCCAAGGAAGATGTATCTTTTGAACTGTGTGAGTCATAAAAGAATTTTTTTTCAAAAGGTACAAATTCTCTAAAGTAATTTGTGAAAATGGAATTCAATTATATAACTAGTATTGTTCTTTTTCTTATTCTACAACTTATTTTTAAATATATATGCAAAATCCTTGCATTATACTTAAAATACATAAATGGTGTCAGTGTACATAAGTTTTTAAGTAAAATATTTTTCGTTTTAAAACATGAGCTGGGTAAATATTTCTCCACATTCTAATTTCAACATTTGGAATTGAAATTCCAAATTTTTGCAGTAGTAGTGATTTTACGGGAAAGCACACACATCTACCAAAATGAGAATAATGACGTCAGATTTACTATATATTTCATGAAGGGTTTTCATGAAGCAAATAATACCAACTGTTGGTCTGTGTTACTAAAGTAATATGAAATCTAGGTAGGGATATGACGGGCATTCTAAACTTGATGTTTTCCCTATGCATGTTTGTCATTTCATTCCCCCCTTTTTCTCTATTTATATATATGTGTATGTGGTATGTATGCATATATATATGTGTGTGTATGTGTATATATATATATGCATACACATACATGTATGTATACGCACATGCACACACACACACACACACACACACACACACACAAAATCACCCTCGATTTATTTCACTGTAGTAAAGTTTCACGCCGGGGCACCTGGGTAGCTCAGTCACTTAAGTGTACAACTTCAGCTCAGGTCATGATCTCATGGTTTACGGGTTCGAGTCCTGTGTCGGGCTCTGTGCTGACAGCTCAGAGCCTGGAACCTGCTTCGGATTCTGTGCCTCCCTCTTTCCCTGCCCCTCCCCAGTTCACGCTCTGTTTCTCTCACTCTCTCTTAAATAAATAAACATTAAAAATTTTTTTAAAAAGTTGCACTCCATATATAATTATAGATTTATATACATACACATTTTACTTGTTGTAACACAATTAAATGTAAATACCAAATATACAGACCTTAATATTTATTTGTAGTTGCTTTTGAAGTTAAAATGAAATGGAGTCATATATTCATTCACTCAGCAAATGTTACCTAGTATCTGCTGTATATGGGAACACAAAAACATTGTTCCAAGGTGTAGGTATAAAGGCTTCTCCTAATGCCTTTTGTATGCTCCATTTTTTGTTTGACTCAAGTAAACTGGAGTTAGAAAACTAAAACAAGATTTTAGATTCCTGATGGTTCCAGCTAAAATTGTCAGGAAGCTTTTGTCACTTTCTACAAAGTGATTATTAGCTAACTGTGATTATTGGCTAACTTATGAACTAACAGGAGTCAGAGAAAAACTGGTACCCTGGAGTTTTCCATGACAGCAATTCTTACTTAGATTTGATGAGTTACCATGGCACATTTTTCAACTTCTTTTCATTTTTTGAAATATATAAATTTGCTAATGAAAAGTCATTTATTAAGGAAGACTGTTATTTGCATGGTGATGAAAAGCCTTTTCTGGGTACAGTAGTAGAAAGAAAAGAGGGAAGAAAGACAATTGTTGGAAAAGTAAAGAAGAAATGAAGAGATTTAAAAGCAGGAGTGGGACTTGTGATTTTAATTTTGACAGGTAATGATCTCGGAAGTTTTCATTCCTGCCCTTACAAGAAAAGCCAAACATACTGAAAAAAAATCAGTGACTTTTCTTGGACACATCAGAGAAATGAGATGTCAAGGCAAACTGCCATGCTGAAATGTAGAAAGATAGGCTAGTCCAGAGAGGCATATCCAAAATCTGCTTACCTGGAGCAGAAGCCACTGGAGCCATAAACTGGTTAAGGAACACCAAAGTGGTAATTTTGATGAATTTCCAGAGGGAACAGAGTAATGTGATTGTGAAAAACTCTTTAGGGGTATAGTGTTAGAGGATATTCCCATACTGTCATGGATTTTGCTCCCTGAGGAACTGAGAAAGACCCTCTCATTGTTCTAGAAGGGGGAGGGGAAGAGTAATCATTGTAAAATATGTCCGGAGCATTCTCCACGACAAAGACCTGTTCTCCAGGAGAAAAGATCTTCCCAGAGCCTTATCCCAATTGCAAGGGGATTTCTCCCCCTACAGCCCCTTAGTCTTCTTGTGTCATTTGGATTGGGTGGTAACTAAAAAGCCCTTTTGAAAGTCACAGCCCAGGGGCATAGAGCCTCTGAAAACCTGAGACTTAATCATAAGATTATAAGCTCTTCCTGTTCTTCATACATGACCACCAACCATCCATCTGAACTCCACTATAGTCATACATATATATTAACATATACAGTAATATACAGTAACATATGTAGTAATATATAGTAACAATAGCAATAATATATAGCAATATATGTAACATATGAATAATAATATAGAGAGTAATATATATTATAATATACAAATAGTAATGTATATAGTTATTAAGGTAACAGTATATATTTCTATATGGTTATATATTTATATGTACTATATATATGTATATATATGTGTGTATATATATATATGTATATATATATATGTGTGTGTGTGTGTGTGTGTGTGTGCATAAGTAAAGATCATAGCTGAAAGGGCTTCAAGACACAGACTTGGATATAAAGGGCTAGGTAAGATTGAGATACCATGCTCAAAGAAAGCTGAAGTAGCTATTTTAGTTTCAGATAAAGCAGACAGAACAAGGAAAATTATATCAAGGGTAAAGAGAGTCACTGTTTGATGACAAAGGGGTCAACTTTATGCAAAGACATAACAATCCTAATTTCATTTTGCCTAACAACAGAGTATCAAAATATGTGATGGAAAAACTGATAGAAATTAAAGGAAAAAAATAGACAAATTCACCGTTATGGTTGGAGTGTTTAACACCCCTCTTTCAGTAACTGACAGATCAAACAGACAAAAATTCAGTAAGGAATTAGCTGACTTGAGTAACATTATCAACTTGGTCTAACTAGCAAGTTTAGAATTCTCCCTACAACAGCATCAGAGTACACATTCTTCTCAAGCTCCCATGAAACATTCTCCACCATAGCTCAAGATTCTGGGCCCATAAAAGGACAGGAAGAAGGAATAAAATGGAGAAAGAAAAGAAATGATAGAGGATGAAAATTACCTGGAAATAATTTTAGCAGGAAGAAAAATTATAGGCAGAAGAAAAGTGAAGAAAACTAGAAAAAGAGAAAAATAAATAATAAGTTATCCCTTACTGAGCTTTTGCTGTATGTGTACAGGTTCTGTGCCAAACTCAGTATGTACATTATGTCATTTAATTATGACACATTCTGATTTGGCCTTTGATCATCATTTGCAGATGAAGAAACAGAGACTCAAGGTCAATAATTTGTAAGTGACAGAGCCACGATTGAAAGCCAGAGACCCTACTCCAACCAAGACTTGACTTTGTTGATATGTGGTTAAGATGACCTTTTGTGAATTTGCATTGGATGGCTCAATCTAGAATGGATCCATTCATCCATAATTGTTTTACGGGATGACTGGTGCCTCGATAGTGTATTCCCATTTTTTCGGGTTCTTTTCCTAATCAGACTCGAGTCTCCCAGACTGCAGCCAGCCTTCTTGGCAATCAGCTCTTCCTCCCCTTTGGTATGTATTTTGTTTTACTTTGCAGGTCAGTTAAGCACTTTCAGGGATGTGTTCATCAGTACTCTACAGACATCACTTCATACTATTTAATGTAGTGAAAAGGCTGTTTTAGTAAAGTTGGTGCCTCTGTCTACAACTAGAAGTTCCAAGTATCAGTTATTCTTGGGTAATGGGACCAGGATTGTTATAGAAGCATGATAGAAGAGATGGTTAAAACCAGAAAGTGTTTTCCCCTCTAAGCAGTGACATAATGTTCCTCAAAGCAAAGATATACTGAGTATATTGCATGATTCTTAAGGGCAAGGGCCATAACTTATTTATCTTTGTTTCCTCCAACTTGAGATTTTATAAATCGAAGTTGTTTTAATAAATGTTACATGAATTGTAAGCCTTCGTAATCACTTAAAATAGTGAAACATGCCTCAAGTTTTAGGAAAAGCTCATAAATATATCCTAAATATATTGCATGCAAAATTAAATGTATTTTATACAAAGGAACGCAGTGCACTATTCATATAACACATAAATAATAAAGCTGCATTGTATCATAAATTTGGCCTACATCTAACAAGCTAGCTATAAAAAAAAGCATTTCCATTTTTTTACTCCTTTACATTTAAAAGAGTTTGTTAGAAGGTTTTAGACAGCCTAGGTTTCTAAAAGAGGCTGCCCTTGGAACTTTCAGTAATATTTTCCTTTGATCTCAACATATATACCTTAACAAAAAGTCATTTTATTTTTTGGCCTAGAGCTAAGCTCTTTTTTAAAAAAAATCTGTTTTCCTCTTTGCAATTCAATGCACAGTGTTCAATTAGTAAACCAGCACGTTAGTAGGTAAAAGCACTTCAAATGTAGTTCTAAATTAAATATCTTCAAATAAACCAAGTGAGGAAAATGGGGGGCTGTTTATGTGACCACACATACTAAATTTCAGGGATTTACTGTAAAGGGGAGTTTCTTTTGTATTCTGATTTCCATCATCCATCATCAAACAAGCGTTTTGTCAGTTAAAATTTTTAAACATGCCATCTTGCAATAGACGAGTGCTACAATATGACTCAGTGCAGCAATTATTCTGGTAATCACAGGGTTGGAATACTAGAATGTGTTAAAAGAGATTGGAATGTCACTATAGCAGTTATGTAATCAACATTTTAAATATTTTCTTTTTGAGTCTCTGGTGTTCTGTAGTTGGATCATGTAATATAGTTAATAGCATATATGAAACGATAGAACTGTGGTGCAGTGAATTTTGAAGTGTGTGTGTGTGTGTACATGTTTATGTTAGTGTCTGGATTGTGAATAAGGATACTTTAATAAACATTTTGTAAATAGAAGTTGTTTTAATAAATACTACATAAATTATAATCATTATCTTTTAAAATAGTAAAACATACCCCATGTTTTTTGGAAAAGCCATAAATATATAATAAAAATATTGCATACAAGATTAAATAAATATATTTTGTACAAGAATTTAATGAATTAAAAGGACTTTCTATTTCACTGAGTGCTTTAAAAATTAGTAGATCAGTGGTTTGACTATTATAGACTAATGATTTGACTATTGAATATCTTGGTGGTTTTACTGTTCAATCAATCAGTGTTTTAATATTATGTATAGTTAATACTCCTACATATGTCTCTTCTTCCCTTCCTCCCTTTCTTCCTTCCACTGTGGATAACATTAACTTCAGTTTGTATTTCAAACAAGATGAACTTTGAGTGATACTTTGATGAGCCATTTACTAGTGATCTTTCTTAACCATTCCATGACTCAGTTCCCTTATTTAGAGTCCACTTCATCTAGTTTTGTTGAAGAGTGCCTGAAACATATTAAAATTTCCAATATAGTGAGAACCAATTCAGTGGAATTTCATTACAAGGATGGTATTACGTTTGGAATTTTTCAAGTCCCTATTATTTTTTCAACAAATATTTTATTTGTAAAAAGCATTAAGTTTTGGTTACTGGTATGAGCTTTTGTTTTTACATTATTTAGTATTAACTGTTCCAGAATTACTAATGCCTCTCTAGACCCTGCTGTCTGTACTCCTACAGATCAGTGAAGGTGAACTCCTGCGATATTTCTCACTGGGGGAAACTGGTGATAGCCAGTTTACCTCCTAACTTTGTCCTGAAGTTGCTAGATTCAGAATTCTGTCACTAACATTTGCCTCCTGCATAATCCATAATAATGTTTTTATCAGAAAACGTTCCAAAATATATCATGCTCTCTACCTCCCGCACTGTAAATCACCTCTAGTACTCTAATTCTGTGAGGCTTGAATTAAACTGTGTATACATAGTTCATCCCTACCCAATTTTCCAATAACCTTTCTTTCTTTTTTTAAGTATTTTTTAAATTTATTTGGAGACAGAGACAGTACAGGACGGGCAGAGAGAGGGAATTTCAAGCAAGCCCCACACCTGCAATGCAGAGCTGGACATGGGGCTCAAACTCACAAACCCTGAGATCATGACCTGAGCTGAAATCAAGACTCGAATGCTTAACCAACTGAGCCACCCAGGTGCCCCTCTAATAACCTTTCTCATTGTGATGTAAGATTGGCTGTGCTATTGGGAAAAGAGTGACGTTACCCTTTACAAGTCCTATGTCCTTATTTCTATAGAAATTTTCAGTGGAGGTCATCAGGTCCACTTTTATAGATTCCTTGTTACAGGGAGAGAGCACCTTACAGCTGTCGGGTACTACCTTTGTTATTCATTGTCGTCACACAATAATATTCTTTTAATCACCATTCTTGATGTCCTAGTCAGTTTCACTCACTGATTTAAGATTTCTGCTTTCCTGGATAAATTCATTAATTACACTGTCCTCCTGACAGACCATGCAGTGACTATAGAATCACTCTTCATCACTGATGAAATATCTTGAGCTGGTAGTTCTTGGATATCTTCAACTCCTCTGGCTTTTGACCTTCCTTCCTTTTAGCCATGTAGTGGCAATGCCAAGTCTTGAAAAGTGTCATCCCTCAGAAGTACTTCACCTTCAAGTTGAGAGCCTCAGAGATAGATGACTATTGTGTATTTCTTCATGTTCTTGACAACTAACAAACACTGAACTGACAGTCGGAAAATGTGAACCCAAATTTGACCCTTCTGTATATTCTTCTTCATTTATCCACCTCTAGTCCTGAGCTAGAGATGAAGATAATTTGTTTCAACATCAACCAGTTACTATCCCAACATGGCTTGCCTCTTGACCCTCAAAGGTTCTACTTTGCTAGCACCATCCTATATGGATAGCAGATAACTTCTGGTCTGTGCCTCTTGTGGAAAAGTACAAACAAGAAAAACATTTGTGCCATTTGTTTATTTAAAAACAAGAAGTAGTTAATGCTTATAAACTCCTAGATTTATTTCATATTAACAGTTTTAATGTATGTATATGATTGCAAACATTGTAGTGTTACATATGATTATATCACTTATGGTGCCTGAATTTCAGTGAAAATTCTGTTTATTTACGAGTCTTATCCTTAGTATACGGTTTTAGGTAATGTGTGTCTTGTGGTCCATTTTAAACTGTATCAGATTCTAGTCTTTCTGATTGCTTCTCTACTAATGACCACTTACTGTCCTAATTGGACTGTTCACTCTTTTTCTAAGAAATAAAAGTAGAGTCTTTTCTCTTTGCACTTAGCTAATTGCTTAACTTTCCTCATTGAAATAATCTCTACAATAAGTGGACAGTTACAAATTTTACTTTTTTACTTTATGCCTTGAACTTTTAGCTGTTTTTATTTTAAAATAATGTCATAATAGCAAAGAGTATTTTAAAATAACATGCCAGGCCAATTAAAATATTTTCATAATTCTATAGAAACATAGTGTTAGATCAAAACATTGGCATTAAGTATATTAATTATAACTACTTTAGTTTGTTTTTGTGTACTTAAGGTAAAAATGTTATCATTTTGTATACTTAAGATAAAAATGTAATCAATCATCAAACAATGAAATGAGGGTGATTAAAAACGTGTTGTTTTTTTTCTCGCATAAAATTCTATGACCTTTTCTGTTACGGGCATGACCCAGAATTTGCATACATTACTTCAGTGTTGATCCCATTGGACAGAACTTGTAAGGGAAGTTTTAAATTGTTATGTTCTTAGCAGCCATGAGTTTGACTTAAATTGTGAGTCTAATACTAAGGACCAAAGTCTTAATGTATATTGAGAGGCAACTAATAGTCTCCACCTCTGATGTTAGTAAGATTTCTTCAGTTATATTTCAAAAAAAAAAATTAGTGGAGCTTCCATCGTATGCTTGGTGCAGAGGATTTAAAAATGAATGAAATATCTTTAACGTGAAGATTCTAAGAAGTAGTTGTGAAAGAAGTGGTAGGCATAGGAGTACAATGTATATTACAATGTACATTACAGTACATTACTAGGTAATGTCAGCTCAGGGATGGGTGTCATTAACTCAGTTTGGGATGAGAAGGGCCTTGAGAAACACTTGAGAGAAGATTTGGCATTAGAGGAAGTGGTAAGAGATGAGGCATTAGAACTACCTTTTGGTGTGATGTGAAGGACTGTGTATGTTTGAATTTCATTAAATAGATGAAGGGTCCACGAACTAGGGTTTATGGGCCAAATCCTTCTTGCCACCTGTTTTTGTAAATACAGTTTTATTGGAAACACAGTTATACACACTTGTTTATCTGAAGTGTTATGTTGCCTTCCTGCTACAGTGGCAGAGTTGAGTAGTTGTGACAGATACAGTAGGGTTCAAAATCTAAAATATTTTATTTTTCAAAATTTATTTATTTTGAGAGTGGTAGAGAGTGGGGGAAGGGGAGGGGCAGAGAGAGAGGAGAGAGAATCCCAACCAGGCTTTGCACTGTCAGTGCAGAGCCTGATTCAGGGCTCAATCCCCTGGACTGTGGGATCATGACCTGAACCAAAATCAAGAGTCTGATGCTTAACCGACTGAGCTACCCAGGCACCCCCTAAAATATTTTCTATCTCACCCTTCACAAAAAATACTGCCAAACCCTGAGATGTAGACAGTGATTTCTCTTTGGAAGTTGTAAAGCAGTAGAAACCTATTAATGAGAGCTTTTTTATGAGAGTGTAGAACAACAACTTATTTGATTTGGATATCTTGATAAAATACTTTTTGTTTTGCTTTGTTTTTGTTTTATTGTTAATGTAGACTATGCTTAGAGAGTAGGATACAAAGGAATTGGAAGATAATGCACTATAAATAGCTTGTTTACTGCCACTGGGAAAGCAATTCAAAAAAAGATTAAAGAGTTTACCAAAAAGGTATTAGAGTTTGCTTTAAGAAGGACCAGAACTTTTACACTGAAAAAAGTGGATGGGCTTTGGTTGCTATTTTAATTAATACTTGAGTTTGTATCTCATTGAGAACTTGCACAGTAACGTTAATTACTGGGAATTATCTTGGGTACGTTCATTGTCATACCAACACAATAGGAGCTGTTATAATAAAGCAGTTCTGGGTCATGACAAACCCCGAACAACTGCAAAGAGCATTTGGGTTAGCTCACCTTCTCTAGACCTAGAAATGTGTCAGTTTTCCGAATGACTTCTTTCAAAGACAAGCCTTCCCCAGGTTTTCCTACACTTGAAAATTTTTAAGAGCTCTTCATGAAGTTGTCATATGGTATTAATGCACAATGAGCATCATTCATTAAGTCTACATTAAGCTGACAGACATTATACTTTAAACAATTGCTGCCTACTGCATTACCTTTGTCCTTTGTGAGCTTTAATTTCACATGTCAACAATAATCACTTTGGAGTGTGATATTTGTAGATACAAAAATGTCTTGCCTTGGCAAATGTGTACTTGAAAGGTAATGCCTTAAGCTAGGAACTCTTGCAATTTTGCTTGCTTCGTGTATTACCACTTTTTAAATAAGTGTTTAGGTTTAATGTCCCTTATGTAATTTTTTGTTCCATTGATTTAAATAAAAATATTTTCTCTTTTATTAATGCAGTATAAATCACTGTGGCCTATTATTCAACAAGCAAATTCTGTTAGACCTCTTGTATTCTTCATGGTAATATGATATCCCTTGGATTTTAAATGACAACCATGCTATAGAATTGACTTTTGTTTTTTATAGTGAGGATATAGATTAGTATCATGCCTTTAATTTGTTTTTAGTGAAACTCTGCCTTATTGGAAAAAAAATGTTGGATGAATCCTTTTAAGACTTATTTAAAAAGCATTATTTCATAGTTAAAACATTAAAAACAAACTGGCAAGTAAGAGAAAAGTGTATTACGAATATGTAAAGAACTAATAAAATAATAAAAACTCATTTCTTAATAGAAATTAAACAAAAATGTGCACATTCAGTTCGCAATGTTGATACAAATGGCAAATAAATATATGAAGACATGCCTCACTGGATTAAAAGGAATGCATATTAAAAACATAATAAAATACTGGTATTTCCACTTATTGGAGAGTAAAGGTGAATAAAATATTAGCTCTCAAGTTACCAGTGTAACAAGCACATAAAGACAAACACTCTAATCTTCTGTTCACAAGAGTATAGTTTTTAGTCTTTCTGGAAATGGGTTTGGCTGTATATACCACATTTTAGGTGTTACACTGTTTACCTACCCATTTTAGTAATTACATAAGAATTTATGCTAAGGATATAGTAGAATAGGGGCATAAAGATGCATGCATAACACTGCTCATCACAGCATTGTTCATACTGAGAATAAACTAGAAACAACCAAGGTATCATTCTCTGGGAGTTGGCAGAATGCCAACTCATAAATGGGTTATTATTTACCTAGTATAAATGAGGAGTAAAAGTAATAGTTTCTTTTTCAAATATTTTTGTCTTTGCTTCCCTTACAGTATACCTATATTTTCCTCTAATGTTTCTGGATTTTGCCTCTCTTTGAAGGTTCATTCTTCCCAAACTAGGAGATAAATTTTGGATCTCACAAAACTCAACCCAAGATTCACTTCCCTTTTCATACTCTCTCCCTTGATCATATTTTTTTTTCAAACTGTGGGTGCTGACCCAATCTTGAGGCATGAAATCAACATAAGGAATAATAACCAACATTTTAAACATTTATGGCAAAGGATATAGCATGGGCAAAGGTACAGAAATGGTGGTTTGTTTGAGGAATTTCAAGAAGTTCTGTAAAACTCAACTGTTACATTCATTTGGACAAGTTGTAGGATGTAATCCTGCTGAGAAAGGCCATGGAGGGCATGGTATGCTGTGCAAAATAGTATTTTATCTTGAAAATGATGAAGAGAGAGTGGTATTTTAAACTGCATTTTATTGAGGAATTTATACACTTACTCTCTTTAAGCAGGAAGAATAGTGCATATATATTCCATTTACCAGAAATGTAAATAAGACATTCTAACATATCTTGATGGCTAGCGTGATATCCAGGCTCACCAAAACATCTCTGCCGAGAATGAGCTTATATCAGTAATCTATTAGGACCTATTCTGGCAGCTAGTCACCATAATATTCATCATTGTACTTGTAGGGGTGTTGCATTTGTAACACCTGTCTGTGATCTTTACTGTTACATCAGAATCCCAGAGCTTGTGTGTCTGAGTCACAGAAAGAAGAGTATTCATCTTATCCTGTACAATTATGATATGTGTTAACTCTGAAGCCACAGCATCCAATTATTATGGTAATCTTCATTTTATTTGGATTCAGTCAAGTCCAATGTTACCTTTTAAAGCAGTTGCTCTTTTGGACTGGTTAGAAGACTGTGTGAACTTAGACTTCACATTTTTCTTGAAGCCATCTTTAGAAACCTCATAAAAAGTTGTTCTTCGTTATGCATCCTTAAGTTTGGGTCAGTACTATGCTCATAGTGAGTCCACAGCATAGATGAAGGAAGGCTTTCTAAAAAAGAAAAACCTGGGGTGCCTGGAGGGCTCAGTTGGTTAAGCGTCCGACTGGCTCACGGTTCCTGAGTTCAAGCCCCGTGTCAGACTCGGTGCTGACAGCTGGGAGCCTGGAGCCTGCTAAGGATTCTGTGACTCCCCTCTCTCTGCCCCCGCCCTCTGCTCACTCTCTGTTTCTCAAAGAATATCATTAAAAAAAATTAAAAAGAAAAAAGAAAAACCTATCTAAAAAGCCTATGCAAATTATATTTCTCCCAAAATGTTTGTCATACAAGTAAATTTAGCTCTGACTAAGCAGTGCAGAAATAGAGTTTGCTGCTTTATCACTGTCTTATTTTTTCATATCAGTAACAACATTTGAATAAATTCTAAAATGTGCTATACATGCCCCAACTTATTAAGCATAATATTCTGTAGTCAAACACATAGCTTCCATCTCTTCTTGATGATTCAGTCACCATTACTGTTTTGCAAATCCTAATAATTCCTTAAGTTTATGTAATGCATTGTAGTAAATAGGTGTATATTCAAATCTTAAATAATGTGAAATTACATGTTTATGTTATCAAGTTCATAAAATAGGTGAAGCTGTTTAAGTCTACACTTAATTAATAGCCCCATCCTTTAACATTTTGAGTAGGCAATGTGGCTTTCGCAAATAATGCTTTTCCTTGTTAAGAAAAAGCCAATGACTTGTGTGTGTAATACAAAAGGGCATTTTATTAAAATGTCAGTTTGAAGTGTCATCTCACTTGTTTTTTGTTTTTTTGTTTTTGTTTTGAGACTTATGGGTCTGGTTGCCTAACACATACCTTTTTTTTTTTTTTAAGTCTTATCTTCAGGGTCTGATTATTAAGAAAATATACCAGGCACATGGGAAGGGAAAGAGTCCCCAGTTTGAGAGAGGGAAATGAAAGGATTATACAGGGTTTGGTCCAGTGCCTATCATACTTATAGGTGTATAGTCTGATACCAAAGATAAGACAAGACAAAGGGGAAGGAGAAGACTCAAAGCTTAAGAGACGGAAATTAAAAGATTATAGGAGGTGTGATCCTATGGTGGGGGGTGGGGGAAGGAACAAGCAACCAGTCAATGAAAGAACAAGCTAATAAAAAGCAATCTTAACTCCATATTTATTGAACACTATTGATAATAATTTTTAGGTTTTTAAGGACTTACCTTTAAAATGTCTCTAAGTTTATTATTTTTAAACTCCCACATACTTCCCTATTATTGCTGGCTGCTGTGTCTGTCTTCCTAGTGACCTTTAAAAGAGGATCTGAGAGCTGAGAAAGACTCAAATGGAAGTATGCCCAGATAATGGCAGCAAAGATGAGTCCCCAGAGGCCATTCTTTGGATTCAAAGAAGAGCCGGAGGGGAGGAGGAGTGACCTGGAAACTAAACTAAGATCCAGAAGTGAACCGGACAATTAAATCTTGCAGAAGGTCCCTGGGTGATTTGCCTAAAAATATATCAGCAGTCCTCTGTTATTTTAAGCCACTTAGGCACGAAAGCAGACCGTATTCTACTACCTTCCTGAGCTAAGGAACAAAATTTCCGGAAGGGAAGAGGAAAACAGAATCACTCTTAAATATTTTACAACAGAGTAATCATAGGTACCTTAGATTCTATTTGCCGTTGGTTAATTATGTGCTACTTATTTTTTTATGTTTGCTTTTGCTTTTATTTTCCTTTTCCCTCCAGAAGAATAGTGTCACCGACCTTTGAATTAATGTTATCTTTTTTAAAGTTATTATGGTAAGAACACTTAACATGAAATCCGTTCTGTCAACAAAACTTAAGTGTCCAATGCTTTATTGTTGGCTGTAGGTACAGTGTTTTACAGCAGATTTCTAGAACTTATTCATCTTACTTTCCTGAAACTTTATGCCCAGTGATTAATAAATCCCCATTTTCTCCTTCCCCTTGACTTCACATGTTTTTTAATGTTTATTTATTTTGAGAGAGAAAGAGAGAGAGACAGAACATGAGCAGGGGAGGGGCACAGAGAGAGGGAGACACAGAATCCGAAGTAGGCTCCAGGCTCTGAGCTGTCAGCACAGAGCCTGACAGGGTGCTTGAAGTCACGGAAGTGAGATCACGACCTGAGCCGAAGTCGGACACTCAACAGACTGAGCCACCCACCCTGGATTCACATTTTAAGTAAACAATTCATAGCTTTGCTTTGTGTGTTAATGTTGGACACCTAACTTAATTGTTTTAATTGTTTGATCAATCTTTCATGAGTATCGGATAACTTATAAAAGTACCCAGTAAAAACCTGACAGGTTATCCGTGGCCTTAAATATTGGTGGTCTTCTTGTAAATAAAATACCCTCTTTTAGATATTATAAACACTATTAACATGCATTAAAAGCAAAGTCTATTCTCAGAAACTTTTCAGTCTAATAAGAAAAAAATAATGCATGCATACTAAAAATCGTTAAAATAGGAAAATATTAGGAGGGGATCATAGAAAGTCTTTTGACATTTGACACTCTGTTGTCTATGCTCATTTTCCTAATAGCAGATCATAGGAATTTTCCTTATCTTCTTTATATGGCTAGGTCAACAATGATCACCTCCCTGATACAGGTGATTTGATCCAGAAAGCTTGCTGACTCCTTTATTTCCATAAAAAGTTCAGACATGATCTGGCTTGGATCAGATGAGTTTCACTTTCTACAGTTGAGTCCAAAAGCTTATGTGGGAATTGGAAGCTATGATTGCTATCTTTGGAAAAGTCAATGGTTGCATACTTCTCAATCTAGTTAATCTCTGGAGTATATAACTCAATAATAAATGCCATTTTTAGAATTAAACCAGAAGGACTAACTCTGTGGAATCTGTGTTTTCTTTTTTTTTTTTTTCTTAATAGATTTTAGCACTTGAGCTCGCCATAGTCAACATTTTAAATCATTTGTATTTTTGATCATCAGAAAAAAACAATATTGGCAGGTAGAAAGTTGAAGCCATCTGCCTTATCATTGTCTACCTCAATGGAGCTGCTAGCCAACTCTCTAATATTCACATTGGGGAAATCTCATTTCCTGATTGCATTTGGTCCCCATTAAGTTGAATATGCTTTCATTTTAATACCTACATTCTGCTTTTTAAATTTCATGTTATATGCATGGATATCTAGATATCTATATCATCTATATCTATCTATCTATCTATCTATCTATCTATCTATCTATCTATCATCTATACATATATATATGTATGGGAAATCTTTGACTTACCCTACCCACCCTTTTGCAAAATTAATTATCTCTGCATTGGCTCTGGGTACAATGGGGGCATTGGGATTTTGAGGAAAGAAAATTATTTTTAGGCCATTCTTTTACAGTTGAAAGCATTAGTCACAATAGAAAATTTCCTTTTAGATTTATATTTAAATAATCTGACATTGATGAATGGTAGCATGTGGGATAAATGTAGAAGAAATTCTTACAGTGTTTTCATCCTGGAGGCCATCATCATAGAATATATTTTAATTAGCTTTTCTCTATTTATACTGCCTTCTAAATAATACCCTAGTCCACATAAAACATGCCTTTCTCACCATCATTTTTGATGTAGCTGTCCTCCAATCTGGTTTGACTTACAGAATTAGAGTTAAGCTTTCTATTCAAGGAACATAGTAACAAAAGAAAACAAATCTAACTCATCTGTCTTGAGGAACAAGTTTCCCCTCTTTCTCTTTTCACTGAATGTTTTACCTATATCCAGAAAATGTAGACTTAAACCCTCTAATTTCTGATTTGTTAAAATATATTAAGAGGTACAGATGACATTTGAAAAAAGTCCTTCTCAGGTTAGTGACATCACATGCAAAATAAAAATCAGAAGTGGTTACCTGGGGTCAGTATTAAAAGAAAAGCTGGCTACAAAAATATCATTGTGTGGATAGAGTCATATATAATACATCATTCTTGTAAGATAAGGGTGAATCCTTAGTTTGTGGTAATGAAATTATGACAAACCACTTGATTTGAATTCCATCCCTCGAGGTGTGAATTTCGTGAATGGGGTGTAGATTTCCAGATTCTCATTGACTAATGAAACATATTTTTTTCCTCTAGCTTTACATTCCAAAGTCAGCTGCCTTGAACTTGTGGACTACAAGCTGTCACTCTGATCTCTCCTTCATACAGCACAGTTGATTAAGCTTCATGCTAAATAAAAATGTGCTGTCTCTAGAACACTTCAAGTACCACTCAATCCCATAAATTTCTGTCATAGCTAATACTTTCCTCTATTAACTGTACTAGAATGGTCCTCTTTGGTGAGACTCTTTTTAAAAAAGAATTAACTGCTCTTTCCCCCCAAATTATAGATCTAGCTTAACAACATAACATTATGTTATTTCCTACATAAAAAGAAGACTGACACAAAATATACCTTTTCCATCTCTCATCAGATTTATTCCACTTACGGAGAAAGCCAAAAGGAACATTGTTTATGATGCCTTCCAAAATAACCTGGCTCTTTTTCTTTGGACAGGAACCTATTGGAGCTAAGGATTTTGAAATTAGTATAGAACTCAGATTATTCATGTTTTGTTTGCACCAACCTCTCAGTTCTACTACAAAATCCAATATTACAAATATATAAAGGTGCCTAGTCCTCTTCAACTTTAGATCATCCCCCCCCTTACCTTTGCTATTAAGCTTTCAGTCACATGGGCCTTGTTTCAAATTCTTACACTCATTCGTCACTTCACTCCTGCATTCTGCTTCTTGGTCTTTGTATTTACTCTTCCCTCTTCCTGGATTATCACACCCCAGTTGTTTGAATAGCTGTTTTTTTTTTCCATCTTATTTAGAAGTAGACTCAAATGTAACCTTTTTGCAACATATTCCCACCTTCTAAGCACTTAGCATTGTCTAGAACTGTGCTGTCCATTATGGTAGCCAGTGGCCGCATGTAACTACTTAAATTTGAAATTGTTAACATTAAACGAAATTGAAAATGAAGTTTCTCAGTCACATTTGCCATATTTCAGGTGCTTGGGAGCCACATGTAGCTACTGTATTGCATAGTGCAAATCTGGAACTGTAATGTTCAGTTATTCTTTTATTGTTCTGTAATCTGTTTCCTCTCCACGTACACTTCTCCTTCCTCTCGTTTTGTTTCTCTCAACTGACATATAAACCTCAGGAAAACTGAACTTGTTTATCTCCTTCACTGGTGTTTCTCCAAGCCAGGAACAGTGTGGCAAATAATAGATTCCTGGTGAACATTTGCTCAATAAATAATGAATATTAAAGATCAGAATGAATGGCTTTTATTTAAAAAAAATTTTTTTTCAACGTTTATTTATTTTTGGGACAGAGAGAGACAGAGCATGAACGGGGGAGGGGCAGAGAGAGAGGGAGACACAGAATCGGAAACAGGCTCCAGGCTCTGAGCCATCAGCCCAGAGCCCGACGCGGGGCTGGAACTCACGGACCGCGAGATCGTGACCTGGCTGAAGTGGGACGCTTAACCGACTGCGCCACCCAGGCGCCCCAGAATGAATGGCTTTTAGATGTGCTGTTCCAGAATAGCACATTTAGAAGGACGTTTCTTATTATTTAACTGATGTAACAGGAAACAAACAAACACAAATGCTATACTGTAAGTCTCCTTGTTTAGTTTAGTTTTGACTTGTCTTGGAGGAGTCATTAGAAAGTAACATTTCCTAAGTAGATGTTCTGTGGATGTTTTACTGAGTTTGTTTATTTATCTTTAATACCATATCCACTTATAAAGCATTATAACAACATCCCTTTCCAAGCAAAAATCTTTTCAAAGTATCTTGGTGTTTTGTTATTGTCATTTGTTTGGTTTAGTTTGGCTTTTGATCCTTTTCTGCTTATAAGTAAGGCTGGGCATCTTATATTTGTTATTTATTTGTAATTTCCCCTGTCTAGTTTGACTTCATTAACTCCTTCCAAAGATTCCTGTTAGCCTGGGAAAGGAGTTTTTGTTGTTGTTGTTTTTTAAGGAAACCAAGAATAAAATATTGTTGGGTGTTACAGACTGAATGTTTTTGTTTCTTCAAAATTCTTATGTTGAAGCCCTAACCCATCATTCAATGGTGTTTGGAGTTGGGGCCTTTGGGAGGTAATCAGGGATAGATGAGGTCATGAGGGTAGATCCTCATGATGAGATTTGTGCCCTTACAGGAAGAGACAGAGGGCTTTTTTGATCTTGCTTTCTATGCGCAGACACAAAGAAGGGAGCGTGTTAGCATATAGTGAGGTGGTAGACAACTACAAACCAAGAGAAGGGACCACAGAATGACACCTACCTCATTGACACCTTGATCTTAGACTCCTAGCCTCTGGAAGTATGGGAAAATAGGTTTCTGTTGCTTATGCCACCCAGTCTGTGGTATTTCCTTAAGGAGACTGAGCTGAATTGTAAGACATTGGAGAAAGAAAGAGAAACAGAAGGAAAGAGGAAGCCCCCAGGCCCATATTCCCAAACCCAACGTGATCATCTTCCTTTCTCTAGAAACACTTTCCTCGTGCTCCTCCCTCCTTAAAGCCAAATCTGTTGTTTTAGGGTGACACTTCTTTCCTGAGGAAAGTTAACCTTCCTTTAATCATCATATCTAGAGAAACATAACCTAGAGTAGAGAATCTGTGGTCCTGACCTTGAACCTCTTTGGTAGCTGACTTGAAGACAAAGGGTAGAAGATAGTACTCCTTCCTCACTTCCTTGTAACTTTTTATTTTGATATGATTGCACACTTTGAAAGGTGCAAATCTCATACAAAGAATCTCATGTGCCCTTTACCTAGGATCACCAGTCTACATTTTCTCTCATTTACTTTATCATTCTCTCTCTCCACATGCATATATTAATATTAAAAATTTTGAGATAATATAATTTAAAGTTAATTGGAAGTAATTTGCAAACATCGTGTTCTTTTACATATAAATGCTTTGGTTTATTCTTCCTAAGAACAAGGACATTTTCTCATACATGAATAGAAAATTATAAACAGAATAGTATAATTTAACATATATAGTATCTTAATTTTTAATTTAAAAGCTTAATTTAACATTTAATACTAAATTAAATTATATACTGTTGACCCTTGAACAACATGGGTTTGATCTATGTGGGTCCACTTACATGCAGATTTTTTACAGTCCAGTACTATAAATGTATTTTCTCTTCCTTATTATTTTCTTTTTTTAAAATTTTTTAATGTTTATTTATTTTTGAGAGAGATAGAGACCAAATGGGAGCGAGGGAGGGGCAGAGAGAGAGGGAGACACAGAATCCGAAGCAGGCTCCAGGCTCTAATCTGTCAGCACAGAGCCTGACAAGGGGCTCAAACCCACAGACTGCAAGATCACGACCTGAGCCGAAGTTGGACGCTCAACATACTGAGCCACCCAGGCGCCCCTTCCTTATGATTTTCTTAATAACATTTCTTTTCCTCTAGCTTGCTTTATGTAGGAATATAGTATATAATACACGTAACATACAAAAATATGTGTTAATGAACTGTTTATGTTATCAGTAATGCTTCTGGTCAACCGTATGCTGTTGGTCATTAAGTTTTGGGTGAGTCAGTAGTTATACATGGATTTCTAACTATGTGGGGTGTCAGTACCTCTAACCCCCATATTGATTAAGGGTCAACTTTTTACAACTTATATGATAATAAAATAATTGTATACTTATAAAAATCGAGAAGTTTAACATTGGTACAACAGTATTAGCTAGTCCACAGTCTATATATAAATTTCATCAATTTTACCTTTAATGTGCCTTATGCTTTTTTCCCCAAATCTACCATCTAGTCCAGGTCATGCATTGTAGTTGGTTGTCATGTCTCTGTATTTTATCTTAATCTGGAACATTTCCTCAAGTCTTATTTGTATTTCTTGACCTTGACATTTTAGGCATTATGAAGAATAAATTCTAAAATGTTTGACATTTTGTTCTATTAGTGCATTCACTAGTCCATTTGCATTACAGTCAAAATTCCAAACCTCTCCTAAGTTCAGCTTCCTCTTATCCAGCTCAGGTCTATTTTTGACTGGATGCAGATAGTGGGAAAGGGACACAAGGTCAGCTCATTTTCTGCTCTCCTCTCTGTTCTTCTTTAGTCTTCTTGTCACTGCCTCTTCCTTACCCAACTGCCTCTTGTTCTTGACTTACCTCGAGTTAGCGGTGGGGAAAGGTGTAGGGTGAGCAGAAGCAAAAGCCATACTTCACCGCCATTGCTGTGGTTGGCATTGCCCTTCCTCAAGCCCTGCTGATTTCAGAGCAGACTCTAATGTGGTATATCCATGGCCTTCAGAGATTCTTCACTAGAGCTTCTGACTACAGCAACATCTCTCCTCTTGCTGGCCATCTAGAACATATTCCCAGCTACTGAATGTGATGAATACATGTCTTTCTTCCCTTTCTGATGACTCCTTGGTCCTGGATGAAGTTATCTTAGTCCAGTATTGTTTTTGCATGGCTAACATTTGTTTACTCCATGGAAAAAAGAATCTTCTCTGTTGATTTGGAAGCATAGCTGGTTTCTTTTATTTATTTATTTATTTATTTATTTATTTATTTATTTATTTTTTAATGTTTATTTTTGAAAGAGAGAAAGAACAAGACAGAGCACGTACACACGCATGAGCAGGGGAGGGGCAGAGAGAGGGGGAGACACAGAAACTGAAGCAGGCTCCAGGCTCTCAGCTGTCAGCACAGAGCCTGACACGGGGCTTGAACTCACGAACCAGGAGATCATGACCTGAGTTGAAGTCAGACACTTAACCGACTGAACCACCCAGGCACCCATCATAGCTGGTTTCTAATATAGTTGCTTATGCTTCCCTGTAGCTGAGCAGGCAGTTGCATTAAGTTTCTCTTAAAATATTTTGGGGCTGTGAGTGGGAAACATAATCCCGAAACTCCAAGGGGGTACATATTAAGCTTTCAGTGTGTCTCATTGAATTCTCTCTCACCTGACTAGAGTTGAAGGGAAGTCATTCTCTCCCTTCCTTTCTCCATTGGGAGCAGAGAAAAAACAAAAACACAGCACTCCAACTACTCCAAAGAAAAGAGTGGTTTAATATTTCTGACATCTATCTTTTCTAATCTTCTTTAACCTATACGGAGCACTGGCCTGAGTGTCTTGAGACCCAATTTGGCCACGCACTTTGCTCGTTCTGCCTAGGTGGTTGAACATTGCACTTCGGAATGTGGAAGTACGTGCCCTGTTGTCTAGTTCACTGCTTTGGGGGGCTTTAGTAAAAATTGAGATAGAGGCCCATGTAACATCCGGTATAGCGATTAGTTCTTCCAAAGGCAATTAAGTAAACCATTGTAGCTCCTGTCTTCCTAGACAGAAAAACAAACATGAAGTTTAACCTTCTAATGGGCTATCCTTGTACACGAGTAAGAACACTAAGACTAATAACCGTTCTAGTGTGGCATACAACGTATGTGCACTTTAAGTGAAAGTGTAAAAATGTCCTGCGAGACTTTTAGTAATTTTAGAGATTGGTTCCACTGCTCTCTACATTATAGTGACTTCTCTGCATAGACTACAGGAGAATTTTCCCTCAGTCTTTTGTTCCCAAAATAATTATATTTCACCTTAGTAGCAGATTTTTTTTTTAATATGATGGACACTCCAATCGAATGTTTCTCACTTGTGATAACCAATGTACTCACTGGAGCTAATATGGATGTGCATCTCTAGAATATGTGCAAAACTGCTAGATACATGTTTTGTCTCTAGTTACAATCCAGGCTTGTATTAGTCTCCTTTCCTTCTTTTATCTTTCTTTGAATTTCTTCACTTTTTCTTCGCTTACAGTCTGACATTTAAAAATACCCTTTTTGCAACAAAGTATGCATAAATTTATTGGAAGGATAGATATTAATATTTTATTTCATGTCAGAGAAAGACCTTATTTCCATTTTATGCATGCTTTAGGTGACAGGATAGGATAATTTTAAAGTATATAAACCTAAGTGTTCTCGAATATCTTTTAGAGTGGTTGGGGAATCATTTAAAATTTGACAAGCAAATCTAATTACTAAGAAATTTGTATATGTTTCTTTAGATGACAAAATCTAAAGAAACAAGCATTATTTCTTTTTCATGTTTTTAAGTTTTTTTAATGTTTTTTAATTTTTTAGAAAGAGAGGAAGAAAGATACAGACTGTGAGCGGAGGAGGGGCAGAGAGACGGGAGACACAGAATCTGAAGTAGGCTCCAGGCTCTGAGCTGTCAGCACAGAGCCCGATGCAGGGCTCGAACTCATGAACCATGAGATCATGACCTGAGCCAAAGTCAGACGCTCAGCCAGTTGAGCTACCCAGGCGCCCCTCTTTTTCACAGTTTTAAAAACAGCTTCTGTTAGTAATTTAAGTAGAGCCACAACCATAACTGAGGCTGACACTGAAAGCTGAAAGTGAGGGCACCCATTTAAGAGGTCCACGGCTGAACCATGTGCAGTGCCGTGGAGCAGAAGCTGAGTCACTGCACATTTACCTGAGCCTGGGAGAGAAGAACCCTCCCTAGACTAGTTTGAACACCACTAAATTTACAATGAATTATATAGAAGACTGAAACCTACACGTGGATTATTGTTTGCTCTTTTTTTAAAATTTTGCTGATAATTATACCTTTTAGGTTTGTGTGTGTGTTTGCACGTGTTTATGGTTGCGTTAGTAGGATTGCTGTTGGGCTTTTCAAAGCAGGGTTAGCAATTGATTGTGGTCTGGTGTCTGATAATCTTTGAAAAGGGTTAATTCAATTATTACATTTTTACTTGAAGCCTACCTCACAGAATTACACACAGTGGAAAGCTAGAGTATGACTATTTTATTTTCAGTGTTTGAGTGCATATTTGATTCGTTTCAGTGTTGTTAGAAAATTAATATGGCATTATGTTTTGGATGATGTTTCCCATTGTAGTCACTACAGAAATGGGGCTATTAATGCCAGCTCATTCAAAGAATATAGCTTCAGGAATGAATGTGGTTTTTTTTTTTCCTTTATATTAAAATGGTAGTTTCCTAATAGAGATACTGAATGTTGTGTATTCAAATATCTTTAAAGGAATAGTTAATTCAGAATTGAGTGCAAAGAAGCTGCAGAAGATTATTCATCCATGTAGATACAATTATATTGTGGTAGATAATGGATTTGTGTTATTCTTAATGTCTATACATGGCTAGAGTGGAGACTAAAGTTGTTTTCATAACTTTTCAGTACATTGAACGAAAGAAAAGTATGACAGTAGAAAGCATCTGATAAATTAAATGTGACATGTTTTTTATCCATATAAAATGGTTTCTGAGCAGCTGGTAATTGTGAATATTTTAGCAGTCTTTTCTGATGTGGAATACTTCTTCTGTGTTCAACACTAATGAATTGTGAGTTGTACTTCATCAAACTGACAGTTTCCTTACTTTTGTAAATAGGAATGTGATACACCTTGTAAAAACTGGTAAAAGATACTCAACTCACCATGTAAGCACATGGCATTTTCTCTTTTTTCTTTTTCTTTCTATGTTTTATCATTAACTTTCCTCTTAAAGGAGATAATGTAAAGGTTCCCATTCACAGGGTGCTTAATTAATTTCAGCATCATGGTAGGTACCATAATGTATATGCTTTCCATTGGATAATTATTATAGCTCAAATCAGCTAAAAGAAAAAAATGAAAGTATGAATTAGCTAACATAGTAAATGAGTGCACCAGGAAATTACAGATTCCTTAAAGTGTTTTCATATGAAATACCTGTCTTTGTTGTGTTGTTTATATAAATTTTTTTTCTCAAAATTTGTTTATTTATTTTGAGAGAGAGAGAGGACACAAGCAGGGGAGCAGCAGAGAGAGAGAGAGAGAGAGAGAGAGAGATTCCCAAACAGGCTCTGCACTGCCAGCACAGAGTCCAGTGAGGAGCTCAAACCCATGAGATCATGACCTGAGCTGAAGTTGGATGCTTAAGCAACTGAGCCACCCAGGTGCCCCTAAATTGTTTTTACAAAATAAAAGATATCTTACATTCCTCCAGCTTCTAAAAACTTTAAAGAATATTTTGAAGTGTTCATCTTTGTAAAGATCCTGTGAAATAGGAAGCTTATGCATTATTCTCGTTTTATACATGAGGGAAGTTAACTGAAAGATGAGTATTAGTCACAGAGGGGACCATAATGCAGATTCTCGTGCTTTGATATATAGTACTATTTTCACTAAGTGGTAGAACAAAATTAATGTAACTGTACTAGGAACATGGCCACTCCTAGAATAAGAATTATCCAAGAAAATTAAGATGTTAAGATCAATTAATCAGGAAGTATTTTTTAACAGTATAACAACCTGAAATTGGCTATGGTACTGGAATAAAAAAAAATCTTGGAAATTATTATTATTATTTGCAATATTAACTCAACCCATTCTCTAGGGTAACATTATATATTAAGACTTCTATTAAAACAAGCATAATATTGTAAACTCTGAGTGGGGCTGAAACTCAGTGTGCAGCTTGTACAGCTGAGCTAGTACAGCTGCCGCCAGCCTTTCAAATCAACTCTTTAATCTGTTTTATACTTCAGGATTCTACAGAAAATTTCTATGAAAAAAAAAAGAGGTCCAGTGCTGACGAACCCATTGTCTGACCACTGATTAATGATCTTCAGGAAAAGGTCCAATAATAATAATTAAGACTCTCACTAATAGACATAATAAAGATGATACCTTATGCTTTCAGAGAAGATGACTGTTTTCTAAGGAATTTCACTTGGATGCTTCTAGAAATATGTCAAAATTGGTAACCTCAAAATCCTTTCCAACACTGGAGCCTCAAAATTCTAAATAATATCTAAGAAACCTCTCTTAAAAAGATGTAGATGAGCTCACAAATAATTAAGGTACATTCTCAGAAGCTAAATACCAAAAAACTAGGGTGGGTCAGGTGGGGTTAATCCGGCTAAGGTAGACTGATTTGGGATCAGTCTTAGTCCAGAGGCTTGTGATTTCTCATTTGCCCACGTGAACAAAATTGCAGCTTAGTCAGCTGCATAAATTTGAACCACCAAAAGAGTGTAACCTAGATAAACTAGAAAACAATTTCTCCTTCAGCACAAGGAAGTGACAAGGAAACTTACAGGTGCTTCTAAGTCCTGCTTGCAGAAGACCTGATGCAAGTCTTGTGCTTCTCCATTAAGTCACTAGTTGATGAGGCACGTATCCTGTCTCTGCTGAGCCTTGGCTTTTCTGGACTAAACATTACCATTTTCTTCAAACACATTTCTGCCGCATAGTCTTTAGTAACCTGCGGGATTAAACATGCAGGCTAACATGTAGAAATTCTGTGTTCAAATTCTGGCTCTTTGAGCCCAGTTTCCCTTGGCTCTAAAATTGAGATGATTGTGTGAGACATAAATGAGGTTAGTAGATATGTAAACCAGTTGTAAAGAAAACTGTTCTATAGATACACTACATTTACCTTAAAGTCACTGTTCACATAACTATAGCATAATAATAAATACATATCATTTGAAAGTTGTTGAAAATAGAGTTTTTGGAGTCAGCCTTTGGTGGTTGAGGTCCAGCTCTTAACACTAATGTCTATGGGAACCTGGAAAATTCACTTAACATCTTTTTTCTCAGTTTTCCCATGTGTGAAATATGGTAGACAAGACTAGGTCATACCTCATACGATTGTAATGAGGACTTTACTAAGTTACATATGTAAATTAATTAATACAGAGCATGTCACATAGCTATTGTTGTCATTATGATTATGCAGGTGACAAAAATACTGTTAATCGGATTGAACTGACAAATGATATCTGAACATAATACACATACACATATTAAAGTTGACATAATTTACTTAGGGGGAACTCTATTGTTACTCAGGAAACCATTGCACAGAAAGTAACAAAAAGACAAAAAGAGAAGAAGGGCATCTGGGTGGTTCAGTCGGTTAAGCATCCGACTCTTGGTTTTGGCTCAGGTCATGATGTCCTGGTTCGTGATTTTGAGTCCCACACCAGGCTCCATACTGACAGCGCAGAGCCTGCTTGGGATTCTCTCTCTCCTTCTCTCTCTCTGTCCCTTCCCTACTCCCTCTCTCTGTCTTTCAAAATAAGTAAATAAACTTTAAAAAAGGGAGAGAAGTCAACTGCAAGCCAGGAAAATCTACAGTAGCAAAAATTGTTAACAATACCTTCACAGTGAGTGAGGCTACAAAACCTTGTTTAAAATATATTTTATATATATCTCAAAAAGCATAGTCCTTCCAAATCATTTAGTGTGAGAATACCCAGGCCTATACATGTTAATCTGTGAAGGCATCAGCACAAGATGACAGAGAAATATTTAATACATTTCACATAAAGTGAAAATTAAACAAACCAAAAGCTTTAGTGTTTAGAGGAGTGAGTTTCCATTATCTAGAGAAATCACTGAAGTAGGTGTTTATTTCCAAATGATGATGGATAAGCAAAGGGTTTCTGTAATTGCTTACTGAACAGACAAATGGTTGACCTAGGCTTCATCTGTCAGTTACTCTTAAATGTGGTACAGCGGGATCCAGCTAGCCAAGGTGATGCAGATTCATCTCATGTCACTTCTGCGTGCCTGGGTAATATTTTGTTTAGTCAAGTTGTGCTTTGCTTTGGCTTTCTTTGGTGTATCAGTATGGTACAGAAAAAGAAATGGCCTCGGGTGGGGGGGGGGGGAATCTGATGAAGCAGGTGTTTTGTCCCATCTATAATTACTGTATATAATGTGTGGGTAAGCAAAAACCCAGTTCGGCCTTTAGCCTTTCCTGCTGTTCAGAATTTGAAACAAGAGTCACAATGGAAGTATGCAGATCTCTCTAATGCATAGTATTCTGCAAACTGATACAAAACGTTTAGCCATTGATTATTTGGTAAGGATCACAGGAGTAAGAATGAAATCATTCGAAGTGGATCACAAATTCAGAGCTGTGAGTCTGGCATTGAAGAATAATTTCTATCAAAGTGGTGTATTTTAAAGATTTAATTCTATAGGTTACCTCTTGATGAAAATTCATGGGAAAATCCTCTCACAGAAAGGGACGAAGGATATTTACTGCCAGTAGGTTTATACTATTAACGAGTTATATTCACAGTTGTATGAAATATTAGTTCTGTCAGCTTCTTACAATTTATGGGACTTTGGCAGACCTTCGGCAATGCAGATAAGCATTGCTGTGCTCACGTGGAATATCGGATGCATCCTCCTTGCACTCTGAAAAGCAAATAGAGTACATACATTTATCAATCCTGACATTGATCCTCGTCTACCTGGCTCAGCAAAGAATCACCTAAATAATACAATATTGAGAAACTGGAAGGCCAAACAGAACAAGCAGTCTTACATTTTATAATTGAAATATTTAAAGGTGTAAGTGAACTAAGGAATATATTCGTATTTAAAGGACTTATTTTTCTTTTCTAAATGCCCCCTCTCTGAAAGAACTGCATGCAAACAGATGACTAACTGTAACTTGGGATTTTGTTTACTGTTGAAAATAAAGCAAAAACAACTTACATAAAAATTTAAATATCATTGTATAGATCCTACACTCAGACGTGGCAATTGGTTTATTGATCATGCTTAGGAAAATTGCCAGTGTGTCTAATTTCATGTTAAAATGACCCATACTTCTTAAAGTTATTATGTATCATAAGAATGTGATCTTATGTAACTGGAATTTCATTTTTTTTTTATGTAGGCATTTGCCACAGTGGGAGGGGACTTTGATACGGAATTTATTTCCTCTTCAGTTTGAATTTTACAGCACTTGCATCCCGTGATCTCACAGAGGAGTATATGATTGAGTATAATACAAATTAACCTATTAAGAAAAGCTTATGATTCTGACAGTTAATCAGGAAAAAAAAGTTTTCGTTCCATAAAATTTAGAGAACTAGATTGTTCTTCAAAAGAAATATTCTGTAACCATGCTTTTAAATTATGCAGTTTTTTTTCTTCCTTAAAAAAAAAAGATTAACTTGTTTAACGTAGGGTAGGATGCTGGGGCGCCTGAGGGGCTCAGTCGATTAAGCGTCTGACTTCGGCTCAGGTCATGATCTCACGGTTCTTGGGTTCAAGCCCCGCGTCGGGCTCTGTGCCGACAGCTCAGAGCCTGGAGCCTGTTTCAGATTCTGTGTCTCCCTCTCTCTCTCTGCCCCTCCCCCACTCACGCTCTGTCTCTCTCTGTGTCAAAAATAAATAAACATTGGGGCGCCTGGGTGGCGCAGTCGGTTAAGCGTCCGACTTCAGCCAGGTCACGATCTCGGGGTCCGTGAGTTCGAGCCCCGCGTCGGGCTCTGGGCTGATGGCTCAGAGCCTGGAGCCTGTTTCCGATTCTGTGTCTCCCTCTCTCTCTGCCCCTCCCCCCGTTCATGCTCTGTCTCTCTCTGTCCCAAAAAAAAATAAACGATTAAAAAATAAATAAATAAATAAATAAATAAATAAACATTAAAAAAAAAATTTTTTTTTTCAACGTTTATTTATTTTTGGGACAGAGAGAGACAGAGCATGAACGGGGGGAGGGGCAGAGAGAGAGGGAGACACAGAATCGGAAACAGGCTCCAGGCTCTGAGCCATCAGCCCAGAGCCCGACGCGGGGCTCGAACTCACGGACCCCGAGATCGTGACCTGGCTGAAGTCGGACGCTTAACCGACTGCGCCACCCAGGCACCCCTAAAAAAATTTTTTTTTAAAGTAGGGTAGGATGCTTAAATACTTTCAGGAGCCAGGCAGTGACATACGTGAGTAAGTGACTCAGGTGGGGAATGTGTCAAGATGTTGGTACTAACTCGGTTGTGGTTTGCTCACTGTAACACTTGCTTCGTTATGTTTCTATTAAAATTATTTGGAAGACATTATTTGAAAATAGGTTTGTGGGATATACTGGGTGGTGGAGAGCCACCAGCTAGAGAGCTTCCTGTTCAGTAGTGTTACTCAGGGAGCTGCACCTAGACCCTGTTATATCAATAGTACAATGGTACTTGTATTCTTTAGGAAATATTAGCCTTTTTCTCACAAAGACAGTTTGGAAAAACGTCATCATAGAAGTGAAATAAAACACTATCATAATTTCTCTACTAATAGATGTCTATCTCAGTCTCTTCCTGAGCCATCCATACATACCTTATATTTACTCAATATTATCTTTTGGATATGTGAGTGTTTTCCTGTCTTTTGTAAGTAGTTAATGAACTTAATTGGTTGAAAGGATATCACCTTCAAAGCAGTCTAAACTGTTTCCGAACATTACTAAAACCCCCTTTTAAAACACCCTGCAGCATCTCCCTCTCATTCCCACTTCTTCCTGTCTGTCCGCCTGCCATGTTCTAGAATGTGGAAGCACATTCATTCACTTCTCCATGACTGGAAATTTGACACCAACTGAGAGCCATACACTGTGCTAGATGTGGTGTTAAATATCAGTGAACCAGAAAGACCAATCCTGCTTTTGGGGAGCTTTATAGAAGCTAGTGAGGCTAGCTAATAATTGTAATTAATGTATTAATTAATCGATTAATTAATATGTTAATGATACAATATATTAATTATAATTACTAATACAATTATAATTACGGTGCATGCTCTGCAGGCACTATGTGTAGCTCTCCCATTTACCTGTTACTACCCGCTTTTCCCTCTGTGAAGTCTTCTCTCAGCCTTCCAACCTGAATTAATTTTTTCTTATTTGGGGCTACCATTGTACCTTCTATGCATTTCTATTTCTATTCCACTTATCCGTAATTACTCTGAATGCAAGGGTTTAATGGTTTGGGTATTTCCACCCTGGACTGGAGTTTGTTAAAGGCAACTGTTCTATTATATCTCCCTTGGTAGCCACAGGTCTTCGTGAGGTGCTTGGCTCCACAATAAGTATTGAATGAATGTTTACGTAATACGTAAATATCACCTGCTTAATTAAAAAACAAAACATACAGGGCCGCCTGGGTGGCTCGGTTGGTTAAACATCTGACTTCGGCTCAGGTCATGATCTCACAGTTTGTGGGTTTGAGCCATCCATGCATTGGGCTCTATGCTGACAGCTCAGAGCCTGGAGCCTGCTTCGCATTTCGTGTCTCCCTCTCTTCTCTGCCCCTCCCCCGCTCACACTCTGTATCTCTCAGAAATAAACATTAAAAAATTAAAAATATGTATGTAAATATTTAAACAAATTGACTTCCCGCATCTGACTAGATTTGCCAAGTTCAGATGATTTTACAACCTCAGATGCTTCAATTAATAGTGTCAATGATTGGTTGACAGGCTGTCCTTTTTTAAACAAAATTTTATTACTCATGTTGATTTTTGTATTGTAAATTATTACTGTTTATCATGTTATTGTAAATAGTTACATGTCATCATATTATAGTAGTGATTTAACAAATATGGATTATACAAATGAATGAATGGTTATTCTTGTTTTAGGGGAAAATGATAAATGAAAGTTTCTAATATTCCTTCAGGCTTGGAATTTTTATGCCAAAATATTGATTTTATAGGAAACTTGCAAATACAGTCCATGGCTTGAAAGCAAACGTGTCAGAATACATGAGTCCACACAAATAGAAATTATAATAAGGAATTGACATTTATGAGAATGACATTTATGAGCTATTTTTATGAAATGAACATGTTTACTGCTGTAGTATTTTTTACCCCCTCCATGTTACTATTATTAAGAACTGTAAGCTCTTGGCTTTTTTCTTTCCTGTCCTATCCATTTCTTTTTCATTTTTTCATCTTTCATCTTTCTATACTCTGCCATTCTTTGCCACCCCATCATGTCTGTGGTATCTTTAACCTTTAAGGTTTCTCCTTCCTCCCCTAACCATTGGTAACTTTTTTCTTCTATCTATTCCTGCATTATCTTTGATTCTAGGCTTGAGATCAGCCATCCTAATCAGCCATCCCGATCATCCTAATCATCCTAATCTTCGATAGGGTAGACTATCCTGTCCCTTTTGATTAATTAGAATCTGTTCCTGGGGTGCTTGGGTGGCTTGGTCGGTTAAGCGTCCCCCTCTTGATTTTGGTCCAGGTCACAATCTCACAGTTCATGAGTTCGAGACCCGTGTCAGGCTCTGTGCTGATAGGATGGAGCTTGCTTGGGTTTCTCTCTCTGCCCCTTCCTTATTTGTGCACACACACCATCTCTCTCTCTCAAAATAAATAAATAAACATTTAAAAACTTAGAATCTGCTCCTATTTAGTTTTGATCTAACTCATCCTTCTTTTCTCCAAAACTACTGTTTACCTGTAGGTTTACCTTTGTCCTACTCAAGGCAAAGGCATAGGTCTCTATTGGCTATTGTTTCAGCAGAAAAAGTCTGCATAAACTGCATCTCAATATTTTAGTCCTCTTATCATTTGTGTTGCTTGGCTTTGACCAGAATCGGCAACTCTAGCTTCTCTGCAGATGGTTAGTGTCTGCAGATTTGGCTTCTTAGGCTTTGATGCCAAAATTACTTCTGAATAAAGAACTCATCATTTGATATTTTTGTGTCAGGCCATCTTGTCAAAGGCTGTGGCATTTACAAAGATCAACTTTGCTGTTTGATGCTAGGACTGAACTTGAAATTGTCTTATATGCATTTTCCTATATCTTTTGTTTATTGTTGATCCATTTCAGCTCCTCTTGCAAGAACTCATTGAATGTCCCACTGACATCCATTCTTCCCAGGCCATTTGGTGGCTAGATTGCCATGAGCCTAACTTTACAAAGCTGGTTATTCTACTCAGTGAATTGTCCACATAACATACAGAATTGTCTGGGTAGCGCTGATCAAATCATTGCACAATGCCAGGCAACTAACCATCAGGAGCTATTGCTCTTTTATCAACTTTCAACATTTTTGCAGAGCTCAAAATAACAAGAAGACCATGTTCCAGTAGCTTCTCAGAGGTATTTAATTTACACATTTAATCCAATCTTACAAATATTTAATGAGAACAACCTTGTTTACTGGTTCCAGGTCAATGACAGAAAGTTGCAAGTAAAGGTTTGCGTTGTGTGTATGTGTGTGTGTAAATTAAGGTAAGTGGGCAGTTATGACGTTTCTGGCCCGCTTACCTATGGTTAAAGTTGTCCTCACTTGCAGAGTGAATCCTGCCCAGTTTTTCAGGCAACCCTAGCACAGGCAGGTTAGGGAAGAGCAGCTTAACACCATTGGTTTAGATTTTCTACTCTATGCCTTGATATCGCTGTGTCTGAGATTAGTCTCTAGATACTCCCAGGTCCAAGAAGCAACCATTCAGAGGCTGTATTTCCTGACTTCTCCTGGGTTTGTCTTCTTACCTAAGTTTGATCATATTTTCAGAATACATCTAGAACTGGAGCCAGGACCTCAAACAAATATTAATTTGCTAGGATTCCAGGTACTCTATTTAGTACCTGCTCCTCTCTGCTCCTCTTACTACCTGCTCCTCTCTGAGGCTAGATCCACAAATTAGGTGATTTATTAGAGCTATACTGTTGCCCTTTTCTTGTCTGTATAACCACAGCTTGCACTCTGCTGTACTCTGTTGTACTCTGCTGTACTCTGCTGATCACTTTACATAAATTATATCCAGTTCTCACAATAACATTGCATATTACAGTTTAAGAAAATGAACAAGGGGCGCCTGGGTGGCTCAGTCGGTTAAGCGTCCGACTTCGGCTCAGGTCATGATCTCACGGTCTGTGAGTTTGAGCCTGGAGTCGGGCTCTGTGCTGACAGCTCAGAGCCTGGAGCCTGCTTCAGATTCTGTGTCTCCCTCTCTCTGACCCTCCCCCGTTCATGCTCTGTCTCTCTCTGTCTCAAAAATAAATAAATATTTAATAAAAAAAAATTAAAAAAAAAAAAAAAGAAAATGAACAAGTAGAATAGCTGAGATCTAAAGCCTCTGACTTGATTTTGGGTACCATAAACTCCCTAGAGCTTCTGCTGTAACACCTTCCTAAAGAAGAATGGACATCTCTGGTAGCAGATCAATCCCATGTAGTTACCTGATCTTCAGATTCTGGAGTCTGCCCTGATATCTTCTCTCCCAATTCAGTCTTGTTTCCAATCAATCAGTCATTGTTCTTAATTGCAATCAACGGTTCCAGATTCTAAATAGCAGAGGTTTAATTATAAGGTATTTGGTAGTTCATAGTATTCATGGGCTTGGGAAACATTGATGTGAAAACCAAGCTTGAGTGAGGCTAAGTCTTCAGGAGATAAGCTTAGAAGCATGCTGTAAGACTGGCCTTGTAAGAGCATTTGCCCAGTGGCTACTATGCAATAAAAGGGAGGGGTGCCTAGCATCCCAGTAAGGTTAGGTCTGAGCAGAGAACTTGATCTTGCATCATTGGATCATTATTACCTCTGATGATGTCTCCAGGAGTATCCAGTCACTACTGCAGAATCCCGAAACTGTGCACAGAGGCTGAAGCTTCTTTTTGACTGTATTCCTATTCAAATGCATGTATCTCTTGATTTCTGCATTTATTATTATTATTTGGAGCTGAGATCACTTGCCTGCTTCCCAACTGTAAGGAAATCTAGGAATTTCAGTTTGGGCTTCTGAACTGGAATAGTGAAACTCATATTTTGAAATAACCTTTAAACACTAAAGGGTTTTTCAAAAGCCATTGTGCAGGCCCATGGATGATGATGCCCACCACAGAAGGCTAGCCTACAGCTTCATTGCTCACATATATCCCTTCCTCGCAAATATCTCTTCTGGGTGACCATTTCATAGTGATCCAAAACACAGATCAGGCCCCACATGCCAACTTTAATAATCATTTGCTATACTGCAAAATTATTGCAGAAGTAATTGTGGTTAAGTGCTATTTTGCAAGGCTTTTTTGTAAAATAAAGGAGTTGTTTCCCAATATTTGCTTATGAATTCAAGTTTTACATTCATTTTTCTTGGTTTTATAATGTGCTTTTGAAATCTGTATATATATATACTGTCCGTGGCTCACTCAGTTCTATACTGGTCTTCCTGGGGCTCCCCCGGAGATGAGATAAATAAGCCTATAAGCCAGTAAGTAAGTAAGTAAGTAAGTGAATAAAAGCATGGCATGGGTACGTTGCTTCAGAATCAGGGCAGTAGTAAACTTCACAAATGCAAATTAATCAGTGTCCTGCACCATTCACAATGGCAAGTGGCCCCTCTCATTATTATTGTAACAATATTGCTAAATAAGCACAACACAAATAAAACTCTCCGGTGGGAAAGTGGCTAAGAATAATTAGGGGCAAGTGGCTTTGTGGGGACTAAAATCCTGTAATTAGAAGGGAGGATTTGGAACACTGTTTGAAGGAGAAGGATCAATAGAAGACTTATTTTCTCTGCTCAGAAAAGCAGCTCTCTTTGTTTGGTGGTAAAATGGAGTTATTTTGGAATAGAAAATGACCCAAGGCTCTATGGACCTGGGACCACCTTGTAACGGGTAGAGGTTTGTGGGGGGGTGGGGGGGTGGGGAAGGGGAGGCGGTGTTGTATTATGGCATGATCTTTTGAAATCATATTGTTAATAACAAAACAAACTTATTAAAAGTAATGCTAATTTATTCTCTTCTGCTTGGTCTGGATTACTCTTCCTTTAAACTTTAAATATCATGTGATGTTATGTTAAAGTAAAATGTGTATTTATGATAACCCATTAAAACCGTTGCAATACTGAATAATAATTTTCTGTCACCTTGAATCTGATTAAGTAGAAATTTTGTTTAGAATGTTCTAAACTCTCTTAACTATAGAGAACACACTGAAGATTACTGGAGGGCAGGTGGGCAGGGGGATGGGCTAGATGGGTATTAACGATGGCACTTGTGATGAGCACTGGGTGTTACATGTGTAAGTGATGAATCGCTAAATCCTACACCTGAAACTAATATTACAATGTATGTTAACTAACTGGAATTTAAATAAAAACTTGGAAGAAGAAAAATTTTAAAAACAAAAATAAAAGAATGGAAAAAATACAGTGTTCTAAATGGAGCAATAATTAAGAGAAAACTTGAACTCTGAATTCATTTTCCCACACTCCTTTTCTAAAAGTGGTCTTAATACTGTGTTGTTTTATTCACATTTTTCCCCTCAGGCTATTTCTTTTTTTAAAAAAAAAATGTTTTAATGTTTATTTATTTACTTTTGATAGAGAAAGAGAGAGCACAAATGGGGGAGTGACATAAAGAGAGAAGGAGACACAGAATCCGAAGCAGGCTCCAGGCTCTGAGCCTTCAGCACAGAGTCTGATGCGGAGCTTGAACCCACAAACCTTGAGATCATGACCTGAGCCAGAGTCGGATGCCTAACCGACTGAGCCATCCAGGTGCCCCTCCTTCAGGCTATTTCTTAATATGATTTATTTTGAATGTGAATTTTGTATTAGGGTATCCATTTTAAAAGGTGGTTGAGTCTGTTATTTGTACTTAGCATTAAAAAAAATCCTATGATACAAAGGGATTTTCCACCTATCAGAGGTGACTTGAGTTTCCTTCTACTACATTGCTGTCCAGTGGATAATGGACTTACCTCTACCGTATCCTTGGAATGTAGCCACCTAGCCACTCTTGAATATAGCCCACTTTATCTATGGATTGTTCTCTCTTTGATAAACTCTCCTGTTATTAATCCGAAATTCTTCTCTAGGTAACATCTGTCCTAACTATGTAACATTTGTCCTAGTTAGTTTTCTTAAGATTGGTGATTTTTATTTCTGCTTTGTCACTATCCATCAGTGGTGTAATATGGTTGCTCCTTGAATATATTAGTAGGTTTATAAAGTACTTGGTATTGCAGAGTATATTGAAATACACATTGTGCTTATACATTCATAATAAATCTTTTGGCATTTTAAATACATTGGTTATATTATCAGTTTATGAAAAAAAAGAATTATGTTCATACACACCGAATGGGATGGGAGTGAGAGTTTGCAAGGTGACCTAGAGAAGTTAATTTCACAGCATGCAATAATTGTTCATTTTTTATATGGACATATGAATGTGTATTTCTGACTCCTACTCTGCAGTAGAGAGGGAGATGCAGAGAACGTTGCTCTCCTGACCTTAAAGCAAGTTGATAGGGAGAGCCTCCAGTTAAGAAAGTTTTGTACTAGTATCTTTTAAATTTAATTCTTACTTTGTTAGTAGAGATACTGGAAAGGTTTTCTCCTTTCAATTTGTTATTCCAGGGCTTGCAGTACGAATCCTCCTGTGCTAAGTCCAGAGAGAAAGGTCCTCCACGGTCTCGTTTTATCTAGTTCCTTCTCTGGTTATACTCTTAAGTAATGAGATCTTCTAAAAGGCTGAGGCCCCTTCAGCAGATTACTGTTTTTTTATTATATTCACTTCATTTATATGAATTTCACCAAAATTAATGAGGAATAAGAAATTAATAATGAAAGCTAATCAACAGGAGATACAGAAATGATAAATACTGAGAGGAAATAAATTTTCAAAAATCCCAGTGTGTTTGAATATTAGAATATTTGAAAGGCCAGTTGGTACTTTTGTTATACCTGTGGGTGAGTATCATTTTAATCCCCATTTTATAAACGAGGAAACTGAGGATCAGACAGTTTAATTCATTTCCCCCCAGCCACACAACTAGCAGATGGTAGAGACTAGATAATTTGTTTAAATGTGGCATTAGGCTGCTTTTAAAAACCGCTAGGGAAATGGACAGGATCCTAGTATCTGTTGAATGCAAACTATTTGACAAATAATCTGCTGTCAGCTGATGCTCAATTATTTCTCATTGCCACCTGTGGATTAGATAGACAAGGTTGGAATGGTTAAGCCATTTTCACACTGGTTGCCCACTGGGTAGGGACCAGGGACCAATTTGAACATTGAGCTATGGCTGCAAAACCTATGCCTTTTCTGCTCTACAAACAAAAGAAAAAAAGTAAACTCGTTTAAGCAGGAAAATATTCAAACTATTTCACAAAAACTCAAGGTAGGTAAGGTGGCAGTCTCCTTGTCTCCTTGTTGGGCCATTCCCAGACTTTGCCAGGGAAGCTAGGGATTTGAAAGTGCCCAGACTGTCATGCTGATTCAAGCCATTCCAGTCTGTTAAGAGTTTACAATTACAAATAATTTTATAGGCACATTCATATTAACAGGTATATACACAGTTCTTCCCTATAACTGTTGTTGATTCAACAAGTATTTATTGAGCACCTATTATGTGCCAGGCTTTCTTCTAGATGTTGAGGAATATAAAGACCAAATCTGGACCTTCATAGAGCTTCTGTTGTTTTGCTATTATCACTACTTTGATGAGTCATTTAACATACTGTCTTGATTATATGTGCACACATTTCATCTCCTACTAGATTTTATGCATCTGCAGGACAGAAAGTGTGTCTTACTTCCTTTTATATCTCCCCCAGACAACTACTACAGCAGTATCTCCAGTGTATTCCTTCTTTTATGCTTTTTCAGCACAGACATATGACATACAGTTTCATAAAATCCATCCCTCCATTTAAATAGATTCCTGGTGTGACAATGTTCATCATTTCCCTGTAGCCTGAACTTTTATCAGATTTCTACTTTTAGAAATGCACATTTACAAAAAATCAATGCATCACTCAGAAAGTATGATTTGTTCATTAGTTGTAGGGCACACTGATTTGTTGCAACATGTAAGACTAAACATTGACTGACTTTCTAACTTAGAAATAATATTTCAACCACCTAAAAAGAACAGATTCATAGGCATTTGTTAGACATCTAGAGGTTGTTCCTCTGAGTGGGGTTATCAGTACTGAGTAAATATTTCTTTTTTAATACTCATCTAAAATGAGATATAAATATTTTCATTTGTATTTGATAGTGTAATAAAATATCTTGGTTCATCTTTGAAAGCTATTATATTACAGAATAATTATTTTGTATAAGAGGTTTTTAGTTTCAAACACAGATATATATATTCAAACACCCTAGGTTATTTTTTGAAAATCTGACAATGACTTCCCATGGCAAAGTGGTTTTGTATAGGTCTTTATTTACAAGCCTGAGTTAATTATAATTTTTTAAATAAAATTTATTACAGCCTTCTTGTCAGGACTTATTTATTTTTCTAGCTTTATTGAGGTTTACTTGAAAAAATACATATAATATTTAAAGTGTACAACTTGATGATTTTATAGATAGATCGATCGATAGGTAAGATTTCCCCCCCCCCATTGAGTAAATTAACAAATCCATCACCTCCCATATTTTCCTTTATTATTATTTTTGTGCCAATATTTAAGTTCTCTTTTAGCAAATTTCAGTCTTACAATCCAGTGTGACCAACTGCACTCATCATGTTATACATGACCCTCAGATCTTGCTCATCTTACAACTGAGAGCTTGTATCCTTTTATCTACTTCTCTCTACTTCCCCTATCCCTTATCCCCTGGCAAGTACATTTCTACTCTCTTTTTCTATGAGTTGAACTTGTTATTATTACTATTTTTAGATTTCACATATAAATGATACCATGCAGTATTTGTCTCTCTCTGTGTGGCTTGCTTTACTTAGAATAATAGCCTCGAGGTACATTCTTGTTGTTGCAAATGATGGGATTTCCTTTTTTTTTTTTTAAGTTTATTTATTTATTTTGAGGGAGAGAGCCTGAGCAGGGGAGGGGCAGAGAGAGAGGGAGAGAGAGAGAATTGCAAGCAGGCTGTGCACTGCCAGCACAAAGCTTGATGCGGGGCTTGAACCAATCAACCGCAAAGTCATGACCTGAACCAAAACCAAGAGTTGGACGCTTAACTGACTGAGCCACCCAGGTGCCCAGTTGGTCCTTATTTTTGAAGGCTGAGTAGTATTTCTTTGTGTGTGTGTGTGTGTGTGTGTGTGTGTGTGTGTGTGTGTGTGTGTTTATCACATTTCTTTATCCATTCAATTGTCAGCTCACAGATTGTTGCCATACCTTGGGTACTGTGAATAATGCTGCTATAAACAGGGGAGTATGTGTGTCTCTTTAAGTTAATGATTTCATTTCCTTTAGATCTATATCCGGAAGTAGGATTATTGGATCATATGGTAGTGCTATTTTCAATTTTTTTTTAAGGAACCTCCATACTGTTTTCCATAGTGGCCATATGAGTTTATATTCTCACTAAGAGTATGCAAGGGTTTCTTTTTCTCCACATCCTCATTAGCATGTATCTCTTGCCTTTTTAATAACAGATATCCTAACAGGGTGACGTGATACCTCACTGTAGTTTTGATTTGCAGTTTCCTGCTGATTAGTGATGTTGAGCACCTCTTCAGATATCTGTAGGTCATTTGTATGTCTTTCTTAGAAAAATGTCTACTTAGACCCTATGTCAGTATTTTAATTGGGTTACTTGTTCTATTATTTTTCTTTTTGCTTTGAGTTGTATGAGTTCCTTGTAAATTTGGGTATTAAATACTTACTCAATATGTGATTTTCAGATAGTCCCTCCACTCCATAGGTTGTCTTCTCATTGGTTGATGGTTTCCTTTGCTGTTGGGAGCTTTTTAGTTTCATGTCGTTCCACTTGTTTATTTTTGCTTTCATTTCCTTTGCTTTTGGTGTCAAATCCAAAAAATCATTGCCAAAACCTATGTCAAGTAGCTTCCTCCCTATACTTTATTCTAGAAGTTTTACATTTGCAGATCCTGTGTTCAAGTTAAGCCTTATGTTCAAGTCTTTGAGTTGATTTTTGTCTATGATGTAAGATGGGGTCCAGTTTCATTCTTTTTAATGTGATTGTCCAGTTTTCCCATCATCCTTTATTGAACAGACTACCCTTCCTCCTTTGTACATTCTAGGCCCTTTTACTCATCATTGATCTGTTCAGAATTTCTATTTCTTCATGAGTCAGCCTTGTGAAGTTGTATTGTTTCCAGGAATCTACCTGTTTCTTTTAAGTTATCCAAATTTTTGGTACATAATTGTTTATAATATTCTCTTATAATCTTTTGTATTTGTGTGATACCGGTTGTAATGTCTTCACTTTACTTCTAATTTTATTTCTTTGCACCTTCTCTCATTTTTTTTTTCTCAGTGAGCTTAGGTTTGTCTATGTCGTTTATCTTTTCAAAAAAAAGCTCTTACTTTCATTGATCTTTTCTACTGTCTTTTTAGTTTCTTTTTCACTTATTTCCACTCTTACCTTTATATTTTACATGGTCCTTTAAAAGAGAATTTATTGTGGCTACCTGAAGAAATTATTGGAAGCAATGTTAAGGATTCTATTTTATATGATAATTTTTCCTTTAACTCAACTTAGTGAAAGCCACCCTGAATGAAGATGGTGTGCTAGAATTTTCTAGTTTCTGAAGGCATTTCACTAAATTTATTGGACAAACTTTGTAATCCTATACTCCTTCCCTAAGGCATGATCTCCCTTAAAATAAAATATAAAACAAACTCTGGACACTTCTTAGAAGATTTTGCTCAGTGATTGTGTGTATAGTGGGATTGAAATTATAGACCACACACCAAGAAATCCTAAGAAATTCCTAAGAAATCTTTTTCCTACCTTTCTTTCTCTCCAGAGTCAGATCCATCTAAGAGAGTTCACAGCTAACTCAATTTCTCCTCTGTCTGTTTTCCAAATTCCACCTTTAGCTCCAGGCCTTTGCCATTCTAGTTTGACCCCCTTCTCCCACATTCTTAACTTTCTTCCTCTGTGGCATGTGATGCATTCTTGTGTAAATCAATTTAGTCTTTCAAGGCTTCTTCTAATTTTTCTCTGCGTTAAATCCCTAAATCAGCACCAGAGTCCTTGGCACCAAGCTGAGCAATAGAAGAGTCCTCCTCAGAAGGAGGAGAACTATTTATAGTTTGGTATTTTTGTCCTTATCACAGTGAGAGTCCAAGATTTAAATTTACTTTTGGTTAATAGTCGTTTTGGAAGGCTACACCAGTAGGGCCTCACAAGATGGCTTTACTTGGAGAAATTTACTACCTTCTAGGGAAAAGCCTTCAGCTTTGTAATGAATCTTGATTTTTGTCTGCATACCAAGAGTGCTTCTATCTGATACTAATCACAATTATGTGAGGCCAGTGTGTAGATCAGAATAATTAATTTATATTGGCAAATACAGTTTTTAAGAGGACCACACTCCTTATTTGATATGCCTAGTTGATTTCCTCCCTGAGGAAGATCTAGGGAGAGAGCCAAAGTTTATCCTAGGAAAATTGTTTGCTCTGTCTTGAATCAGAATAGTAGGGACTAAATAGTTCATTCTTCTATTCATTCTAGCAGTATCATTTGATCACTTTGACTTTGGGGCTCTGCAGGGAACTTAGACTACAGTGACAAATATGTCATATCAACTACCCTCATGTTGTTGAGTTTAGTGGAGAAGCCAGAGCTAAATTAAGAACTACAAAAACTAATTTTGAAGGAAAGTCAGAGTGTTCAGTGAGAGTGAGTAACTCCTGACTGACTGAATTTGTGGGTTAGAAAAGGCTTTTCCAGGGAAGTGATGGTTTAAGCTGACTTTACCTGAAAAAGTCTATGACTTAGGGATGAAAAGTGAGTTTGTGTGTGGGGGTGGTGGTGGTGGTGGTGGGAGTACAATTTTTCAGGCAAGGGGAACATCATGGCTGGTGTATAGATCATGGGGTTCATGTTATACATCTGGTTAAAGATTTGGGAATCTTCTACGGTAAGAAGAAGCTGCTTTTTCTGAGAAGACTAATATGATTAATTGTTTTTGTTTTAGAAAAGGAAGTCTTTTATGGGTAAACAAAGTGGTAGAGTATGAGAGAGACTCAGTGAGGCCAATTAGAAGGCTGTAGCAAAAAGTGCAGATAGAATGATATGGTCATTTAACTTAAGATATTGAAGGTTGAAAATGAGAAATATAAATGGATGTCACATATTTATGAGGTCAGACCAACAGTATTTAAGATTGAGTAGATGTCTCAGGGGGATGGGTAGTGCTAAAAGTTCTGGGGAAAAATGGCATGAAATAATGGATGACAACCAGATTTGAAGGTAAGATATTAAATTCAATTTTTACCACATAAATATGATTTAGGTTGCATGAAATCCAAATAAGAGTAATTTAAAACCATGTAAGCTCCCTTACTCACACATATCAAGAAGATTGAGAGAATAGTTCAAGGTGGTCCATTTCTTCAGTGGCGTTTGCCCTTTTATTCCAAGCTTTGTTACCTCATTGTCACAAAATGACTACAACAAACATCATGTACCTGTTGAAGGTGTGAGGATGGAAATGTAAAGTATTCACAAGCTGTCCTCTTCTTCCTTTCACTTTTAGAGTAAGCAATAAACACACATTTTCCCCCAAGACCATCAGGAGACTTCCTCATAGGTCTCCTTCGCCTTAGCTTTTCCCAACTGGTAAGGATGTTGAACGTTTGGTAAGAGAAAGAGATGATCACAACTGGCTTAGAACAGTGGTTCTTAACTCTATTAGACACCAAAGCCCTTTAGAAATCTGAAATGAAAGTCATAGACAATATAAATTACCTCCCTATATAACCTCACAAGAAAAAACAGATAGTGCTTTATTGGTCATAAAATTAGAAAAAAAATTAAGGAATATGTAAATGGTTAGAGCAGATTCAAAATGAGGTATGAGGTTGTTTGCAGCTGTATATGGAATAATGGGGCAAATGATGTCTGTAATAAATATGGAGAATATCACCACAACCCAGCAGTGGTGATGCAGACTGACACATACGTGCTATATTGGTGTCATAAACAGAATGAGTGGTGTTGCTGTCAACTTTTCTAAAATGTTAAACGACTCTTGGTAACACTGTGAATAAAACAAACTCTGAAGTTTTCTTGATGCTAGTTGTAATCCTGGTGGCACATTAAAGAGTGAGTGGAATGCAGAACAATTCTCTGATAGGGCAGGAAGACACTTCCTGGACCCCACCCATTTACGCCAGTAGTGCTTCTAGTCATTGTTACAAGTAAATTTCCAGGAAAAAAAATGCAGTCGACACACTGTAGATCAGAGTAGAAATGTAAGATCAATTGAAGGCAAAGAAAGATTGATTTCCCTGATTTTGAGTGTCCTCTCATAGATTCCCACACGCTGCCTATAGCTCTTACAGACATTCACTACAAAGTTAAATTAAAGGTTGCCTTGAACTAATTCCTGTGTGTCTAGCCCTGAGGAGTCTGATTATTTCAGTCCAGTAAAACGCTAATTGTAAGGTTAAGGTTTCCTTGGGAGATCTTTCTCTCAGTCCCTTAGGCACTGGGAAAATGAATGCGAGTGACTTCAAACTACATTAAAAAAAAAAAAAATCAGAAACTTTTAATCATTTTTTTCTGGACTTGCAATGAAATTCTTAATTTGTATTTTTGGATATCTAGAAAAATGTGTCATTATTTTAAGATGTTTCCTCTTAAGTTATTGGCGCTTATAGTATACCATCCTGTATTGAATGAGCCAGATTTGATTTTTTTTCAATATATGAAATTTATTGTCAAATTGGTTTCCATACAACACCCAGTGCTCATCCCAAAAGGTGCCTTCCTCAATACCCATCACCCACCCTCCCCTCCCTCCCACCCCCATCAACCCTCAGTTCTCAGTTTTTAAGAGATTTGATTTTTTAAAAATTATTCATTCTAGTCTAATTTGCTATACTTTTTTTGCTAATGGCTATTTTCCCATTAGAAATCAAAGTTAAAAGTAGTTAATCTGGAAAATGGTTAACTGAGAAACCAAAAGAAACTTAATTACTCTAATGAAAGTTACCTTTATGAAAGTTTAAATGACTTTTTTTCCTATGTCACATGAAGGAAATAAGAATTTTTTGCTCTGATATTTTCTCTATCTTCACAGACAGCCTGATAACAGTAGGGAAAATAATTTTACAAAACACATTAGTGTTCTTATAAGCTGCTCATATTACATGTTGCATTTAAGGTAAATTAGAATTATTCCACCAAGTCAACTAATTTCATGTAGTGAATTAAAAAAATGTTGAAGAAGGAATTAAACATGATGAGTCATATTTTATAATTGTTTTTTATTTTGAATTTTTTATTTAAGTCATTAGACTTAAAATTTCTTAATCCCTTTCAAATTTAGAGTAGATGAGATATGGTCATTTTATTAACATCAAGGAAAAATGAAACATTTTGGGAATAGAATTTTATAAAGAAATTTGTAGAATACCCTAGAATTATAGCTTTTAGGCAGGAGGAAGACATAACTCTGTGTGTGTGTGTGTGTGTGTGTGTGTGTGTGTGTGTGTATGAATGTGAATGCCATGGTGTTGCATAAAACCACAAAGCATATGCCTCTATGAGTATGTGAAATTATGTAGCTTATTGCTATGAGGTTTGAGATAAGGGAACTATAAGGTAGGATTGATTAGCCAAAGATTAAAGACGAGAAAAGTGAATGATAGATTAGCAAATGTTGAGCATAGTTTTTAGGGGGCTAAAAGGAAATGATGGATCTGTGGTGATGAAGATACTGATCTGGGGCTTCAGGCTGAGAAAAATTTGGAGAAAATAAGGCGCTCCAATAGTTTGTTTGTGCTGGTGAAACTTTGTTAATGAGGAATTGAAAAGCTCTTAAAATTCTGAACTATGAGACAATGAGGAGATTGTTGATTTTATGTCCTAAGATTCAGGAGATAAAGATGGAAAAATCTTCCAGAAATGGTGTAGGTAAGAGGGTGGTAAGGCAAGAGCTATATGTGAAGTAGTTTTTTTGGTATCTTGTCGGAGAAGGGCTAGGTTAAAGGGAACAGATACAAATTTGTTGAAGTAATTCAATTATAAGGTGACCAAAAACTGGGTGATTAGACTTGTGGCAAAAAAAAAAAAAAAAAAAAAAAATACATGAATGCTAGAAATAGAATCTGACAATGAAAAAATGAAAAAAAAATGTATATATAATGTTTGTGTGAATATATATATGTACATCTATTTAACCACATTAATCAATTTTAATAAATATAAATTAAAGTGAATATTATTTTCCCCATTATTTCACAATGTATAACCCTAATTTTATTTTGGGGGGAAGGGAATGGAGGTGAAGTATTCTGAATTATAAAATAAAGATCTTTAAATTGTTTTGAAAAATGGTTTTAAAAGTGCAAACAAATCCAGGCAAAAATTTCCATAATTTAATGCTATTGATTTATAGATTTCTACTGAATCAGCATAAACCACATTTGTTAAGTTAACCATACACCCTTGTGAAGTCAATAGAATAAAGAATTGAATTAGCTACTGCATTAGCAATCATTTGTTTGCAGATTCAAAGAGTCACATTTACTGTTGGAAAGTAAGAAAACATTTATTATACTTATTTATATGTGGATTTAATATATTTTTTAAAATTTTATTTATTCTGAGAGACAGAGACAGTGCAAGTGGGGGAGGGGCAGAGAGAGAGGAAGACAGAGAATCCCAAGCAGTCTCCTCACTGTCAGCACGGAGCCCGATGTGGGGCTCAAACCCATGAAACCATGAGATCATGCCCTGAGCTGAAAACCAAGAGTCAGTCACTTAACTGACTGAGCCACCCAGGTGCCCTTATTTGTATTTAATATTTAAATTGTCAGGGCCCTTTTTTTTTTTTCATTTTTTTTTCCCAACGTTTATTTATTTTTGGGACAGAGAGAGACAGAGCATGAACGGGGGAGGGGCAGAGAGAGAGGGAGACACAGAATCGGAAACAGGCTCCAGGCTCTGAGCCATCAGCCCAGAGCCTGATGCGGGGCTCGAACTCACAGACCGCGAGATCGTGACCTGGCTGAAGTCGGACGCTTAACCGACTGCACCACCCAGGTGCCCCGTCAGGGCCCTTAACTATCTGCAGGAATCATTTCTTTTATTTTAGTTTAAAAAAGAACTGATCACTTAAAAATATTTTTTAATGTTTATTTATTTTTCAGAGAGAGGGAGCTAGCGTGAGCAGGGGAGGGGCAGAGAGAGAGGGAGACAGAGAATACAAAGCAGGCTTCAGGCTCTGAGCTGTCAACACAGACATGAACCGTGAAATCATGACCTGAGCTGAACCCAGATACTTAACTGACTGAGCCACCCAGGCACCCCTAAACTGATCACTTTTAATCTAAATTAATTCCTATCGTAACAAGGTGTGCTCTGAGAGAAAAGAAAAAAAGAAAAAAAACCCTCACTTTCCTAAAATTGAATAATTTGCAAATAAAACTCTAATACACAATTTTATAGGTATATTTACTACACCTGCACTGTGCAATCCATTAGCCACCAGCCACATATGGTTCATTAAATTTAAACTAATGAAAATTAAATACAGTTAAAGGTAGTATGCATTCATTTCTTGCTATGGAGCACAAGAATATTATTTGAATACTATTTAATCTTTTTTTAGAGTTTACTTGTTGAAGCTACTGCTAGAATTTTGAAACCCCATATCATACCCTTGTCAACTACCAAATATTTTCTTTTTTTTTTTTTTTTTTTTTAATTTTTTTTTTCAACTTTTATTTATTTTTTTGGGACAGAGAGAGACAGAGCATGAACGGGGGGAGGGGCAGAGAGAGAGGGAGACACAGAATCGGAAACAGGCTCCAGGCTCTGAGCCATCAGCCCAGAGCCTGACGCGGGGCTCGAACTCACGGGCCGCGAGATCGTGACCTGGCTGAAGTCGGACGCTTAACCGACTGCGCCACCCAGGCGCCCCCCAAATATTTTCTAAGATCCTCCCAGGATCTTAGCACTTGTGCTGGACAGTAAAAGTGAATATTTTGTATTAACTCAACAAATGGTGTTGTGAATCTTATAAGACAGCGTGTATTCATTTAAAACCTTCTTGTAAAAGTCGTTGAAGTATTCAGGAACTTTCTAGTGGAAGAGACACTGAAATGGTCAAGCAAGTTTTAATGAGTTATTCATTCCAAAGAAGATTGAAGGTCAATAAATAAGACAGTACAGGAAGCATTCATTCTGAATCTTGACTACAAATAGGACAAGAGGAAGCAGAGGGCACAAAGATACTATTGAATACGAGATTTTAGTTAGATGTAAAGAAATGTTTCCTGGTGTGGAAAGTAATTGCACATTGCAAGGATTTATTGAGTGAGGTTGTGGGATTTTTGGAAATCTTTAAAAATAGAATACATTTCGATCTCTCTAGGGATGTATGTGATATGCCTGCAGGCATTGAGTGTGGGGATGAATTAGATTCATTGCCATGGTTTTTTCACACCAACAATTCTATGAATCTGTGGAGGACAATAAAATTGGATAATTCTCACTTGTGTTCTTTAGGGAGTCAGGTTTCCAGACTGCTTTTTCTAACAGTGAATCAGTGCCAAAATACTACCTTACATTCAACAACTTTTCAAATACAAAAAAGAAAAAAAAAACCCTGAAAAATATGAAATGCTAGTGTTTTGCCATTTTAAGAAGCAATGTTTCTTGATGTGGATTAGCATTTCCTCTCCTCTAAGAGGAATAACATGATTTGGGTCCTAGTAGAAGCACTATTATTGGAAAATCTTGAATTCTTATTATGCCACTGAGTTGAAGGAAGATTGTATTTACTGTGATTTGAAAATGCATGTGAAATACTGATCCGTGCCTTTGGTCTGAATAATGAAATTAGTTCCACACGTGATAAGCTCCATTCGTCGCTTTTTGTGAAAGATCCCATCAGAATTACACAAGTTTGGTGTTCTAGCCACCTGGAATTTGTTCCAGCGTTCCGATATTCAAGCCTCAGGCTGTGCTGGAAAGGAGGCAGCAGGTGCCCAGGTCAGAGCCACAGAGAACCAGGAAGTTGGGAAGTAGCCCAAGTACACGCACTAGGGAAGCATTGGAAGAAATTGGACGGAAAGGAAACTGGGACAAGAGAGCTGAGCTCGCTGCCACAGAGGGTGACGTGGCTGCATCAGAGTCGCAGTGAATCTAGTCATATATTAAGTACATCGAAGAAGAAATGCAAAGCCACAACTCACCTGAAAAGCCAATGACTATTTTTTCTCATCCCTTGATGTAATTCTTAGCTAGGTTTAAAATGGAAAGCAGAAGCAGGTCAAGCTGAGTCATACTCATGAGGCAAAATTTGGGGGAAGCAGGAGTCAAAGGCTGGAGGCAGATGGCATTCTAAATCTGCCGAAGACAGTTTGAGAATAGCTAGCAAATAAACAAAGAAAGATAAGAAAACTGGCACTGGAAGTCCACTCTCAAGGGAGGTGGATGGTGAAGAAGTCGAGTAGATTGTGTGAAGCTTCACCAAAGAGAATGTTCTTTTGATAGGCAGCCTGGTGTAACAGAACAAGACCCAGCTTTGGGGTGAGATAGACACAGTTTATTCTCACGCACTGTGTGATTCTGAGCAAGACACTTAATCTCTGTTTCTTCATTTGTACAATTCGGTAATAATTCTTACCTTCCAGGTTGTTGTATTTGAAGTCAAACAATTACAATGCCTGAAAATGCAGTAGAGAATCAATGTTATTCTGTTGAAGTTTCAGTGGGTGGAAACTTCATTCGTTCAGTCAGTAATTGCTTCATTCCTTCAATTCGTTCAGTAAATATTTCTTGAGTATACACAGAATGCCAGAGAGTGCCTGAGGTAGAGGATACAACCAGGACCTAGTTTATTAGTTCTTAGAGTGCCTGATCATGGTTAAACTTTCCTTAGAATATGGATGGTTAGTAGCAAATTTGGCATGGTGCTAGCTATAGAGAGGATGGCACCAAGATTTACATGAGGTTCAGATGTTTTATTGGGATCATAATGGTTTCGGGCATCTCGGTATCTCATGTGTCCCTAATTATTCCCTCTACAGGGATCTCTTTTCTGGTAATAGCAGTTGGTAATAGCAGTTTAGCAGTTTAGAAATTCCTACAGGAATTGGGAGCCACTGAAGACTTTCATATTATATGTGAAATATATACGTGATATATACATATATATCAGACATATACATATATACATACATGCATATGTATCATACACGCACACATATCAGAATTTGTGGGGACATCTGGGTGGCTCAGTCGGTTAAGCTTCTAACTCTTGGTTTTGGCTCAGGTCATGATCTTACATTTGTAAGATCGAGCTCCGTGTTGGGCTCCATGCTGGCAGTGAAGAGCCTGCTTGAGATTCTCCCTCTCCCTCACTCTCTGTCTTCTCTCTCTCTCAAAATAAATACTATTTTTTTTACAAAATAATTTGTGGGAGCGCCTGGGTGGCTCAGTTGGTTAAGCGTCTGACTTCAGTTCAGGTCATGATCTCATGGTTCATAGGGTCAAGCCCTACGTCGGGCTCTGTGCTGACAGCTTAGAGCCTGGAGCCTGCTTCGGATTCTGTGTCTCCCTCTCTTTTTCTGCCCCCCTCTACTGGTGCTCTGTCTCTCTGTCTGTCTCAAATAAATAGCACACAGGAGAGAGAATCCTGGGAAATTAAGTTTCAGCCTTGCTAAGTTCGTACAGTGCAAACCACCCTTGAGAAGAGGGGAGACCTTTGGCATCATTTCCCTCACAGAGCAGCTCTGTGCACTGTGATTTTGTTTCACCATTTCTGGTGATTCACAATAGGAGGTGTGAGGACGAGTTGAGAAGGGTAGAGCCGGTTGAATAGGGGAGGTATCCAAGAATCACTTGGGGAACATTTTCTAACTGCTTACGTTTGTTTCTGTTTCTTTACTTCCCAACCAACACCCTGAGATTTTAATTACAGATTTTGATTTAGAGGAAGAGAATTCAATCTGCTGCTGCTAAAAAATCACAGTATGGCAAGTTAGCAATACTGGTGTAAATGTGCTCCGTTCATTGGGTATATCTATGTGGAGTGAAGCTTTGAACCACTGTTTTAGATTCTATAGTAGTATTTTTTTTTAGTAATGGGTTCTTGGCTCCTAAAAGACAGGAAGAGAGTCTTGTATAGCTTTTCTTCTTTCTGTATGCTCCCCTACAATTTCTGTGTAATCTCATTAGGCAGTAACTCTCAGCTCTCGAGCTCAGGTGCCTTCAGGGAGCTAGACATGCAACTCAAATATGAGACTGAAAAGAATGGTGAGGGCTGGGTGCTAGAAATAGAGTAAGCATTGCCTAACCTAACATCATTCAGTGAGATGGGGGGAAGGAAGGGGAAGGAGATGGAGAGTGAGAGAGATTGGTAGAGGGAGAGACCAAAACAAAACAAAACAAAACAAAACAAAACAAAAAAAGTATATGCTGTTACTACTTGCCCCACCCCTAGTATGGTTACAGTTGGGAACTTCTACACACCATTTGCCATCATGGCTGGGAAAGTGGTGAAGGTTGCCATTTTCATAGTATGGAGTTTACTTTTGTAAGAACATAAGGTCCACTCAATGTGACTTGTATTAAGGAATAAATTATTGTGGATTGTACTGTGACCAGCAAATGATGTTCTTAAGCAATACAGACATCTGACAGCTTTGACAATAACCTAGTAGTGGAAAGTAAAATAAAAATGTTTTATTATTTCATAATTTTTAAGTTATTTATTTATTTATTTTGAGAGAGAGAGCATGAGCAGGGGAGGGGCAGAGAGAGGGAGAGAGAGAGAATCCCAAGCAGGCTCTGTACTCTCAGTGCAGAGCCTGATGCGGTGCTCGAACTCGCAAACTGAGATCATGACCTGAGCCGAAATCAAGAGTCAGCAATGAATCCATTGAGCCACCCAGGCACCCCTGTTTTAATATTTCAGTGAAGTGGCATATGACCTACTGAAAAAGTCCATTATTGCAACGTATTGATATAAGGTGGAAGAAAAATGAGAAGTGTGTTAATACATAACTTTGGCTTATTCTTTTCCCCCAACTAACAAATTATTAGGGTTTTAACAAAACTAAAAGTGTGATTGTGATTTGGTATTAAACAAAGTGTCATCTACTATTATGATTAAGTTACGAAAGAGTAAATGATTCAGACTTATTTATGCTAGTGTAAATTATGTTGTGATGAGACTTACGTTTCATGAATGCTAACTTATAAAACATCGCATTGCATTTCTTTTTTACAAACAATATTTATGAAGAAAGTATATTCTATACTTGTTCCTTAATTCACATTTTTTTTCTAGTTCAGATGAAGCATTTCCAATGTTGCTAAGGTATTACATCAGAAAAATAAATTAACACATTTTATGTGAAAGTAATGTATGATTCAGAAAGGTCTGCCATACCTGGGATTCAGAAATTCAGAGAACACCTTACCTACAGCTCTAGGAAATAGTTTTGAATTTCTTTTTAACTGGCTACAGTTCCCTCCCATGCATTTCATTGTGCAAATCTCTTCTAGCAGTGACAGACATTATTAAACTTTAGTAAGTAATAAACCAGGGATGACAACTGGCACAAGGTTAGTGCTTTGAAACTGTTTGCTGATGATGGGGTCCCTGGGTGGCTCAGTCGGCCAAACGTCCGACTTTGGCTCAGGTCATGATCTCGCGGTCTGTGAGTTCAAGCCCCGCATTGGGATCTGTGCTGACAGTTCAGAGCCTGGAGCCTGTTTCAGATTCTGTCTCTCTCTCTCTCTCTTTCTGTCTCTGCCCCTTCTCCACTCAACGCTCTGTCTCTCTGTCTCTGAGAAATGAATAAGCCTTAAAAAAAATTGAAACTGTTTGCTGATGAACAAGTAAATGAATGAATAAAAAAAGAAGTGACCGATTTCTACCCTTTGATTATTTACCTAGTATTCCTTTCAATGGTAAATTACTTACCAGTCAGTCATGAAAATAAACAACTGGGAGTTCTGAGATCTATACACATGCTACACTTTGTACTTAACATAATGTTCAACTAGTCTGTTCTTATATATCGAAGACACAAATATTTCACTCATATATTCATTCAGTATTTTTCTCATTTCCAGCTAGACACTACCTGTTTTTCCTTGTCAAATTGCATTAATAACCTATAAATCAGTCCTCTTCTGTAGGATGAAGCAGATTTACTATGTTACAAAACTAATGTTGTCCACGAAAGTCAATATACTACCTGGGGTAGTGATAACCCAACTTATATCATAAATAAATGAATAAAAAATTGAACAACTAAAAAAAAAAAAAAACTATGGGCAGTGAAACCTACCATTGACAGTGTCTAGAACATGAAAGTGAATGACTTTAGAAAGCAGTGAGGTACATACAGTGGAAGAAGAATTAAGCTTTAAGGGTCAGTGAGCTTGTGTGCTAACTCAGTACTGACATTATATTAATCAGTGTTCTTGGCGGCAAACAACGGAAAGCAATGATGGGTTTTAAACATAAAAGGAAATTTTTGGAAGACAAGGGTTAGCTCATAGAATTGAATGAAAGACTGGAAAATTGGTCAAAACCACAGTCTTAGAAATGGTTAGGAAACTAAGGCATCTGGCTGGTACAATCATGCCTTTGAAAGAGTGGCTAGATTGTTCCTGCTGCTGATACTGGAGCCCCCACAGCCCCCACTGACACTGTTAGCGTGAACGTAACGTGGACACGCACCACGGCTTCTGCTGTAGTCAGTTCTTCACTGCCCTTAATTATTTATATTACCTGCTCTGGAGTCATAGTCCTACTTGATGTCTTGCAGTTGGTGACTAGAGTCACATGTTTATGCTCTGATATCCAGAGTCGGAGAAAGCTGTTAACTGGAATTTTCAGGTTCTGCTGTGAGAGGGAAGACCCTACCTCTCATCAGAACATGTAGGAAGGTGGCATCTCCAGAATTGAAAGGGAGTATGAAAATGATTAGCAGTAGAGCCATTGAAAAGCAGTGTGATCCAAGAGGACAAATGTTTCAATTTTTGTGGATATAATTTTCAAACCAGCAAAGTAAAGCCTGAGAAATTGGTATCATCTACCTTAAAACAGCAAAGGTTTTAGTTCAGTTAGATAAAGCAAACACACACTGCAAACAACAATGAATAAGGATCTGAATGGGGGTTGGGGTGAAAATGACAGAGGTAAGGGAAATTTTTACACAATTTGATAACTAATGATATCAGAGATGGAAGAGGATGCTTATGAGATGTCTGGCCGGAGTAACTTGGGGGTTGGTTAGTCAGCTGTGTTCCTGCATCGGGTATGCTATTCACCATATCCATGCACACCATAATAACAGCTAGATTTAATTTTTGTTTTTATTTTTTTTACCATTTATTCATTTTTGAGAGACAGAGAGAGACATAGTAGGAGTTGGGGATGGCAGAGAGAGAGGGAGTCACAGAATCTGAAGCAGGCTCCAAGCTCTGAGCTGTCAGCACAGAGCCTGATGCGGGGCTCAAACTCATGGATCGCGAGATCATGACCTGAGCTGAAGTCTGATGCTTAACCAACTGAGCCACCCAGGAGCTCCTAGATTTAACTATTTTGAAAGCAAATTTTCACAAAGGTGGAGAGTAGGATGAGAAAACTGGGAAATAATAGGAAACAGATTATTTGTGGCATCACATAGTAATCTTTTCAGGTTATCTACAACAGAAAATGGCACAAATTATATTGTGGAGTTTGGGAGGAAACACTGCATAGAAATTCTCTTTAAAAAAAAAGAAATTCTCGGGGCGCCTGGGTGGCGCAGTCGGTTAAGTGTCCGACTTCAGCCAGGTCACAATCTCTCTGTCTGGAGTTCGAGCCCCGCGTCAGGCTCTGGGCTGATGGCTTAGAGCCTGGAGCCTGTTTCCGATTCTGTGTCTCCCTCTCTCTCTGCCCCTCCCCTGTTCATGCTCTGTCTCTCTCTGTCCCAAAAATAAATAAACGTTGAAAAAAAAAATTAAAAAAAAAAAAAAAGAAATTCTCTGGAAAATAAAGCCACTTGTATAGCAATTTGGGAGAAATGTATTTCATTTTCTCACAATACCATTATATGTTTCATAATTTTTCATATCTTTCAATATAATTTACATCTGTCAAAAAATACCATTTTTCAGATGCCTTAAAAAGTCAAAAGGTTAGGATCAGCATAGAAGTACTCTAGTATTTTTCAGAATCTTTTGATTTTAGCAAATTGCATTATCATACATAACAATTCTCCTACACTTTTCTCCTGATGAGAAATAACACTTCTATACATCTCTCATTCCAGACTACTTGAATTTTATTATGATTTCCCCCTATCCTTTTGGTTTATCTCATCTTTTAGCCAAACAAATAACTAATATTGAAAAGACTCCTACCATACTGGGCTAGAATTTAAAAAAAAACATGTTTCACTGATTGAAAATTTAAAAAAAAAATTCTAGATCCAGATCCATGCTATTTGGGAAAGTCACATTTTTCCTTCCTTTTCCAATTTTCTCATGTGGCAATGAGGAAATGTCCTAAATATTTCTAAGGTAACTCTCGTCTCTAATATGTGTGATTCTATCATACCCCTCCCTACTTCAACAAGTCACAAACTTGCACTATATGCACAAGTTGCACTGAGTTGATGTTTCTTGACATATTTAACTTTCTTGTTAAGAACTTTTAACTGAGGGGCACCTGGGTGGCTCAGTTGGTTAAGCGTCCAACTCTTGATCTTGGCTTAGGTCATGATCTCACAGTTCATGGGATCAAGCCCTGTGTCGGGCTTTGCACTGACAGGGTGGAACCTACTTGGGGCTCTCTCTGTCCGTTTCTCGCCTGCCCCTCTAAATGAAGAATACATATTAAAAAAAAGGATTTGTAGCTGAAATCAGGAAGTTAAATGTGTAAGAAACACAAATGTTTATGACTCTACTTGGAGACATGCTCTTTCACTCTCTCTTTCAGAAAGAGAAATGCAGATACAGATGGCTCTCTGAGTATAATACACATGTATTCTTAAATTATGGTAAACATAATTAATTTTTATGGATCTTATATTTGTACTAGTATAATTCTAATACACAGTCTCTTCTCTAAAACCCTTAGAAACATGTTCTGGAATTTATAAATAGGAAAGTAATATAATGCATATACCATGTTTTGTATAATACCCCAGAATCATTTGGCCAGCAACCCATAATCAAATATTTTTAATTGAAATGTATTTAGCATTCACAGGTAAACATTTGAATTTCTGCCATGTACATGTATTACACTTAAAAATAAAATCAAAATACAAATCAAAATAATAAAAAAGTAGAATGTTTTGTTTAGAAAATAAAACTTTGATGTTTAAAAAAATTAATAAATGCAGTAGTTTCACATCAAGTTAATGCCAGATTTGTTTGCCAGATTAGTTCAGACTAGGTCCATTTTTGCCATCAAATGAATGAGAAAACAAAATTGTTTTTTAATTTTAGCTATGTACATAATGGATTTTGAACATGGATGTTTTGTCTGAACAGAAACCCCCTTGCTTTGGAAACAACTTTTGGGTTTGCTTCTATTTCAACTATATGTTTCTCATTGAAACTTAATGGTGTCTACAGGCCACATCCTTTGCTGGACAGTTGCTGGGCCCACCTGGGAAAATTTAACTCTAGGGTGGACCATCATATTCTTCCTTGAGATTGTTAAATTAGAGCAAAAAGGCGTGAATACATTTCTCACCTTCTCTCTATGCCAGAGGTTTGAGAACCATCAGAAGCCATGTTTCTTGGCTTGTGGAAAGAGTTTGGCTGTATGGAGACAGAATGAAGGGCACCTGTATGGAGACGCAGTGATGACACATGAACAGTGCCTTGCCAACATTTCACCCCCTGGTTCTTGATCCTGAAGCATCCCATCTTCAAACCTCTCCTTTCCAACAGGTTTCTGTGGATTTAACAAACCAATGTATTTCCATTTAGTTATAATAATTTGAGCTGGTTTTCAATTGTTTTAAATCAAAGATTCCTCACCAAGAATGGAAATTTTTTGTTGAGCTACAAATACTCATTTTGATACCTGAATACTTTCATTTATCTTAGAGTCCTGGAGAGTACGCCAGGTGCCCATTAGTGTTCTCCATCTCTAAGTGGCATTCCTGTTTAATCACAGGTAGTGTTGTGGTGACAAATTAATTCTGAAATCTCCTTTGATTAGCACAGTAAAAGTTTATTTCTGGTTTACAGTAAATCTAAGTGAGTTTGCAGAGAGCTCTGCTTCACATGGTCACCCATGGACCAGATAGACTCGGTCCCACCATCTTTTACCTGCACCATCTGGGGAGCATGGCCACCTAGTCACCGTGGAGAAAAGGAACTGAGGGATCCAGTACTGGCATTGAAATGCTTCTGCCACAAGGGACACGCACCAGTCCTGTTCTGTTGTTTTCCTTAGAGCTGCTCATCTAGAAATAAAGGGTAGATGAAGGGAATTTGGGGAAGGGGAGTAGGCTATGGAAACATATCCGGACGATTTTTTTCTCCCGTAATCGCTAGTTTGATTTCACCTTAAGCGTGTTGCTAGAGTATAATTATTTTGAATCTTTTACACTGCAAATAAACTAGCTGAGTTTCATATTATAAAAGAACAAGGGAAATAAGTCTTACAAGTGAACAGAAAATACCAATATCTCACAGAATGCTTTAGTTTAAGTAGTTATAGGAAGGCGCTCTCCTACTCCTATTAGGATACATTAGCCTATAGCAAATCATTAAAAAAATTCTAATGAGTCTTTTTGTTCCTAAAGAAAACTATTTAAGCGTTCAATCAATTAATATCATGGTTTAAAATAGAACATCATTTTGGTGGCACAGTTTCAAAACAAAAGGATTAGAGGCATTCAGATACTGAACATTCAACACAAGCTATGATTTCAGCAGGGAGTCTTATTTGGCCTTTCTTCATTTTAATTCCATCAATTTCAAATTTTATTAACAGCAATGGTACACATAAAATTCCAACAGTGATGCTTTAAAAAATCCCACAAATTTTGAATAATTTTGGTCTTTGTCAACCATTTTGTTTCCAAGGGTATATGTTTATATATACTTTTGCTAAGATGAATGACTCAATATTTCTCCCAGTGGGCATTGAAAAATTAAATTTTAAAACAGTGATTATTTAGTTTCACTGTATAAAAGGGAAATACCACTTTTTTAACTTGGTTATGAGTACTAAATTTAGGTAAATAAGAAGATGAAGATGAGTTACTTAGTCTTCTGAACCCACTGCTGGAATAATAGGATTGTCAAGAATCAGAAGTTTTTACTTTCACGTATATGAATACGTGACTATACTTTCAGAATAGTTCGGATATGAGACATTACACACACACGCACACAAAGTCGTGTTTTGTGTTTGAGCGTGTACCAATCATGAGTCTTGTGAGGGACAGAGACAGGAACACGGAAACTAAAGAAAGTTACAATCTGGGAAACAGGAAGTGTGCTATAGAGGAACATGAGTGGAGAATCTTCTGTATAGCTAGATGTGGGTGATAAGCTCTATGTGTTAGAACTTGAAGGATTGCACAAAGTTCAGATAGAAAGGTGGTCAGAAATATTTTGTGCAAACTTGCAGAAGCCTGGCAGAAGGATGAGGGCAATACAATTTGTTTACTTCATGGGATAGGAAGTGAGGGTTGATAGATGGGACAATTGGTATGGAAAACCAGATTATCAGAGATCACAGATTTGCCTTGTTCCAGAGAAATGAGAGCAAGACAGTTTCACTAATGAGGTGATTATTATTTTCTGGGTAAAAACCCTCAAAATGTGCTAGTACAGAAAGATTAAATAACACGATCTGGTCCATGATGTTGCGAATAAGGATTAATTGTGCTACTCTCTTTTCCTCATGATTCATTTCTCTCACGCCTCCTCACAGAGAAGCCCATTGATCTTGCATTATGTGTAGTTTCTGAAAAGTCTCCAGAATCTCTATACCTACTGTCTTCTATTTCCCTGTTAAAGGAAACTTTTCAATTCTCATTATTCAATATTTACTATGTGCTAAGAGCTTGGCTAAATGCATTGATGTATTTAATATTACCCAATTAAGAAAATTTGTGATATCAGGCATTGATATTATTTTATACCTCACCATGACATGTATCTGTGGACAATATCCTAAAAGGGGGATATTTAGAGATTCTTAGTGTCAGGTATTTAGTGACATTTACTGGCATTTTATACCTTCCATTCTTCTTTCCCCCAACCAACCAAACAAAATAAAAATTACAAAACTAGTTATAACTTACTACTTTCTCATTATATCTCTATATTGGATTTTTTATGATTGTGACAGCAACTATAGAGAAATATAAGTACTGTATGATCCCTGGAGCTCAAATGTAGGAAAAATGGAGAACACATTTGTAGTAATCATACATATATGTATAGAGGACATTTTTGACATCTTCTTTAAGTGAGCTTACTGGACACTTAAATCCAAAATCCTAAAGAGGCTAAGTTCGGAACACTGTCTGATAACATAAAAAAATCACTAGAGGTGAAAAAAACCTTTAAGTTCATCAGAAGTTTGGAGAACTCTTCCTTATGCTACACCGTTTGAAGATATTTGTACCAATGGACAACATTCTTGAAAAAAATTAAAATTGGCAAATTTCAATTTTGGTGAATTCTGAAAACACAGTCAGTGATAATTCAGTGCTGTGGAAGGTGATAATGACACTGAATGCATCCAGCTTACAAGATACCTAACCGCTGTGATTAGCAGTAGAAAAGTCTTTTCTATGAATTTTAAAAACATAAAAAGAAAAAAAACAAACAGAAAAACCCAAAAAGCTTAAAGTATGTGGCAGCAACTAAAGTAAGTTATATATGAACCATACAAGAGGTTTTAGGATTAAAGGAAGAATAACGGTGGAGACCTGCCACCTCCTGATTGTAGTGGAGGAAGCCCAGTATTCCTTTTCAGATCCACAACATCCAGTAAAACTTACTGGACCCCTCTCTGTGAGCATCCATGACTGGAATCTACCACTATGGAAAAAAGAAGAGCCACTTATTCGTTTTCTGAGAATCCTGGCAGATGGGGGGAAGATAGTGAGCTACACTCACCCAATCATAAGCATCCTCCTGGTGTTTATTTTTATTCTGGATATATCCTTGAGAAATAGGAATGGTTTAAAATCTTTTTGCATGTGGCAACAGCAACAGCAGGCTGCATACAGTAGTGGTCATGGGAGCAAAGGAACCAGAAGAGTTTGAAAACACAGTCTTCGTGTGGTCATCTTGGCTATGGATACCCAGCAGGCTTCCTTTGATTTCTGAACGTGTTCAGGACAGAATCACCCTCATTCCCGTTGATTCTCTGAGCTACCCATCACCTATCCATTAAGGTCATTTTCTCCTCAAGATATCCGGAGTAATTTTCTATTCTTTATCATCAAGAATCTTGACTAAAACCCACATAAAATACCCAAATATAATGGATACAAATTGTCCTGATACCTCTTTGAGCCAAATCTCTAATTAAACATATGAGTCTTTATTACTGTGAGCTTCTTAAAGTTTAAAATGATAACTTAACCATATTTTTACTATTTACAATCTGGAAGAAACCCATAGTAATGTTTTAGAAATACTTCTCCAATGAAAAAATGAAGTAGGCATTTTATGCATAATTCAGTGGAAGTTTAATCCTTACTGAATCAAAGACTGAAAGCTATTTTTATAGAACACACTAAAGCCAGTAACAGGAAGCTATAGAGAACATTACTTGATCACATTTTTCTGAAAATTGAGCACAGGGGGCAACAGTAGTATGCAAATTTATGCCACATGCTTTACCAAGGACTATTCATTTCTTATGATCTTGAATCACTTTGCTAATAAATTTTGTAATAAACAGTAATGGACATTCAACTTAATTTGCTAAAGAAGATGTAAATAGCTCATAAAGATAATACAATCCCACAAAGGGTGTTGAAAATATGTAAAGGTAAAATGTGAAGTCCTTAGCCAAAATGTATCCAGTATTCTGTACAGTGGTCAGTGCACCAGAGTCCTGGCTGGTTAAGCAATGTGACTGCCAGCCAGAAGGGCTCCAAAAAAGACTAGTGATTTGCACTTTCTTATCTTGCAAACTGGTGTACTAAAACAAACAGTAGATTGAGGAAAAGTAACAGTTTCAGAGATGAGAAAGCTGCTAGAATCCTTTAAAGGAATAAGTAAATATGTTTACAAGGAAAATTACCATGTGTGTAATGTATATAATGTATTTTCAGCTGTAAGAAGCCTTTTTTAAGGCCACACACCAAAGACCACTTAAAATCAAGTCACTGTAGGATGGCTTATTTTGTCATGGGTAGAGAATTGACTTATAGGCAAGAAACAAGGGATAAAAGAGGCACTTCTTTGCACAGAAAAATGTGAACTAAAGCTCAATGCTGAGGATAGGTTTATTTTACATTTTCACAAAAGATTTGATGAGTGTGTGTGTGTCCAGCATAATTCATAATTTGGCAGATAGATTTCCAAGTATGGCAGAAATATTTCAGGTGGATCTGAGTGAAAAAAAATGGTATATGAATGTTATTGTCGACAAATATAAACTAATTCTCTGGAAGCAGGCAATATGTGTAAGTCCAGAAGATTACTGCTTAGCTGCCTGCATCAGAGGCAATTGCAAGTACATACTGGGGCCTATGACAAAAAGTAAGACAAAGACAGAAATCCAGGTCATGGGGAGGGTGGCCTATATAAGGCATTGCCTTTCCTGTTGAGGAAGCAGGGTACTTGGTAAGGTGTCAAAACTGAGCATCAAATGACTGGAATAAAAGAAATGTAATTAATGGAACTTGGATACAACAGAATAGCGAAATCAGTGAAGAAATGGGCCAAGGTTGGAACAGAACTTTCTGCAGATTCACTTCACTCTGATCTTCATGAATTTATTCATTTCTTATTCATTGAGGGCATCTTCCTTTCTTTCTGATTAAAGTTTTTGGGGGCCAACTGGATTCTGTCTTCAGCATCATTGATCCTGGCTAAGAATAGAGTTGTCTAATGGGGAGAGGCATCCAAGCAAGTCAGTTTACCCTGCTTGGAATACTATAACAGCCTTAGACCTTAGAGATGGAAAAAAAATAGTACAGTAAAACTGCAAAAGAGCCACTGAAATGAAAAGAGTGGTTTTCAAATGAGGAAAGAATGCAAAAATAATCTAAAATGTAGTATTTTAGGATTAAGAAGTAGATAGTTAATGAAATTATAGCTAATACTGATATGCTAAACACAGACATATTTTCCAAATCCTAGAATCATTTGTGAGCAAAGAATACATCAATGGATTCTAGACCCTTTCTTTTTAACTCTCATGAGTGGTATGTTAAAGTGCCCTTTATCAAAGGGCCTGGAAGTTTGAATCAAATGCCTTAAGTGAGTCCCATGAGCAGCAAGTTTAAGACACAGTGACATACAGAGTGTGTGTTAATTTGTGGATCTCATGCCCCTCAAAACGTGGCGCAGGCTGAACAATAGGTAGAGTCTTGAAGAGTTTAAATTAATGGATGGCATAGTTATATCCATAATGGGTTATTAAGAGAAGGTGCATATATTGCTTTGGCAAACAGCCTAAACGTTTTGAGGTGACATCATTAAGAGCAACTGTGTTTTTCCACAAACCATTTTTCTTTGTAGATAACACCACCTTTCATATTGTCAACCTTAAAAATAAGGCAGCCGGGTATTTTACTAACAAACTGAATTTCTTTGGGAATAACAGAAGAACTGCAATTTGGGACATGCAAGCTGTGGTAAACCATTGGCAAGTCCAAAGAGACAAAGGGAAGGTCAGCTTTTATTAGGTTTTAGAAGGAAATTGGGAGGGTTGTCTTAAAATTTCACCGGAGATGAACAAGAGACTTTGACGCTGTGGCGGTTTCTTGTTGGCAGCAGGTTGTGGTTAGTGCATTGTTGCTAGGCAGAGAGGCATCTTGCCTCTTCTTCTTTACAGTGGGAGATGAAATTCCTATGTGAAAAATGCCTTCTTTGTCAACAATTCTTACCTTCCCTCTTTCTGCTGGTTCTCCAGGCTGCGATGAGTGGTACATGCATGAGAGTACCCCCCTTCAGAGCTTCCCAAATCCATTTTTTAAAAATGAGGTTTATGTATTTATTTAAATATTTTTATTCGAGTATAATTGGAATGCAGTGTTACATCAGTGTCAGGTATACAGCATAGTGATTCAACTCTTCTCTATGTTGTGTTATGATCGCCACAAGTGTAGCTACCGTCTTTCACCATATAATGCTATTTCGACATCACTGACTGTATTTCCTCTGCTGTGCCTTTTATTTCCATGGCTTATTCATACCATAACTGGAAGCCTGTATCTCCCACTCCCCTTCATCCATCTTGCCCTTCCCATTGGCAACCATCAGTTTGTTCTCTGTATTTATAGGTCTGATTTTACTTTTTGTTTGTTTATTCATTTGTTTTGATTTTTAGATTTCACATATGAATGAAATTGTATGGTATTTGTCTTTCTCTGACTTATTTCACTTAGTCTAATACCCTCTAGGTCCATCCATGTTATTGCAGATGACAAGATCTCATCTTTTTTATGGCTGAATAATATTCCATAGTGTGTGTGTGTGTGTGTGTGTGTGTGTGTGTGTGTGTGTGTACATATATATCACATCTTCCTTACCGTTCTTCTATCTCAACTTCATTTTAAATGAGGTTTACTTTATTTTCACAACAGTCTCAGGCAGTAAGAATTTGTACTCCTCTGTTCTCAGGTTGGTGTGGAACCTTACATCTTCAGGGATAGATTTAGTTTCAGCTTTCTAGAACATTTGAGGCAATCCTTTTCCATACTAATGCTTCTTGAAACATTCTTGTATTTTATCCATCCACTTCTCAGATACATCCCACTCATCTTAGAAACTAATGAAATGGGATTATTTTCATGTGAACAGTTGCAAATGTACACCTTTCCAAGCAAACGACAAATCGATAAACCAACATTGGCTGACCTTGTGCTTAACCCAGAGCCCCCCCCGCCAAGTTTTCCAGATAGAAATAAATTATAATTACTGATATTACTAAAGTTGTCACTGTACACCATCTTGAAGAAGAAATAAATGGTGGTTGAGTATCTTCCTATGTTTTATTTCAAAATTTAACAAAGTGATAAGATTATTGACAGGTAATGCTATTCCCTTGGTGCCTTTGAAGAAGTGTTCATTATGGTAGCCTGTTTCTAGAGCATGTTATTTTGAGGAGTTCTTATTTGAATAGGTGAACTGTGCTTTCTTCCTAATTATCTTGAAACAACTGAGATCAAAAATAGATTTGCACTTCATAGTTTTACCTTCAAGGTAATTATATTTGTGCTTATATCCCTTAACTCTTTATTTCTCTGTAAACTGCAAAATAAATTTTAGTGTTATTTAAATAAGTTATATCTTAAAGGCAGCCATTAAATACTGTCTCTGGTGCTTTGAACTCAAAGTGTTCAAATGATATTGGTCATGTCTTGACACATTTAACTCTTAACACATACAGTCTGTGAAGTAAACAAATTCTTATTTTTGAAAATAAATGTGCATCTGAGAGTTTAATTTGTTTCTTTAGTAGTTTGTGTCTTTTTAGACATATGAAAAGAAATAAAATATGTACATTTAACGTTCAGTTTCATAGACCCCAGCATCCCTCTGAGAAGAATAAATGAGTTTGGGAGAATTGGCCTTTGTAAAATCTCACTGTGGTTGTGGCTGAGTAAGTTATTTATAAAATGAACAAAATGCATTACTCATAAACCATAGCTTTTCACAGTTGTGAGCAAAGTCTAGAATTATGATAGTCATATGGTACCCACAGGGTCTAGCTGACATGCCATGTCTAGATGGTAACTTCTGTTTTTGAGACACTTCATTTGGCTTTTTTTAAGTTTATTTTATTTATTCTGAGAGAGAGAGAGAGAGAGAGAGAGAGAGAGAGAGAGAGAAAGAGAAAGCAGGGGAAGGGGTAGAGAGAGAGGGAGACAGAATCCCAAGCAGCTCCATACTGCCAGCACAGAGCCCGATGTGAGGTTCGAACTCACGAATCATGAGATCATGACCTGAGCTGAAACCCAAGAGTCAAATGCTCAACCTACTGAGCCACTGAGCCACCCAGGTGCCCCTCATTGGTTTTTTTTTTTTACTGATCTCCAGAGCAAAATAAGGCTCCTTACCCTGCATTGAATTTGCTATAATACAAGATATGATTCCTTTTGCCTCACATTTTCTTGCTTCAGGTGAATTCATACTGTTCGTTCGTTTGTTGAGTGCTTACCACATACCAAATCAGGTGCTCTGGCTCTGTATTTCTAGTTTTTGACTTGTTACATCAAACTGCTGGTGGTCTGTGAACTTGGCTTTCAAGTTCACTTTTGCTCTTGGAAGCTGCCTGTTTTTTCAGTATCTGTTCGGCTGTTGGTTGCTGACTGTTTTCTCAGACTCAGCTCCATGCTCTGTGGGTATGTCCCGAATCACTTTCTCATTTAGATCAGGCTTCAACGTGAACAAGGAAATTTACATTTGAGCATGACATAAAAAAAAAAAAAAGAAAAGAAAAGAAAAGAAAAGAAAAGAAAAGAAAAGAAAAAAGAAAGAAAGAAAGAAAGAAAGAAAGAAAGAAAGAAAGAAAGAAAGAAAATTCTAATTGCTTCCATGGGCAATCTCACTCTAGGAGGTATTGGAAAGATACAATTTTAGTAATCCTCATGGATTCGTTAATGATGATTATTTAATTATGCTGATTGTTGATAATTACAGTGATGAGAGAGGTAACCAAATTAGGACTAGATTAAAGTGTTTTTCACTGGTTTAAAAACAATGGTTTATGGGGCGCCTGGGTGGCGCAGTCGGTTAAGCGTCCGACTTCAGCCAGGTCACGATCTCGCGGTCCGTGAGTTCGAGCCCCACGTCGGGCTCTGGGCTGATGGCTCAGAGCCTGGAGCCTGTTTCCGATTCTGTGTCTCCCTCTCTCTCTGCCCCTCCCCCGTTCATTCTCTGTCTCTCTCTGTCCCAAAAATAAATAAACGTTGAAAAAACAATGGTTTATGTCACCTTGACTAATTGTACAACTTTCACTCCCATACATGAGAGGTCAATAGTTATTAAACCTATACGCGCAAGTACTTGTAAATAAAAAAGTAAAACTTCCTAGCATTCATATTACTCTGATAGTGTATTTATATATATATTCCTGATATCAGCTATAATAAAAAATACAACTTTAAATAAATATGATAATGATAATATAATAAATATATCATAATAAATGATAATTTAAAACATTTCCCACAGGTGCCAGCTTGTAAAAGAAAAGATTTTCATTTAAATGATCCTTTCCTTCAAGATCTATGAAAATATGCCTTTTACTTGCTTTAATAGTGGTTGATTAATGCTAGAAGGTTTATGTTGAGAATGTTCATAAATAACATGATTTCATAAGATGTTTAGCTAATTGCGTTTCATCCATTACTCCATCAAGTGATAAGAAATTTGAATGCTGGTAGTCCATATGCTCGTCAAAGTATCAGGTAATTTTTTACTATAGAAAACATGCATTTTGTTGTCAAGTCCTGGTTAGAATTCTGATTTTGCTCCATTTGATGTTGTGCAGATTATTACTTCATTTCTCCAAAACACTGGCTTACTCATCTACAAAATGGAAAGAATAATGCCTGTTTCATAGACTCTCTCATTCCTCACTTCCAATCCGTATGTAACTTCTTCTTCTAAAACATATATGAGGCATCATATGTCTGAAATATAAACCAGTGCATTTTCTTCATTGGTAATGTCTAGTCCCTGCTTGTCCATATTCTGTATCAAGAGTCATCCCCCTGGTGGATTTTGATTATAGAGAAGATAATCTTTCCACCTGAGTTCACTAGGCCATGAGGCTTCCGTGCCCCTAAGAATGGGGATCAGATGATGTAAGATAAATTTAGATCAGATGGGAAAAAAAATAGGAGAGCTTTGCTCCTTTAGAGCGTAGGAAAAAAAAAAGAAGCCAGCAGCCAAGTACATGCCTCTTCCTGTTTAAAATCCTGTAAGTGGAAAGGGGTGTGGGGAAGCCAAAGGCGGCTGCAGGTACTTGTGTCTCCTGTTATAAACTGGGGAGAAGACTGCAGATGCATAAGATAGGCTGGCATTAATGGCAGGGGCTCAAACAGAGTAGAGTACTTGTATCACAAAATGTTAAGAAAAGAGGGGGATATAAATTAGCCCTTCCTCAGTGGCCTAGAGAGATGTAGAAGTTTCTGCTTGCTTTGTGGTGGGAGGTGTGATATGTGCATTAACAAGCAGTGTACTTACATCAAAGCCTCCATAACTGAACATGAGGTGTTTCACCTACAGAAGCCGACTGCTTGGGTAGCTTTAGCGGGAGCTGATGAAAGACGTGGTTGATTTCGAAGGTCCACCAAAGCCACGAGGAGTCAAGGTGAGGCCTAATGAGCAAATCAGTAATATATTAGCCCAAAATTCCATTAGGAATCCCAGCTGGAGATTCCAGCTCGAGAAGCCAGGAAGATTTCCATGACCAAGAAGTAAAGGGAATTCATCAAAACAAAAGGCGAGACCCAGGCCCTCTCTTCTTTTCATGAGAGCATTTAAGTATCCTTCTCCACTAAAGTTAGATTCTCCTATAATATTTTCTGTACTTTTAAAGTTTTACTGTTTATATCTTGGTCTTTAATCGACTATGATTTGTGTATGTGTGTGTATCTGTGTGAAGCGTATTCAGGATCTACTATTACATTTTCCGTGTGGATAATAACTTCTTGTTCCAGCAGTGTTTATTAACAACTCATTTCTTTCCATATTGAATTATAATACTACCATTATTAAATAGTATTTCTCTCTAAATATTGATGTATATATCTCTCTCTCCTCTATCTTTTATCCATCTATGGATTCTAATCTATTCCAGTGACCTGCTTGTCCATCGCCATGTAACTCAGTATGCTATGTTTGTTTATTTATTGCCACAGTTTTAAAAATTAATCTTGGATATCTGGTAGGGAATGAGCCTTAGCTTCTTTCATTTCTTCCAAGTTGAAAAGTGTTTCAACTCCTCTTGGCAGTCTACTCTTTTATAAATTTTAGGATCAGATTCTCTCATTTTGTGGGAAACTTTGCTAAGGTTTTGATTAAAACTGATGTCAGTGTGTAGATAAATTCAGGAACAATGGGCATATTTGCAATATTGAGTGCACTTCTCCAACAACATTGCATACCACACTCACGTTCTTCTTTTTCTGGTGTGCTCAAGTACCTCCTTAATATTTTGTGAATTTCCAAATGACAGCTGGCACATCTTTGATTGGACATTCCTGGGAACCTTATTATTTTGTTGCTGTTGTGAAAGGGATGGGGTTTTATCCAACTTATTCCTTCGAATCACTTATTTCTGGTGTAAAGGCACCCTACTGATTTTGTAGGGTGATAGTACATCAGGCATCCTTGCAGCGGTCTCATTAGTTCTGATAATTTTCCTGACTCTCTGGGTTTTCATGTGTAAGCACGCTTGTAGTTTACAAATACAGTTTTTTCTCTTCCTTACCAATTTTAATATTAATAGAAATTTTGATGGATGGATCTTTTTTATATTCCTAGTTTTATTGGAGTAGTTTTAAATGCCTCCATTAAGTATTATGTTTACCTTTATTTTATTTTATTACGTTATTTTTGAGAGACAGAGAGAGACAGAACGTGAGCAGGGGAGAGGCAGAGAGAGAGAGCGTCTGAAGCAGGCTCTGTGCTGACCGCAGTGAACCCAGTGGAGGGCTCAAACTCATGACCTGAGCTGAAGTTGGACGCTCTACTGGCTGAGCCACCCAAGGGCCCCTCAGTTTATCATTTTTTTACATTCCTATTTTCATGCTCTATAATTGTTGGTATGATCTTTTAAAATTGTTTCCGTTTCCCCATTTCTCAGCATTTGACCTTGTTCTCAATCTGTTCCTCTCTTAACAATGAACATGTGCATCTCTTCCTTCTTCCAGTCCTCCTTCTAATTTAAAGAAGTCTCCTTCCCTGAACTCTTCCACCTGTTCTCTGTTTCCCCATCTCCCCACTGTCTTAAAGATCATATGCATATGCCCTAGTTCCCTGCAGTTCCTTCAACCTGTATTTACACTTGAGGTGGGCAGCTGTTTTTTTATTTACATCAGATCTCTTGAAGGGTCAGGACCTCAACTTCCTCCTCATTTACTAAACTGGACTAAGTTTACCTATGACCTAATTTCTCAGTCAATTACCCAGTTTCCATCCTTCATTCCATGTAATCTTGATGCCTTCTTGATCTGATTTTCTTCGTTAGTTTCTGTGACACTGTTTTTCTTTCATTTTCTTTCTACCTACTTTATCATTATTTCTGTGGCTTTTTTTTTCTTGCTCTTCTCTAAATACTAATGAATTTGTATATAGGAAAAAACTAGAAATCATCTTTTAAAACATTAAAGATCTATTGATTACATAAATTCCATAGATGTTTGGAAATAAAATCTTTGTCTAATGTGATTTTAAATGCCTCTAAATCATAGATTATATGACCAAATTAATATCAACAGAATTTTTTTTTTGCATTAGAGATGTTTTCACTCTTCATTTTTGTCTGTGTAATGATTGGGGAAAATTGTAAGAACAACAAAATGAACATGTGCTCATTAAAATATTTATATTTGGAATAGGGATTAAATATAGTATATTTTACCAACATTAAACCAGCACAAGGATAAAAGAATACTGTAGTGAAGTTTTTTTATAATTGAAATAGACTGGCATAACTCTTGTGAAATAGTTATTCTTAAGATTGTCTTTGATTTTTTTTCCCATGGTTTCACATCCTCAAATAGGTCTTCATCTTGCAAAAATCTGTACATAATACATACCGATGCATAAAGAAAATGCATCAACTAAGCAGAATGTTCTAGGATGGCTTGGATTATCAGACATTTGCAAGTTAAATTCAATATTACTGTGTAAATTTAAAGAATTAACTGAAATTAACATAATTTATTTGTTCCTTTAGTGAATAACCAAAAATATAAAGTTCTTCAAGCTATTTTATATTCTTATTAGGATAATTGTAATTATTCATTTTTATTTAAAAATTAAGCAATGTTAAGCATACAGTGTTTGATGAATATGAAAATATATATCATTGAATTATAAATGATTTTGCCTCCAGCTGCCAACTTGAAATGCCAGGCATTTTCCTAATCTTCATATTTCATGTAACGTTGAACCATTTATGGTCCTTGTGCTGCCATATGGGAAAAGCAATATTCATCAACCCTTTATGCTTCATGAAGCAAAAGGTGTTATTTCATTTGTGAGCCTCTTTCCTAATAAAGAGTGATTGAATCTCCTCTTTTATTTATTCATTTTATTTTTTTGTAACTTTAAATGATGGTAGTCAGTCAGAATTCCCCATTGAGGGTATTTATTAATTTTCACCCTGGTAGTAGACCACCAGCTCAGTGAGGGTAGGCAGCAGTTGGTTTTTTTTGTTTGTTTGTTTTTAAGTTTATTTTTATTTGAGAAAGAGACAGCACAAGTGGGGGAGGGGCATAAAGAGAGGGAGATAGAGAATCCCAAGCAAACTCCACAACACAGGGCTCGAACTCATGAAACCATGAGATCATGACCTGAGCCGAAACCAAGAGTCAGATGCTCAACTGACTGAGCCACCCAGGCACCCCAGCAGCAGGTTTATTTATTTGCCATCATATTCTCAGCACTTAACATAATGCATGGTTAGGATGAATGAATGCAGTTGTTTTCAGATTAAAATTTTTTTTTGATATAATTATTAATGTAATGGTCCACCCCTATGTCATCATGACTTGGTACCTAAGGGTGTCACAGGAATATTAATACATGTTGCCTCCTGTCAGAGGTTTTCAGTATAACCGAAGATACAGATTAAGGAATATGGATCAGTAGAAGACATTATGTGGATATTCATAAAAGAGGGCCTTCCACAGAGGTCCAGAATCATAGAAGTGATAGTTGGGTAAAGCTTAGAGAAGAAATATTTGCAACAAACAGGGAAACTTTGCTTTCTACATGAAAACCAAGATATCAAGGGCTTGAGGAAGGAAAGACCATAAAGCATTGGAGGGGCTAGGAGGACCCAGGCTTCATTAAATATGAAATTGGGATGTTTGGAAATTGAGTGGCATTTGTTTCTTGATAATAAAGGATTCTGAAAGGCAGGTAAAGTAGGTTTTACTTTAGAGAGGACAAAAAATAAGAATCTAATGAATATTTTGTGAGGAAAAGAATCACCTAATGGTATATCACAGTAGCTTATAATTGGATACACCAAGATACAGTGTGAAATTGAGTGCATGGTGGAGACGGCAGGAATGAAGGCAGGAAAAAGATGGGGTGGTTGATTTCAGTTAGGTAAAAAGGAAGAGGCAAACTAAAACCAATTTGTCAAATTTGGGATGTTTCATAGTTAGAGATAGGGAAAGTGAGAGATGAGGGTTAGTTTTTGACACATGAAACTTGAAATGGTAGCCAGATAGTTAAATGGAAATGTCGCGAACATAAGGAAGCTACTTAAATTGTATTATTCAAAAAATTTCTCTGTGCCACCTTTCATATCTAATATACATACATGTTCACACAGTTTGTTCTTTTTAATTGTGCCTGTTTCTTCTAGAACATTTTCATCTCACAAAATTTAGTTTTCAGAAACTCTCATTTTTGTAATTTATTTTATAAATGCCTAAGTACTTCAGTAGGCTAGTGCAGATATCAAGAAGAGTGAAATGTTATATAATCATTTTAACACAGAATTACCTATTTGAGAAAGATATAAAGTTTCCTTTCCTTTAAAATGGGGATGATAATTCTTGCCCTACCTAGCTTGAAGGGTTGTTGTAAGGATCAGAAGAGATGACGGGTATGAAAGCTCTTTGAAAACGAAAATCCTTTACAAATGCAAGCTATCATCATCGTGATTATACAGTGCCCTCCATATGAACCTGAAACAATTTTCATCTATCATGTCACTCTTCTAATTCCTGTAGAGCATGTCCCACAAGATTTTTATCACAGGACTCTATTTTAATCAACGACAATGCATTTTCATGAAAGCATAATATTGTTTCTATAATAGATATTCTTTGAACTCTGGATGAAGACTAATACACATTTCAAGGACCATTATACTTCTGAGAATTTTTTCCTATCTCTTTCATTTTATAGCTTCCTTTTCCCCGTATTACATGGGTGCAATAAAATGACTTCATCAGGTAAAGTATCCTATAAAAACTTAACTGTCAATCTCATCCTCCTTTCCCCTAACTTCATCTTTTCCCACTCTGTGAGTTTGAATTCTCTGATAAGCACCAGCCATGGGCTTTACCCATTGGCACCAGTCCAGCCTAGTGATCAAACCAGGCATCGAAGGTGTAGAATATAGCCCTGTCAGCCTCAGGATTTAGTGCAGGTTGGAACCGAGGCCTGGCACCAACCCCAAAACTGTTGTGCCAAAGAGAGTTCTGATTTTTTTTTTTTTAGTTTCTCTATGTGTCTCTCTATCCTTTTATCAAATTAGTACAGCCCTGATGCTTGCCATTCCGAAGGGCTTCTCCCTAGCTTCCTAGGTCGTGGGAGGAATATCCACATGGTTCTGGACTATTTCATAACTTTCTGTCTTGATACCCATTTCCTGGAATCTCCCACATGTTCTTTTTCCAGATTGACCCTGTTTGTATCAGAACTTGACCAAACAGTTCTTAGGTTAATGAAGCCCCTTGGCCTCTACATTGTGGCTGTGCTAGCTGCACCTGTCAGGGCCAGTGTTTGGTATTACATAAATCTCAGACATCCTTCAGACTGCTCCCATAAGCTGGTCTGTGGCTAGCCCTGAGTTCGACTGCTCACCCACTTCATCTAAGTTTGGTAGCCAGTTCCATCATGCTCTCTATCCAGGAGGGCATTAGTGTCCGAGACAAGAGGCCACATTCTTCCCACAGTATCATTCTGCTGCTTCACAAAATTCCCTCATTATCAAAATTTCACCTGGATAATGTTAATTCTCTCTCTCTCTCTATTTTTCTTGGCACTTGTACAAGAAGCGCAAACATCTACTTAGGGAAGAGGGCACGCTGTCAGAGCTGGGTCTTTTCTGATACTTGGATTAGGTCACGGAGTCGCTGCAGATTTATAGTGGAGAGAGAAGCACTACACTTGAGAATTTGCTATAATTGCAAGAAGCACCAAACCTGTAATTACTATTGCCACTCTGGGAACTTCAAGGGAAGCCTCCATAGTTAGCCTTTGCCCTTATCCATCCTGACTTTCCTGCCATGTTTTTCTGCTTTTGCCTTTGTTAGAATTTATAGTAGAAATAGAAATTTAAAAACCCAGCTGAAGATTCTTAGACTAGTACAAAGAATGTATTTTTAAATTTATTTGATGCTTACTGTGCATCAGAGTGCAGAGGAATTTAATTGGCGGTGATGTAATTAATTGTTTATTTTAACAAAAATCAGGGTGAGTTGGCTAACACTTTCAGTGTTTGAGCTCATAATGTTAAGACATATGTAGCACTTCCTAACTTAGCATTTCAGTATAGCTCCACCAGGTAGATGTTATCTTTACTCTATTTAAAAATGAGGATCTTGGGGCGCCTGGGTGGCTCAGTCAGTTCAGCGCCTGACTTCAGCTCAGGTCGTGATTTCACGGTTTGTGAGTTTGAGCCCCTTTTCAGGCTCTGTGCTGACAGCTCAGAGCCTGGACCCTGCTTCAGATTCTGTGTCTCCCTCTCTCTTTCTGCCCCTCCACGATTCATGCTCTGTCTCTCTCTCCTTCAAAAATAAATAAACATTAAAAAAATAAAATAAAATAAAATAAAAAATAACAATGAGGACCTTAATGGGCATTGCACATGAGGATATTAGAGGTCAGAGAGCTCATGCGTTTGCCTAATTCAGCAATGGAGGACTGTCATATGGCAACACCATATTTCTGGGTTCCATGCAGAGATCCCTACCCACCAGTGAATACTTCCTTTCTTGTCTTCATAGTAAATGACAAAGGAGGGTCACAAGGCCTTCTGTTATATCATGCCATCCTATAGCTCAGTTCCCTTCTTTCCTTCCTATATTTCATCCATTCTGAACCTCTTGTAGAGCCATCATCTGGAAATCTTGTCCCTTCTTTTTACTGACTTCTATTTTTTGGGCCAGATCCATTGGGTAACTGATTCCTATTTTGGGGGGGGCAGGTCCATTGGGTAACTGTCTCCTATTTGGGGGGGCAGATCCATTGGGTACTGACTCCTATTTTGGAGGAAAGATCCATTGGGTAACTGACTCCTATTTTGGGGGGCAGATGCATTGGGTAACTGACTCCTATTTTGGGGGGCAGATGCAATGTGTAACTGACTCCTATTTTGGGGGGCAGATGCATTGGGTAACTGACTCCTATTTGGGGGGCATATTCACTGGGTAACTGACTCCTATTTTGGAGGAAAGATCCATTGGGAAAGCTTATGTGTGGTCTGAGTTGGCCTCCGACGACATCTTGTGCAGTCTCTGTTTGAGCCATTAGTATCATTAATGTACCACTCTGGTTCCCTTAGATTAAGCTTCTGAGGGTACAGACTGCCTCTTTCATTCTTGTTTCCTCTTTTTCTTCATCTATAAAATAAATATAATAGTAGCTACCTTGTAGATTTATTGGGAGGATTAGAGGTAATGTATATAAGTAAAGTAACTAACAGTGCCAGAGACATGGTAATAAAACTAACAATAACTCATATTTATTAAACTCATTTTCTGTGTGCCAGGTACTATGGTAGGCATTTAACGTGTATTATCTGTAATCCTTATGTAATGATTTTATTCAATGGCCTGAACTCAAAGCCAGTAGAAGCAGAACACACTTTTACTTTTTCTCTTCAACAATATTATCAAATCTTATGACCCTGCAGTTTGATACATGCCAGGCAGGGGCCATAGTTGCAGACTATCAGTTATGAACACAAGTTAATTTCAATAATTAAAATTTGTGTTCCGTTATTAACATTTCTAGGCTGATTGTTCTTAATTCAGATGAAATTCACGACGTCTCCCTCTCCCTCAGCTGAGGCCTGACACTGGCTCTAGCTCTGCCTTGTGAAATAGTTTTCGACTTGACTGGGGTTTTTCTAGTCATTCTCAGTAATCAGTACCTCTGGCATTGGCAGGAGCTGGCTACCTTGTGGGCTGTGCTGGTAGGCTCTTTAGAGTCCTGCCTTTCCCCCCATACCACCACAATCTGGGAACCCCAGCTTTCTGACGAGGGACATAAGCATTTTAGCCGTCACCCAGCTCTAGCACACGGCAGCCAATCCTACAACCTCCTTCCGCCGGGGTTCTCTTACTTTGGCAGGGGGTTCTTCTCAGTGGGATCCCATAAAGATGGCAGATTACTATGCACTGAGTCAATAGGAAATGCAGGCATTGCTGGCATGCCGGGTAATGGAAAGTAGATGTGTCTGCCTGTCTGCTGTCCTCTCTTCTTGCTCTGCCTGTGTGGATGTTGCAGCTGGCATCCTGCTTTCTGAATTCTCCAGGAGAGAAAGGGGCAGTCATCAGTGTTCACACGTGCGTCCAAACTCTTGGGACCACATGTGAGCTTGTTGCTGCTGCTTCTCATCACAGTGGTCTTGCAGCAGTTGGCTTGCTCATTTCCACAGCTCGGCAACCTGTGGTCAGAATGGACTCCCTGGTCTTTTGTCTCAGAAGTGTGGCACTCACTACTCTTAGATCTTGTAGCAATGTCCCCTTGGATATGTGTATAGAATGTGTCTGCATGAGAGGAGATAAGCCAAAACCCCTCCCTAAGATAACGTCTCATTGCCTCCTTGACTTTCTCTTAATGCACTCCGTAATTATGCTTCTGACAGGGCAGAGGACTTGCCATGTTAGGGGCCAGTTTGGCTGCTTATTAGGAAACCCCAGGAGAGGTACTAGCTGCTCTTCACAGTCCTTTATTGTTTTCAATGTAGGGCTTTTGCTGAAATGTTTGAAGCAACAGGGAGAACCCTGCTCCACATCTTTATATATATACAGCACCCATTTATATCTGAAGAAACTGTGACTCTAGAAGTCAGGTTATTTTTCCTATGGCCCTTAAACTTACTTAGTGCAAGTCCAAACCTAATTTGCATCTAGATTAGTGAAGTCCCAAACTGACTGTTCTGTTCACTGTACTGTTTACTTCAGTATGTGAGTGTTCGATTGTAAATGGTTACCAGAGGGCGTCTCTAAGTTGAGATAGACAGCATTGGCACTCTTGGGGATTTATTTAGATAACTTACAATGTAAAATGGAGCTTTGATGCTGTAGACATATCAACACTTATCCAACTTAATTGACTCCTGTATTTGTGCTAGTAACTATTAGTCATTTTCTGCCAGTTAAAGAAATACTTGGTAGAGCTAAAGCAGTACCTAGCCCATTGTGAGATTTCAATAAATATTTGTTAAATGAAAGACTGCAGGAATTCAAAGTCAGCTGATACAACTACTCCTAGCAAATGGTGACGAGTGCTGAGTTTTGTGGAGTGCTTTGATTGTGTATGTCTCACTGGTATTCTTCCATCTATCATCAACCCTTATATTCAAGGAAATGTCTTTAGCATTTTTATTAGATGATTGCATGTCTCTTACAGGCAACTAGGAGAAATACCAAGCTTTCAAAAGAAGCCTGATTGTGTCAGAGTTGAAAATTCAATCAGCACGAGCCAATTTAAAAGAGCCAAGTTATAGCAAAATCTAGAGAATTCTAACTTTAAATAAAATCCTTTCCTGCTTCACGATAGCCTCAACTTTCTTTTAGCTTTTAAATAAAAAAGTGTTGATAAATGGCCACTGAAGAATAGCTTAATATAGTACAATAGTTCTTTTTTTCCTCAATGTTCACAGGGAAAGAAAATCTGGATAAATCAAAGGGATCTTTGAGAAGTTTTGTAAACTGTCCTCTCAGTCAGGTTAATTTATTAAAGATTAATTAGTAAAAATACCATTGGGAAAGTTTAGTCCTTTGCATATGGATAATATTATTTATTTGTAGAGGGAATTTATTGAAGAGATTTACACATAAAATTATGAGTGAAAACCAAAAATATAAAGACAGCTACAAGTGTTTTATATAGTCTGATATCTTTGTACCTAGTGATGTGTAGCACACATTAAACACTTAAAAACAATATTTTGTATATGAGATTCTTGAAAATGTGAAACTATAGTGAGGGAAGGCTGATCAGTAGTTGTATGAGGGGAAGAAGGTTAATTACAGAGGGGCACTAGGAAGCTTTTTCAGGAGTTGAAAATGCCGTATATCTTGATGTGAATATCTTTCACTTCCTAAATTTATCAAGTAATCTAATTATAATGAGTGAATCTCTTGTATCTACATTATATTTCAATAAGCCTGGGGGAGTGAAAGAGGAAAAAAAATCTTTATTATTGAATTTAGACTATTTCACTTGTAATGTTTTTTTTTTTTTCTGATAAAGTGAGTAGGAACATGGTAAATAGACTACTATAATTATGTTCCATGTGGAATAATAAAATCTCAAGTTTCAAATTATCTTAAAGATCATTTAATCTAATCCTTCTTTCCTTCATTCACTCTTCACTTAGTTGACATTAATGGACTGCTTTCTGTGTTTGAGCAATTATGCTTGTTGCTGGATAGTGAAGTCAAATAAAGCATAATCCTTGCCTTGGGGAAGTGTATTAGTTATCTATTACTGTATAACAAATTGCCCTGAAATTTAGTGACTTAAAACAACACATTTATCCCACCACAGTTTCTGTAGGTCAGAAATCCAGATGGCTTACCTGGGTCTTCTATTTCAGGTTGTCTTACATGGGTGCCATCACAAGGTGCACCAGGCCTGGGATTTCTCATATGGAAGCTCAACTGGTAAAAAGTCTGCTTCCAAACTCACTAAAGTTGTTGTTGGCAGAATACAGTGCATTGAGTGCTGTTAACCTAGGCCTCAGTACTTGCTGGCCGTTGATGGGTAGCTACTCTCAGTTCCTTGGCAAGTGACCCTCTCCAATATGACCCCTCCTCCATCAACGAATGTGCACTGAGAAGCCGATAGAATCAGCTTGGAAATCGAAGTCACAATCTCTTATAACTCACAGGAATGACATCTCCTCAACATTGCCCACATACCCTCGGTTAGGAACAACTTACTCATGAGAAAGGAATTAACGAGGACATCAATACCAGGAAGCAGACATCTTAAAAGCTACCTCACACAGAAGCCTAGTCGATTCAGCTATCTGGGCTTGATGCATCAAGAGATGACCCAGCAAGTGCTTTAATCTTTTTTATTTTACAAAAAAAAAAAAAAAAAAAAAAAAATGTAAGAATGGGGTTTTATAACCAGACTCTTTTTGTTTAACTTCTGGTTCTACGACTTACTAGTCATACATCTGGGAATTAATTAAACATTTATTAAGCATTAATTAGTCCTCTCACCACAAAATAGTGCATATGTGATTAAGTTGCTGTGAAAATTAAACACAATAATGAATGTAAAGTTCCAAGCATGGTACCTGGCAAGTAATAGGCTTTCAATAAGTTCCATAAATGAATTTCTGTTATCATCCTTGTACAAATCTTAATCCTGACCTGAAATCTACATCTCTGAAACTTCTTCCTGTTGAAAAACTTGAGGCTTGCTAATCAAGTCCTATTCATTTCCAAATGATAGCCCTGCCTTTAATTTACATCGGAAGACAATGTATGTGCTGCCTTCCTTTTCTTCCCTCCCTGCACATTCCGGGCTTCTTTCTCTCCAGATATGTTTCTTATATAACATGACCACAAGCCTCCCAAGCCTCTCTTCTTGACATGTTTGTTAGATTGTAAGTCATCACACAAAACTGAATAACCATAAAACACGTCAATAATCAGGAGGGAAAATTTTCAAATGAAAATGATCCATAGATATTATTCTTACCTCAAGTTAATTCAAAAGCATCCTGATCTAGGACCTAATCTAGTTGCATATGACAAGCTCAAACATGTTTCTCAGAACTCCCTAACAAATCCGTAAGCAGTTAGTACATTTCTTGCAAAAGTTAATGTCAAAGCACAAAAGAAGTATTTTAATTGATAAATAACTAATCTCTATACAACAAAGCAATAATTAAATAAAAGAGTATATTTACAACTAAAAACACTTCTAAAACTGTTTAACTAAACATTTACTTCTAAAACTGTTTAACCAACTTTCAAATTAAAACATGATCATATTAAGAATTGAATACTTATTTTAGAAGCAAGAATATTCTAGCCATTGACCTATAAATTACAATGAGTATTTTTAAATATCATGTTATAGGTCAATTATACTTCAATAAAAAATTAAAAGAAAAAATTAATACACTTAAACTTACATCCCTGAGAAAAGATGTATGAAGTAATGTTCTTGCTGGTATGCTTAATTTTTAAGAATTTCATCATCGATATTTCTCATTCTAAGAATTTTTACTTCACAGTCAATTTCAAAAAGGAAAGAGAATGCATTCAAATAAAATAATTTGTCCTCATATGAATGTTCTCTATTATTAGATTCTACTTCAGGAGACAATGTGCACTTTAACTTCGTCAGTATTTATAAGGTATATTGGTGATCATGTTAATATTTTTAATGTGTTAAATGTGTTTCAATAGAAAAATAATACAGTGACATTTATTTGAATTTCCATTGTAATCTAAAGAAAAACACAGGTGTAGATGGTAAATTATTTCATTTACAGATTATTTTGAAGAGTTTTTAGAACTAATTATATTGGCGTTTCTTCTTTTTTTTTTTTTTTTTTAAATTTTTTTTTTTCAACATTTATTTATTTTTGGGACAGAGAGAGACAGAGCATGAACGGGGGAGGGGCAGAGGGAGAGGGAGACACAGAATCGGAAACAGGCTCCAGGCTCTGAGCCATCAGCCCAGAGCCTGACGCGGGGCTCGAACTCCCGGACCGCGAGATCGTGACCTGGCTGAAGTCGGACGCTTAACCGACTGCGCCACCCAGGCGCCCCGATTGGCGTTTCTTCTTACAAAGAGAAAACAAGTATAAATATTTGGTCACAGGAATCCTCAAGTATTTTCAATTTCAAATTCCAAGTTATTGAAACTAATTCCACTCCAAAAATTCATTAGTAAAATACATAGAAATTTATATTTTTAGAATTTTATTCTGTCTTTTGTGTGGAAATAAAATATGACAATGAAGACAGAAACAAAGAATACATAAAGCCTAAATTTCCACTGTATGCATGTGTCTATGTATATATATCAAACACATTTTAAAAATCATTATATAAAATACTGATATCCCAATAAAAAACATGGGCTTATGATAGCAGTCTGAAAGAATATGTATTAAATGAACAGTGGTTGTCTGTGGGTTATGATTTTTATTTTCTTCTTTTTATCTTCAGTGTTTCTGAATGTTTTGTCAGAAATAACGTATTACTTTAACAAGCAGAATTAAACAAAGTTGAACTTGCCATTAAAATATATATTTTGTGCTTAATCTGTGAACCAAATTCAAAATGAACTTAGTTTCATTATGATTTTTAAGGAGAATATGTAGAAAATGCTTTGGTTTTTGAAAAATAGTACTTCCTATTTCTTTGTGAACCTGTAAGAATATTTCACTTAGGGAAAAACATAGTATTTGGACTTCCTTTTATTATGTTTTTTGTGGCAATCCATTGCAGCTAATGGTGAATTATCAAAGAAAGTATATCTCCTTATTAATTAAGTCATTAAAATTCAGAGTCAAAATATTTATAGGTTTATTTTCAATAAATAAGCATCATATTTATATCTGGTAAAGATTTCATTATAGCATATCAATAAACACTGCATACTTATAACTATAAGAAAAACATCTATCTGGGCAGTCTGTTAAATGCTTTTGTTTGGTGACATATTTTATTCAAAAGATAAGAAATATCTCTTTCTTTGCAGAAGGGAGTAAATTACAGTGTAACTTCAGGGGTTGCTTTTAGACTTGCATTAATACTTGCATTAATATAGTACACTGATAGAGGTGGTGATTTTTATCTAAGTATCCTGATTATGTTATTGCTAAATCATCTAACACATGTTAAATGATATATATAAAGGAGCCATGAGGTACCGAAACTATATTCCTATACTTTGCTTTCAGTTTGAATTTCATGCCTATTTTGATCAATCTCTGTGAAAGGTAGTAGAGTTAAATAATATTAAAATCATCATTAGAGCATTTGTAAACTATCATTTTCAAGAATGACATTCATGAATATTGTGCTAGTTAAAAACTAACTTCTTAAAACGGTTCAATAATTATGGAATGTCCATGCCATTAATATTTATTTATTTATTTTCCCTTTTGCATGGATTACACTATACCTGAAATTTATTATTCACTTTTTGTGTAATGAATTAAAAAATACTATTATAGGGGCGCCTGGGTGGCGCAGTCGGTTAAGCGTCCGACTTCAGCCAGGTCACGATCTCGCGGTCCGGGAGTTCGAGCCCCGCATCGGGCTCTGGGCTGATGGCTCGGAGCCTGGAGCCTGTTTCCGATTCTGTGTCTCCCTCTCTCTCTGCCCCTCCCCCGTTCATGCTCTGTCTCTCTCTGTCCCAAAAATAAGTAAACGTTGAAAAAAAAATTAAAAAAAAAATACTATTATATATTTGAAATGAGGCTTGTCTAAAAAAGCATTCATATAGTAGTTAGTTTTTTTTAAGAATTTATTAAGTATTCTCTACACACAACATGGGACTCAAACTCACAGCCCCTAGATCAAGAGCCGCATGCTCTACCAACTGACCCACCCAGGAGCCCCTGATTCTTAGAAAATGATTGAATCTCAGGTCTACATTTAATATTTCAACCAGCAATGTTATTTTACTTTAAAAAATCTGGAATGATAAAGTTGATTTTTGCCTTTTAACATATGGCCATCTGAAATAATTTCATTCATTCACTCATTAATTTATTTATCCATTCAGCAAACATTATTTGTGTTCTAAGTACTGGGTATCCAAGCACTTGCAGACCAGAAGGGGAAATAACAGACAAACAGACAAATACGCACACTCACACACACACACACACACACACACACACACACACACACACACAAGAAAATCGCTTTCTTTTGATGTAGATATTTTGATTGTACCTATATTTTAAATGCCCAGTTCTATCTCTTTTTTATTGAAATACACTTGAACTGCAGTGTTACATTAGTTTCAGGTATACAAGACAGTGAGTGATTCAACAACTGTATACGTTATGCTATGCTCACCACAATTGTAGCTACCATTGGTTGCCATACAAGACTCTTACAATACCATTGACCATTCCCCATGCTGTACCTTTCATCCCCATCACTTACTCATTCCAATACTGGAAACGTGTATTTCCTACTCCTCTTCGCTCATTTTGCTCATTCCCCCATTCACCTCCCCTCTAGCAATCACCTATTTATTTTCTGTATTTATAGATTTGTTTTTTGTTTTTTAGATTCCACATACAAGTGAAATCATATGGTGTTTGTCTTTCTGTTTGACTTACTTAACTTAGCATAATACTCTCTAAGTCCATTTATGTTGTTGCAAAAGGCAAGATCTCATTCCTTTTTGTGGCTGAGTAATATTTCATTGTGTCTCTATATATCCCATCTTCTTTATCCATTTATCTATCAATGGTCATTTAGATTGCTTCCTTATCTTGGCTATTGCAAATAATACCATAACATAAGGGTACATTTACTTTTAGAATTAGCATTTTCATTTTCTTAAGTACTTAGTAGTGGAATTACTGAATCATATGGTATTTGTATTTTTAACTTTCAAAGAACCCTCTACTGTTTTTCACAGTGGGTTTACCAATATACATTCCCACCAGCAGTACACAGGTGTTCCTTTATTTTCACATCCTCCCCAACACTTGTGATTTCTTGTCTTTTTGATACCAGCCAAGTCTAACTGGTATAAAGTGATATTCATGATTTGTGTCCATTATTCTTAATTAACAGAGAGTAGCAACTCTGAAATTTATATATACTTATTATATGTATTTTTAAAGTTTGTCAGTAAGCTTTTTAGAGTTCTATGAAACATAGTTTTAGAAAATATTACTTTGAAAAAAAAAATTGGTCCTGTTACAATTACTGAGATTGTTTTGTTTTTGTTTATAATCGAGCCATATAGGGTTTGTTACCTAATATGTACCTTTATTTCCATTAAGCATTTAACATATTACAACCCAATTGTAGACAGATAATGGCCTCCTAAAGACGTCTACCTCCTAATTCCAAGCACTTGTAAATAGGTTACCTTACATGGCACAGAGACTTTGCTGCTGTGATTAAATTAAGGATCTTGAGATGGAAAATAATCCTGGATTATCCAGTTGGGTCCAGTGTAATCACAGGGTCCTTATAAGAGGGGAACAAGAGGATCAAAGGTGGAAGAAGATGGCATGGAGAAGCAGGGGTTGGAATGACAGGCTTTGAAAACAGAGGAGAGGGCTCCAGCCAGGGCATGTGGACAGCCTCTCCAGGGTGGAAAAGTCAAGGAAAGGAATTTTCCTCAGCGTCTCCACAAGGAATGCAGTAGTGTCTATGCCTTAATTTTAGCTCCAATAAGACTTGATTTGGGCTTCTGACCCCTAGAATTGTACAGAATAAATTTGTGTTGTTTTAAAAAAGTTACCAAGTTTGTGATAATTTGTTAGAGCAGCAATAGGAGACTAATACAGACCTACACAGCACTAACACTTCAAACAGCCTCTGTTCTTTTTTTTCAATTTGATAAAAATCCTAGGTTCATTCGCCAAATGAATCACTGAAGAGATGCTTATCTATTAGAGGAGAATGTGAGGCCTTTTTTATGATTTCCAAGGAAACATAGGTGGGATCGCTGCTAACCCTAACCCTGCCCATCAGGCCAAATAAGTCTTCAAGGGTAGAAGAACCACATGAAGGCAGGTGCTGGTGTAACATAGGCCAGAGCCACTATACTTCTTGATTTTCATAGTTTCTTTTTAACTGAGACTCCAGATACCACTGGAATTTTAAGAAACAGCATAAAAATAAAACATTTGAATATGAATACTTTAGATGCTTCCTCGACTGTCACACATTCAAAAAGAGCCTCCCCTGGTAATAATCTGTGTGGTGCTGTTAGTATATCAATTGCAGACAAGCAGAAAGCTGAACCTTTTATTGCTCCTTCTGTTTTCTGGAAGTATTCAGTATTAGAGTGACTGATACTCTGTTTTCCAGAGTGAGGGGAAAAGCTGTAATAACTTCTGTGCCATTATTTTTGAAACTCTAGAGTTCATTAAAACTCTCTTTGGCTTTCTTGCCTACCATCTTTCTTCTTTCTTATGAATTATTCAAGGCAGATTTCAGTTGAGGTAAATAGTTTGATTTGAAGGTTTTTGTATCTGGATTTAGATGCAACAAGAAGTGTTAAATGCTCAGAATTTTAAGTGCACAGAATGGCACAGACTCAGCTATTAAGATGGAAGACATTTGCTGTTAACGCTCTGGGGCTGCTGTTTGCGACTTCAGCGTGGTACTATTTGTCATTCTGAAGTAGGTAGGCATTATGATGCTTGTAGTATAAATCAGACTTTACAGAATGCTTGGTCCCCAAGCGCTCTGAACATTCTAATCCACTTTTCAGTTTACAGAACATTTTTTGATTTTACAAGGTAAAGTTTCCCTTTCTTATTTAACCTTGCCAATGCATTATTAATCTCTATTATTTTTCAGGTATTGTATACCAAACAACAACCAAAAAAAAAAAACCCAAAAAACAAAAAAACCCTTTAGCCTGCATGTTTCTCTTGGATAAAATGAGGTTGTAAGTTTGAGTTTTTCTTTCAACAAATAATGTGAATGCTAAGAGGACCTAGGAAGCATTTCATTTTTATAAAACTCAAGGTAAGCCTGATTTCTTCTTTCATAGTAGTCCTCTCACCCTTGGATTCTGTGCCTTATATTTTTAATTTTTAAACACTTAGTTCATGAAGTTACTTACCTGAAAGAGTGATATATGAAACACATGGCTGGAAACTACATTGCTTGGGAACTCATGTTCAGCTAAATTCATCTGCTAAAATTCACTTCCTTAATGTCAGTTTCTGTTAAGGCAGTCTACATAAAAATATGTTTGTGACATTAGGCTCAGGTGGTACCGCTTTTAGGCAAAGCATTTTATTCATGTACTCTGCTCTAACGTGATTTTATTAGCAGCAGGAGTTCCATTTACTAAAGAACAATAGGAACTAATATTTAACAATTAGTATGTGTTAGAGTGTGTGCTAGGGACTTCACATTCGTTATCTATGTTAATGCTCACAATACATCTATGATGTAGTAGTTTCTGTTAGCATCCCATCTTCCAGCTGGAAAGTTTCTTGCAGAGCACAGTCTTGAATCTGTCTGACCTTAAAGTCCATGCTTTTAAGTACTCTGCTAGTGATTGCAAATTCAAACATGTGTAAGGACATAGATTTATAATTTTTTTAATGTTTATTTATTTTTGATAGAGAGAGACAGAGAGTGAGAGGGGGAGGGGCAGAGAGAGAAGGAGACACAGAATCCAAAGCAGGCTCCAGGCTCTGAGCTGTCAGCACAGAGTCTGACATGGGGCCCAAACTCAGGAACCGTGAGATCATGACCTGAGCTCAAGTGGGAGGCTCAGCCGACTGAGCCACCCAGGCGCCCCAAGAACATAGATTTATAATGTCACTCAGCATAATGAATGCATTTAAATTTATTTATATTTAAACCATACGCTAAGCAACCTTTACAGATTTGTGGTCTGTATTCAGCTTTCAGCCTCAGGTTTGAAACTCTACACAAAGCCACATTGCTTTCAAAAATATTAATTTATATGCATAATTATTCCTTTATTCATTTCCATCTTATTCAGGTTTTATCAGGGAATATAAGTGTGCAGAGAACAGAACTGCATTGTCCAATTGCCCTTTCATGCCAAATGCCTGCCTGTTAACCCAGTCATGTGGTCTGTCTGGTGTCAGGACTTTTGTCCAGCTAGGAAGGAGCTTCCTATCTGAGTCTGGGGGAGATATTGACATCAGAAGAATGTTCAGACTCAAAAGCCAAGGGAAAAGTTGAGTTCTGAGGAGGTCACATAAACTGAAGAGGCTTTAGAAGAATGTATTAAGATCTAGCCTATAGCACTAGTGGTCTTATGGCCATGAATATGAGAGTGATGGCAGCTGGTGAAGGGAGCTGTGGCAAAACTTCTAAATCAGCTCTGTATTTTGTCTGTGATTGTATCAACCATACCGTAAGGCAGAAATGGATCATTTTTAAGGGACGTGGGATGAAGTGTATGTCAGTATTACACATAAAAATTAAAGATAAACAAGGTGCTTAAATCCTGTAAGAAAAAGCTATGGAAAAGCTGTGTAGGTGCGATTAGCTTTTTTAAGTGTGCAAGTTCCCCTAAGGGATTTTCATTGCTCAGATGTCAGCCAACAGAGAAAGGTAGGGAAATGTTTTCCATTTGATTACTTAAGGAAATATAGTTTTGTGAATTAATAACAATTTCTGGCTATATTTACTTAAGCTGTCCTTTCTCAAAAATCTGTAATAGCACCTCATTTTAGTTATAGCAGACCTTCTTAATTTGATAAATTACGTAAATTCTCTGGTCTTTAATTTCCATGAAACTGGGTGTGTGGTTTTTAAACTTTTTTTCAGTGGATGTGCTGATAAAATATGAAACTTGAAAATCACTGAAATTCTGTGCTCAATCAGAACTCTGTCATCTCTAAAATTCAACAGGTCAGCAGTCAGTTATGACAAGGTCCTTTATTACTTAAACCCCTTCTACTACAATGTACTTGGTGCCCTTCCATCCTTTCTCTCTTCCCTCCTTCCTTCCATTCTTCCTTCCTTCCTTCCTTCCTCCCTTCCTTCCTTCCTTCCTTCCTTCTTTCCTTCCTTCTTTGCTTCCATTCTATTAGAAAATGAACTTCATAGATTTCTTGACTCAGTGGTTGGATATAGTGAAGATTTACCACTAGGAGGCATTTAAGAACATAAGAGGGAATTTTGGGTTTTCTTCATAACTAAAAGAATAAACGGGACCTTGTTACTAACATTTAGTAGGTAGAGGGCAAGGATGTTAAATATCTTGTTGTAGATGGGAAAAATTCTCATGTAAAAGGTCAATAGCACCCTTTGTGAGAAATATTTATTTATTTATTTATTTATTTAATGTATGTTTATTTTTGAGAGAGAGACAGAGACAGAGTATGAGCAGGGGAAGGGCAGAGAGAGAGAGGGAGACACAGAATTCGAAGCAGGCTCTAGGCTCTGAGCTGCCAGCACAGAGCCTGATGCAGGATTTGAACCCATGAACCGGGAGATCATGACCTGAGCTGAAGTCGGAGGCTTAACCGACTGAGACACCCAGGTGCCCTGAGAAATATTTTAATGGATCGTGTCCTTGAAGTTTGCAAAACATTGTAGTAAAATTAATTACCTTTCTGATTAGAATTGTCATTCTTCTTTAAAAATTTTTAAATTCCAGTATAATTAATATACCTAGTAGGATTTTCATTCTTGGCTTGCTCATGCTCTTTCTCCCTTGAACACTTTTCCCAATTATTCTGTCGAAATCCTGGTTGTTTTTTAAGGTTCAGCTCAAATCTTTTCTCCTGTATGAAGTCAATTTTGTAAACTTCTCACTTTACTTTAGGCTCAGAGATCTTCCTTCTTCTTGATGGCCCTTATGTAATCTCTCTCTTGAATACAAACTTCGATCATCTCCAAAGCCAGTGCCAACTTGAGAAAAATGATGCTTGCTTTTCCATTTCTGCTTTTCACATCAGGTTTGGCAAAGGGCCTTGAAAATAGTGAAGAGATAAGGCTGTTGTTTTGTTTTATTTATAGTAAAGTGATTCTCCTATAGAGAAGTAGATCATAAATAATGAAATAGGAATGACTTATCCTCACAAAAACATTACCATGATAAACATGCTACTTGAGATAAAATAAGCTTAAGATTTCAACCTAACTTTACTTATTTTTTATTAATTCATGTTAGGAGCTCCATTAAAAGTAGACCGCCTAATCCGTAAAATTCCTTGTTGTTGGGTGTGTCTTGAATCCATGACTTAAATTTCAGTATATAGACTACCCAGTGGTAAGAAAGATTCTTCTAGAAATAAAAGGAGCTTTCAGAGCTTCTCTAAAAAAAGTTTTCAATATATGATCAACTGCCTACCAGTTGCCTGAAACAAGATCAGGTATCATTGGCCCACTGCCCTAGTTCAAACACAATGAAGGAATCAACACTATCCTGCAGCCTGATGATCCTGGCTTTAAGAAACATGAGTACTTGACTCCTGCTAGATGTTGGTATTAAAAGCAGCTGTTGCCAATATCATGTCCAAGACTTAAGTCTGGAACCCACAGGCATTTTGAGACTTTCAACTCATCTCAAAAGATTCATATTTCCTTTGGGCTATAGTTTTAAAGATGGGTTTGAGGTTAAAGTTTTAATAAGAGAATAGAATTGTTTCTTTGAATATACTATTCTATTTTTGTAGGATATTATTTGAAACGATATTGATTTTAAGTTACTGTTTAATGATCCACGTGTGTTTTCATTCTTGCTGGGTAATGGCTATAAGCTAGAAAAACAATGCAAGAGGATTATAGGTTTTTACTAAATATGAAGGAAACAAGATGATTTCGTACCATTTAGGACCTAAAAGAAAAGGAAAAAAAATATTAAAGGTTCAATTAGCTATACCATCTATTTTATTCTAAATTTGGGCTACAGTGTATTAAGTAAGTACTATCAGATATATGTTAATGTATTTTAGGACATTGCTTTTTCTGCATTCTTTTTAAAAAAACTTTTAAACATTTAATCATCTTTGAGAGAGACAGAGAGAGACAGAGTGTGAGTGGGGAAGGAGCAGAGAGAGAGGGAGACACAGAATCGGAAGCAGGCTCCAGGCTCTGAGCTGTCAGCACAGAGCCTGATGCGGGACTTGAATTCACTGACTGCGAGATCATGACCTGATCTGAAGTTGGACAATCAACCGCCTGAGCCACCCAGGCACCGCTGCTTTTTCTGCATTCTTAAATGGCTACACAAATACTGTCAGTGTTGAATAGCTAAATTAACACTTTTGAAATTCTGTATGTCTATCTAAGTGTTACGTATGTATGTGTGTCTAAGTGCTTATTATTTCTTCTTCCAGTTAGAGTGTGAATTCCTAGGATTTAGGAAGTCCAGTTATTTTTCTTCCTGTGACCTTGGGTTGTACTCCCATTCTCATAATCAGTTTGGCAATATAAAGTCATGTGGGGGTGGTGATAAGGGTGGAGGTGGTGATGAAAAGAAATGAAAAAAAAAATCCCCTTACCTTTTTCTTGGTTTACTAAGTACCATTTGAGAATGTAATGTTAGGTAAATGTATTCAAATATATTCTGGATTGGAAAGTGCTGGGTAAGTGGAAAATAAGAGGTGGCACTTCTGGGCATTTTCTTTTGATATAATATCACCATTTTGAATAAACCATTTACACAAACACATGCATACAACCTCTTACCCAGGAACATCAAAACTGAATACTTAAATTAAGTTTATGTAATCAGGAAACATTTCAACTACCATGGCCTTAGAGTCTAAGGCATGTTGAAATAAATAAAATACCAGTGCTTTCTAGAAGCATTATAGAACCCCGTGCATTCAGGATTTGCTGGAGTTGTCCTTTGTGGCATTGAAAGGAGATGATGGGTGATTACACTGTCAGAGCTTCTAGTTCTCAAATATAATCTTCAAAGGCTTGCTGGTGCAGACATAGAATAATTTTAATGGACTTTGGAACATCTAAAAGCAGAGAAGAAAACTTGTATAATAACACAAGAATATTGTCAACATTATTTCTTCTGTCTCTCTCTTTCTCTCTCTCTCTGTCTCTGTGTAGACACACATATGTGCTTCATTGTATGAATAGGTAATAGAATCATCCTCTTCCACAATATTGGTTATATTCTTTTCCTTAAATGTTGTTAGATACATTTCAAATTTTATTTTATTCTCTATTTTAAGTTTTGAAAGCTACCTCCAACACATATAATTCATATATGCAATTCACTTATTTAAAATATGTAATCCCATGTTTTTAATATTTCACAGAGTTATACATTTATCACCAAAATCAAATTTAGGTCATTTTCATTACCCTAAAAAAGAAATTCTAAACCCTTTATGGTATCCCCCAACCATTCCCATCCCCATCCCTTTCACCCCCCACAACTATTCTGTAATCTGTCTTTACAGAGTTGTCTTTTCTACACATTTCCTACAAATGGAATTATATAATATGTTGTCCTTTGTGCCTGGCTTTTTTCACTTAACATAATGTTTTAAGATTCATTCATATTGTGGCACGGATCAGTAATTAAGTACTGACAATTAAGTACAGTAATTAAGTACTGATTTCTCTTTATTGCTAAACAAAATTAAACTACATTGTATGAATATATTTTATTTATCCATTAATCAAATAATGGATTTCTGGATTGTTTTCATCTTTGGCTATTATATATAATGCTGCCATAAACATTTGTGTACAGGTTTTTGTGTGAACATATGTTATTACTTGAGTGTATATTTAGAAGTGGAATTGCTGGATAGCATGTTAACTTTGTTTAACTTTTTTTATGTTTATTTTGGGGGCGGTGGGGCGCAGAGAAAGAGAGAGGGATAGAGAGGGACAGAGGATCCAAAGTGGGCTCTGTGCTGACATTAGAGAGCCTGAGGTGGGGCTCAGACCCACGAACTGTGAGATCATGACCTGAGCAGAAGTCAGACACTTAACTGACTGAGCCACCCAGGCACCCCTCTGTTTAACTTTTTGAATTAACTTCCAGACCGTTTTCCAAAGTGTCTGCAACATTTTACATTTTCATTAGAAGTGTATGAGGATTCTAATTTCTCCATATCCTTAATAATACTTGTTATTATCTCTTTTTTTTAATTATTATTATAGTCATCTTAGTAGGTATGGAGTGGTATCTCATTGTGGCTATAATTTGCATCTCCCTGATAGTTAACAATCCATCAAGATTTTGAGCATCTTCTTATGTTTATTGACCAGGTATATATCTTCTTTGGAAAAACATTGATTTGGATCCTTTGGCCATTACCAAAAATCATTTTTTTTTTTTAATTTTTTTTTTCAATGTTTATTTATTTTGGGGACAGAGAGAGACAGAGCATGAACGGGGGAGGGGCAGAGAGAGAGGGAGACACAGAATCGGAAACAGGCTCCAGGCTCTGAGCCATCAGCCCAGAGCCCGACGCGGGGCTCGAACTCACGGACCGCGAGATCGTGACCTGGCTGAAGTCGGACGCTTAACCGACTGCGCCACCCAGGCGCCCCACCAAAAATCATTTTGATAAAATATATATATAATTAAAATTTACCCTCTGAGCCATTTTTAATTCTACAGTTAAGTAGCGTCAAGTATATTCATGTTGCCGTAAAACAGATCTCCAGAACTTTTTGTCTTGCAAAACTGAAACTCTGTATTCATTAGGTAACAGCTCCTGATTTCTCCCACGTGCCAGTCTTTGGTAACCACCATTCCACTTTCTGTTTCTATGAATGTGACTACTTTAGATACCTCATATAAGTGGAATCACACAGCATTTGTCTTTTTTGTGACTGGCTTCTTTCACTTAGTGTGATATCTTAAGGTTCATCCTGGGTTAGCATGGCATGGCATTCCATCATACGTTTTTATCATATTGTTTAGCCTTTTATCTGTTAATAAACATCTGTGTTTTGGCTATTGTGAGTAGTGCTTCTAAGAACATGGGTATGCAAATGTCTATTTGAGACCTTTTCTTCAGTTCTTTTGGGTATATACCCAGAAGTGGGATTTCTGAATCATATGGTAGTTCTATTTTTAACTTGTTGAGGACCACCAAACTTTAAAGCAGTTGTACCATTTTAAAATCCCACCAGTAGTGGGCAAGGGTTTCCTTTGAACATTTTTAATTGTGTTATTTATCTGTTTGTTATTAAGTTGGGAGAGTTTTTTTTTTTTTTTTTTAACGTTATCTCCAGCACATTTCTAAATGAGGCCACTACATAGACTGATACAGTATTTAGCTATGTTGTGTGTAAGGGTGTTCTAGAACCAGAATATAAGCTGTGTGGCCTTGGATGAGCTATGCAACCCCTCTATTTCTCCATTTCCTTTTCTGTAGAATAGGTATGATACTAACACACACAGCATAGGTTTTGTTTGGAAGTGAAATCAGGCATTGCTTGAATGGCATGCAAAACAATGTCTGACAAATGATAAATGCTCAGTACTAGTTAGTGGCTCTTTCAGATAGTGTATTAGATTGTTGTTACAACTTGATCTCTACAGTATATACATATTTCTTCAGTATATTTGTATATATTTTATGTATTTTTTTGTATATTTTCAGTGGTAAATGCCTTTCGTGGTTTCGGTTCTCATTGTTAGCATAGCTGTTGGCAGGAAGACCGCACACTGCACAGTTTGATGCCTCTCATCATGGCTAATAGTTCTAGAGTTCCAAAGAATGAAAAAGCACGAACGGAGTGTTACTTTTAAAAAGAAACAAAAACAAAAAAAAAGCCCACCCACTTTATTTTGGTAAGTTTAAAGCATTCGAAAGTAAAGATAATGATTGAAGGAATCCTATGTAACTATCACCCACATTCAACAATGATCAACAGTGGCAAACTGTGTTAGTAGACAAATAATTCGCAGAGGTAATGCAAATATCTTGACTCAAGACTGAACAGATTTAGTGTCTCATGCATTTTACTTGCCTCTTGATATATTAACTTCCCTGTGACTTTGTCACTGTGTGTGTGTGTGTGTGTGTGTGTGTGTGTCTATTTGCTTATGCTGTTCTATTTTTAGATAGAAATGTGGAGTCTGAACGTAGAGTCAACTTTAAGAGGAAAATGAAATTTTAAGTGGGGCTCCTGGGTGATTAAATGTCTGACTCTTGGTTTCTGCTCAGGTCCTGATGTCATGGTTCATTGTGCTAGCACAGGGTGGGTAAAATAGGAGCCCGTAGCAGATCTCCTCCATCCAGACACCCAGGCAGGTTGAGGCTCTTCCGTCGTCATCACCTGGCTTTTTGATAGGAATTGGTTTGCAGCGGGTCTGTAATGCATAATCTACCTCACTGGGGGGATCCCCCAAAAGAAAGAAAGGTGAACAAGTCTGATTTCCTTTAAATAGGCTGATTAGGGGCGCCTGGGTGGCGCAGTGGGTTAAGCGTCCGACTTCAGCCGGGTCACGATCTCGCGGTCCGGGAGTTCGAGCCCCGCGTCGGGCTCTGGGCTGATGGCTCGGAGCCTGGAGCCTGTTTCCGATTCTGTGTCTCCCTCTCTCTCTGCCCCTCCCCCGTTCATGCTCTGTCTCTCTCTGTCCCAAAAATAAATAAACGTTGAAAAAATAAATAAATAAATAAATAGGCTGATTAGTGGCCAGCCTCGTGGAAAACACTATATTGATGATTTATCATCAGGGAATTTTTTTTAATCTCTGAAATGTTCCCGATCTGATCAGGATTGCAGGAAAATCTATACATTTATGGAGGATGCCTTGCTGGAAGATGTCATATAAACTACATATCAGTTGAAATATAAAAGGGAGGTGTTTCATGAGAGAAACTGTCTTTTATATAAGTGGTGGCTGCATTTATCTCTTAAGAGCCCATGTTAGGGGCACCCTGAGCACCTCAGTAGGTTAAGCGTCTAACTCTTGATTTTGGCTCAGGTTGTGATCTCAGTTTGTGAGTTCCAGCCCTGTGTGGGCTCTGCACTGACAGTATGGAGCCTGCTTGGGATTCTCTCTCTCCTCTCTCTCTCTCTCTCTCTCTCTCTCTCTCTGCCTATCCCACTTGTGCACACACACACTCTCTTTCTCTTTGAAAATAAATGAACTATAAAAAATGAAAAAAATGTTAAATCTGGGCAAGAGCGAGTCCTCGTTTGGTCCTAGACTTCACTCTGCTTTGCCTTGCCTTATAATTATTGCTATTCCGAAAAATTATCAGTAAAACTTGACATTGGATAAGATCTGTGATTTTTTTTAGTCTGATTTGACAGTCTAAGGCTTGCAAAGTTGACCTGGTAGGTGTTGGAGGGAGTCTCCATTCCAGCTAGTGTAAACAACAAAAAGTCCACTCATGAAAAAATTGTATGATACTGGCCTGCAAATGGTGCACAGTACTTTCTCTGGCATTTCATGTCTGGGACTCAGCTATGAGGAACCATACTCAATTGCAAGAAAACCAGGGAAATATATTTCAGCTATGGTACCCAGAAAAAAAGAGGAGAATATGGATTTTGGTGAGTTTGTTAAAACTCATTCTGGAAAAATGACAAAAATATTTTGTGTATCTTTCTTTAAAATAATAATATAATTATCACTCATAGTCTTTACTATGGAGTAGACACATCATCACATTTAATCTTCTCCATAGCTCTGTGAGTTAGAGCCCAATGTTGTCACTTTATCGATGTGGATTCTGTGTCCTAATATGGTTACATACATTACTTAAGGGCACTGAGTCAATGTCTGGCATGGACATAATCTGGTTCTTTTCAAAGTACTTGTAACCATCAGTCAAGAAATCTAGGAATGATAATTTCATGTAGGTAGTGTTTCCAGATAAAATATTGGACATCCATGCTATATTTGGACATAATGTGTGCTCAGAACTTATTCAGTGTTCATCTAAATTTAAATTTAACTGAACGTCCTATATTTTTATTTGCTAATTCTAGCAACCCCACATATAGCATTACTGTCTAGGAGAAAAGAGAGAAACTATTAAATCATGCATTAAACTTTTCTATTAATGTTTGGAATAATGTCACCCTTCAATGTTTAGCAAAGTGATATAATTAACCATAGCCATCCTCACATGGAAAAACTAGCAGCATAATTCCATATTGATTATATTATGGGGAAAAAAATGTAGGTTTGACTTCCCTAAGGGAGTATATGATTAGGATTAAAAGCCAAGTCTACCCATCACTAGATCATGTATAATCCTATATAAACTAACTTTAATAGCAAATATTTTAATATTAGAAATTGTATTAAATGTATATAAGGGCAGATTTTTACAGTTTCTTTGCATTTACTCTTGTATATTATGCATTATTTTATTCATTATATATACAAAATTATTTGAATATTATACTAGCTACTATAGGATAAATATGTGAGAATTAACACTAATATATCTCTGTTTCTCTACAGTGTGAATAATTTATTATCTAAACTAGATAGTATTGAGAGGAAGGGATGCTTTTAATAATTCCTCAAGGGCAACAGGTCAGAAAGTGGGATAGTTTCAAGCAAAGCGGGATGAATGGTCCCTCCACGGGGCTGCATATGTTAAGGTTTGGGATCATAGAATTTTAGAGGAGAGAGTTGTCATAGAGCTCATTTAATATAGTCTTATTTTATAGACTAAGAAATCTAAGGTCCAGGGAAAATAAACAATATTTTCTATAGATTAATGATTCTTACTCGTTGATGACACTTTTTCATAAGGAGTGATTGATATGACACTTGTCCCCTCCTTCACTTTCCCTATATTGTACCTAAGATTGTCACTTGCTACGATATTCACTTCAGCTGAAGGTCTAAAGGCCAGAACTAAATCATCCAGTTACAACAGGTATCTGTATTCATTCTTTTCAAACATAAAGTCACTGTTTTGAACCTATTAAGAATTAAGTATGTGTTCCATGAAGTTTCATCTTGCAGTCCTGACTATCTCTTTTATATTTTAATGACTCTATAAGGCTGGAGAACAAAGTGCATGTCATTCTTTTACTGTGGAACTGAACTGAGAAATGGCCAAGCCAAGGAACCTCAGAATCTCCCATTAATATGGTCTCTGGAAAACAAAAGAGCAAAACCACATCTATATTGATATTTTTTGAAGTAGTTAAATATTATTTTTATATAAAATTACTGATTATTCCTTCAGTGCCTGCTATATGCCAGACACAGGTTTTTAATCATTAAACAGGAAAAAAAGTGTTCTGATAATTTATTTACTCCAAAATTTACATATGTTTAAGCATTCTCTTTTGTTCTCAAAAGGAGAGGTGGTATTAAATGATATGAAGAATTTCTAGACAGCTGGGGTTAAAATCTTAATTTAACACTCCCTAGATTGTGAAACATGGACCTGTTAGTGGTTTCTCCTAACCACCCTACTTTTTAGTGTTCTAATCTGTAAAATGGGGGCGCCTGGGTGGCGCAGTCGGTTAAGCCTCCGACTTCAGCCAGGTCACGATCTCGCAGTCCGTGAGTTCGAGCCCCGCGTCGGGCTCTGGGCTGATGGCTCAGAGCCTGGAGCCTGTTTCCGATTCTGTGTCTCCCTCTCTCTCTCTGCCCCTCCCCCGTTCATGCTATGTCTCTCTCTGTCCCAAAAATAAATAAACGTTGAAAAAAAAATCTGTAAAATGGAATTATGATATTAATGACTGCATAATTTTCTTTGAATAGGTAAATGATTTTATTTACTGTTTTAATGTAAAATACTTAAAAGAATGTTCTGTCATCTATTAAGCACACAATAGGTAAGCTCTCACCATTGCACTATTTCTTTTCAACAAAACAGAACACTCTTTTCATTGCCCTTTATTTTTGGTTTCTTTTTTTCAAGTATAAACATGTAAACAATAAGCCAGTTAAAATAGCAAGACATTGTTTGCAATATGTAGTTTTTTAAATTAATTGTTGAGATCAAATTCCAAAATAAAACGACCCTTTTAACATACTATGGCAATACTATGTTAACTTCTTGAACATTTTATAAATAAATTAAAAAAATGATTTAATAATAGCCATTTACTATGTTTGAGAGAAGTTCATCTATTTTATCATTGTCTTCTTTTTGAGTCTCAAAGAAAATATCACACAATTATTTAAGTTGGAATTTAAAAGGTATATTATGGAGAATGAAGTAGTAGAATGTGGTTATTCTCTGCTTGAATTCCCAGCTTATGATATACATATAAAATGAGAAGGGAAATAAACTCTAGGAGAATCCTGTTTCAGTAAGTTATAGTTTTTTTTACCGAAAGTGAAAGATACTTCTTTTTTCAAAAGCACCCAAGATTAATAAATGATCTTATTCTAGATTTAGAAAGTAAGATAACACGTTTTTCCCCCAAAATTTTGTTAAAAATGAAATAAACGCCATATGGGCAGGAATTTGCAATAATCATATTTTTTTTTCCCAAAAACATATCTTCCTTGCAAAATCAGCAAATCAAATATTTTATACTTGACTTTTTCTCATGCTCTTGTCTGCCTTTTCCACTCTCAGGCCTGAAATGCAGAGCATTATTGGAAAAAATAACCTCCTGATGAGGGGGTTCATGAAGCTTCAGATTAGCTATGAGCTGGTTATTTCACTATCTACCTATCTTTTTTTCCTCCCTTCCTCCCTCCCTCCCTTCCTTCCTTCCTCCTTCCCTCCCCTCCTTTTCCTTCCTTCCTTTTTACTTTCATTTTTTGGTGACTTCATGTTGTTTCAATATTTCACTGATTCCTTCAGTTTCCCTACACCGTTTCTGTTACCCCTCCCTCTGACCAGCTGATCTCAACTGCTCAATATGGGGAACATTGAACTCCTTTCACTTTATTCCTGTTTTTTGTTCTTTAGAACAAGCAATTCCATCAACAGTTTTCTACCAAGTGTCTGTCTGTAAGTTACTTTGGCAAGTGGGGCCCCCATAACAGGAGGACTAAATGAGATAATCCATGTAAAGCACTTAGCATAATGCCAGGCACATAATAATGGTAACTGTTACTTCTCTTTTTCCCTATTAAATAGTGGGTGAAGATTCAACCAGGATTATTTATTTAAATACCTTCTTCCAGTAAAATTACATGCCTTTGAAGACAAGATATTTTTCCAACTGTTGGAAATTGTCGTATGTCTTCTAATATCTAAAAATAACTGCATAAAATAATGGTTAGGAGCCAATGGGGCAGACTGCTTGATTGCCTGTGCTCAAATCTCACCTCTGCCATTTTCCAAGCTGGGTGACAAATATCCAGAGACTTAAACCTGCCCCTGTAAATTTGCCCTGGTAAATTGAGGATTATCAGAGAATCTATTGCCAGTATGGGAAAAAGGAAGTCCATTAACATGTATAAAGTGCTTGGAAGTGCCTGACATATGCTTGCACTCAAAAAATGTTAATTACTAGTTTGATTCTATTCAACATTCATCATTTCAACAAATATTTATTGAAACCCTATTAACTCTTAATCGCCATGATTCGTTTTATAGTACAAAGGCAATTAAAAATTTAAAAATTTATTGAAGTCAACAGAGGAACAAGTATTAATAAAATAAATACAAAAATACAAGTAAAACTGCAAACTACGTTAAGTGGAATGAAAGTGGATGGAAGGGGTGTAATCAAATTTGGGAAATAAAGCAAGTCTGAGACCCTGGGGATGAGTAGGCATGCGCTAGAATTTTATTTTATTTTTTCTGATAGCAGTAATGTTTTATTTTCTGAATATTATAAAAGACGAAGCCTTCTGTCTGTTCTTTACCAGGAAATTCACTTAGATTTTCCTTCTGATATGGACACCTTATTAAGTAAAGGAAGACATTTTGGTCTAGGGAGATTTTACTGTGGGTTTCATTTATATATTACAAGTGAATTGCTAATCCCAAAGGCTTTTACATGGTAAAATGTTATCAGTAGTTGGGAAACTAAGGTCTCATTTTTACTTCTTTAATAAGCTTCTAATTATAGATTCCTTTTCCTTTAATTTCAGCCTTTATATTAATGATAAAAGTAAACTGCAATCTCTCTCAAATAACTTTTATGCTAAAAGCAATTAGGTAGATATCTTCTTGGCTCCTTAGAGAGAAAATAGATTTAGACATGTAGGGAAAACTTTGTCATTAAAGGCCTAAGTAACTATATGCTCCTCTTAGAGTTGATGGTGTGATCAGTTGGGCACAAGGAGAGGCGTATAGTACAAAGTCAAAATACTTGACCCCAAATTCCAAGGTGTACTCAGTAATTGGTGAGCTTAACAGGAGGTTATGAAAGCAAAGCCCTGCAGACTTTGGGGGATAGATGGCAAGTTCACTAAAGAGGAAACAAAATGAAAAAAATAAGAAAGAATGCAGCAGAGACAGAAAAAGGATTAATAAAGATTTTCCTAAATGAATATTTACTATAATTCCTTTCTCACTGCTCTTATAATACCAATATTAATTATATGTATATATGTATAAATATATATAACTTTATCAGTACTAAGTATATACTTGTATACATGACTGAAATGAAATTTTTCTAATTCTTCAAAATGTGTTGTCAAAATTACAAGCCTAAATTAAAAGTGGTTATTTTAAGACCACTAAGAGCAAGTTCTGGGAATTTAAAAAGATTTAGGTACTTTCTAAAGTTTTAATATTTTTTCAGTTTTCTGTTTCTTACTTACCTTTATATCTTATGCAACATCTTTATTAAAGAATTATAAATGAATATTATGTATATATATATATATATATATATATATGTATATATATATATATATATATATATATATATATATATATAAAATATATAGAATATATAGAAATATTCAGTTTTCTTGGGGGAAAAAAGGTATTATCCTGACTGGACACTATATGTTTCCAGACAGAGGGAAAAGTACTTCCCTCCTCTTATCAGACACAGCTATATCAAATACTAAATTCAGTATATTTAAACTATTTTTTAAAGTTTATTTATTTTGAGAGAAAGAGAGCAAGGGAGGGGCAGAAAGAGAGAGAGAGAGGGAGAATCCTAAGCAGGCTCTGTGCTGTCAGCACAGAGCCGGATGCAGGGCTCAAACTCACAAACTGTGAGATCATGACCTGAACTGAAACCAAGAGTCAGACACTTAACCGTCTGAGCCACCCAGGTGCCCCTATATTCAGTATATTTACATATGCTTTTGAATGGGCAGCTTAAATTAGTTAGACAATATCCTTCCAATATCTTTCACTATACGTTTTGCATATAACAAGACAGAATTTCTCTCACTTTGCCTTATTTTTTAATGCTTCTCTGGAATGTATTCCTTGTAGAAAGCCTTATATTTAGAGTTGTCAAACACAGTTAATCTTCAGTTAGAACATGCATAAAAGTGCAAATTGTTACAACTTTTACCTTATGCTTTACTCAAAGTGAAGGAGAAATGCATAAGGTTTTACTTGAATTGACTAGATAATCTTCATTTTGCAAACGATTTACATATAGAATGAATGTTATTATAGGGAGCTCCTAATGTAATCAAGATCAGTTTCTTGTTTCCTATTTTAAGTCATGAACCAAATCCTTCATCATTAAGTCTGTAGCCTAGAGTGTGCTTGCTGGCATATATTATCATTTCTAACCTTATTTTTCTTTGAATGCCATATAGGTCAGAGAGGTTTTATATTTGCTGAAAATCACATACACTATGCTAGTTTTTTTTTTAATTAATGTAACCTCAAATCCTTTTTCAATATGAATTAATAAAAGCATATACTTAAACAGAATTTCTAGTGTATTCCACAGAAAAACGGACTTACAATGTTCATATCTTTTTGCCTCCCATGAGATTTATCATTTTCTCATAATCTCTTAATAACGTTTTATTAATTTGTAAATTTTCTTGAAAATTATATTCATCTCTGTTAATATAAAATCTTTATCAATGGTCATCTTTGTTGAAAAGCCAATAACATTTTTGCTATGTTTATTCACTTTTGGCCTCTTCCTGATGGTCGTACTTCTTTTTTGTTCATAGTTCATTAATGTGAATTTCCTAGAAGAAAGTTTGCCAAAAATAGCCTCTCTTACCATATCTGAGTGTGGCTTAGAAAGTTTACTTACATCTGTGTTTCAAATGACTAAATATCTTTGGTTTCTATAATGGCAGGTGAAGGAAAGTAAATGAAAAGGCAGACCAAATGTGTCAGTTGACTTGTACACAGCATCTTTAGATACTCTATTATTCCTATGTTTTATGCCTTCCACTATGATTTCATTGTATTTCAAATAACTGATTTTGAACATAGTTGATGTGAAAATGCATTTAAGATTCAGCTATCAACATTTACATTATAATTAACAATCTAATAGTTTTTAAAAAGTGCAGGTGCCATTTTATTGCTACAGGTGAAGTTTCCTGAACATCTGAATACCCAAAAGGAAGCCATTTTCATTTCTTTGCATTTTTCTTCATGGGTTGTTGGTGTTTATACTTTATTTTCCCTCCAAATAATAAAAATATTGTTGTGGGAGAGACCATAGAGGTCTGTGCTGGAACCTGCCTGGACTGCCTGAGTCATATTGAGGAAGACTAGTATGGGACCACTTATGTCACTTCTCGTCCTTATGCCTGTACTGTCCTGGGTCACCTGGAGCTCTGGAGACACGGGAATAGGCCCACACCTTTAGAAAAGTCCATAAGTGATTGTAATGGACTATCAACACTGAAGACATTTATTTTGCGCATGTAGTCTGCCAGAAAGGTAATAAGGGTTCACATGATTTCTTACTTGCAGAACTGGAATCAGATTTAAGCCAATTGATACCATTCACTATATCATATTGTCTCTATTTTTTTTTTTTAAGTTTTCTTGCCTGGATCCAGCAGCCCATGCTGAAATTCTAAAATTCTGACTAAATTCTTAAATTACTCTGTGTCATACAGGTACTGTGGCCTTATGTACAGACCACATCTAGACACGAAAAATTAATATTTTTGTATAATTAGCCAACATAAATTACTCTGTTGCCATGGCAGTATTACTTACTTAATTTTGATATGTGTGTATAGAATTTTTGTGTGTATATTTATAGAAAGTCGTCAATTCTGTTATTACCACACTTCCTTCTCATTTTTTCATTTATTCAAAAAGTGCTATACCACTAACATACCTGTTAATACTCTAGGATACCAATGTCAGACTTGTTTAATGCCAGCAAAAGTGAATGATTATGTATCATTTAAAGATGAATTAAATAATTTTTAGGTATCTTTGTATCCTATACGTTTACTGCTTATAGGCACTTTGAGATTTCTTATGTAATTATCCCCCTTTGATAATGAAAGAAACTCCTATTCTTCATTTATCCACTTAACTTTTTATTGAGTCAGTATTAACTAAGTATTTATTGGTGAACCAAAATGCAACTTAGGAGCTGGCAATACAAAGATAAGCAAAGTTATACCTCATTGTATAGTTATAAAATTATACCTCATGGTCCTCATTACACATAAGAACTACTGGTAAAGACTGACGTTAAATATCACGAAAATAAAAATAGAATTCGGCCTGTGATAAGTGCAATAACCAAGAGAGCCAATGCCAATGTCTGTGGCAGGAGTGGGGCTGGATGGAGGACCAGGGGCAGGTATGGCTTCCCTGAGAAGATGGCTTTTAAGCAAGTTCCAAATGATAGACATTAAATAGGCAGAGAGGATAGGTGATGGTTGTTGCATGAAGAGATAAGAATGAATGCAAAGACTTGGTATTCTTAACAATCTAAAAGAAAAAAAGGGAAAGTGGCAAGTGGATTTTTGTAAGTATTAACTGGAACCATGTTTCATATATTTAAATTATTTTTGTTTATTTTTTGAGAGAGAGAGAGAGAGGAAGAGAGAGCAGGGGAGAGACAGAGAGAGAGAGAATCCCAAGCAGGTTTTGCACTGTCAGTGCAAGGCCCAAGGCAGGGCTCAAACCCATGAACGTTGAGACCATGACCTGAGCTGAAATCAAGAGTCAGTCATTTAACCAACTGAGCTACCCAAGGGCCCTTCATATATTTTATTACAGGATTACTCTTACCTCTGTGTAGGAGATATATTGACTTTGTAAGAGTTCAGTTTTGTTGAAGGTCCTCAAAAACCAAGGTGACCATTCACCTAATTCTCCCTAGTGTAACAGTCCCAGTGTGCACTTAGCCTTTTTTTTTTTAATGTAATTTCTTCTTATTTTTTCCAAGTTTTTATTTAAATTCCAGCTAGTTAACATACAATGCAGTATTAGTTTCATGTGTTGAGTTTAGTGATTTGTCACCTCATCACAATTACCCTTCTTGATACCCACCACCCATTTAACCCATCCATGTACCCACCTCCCCTCCGGCAACCCTCAGTTTGTTCTCTATCATTAAGAGTCTATTTTATGGTTTTCCTGTCTCTTTTTTTCCCTAGATTTATGTTTTGTTTCTTTTTTTATTTATTTTTTTTTAAATTTTTTTAACGTTTATTTATTTTTGAGACAGAGACAGGGCATGAACGGGGGAGGGTCAGAGAGAGAGGGAGACCCAGAATCTGAAACAGGCTCCAGGCTCTGAGCTGTCAGCACAGAGCCTGACGCGGGGCTCGAACTCACGGACTGTGAGATCATTACCTGAACCGAAGTTGGACGCTTAACCGACTGAGCCACCCAGGCGCCCCTCTTTTTTTATTTAAAAAAAAAAGAAAGAGCACAAGCAGGGTTGGGGTGGAGAGAGAGGGGACACAGAATCTGAAGCAGGCTCCAGGCCCCGAGCCGTCAGCATGGAGCCCGACGTGGGGCTCAAACTCACGGACTATGAGCCAGAGTCGGCTGCTCAACCGACTGAGCCACCCAGGCTCCCCTGTTTTGTTTCTTAAATTCCACATATGAGTGAAATCATGTGGTATTTGTCATTCTCTGACTGACTTATTTCACTTAACATAACACTCTAATACTCTATAGCTCTATCCATGTTGTTGCAAATGGCAACATTTCATTCTTTTTGGTGGCTGAGTAATATTCCAGTGTGTGTGTGTGTGTGTGTGTGTGTGTGTGTGTGTGTGTGTGTACTGCATCTCCTTTATCCATTCATCAGTTGATGGACATTGGGCTTTTTCCATAATTTGGCTGTTGTTGATAATGTTGCTATAAATAGTTGTCTAGACTGAAGTATTAGCAGTCATCTTTTTACTCTTAAATGTGTTCTAGCTTGGATGATAAATTTTATGGCCTGCCTATCTAAAATGAAAGTCAATACTGTTTACTCAATTCTTAGACCAAGTACAGAGAAAATTCTTTTGAATACATACTTTAGGAGAGCACAGCCTTCTTTGATACTGTTTTGCACAATTTCTTGCTATAGAGCAATAAGCTATCAAGTAACCAGCCAACATTTTTACTACTTCTCTTTCTCTCGTATTCCTTTTCAAAGTGGAAATAATATTTATAGATTATCTATGCTATGTCTGGCTGAATGATAGGTAATTAGTGTACAAAAACTAGAACAAATAAAAGAGGAAACAAGATGCATTTGAGGCAGCTTCTGAGAGAGTGTAGGAATAGCTGTAATATGTGTATTGGTTAGGAGATGGGGGTGGCGGTGGGAAGAACATTTTTAGAAGTACTGTTGGAGACTCTTGAAGTCCTTTTGTTGATGTTCCAAAAATATGAAGTAAGTCTGTTCTTCCTGATTCTTCTTGCCCAAAGCCTGAAATCGAGAACGACTTTGGCAAGGCAAGGACCTCTTTGGAGGGTAGAAATTGAAAAGTCAAAATTAGGACCCTCAGTATTTGGTAGATAGAGAAAAACATGCTGGCAACACCTTCTTATAGAGCATGAGCTAATTTCTTTTGATGTTGACACTATTTTTCTCTGGGGTTGCAGCTAAATTTAAGAGGTTGACATAGTGTCATAAAAGCACATGGAGACACTCAGTCTTCCATTGTCTTGTTTTTTTATTCTCTATGGTGTACTTTCCTGAGTGGACTAAGTTTTTCACAGTCCTCATTGCCACGACTATAGTCATCTCTATTATTCTCACTGCATAGTTGAGTAGGGCACATACCAAATTGCGATGGGGGTAGGATTCCCTCTATGCTGGACATTTAAATATCATAACATTACCTTAGGAGAGAGGACACGAGCACAACAAAGGTTCCACATTAGATGCACATCTCATATTTATATTGATATAGCTCCCCTCTCCAATTCTTTCTTTTATTCCCTATTACAGACAACTCCCAGTACTTTTCAACTAGGAGAATATTAAAATCCGAACACTGTTTTAAAAATTCTGTTGATTGGGGCGCCTGGGTGGCGCAGTCGGTTAAGCGTCTGACTTCAGCCAGGTCACGATCTCGCAGTCCGTGAGTTCGAGCCCTGCGTCAGGCTCTGGGCTGATGGCTCAGAGCCTGGAGCCTGTTTCCGATTCTGTGTCTCCCTCTCTCTCTGCCCCTCCCCCGTTCATGCTCTGTCTCTCTCTGTCCCAAAAATAAATAAACGTTGAAAAAAAAAATAATAAAAATAAAAATTCTGTTGATTATCTCAGAACCTCAGCTTTTGGAAATCAAAAGCCCAGAATTTTCTTTTTCCATTCTGTTATTTCCCTCCCTCTCTCTATGTATCTCTCTGTATCTCTTTTTTTGCAATAAAAGCACCTTCTTGAAGACATAAAGACCTCTTTTTTCCCTAAGTGGCTGAACAGGGGAATGATCAAACGGTCTAAAGAAAATATAGGAATGGAAATTTATCGTGTGATGCATCCTTTAGTTTTCCTGGCACAAAGTAATTGCTGACCTCTCCATATTCTGATTACAGTCCCATAAGTGCTCACACTTGACAAGATCTATAGTGTCTGATAGAGACATCCTCATACAGCATGGTGATTAAAAATATGGAGTCTGGAGTCAGATGGTTAGGTTTGAATTTCGACTCTGTGATTTACTGATTGTGGGACTTTTGAGCACATTATTTAACCTCTTCCTATATATCTGCTTTCTCATCTAGGAAATGGAAGTAATAGTAAAGCTTTTGTCATAGGTTTCTTGTGGGAATAAAATTTTGTAATCTGTATGAAACACAGCACAATCCTTGGCACATATTAGACACTCAGTAAGTGTTAGTTACTATTGTAAATGCTTAATAACAACTTAATTTGCATGCTGCCCAGAACTGCTGGTGTCCAACTAGAATAATTTTAGTAGAACAGGGAAAATTCTGATCCCAAGTCTCCCTTCCCCAATAGAAATGAATCATTCTGTTGCTAGAATTCAGTTGAGTCTATAAACCCCAAATTTAGTACTTAACTAAAACCTACATTCACATCAATAGGACCCTGAATTTAGTTTTCTAGTTTTGATGTAATTCCATTAAAATTTAGTGAATTCGATGTCTTTCTGTCTCCCTGCAGAAACCAAGCACTTGCCTCCTTCATCTCCTTACCTCTCTCATACTACTAGTATCTTTTAGCCTTTCCATTTTATCACCTGCAACCTCCTTCAATCTTAAGTAGGCCTCCCTTCCATTGCCTTAGAATCTTATTAAAAATTTTTTTTAATGTTTGTTTTTTTTTTGAGAGAGAGATAGAGAGACAGAGTGCAAGTGGGGGAGAGGCAGAGAGAGAGGGAGATACAGAATCTGAAGTAGACTTCAGGCTCTGAGCCGTCAGCACAGAGCCTAACACAGGGCTCAAACCCACGAGCTGTGAGATTATGACCTGAGTTGAAGTTGGACGCCTAACCGATTGAGCCACACAGGCATATGTCTTCTTGACAATTTCCAACATTCTTTTGAGTCAGGTACAACCTGGGTCTCTCCTTTATACATCATTTCCTTCACTGCCCTTCATGGTGGCATCTATGATTTCTGATTTCTGATATCTCCACATGTGGAAATGTTGAGGTGCAAAGAAGATATCGTGAGCATCTCAATTCCCGTTGCTATTTTCCAGCTTTTTAGTCCAGCCCCCACCCCCTTCTCTGTGGCTAATGCTCACCAGCCATGCTGTTTTACTTATTCTTGTGGCCTTCTTATAGATTCATGGACAACTTTGCTTTGTGCCTCCTTGTTTTTCTTTTGACCATAATTTATACCATCACTAGGGCCCCTTACACTTCCTTGACCCCTTTAGTACAAATGTCCATTAACTCCATTGTGCTTTACAAACTTACTCTTTGTCATCATTTCTGAATTTGCTTCCTTTATTCTGTCTGGAATTCAGTGTCTGTCTAGTCCTTTTAACTCCTTTACTCTGTTCTGCTCCTATACCATTGTTTTTCAGACCTGCCTGAATCTAATAATTTACTTTTCTGGTCCCATTGTGAGAGGCCCATTAGAACCACTAACACAAATTTATGATATTAACTTTTATATGTTCTTCGAATAGCTCCTTGCCTAATTTTGCAAAGTAGCAAACAATTCTAAACTTTTTCTTCCAGGTAATTATCAAAGTTGATATCTAATCCTAACTCCATTGGACCATTGTCACTCCAAAGGATCTCTAGAAACTTGATCAGCCCAACAGTAGGATCTAATTGCAGCATCAGTTGTTAGGAAGCAAGGTGTGTTTGTGTGTGTGTGTGTGTGTGTGTGTGTGTGTGTGTGCGTGGTGCTTGTCAGTAACTGACAGAACTTGAGGTGACAGTTAATCTGGATTTTGTTGCTACCATTGCAACATCTATGCGGTGTCTCTGGGGACACTGGATATAGGAAAAACATGTACATTTATTACCCAAAGTATGAAGAAAGCCAGTATATCCTTTTACTTCATCTTTGGCTGAAAATCTCCCCAAATATGTCCTTGAACTGAGATTCAGGGTCATTTTACTAATTTTAAAGGCCCATTTAATAAGTTAAAACCAAAGAAGGGGTATCGACTCAGAAATTCAAAATGGAAAAGAACCATGAGTACATGGAGAAGACCTAGTGTCAAAAAAGCATTTTAACACAAGGCCATATATCATCATTTGCCTTAGCTACTGGGATAGCCTCTCAACTAGACTTCCAGCTTTTTGCCTCAGCCTCTCTAGTCTATTCTCACTGACTCCAGTCTTCTTTGTATAGAGCGGAACCGATGATGCTGTGTCCCTGTTATGCTTTATCTGGGAGAGGCTCTCAAATGTAAACATCCCCAGAAGCATCTGGGGAACTTGGAAAAATAATGATTTCGAGAATACATTCTACAAATTTAGATTCTGAGCTTGCCCCCATAGTTTGCATTTTAATTAAGCACTCTGTGTTTCTCTATTGCCACTGCTCCAAAAACCTTATTTTGAGGTAACACTGACCTTACAGAATGATGCCCAACATATTTACACAAAAGACTTTTCACAGTCAAGTCTTTAATGTCATTTTCTGCTCTCTGCTCTTACATATCCTGTGCTTCAGCCTTATTTATTACTTGTCTTCCCAGGTTTTCTCTCCACTTTGTATATACACATATGTATGTATGTATTTAAATATATATAAAAGCATACATATAAATATATAATATATTAATGTATATAAATATATACACACATAAAGCAGTTCAATATATTTTAAGTTAATATTGACATTATTTTGCAAAGAGTTCTGTAGAATATATAAATTCTTAATTTATTAATTATAGTCTCTTAATTATTTTAACATATTTTTCTTTCCCAAAGCTAATGTCAGACTAAAAAGATTTCCAGGTGGCCAGATGGTCATTGATCATAAGGGCTTTTTACTCTGTGTTCAGAAGATTTCCATCACTTCCACACGTGTCTTGGCTTCCTTCTAACTTGGGCTTTGAAAAATTGGTTTCAGTTCATATTTAGAGTTTAGATGATTTACATTCTTTTGTCTTTTTTAGAGTACAGCTGGTCAGAAATGGATCATGGTTAAAGGAAATCTTAAACACAGAGTTCTTGTTCTAAATGGATTTAGTCAGCCTTAATTCATTAAAGATTTATCTCCTTCCTTGACATTTTGTCAGTGCCTTTTCCTATTGCTTCCAGAAATTAACTTAGAAATTTTACTATAATATCTCTATCATTTTCTATCCTTTATTTTCTCACACATACAAGCTCACATAGAAACACACATACAATATATTTGTGAGATGAATGAACTTAGAACAAAAACATACATAAATAAGAAATTATCTTTTATTATATAATTACCATGGGACCCTCTACTTTAAATTTCCTCATTTATCTGACAAACTAGAAGTAAAATGTGGAAGAAATTACTCTTATTAATACATTGCAATTTATAATCCATAGACCACCTTTAAGGTAAGATAGACAAACACTGTTTTTAAACGAGAAACAGCTTATTGTTTAATTTTTCTTCTTTTATATATTCCCTTGGACTTATTTCCACATGAAGGATTTATACTTTTTTTTTTCTGTTTGTTTTAAGGTAATTTATGGCCACTTTTCCTTATCCAAAGAAAGCCTAGCAAAGCGAAACAAAACCAAAACCTTTTTTGATAGGAAAATGCAGAGTTCTTGAGTGAGAGGTGTAAGGAAGGGGCAAGAGGAAGCATATTCTATGGTTTAATGCTCCGGGCTTACAAAAGCGTGGTGTTGGAATGGTAATTGGATTTCTGAGCATTGCTTTGGAGAATAGACTGCTTAAATCATTGAAAAGGAAATCATTGCAGAAAAGAAGCAGTGAAGAATTGCACAGGCTGTTTGAGTACTTACAAAATAAGAATAACATAAGGAACAATGAAGAACCGGTTTAGTGCTGTTGAGATTTGACATCTTTAAAAACCTGATATTGTAGCTGTAGTTTTGATCTTTATTCTTTTGTTGAATAAAGTCCCAGTGCATTTTGGACCAATATCCTAAATGAGGACTGAAATAAATGAGACCTTTTAAATGCTTTTAGAGGCAAAGAAGACAACAACATTTTCCCCCAAAGGCTACATTATACTTCTGTATGGAAAATAGATGTGGACAGGTATACATCTCTATTTTTAGTTTGTTTCACATGTGTACTTCTAAGGCAGTTGAATTGCCAGTCTTAAATGTTAGAAGATATCTGTGTCCCCAAACCTTCATGTAAATAGAGTGGCTGATGCACAGCAAACATTTAAACACTATTTTGATGTGATAGGAGAGGCTTGGGTATCTGAGGTGGGGGTTGGGGTGGGGGGAGGCTGACTATTAGCCTCTTAAAATCTCCAGTTAAATTTCCCATAACAATTTGTAAGTAAAACATTGTATTTGCAGGCAAATAGATTTTAAGACATGTGCCCTAGCCACATGTACCTTTCAACAGTACCTACCCACTATTCTTATATGTCATTAACATGGGCAAAACTATTACCTTCGGTATTTACCTTTAGGTAAATAACATATATTGTCCTCACCCCAAATTTCAGGGTTTTGCTCTAAAAAAAGCAGGAGGAAACAACCAAAGACAGAACATAGATTTCTAGGAGAGTTCACTAAACAAATTGTCCCAGTTTTCACGGAGATTTACAACATAGATTTCCACTTACCCTTGTTAGATTTGCCACAGAAGAAACATGTTTTGAGTGCGTTCTTTGTGCTAGACAATTCACTAGTTACCTTAATCATAAATTTAATGTATTCTTCACAATAACCTTTTCCTTATTTTTACAATGAGAGAATAGAAAACCCAGATAGTGATAAAAAAATTTCTCAGGGACACTATAGCTAGGATTTCAATCCAGTTCTGTGACTCAAAATCATTTCTATCCCTTTGTCATGCAGTCATATGTTTTAAGCATTAGTTATATTTGAAGACAATTTTGTCTTGGGGGAATATTCATTGCTTTCTGGAGATTCTTTTCATTTCTATACTCTGTTGTTGAGTTCAAATGCAAATGAACTCTTCTTTTTGTCAAAGAGAGGAAAGAAAGTCACTTACAAAGTGGTAATATGTAAGGACTAGAAAATCATTCTTCTTCTCCACCTGAGACCTAGCTTTTTATAGAGACAATAAGAACCACTGTGAGAAGACCAGTGTATGTCAGTGGTTTACTCCAGTGTAAAATTTGAATTTATCTCATGAAAGGATTTTCAGAAAAGAAATTTTTAGAAATTAAAAGCTTCATGTTTTATCTATGAACTGTCATTCCAGGTCAGGGTTCGGGTGCATAAATAACCAGCATTAGAGAGTTACTCATTTGAAGCAAACATTCAAATACAGTTTCTCTTTTTCTCAAAGAATATGCTTGTGCTTTCTTATCTATCAAAAAAAAAATCTGAGGTTATAAAATAAAAATAATCTGGCTATGGAAAAAGCCATGTTAACACAAGACATGGATGTCCTTTTTAAAATAAAATTATGAATAATCATTTTGAATTTTTTAATATTGCAAGCTTACTTATTTTAAAATTTCCTCATTAGATAGATTTAGAATATATGGGTAAAAATGTGTAAATTGCTTGCTAACTTTCAAAGCATGTTATGGTGATGTGGAAAATATTTCTCTAACGTAACCTTCTGTAACTTATTTCTTACTATCTCCCGAGACGGGACAATGCCTGCCACACCATCGAGGTAACCCGCAACAGCAGATAGTGTGTGAGCTCCAGAGTCACCCAGCTGGATTCCAAGATGTCCCATTAACTTCCTGTGTGATGTTAGGCCTGTCAGCTACCCTCCCTGAGTATGAGTTTCTCTTCCATAAAGTAGGGCATTACATTAACACTCAGCTCATAAAAATGACTGGGAGAATTAACCTACCAATACAGTAATGTAATAAGGGTAGCTGGCTTATACTGAGTGCTTAACAATATGTCCACGATCTTCTCATCTTTACAGGCATTAGCATAATTAGTCATCACAGCAGCCTTATAAACTACGGCTATATGGCCACCCCTTGTACAGATGAGGAAGCGGATGGGCACCCATCCGCTAGGGATAGATAACCCAGCAAAAACAGTGTCAGAACCAGTGTTGGAAGCCAGACATTTTTGTTCCACAAAATGAAATGTTCTGGGATTTTTTTTTTTACCACAATACCTGGGATTTGTTGTCTCACCACTTCAAAGAATGAAGAGGTGGACACAAAATGAGCAGCAGGCAAAAGTTTATTAGAGTATAATAAGAATAGTAGGAAACATGTCTTTACAGAGAGGGGGCATTGGAAAATGAATGCCCAAGGACTATAGGCAAGGGTCCTTGTTTTATAAGGTTCTGGTCAGCCCTTCTCCATCCCTCCCCTTCCCCCTTGTTCCTTCTCAGGGTCTACCCTTATTGGCTGGATAACTCTAGGTTCTGGGTTGTCCATTCCTGATTGGCTCATTTCCATTGTATGAGGGATGGTCTATGGCCATTCCTAGGTCTTATGTCAAATTCCTGAGGGAAACTACCCTTGAAGAGGGGTAGGTGATGTCTGTTACATTCTTAAGAGGAACCTTCAGCCTGAGGGGGTTTGCTGTGGTCAGACACCCCCAGCATTGTTCCAAAATATGTGTTTTTCCGCACCCAAGGACCTCAGGTCTGCTTATTTTATCCTATTTTTTCCCATTATAAAAGTACTGTATAGACTTGACCAATATAATATACCTTATACCCACCACCTATAACACACTAAAATTCTTTAAAAATCAATCTATTAAAAAAAAAACTATCATCTATCACCTATCTATCCAGTTGAATTTTGTTGAACTATATGTTGAATCATGTCTCCCAAAGTGACATGTTGAAATCCTAATTCCCAGTACCTCAGAATGTGACCTTATTTAGGAATGGGGTCATTGCAGATATAGTTAGTTTAAATGATGTCATAGTGGAGTAGGTTGGACCCTAAATCAAATACAACTATCTTTAATAAGAAGGTGACGTGAGCATACAAGGGAAAATGCCGTGTGAAGGTGGAGGCAGAGATGGAGTTACAAAGCAGATTGTGGCTCACCACCAGAAGCGAAAAAGAGAAAAACAGAGGCTCAGAGTCTCAAAGGGAGCATGGCCCTGCTGACATGTTGATTTGGGACTTCTAACATCCAGAACTGAGGCAATAAATTTCTGTTGTTTTAAGCCACCCTAGATTTGTTGGTTTGTGGAGTTTTGTTGTTGTTGTTAAGGTGACTTCAGTAAACTAATATACTTACATGATATTTACATAAAATTGTGAGAAAAGTGTCAGGTATAATAATCACTCAGTAAATATTTGGTCTAATCTTTTTATAGTTTAGTAGCATAGGAATCTGTGTTTATGGAAATCTTTAAAAACAAACAAACTCTTCCTATATAGCATTTTCTAAAGCTAAAACTATAAAACCTTGGATTTTGTATACTCCATCAGGAGACATATTTATCTCTGTAGACATAGGTGTTTCTTTTCCTTTCAGTCAAGTAGCAAATGTACCCAGAACTTGCCATTCATAATTCCTATAGCACTTATAATTGATAGCACGCAGGTGAGCACTTAGGTCTGTAACTGCCGTGTAGTATTTATTTTGATTTCATAGATGTTACTTTCTGTCTGTGTTTAGATCACAAATTCTTACAGTGAAGGTATTATATTTTATACTTCTGTGTAATATGTAACACCTAAAAAAGGATGATGATTATACATGGTGCAAAATATATATTTTTTAAATTTTATAGCATGACAAGAACAATTTTTTTTTCGATCTGTGGTGTTCATATCAGGTATTTGTACGTGGGGACCTCCATTATTCAGCTTAATGGTGTCTTCTGTTCTCAAGAACATTGCCGGAAGGTATATTAGTTTGCTAGGGCTGCCATAACAAACTACCAGACTGCGTGGCCTAAAATAACAGAAATTTATCGCCTCACGGTTCTGGAGGCCAGAACTCTGAGATCAGCATGTTGGCAGGAGGATTGGTTTCTTCTTCCTAGGCTTCTCTGCTTGGCTGATAGATGAACAACTTCTGTGTTCTTGCATTTTCTCTTTTCATAAGGACACCAATCATACTGGATTAGGGACCACCCAAATGACCTCATTTTAATTGAATTACCTCTGTGATGACCTAGTCTCCAAATGTAGTCCCATTTTGAAGTCCTGGGTGTTAAGTCTTTAATGCATGAATGGGTGGCACCATTCAGCTCAAAACTGAAGATGTTGGAAAAAGCTTATGTCTATACAGATTTTTAGCTGAGGATCTACCTAACTAGAAAGCCCTGTGAAACATTTGAATGTAGGATCTATATGGGTAGCTAACATATTTTTTTTTTAAATGAAGGTACCATTCCAATAAGAGTCAAAGTATGTTAACAATAGAATTGTTTCTTTACCTGATAATTTTCTTAAGTTAAGAAAAGAACATGTATACTTATTTGAGAGATTTGAGATTTTGTTTTTGTTGTTTATTTTGTTGAAATACCTGACCTGACACTGGAAATATATATTTTGATTTCATGGTGGTAACCTCTAATATGTCAAGAAATAATATTTAGAAAGTAACGAATGGGAAGAAAATGAACTGATATTCTGAAGACACTAATACAGCTATTCCAAGAATATGACATGACCTCTTCAATTGCCCCAATTGGATTTTAGATGGAATGAAAGGATATTAGTCTCTTAAAGGATGCACAGTTCCCATCTGAGGAACTTTGAAGAGTAAGAAAAACGGCTAGAAAAAGAAAGCTTTTACATTCTTTGATGTTTAGGATTCTGTGATTCTAGGAATCTGTGATTATTTCTCTCTGTACTAAAGCTTAGTAGCCCACACAGATATTAGAATTCATAGCTATATGTAACTCAAAGTTATTTCTGTATGTGAGAAGAGATGTGATTCCCTTCTTTAAAAAATACCTAGTATAGACATAACATTATCACTCTTAGTAGTAGAGATGTTACAAGTCTTAGATGAAATTTTTTTTTCCTCAAAGTACAGATTTATGGTGGTAAGTATATTGATGCCCATCAGACATTATCTGAAAAGAAGGATATGAAATAATTTGTATTTTTCAGAATTTTCAGAGAAAAAAGAATAAATTCTCTTTGTAAATGGGATTTTTAATTGACTCCAGACACATATGTACATTAATATAAATAAATTAGTCAGGTACTGTAATTACTTTATACTATTCCCTCCTGCCCCCCATAATATGAGATCGGGTCATACGGAGTGCTTTACTTAGATCTTGCTATTTTTATCTCAGCATATCATAGACCCTACGTTTTCTTTGTTCCTCAGGAATAGGATATTCAGGAATATTTCCATCATACTCACCAGAGAGACTGAGGTCAGCCTGTCTTTCCTGAAACCTATTAGTCCATAGTTCTAGGACTGGTCTTTTCTTCACTACTGAAAACTTGGCATTGAAGTGTGTTTTCAGTCCAGGAGCCAGTCTTTTCTACTTCCTCTTTGCACAATATCCCCCAGACTCACTCCCTTAGAGCCGTCCTTCTCATGGAGATGTAGGATTGGATAGAAAGGGTGATTCCTTCTCTGGAGTGTGGATTAATAATGTCCTTCCAGCAGTAATAGGAGTCATTTTTATTCCAACTTGCTCTTTTTTCTGTAATGTGTCCTCCACACTATCCTGGTAAGGATGTCCTTGTTTTATATGACATAGGGGATATGTCTAGAGGTGGCCAACTTGATTAAATGCTAATTTCAAGCCTAGGTTACATATAGTACAAGCAGTTGCACCATGCTATAAGACTGTCTCAATGTACATGTTGATGTAAGTGTTGTTTTAGTTTATTTTTTTAATATCCTCCTTTGTGAGGGGTTCTGGTACCTATAAGCTATTTTTGTCATCTGTAGTTCTGATTTCAGAACTTTCACCTGTTTCGTTCTGCACCATGGAGGCTAGACTGGGACTGGTATCTTGTTTTTCATATATATGTGATTTTGTTTTGATTATAGCTTCCATTTGATTCATGTTTATGGTTTTAATGATAAGACACAGAGAACTATACTAGTATTTTCTTCAACCACATTTAATAACTTGTCAGATTCTTATGGTCACACCTAAGATAAATGTGTTTGAAAATGTGTTAATATTTGGATTTCTTTGAAAGTAAAAAATCATTTGATTGGCTATGTGGGATTTATACTTGGTAATCCTTCACTCATGCATACCAATAATCTTCACTGGCCAAATTTCAAACTTTCTAATGTAGTGTAAAGCATAATGATATGTGCAGTCATAATTACTTTCAGAAATAAGTTTTAAATCAGTACAGTAATATAATAGAATCACTATTAATTCATAATATCTCTAAGTTATATAATTTTTTGTTTGTAAATCATAATTAAAGTAAAATATGGTAACTTACTCTGAAATTTTATGAGAAAAAGTATTTACAGCATATCATATATAAGTGATTTTCGATATTAGAGTTTTAGGTAGGTAATAACATTGGAGTATTCAGTTGGCCAACACTAATGAAATTTATTTTCATACCTTTGTATGCATACTTTGAGGATTAAAAAAATGTATTTGTTAATGGTCACAGTAATCTCTCTCTTATGACTTCTAAAATTTTGATATGTCCCTACTCTGAGAGAGACAGAATAGTTAATTGATTAACAGCAAGAGCCTGACTTCAAATTCTGGCTTTTTTAAACCTCCATGTGTTCTGAGAAAAGGAGATAAAGATAGTTTCAACCACATATAGGATTGTTTTCGAGGGGTTGAATACTGTAGTTTGTAGGAGTGCTTACAATACTGATTCCATCTTTGGCCCTCCATCTTGTTCATGTCCACTCCACCATGATCTCCCTCTAGACTGCCAGCTCTAGGCCCCATGGAGGTTAATGTATGCCCTGATTGGAATCCTGGAAGGCTTGTTCTGATATCCTTTCTGGCACACACAGATGGTGCCACTTTAGATAACTACCCTTCACTGTATAAGACTGTGGGTTAAGTTCTGGACTTTGCAGAGGACTCTGCTGTTCATCTGATCCCCCTGTCAGTTTTTACCCTAAATAAAACTATGTAAATTATGGTGTGGCTTTATTTGTTTTTCAGTCTCAAAGTGCTTTCTCAGTCTGAGGGATACTTTACTGTCCCTCTTTCACCTTCTAACATAGCGGAACATGGCAAGCACTTGTATGTATCGACTCTCATGTAGCGACTCTCATGTAGCGACTCTCATAATTAATTTACTCTATTCGCAAGCCCCTGGCAAAGACAAATCAATTTTCTGGCCTTATAGTATTACATATGTAGTCTTTTTTAAGGCTTGCTTCTTCTTTCACCTAACGTTTGAGATTGATTCATTTAGTTCCATGTGTATCAAAAGTCCCTTCCTTTTTTAACATTTATTTATTTTTTGGGGGGGGGGGCGTTGGGTGGAGGGGCAGAAAGAGGAAGACAGAGGATCCAAAGTAAGCTCTGGGATATAAGCACAGAGCTGGATGTGGGTCTTTAACTCACCAACCCAGAGATCATGACCTAAGCTGAACTCAAGAGTCAGGCACTTAACCAACTGAGCCACCGAGGTGACCCAAGAATCCCTTCCTTTTTATGTTGAGTAGCATTCCACTCTATGGATATGCCACAGTGTGTTTATACATTCCTGACTGAGGGATATTTGAGTTTTTTCCAGTTTTGAGCAATTATGAACAAAGGTACTATAAATATGTACATATAGGCTTTTAGGTGAACAGAGGTTTCATTTAACTTGCTTAAATCTCTAAGAGTGGGGTGACTGGGTCATGTGGTGAGTGTATGACTGGGTCATGTGGTGAGTTATAAAAAAACACTACTTTCTGGGGTGCCTGGGTAGCTCAGTCAGTTACGCGTCTGACTCTTGATTTTGGCTCAGGTTACGACCTCATAGTTTGTGAGTTTGAACCCCTCATCGGGCTTGGTGCTGACAGCACTGACCCTGCTTAGGATTCTCTCTCTTTCTCTCTCTCAACTTTGCCTGTGCTCTCTCTCTCCCTCTAAAAATAAACAAATAAACATTAAAACACACACCCACACAAACTATTTTCTAAAATACTTTTGTCATTTTGCATTTTCACTAAATGTAAATGAGTTTTAATTGCTCCACGTTTTTTATCATCAACTTAGTATTATCAGGACTTTGTCTATTTGTTTACATGCTTTGAAATTCTTATAATTATCTATGTGATGATTTTTTTAAGTAAGAAAAAAATATTTTTTCTTCAAGCATTTTTTCTTTAAGCATATAAAAAACAGTCTTCAAACTAAGTTGGAATTACAAATTTATACATTTTAAGAGAATTTTATATTTTCTCCTTTCTTCAGACTTTGCAGGGGAAGAAGCTTTATTTAATTTCATTTTCTGTGGGTTTTATAAGGCACTGTGAGATCTCTGAAAAGTCAAACTTTTATAAGAAATGTCCCTGTCTTCATGTTGCTCATAATTTATCGGAGTTGCTGAGGTGGACCCCTGAATTCAAGCCTAGGTGTATTTAGGAGAGAGGCCATAGTCCAGTCTGGCAATTGAATGAGTGAATTTTGTAGTTGGCCAATACAGATTACAAAAGTGGTTGTGATGTTTATGACAATAGAGCAGAAGAGGGCTTCGAAGGATCTGATGTGGAGATTCAAAATTACCTTCATTTTTGAGCTAACTGCAATAATATTTATTATTTTCTAGTTTGTTTTAGAACCCTTAAACATGGACAATAATATAATCAGATCTATGAAGTACGTAGAATGGTGAGCTGCAGAAAATAGAAAAACCGAGAAAAGAGAAAAAAAAGCAGTGCACACTGAATAAAACTTTAGATTTATGCTGTCTTAAATTGGCATTCCTTCATATTATGATTTAAGTATCCAGAATATTAATAAAATTTTAGGGGTTTATTTGAATTCAAAAAATAAGATTTTTCTGGTATTTTCTTTTAATGTGTTCGAATTCAGGCCCCCACCTCATGGCCCTTCACAATTCACATTACCTGATAAGCATTGGGGCCTTTCAGGATAAATGAGATTTCGCCTGTGACTAGAGTCCTTAAAGTGTTGACTTTTGTCCTTATAATTTTCCTGCAGTCATTTGTGTGGGTTCTTAAAATGCTAAGGCATAAACAGCAATTTCCAGCTAACTTTGAAAATTGTTGTCTGGATCAAAATACACCCAAATGTTTTTCTCATCGCCAGATATAGGTATATGCTTCTCTGAGCACTGCTTCAAAATGAACTGAATGTAAACACTAAGTTAAAATAATGATGGAAAAATTGTTTTATAAACATTTGCCATTTAAAATTTTCTTTTTAAGTTTATTTGTTCTTGAGAGACACGTAGAGAGTAAGCGAGGGAGGGGCAGAGAAAGAGGGAGATCAAATCCCAAGCAGGCTCTGCGCTGTCAGCTGAGAGCCCAATGTGGGACTCGAACTCTCAAACTATGAGACCATAGCCTGAGCCAAAAGTCAAGAGTCGGGTGTTTAACCAACTGAGCCACCCAGATGCCCCAACACTTGCCATTTAAAACAGAAGAGAATATCACTGAATGTGTAGATATTAGCAGCAAGAAGGCAAAAAGAAAGAAAAGTAGGAAAAGCTACAGAAATGCATTTGAGATGTTTGTTACTCTTATGTGGTTTTACTTTTCAAACTCTTCTAAATTTAAATTTTTTCCACACTCTTTTTGTATAAATATGAAAAAAAAGCTATAAATACACATTATTGTGATGACACAGCTAAATTTAAGTGATAAAATATTTTATGGATACTCTGCTTTTAAATGAGGATCAGTTTATTTTAGCACTTGCAATTTGATTCTAATTAAATGCTTCAAATTTAAATGCTGCACATAGAATCTATTTTCCTCGGTATCAAAACCTTTATAAGGCTTGTATTATTTGTTCATTGCCTTATTCCTCATATGACAACATTTCTGCTTGCTTTCTACATATCGAGAACTATAAAATGCCCTGGGGACATAAAACTGAATAAGATCCTAACTCCAAGATGCTTACCTGTCAAAGGTGGGGTAGTTTCCATGGAAGCTCCTGTAGAAAGGAGAGAGACAGAGGTTGACTCAGTAATTTCTGGGCTACTTTGAAAGATGAATAGGAGACTTTCCTGTTATAGGAGAGCATTTGCAGAGGCAAGAAGTGCTGAGCTGCGTGTTTGCATGTAGGCTTGGGAGGTGGATACTCTATGCATGTTTTTGTATTGCAAAGAGGAAGGCAGGGAATAACAGAAAACAGCCAATGTTTGGTCATTAAGGAACTTGTATGTCATGCTCCAGACATACCTAAAACCTACCGCTTTACCGAGTGGGAGTCCGGATATTATTTTGGTCAAGTGTATAGTACTTGGGTTTGTGGAGTCAAAATGCTGGCTTCTAGGACTGGTTCTGACTCCTCTGCTGTGTGACCTTCCTCTCTGCCCATAAGTTTCCTCATCTGTAAGGGGAGGTGGCCATGCATATACTTTATAAGGCTGCTGTGAGGGCTAATTATGCTAATACTTACAAAGATAAGAAGATCATGGACACATGGTTAAGTACTTAGTATATGCTGGCTAACATTATTACGTTACAGGTCTATGTTGGAAATTCTGTGTGTTCAGTTCCCTATCACTGCAATAAATCAAATACTGGGGCACCTGGGTGGCTCAGTCGGTTGAGCATCCGACTTTGGCTCAGGTCATGATCTCACAGTTCCTGGGTTCAAGCCCCGTGTTGGGCTGTGTGCTGACAGCCTGTTTTGGATTCTGTCTCCCTCCCTCTTTGCCCTTCCCCTGCTTATGCTTTCTCTCTCTCTTTCTCTCAAAATTAAATAAATGTTAACAAAGTACTTTATTGCTAAAAACTGCTAACCATTATTTGAGCTTTTAGCGAGTCACAATCTTTTTGCTGGTAGGGAGTATTGATGGCTACTGTCTGATTAGAGTAGTGCTTCCTGAAGGCTGGGGTGACTGTGTCAGTTTCTTCAAATAGAAAACAATGAAGTTTGCTGCATTGATTGACTCTTCCTTTCCTTGAACATTTAGAGGCCATTGTAGCATTATTCATTGACCTGGTTTCAATATTGTTGTGTCTCAGGGAATAGGGAGACCTGAAGAGAGGGAGAGTGACAGGGGAATAGCCGGTCAGTGAGGCAGTGAGGACACACACACTAATCCATTAAGTTTGCCATCTTGTATGGGTGCAATTTGTGGCACTTCAAAGCAGTTACAATAGTAACATCAAAGATCGCTGATCACAGTGGCCCCTGGGTGGCTCAGTCGGTTAAGCATCTGACTTTGGCCCAGGTCATGATCTCGCAGATTGTGAGTTTGAGCCCCACGTTGGGCTCTGTGCTGTCAGCTCAGAGCCTGGAGCCTGCTTCAGATTCTGTCTCCCTCTCTCTCTGCCCCTTCCCCACTCACACTCTGCTCTCACTCTCTCTCTCTTTCTCAAAAATAAACGTTAAAAAAAAATCACTGATTACAGATCATCATAACAAATACAAAATTGAAAAATTTTCGAATATTGTGAGAATTACCATAACATGGCACAAAGACAAAATGAGCAAAGGTTGTGGGGAAAATGGCACTAGTAGACCCATTCAACGCAGGGTTGCCAGAAACCTTTAATTTGTTAGAAGAAACAATATCTTTGAAGCACCGTAAAGCAAAGTGTCATAAAACAAGGTATGCCTGTACTACAGTATGTGGTTAGTTCTCCCTGCAACTTTTATGAAATGGACATTAATACCCTCCTCTAAAGAAGAGAAACCCATAGTTAGGGAGGTTCGCTGAGAAGCCTAACATCGCAGAGGAAGCAAATGGTACCACCTAATAAAGCACCATTAGAGGATCTTCTACAATAGGGAAATAGCTTCAAGGAATATTTCCTCTATGACTCTATAAATTGGGGAATCATTAATGCTAGTTAGTTAAATAGCCCAAAATAAAGACAAGAACAACTAGCATGTCCTGGTATTTTTATTTTCAGTTAATGTTTGGGAACTTACCTCTCATAATGTGCAGCCTCTGTCTGATCCATCAGTAAATCAGCACAGCTGGTTGGTTGCTTTGTGGTGAAACATGGAGTGAGAATCCCATCACAGATGAAGATCTTAGGATACAAGGAGCTTCATGTATATTCCCTCAATGTCTGCATATAAAACCCTTGATTCCCTCCTGGAACAGAGTGGGTGCTCAGACTATGCTCTGTGATCATAATCTCAGTGAGAACCAGGCCAACACTGAATGAAGCAGTTGGCTTAATCCCCTAACAGTTGATTCTTTGGACACAAAACATCTTTCTTTGAATTTTTCTTGAATTGCACAGCCCTGTGTTTAGTTCTGTTTTTCCACTTTTGTAATTGACTTGGATATGAAAACTGCTTTACCTTCTCCTTAATTCTGTCCTACTAAATCAAATAACTCAAATTTGATGATGAGTAGTGGCCTCCAATTCCAGCAACTTGGTAAAGTATGGTGAGGATGCTGGTGAACTGGGGGAAATGGACCACACCTAAGCAAACATGCTGTGTAGGTCTGCTTCATTGCTGATGGTGAGAAGCCAGTAGTTTCATTTTTTTTTTTTTTAGTTTTGCAACAGAAGCTAGAGAAGTCGAATTTTATATTTTATCTTACCTTTTTGTGGGTAAGTTATTAAAATTATATATATATATATATATATATATATATATACATACATATATATATATATATATATATATATAGCAAACACCACATGAGCCAACAATAAGTGAGCCAGCCAAGACAAACTGGGAGAATTTTTGGCAAAAAAGAGAAATGGGTTAGATTTGTATGCTAGATAGACCCATGGGTCTTTCTAGCAGACCCATTTGTCTACCTGTGTTATCTTCCTAGAGGTTGTAGTGAAACTGTGAAAGAAGATGAGATTTCTGGAGACATAGATAAAATGAAACAATCAGGGAGTCCATGGTTGAACCCTGGACATAACCAATCATCAGAAAGGAGCTTATGGAAGAAACAGAAAGAATAATCAGAGAGAAGAAGTAAGTTTAAGAAGGAAGAAGCCTGATAAGCTTCAAAAAGACCTAGCAAAATAAAAACTGAGAAAAGTTCCTTAGTTTTGGTAGATTGAATTTACCAGGAAGTTAATGCAAGGGGTTTTGGTAGAGTGAAGAATTATAGTGGCCGATGGATGCTAATCTTTTGAGAAATTGAGACTAAAAAAGAATAGGTGCTGAAAGTCAGGGGGTAGCAAGGAATTGGGTATCAGGAAAGCGTTTATTTTTATGAAAGAGACTTAAACATATTTATTATCAAGGAACTTTGTATAATATTTACTCAAAGTGTGGAGGGAAACTTTTTTATTAAGTTACCAAATGCCAGTTCCTAATGTTTTCAGGCTATCTCATTAATTCTTACAACTGCTAGAAGATAGCTAAACGTCCTTCTGTTTACAGATGTTACAGTTTGATGGAAGTTAAGTATCTTTCAGGAAGGTACATGACTTGATAATCAGTAATTTTCCTTTTGTTTGCTATCCACCCACCAGCTGTTCTAGAAAGATTTAAGATAATCTAGAAGGATATTTAGTACATAATTATGAACCAAGAATGACTGGTCTCTACCCTTTTTAGCATACTACCCGAACAATATATTTGAAGTTTTAATTTTGTATTAAAGCTATATGTAGTACAGACTTAATTTGCACTTATATATCATAAATCTTGTTTTATTTGGGAAATAATTCATTAAGTGTTATTTTTTTCATCCTTCAGCCAAATAAACTGAAATGAAGAGGAGATGATATTTTTAATATTAATTTGTACTTTGTTATCAATAATGGATTATGCTATAAAATTTATAGCTACATATTTAATCAGGCTCAAATTATCTTCATTTCATTTATTCACAATGTGTTTGAATTAATTGAAAAACATGGGCTCCCTCTTGTGACAAAATCAATGATTCTAAGTGTTTTTTTGTGCCAAACTAAATCACACATCCATGCCCTTTTGTTTTCAAATAATGTTATGTATATACAATTATTTAATAATTTAATGTTTCTCTTTTTTCTGATAATTAATTCTTTCAGTTTCTTGAAAAAGATGAATCCAATCAGTATTTATTCTGATGTGTTTTAAAACGGTATATGCTACTTTAAAATATTGAATTTCAAAGTTGTGTTGAAAATGTCAAAGAAAAGAGGAAAGACCAAATTTGGCTTTTGTTCTTCTGCATTTTATGTGTGCTGTTAGATGTTTTTGAAACCTCTTTGGAAAAATTAAATTAGTCCTTGTAATATTTTAATTGTCTGTCCCTCCAAGCTATGCACACAATTAACTTTATATTCTGTGTGTTCCTCGTGTTTGATAGCTGTGCTTGTACTTTCTAAAATGTGTGGTTTTTCTCTGTTTTGCTCTGCAAACTCTTTGTGTGTATTGTTTCTATATTCCTTAGGGAAGCAGCATGCATATTGGACTATTGGAAATGCCCACAATGAGAAGGTCTAACCAAGAAAGAATAAAAATTACAGTCATTTTAATTTTTTTAATGTTTATTTCTTTTTGAAGGAGAGAGAGACAGAGCATAAACAGTGGAGGAGCAGAGAGAGAGAGGGAAACACAGAATCTGAAGCAGGCTCCAGGCTCTGAGCTGTCAGCAAAGAGCCTGACGCAGGCTCAGACTCACAAGCTGTGAGATCATGACCTGAGCCAAAGTTGAACACTTAACCGACTGAGCCACCCAGGTGCCCCTTACAGTCATTTTTAGAATAAAGAGTTATATGCTTATATGTGTCTATGTGCCTGTGTGTTAGTGTGTGTATACATGAAAGAGTGTAGTGAAAGAAAGAAAGAAAGAAAGAAAGAAAGAAAGAAAGAAAAACGGGAGGGGAGGGAGGGAAGAGGAGAGGAGAGGAGAGAAGAAAAACCCTTAATAGTTATATTCATGGACATATCTCTGAAAGGGTCTTTTAAGGTCATCTTAATACCAGGCTGTGAATTAAAAGAACTGAATTTAGTTGTGACTCTGTCATGAACTACCTACATAGCCTTGGGCAAGTCATTTTCTTTCTTGGAATACCTATTTTGTCACCTGCATAATTAGGTAATTAGTCTAAATCCGTGCTTTTCAACTTATTCTCTGCAGGACCATATCTGTGGGAAATAACAGATTTCCTTGGCTCACTTGAATATTAATTATTAAGGCTATGTTTGTGGAGTGACAGAACAGGGACTTTGGTGGCAGCAGGGTATGAATAGCAGACCTCAGGAGTGAGGGCTGTCAAAGCACAGCCACAGAGGAGTATGATGCTGGGGAGCTGAGTGGAGCCACGTAGGGAGCATTTCCTACTGATGAATAATCAATAAGCTAGAATCCCAGTTTTGTCTTCCATGATTCCGTAAAGACTAAACCAGTTTGGCAATGCCATACTGGAAGTTAGTATGGGAACCAGAACTGGAATTTTACTCTCCCACTCATATTATTTCATATTATTATCATTGTTAAATTTCTATAATTCAAAAATAGTCTGGCATTTTTTTTGTTTTTGTTTTTGTTTTTGTTTTTTTTTCTGGAGTCATAAACTGTAGGCTGCAAAAAACTTAAAATTGAGGACACAAGCTTTTCTTCCCATCAGGGTCCCGTCAGTCTACATTTACTTGCACGAGCCTCCTTCAGTCAGGTACATTACTTGCGCGACTCCGAGGCATTTCAGTTTGTGGCTCTAATTGACATATCAGTAGCTGTTTTTCATGACCTATGTGACTGGTGTTGCATTTTGCCCTGAGAACTTATGTACCATCTGCCCCTCCTTGGGTTGAGCCACAGGCTCCTGTAGGGTGCAGCTGCCACATTCTCTACCTTCTCAGAAGGCACTCTGGCTGGGAACACTCTTGCCTGGATCCTGGCTCTCCTCTTTTTATCCCTCTCCTGGGTGTCTCTCTTTTTTTGAGTGATACTTGTATGGATGATTTGCTTTGCCTTTGGGTTTCCTTTTATTTCTGACTTGTATCTCAGAGCATACACAGGTCCACACTTTGTGGCCCCAGACCAATCTTCCCTTTTACCCTACACTTTATCCAAGTCCTGATTCATTTAAGAGAGTAGGTAGGTCAAGCGAAGAATGAGCAACAGCAGTGGTTGGCTACAACCTGGTGAATAACACACTTGTCATTCATTCATTCTTCAGTGAGACCGATAATATTTACTGAATGACTACAATGTAGTAATTAGATGAAGACCCTTTGTGGGAATCTTAGGACAGAGAATTGCTTCAGATTGTGCAAGGAGAGATGAAAAAAGAAGATGACTATGGATGTATATTAATGTAGACAGCCAGAACTAAAAATGCCTGCATGTTTTTGTTCCTTCAGGAACACCTGAGGTTTGCCTCCTTTGTGTTGAATACTGTTTTAAGATTTGCAACAACATGGATAGCTCTACAGGGTATCATGTTAAGTGAAATAAGTCATTCCAAGAAAGACAAATACCATATGATTTCACTCTTATGTGGGATTTAGGAAACAAAACAAAACCAAACAGAGGAAAAAAAAAAAAAGAGACAAGAGACAAAACAGACCCTTAACTATAGAAAACAAACTGATGTTATCAGAGGGGAGATAGATGGGGGGATGGGTGAAATAGGTGAAGGGGACCAAGAGTACACTTATCACAATGAGCAATGTATGGAATTCCTGAATCCTTATATTGTATACCTGAAATGTATTTCATATATTTCTATATATGAATATATATATTCAGAATATAACTATACTGGGGGAAAAAAAGATTCCACAGAGAAGGACATGAAGAAAGCAAATACATTATAATGTGCCTTATATCATGGGTAGTGGTGGTAGGACATACAAAAATTTTGTGATAAGCACCATTTTGTACTGAGAGAAGGATTTTGTATGGTTTAATATGTAAATGTGATTATACATAAGTAACCAGAGTCGACATCAATTTTTGGTTGTTACAAGAGGTAAATTACTAGGAAAGAAGGTGGAAGGAGGGACCTTCCATTTATTACCGACTACCCTCCAGCTCATCTACCCTACTACATTGTCTAGTTTTGTATCCTAAGTGTTCTATGGTTTTGTGTTTGTGTCCATGTGGGTGACTGTGTGCATATATATGTGGTAGGCAGAGTTTAAGGCTTTTGTGGTTTGGTTGTCGGCTATTTGAATTGATGAACAATCCATAGATTTTCCATTTGGCTTGTTAAAAATAATGTTAATTTAAAAAAAAAGATTTTTTTGCCTCAAGTCAGTTTCTGGCTCCTTGCATAGTGCACAGGTTATGAAGAGGGATGACGAACAACCTTCACACAGGATTATTCACACTCTAGAATTTGTTCTCACCTAACAAAAGCCCTGCTAGAAGCTGCGGCTTTTTTCTGCAGTCAGGAAATAACTTCAGATATTGCCTCTCTAACTCTGTGAATTGGGGAACCATTGACCCTGGTTAGGTAACAAGCCCAAAATGAAGGCAAGGAGAACACCTGGCATGTCTTTCCTGAGTCTTGGGGGTTCGTACTTTCAGTCAATGTCTGGGGACTCACCTCTCACAGCCTGAAGCTTCTGTCTGATCCATCAGTGAGCAGTGGAGCCGGTTGGTTGTCTTATGGTGAAACATGGACTGAGAATCTCATCACAGATGGAAATCTTGGGATATAGGAGTTTCATGCATGCTTAGTCTCTGCATTTAAAGTGCTTTCGTATTGTGCTTACTCCATCGTGGATGCTGGAGTCATGGTGACTTCTTCTTTCCCTCTGTGTTGTTCCAAACATGTTCAGAATTTGAAGCACTATAATGGGCCACTTGTCTCTTCAAGTGTAATGACAGTATGCCAGTATCCAGCAGACGTGTGATCCAATCTATCCAAATAATGAAACCGGGGTATTCGGGTCTTGTGAACTGTTTAATTTTCTGCCTTGCCTTACTGTTTCTATGCTAATGGCAGAATGACCTCCTCTGATGATGTTAAAAAAGAAGTCCTTAAAGAACAGAACTTTGCTTCTCCTAAATTATGTCTATATTTCTATCAGTCTTCCTTTTTGTTCTTATTCGTTGCTGTTTTCGTTCAGACAGAACAGGACTGTAGGAGATGCAGTCCTCTCCCCAAATGCAAAAGTGGTGGGCTTTGAAGCACTTAGCACCCTCCTCAGCAGAGAGAGAAAGGGATTCTGTGTTCCTTGATGGTTTATGGACAATAAAAGCATCGGATCTTCTTTGAGTGCTGCTTGCAAAGCTCTTTCTCATTATTCAAAACCCTTTCCTTTATAGTTGTATTCTGTCTTCTACCATAAATGTCCCCGTGCGTTCTTTGGCTAAACCGAGGGACTGAGCCACGGATTTGCCACTTTTTACTGTTTGGGGCCTTGGTGCAGTGGTTCCCAGCCCTGGCTCCCCAACTCTGCTCCACCTGAGAATTTCTGATCAGTAACTTGGAACATTAACTTTTTGAAGCTAAGGTTCAGAACCAATGCATTTTCTTGTCATGGGTGTTTAATAAATTTCAACTGAATAAAAAAAATGGACTGCATTAAATTTTAATTTTTTTTCTCAAATATCAACTCTCTCACCTAATTGACTTGCAATATCAATTTTATTCTTCCATCTAATCTTTTAAATTTGCCGGTAATCTGAGGAGACACTGAAGGCAAGGGACATAGGATAGCGTGTTATTACAAATGGTTGCTCCTATTTGCCTCATTTTTTTCCTTTAGCACAATCTAGTGCAAATATTCTAGTATGTATCTCTCTTTAGTAGACTGTGTGATGCGTGATTCAGGGACCATATCTTACTCATTTTCATGTCTCAGGACGCAGGCTTGAGTCTGAACTTTCAGAACGTGTTCAGGAAAACGTGAAAAAATGAATGAGTTAGAGCACTGTTGATAATTTTGTCTAAAAAGGCATAGGAAAATTTTTGCAGGATTTTAATTTATACATATAAATAAAACTTTGGTATTACTCCAGAAAATACCATTTAAAATGAGATAGCGATATCGGACAAAGGGCTAGTATCCAGAATCTATAAAGAGCTCACCAAACTCCACACCCGAAAAACAAATAACCCAGTGAAGAAATGGGCAGAAAACATGAATAGACACTTCTCTAAAGAAGACATCCGGATGGCCAACAGGCACATGAAAAGATGTTCAGCGTCGCTCCTTATCAGGGAAATACAAATCAAAACCACACTCAGGTATCACCTCACGCCAGTCAGAGTGGCCAAAATGAACAAATCAGGAGACTATAGATGCTGGCGAGGATGTGGAGAAACGGGAACCCTCTTGCACTGTTGGTGGGAATGCAAATTGGTGCAGCCGCTCTGGAAAGCAGTGTGGAGGTTCCTCAGAAAATTAAAAATAGACCTACCCTATGACCCAGCAATAGCACTGCTAGGAATTTATCCAAGGGATACAGGAGTACTGATGCATAGGGGCACTTGTACCCCAATGTTCATAGCAGCACTCTCAACAATAGCCAAATTATGGAAAGAGCCTAAATGTCCATCAACTGATGAATGGATAAAGAAATTGTGGTTTATATACACAATGGAATACTATGTGGCAATGAGAAAAAATGAAATATGGCCTTTTGTAGCAACGTGGATGGAAGTGGAGAGTGTGATGCTAAGTGAAATAAGCCATACAGAGAAAGACAGATACCATATGGTTTCACTCTTATGTGGATCCTGAGAAACCTAACAGGAACCCATGGGGGAGGGGGAGGAAAAAAGAAAAAAAAAAAAAAAAAAAAAAAGAGGTTAGAGTGGGAGAGAGCCAAAGCATAAGAGACTGTTAAAAACTGAGAACAAACTGAGGGTTGATGGGGGGTGGGAGGGAGGAGAGGGTGGGTGATGGGTATTGAGGAGGGCACCTTTTGGGATGAGCACTGGGTGTTTTATGGAAACCAATTTGACAATAAATCTCATATATTATTAAAAAAAAAAAAAAGAGTGCTTGGATGGCTCAAAAAAAAAAATAAAAAAAATAAAATGAGATAGCGTAAGTTACTAAATCAGAATTCATTAAAACCAACAAAGGAAATCCACAATTTGGTTCCTATGCAGTTTACATATATATTAAGAAATGATTACTAAGGAGATGACTGCTTTTAAAGAACCTGGGAGAACAGGGAAACTTTTGACGGGGGAAATCAGAAATGTGCAGTCCAGTGAAGAATTAAACTTCTGGGAGTAATAATATGGGCTGATGCACTCAATATAGCAGTAATGCCCTCTGAGAAGGATAGGAAATAATTCAGTTCCTCCAGGCTGCATGGAAGCTAAATACAGTATGACAAGAAATAGAAGCAGTACTCATTATGTCTGATTGCTAATTACCCCTTTGAATGATTCAGTTATGCCTGCTACTAGATAATTAGTTTAGTAATTTATGGCTGCGGTGCAAACTAGTATTTTAATTTTCGCAGCACAATTTTCACAATACCTACAGTTCAGATAATATCTTTCTGTTTTATTCAATTTTAAATTGCTTTTTTGAAGGCCTATAAAAGAGCAAAAATCCTTGCATTTTTTCCACATGTATTTCATGCAAAAGTTAGGCACTTTATGGAATTTTATTTAACTTTAAACTGCAGGAAAATAACATCTTATTAAGTCCCGTTTCATTATGCTTCATTTTTCCAATTTTGTGGGCAAAAGGGGTGAAAATTTTTTAAAGATTCTATCAAGTGACTCAATTTAACAGCTGCCAAATTTCATGTTCTAAAAAGACATTGAGCATTTGATAATCTACTTTCCCTTTTTATACATTTCGACTTCAGGCATGAGTTCTGCTTATGTGGTGCACAAACAATTCAAGAACCATCAGACCTTAGAAAAATTCTGACATCATCTCCTCCTTTTCCTGTTTGAGTAAATGTTGATTAATTCTAGCCAAAGAAAGTAGAAGTGAGCCCCTATGGGGGAATTGTGACCTTAGATCTGTTCCCTCTTGAATCCACTTTCAGTCCTCCAGTATTTCAGCAACCTAGCTGGGTTTTGTGGTAAAATGATGGTTATTGTCTTTACATATTTGGTCTTCTTTTATCAGCATTTATTTTTGGTTCATTGTTCCCATCAACCTTTAAGTTATTTCTTAAATTCAGATAGTGGTAAGAAAGTAAATCCAAGACAGGGAGAGGGAGAGGGAAATGTTGATATGGTATGCAAAAAAAATTTTTATGACTCCAAAATGATTGCTGGGAGCCCAAGGGCAACATTGAACAATGAAATTCACATGACAGTTTCAATTTAATCACATTTATTTTATTTGTGTACATAGTGGACATACTTGCCAAATCATTGAGCGATATTATGAATTAGGATTTGATTTCAATAATGCCTTATTCAGATTTTGGATTATGAAACGTGAATTCTGAGTAGCTGATAGAAAAATTGCAACCTTAAGATCATTGTAATTAGGACTAGGTAATTTTTGCAATGAGAGGGAGCATTGAAATGCTTGGAATAACAAAAATTTTTCAATTTCACTAAGTATTTGGTTTTGCCAACCCTAATATATTAAAATGAGTGCTTTTAACATTAATTGATGCTACCAGACACGTTTGCCTTATGGCTAAGAGTTTTTCGCTAGCATTTCAAAATTAAGAATATTTGGAAATAACTCTTGACTCCTTTTAGTTTTCTATTTGGTACTTTTTTTTTTTTTTTTTTTTTTGTAATACAATTAAAAAACGCCCATGGTTTTTACTTGCCATATTGTTCTTGTATCTGATATTTGCTAGTGCTGGATCAGTGTTCTAAAGGGCAGCCCTGACAGTGTTATTTCGGTGAGAATCAGGCTGATGTTTATTATAGGCTGAATCTATGCCCTTTATTGCCAACAGTCCTTCTTGAAATATGTGTTCCTTGACCCATTTAATAAATGGTTCCCCATAGATATGGCAGTGCAATTCTTCCTTTTTTCTATAGATACATTTTTTTAAAAAGTTTCTTACCCATAAGGCAGTCTTTCTACCCATCAAAACATCATATTGACCTTTCCAACTTTGTTCAGGGTGACAGTTGGCTGGTTGTTGACACTTCTTTTTTTTCCTAAGTTGCTAACTAGGAACTGAGTTTTATGCTGCCAGAGTCTGAGACCCATCACCTGTCTTCATATTTGTTGTTCATTCCTCTTCACATATTTCAATAATAGTTATTTATATCCTAAAATAAAATGCACTGTTATAAAGTATATAAATGCATCAGTAATAAGAGACAAAATTTACTGTGGTTAGATTGTTGCCAATGTTATGAAGCTGAGTAGTGTATTTTTTGTTTATATTATGAAATTACTTTGGTTCTACTCCCACTGGTAAAAAACAAAGAAAACATTGGTTATTAATATAGATATGGTATGTTGAAATAAATCAGTGTTCGATAGCACTCTTTAGAAGGAAGATACTATATGGTCATGTGTTTATATAAGTCTCAGTCAGCTGAAAATTTCTTCAAGAGTTCAAGAAATTCGGCCATGGCTCTCAGGATTGTGTTGTTCACAGATATCATTGTATTTGGCATTGAACTTTTCAAGTGTTTTTCTACACTTCTTTCTTGACCTTTATTTTTCTAAATATAAATGTAATAGATCATTAGATAAGAATATCCAAAAGGAAAATTTTTATTCTTTGCATTTCCAGACGCCCATATACTTAACAATTAAGATATTTTTGGACACTTTTCCTCAGAGGAAAGTTAATCAATTTCCTGATCTTATAAATTTGATTTAAAGGGACCACCTTTATCTTATACTGCTTCAAATAGGTGCTATACAGAATTACCTACTATGTCTCATCATATCTTTTGGAGAATTAGACTATTACAGAATTTGATACTTCTGACTGCTAAGAATTCTCTTAATTCCTTGGTATGTGATATTATATTACATTATTTGAATAACTAATATTTTTACACACACAGAGGGGTGTGTGTGTGTGTGTGTGTATGTGTGTGTGTGTGTGTGAGGGTGTGTGTACATATACAATTGGAGTTATTGGCTATTTACAAGTACAACATCCAGAGTTTCTAAACTAGAGATTATTTTGAATTGCCATTTCAGGCATAATATCTACAAAAGTAACACAGTGAGAGAGCCGTGACATGGTTATGATGATTGGTAAGGAAGCAACATTTTATCATACAATTTATTTATCCTGTTAAGTTGATTGAGCTGCATACCAAGAATCCATTTTAAGGGTAAGGAATGTGAACAAGAGCAAGACAGAGTCCAGACCCATGAAGACTATGAGAGCTAACAAGATGGATAAATGAACACATATAATCTACACATAGTCAAAACAAGAGACTGCAGTCAGAGAAATATACTCGAGTGCTAACGCAGCCCAGAGAAAGGAAAGGACAATTAATTCAGTCTTGAACAATTGTCTCAGACTGTTGGTGATATTGTCCTTATTCAGGGGCACAGTATCAATGACATGAGCAACTCTTATTCAGAAATGAGTTAAAAAGCCTGCTAGTTTCATTAATATTATCTCAGATGAGTTTCATTGTTTAAAAAAAATCTTGTGTACTTTGGGAGCATGTAAGTATAAGCAGACAAAGACCATTTTAGAGCTTTAGGTGGAAGTGAAACTTTGCCTTTCTCTTTTGCAAAATCTTTCTTTTTTTCAGTTTATTTATTTATTTTTAGAGAGAGAGTGCACAAGCAGAAGAGGGGCAGAGAGAGAGAGAAAGAGAATCCTAAGCAGGCTTTGCACTGTCAGCACAAAGTCTGATGTGGGGCTCGAACCCGTGAACCATGAGATCTGCCACACAGGCACCCCTCTCTTTAATAAAATCTTGTACCATTGTAATTGTTTGTTTGTTTTTGCCAAACCCAGCTGTAGGCTAACTCAGTCTTAAACATAAAAGCCTGGCAGCGGTTATGATTTGAGTATAAACTCATGCTTAGGATTAGATGTAATAAATGGATTTCATGTAGTTCCAGAATTCCATTGTCAAAAGCAGCGTAATTCTGGTCTCAGGGCAGGTTTAATGCTTCTACCAGAAACAAAGCGAATATACTGTGATGTGAGGCTCCTGCCAGGTGGTTACCAGATGTATAGAGAACTCCTTCCAGGTAGGGAAGGCAGAATGGAGAGAATGCCTATCCAGACAGAATCATATTCTACAGGTGCAAGATTGGGGTGGTGGTAGCCAGGATCAGGTAGACACATAATTAGAAGTTCCTGTTTTTACAGGGAGGTGGGGCAAACCTTTATGAAAACTTGGTGTGAGCTTTTGGAGTCTCCCCAGAAGTTTGCACATACAGACAGACTGCTGTATATAACTTCATGGGCTTCACAGACAACCTGAAACCTTTGCCAGGTTAAGGGCCAGTGGTTTAAGTGGAGGCAGGGATGATGGAAATAGCGTTTTCCTGCACTTGATAAGGACCTCACGTTTCAAATCAGCCTGACTGGTGTTCAAGTTGATGTCCTTATCCCAGATGGCAACTGGAGTTAAAACCGTGACCCAGAGGCCTGGGACTGGTAATCGTTCAACTGACTGGACCACATGTACTGGCTGAATCATTGATGGAACCTGTTTGTTTCTTCCCTCGCATGGCATATTCTTTCCCATATAATTTAAGAACTGCTTCATGTATCTAATCCTTCAGGAAGCTCTTCCTTAACATTTAGTTTTTGGTACCTTTTCAATCCCTCAATTCTCTCTCATAATAGAGTTATAGCCTTTTCAGAGAGTGGATTATATTTCATTCATTTCTGAATCCCTGTTCCCAGCACAGTGCCAGGCATGTGGGAGATACTCGGGAAATCTTTATTTTATTAATGAATAAAAGCCAGCAATTGTGTATAGCAGGTTTTTGCTCTGCTAGAAACGAGGATACACAACTTCAGAAAGACCAAAGTAATGCGTAAAAGATTCATATTATCTGAAACAAGTTATTTTGTATGGATTCAATTGGGAAAGCTATACATAGTATAATATAAAATGCACTGCCATGCCAAGGGGAAAAAAATGAGCCAAGCATCAAACAAATTTGGGAATATTGATTAGGAAACAATTCTGAAGTAGAGGCCTATTATGTGAGTAAAATTTCTGACTGAGTTAATCGGTCCTCCCTGATTGTTCAGCTAATGTCACTTCAAAACAGACTGTGCTTTCCTTCATGTTAACCCTTTTTTAGTTATTGAAATTGTTCAGGGTTTTAGGACTGGATAAGGCAGACCTTCAGTCTGGTGTAAAAGATAAGGCATTCACTGTGGAATACAAAACCAGAAGAGTGGGATTATTTTTTTCCAACAGGAAAAAAAAGAGGACATTATGAGAGAAGAAGACACCTTTAATCAGAGCAAGGGAAAACAATTTCAAATGTAATAAATCTGTGATTTAGCCATCTTCCAAAAGAACTGATTTTTGCCCAGATAAGTACCTCACATTGCTCAGATTTTTGTATTTGTGAGAAAATATAGTATTTTATGGGATTCTGGACCATTTTCTTCATATCAAAGAATTATGTCATCCAGGATTTAAGTGTCAAAAGCGAGATAACCTAAATCTGACAGAACACAGAATCAGCCACAGAAACCTTTATGACAATCAAATATCAAAAGCTTCCTTATATTTGCTTGTTTACTTAACTATGAATAAATGAGTTCAATTACTCAATTTCTTCCTTTTAGGAGCTCTAAATTAACTGAGCTGAAATCATCCTTAAGTCAACTTCTGTATATAAATTTCCACATCTGTCTTATCATTGTGCTTGCAATCTTAGAAATTTATTTGTCAACCCTCCAAAATTTATGTGAGTTTAACCTGATCAGTTAATATAGTTTGACTTCCTAAATTCATTCTAGTGGCATCTCTGCTCCAACTTGTCTGCATCCATGCTATGTCCTCTGCTTACGTCCCTAACCTCAACCTCACTTTTGTCTGATAACTTTGTATTCCTTACTCATCCTTTAGAACTCAAGTATACCTTGTCTCCTCTTTCAATCTGTTTTAGATATGTCTCTTCTTTTCTTGAGCACAATGTACACAGTTGTAAAATACAGTTGTCTCTCTGGCTCGTTTTGGTGGCTCGAGACAGAGACTGTGTGAGGGGCTACCCCAGCCTGCGTAGCACAGGTGTTTGGACCATTATAGGTTCTCACGTGTTTTTCGGTACATTAATGGATGACCTTTCAAGCTCCAGTCTTATGCTTTTATAAGCACTTTACATTTATTTACTCATTTAACACAACATCCATCTGAACTTGGCTATCGCTGTTATACCAAAGAGGAAGCCAGAGGTTGCTAAGATTTAGAGAGGTTAATTCTTTTCTTGAGGTCAGACAACTAGTAAGTGGCACAATCACAATTCTGACCCTAGACATCTGGCTGCAGAGCCCATATGCTTCCCTGTTAAGCTTCATTCCCTGACTTGATTCTATCTTTGAAGGTGTTGGATTGTTGACCTTGTTCTAAAGAGAATGATGAATGATTTATTGCTTATCATGCATACTCTAAGTATTTATTAATCTCTTTCTAGTCATTAATTCAATATTTATTACATCTTATTATGAGCCAGGAATATACAAATGGAAAAGATACTCAATGACTTACAGGTGACTGAGATTCATAAGGGCAAAGCATGTTATTAATAATCTGTCTTTTCTTAACCTCGAATCATAGGAACTTTTGGTCTGTGTTACTTCATTGTAGAATAAGTGAAGTTACATAAAATTCTTAACAGTTTCACTCTCTGTCATGTAGGTATTTGCCTCTGACAAAGATATTAAGGTACATTTCATAGTGAATTATCATAATTGCCCTCTATAGATGCTCAATTGTAGGAATTGCTTTGAGCGTCCATACATTCTCTGCAATACCCAGAGTTTATAAAACTATCAGAAAATAAAAGGGCTGATCTAAAATTCAGAATCTCTATTTTATATTTGTACTCACAATGCAAATCTCTATTTTATTTTGTACTGACAATGCAAATGTTTATCTTTAAAAAAAAATCTTATTTTATTCCCTTTTCATAGCCAAGCACAACTTTAACACTTCTAGAATCTTAGTTTCCATCCCAATTGTCATTCTGAAGAATAAATGTAATACAGGGTTTGGAAATTTTATTTGCTCTGCATTAATAAAAGCAGCAAAAGCTGTTTTCTTCCATCCCTAAATTATGTAGCAATGATTCATAGAGCAGATAAGGGGATATTACAAGATGTCATTTTCACAGTATTTTTCTAAACACCGCTATGGATAATATAAACATTGGAGTACACTTTTAAATTTTTAAATGCTCCTTGATGACAGCAGTGGTTTTCATGGATAACATTTTCCTTTCCTGAATTAACTGTTATCTAGTTAGGCATTTCACTCTTTACCAAATGTCCTGAGAAGTTCTAACTACATAGGACATGCTGTTATGCAGTATTCCAGAAAAAGGACTTACTAACATTTAGAAACATTTCTTTACAAGAACAGAATCACTTTATAATTTTGCTGTAGTGTGACATCATTGTAGATTTATAAAACTTTGTGGCTTGTGTGTGTATATGCATTGTCTCATATTTTATGCCTTGTCTTACGTCATTGCACCACTTATGGGGATCACTCAGCTATTGCTTATTCCTAATGTCCTTTTACCTCACCATTAATCTCACTCTTTGATTTTTTATTGATAACAAACACAACATTATGCCAAAATGCAGTGACAATTCCTTAATAATTTAGCGGTCATGCAATCTTTTAAGAAAAAATATTTTTAAAGTAAATCCTTTAAGAGTCTTGACTGCAGTGTATTGCTTTAAATCATTTATGGAGGCACTGATTAATAATGCATAAATGGTTATATTTTGAGGTTATGGGTGGTAACTAGCAAGGCAAGAGGTAAGATGTAATGCTTTGTTCAAATTTTTACTGTTGAAAATGTGACTGATGAGTGTATTTGTGCTGTCACTCTAAAGTTAACTTCTTTAAGCTTCTGAGATATGCAGCTGTCCATCTTACCTTCCAGATAGAATGAGTAATATAGTAAGTTAAAGGTCAGATACATATCACAGTGCCTGGCACTTGGAAACAATAAAGAGTAACTAAAAGTAATTCTAGCTTAATTTGTCCCTTTTAAATACATATATCATGGATGATGGTTGACTTACAATGCTTATGGATACCTGTATTTGATTTGGAAACCAAAATTTAAACTCTTCTAAGCCCGTCTTGTTATTTGCACATACCTGTCACCTTTCTATTCATCTTCAACTAGAGAACTTAAATTACTTACCCCTTCAAACTGAATTTTAGGTCAGACAACATTACATATTCCTTCCTGGATGTTTCTGTGACTTGTTTTGCTCTCTTATGTTATTAACCTCTTAACCACATTGTATTGAACTTATTTAGTTAAGTGCCTTCTGAATTACGTAATGACATCCACAAGATATCGAATTCTATCTTATTTATACTTTTAGCCCAGTGCCAAGAAGTGTCTGCCATATACCAGATTCTTATTAAGTAGTTTTTAAACTGTCAAATAATAAATAGTATAAAAAATCTTAGGGGCGCCTCGATGGCCCAGGTGGTTGAGCATTCAACTCTTGATTTCAGCTCGGGTCGTGATCCCAGAGACATGGCATCAAGCCCCGCATTGGATTCTGAGGTGAGCGTGGAGCCTGTTTGGGATTCTCTCTCTCTCTTTCTCCCCCCGCTTCTCCCCCACTTGCCTCTCTCCCCTGCTCACATGCTCTCTCCCTAAACAAACAAGCAAAAAACCTTAGACATCTGCTCAAAATTTGATTTTTATAGCCAAATAAATTAATATCCTGTTAACCTAAACTTAATTCTTTATTAGGATACAATGTTTGAATTGCTTTAAATAATCAATTTCAACTGTATTTTAATAGTTCCTTGCATGTGACAATTGATTTTTTGGCTATATAAATGATATTGCAAATGTCAAAGATGATAACTTATACTCCTGTATGTTCATATCCTGATCCAGAATGGATAGTTATAGAAATGTCCATATTAATTAAACCATAAGGTCAAAAAAGTACAGTTCTATATTCCCAAACATGATGGAAAATTAAATCTTTTTACAACTCATTTTAGAGGACATTGTTAAGGTTCTATTCCAAATCTAAAATTGTTCTTATTTTTATTGTTGATTACATCAAGTCTTGAATCTTGGGACAGAAATTCATTTCTGTTTCCAAATTTGGCTTCTCATGACACTGTTTTATGCTTTCTTCCAGTATAGAGCTGCTCTGTTATCCTTCCTCTTTTCTTCTTTTTTTTTTTTTTTTTTTAATTTTTTTTTTTTCAACGTTTATTTATTTTTGGGACAGAGAGAGACAGAGCATGAACGGGGGAGGGGCAGAGAGAGAGGGAGACACAGAATCGGAAACAGGCTCCAGGCTCTGAGCCATCAGCCCAGAGCCTGACGCGGGGCTCGAACTCACGGACCGCGAGATCGTGACCTGGCTGAAGTCGGACGCTTAACCGACTGCGCCACCCAGGCGCCCCGTTCCTTTTTTCTTCTTAAGAAAAAAAATGCAATGAGGTATTTGTTTTGAGGAGGAAAAAAAGCATTTCACATATATAAAATATATTGTATTTTATATATCCTATAAAAGAAAAGGTGGGGGGGTCACGTGGGTAGCTCAGTCAGTTAAGTGTCCGACTTTGGCTCAGGTCATGATCTCACAGTTCCTGGGTTTGAGCCCCATGTCGGGCTCTGTGCTGACAGCTCAGAGCCTGGAGCCTGCTTTGGATTCTGTGTCTCTCTCTCTCTCTCTCTCTGTTCCTCTCCCACTCATTCTCTCTCTCTTAAAAATAAATAAGCATTAAAAAAATTTAAAAAAAAAGTAAAGGTAGGTCAAAGTTGGAACCTACTCATCTTTGTAATGCTACCTTAAGTTTATGATTGATAGGAAGAATGTTGTATTACATAAAGAATATTTTTGTTACCTTGAAAAAACAAATACAGAATTTTATATGTTATACCATTTAAAATATAAATTCAAAAAACATTAGTGTTGATAAATGGTTATTTATGAAGCTATCTTATATTATAAGCAGATGATTTTTAGCAAGTCAGCTTCCATCTCAAATGCAGTATATATGTTTTTCTTAACATGAAGTAAGAGAGCATGAGAACAGAGAATTCTTTGGCGACCAAAAATCATGTGATCAGTTAATTTGATTATATTTTCAATTGAAAGCATTTGTTATTAGAAACTCTGAAACATACTGAGAGTAAGATATAAAAATTGTTTTAAAAGATAAGCCGCAGGACCCTGGGTGGCTCAGTTGGTTAAGTGTCTGTGTTCAACTCAGGTCATGATCTCACAGTTTGTGGGCTTGAGCCCCATGTCGGGCTCTGTGCTGATAGCTCAGAGCCTGGAGCCTGCTTCAGATTCTGTGTCTTCTTCTCTCTCTCTGCTTCTCTCTCTCTCTCTTTCTCAAAAACAAATAAACCTAATTTTTTTTTTTAAAAAAAGATAATAAGCCAAACAAATACAAGCCAGTGTATTCATTAATTATTTTATATTTATTAAGCTTCTACTTTGCATGTAAAAGCCGAAGGAATAGATGTCTATGTACAGGTGATTGTATATAGTGTGATAAATGCTACGATTAAAGTCTAACTGGGGCACCTGGGTGGCTCAGTCGGTTAAGCATCAGACTTCTGCTCAGGTCATGATCTCGCAGTCTGTGAGTTTGCTGACAGCTCAGAGCCTGGAGCCTGCTTTGGATTCTGTATCTCCCTCTCCCTCTCTACTCATGACCCCCTACTCATGCTCTGTCTCTGTCTCTGAAAAATGAATAAACCTTAAAAAATTTTTTTTAAGTCTAGCAAAAGGGTCCATGAGACATCTAGAAGAGACATCTAGCCAAGACTGACTGGTCTAGGAAAATTTTCTAGAAACTATTGCATCTAAGCTGAGTCTAAAGAAGAAGAAGAAGCAGCAGCAGCAGCATGCTGGTGAACAGGAAGGAAAGGGAAATGCATTTCAAATAGGTGATTAAGAGATGAGGGCAAATGTGACAAAAGGGAATTGCATGGGAGTATAAGCTGTAAATGGAAGTGAAGAGACATAAAAATGAGACAGTAAAGGTTCAAATCACCAAGAGCGCTTTAGGTCACTTTAAGGTGTTGATCCTAAAAACAGTGTAGCGTCATTGAAAGAAGTTAAGCAGAAGTGCCAGTGTCAGCCTTACATCCTTTTGCACTGAAGGAATGGAGACAAAGATGTTTCTAACCACGGGGAGGGAAAGCCTGGAGAGAAGGGAGGTGATCCCCCACCCCCCTTAATGGCTACTATTATCTCTATAAATTCCTGAAATCGTCTCCTGTGAGTGAGGAAGAGGAGAGTGGAATAGTGTGTTTATGGAATGTGGTAGAAGACTGAAAATACCATCTCCGGGGAAATAGGACAGAGAATAGACCGGGGAAACTGTAAGAAGTGATTGTTTCACAGTGTAGAACTACCACGTTAGTATGTCTTGGCACTGGGTGGCATACTTTTTCTCCTTGCTGGGAAGTCTATAGGAAGGGCCAGAAAACACTGCCAGCTAAGCCCAACAGCATAGAAATTTCTTTGTTAGGTGGATCTGAAATTTAGGTTTTACTAGATATAGGAGGTAGAAACAAGGGTTAGGATGTTGGATTTTGGAGAGCAGCCAAGATCATGAATTATGGGATCTTGACTAAATCCACGAGGGAGTGAAGCAAAGTGGGGCAGATAGATGGATGGATACGTAAAGCTGTATAGGCTAGAATGTGTGTAGAAGGAGTGAGGGTATGAGAATCTTGAAAGGTTTGGGGCGCCTGGGTGGCGCAGTCGGTTAAGCGTCCGACTTCAACCAGGTCACGATCTCGCGGTCCGTGAGTTCGAGCCCCGCGTCAGGCTCTGGGCTGATGGCTCAGAGACTGGAGCCTGTTTCCGATTCTGTGTCTCCCTCTCTCTCTGCCCCTCCCCCGTTCATGCTCTGTCTCTTTCTGTCCCCCAAAAAAATAAATAAACATTGAAAAAAAATTTTTTTTAAACTCTAAGGGTGGAAGAATTGTGGAAAAGTTCAAGAGATTCACCTGAAAAACTGTTAGACACAATAATATAATTTTGTAAAAGAGCACAGTGAAGATTCATTTGAAGAATCAATAGTCTTAAAGAATCCCATCATTTATTCATCTGGGATTTATTCACCAGGAAATAATTTAGGATGATACAAATATTACTAACAACCTGGGATGTTCATGAGAGCCTTGGAAGTAATAGCAAATGACTGCAGACAGCTTAGAAGTGCAGTAACAGAGGACGGCTTAAATAAATTATGATAAATCAAAATATTTGCAGAGGTATAAATTGGTTGACCCTTTATGGAAGCAGTTTGACCTTGTCCATCAGTTTTACATACAAATGCCACTCAATCAGGAAATCCTGATTGAAACTTCTAAAAATGTACCCTGCAGATATATTTATACACGTGTAAAATCAAGAATGCACAGGAACTTTGTTGCCACATTGTTTGTAACATAAGGTGCCAATCAGAAGGGAATTGCCTGGGCACATGATACTACATCCATTAAATGAGATATTATGAAACTTTAAAAACTAATGGGAAAAATCTTTACTGATGTGAACTGCTTTGCACAAATCAGAACAGAGTGTGTGGTACAATGCCATCTTATAAAAAGTGGGGAAGTCCATACATGTATTTACATATGTAAGTTATTTTTAGATAAATTCATGAGAAAATAATAGCATTAGTTGCTGGTGAGAAGAGAATTCAGGTGGTGAGGGGGACAGCAATGGAGAAAGAACTTTCATAGCCATTTTATCATCTATCTTTTCATTCCGTTTGAATTTTGAACCATATGGATAGAATAAGACAGACTGAGAAAGACAAATGTGATATGGTTTCACTCATATGTGGAATCTATATAAACAAAACAAATGAATAAACAAAAAGCAGAATCAGACCTATAAAACACAGAGAACAAACTGATGGTTGCCAGAGGGAAGAAGGGTTGGGGGATGGGCAAAACAGGTGAAAGGGAGTAGGAGATACAGGCTTTCAGTTATGAAATCAGTAAATCATGGAAATAAAAGATACAAAATAGGGAGTGTGGTCAGTGACATTGTAATAGTGTTATATGGTGACAGATGGTAGCTACAGTTGTGAACATAGTATAAAGAGAAGTTGAATCATTATGTTGTACATCTGAAACTAATATAACATTGTGTGGTAAGTATACTCAAACAAAAAATTAAAAAGAAAAAAAGAATGTATTACCATTCAGAAATTTAAAAAACCAAACTATTGAGGTAACAAATCTAAGTATAAATTTAAAATTTTAGGGGTGCTTGGGTAGTTCAGCAGGTTAAGCGTCTGAGTCTTGATCTCAGCTCAGGTCTTGATCTCAGGGTCATGAGTTCAAGCCCTGTGTTAGGCTTCAAACAAACAAACAAAGTAAAATTTTATTTTAGTGACCTAGAAATATATTCAAAATAATGAGCTTGCAGCCAGGGGAATAATTATAAAAGTGTATGTATGCACATACACATGATACATATATATATATATATATATATATATATATATATATATGTGTGTGTGTGTGTGTGTGTGTGTGTGTGTATATATATGTATATATAAATACATAATAAAGGCATTGTAAAATGATAAGAAAGTACACTCCAATATATATTTAGTGGATATAACAGGTTACAGGATTGGATTACAAGCAGTTTTTATTCTCTTCTTGTAAAGTGTATTTGGAATATATCTCAGTGTATGTACATTATTTACATATGGCTTAATTGGAGCAATGTACCATGGATTTCATTACTGAAGGGGAAAGTATTTTTTATTTTTTATCAATTTCTTATTTTTTATTTAATTTTTTATTTAATTTTTTTAACGTTTATTTTTGAGACAGAGAGAGACAGAGCATGAAGGGGGGAGGGTCAGAGAGAGGGAGACACAGAATCTGAAACAGGCTCCAGGCTCTGAGCTGTCAGCACAGAACCTGACGCGGGGCTCGAACTCATGGACCGCGAGATCATGACCCGAGCCGAAGTTGGCCGCTTAACCAACTGAGCCACCCAGGCGTCCCAACTTATTTTTTATTTTAGAGAGAGAGTGAAAGCAGGGGAGAAGGGGAGAGAGAGAGAGAGAGAGAGAGAGAGAGAGAGAGAGACTGAATCTTAAGCCAACTCCACACTCAGTGTGGAAACCAACACAGGCTCAATCCCACAACCCCAGGATCATGACCTGAGCCATAATCAAGAGTTGGACATTCAACTGACTGAGCCAGGAACCTAGGGGGAAAGTATTTTTTAAAAACACTTTTAGATAATCCCTGAAACTCCATCCTTTCAAACATAGAAACCATGCTTTAGATAGTTTGCAATAAAATTTAATAAAGATAAATGTGTGATCTATAACATCTTTCATTTGAATAAAAGACCAATCTTGACAGATGTACCTACTAAGAACTTTTATATGTTATCATAAATAAAATATATTCACTGATATAAATTAAGAGAATATTGTAAGAATGAGTCTTCCAAAAGAAATCTAATGAAGAATAATATAGATTGTTAGAAGGCCCACATAATTCAAAACTAAAATGAATGGCCATTCTGTTTTACATCTTCAGCATAATTGACAATAAAGAAATAACTTACGTTAGACATTTAGATAAATGAGCATATCCTATAAGTGCAGTGTCTGCAAAATCTTGGTCTTGTAGGAAGCTACGAATTTTAGTAAAATTTTAAAATAAAATTTGAAATAACAATGTATTTTTTCACTTGCTAATTCACAAGTCTATTAAATGTATAGTCCTGAAAGAGATCAAATGCAGAAATTAGACTTGTCGATGGCACAACATAATTATTTTTTAAGTTTATATTTAGTACATCTGTTATAATTTGAATTATATTCTTTGTATCTAATATCCTTTAATTGAATGTTTTTAGAAACTTTTGTTAACACCTAAGCACTAAGATTCTATAAGCTTTTATTCCCCCCCCTCCCCGTCTTCCCTGTTATTAGCATCTTGCATTAGGGTGGTACATTTGTTAGACTGATGAAACAATATTGATATTGATATTAACTAAACTCCATAGTTTATATTAGGGTTCTCTTTATGTTTTATATTTTATGAGTTTTGACAAATGTATAATGACAGGTATCTACCATTATGGTATCATATAGAATATTTTCACTGCCCGAGTAATACATTTGCCCAATTACACCATTTTCTGTTCCTGCCAGCAATGAAAGAAAAGTTCCTGTTGCTTCACTTCCTTGCTAGCATTTAGTGCTGTATTTTGGATTTTAGCTATTGTAATAGTTGTGTAGTAGTATATCACTATTGTTTTAATTTCCAATCCCCTGTTGACATATAAAGTTGAATATCTTTTCACATTCTTACTGGTCATTTGTATATCTGCTTTGGTAAGTGACTATTCAGGTTTTCCCATTTTTAGATTGGATTGTTTTTTTATTATTGAGTTGTAAGAGTTCTTTGTGTAGTTTGGATACCAATCATCTTTCAGATATACATGTTGGAAATACTTTCTTCCATTTTGTGACTCATCATTCTATTTTCTGAAGAGAGCCTTTTCCAGAGCAGAAGTTTTATTTTTAATAAAAGTCCAACCTATTTTTTTTTCTTTCATGGACTATGCTATTGTTTTGTATCTAGAAAATTACCACCAATCCTAGATTTTCAAACCGTGTTATCTGCCAGGAATTCTAGAGTCTTGTATTTTACATTTCAGTTTTGTATCTGAGAAGTCATCAGTAAACTAGATTTCCAGCTATGTTGTTGTCTAGGAATTGTATAGTTTTGCATAATTTTACATTTAGGTCTATGATCTATTTTGAATTAATTTTTGTGTAAGATCTGTGTTTAGATTCATTTTTTTTTTGCATGTGGATCTATTTTTTCCTGTATCATTTGTTTAAAAGCCTTCATTTAAAAAATTAGTATTTTTTTCTATTTTCTGACTTTTTAGTCCCACTCACAAGTTGCATGGATTCAAGCTCATCTCTACTCTCACTCCAGGTTTTTCTCCCACCATACCATAGTTAAAAAAAAAAAATCTTTCGTGGCTTTCTAACCACCTGTCCAATGGAGGAAACTCTTCCATAGAAACCCTGCAAATCCTCATAGTGTAGATGACAACCTCATAAAGCAAGCCATCTTTGTGTTGACTAACTCAAGTTATAATTCGTTCATTCAACATATATTGCATACTCATTGTTGTCAGATACTGATTCAAGAAGTTGTATTTTATGTAGCCTACAATTACAAGATCTTGGCTCCATACTCTTGAGCAATATACAAACATCCATTTCCTTTTTTAGATCTTTGAGTTTTATATGTATTAGAGTGCTTCTCACTCCTTGCATCAGTTTAACACTGTCCTTTTCTTTCAAACATCCCTAATAACATTGATATATTGATATCAGGGTGAAATTTCATTTTTTGTGCTTCTCTCAAAATACTATTTACTGAGAGATAACCATATCTCTCTAGAAGTCATCCATCTGATAAAATGCACAATGGTCTGTTTATTCTCTGTGACCTGGACAACATCCCTAATTAATTAAGCCTTAAATCATTGGTATTTTTGCTGCCAAAATGGCATAATGCACCATTATATTAAATTCATTATGAAATTAACTTTTGCCTGGCAGTCATATTCAATACTGTTTTGTAAGTATGGAAAATCTCAATAGGAAATGCCTTGAGGAGGAAATGTAAGAGTAGGGGACTAATTTTACTTGACTAATTTTAATTGAATTGAACATTATTCTAGGGTATACAAAGAAGGAGTGTACTCTAATAGGAAAAATGCTGGATTTGACATTGGGAAGACCCAGGCTTAGAATATATCTGGTACATATTAGCGTCTTGTCCTCAAGTAAGTCATTTAACTTCTTTGAGCATCAAGTTGCTCCTCTTTAAGATAATGAAGATATAAATATTCTTGTCCCATCCATCTTCTATTGAGTTTTGAGAAGTTAATGTGGAAACATAAATGAAAATACTTTTGTTAAATTTTCTTAATGTTTATTTTTATTTTTGAGAGAGAGGAAGAGAGAGACAGAGCACGAGCAGGGCAGGGGCAGAGAGAAAGGGAGACACAGAATCTGAAGCAGGCTCCAGGCTCTTAGCTGTCAGTACAGAACCTGATGTGGGGCTCGAACTCACGATCCACAAGATCATGACCTGGGCCAAAGCCAGATGCTTAACCGACTGAGCTACCCAGGTGCCCCAGTGAAAATAATTTTTAAGTTAGGTTCCCTGAGGAATCATTTACATACAATAACAATCACACTCTTTAGTGTATAGTTCTCTTGGCTTTGACAACTCATAGACTTACATACACACTACCTCAGTCTTGGTATACAACAATTCCATCACCTCACCTATTCCCACTGGCCTCTTTGTAGCCTACCTTTACCGACTACCAGTCTACTTTGTGTCCTATAGTTTTGCCTTTTCCAGAATGTTATATAAATAAAATCATACCAATGTGGCTTCCTTCACTTTCCCTAATACTCTTTGAAACTCGGTCATGCTGTTGTATTTATCAGCAGTTTGTTCCTTTTTCTTGATATATGAAGACATTTTTTTTAATTTTCTTAAAATCCAATTCATCTATTTTAAGAAAAAAATTAAAATCATCTTTTTTTATAAAAGACGTGATTGAATTAAATCACTTGATTGAATAAAGATCTACATCCTTAGCATAGAATATAGACAATAGCATTTTAATAGTTCTCTTAAGCCCTGCACCAGGATTTTGGAAATATTTATGTCTTTCTTTTCAGATGAAAACTGAATTCCCAAGGGCATAGTTTTCAAGAAATATAACTTTGTAATGTTTGTAGTCATCTGGTTTGAGATGAAATTAAAAACAGGAGGTGGTTTTCTTGAAACATGTGGGATTGAAAGGCCAAGGTGTGACTGATTGTGAGGGTTTTTTTCCTGTTGCCAAAAAAAGCCTTTTTGAGCTGAACAAGAAAGGTATAAAATTAAAGTAATTGCATGCTTCAGATTTTAGTAGCAACATGAAATCTCACTGGCAATTTGATGTTTTACTGACATCGTGGCCTGCTGGCCTGTTGTGAGATACATCAGATGTGAATGCCACTTACTTTTCCAATAATTCTCTGAATGATCTTGTGGAGTAGTTCTTATGATACACCAGCAGTGCGCCAGCAGAATGCCAGCTTGCGTTCCAGAGCCTGCCTCTTGAAAGCTGAATGTTATTCCATGTCCTTTTTTGTTGTTGTTTTTCCTAATTCACTAGTCATTGTGTATAATTATACGTTAGAGGGATGATTACACACCAATGAATTACAATCAAACTTGGCTTGTTAGTATAGAAAGCTTTGGTTGTTAATCACGATCATTTACAAGGAGCTCACCCTCCGAAATGCAGATGTCATGGTAGACTTCCTCAAATCAAACCATGTTGATGTCTCAGAAAGGGTGTTTCCTTGCTGTGAGTTCATCATTGTCAGTTTTCTGTAACATGGGGCATTGCCTCTTGACTTTGAGATTCTTTTGTGAAACTAGGATAAGTAACATAGGCGTTGTATCAGAAAGTATGTTTTCTCCTAAAAGGTAAATTGATATCCAAATTGTTTTTTTATATAGAAAATCAAATTATACCACACCTGGTAAAAAAAAAAATGTGTTGAATTAGTATATCAAAAAGTTATTGATGTAAAAATAAATATGGATTTTAAAACATAGGTTTTTTTATTTAAAGTTTTTTAAAGTAAAACATAATAACAACAAGGATTAGAAGTTTCTCAGTCTCCCAAATGCCACATTACCGTAAATTTGGACACATAGGATTGTAATACAGCTAACATTCTACAAAAATAAACAAACAGGCATTTTATAGGGCAAACCTATTTGAAAGATGCAGGATAGACATTATATATCCTAAATGTGACTTTGGGCAAATTTCTTAACCTTTGTTAGTATCGCTTCTGCATCTGTAAAATGGGGGTACTAGCCTTTCTCAACAGATTTTATAAGGATAAAATTAATTATATTGGTAAAGTTGGTAAGGTATCTACTTGGCTGTTTAAAAAAATACTATGGGACCATTAGTTATATAAAATAAATCTCGTAATTTGGGGAGTATATTGAATTACAATACTTGGACAATGACTTACACATAGAAACTAGTGTGTCTGTTATATGGAATTCAAACTTCTCGGTAGAAACACTTTTATGGCTTTATTAATGATTGGTACTTTAATCGTTAGCCTTTTCTAAAAAAAATATTCTAATAGTTTACCCTGGATTGGCTAATTTCTTTCTACTGAGCAGTCATGTATATATGACTTGGAAAAATAGCTTTTTCCAATTCATTCCTTCATTTGATAATTCAAATCATTTACCATTTATTCAGTCATTCAGAACCTCTTGGGTCTTTGGCTACATAATATCTCTATGTGTAAGGTTTGCTGCCTCACATTTTCTTTGTTTTAAGTTTATTTATTTTTGAGAGAGAGAGAGAGTATGAGCATGAGTAGTGGAGGGGCGGGGGGGGGGAGAGAATCTCAAACAGGTTCTGCGCATCAGTGCAGAGCCCCATGTGGGGCTCAAACCGATCAACCTTCAAATCATGACCTGAACCGAAATCAAGAGTTAGACCCTTAACCAACTGAGCCACCAAGGTGTCCCTCATTTTCTCTTTTAAGAGAGATAAATACATGAAGTTTTAATAACACAAGGGGAAAAACGATGGCAAAAGAACGATGAAGATAAAAGTCCCAAGGGATTCAGAAAAGTGGAGCTAATTTCTGAGTTTGGGAAAGGCGTTAAATTGAGCTGAAGAAGCGGTAGGTTTGGGACACAAGGAGAATTCCAGGCAAAGAGAACTATGAAATCTTAGAGGTCAAGAAAAGTATTCAGTGTTTTGGAACCTAGTCCATTTGACTAGAATACAAAAAATACATAAAAGAACTGGGAGAAATAAGTTGGAAAGAGATCAAATCATAGAGAGATTGGCATGCAGTTGAGGTGGAAAGGGCAGAGAGGAGCCTTCCTGTCATGTGTGGTCAAATCTGAAAAGAAAGTAGATGTGTTCGATCATTTAGTGGAATCAGTCTGGCCACTATTTAGAGCTTGGATGAGAAAGAAAAATATATTTTGACTTCTACATTCTATCCCCAAATCTCTCCTTTATTCTGACAGCTCCAAAAACTTTATTTTATTCAGAAAATCTTTTATGTTGATTACCTACTAGTTTCCACACTTTCAAGGATTTATGTTAATGGAATTGTCTTTGAAACAGTGCTGCAGATTCTTCTCACGACATACCACAATCCCTGACCTTGGTGAGTCACAGCTTTTGTCCTTTTTCAGCCCAAAATGAAGGAACAAATTAGGAAGCTTTAAATTAATTTCTTGTAGTTCTGTACATTCTTGTACACAGCTACGAGGCTGGAGAGGTGGGAGGAGAGGAGTGGTCAGGTTCCTTTAGAATATCTGTATATTAATAGCTTGATTTATTTTTATCCCCTTCTGCCTTTTGAAAATGCCTTATTCGGATTTTTTTAAGAGTTAAACCCTCTGGGCACCTGGCTGGCACAGTTGGTGGAGTATGTGGCTCTTGGTCTCACGTTGGTCAGTTCAAGCCCCATGCTGGGCATAGAGCTTATTTAAAAAACAAAAAAAGAATTACACTGTCAGTGTGTAATGTAATATTTATGCTACAAGTTCTTAAGAAGAATCTAATTTAGGGGCACCTCGGTGGCTCAGTTGGTTAAGCATCTGGCTTTGGCTCAGGTCATGATCTCGTGGTTTATGAGTTCTCGTGGTTTATGAGTTCTCGTGGTTTATGAGTTTGAGCCACACATCCGGGCTCTGTGCTGACCGTTCAGAGCCTGGAGACTGCTTTGGATTCTGTGCCTCCCTCTCTCTCTGACCCTCCCTAGCTTGCACTCTGTATCTCTCTCTCAAAAATAAATAAACATTTAAAAAATTTAAAAACAGAAGAATCTAACTTATTTTAACAAGTTTTTTTTTTATTTTAACTCCAATATCAGAAACATACAGTGTTACATTAGTTTCACCTGTACAGTGTAGTGAGTCAACACTTCTATACATTACTCAGTGCTTATCATGATAAGAAGAGTCTAATTTGAATTCTACACTTGAAAATCAAAGAATGTCAAAGAAAAAGCTTTGCATTTAGTAGATAATCCAGTTAAGTTAATAATGTTAGAATACATTTGAGTCTGCTAGAAGGGATGCCTTAGATCCTAAAAAGCTAGTAAGAATAATAAGAATAATAAGAATAGCATTTAATAGTCTTAAAATACTTTTATCAAGAGCTAAGTGAAACTGTGAAAGTAAATATATGCAGTTAGCAATATTTAGTACAAAATACCCAAATGCAAATTATATTTATTTATTACTTTTTTTTTTTAATTTTTTTTTCAACGTTTATTTATTTTTGGGACAGAGAGAGACAGAGCATGAACGGGGGAGGGGCAGAGAGAGAGGGAGACACAGAATCGGAAACAGGCTCCAGGCTCTGAGCCATCAGCCCAGAGCCCGACGCGGGGCTCGAACTCCCGGACCGCGAGATCGTGACCTGGCTGAAGTCGGACGCTTAACCGACTGCGCCACCCAGGCGCCCCTATTTATTACTTTTAATGACAGGTCTTTAAACTGTCTTTTAAACTTTGAATGTTTTAAAGAATGAAATTTTCCACTTTATGTAGTCTTTTTGCTCTTTAGAAGACTACTCATTACATGATAAATTATTTTAAATATAATATCCAGCATTCTATGTATTTAATTCTTTTGTGTGTATTCATTTGGTATACAATTCTTTTAAGAGTGTCCTTTGAGTTTACATTAACTACTATAAATCATTTTAAATTGAGAACATCTCAACATTTTAGCCTATTCTATGAAATCATTGCCACTTCAAGACATGAAATTTTATATATTTATAGGCTGTAAACAATCATTATTTATCTTACATTTATTATATTGATCTAACACATGAAGCCTGCATATTATTAAAAGAAGTTCCTTTTCTATGGACTGTTTAGGTTATTGGTATTAATATTATTACAAACAATATTATCACCTTTAAGCTATTACAGTAAAATTAATTTAAAAAATCTCTGCTTAAAAGAATAAAATGAAATTTGGTTCATTAATATGACATTCTTTTTCCTACTACTTAAAATGACTTCTAATTCAAGGAGTCATTATTTCTTTTTTTTTTTTTTCAACGTTTATTTATTTTTGGGACAGAGAGAGACAGAGCATGAACGGGGGAGGGGCAGAGAGAGAGGGAGACACAGAATCGGAAACAGGCTCCAGGCTCTGAGCCATCAGCCCAGCGCCCGACGCGGGGCTCGAACTCACGGACCACGAGATCGTGACCTGGCTGAAGTCGGACGCTTAACCGACTGCGCCACCCAGGCGCCCCAAGGAGTCATTATTTCTGATGCATTAAGAATTTCTTCATTATGACATTCTCTTTATTATGTGGTGTAGGATGAAATAAAAGACAGATTTTTTCTTTAATTTATTTAATTTAATTTATTCTAAATTTCTTTAATTTATTCTTTAAAGAAATAATAAATTTCTTTAATTTTCTTAATATTGACACACAATATTATGTTAGTTTTAGGTGTTTACCAGTTTCACCACTGCAGAAGTCATCTTTACTACAATATTTAAAATGGGGAAGAAATGGAGAGTTAGGAGTAATTTCAACTATTGGCTAGAGATTATTTCAAAGTAGAAAGGTTAAATCACCTGGGAACAGAATTTTACCTGACAGTACCACCCACTTCAGGAGTTTCATGCTTGTGCCCATGAAAAGTACTATTGTTATTTGCCCAAAAGTTTGGAAATCCTTGAAATTGTTTGAGAAAAACAAAACAAAACAAAACAAAAAACGCTTTTAACAAAAGTGTTAAGAATCCTTTAGGGAAAGTAAATTTCTAATTCATTTTCCCCACTAGCAACGTGCATTAATTAGTAATCTATTGTTATTACCAGGAAATTGGGTAAGTGCACATTTGTGAGTAAATTGAATGGTGCTCAGTGCATTTTCTATCTCTTTAAAAGATTGTATATGTGGAATAAGTTCCTCCAATGAAATTTCAAATTCCATAGTTACTACTTATGAAGTATCTTTGCAATTGTAGTATATGATAATCTCTCAGGCTTTATCTTGCTTTTAGTTTACCTTGATTTCTTGATTTTTGAAGATGGCAAGTCCAGTCTGGACTTGACATTCTCCAGATGGCAATCTCCAGAACATTCTGCAGATGTTCTTCCTACAAGTGCTGCTTGCTGAGGAAACTTCGATTTTTAGAAGTATCTTTGTTCATTTAAACTAAGTCCTATGTAATGACTGTGATATACACTGTGCTCTGCTATATTTCCTTGAAGTAAGGAAATAGAAAAACTACTGATACAAGGGTAGCTGCTTTTTGAAAACATTTAAAAATGTATAAAATGAGTTTAGACAAATTGCAAATGTATCTAATATAAAATTTCTGAGGGCAAATAGCTCTAGCTCAGTGAGGAACTAGAAAGATAGAGAAGTGTTTCGACATAGAAAAAATCAGTTTCTTTTATGAGAATTGTGAATTGTGATAAATTGTTAGCTGGTAATTTAGATAATTAGCGTGAAAAGAAATTTCTGGTAAAGAACAGGTTTTTTTGTACCTTATGGCTAAAGAAATTATTGGAGATAAGGTCTCTAGGATTTTTTCAATTTTTTAAAATGTTTATTTACTTTTTGGGAGAGAGAAAGAGACAGAGTGTGAGCAGAGGAGGGGCAGAAAGAGAGGGAGACATAGAATCCGAAGCAGGCTCCAAGCTTTGAGCCATCAGCACAGAGCCTGATGTGGGGCTCAAACCCACAGACCGTGAGATCATGACCTGAGCTGAAGTTGGATGCATAACCGACTAAGCCACCCAGGCACCCCAGGGTCTCTAGGATTTTTTAAAAACCTCACCACAATTGCTGTTGTCTCATTACTTTCAAGTGGATCAAGTCAGTTACATTAATGAATAAACACTTTCAAGAAAGTAGATTAGGTTGGCATCTTCTTGGTTAAATGCATGATATATAGAAATACTAAGTATTTAGTCAAAGGAGTCACAATACAGAGGATTTTCAATTTGGCATTAAGGTTAATTATACAAGGTAAAATATAAATCAGTTTAAAAGCTCAGAAGGATTATGCTAATAACAAGCATTCATTCAACAAATATTTGAGTTGTTACTGCTGTGTGTCGGTAGTGAAATGGTGGACAGCAATGGATACAGTCTCTGCCTTCCTGCATCTGACAGTCTGAGATCAAGGTAGTTGTGAGGGGAGACATATGAATATATGAAACAGTCCATAATGTAATTGACACTGAGGAGAGGTAAATGACATAAAGGAGCCTGGGGTGGAGATTTTTGACCTGGATGGAGTGGTCCGAGTCTATGCTGATGAGAATGTGACAGGAATGATATTCTATTTCATATGTACAATTGATTATGTTTATCAAGGGAAAGTTAACACTGAATTATTTCTAGGTAAAACTTTTATCAACCTATTAAATAGTCAGAAAACACTTTTCAAGCATCCACCTCCATACACAATGTCTTAACTCTTTTGTAGAAAATCGGTCTTGCTTTCCAAAAAGATCAAAATCAGGAAAGTTGAAGTATTTTACTCTTCGGCTTTTAAAAAATCTCATCAAATTGCTGTTCCTTCAGCTCTTTTATCATTCTCCCCTGAGGTTAACAGAGATGTTTACTCGATAATAATCTCTAAAGATTTTGAGCCAATGTCTTATTTCCCCCAATACCTGAAGGTTCTTGTCTCACATTACTATCTTTTCCAACCCATATCTATCTACAACAGTATCTTTATTCCCTCCTTGCTTCATTTCGCAAATGCATTTACTCTAGTTACAAAGATATCCACGGAACCAGAGCAAACACATTTGTTGTGCTCTCCCAGGCTTCTGATGTGTTACTGATTTGGAGAAAATTTTGGAGCTATGTGATGATGTAGCAGCTGCAGAAAGGAGTACAACTTTAGAACGAAGTTTTAAATCAGTTTGAAACATTTTCAGTTTGAAAAGATCTGGTAGGTAACTGTCATAACTCCACCTGGACTTCAGGTGTAAATACATCTGTAGCAGAACCAATTCTGCAGCATTTGATTTTCACGTGGTGAATATTAAGCCATGGTTTTGGAAGGTGAGGTGATTCAGAAAGATAATAGACAATAAAAGGAACACCGGAAGGGCTTCCTATTCCATACACAGAGTAAAACATTGTGATAAAAGCTTTGGAATCATTCTTTGCTTCTCTCTGATTCCCTTATCCCTTTGGAAGGTACAAATTGTACTTATACTTTATTTTCCTGATTAAGTCTCAACTCTTGCTATTCTCATTGTCTACATGATGGCTGTATTTGTCATTTTAATCTAACTCACACATGGCCTTCTATTTCTTTACATTGTTCACGTATCCACATCTATTTTTTAACCACATTGTTAGTGTGGGGAGACTGTGTATCTTCTGCAGCATCTAACCCTGTGTCTTTCTCCCCATAAACACTCTCTATCTATGTCTAAATTTAATAATGGGGGCCTCCAGTTCCCTGGCATAATCACTTTATGCAGTGGCAAAAATAGTAAGCAGTTTTTCAAAGTTGGATTTCAGTGGAAGAATTGGATTACAGCTTCACGGAAAGGGATTTTAGCATTTCATTTTGATTCTCAGAGCAAAGACAATATTTCTTGCATTATTTCTTATAAAATGACTATCAGCAATATCCTTAACTCCCATCAGGATTCAGAGGAAGATATGACACCTGTCAAATAGGCTTAAACAATAATTGTATCTGACCAAGCAAGTACAAGTATATAAGAATTAAAAATCCTTTTTTTTCATAGATGAGGAATAATTTTCATTAATTTTTTATTGTTTCCAACTAAAATGTTCATTGAACTTTTAAAAAATTTCACAGATAAAACTTTTTTTTCTTTTTACTATTTTAAGACTCCCTTCTCATTTCTTTGAAGCATGAAGTCTTGGTGAACAATTATCAGTTAAAACCTTTGTCAATACAGAATACGCATTAATGTTGTCAATTACAAATTTGATTTAAAAACCCAAGATTTTATACATGTTAATATGTGTGTAAGTTATTTTTCGTAGTAAAATCCACCACTATGTCCCCTCAGAATATACTGACAAAGATCATAAAGACATCCTGATTAAGGTAGTAAAAATACTTCCTCCAACGGTGAAAATTGATTGCCAAATGGAGGAAAGACAATGATGAATAAATTAAAAATACAAAGCAGTATAAGATGTGCTCTGACAGAGGGAAGCAACTGAGTGGCATAAGAGAATAGAAAAGGAAATCTAATTAAATGTCTAAATGAAAATAACTTAAAATAACTTTAATATCCAGGTTCTATGATAACCACTTTCTGCACAAGCCAAAATGCTAAGTAGTCCATCAATATCCCTACATTTGGGAATTGTCTATTTTTGCCTTTAAAGTTACAAATGTTTGCCCTTATCCTTAATAAGACAAATCAGAATCCTTAGGGATAAAAACTATTCCTCTGGATCACTTTTGCACTGCTGGTGGGAATGCAAACTGGTGCAGCCACTCTGGAAAACAGGATGGAGGTTCCTCAAAAAATTAAAAATAGAACTACCTTACTACCCAGCAATTGCACTACTAGGTATTTATCCAGGGGATACAGGTATCCTGTTTTGAAGGGGCACATTCACTCCAATGTTTATAGCAACACTATCAACAATAGCCAAAGTATGGAAAGAGCCCAAATGTCCATGGATGGATGAATGGATAAAGAAGATGTGGTATATATACACAATGGAGTTTTACTCGGCAATCCAAAAGAATGAAATCTTGCCATTTGCAACTACGTGGATGCAACTAGAGGGTATTGTGCTAAGTGAAATTAGTCAGAGAAAGACAAATATCATATGACTTCACTCATATGAGGACTTTAAGATACGAAACAGATGAACATAAAGGAAGGGAAGCAAAAATAATATAAAAAACAGGGAGGGGGAAAAAACATAAGAGACTTTTAAATGTGGAGAACAAACAGAGGGTTACTGGAGGGTTGTGGAAGGAGGGATGGGCTAAATGGGTGAGGGGCATTAAGGAATACACTCCTGAAATCATTGTTGCACTATATGATAACTAGGTTGTAAATTTAAAAAAATTAAGTAAAAAACTGTTCCTCTGTAACTTGAAAAAACCTCTTGATATTATTTTAATGAGTTTTCTAATTAAAGTGACCATGCACCTGTTTGACCAGGACAGTCTTGGCCCTCTCTCATGTGCGCTTTCCTGCTCTCTCTCTCTCTCTCTCTCTCTCTTTCTCTTTCTGGCACAGTTTCTGCCTTGAGGCTCTCTTCTTCAGATACTCTCTGCAAGCTGTGTTCTCATGGCCTTCCTATGTCCCTTCAGACACTATACACAGAGCTCTGCATGTCCCTTGTGGATCCCCCTTAATCTCATACACTTTTGTAAATGATCCTTTATTAAACTCTCCTAAATTACCCCCAATTATGTGTATCATCTTTTTCCTGGAGATCCTGACTGTCCATTAACATTATATACCAATATTACATGATGATTGGATGCTTAAAATAAGGTTCCTATTTTGAATGCAGAAATCAATATCTCATGCTTCCTCCCATAGACACTGTAATCAAAGAGGACAATATAGCATAAACATTTATATATTAAAAGGAAAGTATGGACCAATCATTTTATTCACTGCAAAGCAGGTACAGGTTTATTTTCCTAGAATGACTGGAAGCTATGTTTAGGATTTAAATACTGCCTGACATTCAGAAATTAAGGGTTAGTTGCACTTTGGGAATGATGAGTGTAGTTATTTTCAAACCATTTTGTTTCATATCTTTAAGATAGTTGGTCAGCTGACAGTTTTTGGTGTCTTTGTTCTGGAAACTAGTATATTGTTGGTATAATGAATGATTATTCCTGAAAGAAGAAATGTAATCAGCATGAAGTACACTTACTCTTTTTCAGATTACTTGGCTACTGCTTATATTGTTGCCCTCTCAAGTCCGATTTCTAGATGTTGGAGACAATGTGTGTCTTAATCATAATCCTAATGTATTCTCTTAGTAAAAATCCAGCTGTTTTCCATTTGGGTCAGTATTGTCAGAGTAGATTACTGAATCTGCTGACAATTTGGAAACATTAACCACTTCAGATGGTGAGGGCACCATTTAATGTCCAGCAGTTTTTATAGACTAAGTGTGACTGAAGTTGGAAAATGCATCTTGATATTTGGAATTCAGAGCTGAGTTGAAAAAAATTCATACTGATCCATAATAGCATTATGAACTAATCTTACTGAAAAGAGGGAGGGAGAGACGGAGGAGGGAGGGAGGGAGAGAGAGAGAGAGAGAGAGAGAGAGAGAGAGAGAAAGGGAGAAGGGAGAGTGCAAGAGCACACACACATACTGGGAACTGTTTTTGTTTCCAAAGGAATTGATATCAATTAATTCACAGATATTTACTGAGCACCTAGCATATGCCCTGTTTGCAATACTTAACAATGTTTTCTAGTTTAATTGTCTAACACATATGAACTCCTGGATTGGGGAGCCTAACTTCTTGATGCCTAGCTCTTATCGTTTTCAAATAAATAGGCTTTGATTATTAATTACATTTAAAGCTGTATAAATAACAACATTATCTTGAACTGCTTAAGGGCCATCCATCTAACATACATTCCAAATTGGAACATTGAAAATAGCTGGAAAAGATAAAATAGAAAGGTGCACTTTAATTGTGAATAACTCATGACTATGACTCATCATCAGTATCTAAAGGAAACTAAAATGGGTTAATGATCTTGAGTTTGTGCATTGTACTTACAATGATCTTGCATCAGTGAGGGAAAAAAAATGCTTACTTTAAGTCTGTCTACAGGATTCCCTTAGGAAGACAACTGTCTTTGTTTAGGAATGCACCTTAATGATTGCCTTTGGCTTTGTAATTAAGGACTTGTGTGCACATCCTAAATTGGATAGAGTTAGAAAAACAACTTAAAACCTTGGTAGGAGAAACCACTCTGTAGAAAAATATACAGGGAATTTTGGAGGATGTAGGCAAATGAGTTCAAGAGGAGATGGGGAGGGGCGCCTGGGTGGCTCAGTCTGTTAAGTATCCGACTTCGGCTCAGGTCATGATCTCATGGTCCGTGAGTTCCAGCCCCGCGTCGGGCTCTCTGCTGACAGCTCAGAGCCTGGAGCCTGTTTCGGATTCTGTGTCTCCCTCTCTCTCTGACCCTCCCCCGTTCATGCTCTGTCTCTCTCTGTCTCAAAAATAAATAAACGTTAAAAAAAAATAAAAAAAAAAAAAAAAGAGGAGATGGGGAGAAGAAAGTCAAAAAAAGTAGTGATAGGCTAGGGGTTCAAAATTGCAGGAGAATGGTGGAGTTCTTACTGGTGGAGTCCTTACTGGTCTTAAAAGAGATGGCATTTTCTGGATATCTTACTAGAAGTCACAAGGACCAGTAACAGCAGAAATGACTTTTATATCTCTACAGAGTGCTGATTCTGAGCAATAAAGCACAACCATGAAAGTGTGCCCAAGGTAGATTTAATAATCTTGGTTGTAATTAGTTTCTTCTGCAACTGATGGATGGTCTTATAAAGTGAGGAGCTAGTAAAATAAAAGTATTCAGTGAAGAAGGTTTAAAGGAAGTTGAATATTTCCATATTTCTTTAATTTTTATATTATTGTAATGTTTAATATCACCTGAATTTATAGATCTCTGAGCATATTTGCTACAGAATACACGCCAACTATTATGAAGAGCAGAAATAGATCTCAGTGTTCCAGCAGGAGGAGGTGTAGAAGTCTTGGCCAGGGAAGGACAATTAGAATTTGAGAACAATCCATTTTTAAGAAGTTATTTGTGCCATAAACATTCCATCATATCTAAATGTGTCTTCCTAATCTCTCTATTCATTATACTTATTTCCAAACTCATTATGATATGCCTTAAATATATACAGATTTTTATAGATTTTTGTGTCAATTATACCTCAATAAAGTGGCTTTTAAGGAGAGATATGGCTTTTGTAAATTGTATTTTTCTAAATCTCCTTTTTCAATTGTTCATTGGGTAATATAGAAATTTAATTGTTTTTGTATATTGACCTTATATCCTATAATATTACAAAATTGAAGTATTATTTTTCTAGATGTTTTGTAACATTTAGAAGGATATTTTCTATGAATAGGGATGTTACCTGTGATTAATGACCATTTTATTTCTTCCTTTCTAATCTTTATGCCCCTTATTTATTTTTCTTAGAGTATTGTGCTAGCTAGATACTCCAGTGTTTGAAATAGAAATGGTAATATAAGACCTCTTTTTTTTGGTTTCTTAGGGAAATAAGGATTGATATTTCACCAGTATGTGTGATATAAAATGTAGGTTTTTCATAAATGTCCTTATTAGATTCCTATTTTTAATCTTACCATAAGAATGTTTTCATCAATGTTCACAAAAGTCCTATTTATAATAAACAAAGCCTGGAAACAATCCAAATATATGTCTCCAAGAGAATGGCTGAAATTGAATTAATAAAAATAGTGATATATTCATACAGCAAAATACTCAACAATAAAAAAGAAAGAAAATACTGATAGATGTACCAACATGAATACATTTTATAGACATTATACAAAGCATAAGAAGCTAGAGAGATAAGAGTTAATAGAGCATTCTATTTGTATGATGACCTAGAAAAGTAAAAGCAATTTGTGTAATGAGAAATTAAAAAGATTGTCTAAAGAAATAACAAGTATTGGCAAGGTTGTGGAGAAAAAGGAACTCTCTACACTTTTGATGGGAATGTAAATTGGTACAACCACTGTAGAAAACACGGAAGTTCTTCAAATGTTAAATAATATAAATACCATATGATCCAATAATCCCACTACTGGGTATTTACTCCAAATAACAAAAACAATAATTTGAAAAGATAAATGCACTCCTGTGTTTATTGTGGCATTATTTACAATAGCCAAATTATGAAAGCAGCCTAAATGTCCATATACAGGTGAGTGGATAAAGAAGATATGATACACACTCACATGCACACACACACACACACACACACACACACAAAGGGATATTACACAGCTATAAAAAAAAATAGGAGGGGGCGCCTGGCTGGCTCAGTCGGTTAAGCGTCTGACTTCAGCTCAGGTCACGATCTCGCGGTTTGTGAGTTCGAGCCCCGCGTCCAGCTCTGGGCTGGTGGCTCAGAACCTGGAGCCTGCTTCCGATTCTGTGTCTCCCTCTCTCTCTGACCCTCCCCCATTCATGCTCTGTCTCTCTCTGTCTCAAAAATAAATAAACATAAAAAATAATTTTTAAAAATGAGATTTTTGCTATTTGCAGCAACATGAATGGACCTAAAGGGGTATTATGCTAAGTGAAATAAGTCAGAGAAAGACAAATAAATACTGTATGATTTCACTTATATGTGGAATCTAAAACAAAACAAATAAACAAAAAGCAGAATCAGACCTATAAACACATAGACCAAATGGATGGCTGCCAGAGGGAAGGGGGTTAAGGAATGGGCAAAAGAGACGAAGGGGAGTAGGAGATACAAGCTTTCAGTTATTGAATCAACAAGTCATGGGAATAAAAGGCACAGTATAGGGAATATATAGTAAATAATACTGCAGTAGCATTGTGGTGGATATATGGTAGTTACACTTCTGGTGAGCATAGCATAACATATAGAGAAGTTGAATCACTGAGCTCTACACCTGAAACCTAATGTAAAGTTGTGTGTCAACACACTGAAATTTAAAAAAATAATTTATAGATCCCCCCACAAAAAAGGGAAGATGTGGAATTTGGGAATTAATAAGGACAGAAATAAGTGAACTGTTTTTTTTTTTAATTAAATAAAAAAAAATAGTCAATGACCTCCATAAATACATACATACATACATACGTACATACCTGAGTATAACTTGATTAATCCAAATTTCCAGTAATATTCAAGTTAGGTTATTTATACATTTGCGAATTTTCAAGTTCTAATCAAAAATGTGCTTAATTGTTTAAAGAAAAATTTTAAGAATCTGAATTTTTCACCACATTATTCAATTTACTAATACTTGAATTTGAAACTAATACAATTATATATCCTTAGATAATTTCTAATGCACTTTAAAGTAAATCATAGTAGGGGCGCCTGGGTGGCGCAGTCGGTTAAGCGTCCGACTTCAGCCAGGTCACAATCTCGCAGTCCGTGAGTTCGAGCCCTGCGTCAGGCTCTGGGCTGATGGCTCAGAACCTGGAGCCTGTTTCCGATTCTGTGTCTCCCTCTCTCTCTGTCCCCCCCCGTTCATGCTCTGTCTCTCTCTGTCCCAAAAATAAACGTTGAAAAAAAAAAATAAATAAAGTAAATCATAGTAAATACCTGAGGATTAGCCAAAATGGTGATTCTAGGACTTAAAATCTTTGCCTAAATATAGTATCAACAAAATGAGTCCATTAAGTAAAACTGTTCCTTTGATTTAAAAAGGCAGTGGTCTATTCAACAACTGCTTTGTTTTTCTATATGGAGTAAACAAACATTTAATGTTGACTAAAGCATGGACTTAACAAAGATAAGAAGGACCAGAATCTAGTCTTGTTTTTTTAGGACGCACTTCATGGAAGAATCTCATACTTCCTCATTGAGAATCCAGATATTGGTCACAATCTAGTTCCTTGGAGGTTTCTATTAAAAAAAAAAAGATGAAACAATATTCCAGGGTGTTAGAAATGCCTTATATCTTACTTGAGCAGTGTTGTATAAATGTATACAGTTGTCAATCCTCATAATATCGAATATTTAAGTCTGATTTTTAATGCATGTAAGTAATACCTAATTTAAGTTGCGGGTGGAAGCCCTGAAATTTTAAAAAGGAGCTATGTTCTAATATTGTTCTAGAAACTCATATCCACAACTTTATAGGGAAAATTGGTAAGCTTACTAATAAGTGGATTTTCTTTAGTTAATAAATATTTATGCTTTATTTTAGTACTTAACCACTGAAACTAACAAATACACAAAATTAAAGAAGAATAAATTGATTGAATCACATTATGGAGAACAAAGGAATAACATCTCCCCCCCCCCACCTTTTCTTAAATTTCCAAATGAGGATAAGATAGTTTCCCATATTAGACTGCATTTTTTGTAATTTATTTATTTATTTTGAGAGAGAATGCAAGCCGGGGATGGGCAGAGAGAGAGTGAGAGAGGACAGGGCCTGATGTGGGGCTCGAACCCATGAACCATAAGATCATGACCTGAGAGGAAATCAAGAGTCAGATGCTTGACTGACTGAGCCACCCAGGTGCCCCAAGATAGCATATTTGAAAAAAAAAAATTACGTGTAACCAAGTTATTTCTATCTTTAATCCTATGATCTGTGGCAAATAACTATTTAGCACAGCCAGTGTTATAATAACTATTTAGCACAACCAGTGTTATTCTGTTTGTGACTTTTTCTCATGGAGACTCGATGAATAGATTTGGTTTTTACTATTAAGTGATTGAACTTTTTATCTGTACCCTTCAGCACCAAGTATCCACTCTTAGGTTCCATTCAAGTTTTAGCAACCTCAAAATCTCCTCAGTCTGTAATTGCTACACTCAAGGAGCTAACTCATGAAACGAGACCAACAGAACATAGATTTTGTACAACAAAGAGTTGTACATATCAAGGAATATATTTTCAGTAGTGCTTCACAGCACTTGCCTTTATTTTTAAAATTGCTGTAGGGAACTGTGTGTCTGTTTCACCTTCATTTTCATAGATATAAGATGATCTCCACTAAAGCAATTCATGATGAAAAGGATTGCATCATAAGAATAATTTGGTGTGCCATGTTTAATAGTGGTGTTTAATAGCATTTGCACTTTTATCAGAAAAAAATGATACTTGTAGGTCACTGATTTACTGTTAGTAAATAAAAGTTTTCAGCAGGTTTGCCCAGGTAAAATAGCTCTTTTGATTTTGTGCTTAGATTGGTGATATACGTAATATATTATTTTTCTGTATTGTGTCTAAGTTAACCTCGTTTTGTATTTGCTAATTTTGTGATTCTTTACTGTACAGTATACTTTTTAAAAAGATCTGAGACAACATAAACCAGAGAATTAGAATAAAACCAACATGAAATTTAATATTCATAGAGGTTTAGCATTTAAAATAAAGATAAAATTATTTCCATTTTCTAATTGGATACCTCTAAATGTTCTTATTTTCCTTTAATTTACATACCTACCTAACATGGCATGATGCTTTGCTAATGCTCTAACAAGGTAGACCTTAAAATTGTTGCTTTGGAGGTTAGAGATCAGATTTTCAAGCACTGGTGTTGGTATACACTTTTTCCTTCATTTTCTTCTTGGGATGTAGATTATTAATTACTCTTGCAGTGTGTACCCTGTGAAGTCACTGAAGACCTCTGAGTGCTTGTGGTCAATCAGACCATGAGGCTGTGACTGATTGGTAACTGTCTTAGGATGCCAGTACTCTGAAAACTTTAATGTCAGTTTAAGAGTCCTCTGCTTTCTGTTTAATAATAACACAAATGAGGGGCACCTGGGTAGCTCAGTTGATTAAACATCTGGCTTTGGCTCAGGTCATGATCTCACAGCTTGTGAGTTCCGGCCCCACATGAGGCTCTGTGCTGACAGCTCAGAACCTGGAACCTGCTTTAGATTCTGTGTCTCTCTCTCTGCACCCCTCCTCCACTCGCACTCTGTCTCTCTCTCCTTCAAAAATAAATAAACATTAAACAATTTTGTTTTGATTGAAGAGTAACACAAATGATTGCAAATCACCAAAATAGTGTTCCTTTGCCCTTAAGCTTAATTCTGCCTGTATGTAACTACGCAAGGACATCATCAACTGGAGGGTGGGAATGTAATAATTGATGAAAGCATGAGATGACTAATTGTGAGGGCAGTTATCACCAAGAAAGAACAGAGAGATAGAAGCTGTTATATTTTTGTAAAATTGTTAAGAGGCAAAACAGATGGGATTGGAATATAAAGCCATTTCTGAACAAAAGCCTGCCGATTTTATATGCAGTGTCATCTTCCAAGATAGAATATGGTTTTACTTTGGAATATTTTATATCTTCTTTTATTTATTCATTTCATGTATTGTCTGTGTTCTAATGTTTAGATTGCCTTTTGAATAGACATTACTGAACTACATCAATTCAGAGATGTAAATAATTTTTCCATTTTAATATTTCTTAAATTAAGATGTATTTTTAAATTGGCATCTGTTGAATTCAGCTTCTCTTTCCAGAAAAACTTTCATTGAGTTGACAGGTTTTCTTGAAACAGATAGCACCTTACCAATCAATAAACTCATTCATTTAACAAATATTTATCAAGTGCCTTCTCTGCCAGGAATAAGAGTAGAGGCTAAAAAGCTGTAACAGGACAGACAAGGTTTCAATCTTCTTAGAGTTCTTGAAGGTAAAGTAAATATATAAACAATTAAATAGAATACAATCTAGTAAAGTACCACTGCAGCATAATGCAGATATATTTAAAATGCTATAAGATATCCAAAGAGGAAGTTAATAATTCTGGATGTGCTATTCAGAAGAGAAATAACTCATCAAGTGGAAGGATACCAGGCACGGGAAAGAACATAAGCCAAGGGAGGAAAGTGTGAAATGTCAGGGTGTGTACAGGGAATGATGAGTAGTCTAGTAGAACTGTTTCTCTTAAACATGACTAATGAGAGAGCACTTTAAAAGGAAAGAATTATCTTGCTAATCTGTAGTATTAACTCAATTTATTTTTATATTTTTATATATGTGATAGTTCTTTTATTCTACACCAATAAAAATCCCAAACATGTTTATTCATGAGATGGGAACAAAATTATGAAACCAAGTAAAACCTAATTATCAACATGAATTTAAAGTGATGTGTTAGTGTTATTTTGGAGCATGGTGAGCTCCAACGAAGCAATGAACTAATTGTTTAACTAGTTCATTCAATAATCTGTGAATTGGATAGGCTAATCCATCTAAGTAGATCTTAAAATATAACATTATTATAATTATAACTAAAAGTGGATAGTATTTTTGAATGTAGTTTTGAGTTGTATATACCAACTTTTTCAGGCAATGACTTACTCTTGAAATCAAGTAGCTTTGCATACATTGAATGGATGACTTCTTCCTGTCTGGTCTGGTTGCCCCCTCTCAGGCATCTTTGCTGATTTATCCTCTTCTCCTAACTTCCTAATGTTGGGGTGCTTAAGAATTCCATCCTTAGTTCTACATGGTAACCTCACTTAGTCCAATGCATTTCATTGTTCTCTGTATCTAGGAACAATTACGTTTTTATATCCTCCAGACTTCTCTCCCATACTCCAAACTCATATATTAAACTACTTGCTTGACATCACCACTTGCAGGGGCCAATAGACATATCATACTGAATACATCCAAATCTGAATTTCTGATCTTCTCACCAATGTTGCTCCTTTTACTGGCTTCATCCTCTCAGTTAACGACAATTCCATTCTTAAGTAGTATTCAGGAGACCCTCAGAGTTTTCTTATTTTTTTTCTCATCTCAGATCCAGAAACTTAAAAGACATTAAATGGGTTTAGTTTCAAAGTATATCCAAAATGAAGTATGCTCTCATAGCTGTCACTGCTACTACTCTTGTCCAAGCCACCATTATGTCTTGTCTATAGTTTTGCAGTACCCTCCTATTCAGTTTCCATTCTTCTACGCTTACTCCCCTATAATCCATTATAAGATATTCTCAAGAAAGCTACCAGTGTGTTTATTTTATTATGTAAGTTGTATCATGCCATTCTTCTAATTGGGAAAAAAAAAGCTTTTTTTCCCCTTTTTTCCTGAGTAAGAGTCAAAATTGTGACTTACAGGGTCCCACATGATCTGCTTCCTAACTCTTCATGTGATAGAGTATATCAGCAGCGTGCCTAGTATATTTGAAATACAGAGTGGAGTATTAAGACTCCCCTCCTCTGTTCAACAAAACATGCTTAGTAATAATTTTGAAATGAAACAAGTAATCATAATGGCCAAAAAATAAACCAAAAGAGTGAAATTTTTCTACTATTGAACTTCATGTGCGTGTGCATGCATAGATGTGTGTGTATATGTATATATATGTATATGTATATGTATATGTATACATATATATATATATATATATATATATATCATGCCATCATATATAAAGAATTGAAAAAATAAAACAAGTGTTTATTACCAAAAAGCATTACTTCTAAATTGTACTAATACATTTTTTGGAAAAAAAAGGAGAAAAATGTCAACGAACATTTTAGTTACCACAATGAGTAGTAAAATTCGGTTTTCTAGTTTTACTTTCTACAGATTTTTCAATGACTTGACCCAAGTTAATTTTCTTTGTATATTTATGCTCAGTTGACCATATAAATGTATTTGTTAGTCTATCCATGCCAATATTTGGTGAAAGAACACTTTTTATTAGTTTTGATTTCAAAAAGTTTCACATAAAACAAAAGATATATACAAAAACAGAAAAAAATCTTAGCATAAGGCTAAGCTTGAAAGAGATGCATAAAAATCCCATTTCGCAATAAATTCGAGAAAATTTACAAATACATGGAAACAGCAAGTAGTTAATTGAAATGACAGAGTTATGAATGACAGAAGTAATAGATTTGGTTTATTTTTATACGTGCATCATTCTTGTTGATATGTAACCTACTCTTTAGACACAGGGATATATAGTACCACAGGGGTTAGAGATATGAACTGTTCCTCAAGTGGGTTCAAATAATCTAAAACTTCACAAATGAAAATGAACTCTCTTGAAGGGAATACTTATGGATGTCTTGGAGACTGACCGTATAACAAAATTGTTTAAATTAATGTAGAATGCAGTGGTTCCTTTCTTCTTTTTAAGGACAAATTATAAAACATGACAATTTGAAATAATAAAACATCAAAATTCAAAATAACCAGAGCAATTGTTTAGAACTTAGACAGAAAGAATTTTCTCAGGGAAAGTAATTTTAACCAACACTGGTTGGAACTGTCTGTGCCCTGGTGTATTGGTCCCACTGCGTTAACCTTGGCAGGCTACTGGTTATAGGATAATGATAAGAAAACCGAGATAAATATACTTTAGTAGAATTCTTTGGATACATTTGCAGAAATCAAGTTCTCCATTGCACTTCCACTTTTGGCTGAATCTTTGATATACAATAAGTACACTCTGTAACTGGTGATTGGTTAACAGAAAAAGACCTTTAAAGTGTGAAATTATTTCCCAGCTTTTTTTTTCAATATATGAAATTTATTGTCAAAATGGTTTCCATACAATACCCAGTGCTCATCCCAAAAGGTGCCCTCCTCAATAACCATCACCCACCCTCCCCTCCCTCCCACCCCCCATCAACCCTCAGTTTGTTCTCAGTTTTTAAGAGTCTCTTATGCTTTGGCTCTCTCCCACTCTAACCTCTTTTTTTTTCCTTCCCCTCCCCCATGGGCTCCTGTTAAGTTTCTCAGGATCCACATAAGAGTGAAAACATATGGTATCTGTCTTTCTCTGTATGGCTTATTTCACTTAGCATCACACTCTCCGGTTCCATCCACGTTGCTACAAAGGACCATATTTCGTTCTTTCTCATTGCCATGTAGTACTCCGTTGTGTATATAAACCACAATTTCTTTATCCATTCATCAGTTGATGGACATTTTGGCTCTTTCCATAATTTGGCTATTGTTGAGAGTGCTGCTATAAACATTGGGGTACAAGTGCCCCTATGCATCAGTACTCCTGTATCCCTTGGGTAAATTCCTAGCAGTGCTACTGCTGAGTCATAGGGTAGGTCTATTTTTAATTTTGTGAGGAACCTCCCACTGTTTTCCAGAGTGTCTGCACCAATTTGCATTCCCACCAACAGTGCAAGAGGGTTCCTGTTTCTCCACATCCTCTCCAGCATCTATAGTCTCCTGATTTGTTCATTTTGGCCACTCTGACTGGCGTGAGGTGATATCTGAGTGTGGTTTTGATTTGTATTTCCCTGATAAGGAGCGACGTTGAGCATCTTTTCATGTGCCTGTTGGCCATCCGGATGTCCTCTTTAGAGAAGTGTCTATTCATGTTTTCTGCCCATCTCTTCACTATTTCCCAGCTTTTTATATAGGGCAGAGGTCAACAACTATGGCTCACAGGTCCAGTCTGTAATTTTTTTTATTTTCTTTTGGCCACCAGTTTTTGTAAATAAAGATTTATTTTTATTGGAACACAGTCATTCTCATTCATTTGCATATTTTCTATGGCTGCTTTTAAGCTTCAGTGACAGAATCGAGGATTGAAAGAGATATTAAATGGCCTCCAAAGACTGAATTTTCTACTCTCTGTCCCTTTACAGAAAAAGTTTGCAAAGAACTTCTTTATTACATTTGTATACAAGAATTGGGTGTTAAATTTCATAATGAATTTATTTATTGACATATATATTTTTAAATTTTTTTATGTTTATTTTTGAGAGAGAGACAGAGCATTAGTGGGGGAGGAACAGAGAGAGAGGGAGACACAGAATCTGAAACAGGCTCCAGGTTCTGAGCTGTTAGCACAGATCCTGACGTGGGGATCGAACTCAGGAACTATGAGATCATGACCTGAGCTGAAGTCAGATGCTTAACTGACAGAGCCACCCAGGCACCCTATTTATTGAATTATATTAACAAGAAACAAAAGCAAATAAAATTGATCTAGTTTGGCTGGGATGTATGCAGCAAGTGATTTACTATCAGAGAAAAGTGTTACTGAGGCAACAGTGTTTTTTAACATGACTGTGAAGTCAGCAGAGGAAAGATGTTTATATCCATGGAACGAGATTTTGAAACATTAACTCTGCACTTGCATTAATACTGGAAACAAAACAGCATTTATAGAGAAAGAATGATTGAAGTGTTAGCATCCGTGCAAGGTAGAGTAACAGCGAAATAATTTATCATGAGATGAATTATAACTTCACTTTACAGAGAGTTATTTTCATGGTACAAATACTTCATATCTGGAAATGATTGCAACAAATGTGGTTTTTTTTTTCTTTCATCATAAGTTGTATGGCTGGCTTCACAAAGTTCATTGCTACTGATTTGTTTGAATATTGTTCTTGCCCAATTAATTGCATGAATCATCACCTATACACTTGAGCAAAAAGCTTAATACCAGCTTTTCGAGGTTTATCAACTTCCAGAATTGATATGGGTTTGGAGGCTTTCTTAGTGTAAAGAACATAGATGGACCCTTGGGAACCCAGTGACCAAGAGGTTCCCATTTTCAAATGCTCCTGGTTCCTATTGTTGCCCTTGCTCCTGAATATAAAGCTTCTGTCTCCTCTGGACCTTGGGTGAACCTCTGAGCCTTGGCCTCTTTCTTCCCAGGAAGCTTCTTGGACTCTTTAATTTGAGGTATTTCCTCCATTAGATTCACTTGTTATTACCAAAGGACAATTGTTTGGGGCAGTGTTAGTCAGACTGTTGAAGGTCAAGATTATTCCCTGCTCCCTATTCTCAGGAAGATGATTACTTGCCGTACATTTGACTGACTTAGAGGGCCGCCTGGTTAACTCCTATAAAGAAGATCATTTCCAAGGTAATAACTGTACCCACCATGGAAATAAGTGGGCTACAGGGTCTTGTTTCTAAAATAATATTTAACATCTCCCTCACAGGTATTACCTGGAAAAATTCCTGGACCACACAGCCCTTAGCTGGTGTTGTAATGTTTCTTCTAGGCCCTGAAGGTCTGACCTGTCTTATTAATAAGAACACACAGTCAATGAGAAGAGATAAATCAATTAAGACATTTGACTGTGGGAGGAAGGGGTAAAGGAAGTCAGGGGCTGGAGGAGGATTTGTAATGAGAATGCATATGTATTATGTGAAGGAAATGGATGTTTCCAAGAATATTTTTTAGGAAGAAAAATATTTGAGCATAATGTAGGCTGAGGATAAATTAGCAAAACTTAAGTATCAGAATGGCAAAAGATGGTGGACAATTTCTGCGAAGGGAATAAGGATTTCTAGAGCATAGGTAAGAATCCTGGAGGGATCATCCAAAGGGATTTAAATTTACATTCAAATACATTCTAATATTCATTCATATTTTTAAAGACCCTTCATATGGAGGAAGGATATCACTTATTTCATGGTACTTTGTAAATAGAACTGCAGACCTCTGGGAGGAGTTATGAGGGACTTGGGAGAACTTTTTTTTCCCCAAAATAAGAATACTTTTATCATCTCCTCTGATATTATATAAGTAATGAATGATAATAATTTTAAGGTATGATGAAAAGTATAGGTAGGAAAAATTTTAAACTCTAAAGTCCTAATATAAAAAAGTCTTTTTGCTAACTGTCTTCCATATTGCTTACTCTATAAATATTCCCACACATTCAGTTGAGGAAGTGGGATCATATCATGTATGGTATTTTCATCAATGTGATTTTAAAAAACAGTCTTAAAAATGTGACTCACTTTTCTTTTCCTCATTTCCTTGTGCTTTATAACCTTACCTGTCCCCAACCCAAGTAACCACTATTAATGACATCTTATGTCTGTTTGAGACTTAGAATCATTTTAGTATTCTCACTACCATATTCTACTTTCCTGGGATATAACCAAGTAAGTCTTACAGTATACGATTATTTCCTTGTTACTTTGTTTATTTTTGTCTAGATATCACAAAATATTCTCTGGAACTTTACCAGGTTATGCCTATGTGTACTTTTTGGAAAAAAAATCTTGTCTGGAACTAGCCTTTTTGTGATGCAAAATTAAACATTTCTTTAAACTAGGAATTTATTATGATTATGATTATGATTATTAATTATCATCTTTCAGAGTTCTGCCCCTTCTCTATGAGTTCATGTTTTTTCCTTCGAGTATGTCTTGTATTTGCATTTTCTCCCCCTGGATTTTTCATGACCTTCTCATTGTTCTATTTCCCCTAATTATTTTATCTTTTTATGTGTTTTCTGATATATTTTGCTTCTTAGGAGTGAACAACATTTTGTCTCTTAGTTCCTGAAGTTCTTTAGTCTTTATGCTGGGTTTTTTATTTAGGGGGTTTATCCTTCTTTCCTTTCTTCCATGCACAAAAAGACATGGAGGAAACTAAAGTACATATTACTAGGTGAAAGAAGACAATCTGAAAAGGCTACATATTGTCTGTTTCCAACCATATGATGTTCTGGAAAAGGCAAAACTATGGGGATAGTTTTTTTTCCCCACCTTCCTGCCTTACTTCCTGTTTTTCTCTCTTTCTTCCTCCCTCCCTCCCAACTTCCTTCCTTCCTTTTTTCCCCCTCTACAAAAGCTCTTATCCTTCTCCTGTAGCAATATTGCTTTACTCGAAGCCTCTTATTCTAGTATTCCGTTTCCCTTTCCCTAGTTCTAAAGTCTCAGGCATTTTGTTAATCTTTGTTAGGTGTGTCTTTGATGATGCTTGGAACAGGTTAAGGGACTAGAAGGTCTCAAGTGGTAACAAACCAGGACACAGAGGGAGGAGCAGCCCTATCTCCTGCTGTCAGGTAATGTACCAGCTCATAGGTTCTCTGTCCGCCATTGAGCAGCCTTTAGGCTTTCAGGTCTTTTTGACAGATTTCATGCTCAGGGATAGGACAGAACTCAGAGCAGTTCTTACCAAGCCAAGAAGACTCAGAGGTGTACCTTTTCAGGGGGAGGGTTGCCAGGCTGTGCATGGCTCTGCTGGAGGGGTACCCTGTGCATAGATTATCATGACATTGGTGTTTGTAATGCTGCCACCCTGTCCTGTGGGCCAGGAAGAGTTGACCCTTCATCTCGGGCCACTCTGCCACAGTCCTCATCATTCCTGTGTGGTCCACAGGACAAGCAAGTCACTCTCCCTGTACATGGCAGAGCACCAATTTTCCACACATGGAGCCTGCCCATCAATTTGCATTGTACTAAGTGTCAAAAGAGAGTTTGTTGGATTCAGTGAGTAAGAAGAGGGCCTCTAGCATTTTCTAGAGCATTTTCTAGGGCTAGAAAGTGGCCCTAGCATTTTCTCAGAGTCACTACTTGTCTTAACAAGAACCAAAGGGAAAACCTCCAGGAGAAATCTTCCTACTACCTAAGGATGTTTTTAAAAAATGAGTTTCAAAATCTTATAAAATACATGTTTACCTATGGTAAGAATTGGTCTATAGATTTTTTTTTTTTTTAGAAACATTTTTTTTTAATTTTTTTTTTCAACGTTTATTTATTTTTGGGACAGAGAGAGACAGAGCATGAACGGGGGAGGGGCAGAGAGAGAGGGAGACACAGAATTGGAAACAGGCTCCAGGCTCTGAGCCATGAGCCCAGAGCCTGACGCGGGGCTCGAACTCACGGACCGCGAGATCGTGACCTGGCTGAAGTGGGACGCTTAACCGACTGCGCCACCCAGGCGCCCCTATAGATTTTTTTTAAAGACAGTTTTATTTAGAGTGGTTTTAGGTTCACAGTGGAATTGAGGAAGGTACAGAAATTTTCGTATATCCTTGCCCCAAAACGTGCATAATCTTCCCTATTATCAACATGTTCTACAAATGTGGTATATTTGTTACTATAAATGGCCCACATTGATTCATTTATAGTTACCCAAGTCCATAGTTTACATTACAGTTCACTCCTGGAGTTGTACATTCTATGGGTTTGGACAAAGTGTAATGACATCCATCATTATAGTTCTACAGAGTATTTTCACTGCTCAAAAAACCCTGTGGACTCAGCCTATTCACTACCTTCTCAACCTCTAGCAAACAGTGATCTTTTTACTGCCTCTAGAGTTTTGCCATTTTTAGAATGTCACATAGTTGGAATCATACGATATGTGACCTTTTCAGATGGCCTTTCTCAGTTACTAATATGCATTTAAGGTGCCTCAATATCTGGGGCCGCCTGGGTGGCTCAGTTGGTTAAGCGTTCGACTTCAGCTCAGGTCATGATTTCATGGTTGGTAGGTTTGAGCCCTGCATCAGGCTCTGTGCTGACAGCTCAGAGCCTGGAGCTTGCTTTGGATTCTGTGTTTCCCTCTCTCTCTCTGCCCCTCCCTTGTTCATGCTCTGTCTTTCTCTCAAAAATGAACAAACGTTCAAAAAAATTAAAGGTGCCTCAGTGTCTTTTCATAACTTGATAGCTCAGTTCTTTTTAGTGTTGAGTAATATTCCATTATGTTATGTTCCACAGTTTATGATCCACTTACTTACTCTAAGACCTTAGTTGCTTCCAAGTTTGAAAATAATAAAACTGCTGTAAATATCTATGTGCAGATTTTTGTGTGAACATAGAATTTCAACTCCTTTGAGTAAATATCAAGGAATACAATAGCTGGTTGGTGTGATAAAAGTATGATTAGCTTTGTAAGAAACCACCAAACAGTCTTCCAAAGTAGCTGTATCATTTTGCCTTTTCTCTAGCAATGAATAAGAATTTCTGATACTCCATATTCTCACCAGCATTTGGTATTGTTAGTGTTCAGGATTTTGGCCATTCTAGTGGTGTGTAGTCTTCGATTTTGATGATGATCTCTCATGGATGCTGTAGAATCAGTTCCTCAGTTAAAAAGCAAGTAGTCCAGGGGTGCCTGGGTGGCTCAGTTGGCTAAGCATGTGAATCTTGATTTAGGCTCAGGTCATCATCTCAGGGTTTGTGAGATTGAGCCCTGCATCAGACTCAGCGCTCACAGCGTGGAGCCTGCCTGGGATTCTCTCTCCCTCTGTCTCTGCCCCTCTCCCACTCGCTCTCTCTCTCTCTCTCAAAATAAATAAACATTAAAAAAAAAAAAGAAGAAGCAAGTAGTCCAATAGGACTTACAGATTTCTTTCCAGTTCTGTGTCTCTATTGGAACATTAGATTCAATTCTTTATTCTTACTACCTAGATCCACATCATTTTGCTATTTTTTGTAAAACTATAAAAAATAATCTTACTTTTAAAGGCAAAATTTTTCATACAAATAAGGCATTTTTCTACAAGTCACACATTTTTATTATAGACTCAGTATTTAACTTAGAACTATAAACAACCAACTTTTTTTTAGAACTCTAACATTACTTCTTGACAAAAACAAAGTATTAATTTGAGAGAAGGCAAGATTCAAATATATTTGCCTTACCTTTTAACTTGCAGAGAACACACACTCATGGCTTAAAAAAATAAAAATAAATGATACATAATGAAATGTAACTTTCCTTTCCAAATCCAGAACAATAGCCTCTGCCCTTAGAAGCAACCACTCTTAAGAAACTTATTATGTAATTTAATAGTGTAGTACAGCAGAGCTTTTAAGAGATTTGATTACAAAATATTTTTGCAGGTATTTCTGTACTGTATTCTATCCATGCTCCAAAAGTAAACAAAAACCCCAATAAATCCTCCTTGCTCTCTAAATTACATTCAAACTCCTTTGCTTAGCATTTAAAATCTTCAGTCTGACCTTAATTTATCTTTTCAGCAGATCTCCAAGCTACTTCTTTATATGGATGCATTGTATTCATCAAACTGAATTTTCTATGAAGCTGTTCATGTTTTTTTAATCTGTTGAAATCCCTTCTCTTTAACTCACCATTCAAATGCCTCAGGCTCCATAAAGTATATTGGATACTATGAGGATATTGTGTTTTTCCTTCCTATGAATGCTTATAATACAAATAGGTATATATTATACAAATGAATGGATACATCTTTAACAAGGCATTACACATAATATTTTCTTGTGTTATATTTGTATTTATGGTTATATTTGCCCTTTAATAGATTACAAACTCTCAGAGGGGTCCAATTATTATATAATTTCAGCACCTACTTAGAGTAAACACAACACACATTCATCTTTGACATGCACAGTAAAGACTAAGATCTTCACTTCAGCCTCTCCTTGGGGAACAAAATTCTATTAAAAAAAAACAAACAAAAAACCTTGACTTGAGAATTAGCAAATGTGCGTGCTTTATATGCCTTTGTTAGAGGCACCTAAAGTGGTAACACAGATTCCACCTCCTTCCGGATAACTGGAACAGTGTGGGAGAGATGTAAAATATTGTGAGACATCGATTTGAAAAGTGTCATTTTGATTTTGTGATGGTTTATTAAAAACTCTGTTGATTTAAAAAAATTCCATTTTTAGCACTCACTATTTTTTAATTTGTTTTAAAAATATTCACCAAAAGATGGTATTTTAAAGAAACATACCTGAAATAAAAATAGGCAATTTCATAATTTTCTGCATTTATCTAGCATATGGAAGTTTTTAGGGAAAGGTAACTAATTTATTCATGTAAGACATATGGCATTTGGAAATTGTCTTAACTATCTCATTGACCATTCATTTTCACTTAACTTCACTCTGAAAATTTTAGGTAATTCTCTTTTTTTTTAATCTTGCTTTTTTACGACCCTAAAATTAAGCAGAGTTTTGTATTTTCTCTTCTATTTCAACTTTTGTCTCTTTGTCACCAGTATAAGTAGAAGCAAGTGCATGAGGTGTCCCTTCAGAAGAAGCAGGGAAGGATGGGGAAACCATTGAGTTACCAGTTACTAATTACTATTTGGCATTTTGTAGTCAAAAGATAACAGATAGACTTTGAAATTAGATTACTTCACTACTCAATAATCATAGGCTTTCAAAAAAGTCATGAACTTCTCTGAGTCTCCATCTGTTCATTTCTGAAATATCTTGTATGGTTTGGTGAGATATAATAAGGGAAAGCACTATGTCTGACATATGTAGGTACATACTAATCGATTGCTATCTGCCTTTTCTAGTAGAAAAGTTGTTCTTTATGGTAAAACAAAGGGTTTCAGTTAGTGAGATATTAATCACCAAACAAACACAAACAAACAAACAAAAACTATACTGAATTCATTTTTCTTTTCATTTTGTTATTTTAGGTTTAGCTGTGGTATTAGTTTCTAGCGGGCCATTCAGACCCAGGTCTCTTTTCCATGCAAACAAGCAAGGTATGAAAGGACTGGTTATTTATGGAGTATCAAATATGGTCATGGTCCAACGTTTGCAAGCCAGTTAGTACTGTCACCAAGTGCTCAGTTGTGGTTTGGATGACTACATTTGGAACGCTGTAGATTCCCCCAAAAGGAAGTTTGACAGGATGGACAAGATCTTGTCCCTTTTAGTTTTGTTTAGTTGCTTCTGTAATAATCAACTCATAACCGTGGCTTTATTGGCACAATTCTCTAACCAGGCAACTGAAGCTACAAAGTATATATTTAAATCATTTCAAGATGGGGCACCTGGGTGGCTCAGTCGGTTAAGTGTCCGACTTCGGCTCAGGTCATGATCTCGCGGTCTGTGAGTTCGTGCCCCATGTCAGGCTCTGTGCTGACAGCTCAGAGCCTGGAGCCTGTTTCAGATTCTGTGTCTCCCTCTCTCTGACCCTCCCCCGTTCATGCTCTGTCTCTCTCTGTCTCAAAAATAAATAAACGTTAAAAAAAATTAAAAAATAAAAAATAAAAAAATAAATCATTTCAAGATATAATAGAATTCTCAAAACTAATCTCTTAGTAAAGCAACGTTAGATTACCTATATCTATGAAAAAAGTTATGATTATATTTTTATATACCAAATGAGGTATATCTATGAATATACCTCTAAGTATGTATATATACATATATGCATATATACCTCCATCCCCGACTTAAATTTTCTAAGAAAATTTCAAACCTCATTCAGTCAGATCCAAAGTAATATTGCTGTTTTATCTTCAAACTTCTCTTGTTTTTCAGCATTTATTATAATTAATCACTGTAGTGTTAGGACAGTTTTAATGTTTTTCCATCATATAATGGCCCTTAAATGAAAGAAAAACAGAAATCTTCCTCTTATTTCCATTGGAATTCCTCAAGAGGCTAAGCACATGAAGTATACAGATAGTTAAAGCCCAAGAATGCCTTCATAATTGCTGCTGAAGTGGTCAGTATTCTAATTCAAACCCTGAAAAAACTGGACCATGATACCACTTAGCCTCTTACCATCCATTAAAACTTCCATTCACATCTTGAGATCCTACTATCTTCTGGTAGTACGTAGAGAACTGGTAAGTACTGCCACATGGTACAGAAACTTGTCTCTGTGATAACGACTCTCAAACATGCATGAGGCAGAACAAGAGAGAGGGAACCTACAAGGCCTCTTGTAAGTCCCAAACCAACTTAGGTCCATAAAACAGGGATCTAAGTATGGGTTTATTCCTTGCATCACATGGTGACCATACCTACTAATAGCTGTGGTTTATTAGATGACTCAAAATAATTCATCGATTTAACAACTCTTTCCTGATTTGTACATATGTGTAGAGTGGAGAGAGTGGGGTTTGTGTAAGGAAGTTAACTTTCTACCCTTTCATAATGTACCAAACTCTTAAGATTATGTAAGTGTTGGTGACATTGAATGGATTATTAACAATGCTTTCTTTCCTTTATATCATACACACAATTTCAGAAGAGGAAATGAGTGAATTTTAAGTTTGCTTTTATTTTTGACTAGTGAAGAAGTCATCTCTCTCCTATTTGCTGGCAGTCAACATAATTCAGTTGTAATTACTAACCACCAAAAGCCACATGATTATCATGTGACCTATAGAAGTTAATATAATACCCAAATTTATAAATTAGAAATTCATAAAAGAGCTCAATGCTCCAAATGAATAAGCTGTCTTGAGTTTCTGTGTTGTAGACTTAGTATCATCACCCTGGGGTATTATTCCCATGATATGATTAGCTCTTTCAAAATTCTAACTACTTTATTGGGCAATATCAAGTCCTTCTTTTCATATTCAGTGTCATTTTCTGTGATTGAATTGAATAATAGCCATTATTCATAATCCCATTAATTACCTACTTTGATGAAAAAAGCCTCATTGCAGCTGCTAATGGATCTCCTTTCAGGGCTTGTTAACATGGCACCTCAAATGAAGCACTCAAGATGCACCTTGCTAGTATTGAATATGCCCATTAATTATATTTTTAACCTCAGGTGGAGAAAGTAAGAGATGCTGGAATTGATATACATGTGAGTTTAATCATCAAAGCTTCATACAGCTCTATAAATTTTGTTCTTATTCATATCCAAATGGAACTGCCTTTTTCAGTACATTCTTTTGGAATAGGGTAATGATAACATACTTTTCAACAGACTATTACATATTATGAGTGATGTGAAAGCAAACCATGGCCACAATACTTAGAAAGTTGGAATATTCTGTTTCCTGAGGGTGTAAGACAAACTTTCTACAATCCCAAAAAAACGAGTTCAGAAAATATCCAACACCATTGTTTTTTCTTTTCCCAAGCTATGATTAGTGAACTCCTATTTATTCAAGGGATAAAAGATTTTTTTGCTTATGTTTTCCTGTTTTTATGCTACTTTATTAATGCATGCTTCATTAGACAAAACTTTATTAAGTATTTACTGTGGGAACAGTCTTGTGAATAAAAGGTAGAAATACAATTTGGAGAATATTAAGCAACTTTCTTTCCTTTTTTTTCTCTTTATGGAATTTAATTAAATTAGCTGAAGAAGAGTAAAGACCTTCAAAGATGATTGTCCGTAGAGTATTGTGTTTGAGTGCACAGCCTCTAGAATGGTGCAGACCTAGATTTGAACCTCATTTCTACCAAACGCTACCTGGGATCTATGTTAAGCAGGTTGCTTTACCTCTGAGTTTCAGTTTCCTGATATATTAGAACTTGTGTATTTATCCCAAACATTGTTATCAGGATTGACTGAGATAATTATTTAAAAATGTTAAGAGCGTTATATGATACCAGGCATATAAAAGGCTCTCTAAAGGACAACTAACATCTTGGCACATGGTGGGTGTTCAATAGACTTGCTTGATGTTAGAATACAATATCTTTTCTAAGAAACCAAGATTGAGAGTAAATTTTCAATTTACCTTTTCGAATTACAGAATATGTAGGAAAAAATATCAAGAAGACTTCTTTCATGCTTGGTGCTTCCCATTGCTGCAGTCTTATACATTGAGCACCTACAAACATTAGGAAGATTTTCATCTGTTGTGAGTTGTGCTCCTGCAGTGTGATTCTGCAGGAAAATCAACGATTGACATCGTTGTCAATCTTTTTAATTTCATACTGCCTGTGGTAGAAAGGACTCTGCTATAACTGTCTTTGAGATCAGCTTTCTTAAGGTGATCTTACGTTGTGTTGGAGGACCTTATAGTGACTTTTTTTAATCTCTTCTTTAAACTAGATGTTCTTTATTGTTCTCAATAAAATATTGGTTTAAAGAAAATAGGAGAAAAAGTTAAATTTAGTGAATTGTGAGGTTTATTAGCAAATCTTAAGGAAACAGAATGATCACCACAATTAAGCTAACATATTCATCACCTCACATAACCATTACCCCCATTCCAACCTCCCCTGCCCCCTGAGCTTGCTAATCTACTCTCTTAGCAAATTTCAAGTATATGGCACAGTCTTGTTAAATATAGAACCATACTGTTCTTTAGATCTCCAGAATTCATTCATCTCGAATAGCTGAAACTTTGTACCCTTTGACCAACATCTTTCCTTTTCCCCCTCTATCCAGCATCTGGAAACTACCATTCTACTCTCTGCTTCTAGGAGTTTGACTATTTAAGATTCCACATACAAGGGAGATCATTTCACAATGTATACATATATCAAAATATCAAATTGTACATCTTAAATATATATAGTCAATTATAACTCAGTAAAGCTGACAAAATAAAGTGGGAGACATTGAAAATCTTTAATAAGATCTAAGAATTATTTTTTATGCAAATTTTATTTACTCACATTACTACCTTTTGACCAGTTAAGCAGTCGCCTATTTAAAACACTGAACACAGGCAGTAAGGATCTGTTGTGAGTTGTACTCCTGCAGTGTGATTTAGAGAGCTCTCAGGTAAGGCAAAGCCAATCAAGAAGAAATGATGGTGATTCCTTCCTTTTTCAAGGAAAAGACCTAACCTTGGACTTAATTGGGAGATCATAAAATCTATTGGCATTTCTTGAGAAACAATGTATCCTCTTGATTTGAGAGTTTATAAAGAAATTATTTTAAATAATTTCTTTTCTTCTACATCCAGAATGATCTGAAACAGTATAAATTTATTGCCATGTATGTTATACTTAATTCTGTATAAAACTGAAAAGTATGATGATTTAAAGAAACCTGATCTTCAAAATGTTGCAAATGGTTGCTTTTTAGTCTTTTTGAGTTGCAGTATTTATTCTGCAACCTTTTTTTCTGGCCTTTCACTTCTTGACATCTGGTAAACTTTACTGATAATCAAGGCTGAATAACTTACAACATCTACAATCAGTATGTAATCAAATCTGATGAAAAAAACATTTGCACATGCTTATTTCATTCATATATATATATATCTATATATATATGTGTAGATATATATATATATATATATATATATATATATATATATAAATAAATAGATAGATAAATGTTTTAAATGAACTATTTTTAAGTGCTGCTGTTTAACATCTTACTCTGTAGCTCTGGAACTGGAAAACCTCTTTTTTGCATTGATGTCCTGGCATGAATGGGAATATTCCACATTAATGTGGTATTAATGATGGCAATTAAATCCAGGTCTTTGTGTTGTATTGTTTGTCCTTGCCTTGAATCTAATACTGATTTGAGGGTTAATATGGTTATTTGTAGAAAAATCTGCATTCTGAGGAGTCACTTCTAAATAGTTGGCATCCAAAATGTTACTAAATGAAAATTAATTGCTTTTCATAAAAAAAGGACATTTTTACAACACTGTGTAATCATATTAAAATAATGACTGGCCTCACTAATGGAAATTAAATGTGATCTTGAATGTTCTGGCAGTGTGGCCTGGGAACTAGGTTTGCATGTAAAAGTGCAATTTCTATCCCCTGAGCGGATTTTGATTCTCAAAATAATTAGTTCTGTCAAATAATTAATTTTGTTGACAAGACTAAGTTGAGCATATACAACCTCCCTCACATATATTATAATTATTTGGAATGACAAGATGATATCAAACAATAATCTTCAATTCTGGATGTCAAACTTGATCAGATCATTTCTTTTAGTACTTCTGAGATTCACGTTCATAACCTTGAATGTAACATATAATTCATAATCTATAATGCCATTTAAATATGGCATATTTATTGTAGTCATTGAATCTGCTTTATGCATGTGTAGGAAATGTCACTGTTTTTACAAAACATGCAGTTTTCCAGGAGATAAGTTCTAAACCTGTACTCAAATTTTAGTATATTTTCTGATGCACTTTAATAAGATATAATTATGTAAATCATGTTTCTTTTGCTCTCCAAAGGTAGAAAACATTAAAAAGAAAAGGCATACTGTTTGCCCTTCAAATGTTGCTACACATCCAATATCACTTTCTCTATAGATGATTTAGAACACTAGAAATAATGAGTCATGTCAATATGTAGTCACAAAGGAACACAGTTTATTTATTAGCCAATATAATTATTTATAAAACTGTGAAACTTTGGTGATATACCAATCAAAATCATCAAAATTCTTACTATTTAACATTATTCTGTAAGTCCATGGTCAAGGCAGTAAGACATAAACATACTTCAGAATGATTTCTTTTTTTTTGAGTTTATTTATTTCAAGAGAGATGGAGACACATGAGTGGGGGAAGGGCAGCTAGAGAGGGAGAGAGGGAATCCCAAGCAGGCTCTGCATTGCCAGCACAGAGCCCAACGTGGGGCTCGAACCCACGAAGCTGTGAGATCATGGCCTGAGCCGAAACCGAGAGTTGGAAGCGTAACCAACTGAGCCACCCAGGTGCCCCAGAATGATAATTTCTTGTAGACTACATGAAAACCAGAATATAGAGACTGAAAAATTACTAGATTAAATATAAGTGTACAAGAATATTCAATTATATTGATCTATTGATCTGTGTCAATTTTTAGTTTTTTTCAAGTTTTTACTTAAATTCCAGTTAGTCAACATACAGTGTAATACTAGTTTCATGTTTAGAATTCAGAGATTTGTCACTTACATATAACACCCAGTGCTCATCACAAGTGCCATCCTTGATAACCATCACTCATTTAACCCATCCCCGTGTGTACCTCCCCTTCACCAAGCCTCAGATAGTTCTCTATAGCTAAGAGTCTGTTTTCTGGTTTGCTTCTCTCTTTTTTTTTCTTTTTACCCTATGTTCATCTGTTTTGTTTCTTAAATTCCACATATGAGTGAAATCACATGGTATTTGTCTGACTTGTTTTGCTTAGCATAATAATCTCTAGGTCCATCCGTGTCATTGCAAATGACAAGATTTCATTCTTTTTAATGGCTGAGTAATATTCAATTATATATATGTATATATATATATACACACACACATATATAAATATACATATATACAGACACACACATATAAATATACATATGCACACACACACACACACACATACATATAAATACACACATACACCTCACCCCTTCTTTATCCATTCATCAGTCTTTGAGGGACTCTTTCCATAATTAGGCTATTGTTGACAATGCTGCTATAAACATTGGGGTGCATTGCCCCTTCAGATCAGTATTTTTGTATCCTTTGGGTAAATACCTAGTAGTGCAATTGTTGGGTCATAGTGTAGTTCTATTTTTAGCTTTTGAGGAACTTCCATACTATTTCCAGAGTGGCTGCACCAGTTTACATTCCCACCAACAGTGTAAGAGGTCCACATCCTGGCCATCATCTGTTTTTTCCTATGTTACTGATTTTAGCCATCCTGACAGGTGTGAGATGATAGCTCATGGTAGTTTTGATTTGTATTTCCCTGATGACGAGTGATGTTGAGCATCTTTTCATGTGTCTGTTGGCCATCTGGATGTCTTCTTTGGAAAAAATGTCTATTCATGTCTTCTGCCCATTTTTTAACTGGATCATTTTTTTTTTTTTTGGTGTTGAGTTTGGTGAGTTCTTTATGTATTTTGGATACTAACCCTTTATCAGTTATGTCATTTCCAAATATCTATTACCATTCCAAATGTTGCCTTTTAGTTTTGTCAATTGTTTCCTTCACAGTGCAGAATACTTATGTCAATTTTTAGACCTACATTTCTATTCCTGTCTGTCACTCATAAAATAAAAATTTGAGGGATAGCATATAGGTGTCATTTTTTAAAAACTCCTTATGTGGTTATTTCATATAGCCAGGATTGGGACCTGTTAACTGCATTAAAAAAATACTAGTATTTTACTCAAAAAAATTTTAAAGTCTTAAGCAAATGAAAATATACCAGCCCTGTTTCTAAAGGTAAGATTGGCCATTGTAAAGGTATAGAGTTTTTTTCCAAATTAATTTGTAGTTTATATAGCATTCCAATCAAAATACCAATTTTTAAAATTTTGATTGAAATATAGTTGACATACAATGTTACATGTCAGGTGTATAACATAGTGATTTGACAGTTGTATACATAACACAGTGCTCACTGCAATAAGTATAGTTACCATCTGTTACCATACGAAGTTATTATAATATTATTGACAATATTCCCTCTGATGTACTTTTCATCTCTGTGAGTTATTTATTTTATAAGTGGGAGTTTGTTTATACATCTTAATCCACCTCACCTTTTTCAGCCAATACCCCCCCAATCCCACCCCTCTGGCAACTACCAGTTTGGTGTCTCTATTTATGAGTCAGCATCTGGTTTTTGGTTGTTTTCTTTTTTTGTATACATTTCACATGTAAGTAAATAATATGGTATTTGACTTTCTCAGTCTGACTTATTTCACTTAGCATAACACACTCTAGGTCATTCTGTGTTGTCACAAATGGAAAGATCTCATTCTTTTTTTATGGCTGAGAAAAATTCCATTGTATGTATATGATATACATCACATCCTCTTTATCCATTCATCTATGGATCACCATTTATGTTGCATTAATATCTTGGCTATTGCAACTAATGCTGCAAAAAACAAATTGTGTGTGTATCTTTTGGAATTAGTGTTTTCATTGTCTCTGAGTAAATAGCCAGCAGTGGAATTACTGAATTGTATGATATTTCTATTTTTAATATTTTAAGGAACCTTCATATTGTTTTCCACAGTGGTTGCACTAAACTACATTCCCACCAGAAATACGCAAGAGTTTCCTTTTGTCCATATCCTCACCAACACTTGTCATTTCTTGTTTTTTTGTTTTTGTTTTTGTTTTGATCCTGGCCATTCTGACTGGTATAATTGACTGTATCATTGTAGGTTTGATTTGCATTCCCTTAATGAGTAGTGATGAGCATATGTCCAATGCGCCTGTTGGCCATTTGTATGTCTTCTTTGAAAAAATGTCTATTTAGGTCCTCTGACCATTTTTTATTCAGATTGTTTGTCATTTACCAAATTGTCGGAAAATATTTTTAAAATAATTTGGCAAATGACAAATAATTCTAAAGTTTTTATCTAAGATTAAGTGGTTACATTTCTGTATAGTGCTCAGAAGGAAATGCAGTAGAGCAGCACCATTATATGTTGACATACTTACAGGTCTCTACATACAATAGTTAATGTAATTTTGATATATATAAGAATATCTCATATCCTATAGGATGTATTGCAGACCGTTAGCTAAACAAATGATTGTTCAGCAAATGGTGTCTGAGTAATTGGCTGTTCTTAGGGTAAAAAAAAAAAATCAGATGTAACTTCGCTCAGGGGCACCTGGGTGCTCAGTTGGTTAAACGTCTGACTCCTGGTTTCTGCTCAGGTCATGATATCACAGTTTGTGGGTTCAAGCCCATGTCAGGCTCCATGCTGACAGGGTGGAGTCTGCTTGGATTCTCTGTCTCCCTCTCTCTCTGCACCCCCTGCATTTGCAATTTGCACTGTCTCTGACTCTCTCAAACTAAATAAATACACTTTTAAAAAAGGGATGTAGCTTCACTTATCATGTTGAAAGTTTATAAATCCCATACATCCTTTGGCCAAATCATTTTTATTCTAGGAACCCATCGTAAAGATAAAAATTAAAAGCTGCAAAGATGTATACTTAATTAATATTAGTAATAGGGAAAAATAAGCAACTCTTAAAGTGCAATATTAATTAAACTCCTATGAGAGAATATTAAAGTGTTTCAAAAACAGCATATTAAAATTTTATTTGTAAAAAGTTATTACAAAATAAATTACATGGAAATACGACAATTATACACTTGAGGTTATTTTTATTTCTGCGTGTTTTAACTTTCTCAATTTTTACTGTTTTCATTTATTCTTGAGAGAGAGAACACCAGTGGGGATTGGACAGAGAGAGAGGGGGACAGAGGATCCTAAGCGGGGTCTGCACTCACAGCAACGAGCCCAGTGCGGGGCTCGACTCACAAACCACTAGATCATATCATGAGCCAAAGTCAGACACTCAACTGGTGTCTGATCCACCCAGGTGACCCATAACTTTTTGAGTTTTTACATGTTTTTAAACAAACATGAGTTTCTCATGAGTAAAAAACAAAAACACATTATTTATATACTATTTATATGTGTTAAGTTATTCACGAAAAATTGTTTAACTTTACTGAATATCATAAAATTAACTAAGAAATAGCTTGGAAATTTTTGTTTTTTTGGAAGACAATATTAAAATGTTTTTTTTTCAGTCTATATACGTAATTCAAGTCCCATCAAAGACTTTGTGTGTGTGTGTGTGTGTGTGTGTGTGTGTGTGTGTGTGTATCATTTTGTTTTATGTAATTGGTTGGTATCTCCAGTGACATGCTGAATAAAAGTAACCATAGAGAACATGCTGAGATCATTCCTAGTCATAAAGGGAAGAAATTCAAGTGTCCATCTTTAAAAGTGATGTGTTGGGGCGCCTGGGTGGCGCAGTCGGTTAAGCGTCCGACTTCAGCCAGGTCACGATCTCGCGGTCCGTGAGTTTGAGCCCCGCGTCGGGCTCTGGGCTGATGGCTCAGAGCCTGGAGCCTGTTTCCGATTCTGTGTCTCCCTCTCTCTCTGCCCCTCCCCCGTTCATGCTCTGTCTCTCTCTGTCCCAAAAATAAATAAACGTTGAAAAAAAAAAAAGTGATGTGTAGTATTCATTTTTTCCAGCTTTATTGAGATACAATTGACATAACATTATGTAAGTTTCAGGTGTACAATGTGATGATTTGATACATGTGTATAAAAGATCCACTCTTTAAAGAAACTGCCAAAGTAATTTAGAGTATATTTTGAAGAATTAATTTTACAGAAAAATTTGAAAAGGAAGAATACTACAGAATCATTTGACCCATTTGATCCATTTTAACATCAGAATAATGGTAAATGTTACCACAGCCTTAAAGAAAATGTTATTGACTAGAATAAAAATTCTAGAGAAATATCAAATTGTAAATGAGAATTTAGTATGTTAAGAGGCTCCATTTGTTTTCCCTGGAAGAAATGATAGCATACTTAATATGTAGTATTGACATATTTGGACAAGAAATCAATTCTACCTCTAACCCTCTAAAAATAGTGAATATAAACAAAAATTCCCAGAAGATTGTTAAAATCCAGAAGGAAAGATTAAATAATGAAGTTTTAGAAACGTATAAGAATGTATATTAATCAAGACATGAAACCCAAATAATTTAAATGAAAAGATAAATATATTGATTTCATAAGAATAATAATTCCTTGCTAAGGAAAGTTACCATAGAGACAGGGGGAAAAGAATTTTGAAGGTAAATTTAAGTAAAATAAAGACTTACTATGTTTATTATGCAAAGACACTTAACAGTTGATAAGAAAAATACAATCAACCCAGTTTTTAAAAAATAGACAAATGATATCAACAGGCAATTCAAAAAGGAGGAAAGGTTAATGGATGATAAATATATAACTGGTGTTAAAATTATTATAGAGAAATGTAAAGGGAAATAATAATGAGCTACCCATTTTCCCATAAGATTAGTAGAAACTAAACTTACAATAATATTTAATGCTGTTGTAGGAATGAGAAAATTGGTACCCTCATATGTTTTTGGTGGAACTATGAAAGCTATGAATTATAATTTTGGAAGTTAATATCACAGTACTTAATAAAAATTAAAATATGTACATAATTTTACCCAGTAATCACTTTTGATAAATTTTCTACAGAAAGAAAAAACCAATATATTAAGCATACACTTTATCATGTACTTTTAGAATACTGGTTGCAATAGCAAAAATTAAGAAGTGTTTGCATGATAATAGTATAAGGGAATGGTTAAACAGATTATTTCAATCTGTTGTAGGAAATATGTAAGATTTAAAGAGAATGAGTATCTCTATCTGTATTGGCCTGAAGGTATTTGCATATTATAGTTATTTAACAAAAACAAGTTGCAAATAATATGTATGATATGAAGCTCAAATGTGTTAGGCATGTTATGGAGTATACAGAGACAGACAGACAGACACACACACACACACACACACACACACACACATACACACATGCACACACAGCAAATAAAGCTATATTAAGTTCCAGATTTAATTTGTCTAAGATAAGAAGTGAACACAGATAAGGAGTGGAGGCACTGTACCTCAGATCATATTCCCTTGGCCTCAAGTTCACAAACTAGGAGACTAGAGAGGTTTAATTATTGCTGTACCCACACGCCTGCTCTTTTATACTCAATGTATAAATCTTCAGTCAGGAAAAATTTAAATCATCAATCTATGTCATGCTGCATATGAGAATGTTACAAGTATTGGATTCTCCTGTCTTATGAGACAAATTTAGTATCAACAGCAACTCACGCCCATCTGAGGGCAGAAGTGAGAGTCAGATGCTGTATGCCCATGGGCAATACAGCTGCCTCCATCTTTTCAGCATCCTGGGATTCCCATTCACCATTTTGACTCAATTCCTTTTCATTGTCTTGGTTCTAAAACAGTTACATCTAGGCTCCACAATTCCAGAAACACTTCCCTCCTTATAACAATTCCATGAGTAAGAATTTGTAGATTCTTATACAATGTTTTGTATATGTTTGTATATGCTTCTAACAAAATGGACAAATACACATTAAATAATTCCCATTTTAATTGAGGTAGAGGAGAGGTGTATTAGTATTGGTTTGGAAAGAAGAATTTGTATTTATGCTTGTTCAATATTGTTTTACTTTGTTATATTCTAACAATAAATTCTATTACTTTTGTCAGTTAAAAATCTTTTCAGGAAAGGAAATAAATAAAAAGGAGCCTAGAATAATTCAGAAATTTTTAGATGATTTAATATTAAATGAAAAAAATCTAAAATTGAATGTGATTGGAAATATTTTTAAAATGGTAACCTAGGGGCGCCTGGGTGGCTTAGTCGGTTAAGCGTCTGACTTCGGCCCAGGTCATGATCTCACAGTTTGTGAGTTCGAGCCCCGCATCGGGCTCTGTGCTGACAGCTCAGAGCCTGGAGCCTGCTTCGGATTCTGTGTCTCCCTCTCTCTCTGCCCCTCCCCTGTTCATGCTCTGTCCCTCTTCTCTCTCAAAAATAAATAAAACATTAAAAAAATGTTAAATGGTACCTCAAAATACAATAAATAAAAATATATATGGGAAATACATTAAAATTTAACAGTTGTTATTAGGTGGTAGGTTTAAAGAGATAAAGATCATAAACATGTTGACAATAGTACATTTTACATGGAGACATTCAATATATAGTGGCTACTTTTATTTATATTGTTATTTTTACTCATGTGTAACTATTATTAAATGTTTGTTTTTGTACGTTTTTGTATCTTCTTTATGTTTGTTAGCATATCATAACACAAAACTCCATAATTACTATTTAATGATAACAATGACAAAGTCAATACTGAATAAATTAACCATGACATTAGAATGATTTTATTCTCTGGAACTTCTGGTTTATTTATGTGCACAATTATTATTCTTCTTTAATGACCATCTTTGTACCAACTAGATCACTGTGCTGTCACTAATATTTTAAGTGTTTACTATGTACCCAGGTATTATAATAATTGCCTTCATCTCTATTCCAGTTTTATGAGAAAAGTGATATCATTATCCCAACTTTACAAATAGAGTTAATGAAGGTGAGGAAAATTAACTTTCTCAAGGTCATACAGATGCTAGGAAATTGTGCTGCCATTTGAACCAAGCCCTCTTAATTTCAGATTCTATGATCTTAGTATTCTGTTATTGCCTCCATATCTATAATTTAATTCATGGAAGATTGGATTTTTCCACATTTTATTTTTGTTATTAATTATTACAAAGTTTGTAGTTCAAATTACTGTTTTCTAAAACAGTAAAAATAATGAGGTTACTAGATTTTTTCAGGTTGAAAATATAGTTAATCAGCTAAATGAAACAATAGTTATTCTTAGGAAAAGGAAGCACTGTATATAGTTTTTCTAAATCTCATTAGAATTAAAAATGGCTTTGAACTGGGTGTTGTATGGAAACCAATTTAACAATAAATATCATATTAAAAATAATAATAAAATAAAATGGCTTTGAAATTTAAGTAAAATAATGTTAGGTCACGGTAGAGTAATTCCAGTTACTTTGTATTTTATCCAAAAATATGGTTTAAATGATTCAACAGACAAAAAAAATCTGCATTTATAGGATACACTACACTGTGTGTGGCCTTTAAATATATTACTTGAGCTAGAATACACGTAAAATTTAACCTGGTTGAAATATAATTTTTAGATTGAATCCTTTCAGCTTAAATCAATCTACTCTTTAAATTTTTAGGTTATCAGATATTTTTCTTTCTTTTGAAGGTAACAAAGGTAGTATAAGTTTCTACATCTGAAACCTGTCACAAGGCAGAGTTCAATTTAACAAAAAAATTGTATATACTTATGTAATCAGAGAAAAGCTGTCATCTAGCTGATATTTATCTGGAAATCACTATGCTTTGAAAAATGTGTCTAGAACATACCATAGAACTAAGGTTTTTTGTTTTTGTTTTTGTTTTTGTTTTCATTTTGCTGGTATATTAATAATGGTGGAGTTTGCCCTGTTGTCCGCTGCTTCTATTCTGCATTTTCCTGCCCTGTCTCTTTTACTTAAACAAAGGCATACCAGAATTACTAGGATACTATCCTCAAAGCCTATTTATCCGTCAGATCTAGAAATAGAATTGAGTGTAAGAAAAATTCTGTTCTGATTTATTCTTATTGACTACAGGTTCACAAAATTGAATTCATAACTCTCAGTTTGTGAGACACAGGCATCATTCATCCATATGTGTTCCATCTTATTCTAAAAGTAATTATTTAATTATCAGATAGCAAAATCTAACAATGGATTCTTCAGGTATGCAGTTCTATAATGAACCAATATTTAGAAATTGTGGTTGGGTGAGATAAACTAATAGGCTTCCAGTCTAAAATTCAGGCTATGGCATCTGGTTAGTATCTTGCAATTAGGAGGAAATAAAAAGGTCTGCCTAAGTACAAAGTATATTAGTTTACCATCATCAAAGATGGATTGTCCGGTCTCATTAAGTACATAGGTTTCTGTTGGCCCCTTTTGTTGCTCTGTGACACAGGAGATAAGCTCGAGTGACTTTACAGCCAACAGTGGTTTATTTTACCGTAACTTCAATGGCAGGGCGTGGTGCGTATTTGGCACAAAGAAGGTCTTAACCTGTATTTGTTAATACAGAGGTGAGCTCTAGCCAATAACTTTAGATACTGTTGTAGACAATTACAAGCAGTTTGTTTGAAAGTGTATTTCACATAGTAATTGTTAGGTCTTGATGATGGTGTATTTCACAATTAGCTAAGAGAATTGTAGGCTTTTGCTCTGGCCAGCCTTGCGTACAATGCTAACCCTTTCTGAAGAAGGAAAATTAAGGACATATTTCACCAGTTGATACCTGGCAGTAGATTAATGACTGGCATTTCTAAGACTATGCGTCAAAGAATTTAAATAAACACTTGTTAGCTTGATGCATTGGAGTCAATGTGCTCTTGTCGCTATCATCGTAAAGGGAAATGATTCAGAAAAAAAAAATTAATGGAAGGCATGTTAGATACATGAAAAGGTCTTACAGTGCTTCAGAAACACTATTTTTTAAGATTATTATCCTTTAGAATAGAATTCTAATACCATGTGATGTTCAAGTTCACATACCTTGAGAACAAAATAACGTCCTCTAATTCATGAGCAATGTTAAAACACTTTTCCATGTGCTTGAGACCCTCACTACAATAATAATGATTGAGGGGCACCTGGGTGGCTCAGTCAGTTAAGCGTCCAACTTCGGCTCAGGTCATGATCTCATGGTTCATGAGTTCCAGCCCTGCATCGGACTCTGTGCTGACAGTTGGAAACCTGGAGCCTTCTTCGGATTCTGTGTCTCCCTCTCTATCCACTCCTCCCAGTCTCACACTCTTCTCTCTCTCCTTCAAAAATAAATAAACATTTAAAAAATTTAAAAAATGATTGAATTAATCTAATAGTTTATGTTAATATGCATCACAAAGAGAAGGAGTGATGTATAATATAAGAGCTGAAGTAAGTGTTAGCTGGCCTGGGACTTAAACCTTTGGTATATGATTATTATCACTGGACGTTTTAGCCTTTCTCCATAAACAACAACAATAGTACAAATCCCATCCATGTTATGGTGTTATTATAAGAATCAATAAGATAATAATAATTAAGCATTAACTATTCAAAGTGAGCTTTGAATTGGCATATAAATATACCAAATATAACTTAAATACAAAATCTTGAAAGGAACTATAGTGTGACAGATGTGTTTATGATTAACATTTATTAATTTGTACTGTATACTAAGTACTGTACAAATAATCTATATTTTTAAAGCTGAATTTTTTGAAGTTTTTCTTGTGATTGGATTTTATCCCATAAAAAGTATAAGTCATCCTATTCATAGGAAATCAAGAATACAAATAAATTAAGCATTTGCCTTAGATCATGACTCTTAGGCTACTGCTACTCCTATTATAACAGGTTGATGATGCATTATAAAAATTATAATAATAAAGCAGTTCAAATAAATCTTTTCAACTTGGTAGATATGTTTGGTAGAATTTAAGGATTACTTATAACCAGATTTTTTAAGTAGGATAAATATCCATGAACATGTAAATGAACATGATAATGACTATATTTCTTAAATAACTAAATTTGGGATTCCAAAAATATTTTTCTACTTATACACTTGCTTGCCTTACTTGTAGAAGAAATATACATACCGTGTTGATTACATGTATATTGTATCATAAAAGGTGTTCAGTTAGAGAAAGACAAAACTTTAAAAACAATATAATGTGTTGAATGCTACAGTTTAAAGAGGTACAAGGTTTATCTGCCTGGATGGAAACATCTTTTGATGTATGGATCACTAGGGTTGATGTTAGTGCTTCAGTGTATTGCTTCAAAGGAGAGGATCTTTTCAGAATGAGAAGGAACAGCCTTAGTTAGATTAAGCACATTTGGGTTGCTCTGATTCTTTGTCTAATCCTCCAGTATTGAAATTTTGAAATGTGTTGTGCAACCGCATAAGAAATAATAGCATGATGGAATGGATCAAGACAGACATTGGTCTGAATCCAGATTCCATTATTGCATAGTCGTGTCCCCTTGGCCAGGTTAGCCTCTGTGTGCATAATTTTCCTGGTCTGTAGAATGTGGATAAAACTGCCTTGCTTGCTCTATAGTTCAGTGATAACTTATGAACCATCTAGGAAAGCATCTGATAAATGTTGGAGCCCACCAAGGGGCAGCTGTTAATAACCTAACCCAATGGAGAACTGGCAGGGGATTGAGTCTAGCTAAAATCTTGATAGTTACCTTGTTTGTTTTGTTTTATTTTGTTTTTGTACTTAGCTGCTCTTTCTTTTCCTCTTCTTGGTTATCAGGAGTCTAAAACGTTTTCATACTTCTGGTTGTTGGTGTGTCTTAGCTTTGAACCTGGCCTCTCACTGTCATTTCTCTGCTTAGAGGTTATAATTTCTGACTAATTCTCCCAATTTAGATTATGTCTCTTCCTTGTTTATCACACTGTTTACATGTGCAAAGCAAAGCATATTTAAGCCCTGACATTTTAAAAATATCCCTATTTTAAGATTTTAAGACACATGTAATGACTGTAGATATTAAGGATTAGTTTTTTCCATTGCCTTTTAGAGGAAGTAACTTACCAGCCAGAAGACAGTATTTAACAAATGGTGAGTGTCTATCAGAGATGTAGCTGCTGATACTCAACCATGGTTTGTAATCTTAGTGCACAAACTCATGATTTGGGGATATTTCCTGAGCACTCATCTTTGAGATTTTATATCAAGAAGTGTAATATCTTGTTACATTTAAACAAGATTTCAATTGCTTTATTTTTTTAAATTATGCATGTATTCTATAATTAACTTTCTTGTTGATAGTCATAATAATACAGACTCATTTTCTGATAAAACATAAAATATGGAAGAAACTTCATATTTATGAAAAGTTACCTAATATAAACTCCTTCTTTCAAGATAAGAAACACCAATATGTGACACTCACTTAGGTTTTCTGACTCACTTTAGCTTTACAAAGTAAGGAAGTACAATGCTTCTTCCGCAAATAAAAGCACACTTAGGAATATTCTCTCATTGAAGAGTGATAAGAACTATTAATGAGTTAAGATCTTTTGAATGTTACATTTAGTTTGATCTGCAATTTTTTTTTTACAATAGGCTCCACCCCCAGCATGGAGCCCAATGTGGGGCTTAAACCCTCTACCCTGAGATCAAGACCTGAGCTGACATCGAGAGCCACCCAGGTGCCCCTGATCTCCAGTGTTTCTAAAATTTAAGAATACACATCAGTTTTGTCTCAGTCTAAGGATCGGCATTATGTGCCCTCGGCCCACATTCTTAGCAAGTTTTGTGTGATGTGTGAATCGTGGCCTACAGATGTGGGTCACCCTAGAAAGAGACAGTTTTGCAGTTGCTAGTATCATTATAAAGGAGGAGTTACATTGGAGAGCCCTTAGAGTTCTGGCAGATGGTTCTCTAAAAGTGGCTGTTAATATGTAAAGTGTTTTATGGGAACTTAGAGATAATAAGATAACACTACAAATAATGCCTGCTGAATATGCAATAGGTAAGAAACTATCAGCACCCTTTTAAAAATCATTTTGGCTTCTGGACTCTCAAACCCATAAAACCTACTTATGTAGTTATAATACCTATGTTTTTCTGTATAAATCTTTGCAAAGCTGAGGTCATTACTGTTTGTTTTTATGACCCTAAGTGATATTCAATTTTATTTTACCAAATAAACTACACAGCTATCAAGTAAACAATAGCTACACAGTGATAGCTATTATTTCCGACTATACTTTAGTAAAAACAACCTTTTTTTTTATACAATGGAGAGAACCACTCCCCATTCAATTTTAAAAATAGCTCTTCTTTCCTGTTTGAATCTGTTGTGTATCGTGGATGCTAAAATGTTTTTGTAGAGAGAAATGTCTTTATATGCCATTTAAAAATAATGAGATCCATTCCAAATATGGAATCTCATGTCCCTTAATTCAGTAGTGGGCACATTGCTTTCAAAACTGTTCACAAAAATTGTGAGGATGCTTAAAAATATATACCATTAATAATAGTAAAAAGTATTTCTTACAAATCTTTGATTCTCAAAATTGTGACTCTTCTTTAGAGAAATATGATAATCCCTTCCAGTGTATATTTCAACCTGTTTGATTTACATATATATTTAATTTGCATAGGCCTTTTTATTTGATTTAGATGGTGGGTCATGCCAGAAAGGTTATGAATATATAGTTGCAAATATTTATTTATTTATTTATTTATTTATTTATTTATTCTACACATGCAAAGATAGTGATTGTACATCATGTATGTACAGAGATGGTATATATATATATATATATATATATATATATATATATATGCAGGATGGAATAAATTTTCAGATGTCAAAGGAGGGAAAAAAAACATATTTTTCCCCCATGAGATATGACAGAGCCTTTTACATATGTTAACCTTTCAGATTTTCTCCTTCATTGAAATCTCTGGCTGCTTCTGTCAGGAATTTTGACCCTCAATAAAATTCATCATGTAATCATTGAAAACAATGGATTTACCAATTACTACTGTTTTATAAAATTATCTCAAAATTATTTTTAAAAAATCTAATTGTTATTTACCGGTTGGGGAGTTGGAGGAGTAGTGTTGATGTAGATGTATGTTTAATTCAAACTAATAATATCAGTAAGAAACAGAAAGAATAGTAGACATTTATCCCCCATTCATTCATTTCTAAATATTAATTTATGAATTTAAATGAAATCAACAAGAGTTAAACACTTGTGTTCAAAGCCCTGAGCTAAAGTATGTAAAACAGTGTTAAAACATATACACACACACACACACACACACACACACACACACACACACACACTTATATTAACATAATATACATCATCCTTGCATTTAGTTTATTAAGAAAATAAAAGCTGTGTGAGAGGATAGTTACAGGCCATAAGTAGTTCACTTTGTTTCTATGTATTTTTCACTAAAATTCTCCATCAAATCAAATGAACAAGTTTATCCCTCCTTGCAAGGTTTTGTATAACTCACTAACCAGAGATTTAAATATCTTAAATGAAATGATAGCCTGAAAAAGCTATTTTGTTGCTTATATTTTGAACCTACATGATCTCTCAGCAATATAGTTTGAAATATTTTAAATAATAATATGTTCTGAGAAAAAATCTGTATGTGAAATTTGTTTTGAAGTATTCGGTGACCACTCTATTGAACCCAAATTCACGTCAAGCCACGGTTAAGGGTCTCTTTAACGTGAAGCAACGATAAAAGATACTAACTACAAGACAAAGACTGTATAAAGAGGAGACTCAGCACTGTTTTCTACTTTTCATGTATAAGCTTCCCTGGGTATCCAGTCCCCAGGAGGATATCTGACTATAGATCATCTCCCTATTCAGGCTGGAGTTCCCCCCACCTGCAGATCCAATTTTCATTTTGTTCTGAGAGGCATACGTCCTGTCACGTTGGTATAGAATAGGCATTTGTAAATCATAAACCATTGCTATCAGTATATGTGTGCAGTCTACAATATGAATTTTAATTTCTATCTGTCTCATCAGCTTGGAAGCTAATATGAGCCCCATATATCATATTTCTGAATAAATGCTTCGGTCTGTGTAGGATTGCTCAGTCTCTCAGTCTCTGACCTTCCCGGAATATTACCCCCACAGACTATCTCATTGTTTTTAGCAGAAATTATAAGAATTATTTGTAGCGGTATCCCAGAAATTTCTAACAAATGTTTAAATAGAGCCCTTGCCAACACTGAATGTTGTTACCTCAGTACATGAAATGCATGTTATAGATGAGGAAGGTTAGAGGCAGGTAATCATCCTGGTTCCTCTGCAAGCTGTTGTAGGTTTCACTTGCAAAAGCAAGCACTCAAAGAGAGGATGGATGGAACATGAAAATCATTTCTGAAAGTGTACGTATAGACCACACCCCCAGACCTTCTGTGATATCCTATTATGTATATGCCTTTATATTCTAGGACTAGGTCATAATACTAAAGGCAAGGTACATGTAGAGTCACAGTTGCTCCATGAGTGTAAGCTAAATATCAACCAAGGCTGTGATGTGTCACTTGTTAATTAAAACCTCTTCAGGATGCTGATTCACAAGAACCTCTTTGGAGAACACGTGCTAACTCCAAAATTACAGTGATCTCAGATACACTATTATTAGAAGCTGTGTCATATCTGTGTCATATATCCAGAGGTCCCTGCAAAAGCACTTTGGGAAAGACCTGGTGGAAAGCAGTAGAAACCAGAGTCCAAATTCAGCCCCAGATAAGTTATCAGTTAGAAAACTAAGCATTACAGAGGTTACATTGGTTTCTTTCATCTAGAAAGAGGCAGAGCTGGCTACTTTTCATGGGATGAAACCCACTCAGAGGTAAACTTTGAAAAAGTTTGTTTTAACTCCAGTGTAGTTAACATATAGTGTTACATTAGTTTCAGGTGTACAAGATAGTGATGCAACAATTCTATACAATACTCAGTGTTCATTGTGAACAGTGTACTCTTAATCAGCTTTTAAAAATGTTATAGATCATTTGTACAGTACAATATAGAACTTGTCTAATAAATGTTAATGATCCTTGTGGAATAAATCCCAACACCAGCATTCTTAAAAACGAAAGTAGTTTTCTTCCCTGAGTCTGACAATTTATGCTAGTTATGCTGTTTTACAACCTAATAGAAAGTCTGTGTGAAGACTAAAAATGTCTGGGGAATTAAGCCACTTAAGTGGCATAGTTATCTCATATCTACAGTTACCCTGTCCTTGCTATTATTTGGGCATAAGATCTTAACAAAGCTTAACTTTCACTAAGGTTATAAATAGGCGATAATTAATAATTACCCTATAGCTTCTATTCAGAAAGGGCATCCATAACTTTTAACTTCCACATTCCTGGTATTTTCTAATGTTATGTGAAGAGTCTGCCTTATGTAGCTGTGGGTGGGAGACAATTGGAACATTTTGTGTATTGTCACAGACTATTGCATCAATAGGGACAGGATTTATTCCACCAAAGAGAAATTATGCTCTGAATCAGTTATTTGCAATACATGGATTGCTAGATCCTATCATTTATGATGCTGCATCTGCATTCATAGCAGTTGAGTTTAAGGAATTTGTAAACAGCAACTTTATCTGATCTAGACATACAGTAGGCATTTTCACTCTATCATTTTTATTGCTACTTAATACAGCTCAAAACATTCAAGTTTGTGGAGGGCAGTTCACCATTGCACCTCTGTAGGGCATTTATTTGTATTTCAAGAGAGCACAGAAATGTCAGGGGATTGGTTGTGGGATTTAAAACCTTTTACTCTAGGGCTGGTCTTCCAAAGCCACATCAATAATGATTGAAAGTTGTTCATCTCTGCGGGCAGTTTAGTAGCCTACATGAAATCACTTAGTGGTCTGAATTTAACTCCTGAGGGAACTGTCATGATTGACAGTTTGAACAAAGAGGACAAGAGTGGAATGGACCTGTTAACTAGGAGTGAGTGAATTTCTCCTGTGGGCATGACAGTGTTTATCTCCTGCAATTTAGCTTTAAGTGACCTGAGAGTTCAAAATGGAGAAAGATGTTTTATTCAGTGGAAGAATATGGGGGACAGAGCAGAGTGTCGTTCCAGTGAATACACAAGAACAATCCTCTTACTGTTTCTTCATTTCTGTCTTGATATAATGCATCAATTATAAGTGAATATTATGATGCTTTCACTTTGAATGTCCATATTTACATTTTTAGATTTTATTAATGTCAACTATATCATACCATTTATAATAGTGTGACTTCAGAAGGAGGTGAATATGAAGGTATATGCATTCTACTCTATTTTATATTTTTTCAGGGAAACTGTATGAGGAAAAATTTACCAGAACCATCTCTGGGCATTCCTAAGAGACTGTGTTACCTGGCATTCTTAATATAATTCTTAACATAAATCACGGACAAAGTCTTAACAGTTTGTGGCTATTCATTTCTGTATAGCATGAATAGTTACAGTGATTATCAGTCTTTTCAATATAGAACTCTTGGGTACTATTGTGATCGGTGTCTTCCTTGTGTAAATTGGAACGCTTTTCTGGAAATACTCCAGATCCCAGAGGAAATGAAGGAAAAAGAAACAACCCTCTCCTAACTACTGTAAGTGAGTGAACATTTAATAAGCACTTAACCAATGACAGGTATATAATAAGTTCTACGTGCATGTAAATATAAAGTAGAGTAGTGTACATGTTGCATAACTGCTTTTGAAATAGTTTTAATAATTTATAGACCATCTTTTAAAATTCAAACTATCTTAAATGGAACCTCTTTTAGAATGTTTACAACAGGCATTAAAAAAGAAGGGGTATGTGATGAATGAAGTGACACTGATTATTTGTTCCATACTTTATTCTGACTTCATGGTCCCAGCCCGCTAAGGGGTCTTTTCAAATAGGCCATGGTTTCTACATGGATGTTGTTGGCCAGTCAGAAACCAAGGTAATGGTGCCTCATTATCCATAGCCCTCTGCCAGATAATGGTTCAAATACCAGTCAGTGCCACGTATCCCTCATATCACAAAGGTCCTGTCCCAGACTGACTTACTTTCCTTAGTCAAGTAGAAAGAGGCTAATTATTGTTATTTTGACTTCTCTATGTAACTCAAAGCAATCTTCTGCCTAGGTCATGTTGACCAGTGGAGTTATCTTAAAAGTATGATTACAGTCAGTATCTTAGGCAACTTGTGGGACTGAAGATTCTGTTTTGCAGAGGAGAAAGCTTTTAAGAACATTGCATGCAATAAATTTCATAGATTCATATCAATTTGTTCATATTGTAGAGGTTATGAGTATACTTCAGGATAACTCCATGAAGTGAATACTTTTGAGTTATATCACCATGTGGTTTTATCTCTTTGAATCTTGGTTTCAGTTTAAAGCTGATAGTTAATTTTATTTGTAAAAACTCATTGGAATCTTATACATTGAATGTAGGGATCTGACAAATAGACAATGCTTACATGATTCCTGAAATAACAGATGCAACACCAGTCACAATGTCTCTAATGGCTCAAAGAAAGTTTGTTCCATTTCATGAAAACTCCAAACACAAGTAGATTCTTACCCTTGGGTAATGTGAACTTCTATGGACTAAATTATGTCCCCTCAAAATTCATATGGTTGAAACCCTAACCCCTTATGTGATGGTACTTGATGATGGGGTCTCTGGGAAGTAAATAGCTTTAGGTGAGGTCATGAAGGTAGGGCTCCCATGATGGGATCAGTATCCTTATAAGAAAACAAAGAGAGGCCAGAGCTTGCTCTCTCTCTACATGTGAAGACACAGCAAGAAGGTAGCCTTCTGCAAACCAGGAAGAGATCTCCTACCAGGAACTGAACCAGTTGGCTTGGACTCTCGCCTTTACAACTGTGAAAAATAACCTGCTCTATAAACCACCCATACTAGGGGATTTTGTTAATAGCAGCCCGAGTTGATTAATGCATGAAGAAAGAAGGGAATTGTACTGATTATCTGTTCCTTGCTTTACTTCTTGATACTTGGCCTGGCCTGACCAGTGCTCTTTCAGATTGATCATGATTTACACATGGATGTGTCTGACCTCTCATGAACTAAGGTGATTGTTTCTTTTTTTTAATTATTATTATTTTTTATTAATATGAAATTTATTGTCAAATTGGTTTCCATACAACACCCAGTGCTCATCCCAAAAGGTGCCCTCCTAAATACCCATCACCCACCCTCCCCTCCCTCCCACCCCCCATCAACCCTCAGTTTGTTCTCAGTTTTTAAGAGTCTCTTATGGTTTGGCTCCCTCCCTCTCTAACCTTTTTTTTTTTCCTTCCTCTCCCCCATGGTCTTCTGTTAAGTTTTTCCGGGTCTACATAGGAGTGAAACATATGGGATCTTTCTCTGTATGACTTATTTCACTTAGCATAACACTCTCCAGTTCCATCCATGTTGCTACCTAAGGCCATATTTCATTCTTTCTCATCTCCACATAGTATTTCATTGCATTTATAAACCACAATTTCTTTATCCATTCATCAGTTGATGGACATTTAGGCTCTTTCCATAATTTGGCTATTGTTGAAAGTACTGCTATAAACATTGGGTACAAGTGCCCCTATGCATCAGCACTCCTGGATCCCTCGGGTAAATTCCTAGCAGTGCTACTGCTGGGTCATATGGTAGATCTATTTTTAATTTTTTGAGGAACCTCCACACTGTTTTCCAGAGCGCCTGCACCAGTTTGCATTCCCACCAACAGTGCAAGAAGGTTCCCGTTTCTCCACATCCTCACCAGCATCTGTAGTCTCCTGATTTGTTCATTTTAGCCACTCTGACTGGCATGAGGTGGTTTTGATTTGTATTTCCCTGATGGTTTCTTTAGACCATAACCTTCTGCTAAATAATGGTTCGATCTATAGCATCTCATTAAATGCTTCACAAGAGATGGCTTAACAATTACTATTACTCCTTATTTATAAAATTTCAATCATTTATTCATTTGTATTTTCCAAAATGATTTTAATTCAGTTTAACACAGAAGTTGATTAATATTTCCATTTCTTAACTAAGTTTGAAATGTTGACTCAATAATATCCTTTGATTTCTAATTTATAGTTAAAATCACCAACGTAAAATAATAACTTTTTTGTAGCTACAATTGTTACATTATTTATACCTATATATTTATTTGTTTTTGTTTTCAACTCAACCAGTTAATCTCCAGATTAAAAATATTTATTTCTTAGTAGTTAATGGTTCTATTCAAATATAATCACTGCTATTAAGATATTTTAGCTAACATTGTTTGCTTTATAAAATTAATGCAATTCTTATTTTTATAGTAATTTTATTTTTCTATTGCTTACAATAATTTCATTAAATTTTAATGTTCTGCCTGGAACTGTGGAATGGAATACTATCATTTGCTTCATTTTAAAGCCTTTCTATATCCCATTAAATAGCATTTTCAAACCATTTTTATTCCTAAAATACCTCCTATTAATCAACTTTCTGTGAAATTTATCGTATCACCTTTATTATCAGTGAGTTCTTATTGAAAGCAAAGTCTTTTATATGTTTACATTTTTTTACACACAAACTAGTAGTTAAAAGGGAAAAGGAAAACTGGGTTTCTTGGTTCTTAGAGGGGGCTACTGCCACAATATTATACACAGTGTCTGAGGCACATAGTTTTAAAAAAGCATAAAGAATACTTGATGTGAATATAATTAATATTTTCAAAACTTAATGAATAGAAAATTTCACCTTTGCACTGAATGTTACTCGTAGTTGTAACAACTGAATTGTAATACTAAGATAGAAGGGCTGCTGAAGGATACAATATTTTAATAGTGTTTTTAATTTTTTTATATTCCGTAAATTTTTAATAAATATTGAACAGTACTAAACATTAATATATTAAAATATAGTACGTAGACTTAATGAAATGTGCATTTAACAAAGGAAATCAGAGTGATTTTATTATATCTTTAAATAATAATGGCTTTGTGTGGTGATATCCCTGGGAAGCTCCAAACACTAATTCATTTTTTTCTGAGTACAAGAGAGTTATGCTATTTCTGTTATTAGTGCCAGTCTAGCTAAGCTCTTAAACTTCATTTCAGAGATGAGAATATCCCTCTCTTATTTAGCTTATGGTCTGATTGCCCATTCTTCCTATTCAACCTAATGAATCAGAAAATATTTTGAATGTGGTACTTAGGGAAGAGCTAGAAGGCATCAACATTGCTTTGAGTGAGTTAAAACAACCAGTAACAGGTAGGAGTAGAAAGGTGTTTAACCTTTCTAGAAAATAGCTGAGGATTTACGAGTAAAGTTTTTTCTTTCCTATTTGACCAAGGAATTTTAGTATTTGCAATGTATCCTTACTAAATTTCTCAAAGTGTTCATCTGAGATATATTTGTGATCTGAAAAAATTGGAAACAAGCTAAATGCTCATCAAGAGAATGAAGGGGGCATTTGGGTGGCTCAGTTGATTAAGTGTCCGACTTTGGCTCAGGTCATAATTACAGGTTTCCTGAGTTTGAGTCCCGCAGTGGGCTCTCTGCTGTCAGCACGGAGCCAGCTTCTGATCCTCTGTCCCGCTCCTTCTCTGCCCCTCCCCTCCTGGTTCTCTCTCTTTCTCTCTCAAAATAAATAAATAAACTTAATAAAGAAAGAGAAAGAGAATGAAGAAAATGATGGTATAGATTATTACTATGTGATTGTTTAAGTTATATCCAATAAAATTATTTAACAGTGTAATAAAATGGGTATTGAAATAAGTAATGAACTTGGTATGCAGATTTGATGTGTTTTTTTTTTTTTTCGTAATTTACAACTCATTTTCTCCTAAGTACTGGAAAGAAATGACAAAGAAAATACAACAAAATTTTAACAGTAAATATCTTCAGGTTGGAGGTTTTTTTTTCCTTTTTTTTTCTTTCGTATGGATATACAGTAAAGCCTTAGGTGAGCATAATTCATTCTGGAAACATTCACTTGAATTTCAAGAACCATTGGCTCAGTTGTGATCATGTGACATTTGGCATCACATACTACTCATATTGCAAGACTTCACTCATTTGCCAAGTTAAAATTCATTAGAAATGTTTGTTCATCTTGAAGAACGTTCGGAGATCAAGATACTCACAATCCAAGGTTTTACTGTATTTTCCTTCATGTGTACATGTTCCCAAAATATTTTCTTTTAAAAAGAAAGGTGCCCTTTGGGGGCACCTGGGTGGTTCAGTTGGTTGAGTGTCCGACTCTGGCTCAGGTCATGATGTGGTGGTTGGTGAGTTTGAGCCCCACATGGGGCTTCCTGCTGTCAGCACGGAGCCCGCTTCACATCCTCTATCCCCTTCTGTCTCTGACCCTCCCCCACTCATGTTCTCTCAAAAATAAACAAAACATTTTTTTAAAAAGTCACCTTTAGGGGCGCCTGGGTGGCTCAGTCGGTTAAGTGCCCGACTTCGGCTCAGGTCATGATCTCGCCGTCTGTGAGTTCAAGCCCCGCGTCGGGCTCTGGGCTGATGGCTCAGAGCCTGGAACCTGCTTCAGATTCTGTCTCCCTCTCTCTGACCCTCCCCCGTTCATGCTCTGTCTCTCTCTGTCTCAAAAATAAAATAAACGTTAAAAAAAAAGTTTTAAAAGTCACCTTTAGATTCTTTCAGGAAGTACTTTGAGATTTAAGAATCAAATATTCGTGGGGCACCTGGGAGGCTCAGTCGGTTTAGCATCCAACTTGGGCTCATGTCCTGATCTCGCAGTTCTCGAGTTCAAGCCCTGTGTCCGACTCTGTGCTGACAGCTCAGAGCCTGGAGACTGCTTCAGATCTATGTCTCCCTCTCTCTCTGCCCCCCCCCCCGACTTGCACTCTGTCTCTCTCTGTCTCTCAAAAAGAAATAAATGTTTAAAAAAGTTAAAAAATATTTGAATATTCATATGATTATGACATTTATCTTTATTGAATGGTAGAGATATCACCACATATGCTTGATTGTCCTGTGGCAAGTGGATATCTGAAGATATTTCACAAGACAGTGTTTTTGAAGTTTTATGAATTCCATTGAAGGATTGTCACTGCCCTGGTAGACATAAGTTATACCTTCCTAAGTTATGGATGGTTTTCTAAAGAATAAATTCAGACTTTTGGGGGGGGGGCATTCTTTTGATTTATTCATCTAAGAAGAAATGTTTAAATACATTAGTTTATTTCAATTCAGTTTTTTCCCTTTTTGTAGTCATAAATCTAAGCAGTTTTATACCAACTTTTTAAATGGAGAAATATTCAAGTACATTTAAATGAGTTAAAAAGTATTTGGAAAATAATTGTCTTCTTGTGCATGCTAAGAAATTAGCTATGCTCTTTGAATTTTGTAATATCCTCTAATGATGAATTCAAATATCTTCTTTTTTAAAAGTTTATTCCAACTCATGAACCAGGAGAAGTCAGATTCTTAACCAACTGAGCCACATAGATGCCCCAAATATCTTCTGATTCAAGTTTTCTCTAGTCTTTTTTTTTTCCAGAAATTACAACTTTAGTTTGTAAACCTTGCAGCATTTGCAAGGTTTTAACCTTATATTATAGAACTTATTTGAGTACTAGTTCTAGATTGTAGCAGATTATAACATTTAGGGCATGATATTTTTTTTCTTACTCATTTTTGTATCTCTTTCATCTTTTCCCAGGTTCTTGAATATAGTATTATTAATATTGTTAGCTGCCTTTCTTGAATACCTGGGTAGTTCTTGTTGAACTTGTTATTTTGTTTCTTCATTCTTTGTTCAATAGGAATATCTGAATAAATCTAAAATTTAAATTGGAAATTCAGGACCATGAAATCAAGAGGAGGATAGAATTTATTGTCCTTTTAATCTTGTCTGCTCCAAATTTTTTTCTCTAAAATAAACTTTAATGTTGTCTTTAATTCATAATTAATGTATCTTTTTAGATCCAAGGGTAAAAATCTTCTTCAAATATAAATAAAAGGCTTTAAGTACTCTAAACACATTCTTTATGATTTTATAGAGCATTCACCATCCTAGTGTGATATTTCCAGAAAGAAAATATTATTCTTATGTTAGTCTTCTTATGGCAACTGTTTGAATTTTTGCTTCTTCTTCTTCTGAAATATATCGAATACCATCATATTTTTCGTAAGTTTCTGGGACCAAAATACCTCCATAATACATAAATAAAACAAATTATTTCTGATTTTTGTTGACTCTATATTTTTGAAAGACTAGAGTCCTGTTAGCCTTTTTGGGTATGGAAACCCACTAAAATACTGCTTTAATTTTAACTAAATAAAATTAAAAATTTGGTACTTCAATCTCACTGGCAACATTTTAAGTCTTCAAAAGTTGCAGAGTTATTCACTATCCTTTTGGATAGTGCAGGTATAGAATGTTTCCATCTTTACAGAAAGTTCTGTGGGGCAGCAGTGATTTATAGTTTATTACACAGTAGCCTTCATAAACACTTAACAGTAGCTCCATTCAAACTTCTAGCTTAAAAATGAAGAGACAAGTTCTATATTTAATTTCATTTTCACCAAAAAAATCATTTTTCTCGTTATTTCTTTTGTAGCTATAACATCTCCTATTGTTTTCCTGTTTTTTTTTTTTCTTACAATGTAAGCATTTTTTGCAGTGCCTCAGAGCTCCCTGATTTTTTCTCTTTATCAGTGGTTTTCAATAATTTGATTTGATGTGTCTGGGTGTGGTTTTCTTTCTTTGTGTTTATTCTGATTGGAGTCAGTGAGATTCTTGAATCTGTGGGATCATATACTTTTCATCAAATTTGGAAGATTTTTGGCTATTATTCTTTTGCACATTTTTACCCCTGTGAGACTCCAAGTATATTATATTAAATAGCTCGATAGCATCATATGACTCGCTGAGGCCCTTATTTTCTCAATGTTTTATCTCTATGACACGCTTTGGATGTTCACTATTTCTACAACTTCAAATTCACAAATCCGTTCTTCTGCAGATTCTTATCACCTGTAATATCCACTAAGTGTGTTTGTGTGTGTGTGTGTGTGTGTGTGTATGTATACATACATTATTTATTTTAGATATAATCTTCATCTTTAGACATCCCCCTTGATTCTTTTTTTTTATATCACTAATTTTTCTCCTAGTTATGGGTCATATTTTCTGATTTGTGAGATATCTAGAAATGTTTGATTGGATGCTGAAGATTTTGTATTTTATGTTGAGTGCATCTGAGTTTTATTTTTTAAAGAAGTATTACACGTTGCTCTGGTAGACATTTAAATTGTTTTTGGTTTATTTTGAACATCTTAAGATTGTTTTTAAGTTTTATTAGGGTGGTCCCAGAGTACTTTTCACTGTAGGGATCATTTATCCCCATCACTAAGGCCTAGCCCTTATGATGTCTAAACTTAATGCTCCAGGGGCCAGTTTGGACACTCCACCGTTGCTGGTAGAAACTGCAATGATACTCATACTTTTATGGGTCTGGAAATTCACAGCCTCCAATAACTTTTAACCAACCTCATAGACACTCACCTTTTGCATGCATATTCTAGGAACCAGCATAGATTTAAAGGATCCCTAAGCCTATTTCTGTAGTTGTCTGTCTTAGCTCTTTTCTCTCTAGAAATCTGCCTCAAAAATTCCTGCCTCCTCAGACTCCCTGAACTCTGATTTCTATTGCGTCAACCCAGTGAGATAGCTGTCTGTGTTTTCAATTGCACACACATGCACACATACACATGTATCTCAGCAACGATGACCTAAAATATGTTTCTTTTCTCTGAGATGTCATGGCCCCTGCAGTAACTGTGGTTTAATGTCCAAAAACAGTTTGTTTCATCTATATTAGCTTGGTTTTAGAGTCAGGAGTTAGAATCAGGAAGGTTAATTTATAATCTCCTGTTATTACATTATGTCTGAAAGTGGAAGTCCTTCTTCAACTGATTGAAGATTCATGTAATGAAGAAGTACAGCTAAATATTACACTATGAACGAAGACTTGATTTTGCAGAGAATGTTGAAATGTTAATATACAGCACAGTGACAAAGCTGTATCATTTTAAATACTGCTAGAAACAGACAAGTAATGTTTGTGTGAGAAAACAGACATATGCAGATTTTAAGGTGATGAAGAGTCCGTAGGTAGAATTACACGATTGGCAATTTGGAGTTGCGGTTTCAAGAGTCATTTACATAGAGTAAAAGGACAGAGTCAGAGAGAGCATGGGGATATTTACGGTGAGAAGTCGAGTACAGCTATGCCATCATCTTCAGTTTGACCACTGGGCTCTGTCAGCCATGGGTCTGACCTAATCCCACAGTTCTTGAGTTTGCATTTTAACCAGCTTGTCCCTTGTCAGGAAATAAAACATCAACCATAGTAATTGTTTTTACTTGAAAGTAACTGATATTGCTAAAAGTATTGATCACATAAGAGCAAAAAGAAAATAATAGTATTGCTATGGATTGCATTATTGATGTTGGCTTAGAGTGGTAAGAAAGATAACAATCTATCGATTCTGAAGCCCCCAAAATGGATATTTAGTTTGTTTTTCTTTCTCAATGTTATTAAAATACACTAAATTATATGAGAAAGCTAAACATTTATTTAAAATATATATGTACACCTTAATTTTTCTTTTTAAAAATTGACTCTCAAAGCGTTTGTCTTGAGGTATGTAACAGCTCATATTGCAAAATGGAAAAAAATCATCAGCTTTCCTTTCTTTCAACCCTAACCTTGAATAATTCATAAAGCAACCACTTAAATCTAGCTAAACTGAAACAAAACAAGGCAGCAGCAATATAATCTTTGTTTTTAATGATGCCATACTCTTTTTATGTGAATAAATAAATGTTTATGAACTCAACCTTGATTTTAAAGAGATATATACATTTTCCAATATTTAGTAAAATTTTAATAATCCAAGATAATTAACAACTTAATTTGAAACATTTTATGTTATTTGGTTGCTCTTGATCTCAGAAGTAACTGGCTTAAATGCGTAGTCAGTTTTCAGACATATTCAATTACATACCTTTAAGACTTCTACCATTTTAATGCTCAACTTAAAATGTCATTTGAAATTATAAAAAAATAAGATGGACTTATTAATTGTTTTTATAGCTATAAGTTTTTAAAAGAAATTACTCCTATAAAAATATATCACTGATAAAATGTATTAATAAGCTAATATTTAACAATGATCATCAGTATCCGAGATTGTATCCTTGTTGAAATTTTATTTTTACCACACTGACTTTTTCAAAATGTTAGTCACTTTAGAAGAAGATGCTTATCCAGAAAAGAAAGGAAGGGAGGGAGGGAGGGTAGGAAGGAGAGAGGAAGGAAGGAAAGAGGTGCTTAACAAATATTGTTGAATAAATGAATGAATGAATAAATGTTTAAAACCTTAAAAAAATAAATCTGTAAGTGCTGGAATGCTTAGAAATAAAAGTTTCATTGAGTTTAATTAAGCACAATTAAATACTCTGCCAAGCTCAGAAAACAATTTTAGAAATACTGGCAGTCCTTAGGCAACATAGGAACCATTAGTTTAATGAATTAAAAATGAGTTTGAGAATACAAATTTCAACACAGATACCCAGTCCACTAATTTGCTGATCATTGATAAAAACTAGCCACATGTGCTGCCTTCTTTTTTGTTGTTGTTGTTTTTTAAAGCAACATATGATATTGGTTCAGTTAGAGAGAAGCTATGGAATTAACTCTGGTTAAATCCCTTACTTCTATAGTCATGTTTTTCTTATGTTAAAAGTTTAAATTAATTTTTAAACCCTTTTTCTCTTCTACAGCATTTAGTGCAAAGAATTGTTAGTTTCTGATAGAAGGGTTCTGATAATGAAATAGCCAATATATGTACTTTTCACAGAAAATGTAGAACTAAAAATGCATGTTCTCAGCAATAAAAGGCGGATTCTTCCTCAAACTTGCTTCTGAAAAAGTGAGAGACTTAAAATAAAAATGACAAACGGTTTAGTCATTATTCAGTCCTGAATTTGGAATAAATAAGTCAGGAATTTATTTATGACTATATGCTAAGAGTTAATAGTGTTTTCTTACTGCATTTTATAATGCAATGTTCACTTTTTATATTACTAAATTTTCTTCTCAAGAAGACCAGTAATAATTAGGGATCTGAGGTTACCTGGTACACTATTGAAAAATTGTTAAAAACCAGTAGTATCCATTCAATCTAATTATTTTCCTCTTGATTGTTTTTGTTTGTTTGTTTAAGGATTAAAACAAGGTGAGCCAACCATGACTGGCAAAACACAGACCAGCAATGTCACCAATAAGAATGACCCCAAGTCCATCAACTCCCGTGTTTTCATCGGCAATCTAAATACAGCCATTGTCAAGAAAGTTGACATTGAAGCCATATTCTCAAAGTATGGAAAAATAGTTGGATGCTCAGTTCACAAAGGTTATGCGTTCGTACAGTACATGAGCGAGCGGCATGCGAGAGCTGCAGTGGCTGGAGAAAATGCCAGGATCATCGCCGGCCAGCCACTTGGTAAGTCACGCTCAGTTATGGTTCTCACATTAGTGCTCCAGTCTTTGCACATATCTGCCTGTTTTTAGTTTTACTATTAAGCCAGCCCTGCCATAGTGTCTACCTCCTATTTAACCAATTATAAGGTTTGCATATTTGTAATTTACATTACTTTCTTGTTTTCGTATTGATTCACATGGTTCTTATTTTCTCTACAAAATATGATCAGTTCTGCTCTGCAGTACTTGTTGCCCCCACCAAGCCTAACAGGGCCAGGGAAATAAAAAATATGCGTCATGTGTAACTTTATTTGACTTGAAATGGTTTCCATATTCCAGGAAACACTATGCTAAGAAAAAAGTAACTCTGCTTTGTAGCCTTTGCTCTGAGGGCTAACATTTTCCTAATTTCCTGTTTTTATTGTTAGAGGAGTAGCAATAGAAAATAGCAAACAGAAGTCAATCTTGAGAACTGGGAAGGGAATATAAGCCAGTCTTTCTTATGTACTATGGAATCCTGCACATCATGCCTGTTCAATCATGTGTAATAATCAGATATTTGTCTAAAGTCCAAGGAATACTACAGTTTTTTTTTTCAAAGGAAAGAATACAGTCTGAGGTAAAATGCAAATATTTAGGAGGAACTATATTGTAGTAAATATGCAGATTAAAAAATAAAAATTACACAATCTATTTTTCTACTTGAGGAAAAAGCAGAATTAATACATCAGTGATCCCTTAGTGTATGTTTCTTACCCTGTCCAGATTCATATTTTAAATGGATTGCACAACATCTTCTCTCAGCTTTATATGCTCAGAACAAAACTCATGATTGTTCACACCCTTAACTTCCTTCATTCCCAGGCTTCTCCATCAAGAGAAATGGAACCTTCACTTAATCCAATTTTGCAGACAAAAACTGAGGTGTCAGCTCTGATTCCTCTGTCCTCCCCATAATCCAGATATAACGCATCATCATGTTTCATGCCTTTGATATATCCCAAACCCAGTTGCCTTTTAGATGGGTACTGATAGCCATCCATTCAGGCCACCATTATATCTCACCTTGACTACTGAAGTAACCACCTAACAGTCTGCCTCTTTCCACTCTGGTCAGTGTCCCTTTAAAATGTACATGTGGGGGCGCCTGGGTGGCGCAGTCGGTTAAGCGTCCGACTTCAGCCAGGTCACGATCTCTCGGTCCGTGAGTTCGAGCCCCGCGTCAGGCTCTGGGCTGATGGCTCAGAGCCTGGAGCCTGTTTCCGATTCTGTGTCTCCCTCTCTCTCTGCCCCTCCCCCGTTCATGCTCTGTCTCTCTCTGTCCCAAAAATAAATAAAAACGTTGAAAAAAAAATTAAAAAAAAATAAATAAAATAAAATGTACATGTGATGATACTCTTAAAACCCTAATGCTTTTCCATCTTACCCAGGGTAAGATTTATATTCTTTACTCTACCTCCAATGCCTCACATCTTTAACTTCATCTCCTCCTCTCTGCCTTCTTGTACCACATCAGTAATGCTGATCTTGATATGCCCCAAATGTTCCAAGATTGTTCCTGCCTCAGAGGCTTTGGAATTACTATTCCTTCTGCTCAAAAGATAGGTCTTTGCTAATAATTTATTGCTCCCTGCTTGATCGTGTGCTGTACTCAAATTTTCCTTCCCTGGAGAGGCTTTTCCTGACCAACCTAAAATAGGGTAGTCTTCTTCCCTCTTGCCTACATGGTCTGTTTCATTACTGTACTTTATATTTTTTTTCACAGCCCTCATCGGTATCTGGGATTACATAATTTATCATGTACCTCTCTCAGGCCCACAGACCTAAAGATGAAGGAGCATATAAAAGAAACAAGCTAAAAGCATAGACAAATCAAGTTAGAAGAGTGTTAAGAACATTGTATTATCAAGTCACATAATTATAGTTATGAAAAATATTGGGGAGGGCAAGAAATTCAATAAAACAGGAGTGAAGTCTGAGGTAATAATCTTGAAGGGAAAAAAGGATTTTTACATAAGTACTTGCTATAGACTCACTTATAATGACTAACCACAAAGAATATAGTTTTTATACCTTTCTCTAATTCATTTTTTAATATTTTAAAGAAAGGTAAGGCTTTACAAAAGACATTGGTAAGTTTTTCATTTGTTCCTTTGTATTTTCCTTAATGTCTCCATTCCACTTCTTACCTTGAAGTGGGAATTTTATGACCATTTTTGTTTTCCTAAGTTGAATTTTTTTTAACATTTATTCCTTTTTGAGAGACAGAGCTGAGTGGGGAGGGGCACAGAGAGAGAGGGAGACACAGACTCCAAAGTAGGCTTCAGGCTCTGAGCTGTCAGCACAGAGCCCCAGCCGGGCTCGAACCCATCTGAGCTGAAGTCAGAGGCTTTAATCAACTGAGCCAGCCAGGCACCCTCTAATTTGAAATTCTTATTTCAGGGCCTCATTCGAGCAAATGTCAAAGAAATGCTCATTTATTGTCTGTATCCTGACTGTTATGAAGCTAGTACATACTTGTAGAAATGTACTTAATTATTATTTAAAAAAATTAATTATCACTATAAGGTCAATTAAAAGTTCAATTCACCAGGAAGCCTGGGTGGCTTAGTCAGTTAAGTGTCTGATTCTTGATTTTGGCTGAGGTCAGGATCTCCCAGTTGCGAGATCAGGCGTGTTTGGCTCCATGCTGGGCATTGAACCTGCTTAAGATTTTCTCTCTCTCTTTCCCTTTGCCCCTCCTCTTCCCACCCCCCCCCCCCCAACTCATGCATTCACACTCTCTCTCTCTCTCAAAAAAAAAAAAAAAAAGTCCTATTCACTTACTAATGAACAATAGCTAATTTTTCAGAGTCCTGTTTTTTTTTTTCCCCACTGCTCAGTTGATTACTCTCCTTTTGAGAAGAATGCAATGGAGGAGGAGAACATCAATACTAAAAATTGTGTGCCTTGCTTAGAAAACCCAAAGAAAAAAAATGATGACACCAAATCACTATGCTTTGAGAGGCACAGAATTAAATTGTACTTCTAATAAGATATCATTTCTCATTTCTAATCATTTGTCTCAGATCCTCTCTTTGTTGTGTCCTCAGGTTAAACTCTGGAGCATATATCTCGATCAGCCATAATCACCTTTTCTGCCTGAATCCAAGTTAAAGACTTTCTTCCTTCAGTTGAAATCTGGTCTTTCACTATTTGTGTCTAAGCTGAATGTCTTTTTATACAAAGCAAGGGCTTTATAATAGCTAGTAACTGCTTTTCAGGTCAAATGTCTGAATTTCCCCCACCTTTTCTTGAACCATATTGCTAGAAATTCAGGCAAGTTTTCCAGTTGTTCCCTATAGGGAGCTGGTTCCCCAGTCAAGTCCTGAAGAAGACTCTGAGTTTTCCAGAAGGTATATCCATTATATATACCTTTAAATATTATACCTTTAAATATTTACCTTTAATATTTTACCTTTAAATATTATACCTTTGTTTTTTTGTGACAAGGGAAAATAGGTTTAGTAAATCACCTGCTCCTTGAATTTTTGGACTCTCAAATAAACCCTTTATGATTGTAGCCCCCACCAAGCCCTACGAGCACTTAATTTGAAGTGAATTGATTATGGATTAAATAATAGACCGCTGTCATATGAAATTGATATTAGCTTCATGTACCCACAACCTGTCTAAGCATTCTTTTTTCTCTTAGAGTAAGAAGAAAATTCATAGTAATGAAGACTTGCTGGGCTAGTATGTTACCTTTATTACTTTATTTGATAGCAACACATATTTAAATACCTTCTTCTAGAGAGAAGCAATTTTTTCATATCACTACATGTTTAAATATCTTTATGTACAAATTAGAGATTAAACATCAGTAGTACCAGGAAAAATTAAACATTTTATAGAATATGTGAATTCTTATAGTTCTATGGAAGTTATAAGGGTGTCCTTAAACTGACAATAAGCTACGAATATGATGAAATCCAGCATTTACTAAATGTAAATATTAATGGCTGTTTTGACATGAAAAGATTCTAACTTGGAAAGTAGTAGGCTGAATTGTCTTTTACTGAGAAAATAATCCATCAGCAGTTTGACAGACGGATTAGTGTGACACAAAATTAGAAATGGAACATGTGCTAGGAGCCTGCTGAAAGAGTTCAGGTTTCAAATTATGGAAATGAAGAAGGAAAAATGAGGAAAGGTAGGTAGGATCAATAAGACTAAATAACTAGTTGGTACAGTGAGTGAGACAGAGACAATGAGAGATAGAAGAATCAAGAATGATTCCCATTTTATGGGTTGAGTTTTCTATTGGATAGTCTTGGAGATCACGAGGAAGATGGATAATGATTTCTTAAGGGAAAAGGTTTTTTTGTGTAAGACAGTGAGTGCAGGAATGAATAGATGTATTAAGGTTGATGGGCATGCTTGAAGATATGGAAGCATATGTATACAGTACCTGTACATTGGATACACAAGTCCAAGTTCACAGGAGAGATTTGGACTGAGTAGAGATTTGTATATCACCAGTATAAATGGTGTTGAAGCTATAGAAATGGGTAAGCTGACCCAAGGAAAATGTATAGAGTAAAGAATATTGGCTAAAGATGGATCTGTGGAGAAATATGCCCTCTGAAAATCTAAATCTACTTTCTACACAGCTGTTTCATCCCCCAGCTCTACGCTATAGTTAACCCTGGCCTATCTAAACTTCCTAGAGTGGATGACTGCTTTCTTAGCTGTAGAGTCCTCAAGTCACCTCCAATGAATGCTACTGATTTGCAAACTTTGAAGGCCATGTGTGCAAATACTTTTATTGATTCTAATATTTAAAAATATCATTTATGAGAGCTTAAGCATCTTATCTTTACGCTTAAGTTTCTTTCCATATTAATGTCTTCTATACCCAAGGCCATCTGCCCAGCTAAGTAGCAGAGAAAACTTTATCTACCTTGCCAGGTTTCATTGTCTGTCTTTAATAAAACTATTGGAAAATATAGAAATGTTCCTCAGAGCAGATGCAAGTCAAGCATTATGGATCCAGGAAGGATAATTCTACTCACTTGACTACATTAGTACACCTGAAGATTTAAGACCAATAATTCCATATATCTATATTATTAAACCTTCTGTGTCTTTGGACTTTTACCATGGAATCTTTTACCATGGAATCATCATCAAATTCTGAATTGAAATCCTAAATAGTATATATTTTGTATTCTTTTCAAGTTCATGTAAAATGAGAATTTATTTTAAAAGTTGCTGAATCCAACCTAAAATTTACAATGCATAGAGTAACTAAGGGTGCTGAGAAGTTGGAGCTCAAAATACTGGAACTCTAATCTGAATTTTGAAAGTAGGTCACAGTCTAAAGTCTTGATTAACTTCTCTCTCTTGGACTTTTTATTCTTATTGTTGGCAGAGATTTCTAAATTCTATACCATAACAGGGGAAAAGTGCCAAGAAATAGTTCAGTGACCCATCCATTTTATCAACATGTTAATGAACCCAAGAAATGTTTTTATTGAATGCAAAGTTTGTTTCCTGAGGTCATTTTCCTTAAAGGCATATAACAAATAAATGAATAACTAAGACATAGTACTTTTTCCCTTGGGTTTAGACTTCAATATATTCACTACTCCAGAGCAATTAAACAAAAACAAACAAAAATACTTACTTCCTCAAACTGTAAACAATGTCTCTAGTTCTTTTTTTTTTTTTTAACCTATGATCAAGGCATGTACCAGAACTTCTTGTGAGGTAGACATGTTTCCTTCTTCTCCTATTTCCATACAATTTTCTTTAAAGTTTATGCGTCTCTCATTTCACAGTTCACTCCTTCAGACTTTGGGGCTCTGTGACCCCATGCCGAGTTCTGTCCCCAGGCTGTGACACATGTTTCAATCACCCTCTCTTCTTTTCCCCATTGATGTGTCTTCATTCCCAGGTCATAGTTAGCCAATAAATACCCTTAATCATATGTTTGGAGCTATGATAATTGAACACATTAAGTGATTTCAAATAAATGAACTGGGTGGAGAGATGGATTGTTGGTATTGCTGCTTTCCAAACACTAATCACAGCATACCCTGTGGGTGTTGTACAGAAAGGGAAACTTGGCTGTAACTTAACTTTAATTGCTTTTATACGTGTTTAGTTCTTCCACATGTCTTTTGTACCACAGTATAAAAAGGATATCCCCTTTTTATCCCTGGATTCATGCCTCTGATACGTCATGGAGGATTGCTGAGCTTTCTGTGGCAAACAACAATTGATTCCATTTTGGCTCACATTCGTTGGGATTCTTAAAAAACCAGAATCCAGCTATGAAATTATTCTGAACAATTTTTGTAAAAAAACACAGTTTCTGTAAGGTAAAGCTCCTTATAAAAGTGTATCTCAGTTTAGTTGTTCAATTAAATTTAAATTTAAAAAGGTGAAATACTAATATAACCTTCCTTTAGTATTTCATGAATTTGGCTTTTAAGTTTTGTTAATATTGGAAATATTTGTTGCATTTTTTAATCTAAGTTTGGTCATTGCAGATTTTTCTCTCAAACACATTTTACGAAAGTTGAAACAAACTTTTTAAATGTTTAATACTGACAATTTTTATTTGAGAGGTCATGCATAAAGCATTCTTTTGTACAAAAATATCATGCAGAGGTTGGAGACTAAGTCTATATTAGTGCAAATTTCTACTGATTACACTGGCTTGATTACATGCATACTATAAATAAACATTTGTGATGTTTTTTTAAGATTATTTTACTCTTATGATGCTTGCAAAAGACACAATAATATATGAACTTAAGATGTCAGTAATTAATAGTAGGAGGAATGCAAAGCAAAAACATAATTTATCTATAGAAATCATCCTTGCTCTGAAACCTGAATACAGGTCTCTGTTGGTGAAGAGCAAAGTCTAGTTTAGAAAAAGAATATGTAAAATAGAATTAAATTAATTTCATTACATTATAAATGTCTTGCAAATGCTGAAGGAATTCAAAGAAGAAACATGATGAATACATCGTTAATTTTAAAGTAAATCTGGTGGATGGGACGCCTGGGTGGCCCAGTCAGTTAAGTGTCTGATTCAACTCAGGTCATGATCTCAGTTTGTGAGTTCGAGCCCTGTGTCAGGCTCTGTACTGTCAGCTTGGAGCCTGGAGCCCACTTCAGATTCTGTCTCTCTCCTCTCTCTCTCTCTCTCTCTCTCTCTCTCTCTGCCCCTTCTCTGTTTGTTCTCTGTCTCTCTCTCTCTCTCTCAAAAATAAATAAACATTAAAAAATTTTTAAATAAAAAAATAAGAAAGTAAAGTAAATCTGGTAGATATTCTTAGTCTTAACCATGAAGGAAGTAATGGAAATGCAGTGGTAGAAAGGAGGATCCTGGAGATCCATAGTGAGTAAGAGGAAAGAAGAAAAACACAGACAAATTCTTATAACAGTCTATGAAGCATGCCTTAGGAGTGATGGATTTCAAATGTGTTTTATCCTCAGCTACCATCTTGCATGCAGAGTGATCTTTTTGAAGTACAAATCTCATGATGTCACCCTCTAATAAAAACTTTGAATGATTTCTCATTGTTCTCAGGAAAAAGGCTGAGACCATTGCTGTGGCCTACAGGTTCCTCTGTGATTTATTTCTCACTCATCTGCAGACTTACATCACCACCCTCCCATGTGTTCTATCTAAATTGATTTCTCTCAGTTCTTTAAACAATTCATATTCTTTCCCTTCTCTGGACCTTTACACATGCTATGTGAGACAGTGTAGAATGTCCTTCCCTACTAAGTTCCCTACCATCTCACCTCATTCCCCACTTCTTCACTCCGTTCACTTAACTATTCATCTTTCACATCTCAGATTAAATATCATTACTTTAAGGAAACCTACTTTGATCCCGCAAACATAGTGGGAATGTTTTATTTCCCTTTCTAGCACATATCTTCTTTTCAATTATGTTTCTATATGTACTATTTTGTAACTGGTATCTGTTTCTTCCCCCTCTTAAGCTAAGTACCTGGAAAGCCTTGACTATTTATGTTTATATTAAACTTCTTAGCACTTAGCAGAGTGTTGATACTTCCATGGTAAATGGTGAAGGGTTGGATGAATGCTTGGATGATTGGAGGAACATGAATTTCACTAAAGGGCTTTTTCTTCCATTGAAAGAGCAACACAAGAAGATGGAGACAGAAAGGAAGAAGGAAAAGAAAGAATGGAAAGGGAGGAAAGAGAGGAGGTGGATAAAGAAGGAGAAGGAGAAGCAGCAAGTCCCCTGGAAAGCAAGTAGTTAACAGATTGGGATTGCTGTAGAGAAAAAGCACAGTGGTCACCTTGTAAGGCAACTAGATATTCTCTGAAGTCAGACACCCCCAAGATAGTTATTAAATAGACCGGGTTCATTTTTTTTCTAAACATATTCTAGTCTTTAATAAGCATCAGATGTTAACTCATATATTTTTGCAAAGGTTATAGTGAATGGTATATTGGTTTAAAGAAAGATTTATTTGTGGGGAACTTCTGCTACAGTCCCTAAAATGGCATCTTCTCATAGTTTTGTCTTATTAATAGCTACTACATATTTGTCCAGTACTGCATCATTCTCAAACCTCTTTAACCACAGATTCTCTTCTTTTCTTCCTCACAACAATGCTGAGAGGTAAGTAATATGAGTATTTATGCCTATTCTGCTGGCTAGGAGCTGAAGCTCAAAGAAATTACCTTGCCTTACATCACACAAGTGGTGGGGTAGGATATCAAGCTCAACATATTATGACCCTAATTATTTTCACTCCTGATTCTTGCCATCAATTCTTTCCATATCAGTATATCGGTACAGTAACTGTAGATATTACCATCTAAACCAGGCTACTTCTGAGAGTGAGAAGTACTATTAATGATCATGCTGTGAAATCAGGTGTAAACCAGGATGGTTCTGGACAGACTTGAACGTAGTGTCCTTATTATCTACTACATTTGTACTTAAGGTAGACTCCTCCACTTACTTGATCTTTCTCAGGTCAAATATTGCATAGTATGTTAATTAAAGAATGCCGGTCTCAGGATCAGGTAAACCCAGACGTTTCAATAGTTAACATAATAGAACTTTATTTCTTCTTCACATAGAAATAATCAGTACCCTGAAGAAGAGACAGGCTGGGGGAGGAGGCTCTGTTCTTCTCTTTCATCCAGGGACCAGGCCGTAGGAAGTTCTTTTAGTGAGTGACTACCATAGACCTGGAAAGAAGTCATATCAGCAGACCGTTGAAAAGTGAGGGAGGATGATGCTTTGGCAGTTTTGTAGTTCAAGCCTGGAAGTGGTGCTTACGTGCCATTGACATGGCTAGGTACAAGCGGGCCTGGGCAGCCATTCTCACCAGCAGCCGTATAGACAGGTGGCCATCTTTAGTGAGCAGTTAGCTTCTTTGCTGCATGTAGTTGAATAACATGAAGAAGTTAATCACTAAGAATCTACTTCTGTAAAATAGAAATAGTAGTGCTTAGTTCATACTATAATGCAGAACTCATATGTTTGTAAAGTGCTTAGAACCTTACCTGCATGTGGTATACACCTTGGGGTAAAAAATTTGTGTATGGATATTGTGGCTTCTAGTACTAAGAGAAGTCCTCTTCTTTTTTTTTTTTTTTTTTTTTTTTTTTGGCTGTAAGATTCTAGACAGATTTTGAATAGATGGTGCAGGCAGTCCATAATGGTAGTGTCGGTAATTGAGTAATTGCTGAGAACAAAAGATTAGTTAAACTGATTACAGGTCTGATAGGAGGTGACTCAAGGGAGGGAGAAATTTAAAATCAGTGTTAGGCAGAATTCAAGATCAGTGTTAAAAGCATGGTCAGGTATGGAGAAATAATTCCAGGTGGATGAAACATTGTGCCTGGAGTCCTAATTTGGGCCGAAGTGAGTGACCCACCCTGTGGATGAAGAAGTGGTCTCATGGAGAGGAGTAGAGAGAGGTAAGATTGATGCCAGCCTGTGAAGGGTCTTGAATGTCATACTTATGACACCAAGTGTATAGAAATACAATACTGTGTTCAGTGTAATGAAGATTGGCTTCAAAAGAATATCCTTTCTTAACTATTATTTGATTTGCTGTTAATGGTTTAATTATGTGGCATACTATTTAATATGCACATTAATTTCTTCTCACTGCTGAGAGGTTCATTCACTTCTTCACTTAATTGTCAATTATTAATTTTCTATTCTAGCCTGGAAATTGATTTGGGTGAGGTCCTCTGGGAATACAGACTATACTCAGAGTTAGTGTAATTGTCACAAACTATTTGCTGAATCGTTTATATTTATTTATTGTTGTTGTAATATAATTATCTGTCATTAAGTAGCGTGGTGTTTGTATGCATATTTTGCAATTTTTGGTGAACTTTACATAGCAATATATGTCTTTAGAACAGTGTTTCCTAACCTTGGCAGTATTGAAACATTGGAACTTTGGGGGCCATTCCTTTGTGTTATAAGATGTTTAGCAGCATCTCTGATTTCCCTGTACCTACTAGATGCCAGTAGCACCCCCTTCCAGTAGTGACAACCAAAAATGTGTCCAGATACTATCAAAAGTCCTCTGAGGGCCAAAATCACTACTGGTTAATAATCACTACTTTAGAGCAATTGTAACAAAATAAACTCCATTAATTCATAAATGTTATAGTAGTTTTAGTCAAAATAAACTATATGAAAACAATGCTTTGAATTATTTTGAAAATAATTCATAATTTATAATAAGAACACATCTTTTCCAGTTATTCAGAAAACAAAACTCAGTATGTACCTTTCATAGCAATTATGTTCATGACTATAGCTTACCATTTATATCACCAGTTTGTTTTAATCCTTAAACACAAACACCGGAAACAAATCAATCTGTCTGTATAGTTGACATTTTATAGGTTTACTGATTTCAAGCATAAAACAACAACAAAAAGACTTTTTTTTAAAAGTCCTTTCCCTTCACATCTTGAATATAATGCCTTTTAGAGATGCGATTTTTGTTTTCATTCAGTCCTTCCATTCAAACATTTCAGATCACCACTAAAAATTATGAAGAAAAAGAAAGCCTTGGAAAAATGTTAAGTGAAAAACAGTTCTGAGACTACTCAGATGCGCAGATGATGTTCAAATATTTATTATTTAACAGTACCACTAAAAGCTTGGTAAAACAAAGAAAGAATTGCAGCCTTCCTAGGTGATGTTTTCTCTAACAGATACATTAGTTCTACCATTATATCTATTCTACTTCATCTTGGTAACTATTATTCTCATGCAGATACTTTTAGGTACAATTTAGATGCAATGTCTGAACGTCTAATAAGGATAGATTGATGGCCTGGGTTGACATGATGAGTACAAATAATCATTTTGCACAGTGCAGTCTGTTGCAAAACCCTTTGACAAGTGCACAGATCTTGTGGGGCTTTCTAACTCTCATAGAAAACATCCAAAGAATGCCACCAGTACTAAAGAACACTTTAGCAAGGCATCATTATATAAACGTATTACTATTTCTTCCGATAAACAAGTAAGAAAAAAATTTTCGTGTTTGTCTCAATTTCTAACGAGAATAGTGTCATCATACATTCTCAACTTGATAGTTTGACAAAGCTTTCACTTCCCAGAGTATGTATCATAAATTAATCCTTCAAATTAGCTGAAATTTGAGTTATACACCTTAGAGTTTTTCTTCCTCGGAAACCATTTGCCATTCCAGCTTTTTTTTTCCACTAAAGAAATATCCAACATATCCTTGTATTTTAAACAGCCAATTTCCCCTAAAATAGTATATTGCCCAGATATTCAAAGTGGTTATCAATTGCAAATGTTATATTTACATGGCCATTATATTTGTTTTCAAAAACCTATTCACAGGCCCATGAAGGGTCTTGAATGGTATACGTGACTGGAGGTGTAAAGAATTACTTACGAGATGATATTCAGGAAATTCATTTTGATTTACTCTTTCTGTGGTTGGCAGAAATATGATGCCACTCTAAACCAGTAGACTTTAGTAATAATATTTTTACATATGTGTAATTTTCACTCAAATTTTCAAAGAGATTATTTAAAAATTTCTTTCCAACATCCTTCATAGAAGCTAGATAATTCGTTTCATTCATCTCATTTACACCTAAGTAAATCTTATAATGTAGTGGCTGTTAAAGAAACCGTGTTTTCCCGAAGACAAAAGTCTTGGCACATCCTTCTAACATTTTTTAAAATTACTGTAAGTTATCCTTACTCTACTATCCAAAGTATACATATAATATCTGCTAATTGTTTGGGACGTTCTAACCCTCTTCTGAAACCTTCATCCTCATCCTCCACTGTTCTCAGATAATAAGTATTAAAAAGAATGCTCTGAGGACTGCAAAGCACAATATGCGTATAGGGTTTTTAGTAATTAAATGGAGCTACTTAATATGCTAAAACAAATGCTAATTAGCAAACTTCCATGAACTGGTGGTCTGTTGGCCAGGGAGATACATGGTCCCACAGATGACAGAAAGCCTGGGGAATTGTCTTCATGCCTCTAAAATTATGTATTTGACTCAGTCACTGAACCTAAATCAGTGAAAGCAGTGGCAAATACTGTTCACGTCAATTTTTTCACTAAGACCATCACTGGAAACTCCTAAGTGACACTTAGAAGCATCTTGTTAGTTCTAACTTATTCCCTGGAGCAAAGCTCAGCATAATGTTAGATAGAATACAATACCTCAAATTAACTTCAAACTTGTTAATAAAATGTCTGAAAGTCGCTTGTGAATTGATTTCAGAATACTATATGTAACAGGAACATTTATTCTTCCAACTATCTGTGTGGAATTGTGTTAGCTATTTGTCTATTAAGCTGTAAAGGGGCATGGAAACAAGGCTATGTCAAAATAAAATAAAATATTGTAAAATAATACAATACAACAAAATAGATGATTGCTCTTGGGAAATATTCTAATATACAATATAAAGCACAAAATAATGCAGATCAAGTACTATAAAAGGATAAAATATCATAAGTTAATCACTGCAGTTATGGAATAAAATACACTCATGAAATAACATACTATAGAAGGTGGAAACTATAAGATAAAACATGCTGTAATGTACAACATCAAGTGCTACATGAATTTTAAAAGGGATATACAGTATTGTAAGAATTTTTGAAGAAAGGCTTTGAGAAAATGTTGATTTGAATTTTAAGAGCTTGGAAACCATCTAAAAATAGGCGGCAAAAGACCAGAATATTAAACCTCAAGAACATTTTTAGATACTGCAATTTCTAATTTATTTGAATTGAAACTAAAAATGGAGAAATTGAAATTGTAGCCTCCAACGCTTGTAAAAGCTTATGGTTCAGTGTGCAGGCTCTGGACTCAGGCTTCCTGTGTTAGCATCTTAGCTTTTACTTACTAGCCATGTGATTTGGGGCAAGTTACTAAAGGTCTCAGTGCCTTTGTCTCTAAAATACACATAATCATAAAAATACCCATCCCATTGAGTTGTGGTGAAGATTAAATGCATCAGTATGTGTAAAATGCTTAAAACATTGCCTAGCACCTGTAAAATGCCATAAACACCAGAAAAAGTAAAAGTGCATCCTATTAAGTCTTATTGCATAATGGTTCTCAAAACTATATAAAAATGAATTCAGAAAATTGGAGTCCTAATACTAGATTTTCAGCTTTCTGGAGGTGTTGAGCCTCAACAAACATTTATACTTTCTGCACTCTGATTTCCTCATATGTGAGGAGAGCATAGGCTTTAAGTCCACAAGAAGGTTTCATATCCATGATGGTTTGTGCTTCTTCTGTCCTGTTGAAGAAGTGATTGCCTACTCCATCTATGGTCATGAAGACATACTCTCAGGTTTCCTTCTAAGTGGCTTTTTGTTTGTTCATTTTACCATTTACATTTAAATTTTAATACTTCTGGAATTGAATATTTTGTGTGCTGCAGGTTAGTGAACAAATTCAATTATTTTCACGTGAATATCCAATTAACTCCATTTTTTGAAGAAACCGTTCTTTCTCACTGTCAAGAAATGTCAGTTTGGACATAGAATAAGTGATATATTAAATTATATATAATTACCAATATATATTACATGTATACAAATACATTATATATATAATATAGAATATATATTATTTAATTTAAATCCAACTTAGTTAACATATAGTACAATAGTGGTTTCAGGAGTAGAATTTGGTGATTCATCACTTACACATAACACCCAGTGCTCATCCCAACAAGTGCCCTCCTTAATGCTCATCACCCATTTAGCCCATCCCCTCACCCCATATCCCTCCAGCAATCCTCAGTTTGTTCTCTGTATTTAAGAGTCTCATATAGCTTGCCTCCCTCTCTGTTTTTATTTTATTTTTCCTTCTTTTCCTATATGTTCATCTATTTTGTGTCTTAAATTCCATATATGAGTAAAATCATATGATATTTATCTTTCTCTGACTTATTATAAATATACATATATACACCACAATACACACACACATACACACCACATATTTTTTATCGTTTTTTATCGTTTCATCAGTGGATGGACATTTGGGCTCTTTCCATAATTTGGCCACTGTCAATAGGGCTACTGTGAACATTGGGATGCATGTGACCCTTCAAATCAGCATCTCTGTATCCTTTGGAAAAATACCTAGTAGTGCAATTGCTTGGTCATAGGGTAGCTCTATTTTTACTTTTTTAAAGAGCCTCCATACTATTTTCCAGAGTGACTGGACCAGTTTGCATTACCTCCAGCAGTGCAAAATGTTCCCCTTTCTCTGCATCCTCATCAACAACTGTTGTTTCCTGAGTTGTTAATTTTAGCCATTAATTGTGAGGTGGTATCCTTTTGTGGTTTTGATTTGTATTTCCCTGATGGTGAGTGATGTTGAACATCTTTTCATTTGTCTGTTAGCCATCTGGATGTCTTCTTTGGAAAAGTGTATGTTCATGTCTTTTGCCCATTTCTTCACTGGATTATTTGTTTTCTGGGTGTTGAGTTTGTTAAGTTCTTTATAGATTTAGATACTAATCCTTTATCCAATATGTCATTTTACAATATACTTTATAGGTAATTATATGTAGAAATTTATTTAATATCAATATATGTATAGCATTACATATATGCTATAGATATTATGCTGTTAATAATACTGATACTACTGTAAATGGTACCATTTTAGACATTTTATTTCTTAATTGTTCATTACTGGCACATTTATTGATATACTCACAGAACTTCTAAATTCATTTATTACTTCTGATAAATGAAATAATTTATCTTTGCTTTCAAGGGCATGTTCCATGTGTATGACCATGTCTCTTGCAAATAATGGTAGTTTTATTTCTTATCTTCCAATATGTATTCATTTCTTTCCTTGCCTCATTACAGTGGCTAGTACGTCCAGAATAATATTGAAGAGTAATAATGGTAGCAGATATATTTTTCTCATTGCATGAGGAAGCTGTCAATATTTTGCTATTATCATTTACCATGAGATTTTCTTTTTGTGGAAACTGCCCATCAAATGAAAGAATTTCTTATATTTCTAGTTTGCTATTAATTTTATTGGATTATATTCAATATTTTTGTTTATGTAGAAATTAATACTTTATTTTTCTTTTATTCTGTTAATGTGATGAACTGCAGTTGATCTTTTAATGTTAACTCAATTTCTCCTAAAATCAATGCAACATCATATTTTGTTTTCTTTTTTTTTTTAACCTCTTTGTTTTTGGTAGATATTTAGAGATTGGCCCGCAGTTTTTTTTTGTTGTTGTTAGGTTCTTACCAGTTTTGCTTTTGAGGAGATGCTGACCTCGTGAAATGAACTGAGAAGTGTTCCTTCTTTTACTGTTCTCTGGATGAGTTAGCACATGATTGGTGTTATTTCTTTATAAATATTAGAGAATCCACCAATAATGCCAGGTGGGTTGATAGTGTTTTATGGACAGATCTTTAATACAGATTCAATTGCTCTAATAGACATAGGACTATTCAGATTTTTTTAAATTATTCTTGTGACAGTTTTAGAGGGAGAAGTTTTCTAAGGGATTTGCTAATTTGATACTCATTTTCAAATGTTTTGGCATAAAGCTCTTCATAGTGTTCTCATATTTTATTGCCATTAGGATCTTTAAGTGATATCTTTTTATTTGCTAATCCTAGTCTTGATAATTTTTGCCTTAACTTTCTTTCTTAGTTTAGTCATCTATTCAAATAACCAAATTATGGCTTTGCGTGTTTTCTCTATTGCTCATTTATTTTTGTTTCATTACTCTGTAATCTTATCTTTATTATTTCTTTTCTTCTGCTTGTTTTGGCTTAGTTTGCTACTTGTTCTATAACTTCATGTATGAAACTTAGGTAACTGATTTTCAGCCTTTCATGTTTTCTAAAAATGCATTTAATTCTGTAATTCTCTCAGAGCACTTCATTCCCCAAATTTTAACACATCATACTTTCAGAATCAATTAGTTGATAAGTATTTGTTAATTCACGTTGATAGTTCTCTGACCTATTGGTTATTTAGAAAGTTTGTTACTGAATTTAAAATTTTTATAATTCACTTTAGCCTAATTTCATTATAACTAGAGAATAAATTGATTAAAATTCAATGAGACCTTTTTTTTGTTCTACATGTATATGATCAGTTTTCATAAGTATTCCCTGTGTGCTTGACACACAGCATATATATATATATGCTGCAGCTGTTCTATATAGCCTTCTGTATGTGTCAAATAGGCAAAAATCACTAATTGAATTTCTGATTTGTTGTATCATTATTGATTTTTCTCTTCTTTTCCATCAGTTATTTAGAGAGTGGATTATGATTATGGATTCATCTCTTTGTCTTTTTAGTTCTTTTAATTTTTGCTTTACATATTTGAAACAATAATATTCGGTAAATGCAGACTTGAAATTGTATCTTTCTAATGGATTCATTCTTTTCTTAGTATGATATATCTCTATGTCTAGTAATTATTTTTGTCTTACAGAAAAACATTGTCTAATCAATATAGATTAACTCACTTCCTTTTGATTAATGTTTGCATAGTATATCATTTTTCAACCATTTTAATTTTAGTGATTCTGTGTGTTAATATTTAAAACGTTTGTAAGCAACATATAATCTTTTTAAAAATACAGTTTGACAGCTTTTTTATTTAATTGTAATAATTCATCTGTTATTAGAAATTTAATTCACATCTAATTACTTATATGTTTGAAATTACATCCGTAGGTTTGCTTTTTTTTCTATTTATTCCTTGTGTAGCATTTTCATTTTTCTTTCTTGCCTTTTTTATTTAATATCTGTTATTGTTTTGTATTTTCCATTCTATTTGCTTGTATGTTATACATACTTTTGCTATTTTTGTAGCATTACTTTGGATATTTCAACAGATATCTTTGATATATTAGTTTAATGTAAATTGTCCCTCACTCTACTTTCCAAATAACCCTGAGTTCATACAATACTTTGTTTGTACTCATTGACCCCTCACTTTTTGTATTATAATAGTCATGAATTTTAATTTTGTACAAAGTTTGCTTGATTTCTTACATTTTTAGTTTGGAGATTTTCAGGTATATATGAAAGTGAAGAGAGTAGTCTAATGAACTAGATATACGCCTGACCCCATTTAGCAATCATCATTGCACAACCATATAATTTTTTCTGTATCTCTACCATTTTCTTCCTACTCCCTGGATTGTTTTACAGCAAATCCCCAGACATGTCATTTAATCTGCAAATATTTCCGTATATATATATAATTTTTTTTAAAAGAAAACAGCCACAAGGTCATGATATCACCAAATGTAATTCTACAATCCCTTAACATCAATCTAGTAATAATTCCTTCTTTCCAGAATTTGCTCTCTTATACTTCTTTTTATTGATTTATTTGAATTGGAATCCAAATGAGAGACCGAGACTGGGATTCATTGTTATATCCCTAGGGCTCTTAATTTATAACCTCTCCTAATATATTCCCCACCTCCATTTGCATTTTATATGTTGAAAAAAATTGGATCATTTGTCCTATAATGTTTCGCAGTTCTGCAATTTGGTGATTGCACCCTGTGGTATCGTTTAACATGCTTCTCTGTTCCTTGTATTTCCTGAAGTTTTTTAATTCTATCTAGAAGCTTGGTCAAATTTAGGTGGAAATGTTTAAAGATTTCTTCATGGGTGACTCTGTGCATGTCCATCAAAAAGTACTGTCTTGTTTTCTTTTGTGATGCTAACAGCTACTGGATATATATAGATAGGTACGTAGATAGATATGATGATTTTGGTAATCTGCTTCCTATCCTTTGTTTTCTTTGCTTATCAGCTGGAATTATTCTAAAAGAGAATTTTCTTTCATTATGTATTTGGTTATGCTGAGTTACTATTGTATGGAAAGAAATAGGATAACTCCTTGATTCTTTCCCTTTATATGAGTATTCAAAAGAGTAAAGTGATTCCCTAGCATTCTCTAAATGTTAAAATTAGTTAAAAAATTTTTTTAGTAAGCACTATACCCAGTGTGCTGGAGCTTACCAGCGGGCTGAAACTCACACCCCCGATAATAAGAGTCACATGGTCTACTGACTGAGCCAGTCAGGCACCCCTAAAAATTTTTTAATAATTTGATGAGCTCAAAAATTGAGCGTCGCTAATAATTTGCCAGTCCCTTTCAGTTGTTACCTTCATTAATGATCAAATTATCCCGACTTTGCCTTGTGACACCACTATATTCACATTGTTTCCTGGGTCATTTTTATATAACTCGATTAGTCTTTGATAACTTCCTGTATTCTGATAATAAAATGCTCCAGGATCATAATTCCCTGCCCCAAACTGGGAATCAGCCAGTCTCCAAAGAGCTTTATAGTATCTTGGAAAAAGCTACTTCATTCCAACATTCTGGGTGCTACGGAGGCTCAATGCTACTGAATTGTTATTGTTTCTCAGTTGTTTCAGGAGTCAGAGCTAGGAGATGCACACACACAGACACACACACACACACACACACAAATACATAAACACACACACAGAAACATATACATAGACATTAAAGAAAAAAAAAAACATTTCACATTTATAGTTATACTTCCTATTTAAAATCAAGACTATAGGAATTTTAGTTAACCTCATCAGTCTTACATCTACATCTCCTTCAGCATTGCCAGAAATCTCACATCTTAACAACATTTTATAATAACTTATCTGATTATCCCTCAATATACATAAAAGAGTCTCATAAAATCAGTACCACCAACACCAACATTATTATGATTTCCAAAAACAGTTTAATATTTTCTTATTTTTAATGGTTTTCCCATGAAGAATATTCTACTAGGTAATCGCAAAAAACTTTTAAAGTCACTTGGAGTCATTCTTCTCTGTGAGGTTGTCACCAAATAGATACCCAGTTACAATGTTTGACTATTAAGAATTACTTTTGTTTTTTATTTTAGTTTTTATTAAGGTATGATTGATACACAAAAAATTGCCTGTATATAATGAATACATCTTGGTGAGTTTGGACATATGCATATACCTGTGATATCATCACCACAATCAGGATGGTAACTATCCATCACCTCCACCAATTACCTATATTTTTTGTGATATTTTTCTTTTCTTTTTTCTCCTCTTCTCTTCTCTTCTCTTCTCTTCCCTTCCCTTCCCTTCCCTTCCCTTCCCTTCCCTTCTCTTCCCTTCCCTTCCCTTCCCTTATAAGAATACTTAAGATGAGATCTATTTTCTTAAATATTTTAAAGTGCACAATACCATACTGCTAATTATTAGTACTACTGCACTGCAGATCTCTAGGACTTCTTTGTTTTGCATACCAGAGACTTCACACCCATTGAGCAACAATTCCCCGTTTCCCTATTCCCCTGCATTTGGCGACCACCATGCATGCTACTCTTCACTTCTCTGGGTCTGACCATTTTAGATACTTCATCTAAGTGGACTCATGCAGTATTTGTACTTCTGTGCCCGGCTTATTTCACTTAGCCTAGTGTCTTCAGGGTTCATCTATATCAAACTAAAAAGCTTCTGCACAACAAAAGAAACAATCCAAGGAGGTGAAAAAGCACCCTGTGGAATTGGGGAAGATGCTTACAAACCATCTACCGGATAAGGGGTTAATATCCAAAAAGTGTAAGAATCTCTAGTAACTCATTAGCAAAAAGACAAATCATGGACAAAGGATTAGAATAGATATTTCTTAAAAAAAAACCCTATATTTATGGCCACTAGGTATATGAAAAAGTACTCAACATCACTAATTATCAGTGAAATGCAGGTAAAAGCCACAATGAGGTATCATCTCACAGTTGTTAAGATGGCTATTATAAAAAATAATTTAGACAAGCAAAAAGTAACAAATGTTGGCAAAGATGTGGAAAAATTCGAACCCTCCTATACCGTTGGTGGGAGTGTAAAATGGTGCAGTCACTATAGAAAACGTGTGGAGGTCCCTCAAAAATTTAAAAATAGAATTACCATGCAGTCTGGCAATCCCACTCCTGAGTATTTATCTGAAAGAATTTAAATCAGGATCTCAAAGAGATATTTGTTCACTAGGTTCACTGCAACATTATTTCTGATAGACAAGATACAGAAAGAACCCAATACCCATCCATAGATGACTAGATAAAGAAAATGGATAAAGAAAACGAGCCTGGGTGGCTCGGTCTGTTAAGCGTCCAACTTCAGCTCAGGTCATGATCTCATGGTTTGTGAGTTCGAGCCCTGCATCGGGCTCTGTGCTGACAGCTCAGAGCCTAGAGCCTACTTTGGATTCTGTGTGTCTGTCACTCTCTGCCCCTCCCCCACTCGTGCTCTGTATCTTTCTAAAAAATAAATGAACATTTATATATTTTTTAAATGTGGTGTGTGTGTGTGTGTGTGTGTGTGTGTGTGTGTGTGTGTATATAATACCATTACCAATAATTTATTGTACATGTGGTATTTGGATTTGTGCTTTCATCTAGTTGCTCTGGTCCTCTTTAATGGAAGTATTTGTGGAGACCAAAAACCCATGCTGCCACCACCATATACCCAGAATACATTTTCTATATATATTTTAAGAATCATTAAATTTTATTTTTATTGTTCTGTATAGCCAGTAACGATTGATATTTACCTGAATATTTACCCTTCTTACTACTCCTCTTTCCTTCTTTCTTTTCCATGTTTCTCTCTGAGGAATTCTTTTTAATATTTCATTAATATTGGTCTGATAGTAAAAATTTATCTCAACTTTTGTCTATTTGACAATAAATTTTTTCTCCTGCCCACTTTTTCTTCTGCTTCACATTTGAAGGTTATTTTCACAAGTTATAAAAACCAGGTGGGCAGTTCATTTCTTTCAGCACTAAAGATGCCAGTGAAGAATTGCAGGAAATAATAACGATATTTTCTAAAAATTGAACAGTCCTGGTAACATAGCAGTTAGAGTTTAATCAAGATATATGGACAAAATTATTTGCTTCCATAATATCGAAGATATTTATAGGCAGATTTCAAATAGTATCATACCATTCTTGTTGAACCACTTAATCATGAAAAATTAACTTAAAAAGTTGCTTATATAGGGGTGCCTGAGTGGCTCAGTCGGTTAAGCATCAGACCTCGGCTCAGATCATGAACTCATGGCTTGTGAATTCAAGCCCCGTGTTGGGCTCTGTGCTGACTGCTGAGAGCCTGGAGTCTGCTCCGGATTCTGTGTCCCTCTCTCGTCTGCCCCTCCCTTGCTCACACTCTGTCTCTCTCTCAAGAATAAATAAAAACAGTAAAAACATTTTTTTAAATACTTGTTTATGTAGACTTAGTTAGAATGTTTATTTTTTTAATATATAAACTTCATTTATCATACGTTTTCTACCATACTTTGTAAAAGAAAAAGTGGGTTTATATTATAACAGTAATGACTCCTTTAGAAACTCATAAAGTAGTCATTATTTTCGAAGTATAAAAATTATAAACAGAGTTTCTAGAAATACTATTATTCTAAAAGTTTTCTTCAATATTAAAAATAAAGTTTACTGTGACACCTGGGTGGCTCAGACCATGATCTCAGGGTCCTGGGATCAAGCCTTGCGTCATGCTCTGGGCTGAGCATGGAGCTTGATTAAGATTCTTTCTCTCCCTCTACACCCCATCCTTTGCTTGCTTTCTCTCTCTCCCTCTTACTCTATTAAAAAAAAACAAAAGTTTACTACAAAATTAAAGGCTTTATAAATTTCATAGTGAACTTTAATCTTTTTTGTTTAATAACTATAAAATGTAAAAACATAGAAACAAAAACTTTTCCCAGGTAAGAAAATAATTGTACCATTGCAATGGAATCTTAGTTCTATAACTATCACTCATGATATAAGTATAGCCTAATACCCAAAAGGAAAACAAGGAAAGTGAAACACAGACAAGAATTTTCAAAGCTATTGACTTTTAGACACAAACCCAGGGTGACGCTATCAAGAGAATATGGCAGTTTTTGCAGCAAATCACTCAAATTTTTATTGAAATGAAAGTTCTATTAAAATTTAATGTATATTATATATTATTTATTATATATGTTAATCTATATTATAGAATTATAAGTTGTGTAATTTAATTTATAATATAAATTTAATTTATATTATATATATTAATTTATATTATATATAATTATAAATTATATTGTAGTTTCCTCTTTTGTTTTCTTATTGGAATTTAGATTGATACCAGAGAAAGCCTAGTGGAGAATATAAATGGCACATTAAATCAGCTTTTTTGAAATAATTATAACAAAAATATTAAGCTTTTTTTGACATAAAGCAATTTGACAAAATAACTATTTTTTAAAAACATGGTTAGGATAGTTGCCTCTGGCTTGATGATGAGAATGATATAAGGTATAATTTCTACCTCAGAATCATTTAACTCCAGATCTAGCTCAAATTCTGGGATGAATAGATTATTTGTATAAACATTTTGGGTAAGCATGGTATAAGTAAGAGAAGAAATTGAGGTGGGGTTAATTAAGTAAGGCCTTTCCTCTCTAAAAGATGACTTTTGAGTTAAAATGTTAAGTAATTAATGACTTGGTAGAGTTGTATGTAAGAACATTTTAGTTAAGAGAAATAGTTTGAGCAAGAAAGAGCTGTACGGAAAAATTCAGAAATGGATAATACATAGAGGTACATCATAGCAGTGAATGATTATCTTGGAGAGCAAGGAAAGATAATTATAGAAAGATAGAGGAAAAGTGTTGGGGACAGAGGACCACGTCTAGGTTTTTTAGGGTTGTATCCCCATGTCTTAGGCTCATGCACAGTCCTGAATAAATATTTGTTAAAATAAACCCATGTCATTTCTTCCATGGTTGGACCAAAATAGTAACTGTGTAAATGAAAAGGAATCATTTAATCATACATTTATCCTCAACTCTGCTTTCAATGCCAACCACAAAGGGAATAAAACATTGCCTTGGTACTACAGATCTTCACATTTTTTCCGGAGGCTACAGAATGACAGAAATATATATAATTTTAGTGTATTTTGATGAGTTCAAAAGTAGAGTGTTGAATAAAGTAGAAGGAGTAACTCTGCCAGAAACTTTTAGGAGAAGAAGTTCTATGACTTGGTTATTAGATACAGAAAATGAAAAAAAGTTAGAGAAAGCTAGTTTGAAACTCACTCCAGTGTTGCACAGAACTGGAGCAATGTGGTTTCTGAAAAGTTCTGGTAAATAGAAATAAAATGGTTCTACTTAACAATTAAATTTAGAACGTTTTTTGGTTGTGTTTCTTATGTAACAGTGAGATCTGTATTTCTCTAGTTGAGGCATGGGGATGCAGCAGTGGTAGCTCTTCAAAAATGGGGTCATTGTTGGAGATTAACTAGTGCATCTATCTCCCAGTTTGGTCCTACCCATATACACGCCCTGCTCTTATAAGCAAACTAGCCCAGTTTTACCAATGAGAATAACACCATTTATAAGCAAATGCAAACAGTCGTGTTCTGATGTCTATAGTTCCTTCCTTAACACTACTTGGTCTTACAATCCTGGCTGTTGTTCTAACCTGCTACTCTGATTTTGGATCTTTGTTTCGACTTCGGCTTCCAAGTAGACCCACTTGATTCTTCATATTCCAACTGTTGACATTTCGTTGCAGCTTCATGGAATGGAGTGCTCATGTTGATTCAATGCAATTCAGCAGCTTCATGTTTAAAATACTTCCATCAAATCATTATATGTAAGAAGTACCTTTTGAAGTAAGCAAATTATTATATTCAGAGTCTTCAACATAACACAGAGTGGTAACAGAGAAGCGGCTAATGAATAAAGTGGTTAAAGATAATGAGGTAGGGGTGTGGAGGCATGAGGCAGAAAAGAGTTCATACACATATACATCGTCACACAGACAAACATACGTCCACAGACATGCACACATACATACATGAACTGGATGAGGAAATATATGCTAGTGCTTTTACAAAATTTAAATGTGAAAACACACAAATTCTAAACAATTTCAGGAAAAGCAAGCAAATCTGAAATAATTCACTGAGATAAAGACAGCTCTACTTGCTGCCAAGCACGGGAGAAAGGCCAATGGCATGTACTTGTGCTAAGAAGTTTCTTAAAGATCTCAACAATGAGCCTCACTTTACTCCTTAAGTGAGGTGTGTTTTGGGTACTGGGCTATGTACTTCACATTGTTTCAAGGTTGAAATAGCACAACTGTGCATGAGAAGTCTTCCTGAAAAAGTATATAATAAATTATTTAGTAATCTCTGAAAGGAGTGAAAAGTAACCTTTTTGAGACAATTCGCAACACCATGTAAATTACTAGTTTCCTGGCCCCGGTGCCTTTGAAAAAAAAAAAAAATGAATGAGAATTTAATGAAAATCAGGTCATAAACCCAAGTAAAATCAAGCTATAGGTGACAGTGGACCTTTAAGAAAATTAATGTTCTTGGCCTTTCCTGCCTATTTCTTTTTCTATACATGTATCTGTGTTAGTAGAAATCTATATATTATTAGCCTAGCGATATGAACTGGGAAAAATAACTATTATGGAAACATTGGCTGTGAGAGGAATCATCTCCATATACAAACTATTTTAAAATACTTTAGAATACTGAATTAAACTCTAAAAAAAGCCTTTAAAGCAAAGAATTAATGTGACATAATCACATTCTTAATAGAGTTTTATTTTCTCCTGTTTCTTTATTCTCTTACTGAATTGAAACTTAATAGATTTCTTTTAGAAACTTGATTATCATGATGCAATAGTAGTTTTATAATAACAAAGTTCCTTGCAAAATTGAGTAATCATGGCTGAAATACATTTGTTTGTGTTTGTAGGCAACAATGTCTTATCATTAGCTGAAATCATCTCAGTATTTTTCACTTTAAGTTAATTAGCCTATCACACATTTAAGAAACTGGAAATGTAACAATTTATTGCAATTTCTGGCAGTTGATTGTGTTTTGCTTTACAGCCAGAATGCATTCACTCAAATGGGAGTGTACATCTTCTGAAAAGCAAGTAATATCAAGGTGACCGCGTTAATTATTGTCCTGTGTTTCTATTATAAGTTAATAAAAAATATTACAAGCCCAGGTACCAAGTGTCTTTATCTGTGCAAATAAATACAATCCAAACAATCCAAAATATAAAGCTTTCCAAATTATATTGTAATTATTATTGGTGGCCATCAACAAATGTCAGAGGGATTCCAGACACATAGTTCCAGATATAACTTCTAAGCCCTCTGACCTGTCGTTTTCTTCAGCACCTGGTAGTTTGGGGGAGTCTTGCTCTTCTGTCTCAGAAGAGTCCTTTTACCCACAACATATTCCATTTCCTTATCAAAAACTCCATCACAATCATCTTCACCCCTATTTTATTAACTCCTTTGCAACAGGTCTTCATATACAACAGTACCTTGTTTCCCTGGGATAAATAATTCTAGATAAATCCAAGTAAATAAAAAGCAAATGTCAAAAGTGTTCTTTAGGCCCACTGTAGAATTTTTGATAAATTATTAGTTACAAAAAGTCAAGTATGGGGATGTGTTATCCTTCATAATGTGAGTCCTATATTTTTGGTCTGTTTAAGGAAGTTTTCAAGGATGATTTTGAGTCAATACCATGTTTTGCCTTTATATGCTATCTCTGGATCCTAACTTTATATAATATGTTTACTCCCCTGTAATTATTTATCACTTCTAATGTCTGCTGTATATACAAAGCCATCCCTAAGTAATGCTAAGTAAATAGCCCATTGTGCGTACGTGTTCATTAGTTGGACTCTTGATGGATTTATGGGACATCAGTAGGTTGTTCCACGCCACAAATTCATTGGAGGAGAGACATTTCCCTTCTCTTTCACTAACTGGTAATGGTTAGTACCATTTTCCTAATCAATAAACATATAAATGAATAAAAGTAATACTAAGATTTTGGTTAGAAATTTTCATTTAATAATATGTTCTAAGCTTTCTTTTAGTTTTCTTGGAAATAGTTTTGGCTTCTAAAATGTGGCCTCTTGAGGCGCCTGGGTGGCTCAGTCGGTTAAGCATCCCACTCCCGATTTCTGCTCTAGTAATGATCCCTTGATTCATGAGTTCGAGCCCCATATAGGGTTCTGAACTGATGGTGCAGAGCCTGCTTGGGATTCTCTCTCTCTCTGCCCCTCTGCTTCTTGTGCACCCATTCTCTCTAGCTCTCAAAATAAATAAATAAACTTAAAAGAAAAAATGTGGCCACTTATCTTTGGGAAACAGCCCCAGACTAAACATGTAGATCCTTCCATAAGTATTTGAGGATCATTGTAACTTATGTAACACTTTCTTCATTTAGATATCCCACCAGTATATCCATAACAATCAAGCTACTGGCTAACAGTTTAGAGTGAAATATAATGACATGTAGTGACTTGAACTAGAAAGAATAGGTTAAGGATGGTGTTTATAACCTTCACTGTTTTGGATAATTTGCTTTTGTAAAAAATCATGAACATTAGAAAGATCATCAGAACTTAAAATGACCTATTCACTTAGACTTGCCTCTACAGCATGTTTTTTTATGGAATTTTTCACTCCCTTCCCGGATTAATTGCTTTCAGATCTTATGTATTCACAGGGACAATGTGACAAATGATAAAAACAAAATAAGGTCATTTTATTTGATTAAGGACAAAAGTGATTTATGCAAAATAGTATTAAAAATGACTATTTAAATTGTACATTGCCTGTACTTTTCAGAATTAAAGCAAAGTGCTATGATGTGTAGAGATGATGGATGAGGGAGAGATGGAAATCATATTAATGTATAAGTAGTTTAAAACTTTTAAAAGGATATTCAAGATTTGTACATTAAGTACCTCATTAAATACCTAGAATAAATCTGTGAGACAGATATAATTAATTTTTTTCAGATGGGAAAACTGAGGCAGAGAGGGTTTACTCAAAACCAAAACTTATGAGCATCATGTTTAGAGTCTTATCAAGTTTGTTTGACTAGAAGACTGAGCTTCTGACCACCATGAGAGACTTATAAAAGACAAGAAAATATCTTGAATGTTTAATCACATTCCTAACAAATTATTTACATCTGTAATTTTTGTAACGTTGGTCTCAAGTTTTGACTCCTTCCATACCCTGTTGTGAAGCCTCTGGAGGTAGAGTATTTCTATACCCTGTTGTCAGGATTGCTGATAAAATTTGTTTTGACTCCTTAGAACGTAAGGGGACATGGTACTTCTAAAGAGAAACCTTAAATTCACTCACATCGTTTGATTTTGCTGCTTCCATTCCTGCACTTTAAGACAAGAGCATGTCGGGGCGCGTGGGTGGGTCAATTGGTTAAGCATCCGACTATTGAATTAGGCTCAGTTCACGGTCTCACAGTCCATGAGATCCAGCCCTTATCCCCGCCTCCTCCTCCGTGGGTCTCTGCACTGGCAGCAATGGGGAGCCTGTTTGTGATTCTCTCTCCACCCCTACCTGGTCAGGCACGCATGCACTCTTTCTCTAAACAAACAAACAAACATTAAGGGAAAAAAGGCAACAGATGCCTTGGGGCCAGCTGTTCGTTCACTGAGAAGGCATTAGGGCAGACCCACCCTCTGTGGCAGCCTGAAACATGCAAGGCAGCAGAACTCTCACCACTGGCATAAGATTTGAATGGGAACTAAATATTAAAGCCACTGATATTTGGGTATTAGTTGATATGCAGCATAATTTAGAGAAAGCAGACATTCATTTACCAAGCATCTAGGATATAGTCTCAGGTCTAAATTGATAATTGGTAGCATTTTTATAATTAAAAAAAAAAAAAACTAACTTGTCAAAGCTCTTTTTAATGTATATGGAAAGCAAAAAGTTGTTCTAAAAATATTTTTTCATCTTACATAGAATAGTGTTTTTCAGCATAGTTTGATTGTCCAGATGCCAGAAAAGGGCTTCTATGAAAATATATATCCTCACTATGGTATTAGGTGACAGAAATGCATTCATTTTGTTTAAGCATTGCTTTCTCTGTGTAGGAAGTTTTTATAAATATTACTGGGAGTAGTTACTCATGATGTGAGCAAAGTTCTCCCATGCATGTGTTTATCAAGGTAAATTTCTCCATGATTGTACAGGCCTGGGGTGGACCCAGAGCAATCGGTACTTACTGGATAGAAGGATAGGAGTCTGAAAGCAGAGGGGGAAAGTGGCAAGGCTGAGGAATAAAAGGACTCTTGTGACTTCTTTTGTATCACTGTGATCACTTTACATCACAATCTATAATTAGTAAATATATTCTTAGAGCGTATGCATTCTCTGTGTGAATAAGAATGATACATGCCTACACTGGATCATATCCTTAACCATATAATTACAACCTCCTCTTCTCCCTGGAATAGTGCAGGTTGTTACTGGAATACTTGAGCATTTTTGTGAATAAAATACCCCAGACTCTTGGTGTGTTCATTTTAAACTGTTTTTCAAAATGATACTAGATACAGAAATTTCATGCATAGAAATCTCTTTCTTGAAATTAATCCAGCCAATGCACCTGTGTTCCTGGCCAAATCCCCTTTGGTTGCAAATGATCCAAACCTTTTTCTATTGAAAAAATGCATCAAATCCTTTTTCTCTTCTTTCAACTGACCTTTATGATTCATTTGAGGCTGTTGTTTCCTTGTGAAAAGATATGGACTCTGCAAAACTGACATTTAAAAGGTGAAAAGTCACTAATTGTGAACTGATCTTGTTATTTTGTTTATGGGCTTTTCTTTTAGTGGTAGATTAGAGCATTTCTTGTATTACATTTAAGAAAGTTTTTAAAAATTTGTTTTGGAATGATAGTTGCTATTTCTGTTAGCCTGACTTCTGCACTATTTCTGTTGGCTGAAATCACTTCTATGAGTTTAATTTATTTCCCAGTTTTGCAATTATCAGGGTTTTTTTTTTTTTTCCTGGGTTTATGTTGACCTATATATACTAAAATTTGAATTTAAAATTTCTGGTCGCTGGAGATGAAAGTTCTCCTACAGAGATAATTAGGTACTATGGATATAGTTTTTCAACCTGTGCTGTAAATTTCAGTGAGGATTGTCCTCTATAATTACTTTCAGCACTTTCTGATTTTTGCCCTTGGTGTACTATGCTTTGAGTTCAGTGCCCCTGAAACACATCATTCTCTTCCCTTTGAAGGTCACTAGGCTTAACCGTCTGCATTGGACTAACACTGTGAAGGAACACAATAGCAATCAACAGTAACTTTAGGCCCTAAGCAACATAATAAAATCCCACTAAACATTAATCACATTTCCACATAATTATCATCTTTTTTTCCTGAAAAATAATTTAATGTTCATTGACAGAGACCCAGAATAGCACTTTGTACTCATTCCTGTAGTTCTTCATCTAACATTTTTGTTGGAATTACTGAGCCATATTTTTTATATTTGGTGAAAAGATGATAAAACAGTATTTTTTAATTTTCATATTAGTAATTTGCATACAGTGTTTTTTGTAGCAAGTTTATAAGTATTTAATGTAAGAATTATTTTGAAATCAAACAAATGCACAATATAAAGACATATAGGAACAATTGTACTTATGGAAGTAGGCATGGAGTTTTTTTAGCAGCAAATAAGAATTTTATTGAACCTCCTTATACAACCATGAAATTTATCTAAGGATAATCTCAAAAGGCAGACATGAGACTCTTTTTGTCCTTTATTTATTTTTAAAATTACGAAGCCATTAACCTAGCCTTTGTTATAACCCATCAGCAGTTTGGAAAATACTTATTTCTGATGGAATTAAATTTGCTGTTCATGCTGATTCATTTTTCATGTAAATGATTTTGACGTTAGCTTATTAGATTAGACTATCGGTAATAATGAGAGCATTAAGAGTAATATAATAGAATGGGAAAACTTAGTATATAATTACTGAATAAAGAGTAATAAGGCAAATATCTGGCTGATAAAAATACTGTTAATGATAATGACATCTTATTTCAGAATATAAGGTAGGGAAAAAGTTAGGTATTTCAGGATGTGACCAGACTAAGGTCAAGATTTAAAATAGATAAAATCAGGTCAGGACAGGGAGCTAACACAGATCAGCTATGAAGGGGCAAGAAGTTGGGGGCGAGGGGAAGGAGACAGCGGGGAGACAAACAGGGGTGGGTGATAAGTTTAAAGGGAGCCGTAGAGGCATAATGAGAACACTGAACTCCAGTCACATGCGAGCAAGGTATTTGGGTTTTTTAAGTTGCCAGAAAGAAATATAACTAACTTAAGCAAAAATAGAATTTATTGAACAGCTATGTGAGTGCTTACTGCAACCATGAAAGGATTGGAGAACCAGGCATGGAAAATGATAAACCCAAAATGGCTCCAAAGTGTAAAAAGTATGACTGCTTTTTAGACTCATGGGGGCACATTTGAAGTTTTCATTCTTATGCACAATTCAGGTTCTAAAGAGAGAGTGTCCACATGCTAAGTTTTGTTACCCCTCTACCTCTGGGTAGAGAAGGGCAATACACCTTGAATAAAGCTACTACTGAGCTACAAACAAGAGGAGAAGAGGCAATTTCTCAAAAGAAGAAATTACCAAAAGAAGGTAAAACAGATGCTGAATAATAGCAAGCAACAACAAATAATAACAATAACAATAATAATAACAGCAACAAAAGGCACAAACTGTCTAGTGCCATAGATAAATTTATAGATACATAATAGATTCTGAAGGAATGATACAACAACAGCAGCACCATAGCATGGAGTATAATGATACTTTTGTTAAGGAATCCATCATCACCATTCATTCCTTTCTTCATTGCTATTTCAGTTTCTTAATTATAATTAGTGTTTGTAGCAATGCTTTTCTTCCCCTGAATGTAGTGTGTTTCTTTGACAGAGAGTTATCTTCTCCTGAGAGACTCACTGCTTACTCAACATTCAAAAAAAATTGGTTCAGTTAATTCGGATTAGGGTAAATATTGTATCTGTGGCAACTGAGACTGGAGGGCGGATTTCAAAGTCAAGAAGAGAAGAGATCATAGGCACAGATGCCTAGGGGTTCTGTTACAGAGAAGCAGTCCAGCACCCTGCTTGTCTGATTGGGGAAAGACATTCTAAGAGCAGGTTTCAACTCAGTCTGAAAACTTTTAGATTCAAAACTGTTAATTTTTATCAGTTAGCTGTTCTCGTTCTCCGGATCTCTGTATTACTAAATCCTTCCTGCCACATTTTGTGCCTGTAAAGCAAAGGTATCATCTCTTGGTTTAAGTGCGATAGCAAGTTTTTCTGTATTTTTCAGAAGACTCTGCCTTTCTTTTTGTAGTAAGTCTTTATTGAACACATAGATCAGTAAGTAGATCAAGAATTGTGTCAATTAATGTCAATCTCTGGAAATCTAATCCTTCTTAAACCAAGGACCTGACCGTAGCAGGATTTAAGACTGCATGCTATTGCATTTTTTCTTCAGTAAATGGCAGTGCTGTGAAAAATATAATGAAAACCTCTCACTGAAAATACCAGAGTTAAAGATAAATGAGTGTCAGCTAATCTAATTTTTAAAACAGAACCAGGTGTGTATGAGTAGTTAAAGAATATGGAAAGAATAACGTCTAGGTAATGGGCTCTAGTAAAGAAACGACATTAGCAAATATAAGTTGTGTTTCGTTCTGTGTTTCTCTTTGCAAAGCTCATGGCTAAAGGAACTATTTGTTAAGGTCATTAGAAAATCCTCCAAGTACTTTGAAGTATTGAAGCCTGTATCTATGAAATATTTTCTACTAGGCCTTTCAGACTTTCCCCCAACAGTGGTTCTCTGATTTCAGTATGTAAGGTGGTTTTGTCTACTGACATTTCACAGAGACCCACAGCTATGCCAAGCTTCAGAGGCTACAGTCCAATATAACTTGCAAGTATTTGTTAATCTACTCTGCTTACATTAGTGATTAAATGTGTAAACTCAGTAGCCACACCTGAATCCATGTTGGATTAAAATCTTGACCACACCACTTACTAGTTATGTGACTTCATGAACTGTATGCCTCTAAGTCTGCTTCCTTGTATATGCAAAATGGTGAATCTAAAACTTACCTGTCATGCGCATGTAAAACAGTTAGCTAGGTACTGGTGCATACTGAGCATTCAAAAAGTATTAGCTATTTCTGCATCATTGTTCAGTTCAATAGGCTTCTTTTCTTACAAAGTCATCCTAGAAGAGTTCTGTTTGAGTGACCCTTGTTTAGGTTTTGATCAATTGGGCAATTTTAGAAAACTGATATAACTTGTTATTTAATGTTCAGTAGAAGCCCTGTAGAAGATTGCTCATGGTCATTTCCTTAGCTTTGTTTGCATTTTGACCTACTAGTCCTATTTTTTTATTGTCCCCTATTATTTGATTATTAGAAATCAAATCATGCAGTATGAAATAATAGTATCATTTTATATATTTTCTGGTGTTAGCTTTACATATTGCATTCCTGGTGCAGGTATAATGTAATTTTGACATCCTCTAGACCTAGCAATAACTCAGGTGTTTACAATATGGATGTCTAAAGACATCGTATAAGTTTTAGACTGTAAGCTTCACAATGACATACACCAGTGATTCTCTGACTTACATGTTATGGCCCCGCCCCAAATGGCTTGACCCCCAAAGGCAAAGGCAAGGAGAACAGTAAAAAACTACTCCTGGCACCGTTGTCTGTGACTCCCACCAACTCAGAAAAGCCACCAAGGGAATGAGCTGTATGTACCATCTCTCAGCAGCAGAGTTCAGTAATATAGCAGAGCAGAAAGACAGAACAAGGAAGGCCATTCTGACATATTTGGTTTGTGCCTCCACAACTTTACCTACAGGACACATCGCAGGCACATATGGTGCTCAAGAGGCTCTGCAAGTCCCAAGTCCTCGGCAGCACCAATATTTACCCTCTGTGCCTTCTCCTAAGGCCCCTTTTCAGGTCCCCCAAATTTGCCCATTTCCTTCCACCAGAGGAAAGTTCACCAGCTATTATGGTAGACATTTATTTTACTTGCCTGTGGTTTTACTCATTGCAGTGTCACTTGTATAAAGAGAGTTTGCTGTAGCTGACCATCAGGGTTAAAACTTGCTCAGCCTTTTCTGCCCCCTTGTAATTATCTTCAGCACTGACATTGACGTGCTCCATTTTTAACGGCATCAAAAACAGACGTAAAACCTATTTCATCCACATATGACCAGCACATATACTCCAGATTCACCAATTTACTATTTCTACTAATAAACTTATACTAATGTAATCTGCAAATCACTCCAAAGCAGAAAGAATTATGCAATTTCTTTACGTGCTCTTTAACAAAAGTCTATTTATATGCATATTATATAATTGAGTGAATTCTGTTAATCTGGCAAAATACATTTCTGAATCTCTCTAATCAATACTGACTATTAAGACTATTGCTAGTTGGGGCACCTGGATGGCTCAGTCGGTTGAGCGTCCGACTTCAGCTCATCATGATCTCACAGTTGGTGGGTTCAAGTGCTGCATCAGGCTCTGAGCTGACCGCTTGCTCAGAGCCTGCAGCCTGCTTCAGGTTGTGTGTCTCCTTCTCTCTCTGCCCCTCCCCTGCTCATGCTTTGTCACACTCTGTTTCTCAAAAATAAATAAATGTAAAAAAAAAAAAGACTATTGCTAGCAATGCCTGTCTTGCTGACTGTTAAATCATAATCACTTTGTAGAGTACTTGACACATAATATATTTCCAGTATACATTTGTTGATGAAAGGAATCAAACTATTTGTTCTAGAATGTGAGAACATTCTAGGCTCTGGGATATAGCAATATTTAGAGGATAAATAGCATTGATTATCAGCTAATTATTTAGTTTTGTAACACTTTTTGTTTTAAAAAACAAGTAGGTAAATACTTGAGGCGTCCATGTCGATCATCTTACTTGAAATGTCCACGGCAGCACCAGCATGCTAAGTCAACTTACTGTTTTATATTAAGATGTGGCCCAAACAATCAGGACAGGTTATGAAAATTTGTAGAGGTCAGTACCTAGAACTGCAGTGGAGAATGGAGTTGAAGAAGCCAAGAATAATACCAAAATGTTATGGAGAAAAACAAAAAAAAGAATCCCAACCTGTTGTAATTAGGGATCTGGCAAGTGGGTGAATGGTGGTTAACAGGAAATTCATAGGCAAGGTTCTCAGGTATTCAGCTTTGATATTGACCACCATGCACCTGTGAGCAAGACTTGTGACCCAGAGACCTTACTCCTTGTGGAGGGACACAGGCAGGCAGGGCACTTAAAGAGTTGCAGAAGGAAACTTAGGAAGAAGGTAGAGACAAAGTAGAGACCTCCTTGCCACTTTTCTCTTTATAAATCACTACTAATTACTTAACTCCTTGTTATACATGTGGTCTGCAGACCAGAAACATCTACCTTACCTGGGAGACACATGGGTTCAAATAGATACCTACTGAATCAGAATCTGTATTTTAATAAAATCTCTGGGTAATTTTTGTGCACATTGTAGTTAGAGAAGCATTATGCTAATCTCTTGAGGTGACCAGACACTGGGGATACCCTGCAGAGAAGCCTTGGACACAGGCCGTAATCACCATATGTGCAAAATAAGAACCTGTGGTTTATGGCAGAGTCCTTGGGATGTGAGAGTCTGAATGCCTGCCTGGAAAGAGTTTGGCGCACTGAGAAGTGTAGCCTCTGGAATGGAATTGCAGTCACTGGTCCGTGGGTAATCCTAGGAGTACCTACCCGATGATGCATTTATAACAGATGAACTACACAGGGGAGCTGGATCTCTCCTGGTTCCAAGGACAGGATAACAGCGACCTTGTAGCCAAGAAACTTCCTAATGCCTTCAGTAAGGGACTAATACCTTGCCAGCTGGTACATTATTAGAACATGGGAACAGAAAGTGCACATTATTTCTATAGCATCTTGACTTGATTCTCTCATAAAAAAATAGGCTCAGGTCACCTGCATGGCTCAGTCGGTTAAGCGTCCGACTTCAGCTCAAGTCATGATCTCGCAGTCCATAGGTTTGAGCCCTGTATCAGGCTCTGTGTTGACAGCTCAGAGCCTGGAGCCTGCTTCAGATTCTGTCTCCCTCTCTTTCTCCCCTCCCCTACTCGCGCTCTGTCTCTCTCACTCTCAAAAATGAATAAATGTTAAAAAAAAGATTTTGTTTTTAAATAAAAAAAAGAAAAACAAAAAAGAAAATAGGCTCACAAGAAAAACAAACAAACAAATGCCCCCAAGAGCAGCAGGTAAAAATTCAATTATCCTGAGTAGGACAGAAATATCACACAGGAAGGTTTAATTTCAAGAGTCAGAGGGTTGTGTTAGAGTTACTTAAATTTCTTCTACATTGACAGTAGAGGCGAATGTTTAGCATCAATGTTACTATCAGTGCCATTTAATATTTAATAATCACTTACATCTTCAAAATTATAAAACTATGAATTCATGATGAACATTGTTTTCACTATATTTTTACAGCTTGTCTGGTAATTTGGGGTTTCTTATTGTTTGGCTTCTGGAGCAGAAGCAAATATTTTCATCAGTCATCGTTAATATGAAAAAGAAAATAAAAAATTCCTATTTTTAGAAGTGCAAGTTATCAGATGACTTGTCTGCAAAAGATAATTTCTCATATTTGTAGCTGGAATCTTTGAATATACATTGGAAAGTTTACTTTGAGCACATCTGAAAAATGATCCTAAATTTTTCATGGACTTGTTCAAATTTTCTTTTCAAATGGTAGCCTGTGATGTGCTTGGCTGGCTGAGTCAGTAGAGCAAGCGACTCTTGATCTCAGGGCTGTAGGTTCAAACCCCATGTTGTATGTAGAGATTACTTAAAAGTAAAATCTTAAAAAATGGTAGCTTGCTATTCTATGTGATTGTTAATATTCTAGATATAAGTCTTCTAAGGTTTACTTGGCTAGTTAACAGACTACATTTAACTCATAAAAGAGGTTCTCAGGAAATAGACTACGCATGCCAATGTGATATAACAATAGATGATCACACTTTCCTCATATACGCCTCAATTTCCTCAGCTATAAAATGGGAATCATGGTTTAATGGTAAATGATCTGAGTCAGTCTGCATTCTCAAGTCTGAGTTTCTGCTCCTTCCAGCTGCTTAGTCAGTTTCTCCAAGGCCACAGTCCCAAAAGGATAGGAAATTCCTCTGGCAGAATTGTGTCAAGGTCACATCATGCCTTGGCACTAGTCCACTTCAGGAGATGTACATCTCAAAAAACAGACAAGAAGGGGCATCTGGGTGGCTCAGTTTGCTAAGCTTCCAACTCTTGATTTCAGCTTAGGTCATGATCTTAGGGTTTGTGGCTTCAAGCCTCACGTCAGGCTCTGCACTGACAGAGTGGAGCCCGCTCAGGACTCTCTTTCTGCCCCTCCCCTACTCATGTAGGCACACACATGAGTGTAGGCACACACTCTCTCTCAAAAAAATAAACTTAAAAAAAAAGGACAAGAAGAGATGTCTTTATTGGAGAAAACCTAAGAATGTTGAACATATCTATTGACCCACAAATTTGCAATAGATCACCTAACCACATGGAAGGATTTGGGGGTAAGAATGGGGCCTAGTGGATAAACAGAAAGCTTTCCTTGCTCCATTGTTATCATAATTATGACAGCAACTTTATCTAGCAACCCCACACAGTTATTAACAAACTTGAGTGACTTAAAATGTAAAACTTAAGTATAATCTCATAGAAATGGATATTAGAAATGAAAAATAATTACATATGATTAATATAATTATGCGTTTAATTTGATATCTTTTAAATAGTTAAGCTTATGGATGAGTATACTCTTTCTGTATTTAATCCAACTTTCTTGGAACAATTTTGTGCAGAGGAACCTAAGGGAAAACTCTGTGCTTTATCTTAGAAACACCAGTAGTTTGGGACAGATTTAAAGCATTTAGTGTAAGCAAAACCTGAGTGATTAAATTGAGTAATTTTTTTTTTCTCCTAATTCCCAGCGGTCAATATGTTGTGGTGAACTTAGATCTTTTCTGTGTTGTTTTTATGTACAGGAAATTGCTTTGCTAGAAATAAAGCTTTTCCTCAAACTGTGGTTAAAGATAATAATTTAAAGGGATGCTTCTCTATTATTTCATTTTCAAGGCTTATGATATTATAAATCTGTTGCTTATTTTAATAGCATGATTCTATATATATTTGGGAGATATACTTTACTATAGATTTTGCCAAATGTTATGTTAATTGCTTGTTTTTCATTTTTACGTTGAAGGCCATAAGTTTAACAATATAAAAAGATTTAAGTATGAATTCAGAAGTTCCTAGATTTTGACATGTATGTGCAAGTGTTTTTGAAAATTTTCCTGGAAAAGTTGAAGATATATCTATATGAAACAAAAAGAAAAAATGTCATTACATAAACTAATTTCAGGTGACTGGGCATTATTTTACAGTTGTCTTAACCTCTGTCAGATTTAAGTCTTCTAACCATGTTTGTTCTATCAATTCCAGCCTTAAGGTCAATATATTTGATGAAAAAAGTGGTCCAAAGATATAAGTTAAGTAGTTCTGCCTTTCTCTATCATCTCTTGCTATAAATCTCCTTTTAGCAGGAGCTCTATGTACTCAGAATAATGAATCTTAGAAAGCAAGAGGCATAGGTATCCACAGCCCAATCTTATACCCATTATACAAATACAAATGCCCCTTTATAGTATCTGTTACAAATGGTAATTTGGCTTCTTTTGAACACTTTCAAGAGTGACTATTATTATTGTGGAATATATCTTTGGACTAAACTTAATTCTGTATTTTTGTGATGTTTACTATAGTCCTAAGCTCACCATCTGCATCTTTAGAGAAGCCTAACACTTTATCCATTTATTGTCCATCCAAATGGATGAACACTGCTGTCATTCTCCCAGCTGTTTTTGTTTGTTTGTTTGTTTGTTTGTTTGTTTGTTTTTCTCTGCTAATAGTCCAAGCCCTTCGACATTTTTCTCTTGAATGGTTTTTAAACCTTTTATTGTTTCCCTTCTTGTCCTTGCCTGGTTTCTCCTCAAATTTTTGGTTACTTTTGTAAACAGTGAGGACTTTAAATATATAGACTTTTTCAATTATTGTCTGAACTTAGAAGGGAAGGTGTTCCTAGGACCTAAACCTTTCAACCTGTAATTTATCACATTTATATTAATGCAATCCAAGTTTAATGGATGTCTTACTTAGGAGTGCTTTTATTTTACATTGTAATGATTTTTCAATCAAAAAATATTAAAGTGTTTTTCATATAAAATACAATTAGGCAAGTGCTCTTTCATACTGTGTTAATGCAATTTACTTATCTGAATGTAAAATCAAGGCTTTATATTTTATCACTGCTGATGTTAATTTTGTTAGTTTTGTTCTGTGATCTCTCTTTAAAAATGTCTTTTAAAATTTTTATTCTATTTTCTATTAGCAACCTCTCCCAGACTCCAGCCACCTACCTTCTGGTGACTAAGGAATGGGACAGTGTTAAGTTATATCCTAGAAGATCTCTCTCCAGGCCTATATAAATTATATATGTAGATGATGATAAAATAATTAATACTGCTTGAGTGCAGAATTTCAAAGACTTGTAAATCCACCAACCTGTAAGTTTATATAGCCAAATTTCTCTAAGTTGCCTATGAGGCTGGCATAGGAAAATTTATGAAATACCTTGACAAAATAAAGAATTGTAAGATCAGTATCATTTAACTTATGTACCATGTCTAGTATCAAAACAGGAAATGTTTATTTTAGTATTATTTAGTCTTACTAAACTCATGCTAGTTTCTTTTTCTCCTTGTTGTTTTTTTTTTTAGAGGGGGAGGGGCAGAGGGAAAGAGAGAGAATCTTAAACAGGCTCCACATTCAGGGCTCAATCTCACAACCACAACGTCATCACCTGAGCTGAAATCAAGAGTCAGATGCTTAGTCGACTGAGCCACCTAGACACCCCAACTCCTGATAGTTTCTAAAGAAGTTTCCTATGATTAAGTAAGATTAGGCTGTATACAAAAACATTTTATAAATGTTACAAATACAAATGCACTATAAGAGATTATTAAGGGTTGAAGAAAGATCTGTTTAATAATAATCTGTTCTCAAATTTTTATTGAACACATTAAACATTCTGGTAAGTTGTTAGAATCTTTAACAACTCCCAGAAAAAGAACTAGTAAAGAATAAATCTCAATAAATATGTATGCAATTAATGCATGAGTGAATGCCTGTAGTTGATTGTGATGGGCCTTGGGAGCCCATGTGGAACTGCATGCGGCCAATCTGACTGTGAGGATGACTGCAAGGATTGTGGTGTGGGATGGGTTCTTTTGAGTGTACTTGAGAAATAGCAAAGAGAAAATGACAAGCTCAGACCTGTTAACTCTCAACTTAAATCACTATCTGAGAATCAGAGAGGTTTCATATAGCCCTAAACTAAGATCTTATTTCTGGAAACTGCAGGGTTGATATTGCTGAAAATCTGTATGACAATGCTCACTGAATTGAGTCTCAGCAGATTTGTCATATGAAAGGGAGGGCATTAACTGATCAAGAATGGGACTCTGAATATTGGGATGGGTACGTGTGTTGTTGAATGCTGATGACACTGACACTCTTGAGCCTCCAGATCACTTTGAGACTCCCATCCCATTAGAAGTAGCTTTCCTTCCAGTATCTTAGACTAGCCTTCTGCTTGATAATCTTATGATAACCTTATCTGGAGTGAACATGTGGAAGGAGGATGTCAAAACTTCCTATAACTGTAACTAAGATCAAATCTCATCATGTTCCAAGAGGGATGGGTGCATAAAAACTACCCGCGAAGAAATAGCTTACACATGAAAGAATTCCAAGTCTTTGCAAATATGTTGACTGAAACCTAAGGAATGAATGGGAAAGGAGTCTATGGATGTTAGACCAAGGCAAATGAAATAAAAACCCAAATCTAGCTGAATTCATTGATAAGGGTATATTTGCTGGAGACTCAGGGTTGGGGAGGTAATTAAATTTTTCTTTTAATATTTTTATTGAAATATAGTTGACATATAACATCGTATAAATTTAAGGTGTAAAACATTGACTTGTTACATGCAATATGATACTCACATTGTGTTAGGTAACATATCTACATGATAGCATTTATTTTTTGTCATGGGAGCAATTAAGGAGATTCTGTTTTTAAATGGACTAGCTGGTGCAGTAGGAGATGGTTCTGAAGGATTATGTGGTTCATTGGCTTAAAGTTAGACTCCATGACAGTAGCCTATAGTTAAAGAAGCTGACATGCTACTTCAGTATGATATGAAGGAAGGAAACCAAAAACTTAGAGATTTAGTAATGTTGGACTGGGGGGCGCCTGGGTGGCTCAGTCGGTTGAGCGTCCGACTTTAGTTCAGGTCATGATCTCACAGCTCATGAGTTCAAGCCCCGTGTCGGGTTCTGTGCTGATAGCTCGGAGCCTGGAGCCTGCTTCAGATTCTGTGTCTCCCTCTCTCTCTGCCCCTAACCCACTCACATTCTATCTCAAAAATAAATAAACATTAAAAAAAAGAGGAAGAAGAAACATTGGACTGGATTTATTGTGTGCAACTATGCTTCATGAGAAGGTCTGAAAGACATTGCCCTCAGTGAGGCATTGAAAAATATATTAGTGAGGGAACACCTACATTCTTGAAAAACTTAGTGGTTACTTGCCTTTCATGGTCATGCATGATGCAGGGCAGGAATTTTTAATCTAGTACTATTGACATTTTGGAGAGGATAATTCTTTGTTTTGAGGGGCTTTTCTGTGAATTGCAGGATGAACTGATCTCTACCCTCCAGATGCCAGTATTACCCTCCCCTGAATCATGACAATCAAAAATGCCTCCAGATATTGCTGATTGTTCCCTAGAGGGAACAAAATTAATCCTGGTTGAGAAGCACTATTTTATAGGGTGGTATCTGTATTAGTTTACCATTGCTGCTATAACAAATTGTCAGAGATTTAGTAATTTAAAACAACATAAATTTATTCTACTGTATTTCTGGAAGTCAGAAGTCTGAAATAAGTCTCACAGGGCTAAACCCAGGATGTTGGCAGGGCTGCTTCCTTTTTCCAGAAGAAAATCTACTTCTTGTCTCTTTCAGCTTCTAGAGACAGCTCATGGTCCCTTTCTTTATATTCAACACACAGTGTAGTATCTCTTTCCTCTGACCTCCTGTCTATGTCTTAAAAAGACCCTTATGATTACATTGGACCTACCCAGAAAATCCAGGATAATCTGTCCCTCTCAAGATCCTTAACTATATCTACAAGGTCTATTTTACTATGTACTGTAATATATTCACAGATTTCTGATATTAAGATGTGGACATCTTTGCAGGGAGGAAGGGAAGACATTATGCAACCTAGCACACTACTGTTAAAATGGGTACCCTGATCTCAGTGGGCATTATAGGATCTCAGAGTAGCAGGATCCTGTGGCAGCATTTAATTGCCAAAGACAGGTAGAAACATCTATTTTAAAGGGCAGCAGAGACCCACAGGCCATCAGAATACCTTCACCCCTGGAGATCTTTGGAGGTAGATTATCATGTCCCTAGCAAAATAAATGGGCAGACTAGGAGAATATCACTTGGTCTGTGTAACTGAAAAAGCTCTAGGTCTGGTAGCCATAAACCTGACTCAAGTCTCCACAATGGTGAGCCATGGCTTCTCACTCCATTTCCAGACCTATGTCAATTCACAGATCCAGAGTTCCTTGATTAAAGGGGAGGCCAAGTCCCCTTGAGGAAGAAATAAGGTTCTTTTTCACCACTGGTGAAAGTACCCATCAGAAATCTCCCTCTACTCCCTTTTCAAAAGGGTGTGGACCATTTTCATACACCACATTTGTGTAATCTTGACCCATTTACAAAGTGACAGGCTGCTAGTGTTGAGTGGGGACCAGAAAAAGAGAAGGCTCCACAGCAAGTTCAGGGTGCAGTTTAAATTTCCCTGCCACAAAGAGCTCATGATGTAGCAGATCCAATAATGATACTTCAAGTGTCCATGGCAAAGAGGATTGCTGAATGGAACTTTAGCAAGTGGACCTCTAGGTTTTGGACTATATATGTGTTCCATCTTCTAAAAATAATTACACTCCTTTTAACAAACATCTCTGGTTTGCTATGGGACGTTGCTAGAGAATTCTAACCATAGGTATCATGTCTACAGGCAGCCTGAGCTTCCCAGCATGAAATGGGCATTGTCTGACTCAGCCAGAAGGTTGGGCATAGGCAGCAGTAATCTGTCAGGAAATGCAAATGCTATAAAAGAGATCCAGTTTGGGCAGATTCAGGAAGTTCTGGAAGGTAAAGTGATTTGCAGGAGCAGGTATTTTGGGCTCCATTGACACAAACCATGCAGTGATTATGACTAGGTGTTTTTTTTTAATACCCAGAAAATACTTAGAAAATATCACAGCTACTTCTAAGGACAAATTACTGAATTTTCCTGAAGTTACCATTGAGTAGGCCTTATTTCCAGATTGTGCACTGAAATGATTAAGAGTCACATTAATTTGGATTCAAAGTTTAACTTTGCTATTTATTCATACTGAATGTTGAACGATTTACATAACCATTCTGAGCTGCCTCAATTTCCTCATCTGTAAAGTGTGGTATTACCACTTACCTCAAAGGATTATTAAGATTAAATAAAATAATTTGTATAAAGTAAATATAGCAGCACAAAATTGTTAGTTTCCTTCTTTTCTTTATCCCATCCCCCCCTCCAGTAACTTAAGAAGAAAGGGATTAATTGCCTTGTGCTTTAATATGTTGAACACAAAACCAATTCGTTTGAATTAGGTCAAGCAAAAGTTCAGTCATTTGGCTACTAGTATCCATCCATAATGGAAGTATTATGGTGTGTATTTTTTCCTAGAGGCCATTAGACCGTAGGCCATTTGGATGTCTTTAGAAGAAAGAATGATGATCTTGAATTGCATAGAAAATTTCATACTTTCTCATTCTATACACTTTATTCTTTACCTTTTTCAGAGAAAGTGCTTCTGCAACAAGAGAACTTTTAAACTATGTCCTGATGATATTTCACTGCATTGCAACAAAAAACTGACAAACTCCCAAAAATATTTACACTATGAAAAAGTGATGGGGCAGGGTATGGACTACAAGAGAAACAAACAATCTCAAAGAGTAAGATATGTTCCCAAATTAGAAACTGAATTTAAACAGTGAATGGTTAAAGATTTTAGAAAGCTATGGCAAAACCAAAGATTTAAAAAATTTCTTTATGTATGTTAGAGCTATTTACTTTTTGGTTTCATGTACATCATATGTATTATATAGCAGTAGGCACTTTTGCTTTCCCCAGCCATTTTATTCATGTACTATAAAAACATATTTTGACCCTCTGGATGTCTATTCAGAAATAATGTAACTAAATGAGATTTCATACTCATATGATTTTTTTCAGATGGTCGCAGACTTTTAAGGTTCAATTATCCAAGTTATTGAAGGGGCAGACTTGGACAGTACATCTTGAGAGTAAATAATCCAAACTTTACTGGGTAATATGGGATTAAAAATAAACTGAGGGGTGCCTGGGTAGCTCAGCTGATTAAGCATCCACCTCTTGATTTCAACTTAAGTCATGATCTCCTGGTTCATGAGATAGAGCCCCAGGTCAGGCTCTGTGCTGGCAGCATGGAGGCTGCTTGGGATTCTCTCTCTCCCTCTCTCTCTGTTGCTACCCCACTCAGCTGTCACTCTCTCTCAAAATAAATGAATAAACGTTGAAAAAAAAACTGAAATAAGAGCCAGGCAACAAAATAATTTTTTTCTAGAACTAAGAATTATTATTTTTGGATGAGTTATTTAAATTATTGAAACTCACTAGGCCTCAGTTTCCCCATCTCTTTACAAGAAGAGAGTTAATGGGGCACCTGGGTGGCTCAGTCGGTTGAGCATCTGACTTTGGCTCAGGTCATGATCTAACAGTTTGTGAGTTCAAGCTCTGTATTGGGCTCTGTGCTGACAGCTCAGAGCCTGGAGCCTATTTCAGATTCTGTGTCTCCCTCTCTCTCTCTCTGTCCCTCCCCCACTCATTCTGTTTCTCAAAAAAATGAATAAATGTTAAAAAATTAAAAAAAATAAAATAAAATAAGAGAGAGCTGAGAATGGGAGAAGAGCAGAGCGTCTAAGCAGTACACCCAGCCTCCTCTTCTCGCCACACCTCACTGTCGCAGCCCACCCGCCCTGCTGCCTGCTCGCAGCCCAGAACAGCTTCCACCATGGCCACCTCTGCGAGTCCCCACATGAACAAAGGCATCAAGCAGGTGTACATGTCCCTGCCTCAGGGCGAGAAAGTCCAAGCTATGTACATTTGGATTGATGGTGCTGGAGAAGGCCTGCACTGCAAGACCCAGACCTCGGAAAGTGAACCCAAGTATATAGAAGAGTTGCCTCAGTGGAATTTTGATGGCTTCAGTACTTTTCAGTTTGAAGGCTCCAACACTGACATGTATCTTGTTCCTGCTGCCATAATTCGGGACCCTTTCTGCAAGGACCCCAAACAGCTGGTGTTCTGTGAAGTCTTCAAGTACAACCGAAAGCCTGCAGAGACCAATTTAAGGCATACCTGTAAACAGATATTGGACATGGTGAGCAATCAGCACACCTGGTTTGGAATGGAGCAGGAATATACTCTCATGGGCACAGGTGGGCCCCCTTTTGGTTGGGCTTCCAACGGCTTCCCTGGGCCCCAAGGTCCATACACTACTGTGGCACGGGGCATTGTGGAGGCTCACTACCAGGCCTGCTTGTACACCAGCATCAAGATTGGTGGGACAAATGCTGAGGTCATGCCTGCCCAGTGGGATTCAAGATAGGACACTGTGAAGGAACCGACGTGGGAGATCATCTCTGGATGGCCTGTTTCATCTTGCATCGTGTATGTGAAGACTTTGGAGTGATAGCAACCTTCGATCTTAAGCGCATTCCTGGGAATTGCAATGGTGCCAGCTGCCACACCGACTTCAGCGCCAAGGCCATGCGAGAGGAGAATGGTCTGAAGTACATTGAGGAGTCCATCGAGAAACTGAGCAAGTGGCACCAGTACCACATCTAAGCCTATGATCCCAAGGGGAGCCTGGATAATGCCCAGCACCTAACGGGATTCCACAAAACCTCCAACATTAATGACTTTTCTGCCAGCGTGTCCAACCGAGGTGCTAGCATCCACATTCCCTGGACTGTCGCCAGGAGAAAGGTTACTTTGAAGACCATCGCCCCTCTGCCAACTGTGACCTCTTTTTGGTGACAGGAGCCCTCATCCGCATGTGTCTTCTCATTGAAACTGGCAGTGAACACTTCCAGTACAAAAACTTAGTGGACTAGACTTGCAGCCATCAAACCCCTAATTCTCCATCCTGCCTCCGTGTTTGCCCCTCTCTTGACTGTCCTAATAGCTGTAACTCAAAGGTCAGAATATCAAGGTCTTCTTTTATTCCTCATGCCCAGTTAACATCTCTTGCTTTCTTTTGACCAGGATAGAAGGGTCAAGTTCTTAATCTTTTTACATCCCCCCCTTTTTTCCCTGTTACTGAAGCTGTCTAGTACATTAGTGGGGAGGGGGTGGGGAGACATAACCACTGTTTCCTTTTAATCAGGTGTGTTTGTCCAATAGGCGTAGCTATCTGGACAGAGCATAGTATTTGTGAAGGGAGGGGGAGAGCTTTTTCTTTGAGGTAGCTGAGTTCTGGAGTGGGGGGATGGGTTACTTACTCTGGGATTAGGTTAGGATTTCCTCTCTTGGTGGGAAGTTCCATTTCGTATAAAGTTATAACCAGCTTTCTATTGAAAGTGAGACTTAGGAGAGAACCAAGCAGGAAAATGCCCCTGTCCTCCTGGTACAGTGCTTCCCTTACCCGGGACTAAATGCCCTCACCTGAAGACAAGCTCAGCAGAAGGACGGATTGACCTACCTTAGAAGAAAAAGTTCTTATTGCTTGGTCCTCCATTTATAACACAAAGCAGAATAGTATTTTTATATTTAAATGTAAAAAAAAGTATATGTCTGTGTGTGTGTGTGTGTGTGTGTGTGTGTGTGTGTGTAGATATGTGTGTTTATTTGTTTTCTTTTCCTAAAGTAGGAAAAACATTCTGGTCATTGGGAGCCAAAATTTGAGGTGAATACTCTGGTTAGAAATAAGGATCTCCTTTTGAGCAGGGGTGAGGGAGGTGTGCTTGAAAAAGTTGGCTATCTGGGGCTGTCTTTTTTTCCCTCACCACCACTGCAGGGCTTCTGTGCCCTGCCCACTCTTGGGAACAGACCGCTTGGGTAACCTGAGGATGCATAATATGGAAGGAGCAATCACCTGAGCCTCTTGGCTTCAATTTAAAAGACACACACAAACACACAGAAGTTTAGATTTAAGAGTTGGCTGGTCAACTTGAGCATGTTCCTGATGGGTTATTGGGATTATTTTAAGGTGGCACTAGCATGTCTTTAAAGCAGGCCTTTTGATATATTAAACATTTTTTAAAAGTAAAGTAAAATAAAACAAAATAAAATAAAACAAAATAAGAGAGTTAATGCTGTCTTACACAACCAACATACTCTTAAGTCTGTGATTATGTTAGGTTTTTCAAAGTGACTATGTTCATATATCTGAATATGATTGTCTTATTTACAGTTCCTTTTTAAATTTCTCCCATCTCATAGAACAACTTCTTTCCATTCTTCATTTTCACTGAATATGGACATAATCACATCTTAGAGTAATTCAAATTTTCAGCATAAGAAATGAACTACAGTATTACTTGCCCTCACTTTTTTCTTCATGACTTCCATAGGACTGAGAGTGGTTTAGTTAAAAAGGCCTTCCAAGATCTTTCTGGGCTACACAGTATATTAGAAAGAAAAACTTAGGCCATAAGGATCCCTTGAAAGCCTTGTAGCGGTAAAGTGTGTTAATTTTTGCACAAGATGTTTACATTGGTGTTTGCTATTGGTTTAATAATTCAAAGTGTTTTTTTTTTACAATAGAGGATTCTCAAAATTTGAGTTGTTTCAAATAATATGTTAAATTTTTAAAGGCCTAAGTCCTGCCCCAGATTTACTAGGATTGGGGAGAGTGTCGAGGGAGGGGAGACAGCTCTATTTTTAACAGGCTCCCTAGAAGATTCTCAGGCATCAGATTTACCTATTGCTCTAAACCAGTATTTATGACATAATTATTGGCACATTGTCTCACTTCATTAGAGATATCATATAATATATTCTCTAAAAACTAGGGCTCCTTTGAGAGTGAAAGAGTGTTCTCATCAATAATTATGTCAGTATGAAAGGCATAAAACAGGACTTCTCGGACAAAGCAGGACCAACACTTAACATATAACTTATCTTTGTAGGACCACCAAAAATCTACCTTCAAATCTCACTATGTCGCTTATTGCCCTTATTAGCTATTTTTTAATGTTACACTATACATATGTTATTAACTCATTATATATTAGTAATATTTTTGTTTTAAATGTTTTGCTTTGCACAATTAAGAAATTTAAAAATTGGCAAATATCTTGTATTTATCCACATATTTACCATTTCCAGTGTTCTTTGTTTCCATATGTAGACCCAGGTTTCCTTCTGGTGACCTTTTCTTTCTACTGAAAATCATCATGCAGATATGCTGGCAATCAATCTCTTGGCTGCTGGTTGTCTGAATACTTTGTCTTTATTCTTTTTTTTTTTTTTTTAATTTTTTTTTCAACGTTTATTTATTTTTTTGGGACAGAGAGAGACAGAGCATGAACGGGGGAGGGGCAGAGAGAGAGGGAGACACAGAATCGGAAACGGGCTCCAGGCTCTGAGTCATCAGCCCAGAGCCTGACGCGGGGCTCGAACTCACGGACCGCGAGATCGTGACCTGGCTGAAGTCGGACGCTTAACCGACTGCGCCACCCAGGCGCCCCTGTCTTTATTCTTGAAGGACAATTTTGCTGGATATAGAATTTTTAGCTTGACAGGTTTTTAAAAATTTTTTTTCAACGTTTATTTATTTTTTGGGGGACAGAGAGAGACAGAGCATGAACAGGGGAGGGGCAGAGAGAGAGGGAGACACAGAATCGGAAACAGCCTCCAGACTCTGAGCCATCAGCCCAGAGCCCGACGCGGGGCTTGAACTCACTGACCGTGAGATTGTGAGCTGGCTGAAGTTGGACACTTAACCGACTGCGCCACCCAGGCGCCCCAAGCTTGACAGGCTTTTTACTGCTCTTTCAAAATGTCATTCCATTGATTTCTAATTACATTTTCTGATGAAAAGGCTATGATGATCTTTGCTCCTATGTGCAAATAGAACAAAAAGTCTTCTTTCATCAAGTTGCTTTTAAGAGTTTCTCTTTTTCATTCGTTTTCAGCAGTTTGATTAGGACATGCTTTGGTATGGCTATCTTTTTTTTTTTTTAATTTTTTTTTAACATTTATTTATTTTTGAGACAGAGAGAGACACAGCATGAACGGGGGAGGGGCAGAGAGAGAGGGAGACACAGAATCGGAAGCAGGCTCCAGGCTCTGAGCCATCAGCCCAGAGCCCGACGCGGGGCTCGAACTCGCGGACCGCGAGATCGTGACCTGAGCTGAAGTCGGACACCCAACCGACTGAGCCACCCAGGCGCCCCAGTATGGCTATCTTTTAATTTATCTGGCTTAGGATTTTGACAGGTTTATTGGTTCCATTAAATTTAGAATATTTTTCAAATATACTTTCTGCTTTCCCTTTCTGCCTTAAACACCAATTTATGTATTTTAAACATCTTGATATTTTTTATCAGGTTTCTGAAGTACTTGTAATTTTTTTTTCCGTTTATTTTTCTCTGTGATTCAATTTGGCTGTTTGATACTGCTGTGTCTTCCATGATCAATTTGGAAGTAGTTTCCAGTCAGCTATTAATTCCATCCATTAAATTCTTCACTTCTGATACTGTGGTTTTTAATCCAAAGAAGTTCACTTTGGCTTTTTAATATACCTTTCATTTCCCCTTCATTATATTCATGTTTTCCTTTAAATCTTTAGCTTGTTTGTAATCTCTCTTTTGAAGTCCATCCTGAAAACAACCTCATTAAAAAATGGCCAGAGACCTTAACGAACACTTCACCAAAGTCATATGTGATCATCAGGGAAATGCAAGTTGAAACAACAATGAAATACTACTACACACCCATTAGAATGGCCAACAACCTCATGCAAACCCTTTGCAGACTTCTAGATGTCTTTCTCCACAAAGCTCCTTTTTCTCCAATGCTTAGATATCCCAACCACCTCCATTCTCTCCCGCATACTTCTCTGCCTCAACTCAAAAGCCTGCTCTCTCTGCTCAGCTGCATCCTTTGCCTACCTTTCCTATGCAATGATCTAGCAAGTGCTTCCTGGCAGAAAGCCAGTTCACTTCACATTTCCTTTTCTGGGTATTCTGTCCTGTGTTTTCTGCTGTTAAATGTCTGAACGTGTTTGTTTCACATACATTGTTCAGGTTTTAGGGCAAGGTGATTTTAGTAACTCTGTCATGGCTGAAAATGTGAATAAGTGATGCTTTATCTTGCATTTTTAAACCATCATCAAATCTAAATTTTTGGGTTTGTCTCCATCGTTTTGTCATCAGACTAAAGTTGCTTAAGAATTCTAATCATGGGGCCACCTGGGTGGCTCAGTCCCTTAAGCATCAGACTTTGACTGAGGTCATGATCTTGCTGTTTGTGAGTTCAAGCCCTGTGTTGGGCTCTGTGCTGACAGTTCAGCCTGCTTTGGATTCTGTGTCTCTCTCTCTCTCTCTGCCCCTCCCCTATTCTCTCTCTCTCTCTCTCTCTCTCCCCCTCTCTCTCTCAAGTATAAATAAACATTAAAAAAATTAAAAAAAGAATTCTCATCATATTCTTCTCTTTTGTGTCCGTAATTAAACCCTTATTTATGTGATATATAAAAGTTTCAGGAATGGAGAAAATTCTGGCCATTTTCACCCAGTATCACAATAGTCATAACAGGGTTTTTTTTAATTTTCATTTCACTCCCTTCATAATGTAGAGGTCTTCAACCTCAGATTTGTGAATGAACAAGAAAAAAAATGACTGTGGTTTATAATAATGACATTATATTCTTATTTTACAATTGAAATTAAAAGTCTTTTCTATTCAAAGTATTTCTATATATTTTGTTACTGAATCTCCCATTGAAATCTCATGTATGTCTGTTTCTTATTTATTTATAAGTCAAAATTAAATACAAGTGTCTATTGTTTGTTTATAATCAAATATGAATACAAAATATTGTATTTGAAATATATGCCTTTATATGAAACACGAAAAGTTCATTTTAAAACAACTTTATTTTTTTTTAATTTTTTTTAATGTTTATTTTTATTTTTGAGAGACAGAGAGTGAGAGAGACAGACCTCGAGAGGGGAAGGGCCAGAGAGACATGGAGACACAGAATCTGAAACAGGCTCCAGGCTCTGAGCTGTCAGCACAGAGCCCGATGTGGGGCCTGAACTCACGAACTGCAAGATCATGACCTGAGCCGAAGTCGGACGCTTAACTGACTGAGCCGCCCAGGCTCCCCTTAAAACTCTTTTAAAAAGGGGATGCCTGGGCAGCTCAGTCGGTTAAGCGTCCGACTTCGGCTCGGGTCATGATCTCACCAAGATTGGTGAGTTTGAGCCCCGCATCAGGCTCTATGCTGACAGCTCAGAGCTTGGAGCCTGTTTCAGATTCCGTGTCTCCATCTCTGTCTGCCCCTCCCCTACTCTCACTCTCTCTCTCAAATAAATAAATAAATAAATATTTAAAAAAATGTTTGAACTCCTTTAAAATGTAACTAAAGATAGTTTGAAAGGCTGGCTTCTTTCCATAGAATCCCAGAAGGGGTACAATTGTTTTTGCTTTCGTTTAGTTTGAGAATACATTTTTCCATGAGGCAATTTACTTTACATTTTTAGACATTAGTACTGGTCAATAATTGTCTAATGCAGCATGGAAAGTATTCTTCCTCACAAGATGGGGGAGGACGGTTCAGTCAATAAAGGATCATTCTTTGGGGATTTGTCTTGCTGATACAGCAGAAGCTGGGTCTAAACGCACAGGTACATCAATTTGTGCCATAATGCACACAGACTTGAACATTCCCTTCTTTATTTATTAATCAGGTCAAGATGATGGGCGAGAATTCTCTCTTGCATATCCAAGAGTCCATACTAGAAAATTAAGTGAATAAAAAAATTACGAGAAGTTATGTCAGCAACCTTGCTTCTGAGACAGCAAGTAACTGAAGGCAGCTTCAACTTTGATGACTACAGGTTTTGGAAATCAAAATACTGGATGCAAAATAAATGATTATCCTATCACACCCTGCCTTAATTATAAAAAAAGAATATTTCATAATAGTTTATCCAATAGTTAATATTAAAAGTAAAGTGTCACAGGCATAGATTTGATCATAAAATAACATACCATCAGCAACAATAAGTATATTTTTTTCTTCGATCATTTATTTGTTGGTTTGAAAAAAAGACTCATTAAAACTTTCATTTTAGACTGAAGAAGAGAGAAACTTTATTTACATAAGCCATAAAATCTTTGTTAATTTTTTCTTTACCTGAGAACTATACATAAAACACGAAATGAATTTAAAGATTAAGGAATACTGTAAAGTAGTTATAACTATAGGAAATACTTTTTAAAGCATGCATTTTGATTACTGTCAGTAAAATTTAGTTGCACAGCTAGATGTTTATGTTTATTTGAAATTACATGAGAACACATGGCTGGAATTTAGAAAAAATTGTGCCAACTTGTATTTTGCCTGTGATGGTAGATAAATCAGTAGCTGAATTGGACTGCAGATGCATTTGCTTCTTGTAATCAGAATTGAATGCCTTCAGGTAATACATTTGCTCTCCAGGTTACATAGGTGTCCCCACTCCCAAGAGCAGTACGGCTTGAGATTAAGGCCACTGTCTCTGGTAGTAGACAGCTCGAAATTGAATCCCGCATTTGTTTACTGTGTGACCTTGGGCACATTACTCAGTGATTTAGTTTATTTATCTGTAAAATGTAGAGAATCATGGTGTCTCCCTCATAGCATTTGTGTGAAGGTTAAATGAATATATTGTATATTGCCTAACATAATACCTGGCATATAGCAAGCCAGCAACGATTTTCACAGTACTAGTAGCAGTAATAATACAAATACGTTTTACCTGCCTGGCTCCTGAAAGCACTTGAATTTGTAAATCTCAGTCAGATTTTTATACCGTTCTAGAACATGACGACTGTTGGTCATTGGCAGAACTCCTGGCCACTCTGATTTCTGGTCTACCAGCATCTATTTTTCTTTTTGTAATTCCACCTCCTTGACTGTCTTCTTGTTCACTGAACTTTTGACTGTACATGGAAGCTGACAGGTGTTTTCCCAGAGGTGACACCGACCGCTTCACACAGCTGTTATCTGACAGTGTTCAGGTCTTTCTGAGGAGAGCGCATGATGGAAAGGCCATCAGACAAGCAAGCCAACAGTTGCATTTGGCATAATTACACACTTCTCGAGGGAAGGAAACAGTCAATCTCACAGTTTTTAGTCAGGTTGACACTATCTACCTGTTTTGCAAGGTACATTCACAAAGTTCAAATAGTTGATTGACTGAAGCTGAGAAGAAAAGGCTAAATGTCAGGCTTTTAAGATGAAACCCGTGGCAGCTCTCAAGCAGCCTGGCAGATAGAGTGAAGTCTGGAATTAAGAGTGACAGAGGAACGGATGGCAAGTGGTAAAGGGAAGCCCCAGTTTGCCAGAAAAAAGAAGTCAGCCTGCAGTTAGAGTGCGTGGGTTTTGATGAGGGGTAGAAAGGCTAAAATGTATACTAATTGGTATGTGCACAGCTATTTTAACATTCAAAGAAAAACTTCCACAATTTAACTAAAATCTTGAGATCTTCTTATGTTTGAAATGTTAATATGTTTTTTAGCAGTGCCTAAGATATTTCGATTCCATTTCAAGATCATTTTATTTATCACATTTTTATCACTCTGATCTCTGGTTTCAGAGATGTGAAAATCTAGGAAAATATAAATCAGTTCCATTGGTAAGAGGTCAGAGCAGAGAGAAAAGAAATTTAAAGTTAATGAGAAAATAAAACATGTGAAAAGTTTTGATTCATGCTATTTAGTGTAAAATTAAAGAATTTAAAATAATGAGAATTTTAAATAGTTACAAAGAAATAGTAAATAAAGCATCTTTGCTTTAATAAAATTCAGTATCTAATGTGACTCCATTAGCTTTACTGTGTGTTTCTAAAACCAAGTCTTTTTTGTTGTTGTTGTCCCTATTTTAGAGTGATAGCAATTAAAATTCACATATTAGTGACTTGGGTTATAGAAGTCATTAGGAAAACCAAAATCAGTCTTCTTGCTTTTCATTATTGCAGGAAGTTATGGCAAGATGAGGACTATTAATTAGATTCTATTCTATTTCTTTATTTAGTAAGTATCTAATAGTTTAAGAAAGAATAATAGTTTAGGCTAGTTCTGTCCAATAAATATGTCACTTGAAACACAGTTAAATTTTAAATTTTCTTGGAGTCAAAGTAACAATAATAAATAAAAAGACACAGGTGAAAATTACTTTGTGAGATATTTTATTTAACCCACTAGCCAAATTTTATCATTTCAATGGGTAATCAATATAAACACTATTGAGACAGTGTCCAAAATACTGTTTGGGTGGTTAATCAATGTAAATTATCAATGGGTTTTTTTTTACATCTCTTTTCATAATAAGTTTTCAAATTGGTGTGTATTTCACATTTAGACACATCTCAATTTAATCAATAGCCACATGGGGCTAGTGACTAGCTACCATGAACAGCACAGATTTAGATCATTTTACCTTCATCTCACTCATTCATTCATTATGTGCTTGAAATCCATAAATGAAATATTAATTGATTGCCCTTGTATTTTATTCTCTATATTGCACACTAAAATATATTTTCAAGTCCTTTTCGGTAATGGTCTGTTACAGTTAAAGAATCTCTGCTGTTAGAGGCATGTCTTATCATTATGACTATCGTTAAAATTATTAAAAAGCATTGTTCCAGTTGCTGTTACTGCATAACAGATTACCCCAAATTTTATCAACATAAGACAACTACTTTATTATACTCACAGATTGTGTGGTCAGTATCTAAAAGGGCAGAGCAGGAGTGATGTGTTGCTGATACACAAATTCTGCATAACGGCTCAGTGTCTGGGAACTAGAGTCATCTGGAATCTTTGTTCGTTCGTATATCTGGTGCCTAATTCAGGAGACTGCAAAGACAAAAACTGCCAGCCGAAGCACCTGCTTGTGGCTTCTCCGTGTCGCCTGGCCTCACAGCATGGTGACTCTGTGGTTAGACTTTTTCCATGTGCGCTCAAGGCTCCAAGGGCAGGTGTTCCAGCAAGTAGGACCCAAGTTGCATTGCCTTATAGGGATTAGCCTTAGAAAGACCACAGTGTCGTTTCCTCTCCTTTCTATTAGTTCCAGACAAGCCAAATTCAAAAGGAGTTGATAGAGACCTCACCTTTCCATTTGAGTGTCAGAGAACTTGAGAACATGTTTTAAAACCACTATATAGTTTTGCTTTCTGATGATTTGTTTCCCCATATCCATAGTTATGTGTGATATATGAAATATGTTTGGTCTCTATCCATTCTAACTCCAGATGTTCACTCACTGTACACAGAGATTCACCAGAGATTTAATTTCTGTATGCCCAGAGTCTGACATAATACCACCTTGTTGCACATATAATTTATAGAGTAGTGAGAACTGCATTAACCCATAACATGGTAAGTATTCTGCAGAGGCTTGGCACACTATGTGTTCAGTAACTGTTAGGTTTAAATGTCTTAGAAAGCTATTAATATAATGATGAATCTTTGTTTAAGTTCCAGCTCCAAATCTCGCTTTAATTAAGTTACTAGAGGGGCAGTGGGTGGGGGGATGGGCTAACTGGGTGATAGGCATTAAGGAGGGCACTACTTGGGATGAGCACTGGGTGTTATATGTAAATGATGAATCACTGAAACCAATACTACACTTTATGTTAACTAACTTGAATTTAAATAAATAAATACATAAATAAATAATAAGAGGATTTATTGTATACAAAGAAAAGTTACTGGAATTCTCTAAACATCTATTTCCCTTTTGTTATTAAAGATAATATTAGCCCATTTTATAGGATATCAATAGTATTAAATGGAATAATCCATGCAAAATGCTTATTATAGTATCTGGTATACAGTAAGCAATGTATTTTACGAAAATTTGTCCAGAAATTGTCATTATGACAAATTTCTCAATGGATTATTCCACAGAGAAAAGACTTTTAATCAACACTATGGAGTAGTTATCTATCCCAATCAATAGAGGACATTCTGTAACAGTTTAATTATGATATATTTTATTGCATAATATTATTTGTGTTCTTGAAATAGTCTACAACTAATCAGACCAAGTAAATTTCCAGATTGATATAATCACCAGGCAGCCGCTTAAAGCGTTTATAATCAATTATATAAAATTAGGATAATGAGGTGTCTTTTTTTTTTTTACTGGTACTTATTTTAGTGTAAAACAGAAGAAAAGAGTTCCACACAAAGCTTCATTGTGATTTCCCTATCTATAAACTTCAGTGTATCTGAGTCCTTCCTAAGTGGCTAACAAATTGCTGGTGATTTGCTGTTCATATATGGTTAACCATAACTTCATACTCCAACAGTGCTATCACACTGTGGTATCACAGTGATTATCACTGGTTAATGTTAACCAATAAGTATCAAAGAATGCTTAAATCATAATGATAACTACTGTTACAGCAAATTTAATTAGCCTTTTGTTCAAATTATACTTTTATTTTCTGAAGAGGGTAAAGGCATAAATCCGCAAAGAATCATACTATCTTGGTAATGATATATCAGGCTGGCATGTGAACCACAGTTCTTTCCCCATTCTATAATGTAACTGAAACCAAGTGCACTTACTTGTTAAAGGCTCTCTAGGCTGTCAGTTCTTCACATGACCCATGTGATTTGTGCTGCTAAAAATATTGAATATGTTCCAGAACATTGCTATTATCCTCCTATTTATAGTTCACAGATGATGGTAAGAAAACTATTTAAAAATCTAGATGGTGTTCAGTGAAAACACCAGTTAGATACGAGGAAAGCTGTGTTCTAGTCCTCTCAGCTGCTAACAAAGTAACTGACTTTGAACTTGTCCTCAACCCCTCCTTAAGGGGTTAGTGTGGTCTAGAACCTATTAGGGCAATTACCTACAAATAAGTTCATAAAATATGCTATAGATTTATGCCTCATTGTAATTACCAATATTAAATATATACTTTTTATAACTAAATGATACCTGTAGTTTGGGATGCTATGAGACACTAATTTAAATTTCCTTTACTCCTAAGTAATTGATTACATTCTTGATTTATTTCTTGACTCCATCTATCTGCACACTAAGACACTGAGCTGCCTTAGTAACAGAATCAATGGTAGTGATTTGGTCTTTGATTTCCTTGTCCCTGTGTTCTACTTATCTGGTGAAACTGGTCCAACATTTTCTTGGTCTTCTAACAAATAACAATGCTTTCTTTATGAAATAAAATAACATTATTGACTTCTTGCTCTTCATTTTACATGTATTCTTACTGAAATCAGAATTGTGGGTGGCTAGGTTAAGAATGCTTCCAGATTGTTGATTTGGAAGGTTTTCCAAACTAATTGTTGATTTCCTTAATATGAGTAATAAAATCAGTTGATGAAAGCTGTATCTTTCAGCTGTAGTAAACTTTCGTCCTGTTTACTTTCAGATCTTATGATGAAATTGTTTTACAATTCTGGTAGAGTGAAGGAAACATCCCTGAATAATTATACAACTTACTAAATAAAACCAACATTTTTGATGAAATAGTATGTATTGGATGCCAAGCATTGATTGGAGGCCAAAATCTCTTGTATTACTAAATCGTTGCAAAAACTTGTGATATAAGTTATTACTAAAGAGTCAAGAAAACAGGCTTAGAATGGTAAACTTACTAGCTGTAGTTATTCAGTGAGAAAGATTCAGAGTCTGACTATAACCCATGATTGCAAAGTCAAGCTTACTCACATATTCAGTGATAGTGGATATATTGTTAGTTACAAAAAAAATCTGGATGATATGAAAACAGGTTATATGGAAGAACATATACAGAGGAATATATGGAAACAAATGTAGTACAGTCACATAATTTTTTTACCTTTCTTAAATATCTTTCAAGGGGCGCTTGGGTGGCTCAGTCAGTTAAACATCTGACTTCAGCTCAGGTCATGATCTCACAGTTCATGGGTTCGAGCCCCGCATCGGACTCTGGGCTGACAGCTCAGAGCCTGGAGCCTGCTTCAGATTCTGTACCTCCCTCTCTTTCTGCCCTTCTTCCGCTTGTGCTCTGTCTCTCTGTCTCTCAAAAATAAATAAAATTAAAAAATATATATCTTTCTAGATTTAAAATTTAATAAATATGTTTAGGGATGTATTTAATTTAATAGAGATTTAATCATTTTGGTTATTTATTATTTTTAAAAGTTATTAATATTTAAATGTAATTTCTTTCAAGTTTCTTTTCCCATGAAATAATATCATTTTGTAATCACTGAGATATGCAGAAGCAAAAGAAACTTGATTAAAGCTTGTGTTAAAGATTCATGAGTTGGGGCGCCTGGGTGGCGCAGTCGGTTAAGCGTCCGATTTCAGCTCAGGTCACGATCTCGAGGTCCGTGAGTTCGAGCCCCGCGTCAGGCTCTGGGCTGATGGCTCAGAGCCTGGAGCCTGTTTCCGATTCTGTGTCTCCCTCTCTCTCTGCCCCTCCCCCGTTCATGCTCTGTCTCTCTCTGTCTCAAAAATAAATAAAAAAACGTTAAAAAAATTAAAAAAAAAAAAAAAAGATTCATGAGTTAAAAAAAAAAAAGGAAATAATGATCACAGAGAGATAATAGATCCACTAAAACACATGTCTTTCCATCTCCTGTATCTTCTTAGGATCATAAAGACACTGCTAGAAAGGTGACTTTTCACTTCCATTTAAAGCCTTTTATGAATAGCTATCCCCAGAGCAACTCTGTTCTATGCCATGTTACTCAGAATCTAGGATAATGCAGCCCTTGTTTCTGCCTTACTAGTTGTTCAGTGATGAATGTATTCAGGGTCCTTCCTTGACTTGAGACATTTGTGTCAACCTTCTCCCAGAATGTGTGCTTGAGTCCTGATGGCTGTTACAGGTATTTTTTTTTATAATGGTGATGAAATTGCATTAAGCAATTTAGAATCTTTCACTTTCCTTTTAAGTATTACAGATTGATGTATATGCCATGATGTCACTCATTCTTTCCCTGAATGCATTAACCTTCATTCTCTATGTTTGTGTCTGGTCTGTCTGTCTAATTTAGAATAAAAGCCCTGTGGGAAAAGTCTAATTTGGTGCTGTGTACATTCTAAAGTCAGTGCATGAGCTCAGTAAATGTTTATTAATGAATATAATTGTCAACATTATTAGTGGATATTATTGATTCATAGTAGTGATGATAATCTGCATTTAGTATCACTGGAAGGAGGTGCTAGACCTAATTTTTTTTAATGAGGGAAATACAAGTAATGTGTGTGTCCGCATTAAGTGTAAATACATACACACACACATATTACATATACATATATGTGTATATATATTGAACAACTATTGCTTTTCATGTCCACACTGTAGTATAAAATATTTTCAGATGAACGTTTTATGCTTCATTTAAATATACTTTAATAATCATGAAAATACGCAAAACACATCTAAATGTTTGCATTGTCACATGACTTAATTCAGAAAACTCTTACTATCTTTACATTACCATATGCCAAATGCACCTATTAATCTGCTGTATATTGGAAAGGAAGGAGGAACAAGAAATGGTCCATATCTTCAAGATACCCATCATGCAAAGTACACATAAGTAAGTAGGTACTTGCAGTCCAGGATGCTGAATGCTGAGATATAGTGTCAGGTTGGAAAAAGGAAAGGTATGGGATCCCTTAGCATGTGTGCTTTTTAGAATACTTTCCTGATTCCGATAGGGCACCAGCCTTGTTTTGAGAACTACCATGTGCTAGCCAAATTTAAGCTTTTAAGAACCTAGAGGTGTTCAATTTCCATTTTCACGTGAGAAAACCAACTTAAAAGAATTTGTGATGAACAACGAAGATGACAGAGCAGAAGTTTAAATCCAGTTCTGACATAATCAAGGCCTAAATTCTGTCTCCTTAATAATTGCCTAAATAAAGCCTTAAGATCCAATCTGTTAGAAAATTAGGAAGCTTTCCCTCATTTGATGTATTGATAAATGTATAATGAACCTATAATTTGAATTACAGATGGTTATTATCCAGAGAAGCAACTATTTAAATGCTTGGTCTTAAGCTAATATGGCAAAGTTGAGCTAGACAATAATACTAAATAATGTTTTCTTTTCTTTAAAAAACTGTCCACTGCAGGTTTCTGGTGGTCCTAGGGCTAAAGGTTAATCTCATATTCTTATTTTTTATAAGCATATTTCATGGCCTGATAATGCTCTGGACTTATTGAAGAGGCATGTTCTTTCCTATGTCTTGACCCAGTATTGTTAGAGTCCCACATAATATATTTTTGTGATTCTTACATCGCTGTAAGAAAATTATATGACTCATTTTGGTTCACTTTGTCTGGATTAAGGAGCAACATTGGTGTCTCAGCTGTCCAAGCCTGAAAAATGGATTGCCACTAAACGTATCATTAAGCACAACAATCAGTAACTTCAGCAAAGGCTTCAAGTAGCAATGCTCGTGCTTAAGGAGGAAAAAAGTAGGGATGTAGCCCAGTTAAATACAAATTTATTTGTACTTGATGTTGCATTTTATCTGTTCATAGAACATAGGGTCATAGAATAAATATACATTAAAAGTGGATCTTTTCTTCATTCATTCTAATGGCAAAACTGAAATACAGCCTTTTCAGCTAAATGTTAGAGTATCAGAGTAGATTTTCTGTTAATTCCTACATTTACTTGAAGTTGCAAGCTTCTTTGAGATGGAGTGGCAAGATAATAAGTCCTAGAGAACCACTCATGTTTTAAGGCTTTGATAACTGACTTTAACCTACAATTCATTTTGTCTTCAAAGTGATCACATTGAATTTCAGAAGTATTATATTACCTTTTAAATGTTATTTTTAAATACTTGTTCCTCAGATGGTGTTCTAGCAGTACTTATTCCATAAGATATAATAAATAAAAATAAGTAGCTTATATAAAAAATGTGTCAATAAAATTAAATAAGTATATATTTTTTCTATAGCGCTTTTCAGAATGTTTTTATCTCCCAGGGAAGAGATATAGTATGCAGCATTTCCAAACTTATTCCAGTAGGAGAACTTTTATGATTAAGAATCAAAATGAAGGATATTCTAGGGAAAACACTGTAACATACTGTAGTTATTAACTGAAATTTTAAATTAAGTACTTATATGAAATATAAGGACCAATTGAATGGGACCTTCTAGATGTCTCAGATTATTGCTGAAACTCCAATAATCAAACAACAGATGATGAATAGTCTACAGTCTACTAAGAATGTCTAAACACATTCATAATAACTGACAACAGATGTGCTCAGTAGCTTTTAACTCTCCTTCCACCCATATAAGAGAGGGCCAGAAATTCAAAAGAATGGTGGCATGGAAAGCCATGGAAGTAGAGTTGTCAGCTTCATGGAGAATATTGTGTGATTTCATATGACCGCCTCTATTTCTATTGACGCCACTCCACTTTCTCCCCCCCGGCGCCGCACACACACAGGAGGATACTGATACTTTCTCCTCTAAGCCAAGGGAATACTTTTAAAATTTGGGGGTCTTCTGGAAGGTCCAGGTTAGTATTATTCTCCTCAGTTGATGAAGTACTCAGCTACAGCAATGTGTAGAACTAACATTGCATTTGAGGGATACTCAGTAAGATAATTCTTGAAAGAGCTTGGCTCAGGTCATGACATTAAGGAATGTACATGAACATAGTGACTATTACCTGATTCCCATGCCTTGGTTTTGTTCCAAGCTTGTTTTGTTTTGTTTTTTTTTTTTTTAAAAAAAGGAAGGGGCAGGGGTCAGGATAAGGGAAAAGGTCTGTATTTCTGCATTTGCAGAATATGTACAATGTAGGGGCACCTGGATGGTTCAGTCAGTTAGCTTCCTACTTCGGCTCAGGTCATGATTTCGGAGTTTGTGAGTTTGAGCCCTGCGTCAGGCTCTGGGCGGACAGCTCAGACCCCGGAGCCTGCTTCGGATTCTGTGTCTCCCTCTCTCTGCCCCTTCCTGCTCACGCTTTGTCTCTCTGTCTCTCTCTGTCTCTAAAATAAATAAACATGTTTTAAAAAAACATTAAAAAAAGAATATGTACAACGTATAAGTTTGCAGTGGATGAAATGATTCAAGTGATCAACATGACTTGAACATAAGAGCTACTAGATGAGGCAGAAAGAAGCTGTAAGGTGTGCCACTGGGAGAGGTTTCTGGGATGGGTGGGGTGTTAGAGCACACATAGCACATTTGAGGGACTGTGCAGTCCTATGCAAAGGGAATATGTTCTAGGCAGTGTCTCTGAAGAAGGCACAAATGTGCCCTACGCAAAGGCTGGCGTTTTTAGATGTGCCATAGTGGAGGGCATGGCGTGATGGTCAACAAGCATTAGCCAAGTGAGAACTACAGAGAAATTAGTACAAAGGCTTTTTGCACATCTGCCTTAAATTGCCTTTCCTTGCACTGACCCTGGAAAATACAGAGTTGGAGAGCTAAAGACTAAGTCCCACTTCCTTCCCCACTGGGGGTTCCAGACCCAAAGTTCAACCCCAAAATGAAGGGGGAAGAGTACAGTTAACTGGATGTAAATGTGAAATTTATATTTACTTAGGACTGGAGTTATTAATAATTGTTTGAGTTGTTTTTGTTTTTGTCCTTTTCCCCACTCTCCAGTATAGGACTCATTCTAATCATTGACAATGACTACAAAGCTACAAAATCTCATGGAGGTGTTTCAAGGGACCTGAAAAGGAATCCCCAAAAGCATATTGAACCTTTGGGTTTGAAAAAATAAAGCTTTTTTTCTAATTGTATCCTATTAGATTCAGCCTGTCCAATATGCCAGTTATAGACATTATGTTTAATTTCCATGTCACTAATTTTATGTTAAATTAGCAGGTTATTGTATTATTTAGTTAAAATAATACAAGTTTACTAACTTCAGATGAGATTAATTCTACAACAAACTTAGAAATGGCATATATTTTATATACAGGTGCATAATTTATATATAATGGTTTATGAAATATTAATGAACATAATTGTGAAAAAATATATTTTAGAACATCAGATTAGGTTCAGGAAAATACTTTTAAACAGGTACTATGTATTTTATTATTTTAATTCATAGCTAAAAGCCCAATTATTATATTAATCATATTCTGCTGATAATATCTGGTAATGTCAGAACCCGAGAGCTAATGGAAACTTAAATTAACAATCTATGTCAAATTTCAGGAGAGGAACAATAAGAATGCCAAAAGGGAAAAGAAACATATGAATATAAAATAAATTCAGACACTCTGTTTTAGAAAATTATTAAAAATTCATATATAATATTTCTATATCATGTAGCTGGTGGCAAAGACATCAATCATCATATTATCTGTACATTGAACATGATAAATTGATTGTGTTCTAATGAAAGGATCTAATTACTTAGAGAAATGAAGGGAACATATGAAAGCTTCTTAGCTCCAGTGGCCATACATTATCATTAATAACACTGAACACTATGTGGTTTAATTCCTCTGCTCTGAACATTTTGCAACACACAATCTTCCTAGTTCATTTCCCTAAAGAGAGGTCAGATAATTAATCTATCATCCTCCTAAAAATAGCAAGGGGAAATATCACATGAAACCCCTTCAATGGTGTTCAGAGGTTTTGTACTTCAATTTTTTTTCTCTTTGCTAAACTTCATAGGTAACAAACATTAAGCCTATGCATAATCATTGGTTCAATATATAATTGCAAAGCTCTTTCAGTAATTTTTGTAGTTACGTCCTATTATCATTAAAATTACGTTGTAGCCTTGCTATAGCCATAACACAGAATCAAGATTCAAAATTATTTCAATAGGATGGAATTCAAGGTTGATATCAGTAAAGTAGAATTTAACAGAGGATATGAAAACTTGTGTATCTGGGCTTAAGTGATCGTTTGTGCAGATGTCGCAGAGGGAGACATATACTGAGAAACAAATGGCTGAATAAGAGCCCAATTGAGAGTGAGAATATTACACAGCATTTGAAGGAGGCTTCTGCAGAAGGAAGATTAGAGCTGTAGGCAGATGAGGCTATGGAATTTCTCCTTAGGCAGTTTTTAATTCAAGAAATAATGTGTTAGCAACCACAGCTATCAAATATGGAAATGAGTGTTTTGCAAGGTGGTGAGTGCCTTCTCTTTGGTGTTCTTGGATACTTCCAAACATTGACTGTATATGCCATGAAAGTAGACTATATAAAAGGCATATCTGCAATCAAATCTGGAAGAAATCATTAACTCTACAGTTCCTGGATTGTACTTTTTTCTCACTTATATGACCCATCGACTCTCTCATTGGCATGTATATTGTGTCTTATTAAGTATAGGTATTTATGTAGGTGTGTAGCTCATTTCTAGATTTTTTTCTTATGCAGCAAGTTCTGTAATATTAGTAACCGAATTTTACTTGTATCCTTATCTCCTGTAGGAGGTCTAGAAGCCTTGAACTAGAAGCACACCAAAAATATTTGGGCATATTATGAAATTAACGTATAATAGGACTTTCTTGAACAACATACAAGAGCAATATTTACCACAGTGTTAAAATGATATTTTAATGAGAGATACCATTCAAGAATTGTGAAGAGTCTGAGGTTTTACCTAGCTTGCATGCTAACAAGTTAGCCTATCTCAGCTTTATGGATGCTATCCGAACACCCAAGATTCTTGGGTCAGAGGATATCACAATTTCATGAATGTTAACAGAAGACCCAAGACTCTTGGATTAGAGTCAGAGGATTTTATTACTCACAGTATAGCAAAGAGCATGAGAATCAGCATATGTGAGTTCCTCAAGCTATCAGAGCACAGAGGAGTAAGGTAGATGAGCCAAGATTGTGCATGAATGCCTGGGAGGTTGTATTACAGGACAGAAACCTGAGCTTGCTTAGGGAACCACAGATTTTTTTATAATAGTTATAAGCTGGTTTTCCCCTGCTCCAGAGGAAGAAAATAGGATCCTGTCTTCCTAGGCTGTTTGCTATATGCAAAGGTCTTTGAAAAGATAGTTCAAAGAAAGTTCAGTTAGTACCTCTCATAAGACACACAGAAACACAAGAAACCCATGGAGAATTGCCTCCCAACAATATCATTCACAGAATGCTTCTACATTGTGAGTTAAAGAGGACACTATTTAAGCCAGACTGGTGTAGCACTGTGTGATAATGATGAGAAAAAGAACGTGACAAAAATCATGAAAACTGAAATTTACAGATCCAATGTGTCAGAAGTGACCTCAAGACTATGAATTATCGTTAAGTAATTTGAAGCTAGAATATGTCATGACTACCTCTTGAATTTCATGAATTTTGTGGCTTTTATTTATTGTTAGGACCCTTCTGATTATACCTTCACAATGGTTTATTTCTCCTTTGTTGTTCAGTTGTTACTTTTGTACCTTTGTTCATCTGTGTTCTGGCTTTTATTTTACTGGTTAGCAGCTAACCAGAGTATTTGTAGGGGAGGGTGTCTGGTGATTCTACCCAAGATGGGAGACTTAAAAAAAAAAAAAAAAAGAAAAGAGGAAAAAGCACTATCTATAAAACTCAGGTCCTCTGTAAACATTCCTGTAATTTACTTGGTTTCCATACTTCAAAATAGCAATTCTATTTAAAAGCCATAGGAAGATGATAGTAGATAATATCATGAAAATACACAGGGACAGAACTCTTTTTAACTTTTAAAGTTTTGGAGATAGCAAGTTTCTTTTTAAAAATACCAGTGTTTACTCTACTCAGAAATAACCAAGGCTTTCATTCTCTTTGTGTGTCTTTCTTTCTCTGTATATAGATGCAGTTTGCAAATTGATACAGAGATGACTATTCACGATATCTAAAATGTATGGTTTAAATTTCTTTAAACTCCGTTGAACTTTTTGCTATAAACAATCAGTAATTTTAATGTCACTGAATCTTTTGTCATCATCAACATCAAACCTCATTAATGAAATTCTTAATTGAACGTGGGCCTTTAAATACTATTGAACAAAGGTAATTAGTGATCCCCAAATCAAATATGTGATTACAACAGGTTATGTTATCCCACAATAGCATCTGGAACAGAGGAAAGAGCCAATAACTTTAGTTGAACTGAGCTTACTGTGTTTATCAGGACAAAGTATTAAAATTATAATTTTCATAAAATGTTTCAATAATCATAAAGAGAATAGAATATATTTTGTTATTAAATTTATTTCTGCCTTTATCACTCTCTGATTTACAAAAAAGAATAAAGATATTGTCCAATAATAGATAAGCATTGCCTTATATCATGTACACATTTTTAGACTATAGTATATTTGAGAAACACAGAGACATGCTTTTTGGGTAAATGCACTTCGTTAGTGATCTCTAAAACTACAGGAAGAGCACCGACATTAGACTCCACATTGCATCATCATATGTGACTGCTTTTACACTTCATCTGCTTACAATAAATTTTTAAATGTACTTAAAAATACATACATACATACATGTATGTACCCTTTTAATTTCAAGTAAGAATAATGAAATGAATATCCATTTCAGAAAAGTTAAAAGGGTATATTTCAAGGTTAGCCTGAGGTTCCAGAAACCTACAGACTGGCCTTTATTCTTTCAGTGTAACAAGTCAGTGCTAAGCACAGGCATTGGTGAAAAGAGAGGTGGGTGGAATTCTGAGTCTACCCCTAACTCTTTGTGCTGATTACAGGTGGTTACTTAATCATTCCAGTTTGGTCCTCCCCATTTCCTCCTGTTAATGGGGACGACACCTATGGTTATGCATATCAAATGATACGATATATACAAAGGACTGAACACAGCTTCTTGCACATGTTGCACCATATGATTTCAGCTTTCCTGGGTCTCGATTTCCTCACCTCTAAAAATAGGATTAGACTATATGCTCTCTAATGATTTTCCAGCTTTAACTTTATATGGAGTTTTGTTCAGGTTCCTCATTTGCTATTGCCTGTGGTTCTGCTCAGTTTTGCTATCTTCCTGATGCATTTTTTTAACCAACTGAGTAAGATCTAGGGACTAGAACACAAATATATGATTATGAATGTATTCCATATTATCATGACAGATATCTAATATCCAGACATGGTATATGAGCATTTTTCATGCATAATCTTGCTACACTTCTGGCTCTAGTTTACCTTTGATAACTAAATCATTGATGAGGACCAGAGAGAAAAGGAGTGACAGAGAGAGAGGGAGATAGGGACGATGGCAGGGAGGGGTTGAAACTGAACATTTTAAGGATTCCCACAGCCTGGATACTCTGAGATTTTGATTATGGTTAAAGAACTGGCATATGGTATGACAGAGACTATAGACATCAAACAGAATTAGAGTTCTGGAATGCAGATTCTGTTTTTGCTGAGAACAGCTCTTGACATGCAGAAATGAGCCCCACATTTGTAAAGGCCAATTGACCCAATGTTAATAGATAGTAAACACAATTGTCTCCTAAAGTCTAGACATATCTGATACTACCTTAGACACTTAATGTAGTTTAGAAAGTCTTTTTCAGCATGAAAGATAGCAATAGCAGTGTCTCTCATATCTTTAATAAGAAAGTTACCAGAGAGGTAATTTAGAATTTATATGAGGGATATATTTTTCAATAATTACCTATTTTAACAAAAAGTACATCCATCTTTTGAGGTTGTAACCGTAGATGTTTTGATTTTAGGTAGGTATAGATGTTTTATATGTATGTGTGTACACATGCATATAAATAATTAATGGCCCTGTGGCGAATATACTATACAGAAGCTCAGATGGCTTCTTTTGCATGCCAATGTAGTTACAAGTGTGGGACTTATGTTATTAGATCATTGATGATACATATCTGATATATCCCATTCCTTTCCCTAAATTACTAGTAGCTAGAGGACTATATTTTAGTCAGTGATACAACACCTATGCCAGTGAATAAGTGTGTGCTGAAACAAAACGAAGTCGGTCTCTTGATTTTCTCTATTATCTAAAAATTTCAAAAGTTATATTCATCTCTTAAATGAATACCTTAGTGTCTTTTAAAATATTTCTGTAAATTTTACCTACTTTCATTAATAAAAACTCGTTCTTCCTCTGAAGGTTCTTCAGGGTTTTCCTAAGTTGGGACCCATGGGGTGCATTTGAATAGCATCAGAGCTTTTTTCTTGGCTTTAATCAAAATACTCTCCTATCTCAGCCGCTCAGGGTTATATGAAAAATAAGTTGGTCTGTTTCTCTTCTTCGAGACATAGGGAATGCACCTTTCTTCTTTAAGAGTTTTATAAAATGTCCTTTTCTTTAGGTTTGTCTTGAAATTCTCAACACTATTAGCTTAAATGTCCTCTTTACTAACAGTATTTTGTAAACGCTTTGCTATATCAGTCATCATTTTGTGTTATAGCCTCTTATCTTGGTTTTTGTCTCCTTTGTTAAACTGTGGATTATGTCATTCCACCAACAGCCATGACTCTTGGTAGTGTCAGAGTGAGGATGTCCTCCTTGATTCCCATACACTGAGCAGATTATTTGGAGTACAAAGGATGAACAAACCACGAGCTTTCTCATGCTACTTGCATCCAGCCCATATGGTAATGAACAGAATGGAGTACTTTAAGAATTATGACTTACAAAATAATATTTCCAAAGAACCATCAGCTGTGTTAACATTACCCTATATTATTCCCAAAGGAAAAAAAATAATTCTGCTCTTCTTAGAACTGGCTGATTGTTACTACCATGAGGTTGTAGAAAACATCTGCTTCTAAAAATGTCTTTTGTTTACCATACCACATAAATAAAAATTTGTCTCTGAATCTTAAATGATTTGTATGATAAGGACAGAGGGAGCATATACCCCCTATGTAATTTGTAAACAAATTATAAAAAGTTTATAATTTTTTTTTACTTTGTTACTTTCAAATGTTCGCATAAGTGACAATTATACAATAAAAACCTTTCCCTGTGCTATCTTTACTAAATCTCCAGGTTCCCAGGTGAAATTGGTTCCCTTAAAAAGAAGTTGAGGCCACAGTGGATTTGTTTTATATATAGGATGTGTCACATGTGGGCACTGTATAATAAGACAATAGTCCTAGGGCTGCTGTGACAAAGTACCACAAACTGGGTGGCTTAAAAGAATAAAAATTTACTTTCTAAAAGTTCTGGAGGTTGGAAGTCTGACGTTAAGGTGTCAACAATATTGGTTCATTCTGAGCCTCTGGTGACAGCCAGCAAACCTTGGTGTTCCTTGGCTTGTAGATGAATCACTACACCCTCTGCCTTGTTGTCACAGGGCATGTTCCCTGTGTGCCTGTGTCTCTTCTTATAAGGCAACCAGTCATGTTGGATTAGGGCTCCCTCTAATGACTTTATTTTCACCTAATCACATCAGCAAAACCCCTGTTTCCAAATAGGTACGAGGGGTTAAGACTTCAACTGGTTTATTTGTATCAAATACAAATGTGTTCAGAACATATGTGTTTGGCAGACACAGTTCAGCCCCTCACAGGTATGGCTTGAAGGTTGAATCAGGGTTTGTAATTCCAGGACCAGAAAAAACAAAGACAGACTGTTTGAAATTCATAGCTTTAACTGTATTAACAAGCACTGCTGTGTGTTTCAAGGTCTTTCGTGTATGTGCACTGGTATATCAGTTTTCTATTAGGAGAGAGACTGGGCCCGGCACATGTCATAAACACAAGAAAAATTGCCTCCAATTAATTAATAGGTTTTAGAGAAAGATCGCTTGATTTTGTAGTAGATGCCATTGACAGTATGAATACTGAAACTTAGACTAGTCTCTTAACCCTTTCTATGGATGTTCAAATTTTAATTTGTTAAGGAATAAGGCCAGAAAGATACCTATAGTACATATCGAGCACATTGATTGTTTTAAGTAAATTTTTTAAATTATATAAAAATAAGAAAATCTTCACTGGAACCAGGTTGTCCCCCCAGATAATCCTATATTTTCTGCTAAACATTCACTGCTAACACTCAAGAGAGGAATGGTTTCTGCTCCTTTGACTTTGGGAAAGGACTTTGGGACTGCTCCTTTGACTCCTTTAATTTTTATTAACGATCTTTCTACATAATGGCACAGCTTCATGACACACACTAAGACAGTGTAGACTGTGAAATTGCAGACATCTTCAGGTAAGAGCTCTGTTAGTGTGTTATAAATTCATATAGTAGAGACAAACTTATGTGATAATAAGGATGACTTCTTGTAATGGAAAATGTGGAAATGAGGAAGATAGGTACCTTGTATTACACAGCCAGAGTTCAAGGGAAGGGCACGGCTATAATTTGTGGACACTAAAAAGTCATTAAGAGACTGATGGGATCCAGCTTTTTTTTTGTAACATTTTTGGAGATATAATTCACATGCCATGCTATTCATTTATTTAACATATACAGTTCAGTTATTTTTTTAATATTCACAGAGTTGTGAAACTGTCACCATAATCAACTTTAGAACATTTTCGCCACCCAAATAAAGAGATCCCCAGGCCTTTAGCAGTGACCCCCCTCCCCATTCCACCTCCATCCCCTCTGTTCTAAGCATCAGCTAATCTACTTTCTGTCTGTATTTATTTGCCTATTCTGGACATTCCATGTAATTGAAATCATATAACGTGTAGTCTTTTATAATGGGTTTCTTTCCCTTAGCATAATATTTTAAAGTTTCATACAAGATACAGCATGGGGATGGACAACATTTTATTTATTCATTCATCAGTTGATTTACATTTTGGTTTTTCTGCTATTTGACTATTATGAATAATGTTGCTATGAACATGTGTGTACAAGTTTTTTGCGCACATTGCTTTTCATTTCTCTTGGATACACACTTAGAAATGGGATTGCTGAGGGGCACCTGGGTGGCTCAGTCAGTTAAGGATCTGACTTTGGTTCAGGTCATGATCTCACAGTTCACGAGTTCGAGCCCCACATCAGGCTCTGTGCTGACAGCTCAGAGCCTGGAGCCTGCTTCTGATTCTGTATCTCCCTCTCTCTGCCCCTCCCCCACTCACACTGCCTCTCTCTCTCTCTCTCTCTCTCTCTCTCTTTCTCTCTCTCAAAAATAAACGTAAAAAAAAATGGAATGAGGGGTGCCTGGGTGGTTCGGTCAGTTAAGTGTCCCACTCTTGCCTTTGGCCCAGGTCATGGTCTTATGGTTCGTAGGTTTGAGCATGCAACGGGCTCTGTGCTGACAGTTCAGAGCCTGGAGCTTGCTTCGGATTGCTTGTGTCTCCCTCTCTGCCCCTCCCCTGCTTATTCTGTCTCTCTCTCTCTCTCTCACTCTCTCTCTCTCTCTCTCAAAACTAAATAAACATTAAAAAAAAAAGAAATGGAATTGCTGAGTCATATGGTAACTTTATGTTTAACCTTTGAAGGAATAGTAAGACTGTGTTCCAAGGTGGCACCATTTTAAATGTTCACCAGTAATTTACAAGTGTTCTAATTTCTCCACATCCTGGTCAACTTTTATTATTATCTGCCTGTGATTATAGCCAACCTAATAGATGAGAAGCCTTATCTCATTAATATTTCAATCTGTGTTTCTCTGAAGGCTGATAATGATATGAACATTTTTAATGCACTTATTATTTGCAGATCTTCTTTGGAGAAATACCTACTTTAATCAGATATGTGATTTATAAATATTTTCCCCCATTCTGTGACTCGGCTTTTCATTTCCTTGATGGTGTCCTTCAAAGCACAAAATTTTTAAATTTTGATGAATTTCAATGTATCTATTTTTTTTTTTTTGGTTACTTGTACTTTAGGTGTCATATTTAATGAAACATTGTCTAATCCAGGATCGTGAAGATTTATATCTATGTTTTCTTCTAAGAGTTTAACTTTTCATTCTTATGGTTAGGTATTTATTCCATTTTAAGTTAATTTTTGTATATGGTATGAGGTAAGGGTCCAAATTTGTTCTTTCTGCCTCTATAATTCTTACTTTATCAACAACTTAATTCAGACTGTCCTCTGTATATCTGATTTTCTCTACCTCATGAATTCTGCTCATTCATAACTTCTGATTGATAATAGTTTTTGCAACACAAACTGTCAGCTGTTTAATGTTATCTGTGTTGTGTCTTAAAGACCGTGGCTTTTGATCTACCAACCAATAAACTTTCTCCATGCATCTTCAATCTCCAGATCAGAGTCCTGCAAAAGAAACTGTGGCTGCCACTAAACACCATGCTCTCTGTTTGGACAGAGCTTTTGAAAGATATGGTAGCTTATCAGTTGGCTTTTCTCTAGTAAAGATCCATGGTAGCTTATCAGTTGGCTTTTCTCTAGTAAAGGCACACGCTTTTTGTATTTACCCTCTAATAGAGGATCATAGGAAACAGAATATGGACATTTAACCTATTTAATAATGTGTAGCCATGCACCTTCTCACAGAGCAGAAATCATGGGCCTGTTAGCAGGTAAGCTTCAGATCTATCAGCCATATGTGGTTTTATGTATCCAATGTAAATCTCTATGCACAGACCATTTATAATTTCACAGATTGCATTTTTTCATCTCCAAATTGATTCATTTAAAGCAGAGACCTCAGGACGCCTGGGTGATTCAGTTGGTTGAGTGTCTGACTTTTGATTTCAGTTCAGGTCATGATCTCCTGGTCATGGGATCAAGCCTCCCATGGGCTCTATACAGGCATAGAGCCTGCTTGGGATTCTCTCTCTTTTTCCCTCTGCGCCTCTCCCACTCACACATGTGTACACACTCTCTCTCAAAAAATAAATAAATAGGAGCATCTGGGTGGCTCAGTCAGTTAAGCATCTGGCTGTTGGTTTCGGCTCAAGTCATGATCTCACAATTCCCGAGTTCAGCCCAGCATCAGGGTTCTCTCTCTCCTGCCTCTCTCTGCCCCTACCCTGCTCATGCTCTCTCTCTCTCTCAAAATAAATAAACTTTAAAAAAAATTAAATAAATAAACAAAAATAAATAAATAATGTTTTAAAAAGTTAAGAAAAAATAAAGCAGAGGCCACAACGGCATATTCATTCTTCATCTGAGACCTTGAGGAACACCACATATATATTTTGCTTTGGTTTGAGATTAATCTTTCCATTGCAAAGTGAGCATCTTCCTTCAAAGCTGCCTAAATTCAGGTCCAGTCTCCCATTTCTGATTGAACACACCATTATATGCACAGTTCTTTCTTAGAACTTCCCTGTCTCCTTGTTTCTATTCAGCTTCCATGGGACTGTGCCTCAAAGCTCACTGTTGTTTGTTTTTTTCTCACCATATCATTAATGGTAGCGTTTGGGCCCATTTTAATGCCTTTTGTAGCTCTTTCTACGTCAACTCCCACAATGTCTTCTTACAGATCTCCACATTTTTTACTTAGCTGCTTTTACATCCATAGTTTGACCCCAATCCTCATTAGGTTTATGTACCTGGCTTCTATTTTCCAGCCCACTTTCATTATCATCTGTCAATCAATCTGATACCTAAAAAGCATTAACATCTCTGAGATATTTATTCTCACTTAATAACTTTTTTTCAGAAATGGAAAAAATCCTGATACAGTCTACAATAAATTAGACAAAATAAGATAGTTTGAACAGTATAATCATGTTGCCTAATGTTTATTGATGTACTAAAAAAACTACGTTATAAAATTAAGACAAAAAAAGTTCTTTTTTCGTCCTGAGTGGAAACTTTAAAAGGTTTCTTATATAAACAAGATTATATTAAAATCCAGTTATAAGTATTAGGAATATAATTTGGTAAAAACATTTTCAGCATTCAGAATATTTATATTGCTTTTAATAATTTTGGGGAGCAAATAGCTGAAGCATTCTACTTTACTTAAAAATATGTACTAACAACAATAAACCTGGAAATTTTAAGAGAATAAATTTTACTATAATAGCACAAATCATTATTTCTTCTGTCTGCCACAATCATTACTTCAGATAAAACCAAATGTGCTTTCGGCTAACATAAAAGAGGAGACATTTTCATGTTAACAGTTGTGAGACTTTTTTTGTAACCTAAATGATTCCAACTATTGATCCTAGATTGAAATCTTCAAATAAAACTGATTTATTTCGTTAATGGAATATTTAAACTAGGGAAGTCTATCAAGTTGGGGTTTCAGCCTGAATGAACCACCTCCATTTAGAAAATTGATCTTCCAGTCATACCTTTATTAACCTTGAGTTTTTAGAGCATGGTTGCTTTTAAAGAGAGAGAGAGAAAAAGAAATCGTCTCCAGTAACATTTTATAGCATTGACAAGTTAGAGTATGGACATTGGAGCTAACTGGCTTTGTGGTATATAACCTCCCCACACACAAGCAAAATGAACAGTGCACATATTTAAATATGCAAACTAGAGCACTAAGTAGGAAGTAAGCTCTATTGAATTGGTACTGGGACACCAGTGCATTCTACTAACTCTGATAAAGGAAAAAACTCCAGGAGAAATGATAATTCCCCAAAGATTACTTTTAATCACCAAATTATGATATTTCCAAGTTAATAAATTACTCAACCATGTTGATGAAGATTTGAAAATGTCCTTGAACAAGCGGTTCAATGTCTTACCTCTTGACTCATTATGAGAAGGGCATTGTTGGGATCTGATTTACAGAGTTTGGTGCCCAGACTTAACTGGACACAGGACGAGCAGCTCACAAAGCACTAGAGCGCCTACCAGAAAGCTATGTGATTGGCTTACAGTGGGACTACTTGGCAGAGTAGCTGGAATGCAGCTTTAGAGCTCAGTAGAACTAGGTTTGAATCCTGGAAGCAGCTCATAAAGTTTTGTGTCTTTGGATAAGTTTCTTAACCTCCGTAAGCCCTTCAAAGTGTGGATAACATGCACTTTCATGGGTGTGAATGTTAGACAAAGTGTTTGTAATTGTGCTTTCTAAAAAGGAGCCGCTGTGTAAATGGTGACAATTAATAGGAAACATACCTGCAAGAGCCATGAAAAATCCCATCTTTTGGCAACAGTTTTTCCCCCCTGTTAGAAAATCACAGGGAACAAAATTAAAATCAGAAGTTTTAGGATTGCCTGGGTGGCTCAGTTGGTTAAGCATTCATCTTTGACTCAGGTCACAATCTTACAGTTTGTGACTTTGAGCCCTGCATCAGCCTCTGTGCTGACAGCTCAAAGCTTGGAGCCTGCTTTGGATTCTGTGTCTCCCTCTCTCTCTGCCCCTCCCCTGCTCACGCTCTCTCTCTCTCTCTCTCTCTGAAATAATATAACCATTAAACATTTTTTAAGTTTTATTTTTGTGGGGTTTTTTCCCCAAGAAATCAAAGCAAGAGGGATTTGCACTATGCACTTAATGCTCAAGGCATGCGCCTTCAGAATAGAAAAATTTCCGTGTAAACTGAGCAGCTGGAATCTTCAGGGTCACCCTACAGGGTTGGAGAAACTCAGACATCCTTTTTCTCAAACTACTCATTCTCTTCTTCTGGTCACCAAAGTTTAAATGACACATTTCTTATACATCCCATGAGAAGTTGCTCAGCTAATAATTTCCTAGACATCCTATTAGTTCACTATCATATGGACAAAAAACTCACAAAACTATGCAAATTGTGACACCTAAGTCACAACTCTGTTTGTGTGGGCTCAGCGTAAAGACTGAGGAAAACTCAGGGTGTTTGGGTGAGCTCAAATATACTGACCCTTTCAAACAGGCCCTGCGCAATTACTGTTGTGTTCCATTGTCCATTTGTCCTCATTATTGCTGTTGGCAGTTTTGTGTTCTTTGTATTCACATCACTTACTATTTTTCAACTGATCCATATTTTAGCTCCTTCAATTGTGTTGTTATTCTCAGTGACACTGTTATTTCAAGACCGTGGGTTTCCTCTCTGGCAAAGTCTCATTATGTGTGCCTCTGTGACACCTCATTCTAAATTCTCAGGAGCGTCTGGGCCAGGGCCTTTCGTTTTCCAGCATTAGGGGAAACAATCCTGCACAGGAAAAAAAAATATTTTTTCCACTTACATTTTTGTTAATTCATGCCTTGTGCCAATTTAAGTAACCCTACATTCACCGGCCTTAATTGCTTTATTGTTTCTGATGCCCATGTGACCAGACAGTCTGGTGGGATCAAGGGTAATGGTGAAGCCAACCTAACCCACATTAAAGACACAGAAGTGGGTTATTTTCCTCCAACGTCTCTAGTTTCTCTCCAAGCTGCTCTTTGATACCTGTTTTCTGGTCCCAATTCCCCTGGATACTTCTGCATCAGCCGGTTGGGGAAATAGAGAGGAAAGGAACCCTTGAGTTTACAAGCATTTTTTTTTTTATTTCATTGATTTTCTTTTATTTGCTTTTGCCTTAGCTTCTTCCCTGGGACTTGATTTGTATATAGCAACTAAAGGAACTCTTACTGGTATCAGTAGAGCAGAGTGGGAGAGATTGGTAGGGTTACTTAAAGAAGCAGAATGAGAGCTGAAGGTAATATAATGATTGTAAGATAGAAAATGAGAAGCTACATTGGGGCGCCTGGGTGGCACAGTCGGTAAAGCGTCCGACTTCAGCCAGGTCACGATCTCGCGGTCCATGAGTTCGAGCCCCGCTTTGGGCTCTGGGCTGATGGCTCAGAGCCTGGAGCCTGTTTCCGATTCTGTGTCTCCCTCTCTCTCTGCCCCTCCCCCGTTCATGCTCTGTCTCTCTCTGTCCCAAAAATAAATAAACGTTGAAAAAAAATTTTTTTTTAAATAAAAAAAAAAAAAAGAAAATGAGAAGCTACAGACTTAATAAAATGAGTATAAACTTCAATAGGAAAACAAACCATTGTAAAGACCAGCTTCTCTGAAATGAGAAAATTTGAAAGAATGCAAGTTTCCCAGGACAGGGAAGTGCATTCATAAGTATAAAAGCAGAGAGAACGTGCTAGTGTATAGTAGTGAAACATGGCTTTAGGTCGTCCAGCGGAATGAAGTCTGATCTGCACAACTCACGTTTCTCAGACTTCTCTGGATCTATCATTGTGTGCCCTAGACTATACCCTCTTCTAATTCTCCATCATATTTGGAAATAGCACATCTATCCAGCCATTCACTTCAGAAACCTGCATGTTTTTTGTAATACTTCCCTTATGCTTATCTCTAAATTACCAAATTCTGCTGATTTATTACCCAAATATTCTTGATTTCCCCCTTTCTTTGCAATCTCTACTATAAATATCCTTTTCAGACTCACCTAGTTCGTTTTATTTTTTAAATGTTTTTAATGTTTATTTTTTGAGAGAGACAGAGCACAAGTGGGGGAGGGGGAAGGGCAGAGAGAGGAGACACAGAATCCAAAGCAGGTTCCAGGCTCCGGGCTGTCAGCGCAGAGCCCGATGTGGGGCTTGAATCCACGAATTGTGAGATCATGACCCAAGCCGAAGTCAGACGCTTAACCAACTGAGCCACCCAGGTGCCCAGACTCACCTAGTTCTTATAGTGAGTGCCTAAAATAACTTCTTCATAGCTCTCTATGCTTCTAGCCTTGGTCTCATTCAAATTCATGCTCCATAGATCTGGCCAGAGTATTAGTTCTAAAGCAGGGCTGAGTGAACAACAGCTTGTAAGCCAGATCTACTTCTGGATGACCCAAAGCAAAAGATGGTTTTTACAGTTTTAAATCTTTCTTTTTAATCAAAGGAGAATACTATTTTGTGACACATGAAAATTACATAGGGGCGCCTGGGTGGCTCAGTCAGTTAAGTGACTGACTCTTGATCTTGGCTCAAGTCATGATCTCACAGTTTGTGGGTTAAAGCCCACATCGGGCTCTGCTCTGACAATGAGGAGCCTGCTTGAGATGTTCTCTCCCCTGCTCTCTCTCTCTGTCTGCCCCTTCCTCCCTCTCTCTCTCAAAATAAATAAATAAATAAATAAATAAATAAATATTTTTTAAAACAGAAATTACGTGAAGTTCAATGTCTGTAAATTGACATGTATTGAAACACAACCACACTTCTTTGTTTGCTTATTGTCTGTGGATGTTTTTGTGCTTCAACAGCAGAGTTGAGTATTTGTAACAGGGACCAGAGCATCCACAAAGTCTAAGATATTTACTATCAGGCCCTTTGCAGACAAAGTTTGCCCACCCATGCTCTAAAGCATAAAGATGACCCCATCATTCCTCTGCTCAGAATCTTTTAGTGATACTCCATCACCTGCAAGATAAGACCAGGCTCCGGAATGTGACATACAGACCTCTGTTATCTGCACCCTATGTTTCTCCAGCCTCAGGCTCCTTCTTAGTGTTACCCGCTGTTGTGTCATAGTGCCTTGCCTGGGTTCCTACACTTACCTCCCTGGAATGCCATACTTCTACATTTTGTAGAGTTTAATGTTTCTCATCCCTTTGGAAAGAGTCCTGAGGTCATCTCCTCTAGGGAGTCTCCTTAGACTTCTCCCCCCAGGAATGATGTGTCCTCCCTAACTTCTGTTGTCCTAAGTACCACATTATTTTACAGATATTGCCTTCTGCATGTGCGTAAATAGCAAGTGTGGATTACAAGTCCATTGGCTGGAGAAGGGTCTTGTTTACCTTTCTATCCCCCATGAATATCACAGTGTCTCACACTTAATATTAACTCAATTATTGTTTGTTGAGTAAATTAAAATACCTGACATATAATTAACAATTGTTAGATTTAGAACAGGACTTTATATATAATTATTAAAAATATCATCCTATAACACAATATAGCATTAAATTATTTTAAACATTTAATTTTTATTTATGAAAAAAATGTAATTTTTGGTTTGGAAGCATTGCAGTAAGAAATACATAAGCCTGAGCTAATTTCTTTATATGCAAAAGTAACTTTCTATCATAGGGATGGATAACACATTTAATAAATATTTAAAGGACCTAGCTTGCCATTGTCCCTTATTATCATGTATTGCTGACCATTAAAAATTTCATGGAGCACCTGGGTGGCTCAGTTGGTTAAGCGTCCGACTTCAGCTCAGGTCATGATCTCACAGTTCGTGGGTTCAAGCCCCACATCAGGCTCTGTGCTGACAGCTCAGAGCCTAGAGCCTGCTTCAGATTCTCTGTCTCCTTCTATCTCTGCCCCTCCCTCACTTGTGCTCTGTCTCTCAAAATAAATAAATGTAAAAATTTTTTAAATTTCATAAATGCACTATGATTATAAATAGAGAATATTAAATCCTCATGTATGTGAAATATTTTATATGTATAATCTTGACTAGAAGAAAAGATTTATTATGGTAGCATTAAATTTCTAGATGATTCTTTGTATTTATTTTTAAGTCAAGAAACTATATTGCAAAATAAACTGCTTCCTCCTGTAGAAGTTAGCCAAGTGACCTCAGCAAATACACCCATATTTAAATATTAGTGAAATGTCAGGGCACCTGGGTGGTTCAGTTGGTTAAGCGCCTGACTCTTGATTTCGTCTCAGGTCATAATGTCACAGTTTGTGAGTTTGAGCTCTGCATCAGACTCACTGCCGACAGCCTCAAGGCCTCCTTGGGATTTTCTGTCTCCCTCTCTCTCTACCCCTCCCTCGATCATGCATGCATGCTCATTCAAAAGTAAATGAATAAATACATAAACATTAAAAAATAGATAAATATTAGTGAAATGTAATTTTTTTAATGTTTATTAATTTTTGAGAGAGAGAGAGATTAAGAGTGAGGAGGGGCAGAGAGAGAGGGAGACAGAATATGAAGCAGGCTCCAGGGTCTGAGCTGTGAGCACAGAGCTTGACGCAGGGCTTAAACCCACGAACCACGAGATCATGACCTGAGCCAAAGTTGGACACTTCACCAACTGAGCCACCCAAGTACCGCAGTGAAATGTCATTTTAAAAATGTAAGATGATATGTGTATTGAACCTACTGTTGTGATTAAAATTATCTTTTAAATATTGAAATATAAAAAGGGGGGGTACCAGGGTGGCTCAGTTGGTTAAGCATCCAACTCTTGGTTGCAGCTCAGGTTGATCTCAGGGTCATGAGACCAAGCCCCATGCTCAGCATTTTTTCAGCTTGGGATTCTTTCTCTCCTTCTCTCTTGCTGCCCTTCCCCTGCTTGCTGTCTCTCCAAACAAATAAACATTTTTTTTTAAAAAAGAAAGAAACATAAAAAGGAATTACTTCCTTTGATATCTCTAATTAGAAAAAAATCTAATGTTTTAAATGTTTTATCGTTCATTCCTTTTATATGCCTCCCTCCCCTCAAATAAGTGGATGGATTGAATTACTTGTAAATATATGTGTATGTGTTTCTTAAACACAGGAAGCTCGGCCTCAGATATATATTAAAAAAAAAAAAAGGGTTTTCTTCAGATTAACTGTTCCAAGCACACTCTGCTTTTGTTACTAGAGTGATGTGAGAAATTGGTTTAGGGTTTAGCAGGATACACATGTATTATTTCTTCTGTCATCGGCTGTACAACCCCATTCGTTCTCATAGCCTGACCTAATTTGATGATGGGGTCACTTTTGGCTTTGAATCTAATTTTTAGGTGGCCAGTCTTCGCCAAATTGATGGGTAATATCCTAAGCACATATATTTGTGGGTTTTCACAGCGTTTTCTATCACTTTTTGACTTATTTATTCCTGAAACTTTTAATTTTAAAACTTGCTGTTACTAGTTTGCTTTAATATCGGTTTTATTATTTTGCTTGTTTCCTCTAAAAACAAAACAGCTAGTTTGCAAGTTAATTATACTCTATCCCTTAAGTAGGGCTCATCCTGTATTCATCAAATGTAATACTTTTTTTTTTCACTCATGTGAAACAGTAACACCTCTCCAGAGGCTGAGCTGTACTGAAGCATTTGGTTCTTTTGTAGAGACAAATCATAGACTGATTGTCAGCTATGTTTCCACATTTTTGGTTTCTGCTAGACTTTTTCTCTTGGCTTGACTGACTTAGTTTATCTTATAACCATCCACTCTCTGTTATTTGCCTGCTGAGCACACGCTCTTGCTTTTGCACACTGTGTAGAAAGGGCTGCTCTTTAAGAAGTTAATAGGTAAAGAGAGGTTGGTATTTGAGGCAAAATGTTTTCCTAGGAGGATCCTCATCGCTGACATTTGCTTTCCTTTCAGATCTCACAGTCTGAATTTGCAGGCCTTTGGGGCTCCATGCACAGCCCATCTGTTGGAGCAAACCTATGCCAAGCTGATTTGGATATGTTTGAGAGGAATAAGGAGGGAATTTGAAAAAATTACTTTCATAATCTTTTTTTTTAATGCAAACCCTGATTATTGGAATGAACCTGATTCTGCTATCCTGAACAAACTGACAACATGATATTAGAAATAAACATCAAGCAGAGCCTGTTGAAAGGCCCACTTATATTGGGAAAGGTGTTATATTTAATGCTGTATGTGTTTTTGTTCAACAGTTTGCATCGTGGTGCTGTTGATTATCATAGAGAACTTAAACTCAGCAACAGGTTCAGAAAACATTTAGTGATGTCCTATAATATGTAAAGCAAGGTTATATAAAATCTTAAATATCCAAAGATGTTTGAGATGTAGTTCCATCCCTGGAGAAGATTCCATACCGGGCATGGCAGAGCTAAGATGTAGTCAGAGAATAAGATAAATGCATCTGATACATACAGATAGGATCCTATTAATATTGATACCACTTATATCTCTTTACTGTATATTATTCTCTAAAATGCTTTGTATATTTTCTTTTTTAAATTTTTTAATGTTTATTTAAAAAAAATGTTTATGTTTACCTTTTAGAGAGAGAGAGAGCATGAGCAGGGGAGGTCATGGGAAGAGGGAGACAGAATCCGAAGCAGGCTCCAGGCTCTGAGCTGTCAGCACTGAGCCCAGTGCAGGGCTCAAACCCATGAACCACAGGATCATGACCTGAGCCAAAGTCGGAGGCTTAACCGACTGAGACACCCAGGCACTCCAGTGTTTATTTATTTTTGAGAGAGAGAGAGAGAGAGAGAGAGAGAGAGAGGTAGAATGCGTGTGGAAGCAGGGGAGCGGCAGACTGAGAGGGAGGCAGAGATCTGAAGCAGGCTCTGTGCTGACAGCAGAGAGCCCGATGAAGGGCTCAAACTCATGAACCATGAAAAACCGATCCGAAATCGACGTTCAACCGACTGAGCCATCCAGGAGCCCCTGCAGTGTGTATTTTCTACACTTAATCTTATAACAAGGTGTATCTCCATTCTGCAGGGAAGGAATTGGACCTGTAGAAAGTTGTCCCCTCTGGTCTGACAGGTAGTTAGGAGTGGAGCCTGTCTGTCTTGTCCCCAAACCTATGGTATTTACCAATAAACTACATTGCCTACAGAAACAAAATACAAAGAAGAGGAAAACCAAAAATGTTTTCAGTGCTAAGGCAGATGAGTATTTCCGCTAGAGATGATTAGAAAAACCAAATACCCACCTCCCCAGCCTTCCTGAAGCAGTGATTTTCAGAGTTTCTGCACAAAACTCAATCTACTGATAGGATTTTAAGTAGGTCAGGTGAGGCCGACTCTGCTCTGTCTCCCGGCATTAAACACAGATGCAATGGTCACAGCGGCTGCTGCCACCTTGCAACATGAGAAGAAGAAAAACCCAAAAACAAAAACTAGAGTTCCATAGACCTCGGCTCAGGTAAATTGATGACCATCACTAGGAGCCAAGTGAGAAAAATAATGCCCTGCTGGTTTAAGCAACTTGGCAACCACCATTCTTTTCGCTTGTTTCTATGAATATGGCTTTTCTTAGATTCCACATATAAATAATATCATACAGTATTGTCTTTCTCTGAACAATTTCATGTAGCATAATGTCCACAGGGTCCATTCTTGTTACAAATGGCAGGATTTCCTTCCTTCTCATGACTCAATAATATTTTATTGTATATATTATATATATGCCATCATCTGCCATATGCATATGCCATATATATATGTCCATATATATATATATATATATATATATATATATATATACCATAACCGTTTATCCACTGATGGACACTTAGGTTGCTTCCATATCTACACTAATGCTACAATAAACATGGGGTGGGGTGCAAATACCTCTCCAAGATAGTGATTTCATTGCCTTTTGATATACACACGGAAGTGGGATTTCTGAATCATGTGATACTTCTATTCCTAATTTTTTTTGAGGTCCTAATTTTTTTTGAGGACCTCCATACCATTTTCCATAATGGCTATAGCAATGTACATTCCCATCAACAGTGTACAAGAGCTCCTTTTTTGACACATCCTCACCAGTACTAGTTATCTCTTGTCTTTTTGATGATAACCATTCTGACAGGTGTGAGGTGAGATCTCACTGTGGCTTTCATTTGCATTTTCCTGGTAAACCTCTTTTCGTGTACTTTTTGGCCATCTGTATGTCTTTTTCGGGAAAATGTCTATTTACTTCTTCTGCTCATTTTTTCATTGAATTGTTTGTGGTTTTGCTATTGAGTTGTATACATTCTTTATGTACTTTGGATATTAACCCCTCATCAGATATATGATTTGTAAATATTTTCCCTCACTCTGTAGGTTGGCTTTTCATTTTGATTGTTTCTTTGGCTGTGCAGAAGCCTTTTAGTAGTCCTAGTTACTAAATTTTGCTTCTGTTGCTTTTATTGTTTGTGCTTCCAGTGTTATATCCAAAAAATTGTTCCCAAGACCAACGTCAAGGAGGTGTTTCCCTGATGTTTTCTTCTAGGAGTTTTATGGTTTTCGGTCTAATGTTTAAATTTTTAATACATTAAAATGTTAATGTTTGTGAGTGGTTTAAGAAAAGGGGTCCAATTTCATTCTTCTGCATGTGATTATCCAGTTCTCCCTGCACCATTTATTGAAAGATTTACAAATTTCTCCCCAGATTTGGGAAGGCCTGAGCCATTATTTCTTTAAATCGGTTTTCTGCGCCTTTTTTTCTCTCTTCTCCTCTGGAACTCCAGTAACTTCTACATCAGTTCTTTGAAGGTATCTGTCTCATCGATCATAGAGGCTTCTTCCTTCTTTGTTCTCCTCTGACAGGATAATTTCGAGGATCCTGTCTTTTGCCTCACAGATTCATTTTCTGCTTTATCATTTTTTCTACTGATACTCTTTCTTGCATTTGTTTTCATTCATTGCATTCTTCAGCTCCAGAATTTCTGGTTGATGCTTTTTTTTTTTTTTTATGATTTCTATCTCTGTTAAATTTTTCATTTTATTCATGTATTGTTTTTCTGGTTTCATTGAGTTGTCTTTCTGTGTTTTCTGATAGCTCACTAAAGCTCCTTAAAACAGCTATTTTGAATTCTTTACCAGGTATATTATAGACCTCCATGTTCAGGGATCACTTATTGGAAGATTATTGTGATCCTTTGATGGTGTCATGTGTCCTTGACTTTCCGTGTTTCTTTTTTTTTTTTTTTTTTTTTTTTAATTTTTTTTTTTTCAACATTTATTTTTGGGACAGAGAGAGACAGAGCATGAACGGGGGAGGGGCAGAGAGAGAGGGAGACACAGAATCGGAAACAGGCTCCAGGCTCTGAGCCATCAGCCCAGAGCCCGACGCGGGGCTCGAACTCACGGACCGCGAGATCGTGACCTGGCTGAAGTCGGACGCTTAACCGACTGCGCCACCCAGGCGCCCCAGACTTTCCGTGTTTCTTGAAGTTCGGCGTTGTTGTCTTTGCATATGATGTAGCAGACACCTCTTTCAGGCGTTTGTAACTAACTGCCTTTCTGTGGGACAGAAATGCCTTTCGTCAGCCCTAGGACTAGGGCTTCTGAGGCCTTTTCTGGCTATCTGTGGATGCACTTCTCTCCACACTCCTTACTCCCTCTTGTGGCAGGATCCTTAAGCTTGTGTGCCTTTTATTGATCCTGCAGTGCATCACCAGGCTGGGTGCTGATAGCCTCCCTTTTGTTCTATGAAAGGTGGCACTAAAGCCCAAGTTTGTAGTCTCTCTCTGGCTCCACAGATTCAGGCTTGTTTTGTGTGTGTGCTCACTAGCCGTCTGCCAAAGCTCACTCTGTCGCCGCCATCAGAAGAGTGCACAGGGAGCCGGCTGCAGAGTATCGTGTGGGTAAAGTGCATGGAGTGCTGGGGGTGACCGTGGGCCATTTGGGATGTGTTGCATGTGAGGTGATCCCAGTGGCTCGGGGTTGGGCTTCTTGATGAAGTCCACAATGTAGTTAGTTGGATCCACATCTTTTTAATGTCTTCTGGGAGTCGTGTGTGTCACTCTCCCAGCCTTTTCCTGCCCAGTCATACAGTTCATTACTCTGGATGAGTAGAGAGAGAAACGAGCCTCTTTAGCAACATCCCACACCAATGGGGAAGCTGGGGTCTCATTCACATGCTCTCACTTTCCCCATGAGAGAAATCACAGGCTGCAAATACCTCCCTTGGCCCTGAGCCATGCCCTCTTGAGGCAGGGAGGGGAGTAGTGTGGGAGATGTGGGTAAAGTCAAGGTGCTCCTCTCACGGTCTCATATTTTTTTGGTCCAATGGTATGCTGGAACTTCTTTGGAAACCAGGACTTCCACAAAGGCCCTCTCATCCATGGGTGATTGTCTAAGACAGGGGCTCCCCGACCGTGACTAAGAGGGACTAGAGCCAGTTCACAGGCCACTACAGGGTCCACACCAGAACTGAGGTCTCCCTGCTTATTACCAGATGCACAGATGTGTGGGAGTCTGCCTGGATCTCTTGGCACGTGTACTGGATCCCACAGCTTCCACAAGGACACTTTTGCCCATGGACGGATGCTGAACTGCTGCTGAAGGGAGACCAAAACAAGAGATGTCTTTTGCAGCCATGATGCTGATGTCACTCCCAAGGTTCCATTATTTTCTTCTAATTTTCTCACTGCATACTCTTTCTCTAAGTGAGCCCATCCTCTCCTTGTTGTCAGATAACCATGTATTGTTTCCATAAAAGTTCCTTAATGCCCTGATGTATTTGACTCCCCAGTCTACATCCTAGACCTTTCCCCCCAACCTCCAGACTTAAATATATCAAAACTTCTCATTTTTCCATATAAGTATTATTTTCTTATCTACTCAAATGCCTAAGTCAAAAATCCAGAATTCCTTTTAGACTGTTTCTACATTATCCCTTTATATCAGTTACACACCTAATTCTGTCCATTTGCAATAACCTTTAATATGTTTATTCCATCCTTATACCCACTAACTTAGCCTAAGCTTTTGCAATATCTCTCACCTGAATTAATACGGCAGGCCCTTAGTGGATCTCCCTGACTCTAGTCTTCCTCATTCCAATCAATTCCCCTACATCCTTGGCAGAGTGATTTTCTGTAATAAAAATGCACTGGTGCCATTTGTCTACTGAGATCCTACAAGGACTTTCCAGAGCTTTAAGATCTAGTGCAAACTTCTAACATGGGATTTCCTCGTCTCTGCTTAGTTTTTAAATCTATTCTCTAGTTGTCCTAATTCTTTCACTCATTTCCAATTATCCACTACAGAAATAAATAGTTCCTAAGCACAAGATATACATGAGAACCAGTAACTTCTGGGATTACAGAATTTTCCTGACCCTCATTGCACGTACAGTGGAGTAGGGGAGACAGATAATTTAAAAAGTTGACAAAATGATATCAGCTTGTGATCAGGACATTAGAAGAGACAAATTTCTGTCATTCAGAACGATGATGGGGGAGAGTAGTTTGTATTGTGTGGTCTAAGAAGGTCTCACTGAAATGATAATATTTAAACTGGGACTTACAAGAAGAGAAGGACTCCACCACATGAAGTCTTGAGGGTAAGAATATCCTAAGCGTAAAGAACATAAATTATAAATGTCTCAATGAGATAGAGTCTAGCAGGTTTTAGAAAGTGTCAGAAAGCCAATGAGGGAAGAGAAAAAGTAGTAGGAGGGATGGTATTAAAAGTAACTATTTGTAAATTCCTCCAAAAAGTGACACACTCTTGGGGCACCTGAGTGGCTCAGTCAGTTGAGCGTCTGACTTTGGCTCAGGTCATGATCTCACAGTTCGTGGGTTCAAGCCCCGCATCAGGCTCTGTGCTGACAGCTCGGAGCCTGGAGCCTGCTTCAGATTCTGTCTCCCTCTCTGCCCCTCCTCTGCTTGCACTCTGTCTCTTTCTCTCTCAAAAATAAATAAACATTTAAAAAGTAATAAGTGGCACACTCTCTATTACCACTTCTTCAGATTGATGGTGATGATGATGATGATGGTGATGGTGATTATGTAAAAATCTTCCTTCTTTCCCCTGTGTCGGGCGAAATTCTACTCTTCTTTCAAATTCCTTTGGGACAGCGGGAGTAAGTACTCCTCTGTCTTCTCATCTGACACTGTGAATGACTTTGATAGTAATTATCACATCTAATGTGACTTCTTGTTTGCTTCCCGCATCAGACTCAATTCCCTATAAAGGCTTAGAGTGGAACTCATTCATCCTTAAAACAACCGTGTCCAGCAGAGTCCCCTGTTTCCTTAGAACCTAACAAACACTTGTTGGACAACTGGGTGAATGAATAAAGACATTCTCCTCCTCCAACTGTATGATGGTTAAAACATATAAAAGAATTAGGAATAAAAGAGGAGAGAAGAAAGGTCTGTGCTGTTGGTGGGATATTTCACTTGGTTCAGTCACACTGTGAGGCGAGGGCTGTCATCCTGTTCTCTAGGGCGGAGGGAACACAGGTGAGGGCGGGCAAGTCACCCAAATCGCCCTGGATGACGTTGTGGAGCTGGGATGTGACCGGGAACCTGGCTGCCTGAAAGGCCAGTGAGGCTCCTGTCTTGTAAACTGGACTTGGAAATAAGAAGTAACACTTTCTGACATACTTGGGCATTCACACGTACAGGCTACAGATGTGTTCTTGGTGTTAGGATTTGATTAAATCCAGTGTCTCTGTGGCTCATTGTCACCTCATTCAGGTGTCTGCTAAAATGTCCCTTTGTGGAAAATGCCTCATGCCCTGAGCCCAGGTTAAGGGAAACCTCACCATCCTTCGCTAGACCCTCGTTCCCAGGCTTTTTAAAATAACAGCTGTGCCCATCTGGCATTTTCTATTCATTTGCCTGCTCTTTATAATAGCAGAGCCTGGAACCCAGTACCTTTATGGAGCCCGTGATTTGGATGAGAGGGCTAATACATAGCTCCTTCGTCCTTCACAAAGTTTTCTCCGACCAATTAGAAATACGATGGATGTTTTTCTCCTTTTATAAAACATAGTCCCCGTCTCCTAATAGCACGACTCTAATCTATTTGAACCTCTAACAATGAATAATGAGTTTCCATATCCTACTCATTCAAATATTTTATTTGGGGTTGCTTGTAAGGTGTGGAAGTTGGAAAAATACACTAAGTGAGATGAGGCTACTCTGTCAATGCAGGGTATCCATTTTGGCTGCCTTTTTGTTTTGTCAACTACTTTTATGTTAAATCTTTTCTACCTACATGAAGGACACATGTTAACACACAGTACGGTAGATCCGAGTGCCTTACGTGCAAATGGATAGTTGATGTGAGATTGATGTGAAATACACTGAGATTGTCTGTACCCTAGCACCAAAAACATAATTCCATTTTACTGTACCTGCTAGGGGAGTGTACTGTACTTCCTTGAAAGAATTCCTGCATATTTCTAATTTGAATTTCTGCAAAGCACTCAAGGTGTTTCCACATGTGTATTTCAAATACAAGGAGACTTACCACACACTCTTTAAGAGGTTATTGTCTCTGAAATTGCAGCACATTTTAATAGGGTTGTTTTCCATCATTATTATTCCTTACCTTAACCTCACATCCATTTGAAATCCGTCGATGTGTCACATTTGGGATTTGTTACCAAGAGAAACTTAACTGTCAGGTTTCCTGTTCGCTGTTAGAGGATAAAGAATGCTGTGTAGCTTTTACTTATTATATGTGATAGATGAAGGAAAACAGCAAATGCTACAAATGTATAAAGGAAGAGAGGTAAATCTTTGGAAAGCGCTTTGGTGCCACCATGTGGTGAAATGTGGTACTACCAAAAAAATCTTGGGACAATTGGATTCTTCAAACATTCTACCTGCATACACAATTTTTGTTCCATTACCTTCCTAAGATCTAGCTCTCCCATTATCCTTGAAAAGGTGAATTTTTATTATAAAGTAAATCAAGGGAAGTCTCAGAAATTGATTTGGAGAACATTTAACTTTTCAGCCTAAGTGCATGCTCTCTCTCTCTCTCTCTCCTCCCTTTGAATGTTAAATAGAGGGAAAGTCCTACTTTACAAGTTTCATTTAAGTATTTCCAATAAAAGAACATTATCTTTGAACTAAATCAATACCTCTTACTTGGATTTCCATCTTAGTACACAACTTCAGGCATGTGTATCTCTATGTTCTAATCAAAGACCATCATCTCTCTGTTTTTATTTACAAACATTACAAACATTAATTAATTTATTTACAAACTATTAATTAATAGTGCTACGAACTGGGCACTATTCTAAGGAATCCACAAAAGTAACATTTAATCCTCTTGACAGCGCTTTATGGTAGGGACTATCACCGCAACCATCGCCATCTTAACACAGATTCCACTTATCCCCTACTCTGCTCCCTCTTCTATAGTAGATCCCCTCTCTTCACTGCACCTTATCATAGTTAACCTGCCCCTCAATCCTATCATTCTCTACCTTCTGCAGATTCTCTCACAACTAATGTTCCCAGTGTACAGGCTCAGCCCTGTTTAGTTGTTTAGGTGATTCCAACCAGGGTAGGTGGGTCCGCGTCAGTAGCCACAGTATCATTCAGTACATTGGATCCATTATTAGTCATTTTGCTCCAAACTTAGATCCTGTTGTGCTAGGGACAAGCCCTGTAAATACTCAGATCATGTGGTGGTCTTATTCTCATTCCCTATTCTGTTGGCCCAACCAGCATGAGGTCCTGCCTCAGTAACCTAGCACACTGTGTCCCCAGTGGGGAAGAACACCACCCTGGATTCTGACCTCCTCTAAAACACTGAACTATGATGCTTATGGCCGGTTGACATCAACCTTTCTCCTGAAATGCCCCAACTGCCAGGTTAAACCTACCGGAGTGAAGCTTAGATAGCCAGAGCTTTTTTGTGGAGTTAATTCCTCTGAAAGTAGTTCCTGTATAAGCTGGCCTCACACTTGTGTCCATTTTATCTCCTGACCCCTCTCCTAACTCCTCCGCAGTACATATTAGGTTATTACGATTTCAGAAGCTTTTGCAAACAAATTGGCCCACGTCTTCTGCATTGCTCTCTGCTGTTCATCACCCTCACTTGTTTTGGGTGCTTCCCTATCCCCATCATGCTCCTGCACCCTCATACACATGTCAAATAGCCTCCTTTTCTTTAAAACACTTCTGCTACTTTCCATCTTTCACAAAGATTTCTCTGCAAATTGACCTGAGGTGGAGAGTTTACATTCAATCATAGGAAATAGAATATATCGTGGCCAGCAAAAAATCCTTCCATTATTTGAGCAGGAACATGCCATAAGTACTAATGACCTTGCTGTTGAGAACAGCTCCTACATGCAGTGTTTGGTTGCACATGTGCCTAAAAGTTTGGAATTGAGAAAGACTGAAGATGTTTTTTAATGTTGTTTTAATTAAAAAAACACAAGAACATAGCTTTGGAACCTAGTATCATTCTGTGTATACAGAAAATAACTTAATATGAAGTACTGAATAAGTTAATTGAATACCATTTTAATTCTCCCTCGAAGGTACCAATATGTTTTAAGTTTTTCTGTGCAGAAGTAAACCTATTACATGCACATAATTCAAATGTGGTTGGTATATGCTTCTAAATGTTTATCCAACCTAACTTTGCACAGCCAGGGATTCTTATACATGGCCCTGTGTTTTTGTACAGTTAATAGATGTTGTCTTGTGATAATGCACTTTTTTGCAAGAAGGGTATAAATATGACTAGTCACTAAAGAGCAATATACCATACGTGTGTATGTTTCAGGTCTATAACTGTATAGAGGAAAAAACTCAGTGTGCTTTAGTGGAAAGATTTGGCGTCACAGAATCAAGTTCTAATTTTGCTCCTAACTGTATTAATGACTTATCAGCATTTTATTTCAATAAAAATGTTTATGGAAGCTGAGAAAATAATGCTGTCTTTCCAGAAGTGGTGTATTTGTGTGTGTGTGTGCGTGCTCACGCATGTGTAATGATGATACATCTAAAGTATCATGCATGTGACTGCTACCTTTTAGTTCTATACTGGATTTTTTAAATTTTTATAAATTTTAATTTTTAATTTTCATTTTTTAAATTTAGTTTAATAAAACGAAAACAGCATTTCTGTGTCTTCTTTTTTGTTCTTTCTTTTGTCTTCCCTAATTTTTCTTTTCTTCTGTTCCTCTTTTCTTCCCTCTTTTTTCTCCTAAAAAGAAGTAGAATTTGTAGAAGCAGCAATATGCGTTACCTTTTTACAGACTAACTACTTAATTTCCTTTGACTGTCTCTGGCCAGAGTGCAGATAGGAACTGCGGTAATTCAGTACTAAAATTTGGGAACGTTTATAAAGGCAATTTTGGAAGGAGAGTAATTAAATATTAATTCAGACCCTCAAACTGATGTTTAAGTTGCAGAAATACATCTCTGATGTTCCAGGTTAAAGACAAATCAGTTATGTATTGATTTAGCAAAATGACAGTTCAGGGAGAAGGAGCCTTTGAGCAGCAGAGGAAGGATGCTGGCCAGGTCAGCAGCCTGGGTGTGGTGCCGGGCAGGTCACTGACTGCCCATTTGTCTCATGTTCCTGGACCGTGGAAAACTGGGTGTCCTTTTGCTCTCTCTGTTGCAGTTCTTGTGGGAATAAAAAGAGACAAATTCCGTACACCTGAACAGACTTTAGAAATTATGACGTACTCTAGCCATAGAATGATTTATGTAAGTGTTGAAAAGGGTGCGATTCAGGATCCTTTTTCTCACTATACTAAGGGAAATTAACAATTTCCTTTCCTTTTTCCCTAACATGTATAACATTGAGGCCGACCCGTGATACTCTTTTATTAATGCAAAAAAATGTATCCATGGCCTCAACAGTCCCTGCTCTTAAAATGTCATTTACTAAAGATTATGAAAATATGTCTGTTTTCAGGGTTTTTTATAAATAAAACTTATTTTGTATTTAAAAGAAACAAGCCTCCTAAGGCCACTTAACTTCTTTTTAATTTAAATATACACCTAGTTAATGAGTATCTGAGTGGTAATCACCTTGTAAAAAGCATGAAAGTAATTTATGTTAAGAGATTGAAACATTGGTGACAGACCAATTTTAAGGAAATATAATTGTATACATATATATATATATATATATATATACACATAACATCAAACCCATACAAATGGTGAAAATATGTATCTGTGATATAATTACTAAGTCAAAATTGAGTAATGTTAAATCAGCAGTTAAAGATGTGCAGCCAATAGCCAAACACACTATCCAAATTGTTCTGAAGAAGTCTAGAGATCACTTTAAGAGGCATGACATTGTACATTTGCTGTTGTATAATTCTGGGACACTTACTAGATCCAGAACTAATGTTTTGGGGGTATCATATTAAGACCTACAGTTTGAAACCTTTTTCCTTAGTATGGTTATTGAGGAAACCAGTTCATAAACACACATTTGACTAATACTATTCATTCTTTATGCTAAGACATTTTCTGATTTACAAAGGATATTTCAGTAGCCTCTATTCATTTAAAATTTGAACTCGGGTCACGTATTCAAGAGTTTTCACCAATGGGTTTCTCCATGTCCGTAGCCCATAGACAGAATCCCCCACTATGTAAGCTCCACTGTCCTCTACTCTGAAACTGTGGAAAGCAGGGCCGTTCAGCCAGCTTGGACAACTGTTTCACCTGCCCTGGATCCTGAGCTTTAGAGAGATCCACTCTGTCCTCGCTTGGCGAGGACCGTGTAGGTCCAAGGTGCGTGCCCTTACAACCTATATCCTTCTTCTCAACAGGTGTTTCCCAAATGCTGAAGAGGGAAGGGCTCATTTTTGTCCCGCACTCTGTTAAGGATAAATAATTGATAACATACAAAAATAAATTCCTGCAAATCTAAAATTCATTTTAAAAGATATATAAATTGTAAGCCTTGAAGTGTTTTATTCTTAGCCTCAACAGACCTAAAATTACTCTAGCAAGTGGCTCTCAAGGTGCTAAGCTTTTACTCTTAATTTTTGTAGATATCTCCTTGAGTTCAGGAAAAGTTTACAGACAGCAACCATGCATGGATACGCGTTGAATGGCACCGTTTTAAACCACAGTCACAATACTCAAGACTCCACAATTCCCTATCCAAAGGCCCCAAGCTGGCTCCAACATCCTCTCCTTCAGGTTCATTCTTCAGGTCATAACGAACCCCTCAGACTGACGGGTGGCCCAGGGACAGCTGTTGGTGGAGGCTGTGGGGTTGTGGCTGGAGCCTGGGTATGTGGGCCAAGGTGTCCTCCCATGAAGCCTTGAGCCCTTCATGCAGGGCTGTGCCGAGGATGAGAAGAGAGGGGCCCAGCACCCGGAAGCTCCTCTTTTTACTCTCTCGCCCCTCCCCCTGCAAATGTTAGGGTCAAGCTGAGTTAGCGTTGCTGTTTTGTCAGCGCCCTGGGCCCCTGAGGGCTCTGCTACCACCCAATCCTGCTGTCCCTTGAGTCCAGTGTCGCTGGAACAATCCTGTCGTGCTCTCCTGCCTCACCTGCCTCTCCTGCCGCCTTCCCCAGGGCTGCAGGCATTCATATTCTAAGCAGTTGTTTCATAGTTCCATCCAGCGTCATTTCTGTTTCTTTGAGCATGATTCTGTTAGACTATTAGGAGGTTCTTAAAGGGAAATAAAGTTTGCGATATCCTAAATTCACAAGTCCCAAGATTTTTGTAGGAATGACACAAATTTTCTGAATTCTGGCTGCTTGAACACCTCTTTGCAAAGCTGCCTCTGAAAGGTCTTTCGAAGGCTTTGACCATGGACCTAGCTCTGCCATAATTCCTCAGTTCCAACAAGTCAGGAGAGATGGGGTTGCTTATCTGCAAGGGGGCAGGCATTTCATTGAGTGCTGGGAGTATATGCTTCCTAAGACCAAGCCCATCCACTTAAGGGGTGTACCATCTAATTGGCCTTTTGAAAACAGGTGTGGAATCTGAAGTCAGGATAGTTGAAACATTACCCCAGATCTCACAGTTAGGGTTTGAAAGGAGGAGCCTCAAACTGGGATCTCAGCTCAGAGTCCAGTGACCTTGCCTATTATCATTCTGCCTCAAGCTAGCAAAAACTTCTCAATTGTGTCAGTCTTAGCATACTATATGCATTCAAGAAGTCTATGTAATTAGGATTTGTTGGAGGCATGGAGTGGTGGGAGGAGTCAGGCTGGAAGTCACACCCCTCAAATTTGAACAGCATTTTCATTTACAGTTTCTCCTTAATCAGCTTAACCTCTCAACCTCAGTTTCCTTACCTGTAAAACGGGAATCATATCTACTTCATAGTATTAAAGAATTAAAGATAATGACATACGTGAAAGTTCCTATCACTGAGGCCGTGTTATATTAGGAACTTGGCAAATGAGAATTCCTTTCTGATTGTTGTTCAGTTTTTGAAATCCAAACCCTTGAGCCCATGAGGTGTGTGAATGGTTAAGAATATTGGCTGGAGTATAGATTCACTGTAACTGGTGCCGGATTGACTACTGGATGTTTATCAATAGACTATTTTTGCAGGAATGGTTTTAGATTTACAGAAGATCGAGCAGGTACTTCAGAGTAGCCATATGATCCCAGCTCCCTCATGCACAGTTTCCCCTCTTATTAGCATCTGATGTATTTGCTCCAATTAACGAACCAATATCGATCATTATTATTAGCCAAAGCCATTCAGATTTCCTTAAGTTTTACCTAATGCCTTTTTCCTATTCCAGGATGTCATCCAGGGTACCACATTACATTTTATTGTCTTATCTCTTTAGGATCCTTTTGGCTGTGACATTTTCATGGACTTTCCTTGTTTTTGATGACCTTGATAGATTTGAAGAGTACTGATCATGTATATTGTAAGATGCCTTTCTATTGGATTTTGTCTGATGTTTTTACTATAATTATAGTTTTTTTAATTTTTTTTAATGTTTATTTTTTAGAGAGAGAGAGAGACAGAGTGAGTCGGTGGGGGGGGGGGGAGGGCAGAGAAAGAGGGAGACCCAGAATCTGAAGCAGGCTCCAGGCTCCCAGCTGTCAGCACAGAGTTAGATGAAGGGTTTTAACTCACAAGCCGTGAGATCATGACCTGAGCTGAAGTCAGATGCTTAACCAACTGAGCCACCCAGGCACCCATCCATGGTTATAGATTTTTGAAAGGAAGACCACAGATGTAAAATGCTATTCTCATCACATCATACAAAGGTACATACTATCAACATATTTATAACTGTTGATGCTGACCTTTATCAACTGGCTGAAGTAGTGTTTGTCAGGCTTCTTCTTGTAAAGCTACTCTCCCCCACTGCCCTGTGTTTTGTATTCTTTGGAGGGAAATCATTATGCATAGCCCACACTTAAGGAGTGGGGAGTTAGGCCCTCCCTTCTCTATTGTGAGGTAGCTACCTAATGTAATTGTACATTTTCTCCTGAATTTATAAATTTATTCAACTGTTTATCTACATTTGTATTGAGTCGTGGATGCTTATTTTATTTGGAGGTTATAATCCAACAGTACTTTATTTTGTTACTCACGTTGTTCCAGCTTTGACCATTGGAAACTCTTTCATTTGGTTTCTGTGTTCTGTGACATATCCCCGTAAGTGTGTACGTGTATGTGTGTGTGTTGTGTTGTGTTTGTTTCTTTTGATACCTCCTAACTCCCTGACACTCCAAGATGCTCCAGGCTCATCTTGTCTGTTACCTGCCCCAGTACTGGCGTCAGCTGTTTCTGCAAAGAGCTTTTCCTGTTAATGGAGAATGGCAGCAGAAACCATGATCTAGGTACTAGGTGCCTTGTGGCTACCAGAATGCCATTTCTTATAGGCATGTGGGTTTTAATGCCCACATTTGTGGTGTTGTTTTATCAAAGGTTATCCTACTTGCAGAATATGGGAAGTGATTTTTTTAAGAACATACCACTGAGTGCTTTGTAGAAATATTTTATTCACATAGCGTTTTCTAGTAAATAAATGTCTTGTGGTTTGATGTGTAGAAAATGCCATTAACTTCCTAGAAGTTATTATGTATATCAGAGCAGTAAAGTGATTATTTTTTAGATAATAATGCCGATATACACATTTTTTTCCATTTTGCCAACACTTTTTCTTCCTAGGGTGACCGCATCTTAGTTTTTCTGGGACTGTGGTAGTTTCCAGAATGTATGACTTCGTGTTTGATTGGTTGAGTGATCGATTGATTGATTGACTTTCAAGTGATATGGCCTCTTTTTATTTTTATTTTTTTATTATTTTAAGTCAGGTCCATGCCCACCATGGAGCTTGAACTCACGACCCTGAGATCAAGAGCCGCATGCTCTACTGAGTGAGCCAGCCAGGCACCCCAGGACTTTGTGTTTTAAAACCAGGAAAGCCCTGAGCAAGCACTGGTGATAGGTGGCCACCCTCTACATAGCTGTTATAACAATTATCATTAGACATTAGGCATAGAGAGACATAGGCAGAAATGCATAAGTATGTGTATATAGTAGTTCAGTATATGCATATTTTCTGTATACTGTAGATATGTTATAATGTTGAGGACAGTTTAGAGACTTTCCTGTTATAGGCACATCTTTGTCAGTTCCCATTGCCTGTAATACAAAGTACTATCATCCTGATAGACAAAATGTGGGATTTGTATTTTTGAGCTTGGACGATTTTTCTTATGTTTTTGATTATGTGTCTTTCTTTATTTTTTATTAAATTGACTATTCCCATTTTTTAAGTTTATTTATTTATTTTAAGTATCGACTACAACTCAGCCTGAGGCTCGACCTCACAACCCCGAGATCAAGAGTCACATGTTATACCAACTGAGCAAGGTGCCTCTATGCATTCCCATTTTTTAAAAACTTGTATTTGCCCAGCTGTCTTACTAATAAGAACTCTTTCCATAATAATACTATTAGCCTGTCTTCTAGCAGACACTGAACTTTTTTCTCCCAGATAGTGCTTTGTCTGGCTTGCCATGTAGAAGATTTTATTTGAGGAATTTTTGTTTCTTTCTAGTAGTAAAAAGAATTTAGGATTTATTTATCTATTGTCTCTGGCTTTGGTGTAATTTGTGAGACTTAAAAATAGTGGGGGTTTTTTGTTGTTGTTGTTACAAAAAACAGCACCAAAAATGGCCCATGTGGTTATCTGTGTAGTACCCAAGTCATGAATACCTGGCCATATCAGTTCCAGGGATGGCAAATGTCACAGAATAACAGCAAAAAGGCATAGTCCCTGTTTCAAAGTCCCCCATTTGTAGGCTTTTTAATAGTCTGTACGGTGCTTATCTATGAGTCAGAACAAGACCACTAATGCATTTTATAAAGCCAATAAACAGCCATTACCAGCCTGGGGAGGTAGCTACAAGAAAGGAAATAGATCCAATCTATTACTCTATCTCAGAAGGGAAACATGCAGGCACTCTAAAAATTAATAGGCTTCAATATTTCTTTTTGAGAGAATATGATTCTTTTATTTGAAGTATCTCATTTTCTTTTTATGACAACAATCTAGAAACTTTCAGAAAATGTATGTGTCTGTGCTACTTGTGAGTACTGTTTTGTGTGGTTTGGTGTAAAAGGGGAAATTACAAAAATCATTTAAATGTCCTCTGAATAAACAAGGGATAAAAAGAGTAAGACCACTTTTGTTCAATATGCTTGGAATAGCATTGCTAATGTCACTTTAAAATGCATGCTTATGAATCCACAGTGACAACTGTACAAAAAAAAAATGTCACTGCATGTAAATTGCTTGTATTTTCCAGTAAATATAATTTAGTTACGGTAGCAAAATATAGTGTGCAGAATGGATTCTGTTCACTCTTCCCTTTGAAGGTGGTTGCAAAGCATGTTTACTTGTGATCCAAGTTCATGGAGTGCGGAAGCTCTTGAAAAGATTAGGGGCTTATGAATTGCTTTAGGTAAAGAAGTTAATCAAATGCTAGAAAATATAAAATATCTGAGTAAACACATAATTTCAACATAAAAGGTTTAAAGTGGGAAGAGTTATGCTTGTCTTACAGAATTACGGTCTGAAACCCTAAAGCCTCTATTTTCATAAGAACTGAAAATGAATCCTTTAAAAAAAATCAATTTTAGTACAGTAAACTCTTAGTTGGAAACAGCAGAAACATAAAAGATACACTTCTTTAAAAATACATATCCCTGAACTTCTTACTTTCTATTGATTCTTTGAAGAAGTAACTGATTCTGAATGTAATGTCAAAATGTTGGCAGAAAGCTCATGTGATATTTTCTTGACTTTTGATGATAATAATCACGATAACAGCAGAACCTATTGAATACTCACCATGTGCAAGACACTGACTCTTAAGTATCGTGCGTGTATTAATTAACTAAATCCCCGTAACAATCTCCTGAAGGAGCTGCTATTATTATGGCCATTTTAGATGAGGAAATTTAGACGTGGAGACGTTAAGTAAGTTATGGGAAGTCACACAGTAACTGCAGCAGATAGCAGTTCAATGGAAGTAACTGATAACTGGTCTCAGTAAACACAACTATAGAAGTCTGGAAAATAATAAAAAAGAGAGACATGTAACTGAGCCACTGACTAGTGTGACACAAAGAAAGTTATGAAAGAGTCTTCCTAACTTGTCAGTTATTGTTAGTTTTTAAGCATTGAAACTTCATTTTAATGAGCAGATATACTCCCTAGAGCAGGGACTCCTTAACTGTGGAATGTAAAAGAAATATGGATAAAAATACTATTGAAAATTAGGTTTCCAGGGGTGCCTGGTGGCTCAGTGGTTAAGCATCCTGTTTCAGCTCAGGTCCGTGCGTTTGAGTCCCGTGAGTTCAAGTCCCGCATTGGGGTCTGTGCTGACAGCTCAGACCCTGGAGCCTGTTTCAGATTCTGTGTCTTCCTCTCTATCTGACTCTCCCCTGCTCATGCTCATGCTCATCCTCGCTCTCTCTCTCTCTCTCTCTCTCTCTCAAAAATAAATAAACATCAAAAAAATTAAAAAAAAATTAGGTTTCCAAAGGACATCTTGGAAAGACACTTGAATTCTGCGTAACTAACAATAGGAGAACTACCGGCTCTGTAAATTATGGAAAATTGACCCTGGAAGAAAATGCAGACAACATCGTAAGCCCATTACTCATTTTCCAGATCAGGAACTGACTATAAAAGAAGAGAAATAATTGGCTTACAGCCACAGAGGGCTCATTGGTAGATGGACCTAGGTCCAGACTTAGATCACTGCCTCGAAAATTAGACTCTTCTCTCTCCCCTCTCCCCTTCAAAAAAAAAAAAAAATAAGTAAATAAAAATAAATAAGAAATAAATAAAAATCAGAAGCAAGCCTGAGATGTCAGGTGAGATTTACCCTGGAGAAGGCACAGAAGATTTTACCCGATCCTCCTGAGAGCTTTTCAGAGACCGGGTCACCCTACACTGAGCAGCAGGCATCCAGCACTCCGAGCTTCAAGGCCCTCACACCGTTCATCACTCCCTCACGCCCTGCTGAATCACTTTCCAGACCTACACTGAACTCTCCTCCCTGACAGGCTGTATATATCGTTTCTGTCTCTGAGCTCAGGGTCCATTTTTCTCCCATTTATGGCCCTGCTTTACCCTTTGGCAGAGCACTAACCATGCTTCTCACACTTTGCCTGTCCCAACCCGTGCTAGAAGCAAAAAAGCAAAAGAAGCATCATTAGCAAAAACAAAAATGAAAAATAAATAATAAGCTTCCAAGGCTGTAGTCTTCAAGATCCCGAGTTAGTTGGCCCAGATGGAATTACCCACACTCTCAGGTGGGTTTGTTGTAAGCAGGACTGGGCAGCCTTTGTTTCCAGGGGTCTGCTGTCAGAGAGAACTGATGCCTTGTGGAGAAATCAGGGAAATTGCTTACAACCCATCTCAAAATGAAAAAGGGATCTACCTTACTAAAAGACGTGAGAAGAAACTCATTTGTAAATACAGCTAGCATTAGACAAACAATATTCGTCAAAGTAAGTGGCAAGGCATTTGAGAGCAAGTTAGGCAATATTTTAAGCCCCTGAATATCTTTTCTTACTGTTTATTTACTTTTGAGAAAGAGAGAGACAGAGACAGAGACAGAGAGAAAGAGCACAAAGGAGAGGGGGAAAGAGAGAGGGAGACAGAGGATCGATCCCAAGCTGTGCTGACAGCAGAGAGCCCGATGTGGGGCTTGAACTCACAAACCATGAGATCGTGACCCGAGCTGAAGTGGAACACGTAACCGCCACCCAGGCGCCCCGAATATCTTTGCCAATACTTACAGAAGTGGCAAAGTAGAAGCAATGAAGCCGTAAGGTAATAATAATGGCACTGCTGAGCTAAAATTTACCATAACTTCCACATGCCTGTCACTGCACTGAGTATCTTGCTGTATTATTTAATTTAGCAACTGTTATTTTCTCGATCTTGCAAGTGAAGATTCTGAGACTTAGAGAAGGCCCGTGACCTGCTCAGACTCACAAAGTAATGGACAAAGGGAAGATGTAGACAGTTGCCGTCTGCCCGAGAACTTCCGGTCTGTATTAGGGCTTGTCAAAACTTGTGTGCACAGCAGCCACCTGGGGATCTTCTTACAATGCAGATTCCCATTCAGGAGGTCTGGGTGGAGCCTGAACATCTGGTTTCTGCAAACCCGTCAAGCAATGCCAATGCTTTTGGTCAGAGCCAACTACATAATTTGCAGGGTCCTGTGTAAAATGAAAGTGTGGGGCTCCTGGTTAGTCATTTCTGAACTGCAGAGCATTTAATCAAGTCTTTCTTAGCATAGTGTCTGTGCCACTGCCCAGGTTATAGGACCTTGGCACCCGCCCTCCACACTGGGAGCAGCAGTGCAGAAATCATTCTGACTTGTAAGTCTGTCTTGTTCCTGGATCTAGCTACTGCTCTTCATAAATGCTTGGCAGTAGTGGGAGGTGAGTAAATATCTTTTATAAATGAATTTTGTTTTAATTTTAGCAATACATTATAAATAAATGATTTCCATGCTTATCTCTCGCATGAGATTTTCTCAAGTTCACGCACCTACTGTGCTTGGCTCATAGAATTTACTTGACCTAATTTAGATTCTTCTTTCTTTTGAGATCTTCCTTAACTTCTTTAGCTTCATTTTCTTAATCTTATCATATTTGTGGTATCCGTTCTTACAACTTACAGAATTCTGGTTGACCCCGTACGATAACATACAGGAAAGAAAGCTTTTAAAAACTTACAATGCCTTACACAAGCAAAATATTAGTATCATTATAGGTTTTACGGTCTCTCAAATATTTTCCTAATTTACGCAGAATCATTTGGAGGTCAGAAGTCTCTGCAGGTTTTACTTAGAATAATTTGCTTCAGAACCCTTGAGAGATGCCATATATAAAGTTTGCTATTTCTACTATAACAGCTCCAGAATTTGAGGCCGACCAGGTAACTTCCGTCTTTGGACTACATTGTATAGGATCTTGAGTTAAGAAGTCTTCCCTTTCAAGTTAATAACTCTACAGTTTACCAACTCTTGTAAGCTAATTTGGTTGTTAAGCCTCAGTGTTCTCATATGTAAAATGAGATCCATTAATGGAGCACCTCCCACATAGAATTGATATATAATAAGCATTATTGTACGGGGCGCCTGGGTGGCGCAGTCGGTTAAGCGTCCGACTTCAGCCAGGTCACGATCTCGCGGTCCGCGATTTCGAGCCCCGCGTCGGGCTCTGGGCTGATGGCTCAGAGCCTGGAGCCTGTTTCCGGTTCTGTGTCTCCCTCTCTCTCTGCCCCTCCCCCGTTCATGCTCTGTCTCTCTCTGTCCCAAAAATAAACGTTGAAAAAAAATATATATATTTATAATAAGCATTATTGTTTGTTAGGGTGAATTTTCCAAGATAATAAACTTAAAATACTCTCTCTGTGCCGGGCACACAATAAGGACTCAGTTGTGGCTGTTGCTGTTAATGTTAGTATTAGCGTTACCGTCCATGTAGGTATTAATGTTGGTGTCAGGATTGATCTTACGAGAACATAGAAAAAGTCTGTCTACTCTCAAATTTTGCGCTAAAATTATAGCAATAAAATCACAAAGGCCACCAGGCAACACAGATCTTCCCTGACTTGAGACTGCTTTGCAGAATCTGGAAAACACGTAGAGATGGAATCAGGCACGTAATGGTCCCTGTTCTTTCCATCTTCCCCATCTCTCCAGGTAGACACTGGTGCTACCTCTTCCATCTTCCTCAAGAATAGTTTTCTTAGCTTACCACTAGAGTTGTTTATAGGTTCTTAGACGTTTACATGTGGAAGGGACCTCTGATGCCTTTAATTCGGCTTCTTATTTCTGCATATGGCTGTAAACTCAGAGTGAGCAAGCTTTAGTAAAAGAGGGAGGTCCATGGCCAGATTTTTCTTCCCTTCTTTCCTTTTTTCATTTTCTTTCTTTCTTTTTTTTTTTTTTTTTTTTTTTTTTTTTTGAAAACACTTACATATTTTAGAGGGTAAGGAGCAGGCTAAGTATGTGTTGCACATGGCATTTCCTGGCCGTGGTAAAACAGCATCTCTGTGATGCCTTCCCTTGAAGAATGACAACATAAATTACTGTAAGATCAGTAGAGGCAGAAGCCACAATGCCTTTCCTTGTGTGCTATGATATTTTCAGTCTTCCTCACAGAGCCTGGAAGCTAATAGGTGTTCAAAAATCTTATTAAATAAATATAATCGGGGCGCCTGGGTGGCTCAGTCGGTTAAGCTGCCGACTTCAGCTCAGGTCACGATCTCGCGGTCCGTGAGTCCGAGCCCCGCGTCGGGCTCTGGGCTGATGGCTCAGAGCCTGGAGCCTGCTTCCGATTCTGTGTCTCGCTCTCTCTCTGCCCCTCCCCCGTTCATGCTCTGTCTCTCTCTGTCTCAAAAATAAATAAAACGTTAAAAAAAATTTTTTTTAAATAAATATAATCACATTTCCTTTTTACGTAGAACCATCTTATGAAGTTCTACTTTAAGATACTTTGTAATATTTTGTGGAAATTTTCTAAGATTGACTATTATTCTTTTCCTATACTCTTTTATTAAACTGAGTTCACTTCACTTGATTTAACTAGTCCTGGAGAACTGTTACGGATTCTTTTTCACTTATTTGCTTTTATTTTCCAACTGCATCAGCTTTCAACTGCCTCTTTCTCTGCTGTCATATTTTTAAACATGTTTTAGAAAAATAAAAAGAGGGGCATCTGGGTGGCTCAGTCGGTTAAGCATCCGACTTTGGCTCAGGTCATGATCTCACAGTTCGTGGGTTTGAACCCTGCATCGGGCTCTGTGCTGACAGCTCGGAGCCTGGAGCCTGCTTCTGATTCTGTGTCTCCCTCCCTCTCTGCCCCTCCCCTGCTCATGCTCTCTCTCTCTCTCTCTCTCAAAAATAAATAAATGTAAAAAAAATTAAAAGAAAAAAGAAAAAGAGAAAGAGAAAAGTAAAGGAAAACCAGAGAGGTGGTTAGTGGTTAGCGTGGGCTTTTGCACAAGTAGCTTGTCAATGTCAGTTTGAATTTATATGCTACTTTGTTCCAGAAAAGAACACTAACTGCTTACACTCTCACTAAAAGTTTTGTAAAGTTAAATTAAGTTGTAGTAGCTAGCTTAAACAATCTACAACTACTTGGAAGTCAATAGGTTCTACCAGAACCTGACTGTAGAACTTTCATAAAGCACACAAATTTGTAAAACCAATTTCACTGCTAAAGCAAAGGGTTTTTAATTACGTCACTGTTTGCTGTACTAATTTAGACGATAGTGGGCAGTAACCCTAAGGAAGCCAAGAGGATTACTGGAAAGCGTGGGTTCTAAATCCCGCCCCCACCAAGGCATGACTATTACAGGTACATGTAATGTCGACCCTGTGTAAATCCCTAAAACTCTGAGCGCTAATTCAACCATTATTTTCAGGTTCTTTTTCTGTGAAATTAATCATCTTTGGTCCCTTGGCAAAAGCTTCTCTAGTCATAGCCATTTACTATTCCTGAAGGCATATCTGCATAATTATTGTTAATAGCATCAATAAGTTCATTTAAATGTTTGAGTTAGAACCTTAAATTCATAGGATTAATCAGAAGAGGCCATGGTGAATTAATATTATTGCATCAGTAGTAGAATTTGGAGAGAAGAATTCAAGGTGAAAGTGGTAGTGTGTGAAAATTGGAGCTTTGTTGCTATAAGAATGAAAGGAAAGATGTGTTTGATGCCATGAAGCAGAGAGAGCAGTGGGTGGTGATCCTAGAGAGAAGCAAGGGAAAAGCTTAAGTTACATTTTAGCGTGAAAGGCTTGTTCAAAATTTATTCTAGGAAGAATATAGAAGTGTTTGCTTTATTGGTAATGTCAAATAAATCTCAAGAGTGATTTTCCTTGAGCCCAGAATTCAGTCTCAGACGTGAACATTCATTATTTTGGGGGGCCAGACTATGTTCAGACTTTGGAAATTTTAGAACTTAATCAGGGCCATTGACCTCTGAGCTGATTTTTACAGGGTTGTCATCATTTCCTAGGGGAAAAAAATGGCAGCAACAGATGTGGGAGAGGAAGAATGTCCTTAGAGTTAATGTGTCCAGGGGTCAGGTCATATGCTCAACACAATCTCATGTGCATTAGTATAATTTTTCTAGAGAAATCCCTTTTAAAGTTCATAAAATAAGTCCCTGTCTAATTTCCTTACTGTCCTACGGGAAAGATCAAAACACCAATATGGATGGACTCTCCCAACATAAAGTCCTGTGGGTCATGAAAAGTCCATGTAGAAAATAATGGGGAAAAAAGGAAGCAGAAATACTTTTTCGTTTGAAAAATAGACATCCATGTTTCAAGTAATAAGATTTGAGGTTTACATCCCAAGTTGTGACCTGTGGAAAAAACTTTAAGTGGATTGATTTGTTTGAGATCTGAAGTCTTATGAAAAATAAGAATTAGACACTTCGCTTTATGACATAATCAGGGTAAAATTTTAAATAGATTTGTCTTTTTAAAGGAGAGTACACATCACAATGCTTAAAAATTCAAGTTACTGGGACACCTGGGTGGCTCAGTTGGTTGAGCGTCTGACTTTGGCTCAGGTCATGATCTCACAGTTTGTGAGTTCAAGCCCCATGTTGGGCTCTGTGCCGACAGCTCAGAGCTCAGAGCCTGGAGCCTGCTTTGGATTCTGTGTCTCCCTCCCTCTTTGCCCCTCCCCTGCTTGTGCTCTCTCTCTCTCTCTCTGTCTCAAAAATAAACATTAATTTTTTTTTTAATTCAAGTTACTTATGGCTAACTAAAAGTCAATTACAATATGCACAGTTCTCAAGAAGCAAATGCTAATAATGGTGATAGCTCTAACAGAAATTTAAGTGTGTCTTTGAAGAAAGAACTTGCTCTTACTTTTATTCTGTCTTCAAATATTAGTTCAGTTTCATTCCTCAACTATGACATGGTGTTAGACTTGTTCTTTTATTTATTGTTTAAATCTTCAATGGTAGCAAGTTGTTCATTAGGAAGAGCATTAATGCACCAGATTATATTATTCTAGAGGTATGAAACATCATTTTGAGCTAGCTATTATTTCACTACATGAAATAATAATTATTACCCATATTCAACTTTAAAAGGCATTCCTTGCTATGGATGGGAAGTTTGGTGGTGAGGACAGATGTGTTTGTGAAATTAATAAACACTTAAATTAGTATTTTGAAAAAGATTTTACTCGTGGGGCCTCCCTATTGCCCAGTGGTAAGTCACCAATAGTAAGCAGAATTCAGTTCTCTTAATATTGAGATCATTACTGACCTTGATAGTTCTTTTAGAAAAGTATGGGGAGAGTATTCTCAACTTGAGTGCATTACGGAGAGAGTGAGAACATGGGATCAAGAGGTGAGAACGTGGAATCAAGGATTACAAACAGCTCTTGGAAGGATTTTTGTCATTCACTTCAGTTAGCGCATGAGGACAGAACATAAGTTAATGTTGGACATACTGACTTAGAGCTGCGTGGGGAAATTCCAAGCTCCCACCAGGCAGCTATATCTGTGTGCCTACATTGTGTTAATTCTGCCTTGTTTTACCCTCTGAATGATTAGCCAGCAAAATTCTGTCCTTCTAAGGAACACAGGAAATGGACTTCCGTTCTCTACTGCTGCTGTATTATTAGTTTCTGGCCACACGATGGAGCCCTTTCTTCACATTTCCTCATTCTGAGGTTTCTGTTAAAATTTATCCAAGTAAATATTAGATGTAATAAAAGACCTTTAAACTACTAGAATATTCCTCTAAAAATTTAGGATCTGTTTGACAAGGAAAATGAAATTCAGTGAGTATTCATGCCAGCCACAGAGTATTTCAGATGAAATTTGAGATTGCTATAAAATATTAATTCAGGAATATTGATTTTAATAATTCCTTAAAAAGACACTGAAAAAGCATAAATATATAACTCCCTGAGAACATAGTACTGTTTAATAATGATTAATTTAATACAAACTTTGCAAGTCTGGATTAAGTTTTGAATGTAGTTAAAATAGGAGAATGATTGTACACATATTATCAAGTTATTATATATATGTTTCTGCCAAGGTTTTACATTTTTTTAATGTTTATTTATTTTTGAGAGAGAGCGCAAGTCGGGGAAGGGAAGAGAGAGAGAGAGAGAGAGAGAGAGAGAGAGTCTAAAGCAGGCTCCAGGCTCTGAGCTGTCAGCACAGAGGCCAACATGGGGCTTGCACCCAAGGACGCTAGATCATGACTTGAGCTGAAGTCGGACGCTGACTGACTGAGCCACCCAGGCAACCCCGCCAGTTTTAATATATATTATCAGAGTTTATCAGCTTTTGACCTTTTATCAGTAATGTTTTAGAATAAAATAATACCTTAGCTACTGGTATTGGTGAGCACCTTACAGTTTGCTATGTTTTCATAAGCTTTATTTCATGGGATGCTCAAGGACCAACCAAATCCCTATTCCAGGGAAAATTTAAACACCTGACTGATTCTGGACAAAGTAAAAAATCAGTATCATTACCTCTTTTCACCTTCCTATTTACATTACCCTTGTTTTTTAACAATGTATCTCTATATTATATCCTAAGTATGTTACAATGCTTTTAAATTTTTGCAGCAATAGAAGGATGCTTCTTGCATTTCTGGACTGGATTGAATGACCTAAAAAGGGCTTCTGAAATCTTAAAATTTAGCATTCCTCTCTCTGGTCGAAAGTTGCCCTTTTTGTTTTTTAAGTGGAACAATTCTTTGGGAATAATCCCTCTCCTAGACTGGGATGCTTTTCCAGTTTTCAGAATTTGGGTCTCTGATTCTCCTCTTGTAAGTGACATTTGAGGAAGCCTCAGTGGTAATGCATTCATTCTTAACTCATTCTCACCTAAGGTCCTTCCCTTGCTCTCCGTTGCGGGGTGGGGGTGGGGGGTGGGGGGTGGGGTGGTGGGGGGAAAGCCTTGTTGAATTCACCCACTGGCCAGATTGACAGTTTAGTGAATAATTTTTAGTTTTTCCTCATAGAATCTCTCACTGATACAGATAACGTTTCTTTCTTCCTGAAACATTGTCTTCTCCGAGGTTTCCTACTACATTTCAGGCCACTCTTTCTCAGGTCCCTTTCCCTGTCTCCTTCACTTCGGACTTTGTATTCTCATAAGTAACAGTTTTATTTCCCTAACTCAGACCTCTTCTCTAAGCTCATAATATTACAGCTGAAATTGAATCATGGTACCATCATCCATCCTTTCATTTGTTCAAGTCAGAAAGCCGATTCCCCTTTCTCTTGAACACCACACCCTCTCCAGTCCATTAGCATACCTTGTCAGTCCTGTTTCAAATTATACAACCGCTAAATTAACTTCTTTCTGTGTCCATTGCCAGCAACTGATCCACTTAAGACTACACTGTTAACCTCCTAATTAGTGCAGAGTCTTTCTCTCTTCCCCATCTTTTCACTCCATTCTCTAGAAGCTCCAAGTAATTTTATAAAAATATAAACATGAAGCCACCTAATGAGCAAAAACCCTTCAATGGCTTTTGGATACAGAATAAAATCCTCACTGCTAACCGGTTAGTGTGGTATAAATGGTACTTACCTCTACTCCTTTATCTCAAGTCGCTGTTCCCTCTTCTCATTATTTTATAGCCACCAGCCTTGATGCATCTTCTCAGCTCACAGAACATTTCCTTCCAGCACAGGATGTACTAAGATGCATTCCCTGTGGCTCTTTCTCATCCTTCAAGTTGCAAATTAAGTAATACCTCTTTAGAACAGCCTTCCTGAGTACCCACTGCGATTTCCACTAGACATAATTGTTTGTTTTCTTTATAGTACTTCCTGCTTTTGTTGGCACTTGTCTTCTTCCCTAGTTATAGCATAAATGCCTTTGAAGATAGACCAACAGCTTTTGCTCACTACCACATTTAAATCCTACATAATAGGTCATTATTAATGTTCACTGAAAGAGTAAGTAGGTGTTCTTTCGTGTGTATATACATATACGTATACTATACATATACATATATATGTATACATATACATACATGCATATACATGTATACACATACATATATGCATATACATGTATACATATACATATATACATGTATACACATGTATACACATATATGCATATATACATACACACGTGTACAAAATACATATATACATGTATACACATATACATATATGTGTATGTATACGTATATATGTGTATATATGTATATATACGTATATACGTATACATATATATGTACATATACATATATATACATGTATATACATGTATACACATATACATATATATATGTATACGTATATATGTATACATATATATACACGTAAACATATATATGTACATATACATATATATACACATATATACATATATATGCCAGCCCACATGGCAGTTAAATTCTGAAGAAATCACTATGGAAAATGACAAGCAAGATAATGAAGTTTTATTGACAAACACGTTGAAAGAGTCAGCTGCAGATGGGGAGGATCAGTTAGCTCGGAGATGCCAAAGAAGACCCCAAGTGTGAAGAGAGGGGGGAGAGAGAGATGCCTAATGGAAAAGACATAGCATTTTACATGAGAGCACACAATCTTAGATTAAAAGATGAAGGACATTTGGCAAAAGTAGAGAGAAGAACAAAAATATGAATGGTGAAGGCTCCCATTTCAGTGGACTGGCCAGTAAGAGAAATATGGAAGGTAATTTTCTGAGATCAAGGAACTGGCATATAATTGCAATTATTGACATCTTGATTACCCCAATTCCTGATTGACTCGGCGAAAAGCAGGGCACTTGATGATGTGTAGGACTTTGGCTCAGAATGATAATCTACTGGAGATGACTGCACAAAGAATCTAGTCTGTTACTGTTACTTCTTAATCCCTTCCCTGGTTTTTCTCAGTGGCACATATCATCTTCTAATACTAGGTAACATTTGTTTTACCATCGTCTGTCATGCTCTATTAGTGCGTGTGCTCTAATAAGGCGGGAATTTTTGTCTATTTTGTTCAGCCCTGTATCTCCTGTATTTAGATAGTAGATGCTGAATAAACATTTGCTGAGTGGCTGGAAATAAAAATGAGCTCCAGTATTTTACCTCCGTGTTGGAAGATATTAAAGAGGAAATAATTAGGAGATTGTGGGAAAAATACTTCAAAAATGTGCATACACTTAGGCTTGGAAACTATTTCTGGGTGTCCATCCTAGGGAAAAAAGCAAGCGTACAAGGATGTTCATTAAAATGTTTTTATAGGGGCGCCTGCGTGGCGCAGTCGGTTAAGCGTCCGACTTCAGCCAGGTCACGATCTCGCGGTCAGTGAGTTCAAGCCCCGCGTCAGGCTCTGGGCTGATGGCTCAGAGCCTGGAGCCTGTTTCCGATTCTGTGTCTCCCTCTCTCTCTGCCCCTCCCCCGTTCATGCTCTGTCTCTCTCTGTCCCAAAAATAAATAAAACGTTGAAAAAAAAATTTAGGGGCGCCTGGGTGGCGCAGTCGGTTAAGCGTCCGACTTCAGCCAGGTCACGATCTCGCGGTCTGTGAGTTCGAGCCCCGCGTCGGGCTCTGGGCTGATGGCTCAGAGCCTGGAGCCTGCTTCCCATTCTATGTCTCCCTCTCTCTCTCTGCCCCTGCCCCGTTCATGCTCTGTCTCTCTCTGTCCCAAAAATAAATAAACGTTGGAAAAAAAAAATTAAAAAAAAAATGTTTTTATAATATAATAAATGAGACCTAGCAATCCTCAATAATAGCAAATTCCTTTTTTTTCCTGTTGAAGAAAAATCCATTTAATGAAAGAATTCACCCAAAATTGTAGGCTCTGTTTGGTACTTAATAGTATTTAATTTACAGGTTTTATTAAATTCTATTTTGTTAACTTTACCCATCATCATAAGTGTGACCTTAGAACTGATATACATTATCCCATGGCAGTTTGAAGGGCCTGTGGTCACCAACACGCTTGGACCTCTAACATCTGAGTATTAGCCAGTCATAAAACGTTTCCACGCTTTATTTTTTTTAATTTTTTTTAACATTTATTCATTTTTGAGAGACAGAGCATGAGCGGGGAAAGGGCAGAGAGAGGGAGACACAAAGTCCGAAGCATGCTCCAGGCTCTGAGCTGTCAGCACAGAGCCCAGCGCAGGGCTCAAACCCACAAACTGTGAGATCATGACCTGAGCCAAAGTCTGACACTTCACCGACTGAACCACCCAGGTGCCCCTCCATGCTTTATTTTTTGAATAGTTCAAATTTTCCACTTTAAGTTACTGAGTTAAGAGCTACTCCATGTCAAGTCAAGGGACTGCTAAACGGGAACATTGAACATTTTGGGGTTTACAAAATACCTTTCATAGATAGTGTGACTGGGAAAATGACTCCATAACATGTCTATATCCTAGTTTTCAGAACCTGTGAATCAGTTACTGTGAATCCTGGCAAAGGGTCTTTGCTGATGTAATTTAAGTTAGAGACCTTAAGATAAGGAGATTACCCTGGAATATCCTCATGGGTCCCCTTTAATTACATGAGCTGTTAAAAGCAGAGAACTCTCTGGGGGCACCTGGGTGGCTCAATCTTTTGAGTGTATGACTTCGGCTCAGGTCGTGATTTCATGCTTCGTGAGGTTGAGCCCTGCATCAGTCTCTGTGCTGACAGCTTGGAGCCTGGAACCTGCTCCGGATCCTGTCTCCCTCTCTCCCTGCCTCTCCCCTGCTCACGCCCTGTCTCTCTCTCTCTCTCTCTCTCTCTCTCTCTCTGAAAACTGAATAAGCATAAAAAATTTTTTTGAAAACAGCAGAAAAGTCTGTCTGGATGGAGGAAGAACTGATGTAACAGAAGGAGAGGTCAGAGACATCTGAAATGGGGGAAGGACTCCAGGCACCATTGCTGGTTTAAATATAAGAGATGAAAGTGAGGGATGCAGGAGGCTTTGAGCAGCTGAGAGAAGCTTCCAGCTGACACCCAGCAAGGAATGGAAGGAACCTCAGTCCTATAAATACAAGCAACTGGATTCTGGTAACCATCTGGATGAGCCTGGTAGCAAATTTGACCCCTGAGCCTAGGCCAGCTGACACCCTGATTTTAGCCTTGTGAAACCTGGAGCAGAGGAGCAAGGCTGGCTCACCTGGACTTCTGACCTACAGAAGTGTGAGATACTTAAGTCTGCATTGTTTTAAAGCGCCAGAGTTTTGGCAATTTGCTATTGTGGCAATAAAAAATAAATACATAGATTAAATTATTTTCTCACATATACTAAATCAAGAGAAGAAAAGATACCGCCACAGGTAATGTAAGAGGGCGGATGTATGATTGTCCTGTTTTTAGGTTCTTGGACTTACTGTTTCCCCATCAAGTCATGAAGTGACTTGGGCATTGGCCCAAGAAGCATAGTTGGTGTCAGGAAATGAAGAATAGTTCCCATTGACTAGTTAACCTCAGTTAAAAGTCAGGAACAGGCATTGTTTCCAGAAAGATCATCTTTTAAGGTGTGACTACTTTTTCTTGGTTTGTCCCTGATAGTTGCACAATCACTGCCAGAGCACCAAACACAGCATCCTCACCCAGCAGCACGCAAAGGGAGACAAAGGCAATAGCACCTCTTGAGGAGAGGTGTAGATCCAACCTCACAAAATAAACAGGCTAGAAACATTTCCTCAATCTAACCCGGCAGTGTTTAAAACAACAACAACAACAACAACACTACATCAAAGAAGAATATTTGATACTTTTCCTAGTCCATTCCCATGATCCTCCCCCACCTTCATTTGATCACCCGATTTATAACATTCAAAGCTAAAGTCCAGCAATGTACTAAATACAAGTGGGGGGAGATATAGAATAAGTATCTGACACAAAGGGACATTAATAGCAGATTTCTTAAACAAATTCTGGAACAATCATACAGTGTAAACCTAAAGCAAACAAAAAAAATGTCATTGGGATGTAAAAATGTTTTGCTTATATTTCTCGGTGAAAACGAGGTTCAGATGATGGAACAGTATTATGCATAATAATAAACTGGAAAGTGTTAAATCAGAGTGATAATTACCATAGTCCTAGTTCCTAGCTCAATGACTATTGCAGCATAAACAGGACACACATTTATAAAGGAGAGCAGAGCTACAAATATTATCAGAAAAAAAAAATATTTTAGTAAATCTATCTGCATCTCCAAAGAATTAAATGCTATAATACAGGAAGAAAAACTTGCACATGAGATTAGACTTTTTTTTTTAAATCAAGGAGTTTTGGATAGAATTAGAAGTCTGAAACATATAAAGGTTTGTATTATCAATAGCTCAAATGAAAATTGATCGCATACTGTTTCAATTGCTGTAGCTTTATAATACATTTCGAAATAAGGAACTGTCTTCTTTCTCCAGACTGTTTTAGCTATTTGGGGTCCCTTGTGGTTCCAGAAGAATTTTAGAATTATTTTCTATGTTTGTGTAAAAAATGTCATTGGAATTATAGTAAGAATTGCCTTGCATTTGTACATTGCTTTGGGCAGTATGGACATTTTGACAATTTTAAGTCTTCCAATCCATGAACATAGAATGTCTTTCCATTTACTTTTGTCTCCTTTAATTTCTTTCATCGATGTTTTGCAGTCTTCAGTGTGTAGGTCTTTCACTGTTTCACAAGTTTATTCCTATGCATTTGTTATTTTTGACATTTTGCAAATGGGATTGCTTTCTTCATTTCTTTTTTAGATAGTTTCTTGTTAGGGTATAGAAATGCTACTGGAGGGAAGACAGGCATATAAACCAATGGTACAGAATAGAGAATCTAGACATAAACCCACACATATACAGTCAACTCATCTTTAACAAGAGTTCCAAGAAAACACAATTGGAAAAGAATAGTCCGTGCCTTCAACAAACAGTGTTGGGAAAATTGGATATCCATATGCAAATGAATGAATTTGGATCCTTATTTTATACCATACACAAAATGGAACTCAAAATGGATCAAAAACTTAAACATAAGACCTGAAACTGTAAAACTCTTAGAGGAAAACATAAGAAGCTTTGTGACATCGGTCTTGGTAAGGATCTCCTGGCTGAGACACCAATAACACAGGCAAGAACAGCAAAAATAAACAAGTATGCATCAAATTCAAAAGCTTCTGTACAGCAAAGGGAATAATCAACAGAGTAAAAAGCCAACCTAAATAATGAGGGAAAATATTTATAAATCATGGATCTTATAAGGGCTAATATGGAAAATATATAAGGAATTCCTTCAAGTCAAGAACAGCAACAGTGACAAAAAAATAATGAAAAACAACCAATAAACAAATAAGCAAAAATAGGCAAAGGACCTAAATAAACAGTTCTCCATAGAAGACATACAAATGACCAACACGTATATGAAGGGGTACTCAACTCATAAGTCAGGAAAATGGCAAACTAAAGCCACAATGAGATATCACCTCACATCTGTTAGGATGGGTGTTATCAAACAAACAAAACGTAACAAGTGTAGGTAAATATGTGGAGAAATTGGAACCCTGACACATCGTTGGTGGGAATGTAAAATGGTACAGCCACTGTTAAAAACATATGGAGGTTCCTTAAAGAATTAAAAACAGAACTACCATATGATTTGGCATCCCATTCTTGGGTGTTTATCCTAAAGAAGTTAAATCCAGATCTCAAAGAGATATTTAAATTCCCATGTTGATTGCAGCATTATTCATGATAGTCTAGATGTGGCAATAACTTAAACATCCATTGATGGATGAATCCATGAAGAAAATCGGGCATACGCATGCAATGGGACATTATTCAGCTTAAAAAAAAAGACATCCTGCCATATATGGCCACATGGATGAACCTGTAGGACATTATGCTAAGTGAAATAAATCATCCATAGAGGTAAAATACTGAAAAATTCTAAGATGAAGAATTTAAAATAGCTAAACAGATTGAAGTAGAGGGTAGAATGGCTGTTGCTAGGGGTTAAAGGAAGGGGAAAGTGGGAGTTTCTATTCAGTGGGATAAAGAGTTAGTTACACAAGATGATTAAGCTCTAGAGATCTGCTGTTCTATGTTGTGCTTATAATTAACCACACTATATTGTACACTTAAAAATTTGTTGAGGATTAATCTCATGTGTTCTTACTGGAATAAAAAATTATTGTATAAACACCAGACTGATGAACTTGACACTAATCCCAGGTAAAATTCTAAAAGACATAGAAGGTTTTAGGAACATTCTAGAAGAAAAGTGGTGACCATAAGAGGATGAGATCACAGTTCTCACACCGCATTTCCTTTTCTGATGGCATCCCTAAACTGACAAATTAGATTAATATATTTTTAACATCTCTGCATTTCAACAATATCCAAATGATTTTCTTTTTTGATTACTGAAAATACAATAGGATTCATATTTATTTACATCTATCACATAATATTTATATTATATAATAATATAAAGATACACAATCTACCCTTTATCTTTCTGTCTGAACTTGACATTTAGTATATTACAGTATAGTAGTGACCTTGACTTACTCTAGCTAAAAGCAATGTTAAATGCTATTATTTTGTAAAGTACTGCACAGAGACTATTTAGAAGATAGTTTGTGGAAAGCCTTATGAATATCTCCAAACAAGCATTATTTTGAATAAGAATGAAGGAAAGCTTTTCCCAGAGGAACACACAGTGTTTTCATCTCAGTGACATTGAATTCCCTCTACACATACTCCTGTAGCCTTAATTAAGTAACTGACTCAATATGCTACTATTTTGGGAGCAAAACTCTGTAATGTCTTGATGCCATGTGTATCACATTTCCATTCAAAATGGAATAGATTTCAGTGTAAATATCTATCTCACAAATGTTTATGATAGTAACACTAAATGGATGCACTTCCTCTGGTCATAAAATTGTGGAGAGTTTACTCATAGACTTAGATAGCATAAATTAATATCTTGACTACAACTGATAGAACTGGACTTCTTTTCCCTGAATACTAAGTGTGGTTGTTAGAATCCTAGAGACTGGGCTTGGAATGAATCTCCTTTTAATGCACTTTTCTAGACATATGCTATAAACTATATTTGCATCACTTCAAAATATTCTGTTTTAGAAATAAAATTCATAGCTAGATAAATCACAAACTGATGACCCCTAGAGTTTGGATGTTAGAGGATGACTATGTATCACATCAGGTAAATAAAGTAGAGACTGAATCTTTCTTTCTTTTTTTCCTTGTTCTTTATTTTTAGCTGCACAATTTGAAATACAAAAGATAGCTGTTTCAATAAAAAATTATATTTTATTTTATTACTATTTTTATTTTAGAGAGAAAGGCGGAGGGAGGGGCAGGGGGAAAGAGAAAATATTAAACAGTCTTCATGCTCAGCTTGGAGCCTGGCACCGGGCTCTATCCCACAATGCCGGGATTAAGATCTAAGCCAAAATCAGCAGTAGGACGCTCAACTGACTGAGCCACCCAGGCACCCCAAAAATCACATTTTAAAATATACTTGAGTGGCTCCGGGATGGCTCAGTTAAGCATCCAAATCTTGATTTTGGCTCAGGTCATGATCCCATGGTCATGAGATCAAGCCCTGCATCAATCTCTGTGCTGACAGTACAGACAGAGCCTGCTTGGGATTCTCTCTCCCTCTCTGTCTCTCTCTCAATCTCTCTGTCTCTGTCTCTGTCTCTCTCTCTCCCCCCCCCCAGTCCTCCCCCACTCACATATGTGCACTCTCATAATAAATAAGCATTTTAAAAATAAAATAAATAAATGTATTTGATGTTTGATTGAAATACAGTAACTTTACAAAACAAGGCCTTGATCAATTTCATAGATAAAATTTTTTGGGGGGGTAAAAATATTTGTTTTTAAGATAAGAGAGGATAGTAATACATCATGGATACCAACAAGAACAATGACAACTTAAAAACAGGCTATGAGTCAATACTAGCTAAAGATTAAATTTCAAGTGATGTTTGGGAAATGAATAGCAAACAGCTTATTTTTGCAAAAATGCTAGTTTTACTGATCAAATCATTCCAAATTAAGGCAGATGAGTATGTGTGCGTCTCACACTGTTTTTACTGTTAATACAGAGGCATCGTGGTGTTTGTTACAGTAAGAACTGTCAGAGACAGCCCCCACTTACAATTGTTTGGATTTGGAGCAAGTTACTTAACTATTTTATTTTTTATTTTTTTAATTTTTTTTTAATGTTTATTTATTTTTGAGAGAGACAGAGACAGAATGAGAGTGGGTTAGGGGCAGAGAAAGAGAGGGAGACACAGAAGCAGAGGCAGGCTCCAGGCTCTGAGCTGTCAGCACGGAGCCTGACATGGCACCTGAACCCATGAACTGTGAGATCATGACCTGAGCCGAAGTCGGATGCTCAACTGACTGAGCCACCCAGGCACCCCAATTACTTAACTATTTTAAGCCTCATCTTCAAAACAATTCTAAGAAGTGTTGACCCACGGTCAAATGATATAATGAATATAAATAACTTAACACAGTTCCTACCAAAATACCTCATTAGTCAGTGGCATCATCATAGTTGTAGTCGGAAAGATTGCAGATGAGATGAAGATCCAGCCTACTGTCTGACACAAGATTAGGTTAGATTAGAATTTGTTATTATTAGATCTTTTTTTGTGCATGATTTTCAAATAGAAATGAGAAGTGCATATATAAATAATATAACATCCTCTAGTCACATAGATTTATGTGCTGCCCCTAAACATATCCCCTTCATTTGTTTCTCTTTCTCCATGCTTTCGACCAACATCCTCTGTCTGCCAGCCGTATCTCCCCCTCTCTTCATATCTGCCTTCCCAAGGCTGTAATGTATTGATGAAAACCCACCTGGCCCACTATACCTTCCATGAAGCCTTTTCAGATCTCACAGTTTAAATAAATCTGTCCCTCTCTGTCATTCTTCAGGATTTGTCATTTATTTAATTTTTATAGCTGTTTATGAAATGTTTGTCTGCCCCATAACACTGTGAGATATTGGAGCCAAAATACTACATGTACTCAATTTTATATTCTCCGTGGCTCATAACACAACCTGCCATACTCAATACATGTATTCATTGACCGCAAAATTTTCTAGCACTTTCTGTGTGCAAGCACTGAGGATACAACCATAAACAAGACATCTGTAATAATAGGTAATAATAACAAACAAATGCACTAAAGATTTTACTTCTTTAGTTGTCACATTTCCAGCAGCCTCTGCCATGAGGAACATAACTGTGAACCTGCAAAGAGGGGAAAGTCTCTAAATACCATTGAAAACAATTCTCATAAAGACCATGACTTACTCTGTAAGAAGCCCAGTACTCAGGTCAGAGTGTACTGACTTACTTAGTAATAGATTTAAAAATATGTTAAGGGATTAAATAATTAGTCGTCTGGTTTCTCCTGGCAACCATCAGTTCTTTCTAGTTCCAAGGACCATAAATTATACCCAGAGTGAGTGGGAACCACTTGGAACAGACCCAATGAGAATATTCTAAAGTGTCAGTAGTTAGGGATGATATGGAAGAAATAACAGTAAGAATGGCAAGCTGAGCCTTTCACTGGGCCTTTCGACTATCTCCTTCCATGTCAATAAACTCTAAAGGGTTCATGCTGAATAGAAATAAACATCACCAAGGATGAGCATGGCTTGAACAAAGGGTCCTTTGTATCTATAAAATTATTCAGCGTCAGCTAAGATGAATGCAGTACCACGACCAACAGGTATAGAAAGAAGTGACCACAAACAGTGACAGCGAACCACAGGGTTTCCACAAGGACTGAGGACCCCCTCCACGTTGAGAACACTCTCAAATGTGTTTGTAAGCTCTCTTTACCAAAATAAGAATCCTATAACTACCTAGAAAGGATTTGGGGGGGGGCGGTAAAGATAAAAATAGAATCCTATAACTACCTGGAAAGGATTTGGGGGGGTAAAGATAAAAATTTACTGAATATGGTTTTATAAATAATTAAAAGACATGTTCTATAATGTTGGGGAAATTCAGCCATCAAGACCGAGGCTGATTGAAAAACATCAGTTGGAGTAATAATAATAGAATTCAGTTATGCGTTCAGCAAGAACAGTGAGAATAGCAATACTTAGGAATAATTCCAAAATGCATTCTAATTTGAGATAGTATTGTTTGTTGAGCCTGGAATTGGGATTATGGCATAAAATGGGAAGAGGATGACCAACCATATGCCTGGCTTCCTGTAAGTACTTAACAGGACCTAGAAGGTATCTGCTTTAGATTAATAATGGTCAAACAATATTCCAGTACATACTATGTACTGTCTACTACAAATTTAGCAGATGGTTAGACATTGAGTTCATCAACTTGAGATGTAGTTTTTGGAGTCATCACTTGTAAATTATGGTTGAATACATAGAATTAGATACAGGCATCACCAGATAGAGTGAATATAAAATGCAAAGACAGGGAACCTCCTAGGAATTAAGTTTAAACAATGTGAACAATTCACTAAAAACTTTGGAAGGAAAGGTCAAAAAGATAGGAGGGAAACCATAGTGGAGTATATTACAGGTTGAGAAGAGAACTCCAAGGATTTGGGGGAGGTCAACATATTAAATTTGATAACTACTCCAATTTCTTTGAATTTGTTCTAATGATACCCAAATGGTGGGAAAATGGTATACCACTATGTTCCTTTAGCTTGGTTCTACTACACTTATTGAGTTGAAGCTTTTAACCCTATAAATTATAATTACAGTTTTATTTTTGACCTTGAAAAGTCCAGATGTATATATTAATTATGTAACTAGAGAGAAGCTACTGTTTGGCAGATAATGATGGTGTAAAGGTATGGGAAGTAGTCATGATTCCTTATTTCTGCCATTTTGAAGTATACATCCTATTTACTGAGATTGGTGTTTTTTGAACATTAGTAATGAGCTAAGTAATATGTGAAATGTTTTATATATGTTTTCTCATTTAATTCTTACAATAATTCTGTGAGGAAGTATGTTATATTATTACCCATATTTACTGAAGACAAAGTAAAACATGAAAGAATATTTCATTGATATGCTATTCTGGGTGAAGATAAAATAAATCCAATTATCTTATGCTTTACATCCTTTCCATTTTTTTTTTTTTCTAGTGGCTGTCATGCCCTCTAAGTACTATTTTTACAGAAAAGCTATTCCTTTCATGACAGAGTTTTCAGGCTTTTTGTTTTCCTGGATAATTTTATCAGGATATGCTGTATGTGCACAATGATCTCTTATTAGCCATTTCTTGGTATAATCACCTGTCTTATTGTGGAAACCCCAGTTCTACTGACATTGTATTCAGCTTTTTAGCAATTACATACACTGTTGAGAGATTTAAATAAAGGTCATAAAAGCCTGTATGTCTTTTCGTATAAAGTGAAATTATGTCAGCTTGTCCTTAGATGTGAATAATAGGGGGGCCATTTGATATTTTTTTAGATCTACAAGATATAATAAAATGGCACAGTAAATATAGGAGAGACCTTATTCAACATAAGGCTTTTAGCATGATACCTGAAATATAGGTATTCAATAAATTAGCTTCTGTTACTATTAGTTTTATGTTCTAGAGATGAAGAAGTGGGATAATACAGTTTCCTCACTCTCAACAGTTAGCTTCATGCCATATGACCCCATCTGTGGATTTATTGCATCTCTGGCTTTGTTAGTCTGAACACGATTAAAACCACCTCTTGGCTTTCTGAACCTCTGCCTGTTCCTGACTTGAGACTCTCAGATAACCATTTTTTTTTCAATTCTTTCATCCCATCCCATTCTTCCCAGTTTATTTGACCTCTTTTTATAATATAGAGTGTACTTTTCCAACAGGAGTCGATTTGAGAGTCCTGTAGTATCACACGCCTTCTTAAGAACGTCTGTTTTTTCTTTCTTACTGATTAGGATTATCTGATCATATTACTAAAATTTACTTTTGCACACGTCCACCAAGAAACACCTTCCTTTTTAGTAGTATTGTCTAAAGGGATTATTCTGATATTTGCTCTGAAATTTCTGTAAGGTGCTCTCCTAAATTTAGAATTATGACTATTATCAGTGACTCCTTTCAAGATCATATAGATTCAAAGTGGAAACATGTTTCTCCTCTAGTTAGTTAAGTGCAAGCAAGTTGCTTTAGTACCTGCTTAAGATTCTGTCTCTCTCTCCCTCTGCCCCTCTCCCACACTCACATGCTCTCTCGCTTTCTCTAAAATTAAAAAAGAAAATACACACTTTTCATCTGTAAGTGTCCAGGTATCCAGAAGAAACTCTAACAGAGCTCTCCTCTTGTGGCACCTTGGTTTTGTCAGTTGGGTGCCCTGTGGCAGCACAGCATCACCACGTGCTCTGTCCATCTGGCCAGCCTGTATGTGTAACATTCCCACAAGAATAGCACCTCACTTCCTCCTTTCATTGTCACCGAAATGTTCCTCTCCTTTTTCCACCCATTGATTCTTGGATCTTTTAGAAGTATTTATCTTGTTGACAAATGGTGCTATTCCACATTTTCTTTTTCAATTGGTTTCTTTTGCACAAAGAAAATCCTTCAGCCAGAGTGGCATGTATTTTTTTTAGAATGTGTGGAGAAGAAAAAAATATATAGCAGTATTAAAGTGCATCTTCAAATCTATTTAAGGATAAGATAATATCTGTGCTCCTTGAAGAAAAACATCCTCACAGCTTCTTTCTCACCTTTTCACCCAAACAGAATGGCTGTATGTCCTGACTTTCTAACTATTCCACTATTTCTTATCTTCATCCATGTGGAGCTTGAGTTTAGTGTCATATATGAAAATTAAAATAGGAATACAGTCAACCTGCTTTACCCCCCATATATACATAGAGCTATGGATATATTTGGTAAAAATTGAATTATAATATTGATGGTTTCTGTACTTCAAGTTCCAGAATTCTATGAGTCTGTGATTCTCCCCTGTGAGACAGACAAAGTATTCTTTCACTTGTTATTTTAGTTATCACTAATTCACGTCTCTGAAGGTCCTAAATGTACTGATACACCTAAACATGCTGAAATGTTATATACTTCTACTCTTCCATAGACGTACACACAATGAAAATAAGGAAATGGTTGAGGCGAAAGGAGAACTGTAAGGCTCAGTATTGGTCACTAATATATTCTATGGTTGCTTACCATATATGTGTTCTTATATTAATTCATTACTTTAATTTACGATGAATTCATAAATGAAAGGCAGGAATAGAAGTATGATGTATACCATGGTAACTAAAACTCTATTGAGAAAGATGCATTTATTCCTTTCTTAAATTTTACTACTACTCAATATAACAGTGTTTCTAACAGTGAGGAATGGATATCATTAGAGAAAACTGGAGCACCAAATTGTAGACATTTCATATAAACAACCACAATCAGATAGGACTATCAATTCAGTTTTTATTTTCTCTAGAATAGTTTTGCTCTTTTCAAACCAATATTCCTAAGTACTTAAGAACATCAAAAGTTAGATTTGACACTATTATTATTATTTATTGATATTATTATTGTTATTATTATTATTATTATTATTATTATTATTATTTACCATTACTAAATGTACACAAACATCAAGTGACTCTTTGCTGGAAGATATGCATTTTCTTCTGTTCTTACATGTGGCCTGCAAGGGCATATTATTCCCATTACACAGGTGAGAAAAACCGATTAGATTTATTCATTCATTTAACAACTATTTATTGAGCATTTACTGTGTATTAGGCTTTATTCTAAAAGTTTGACATATACAAATTAAAAATACAGCTAAAATTATTTTCCTCATGGGCTGACATATAGTCGTAAATTTACTCAGTTATTAATACGTATAATAACTGAGTAAATTATATATTAGAAGTTCATACGTTCTTTGGAAAAAAGAAAAAGTAGGTCAGTTGTAAGGAGATCTGCATTGCTGGAGTGATAGCAGGGTAATTTCAGCACTATGAAGTTTATTCTTTCCTCAATGTTTTTGGCTTAAATTGAACTTCATCAGGCATCAGGGTACAATGTCTGCATTCTTGGGTTTCATCCTGTCTTACACATTCCTTTGGTTTTTAGCCTCTGTATGACTATATTTCAGGTTTATCTCTTGTATATAGCATAGCGTTTGGCTCTGCTTACCAGTCAATTTGAAAAATCCATTTTTGAAATTAAATGGGTATGCTCTAATCAAATTTATTGACATTACTAATATGGTGGATCTCAATTCTGTCATACTATCCTTTGCTGTAGTTACTATATATATATATAATATATGTATATTATATATATATATATATATATATATATATATATATATATATAAAATGTTACCTTATTTTTACTGTATTTTGTCCTCTGTGTTGTGTGTCCTTTCTCTTCGATATTGTTTGTTTCTTTGATTTGCTTCTACTATATTTTATAATTGGTAAATATTTCTGTTTTAATGCTGGTGGTTACCTTTGTTTTAATACTTGTACAGTGATCTTAATTCCTTTTTTAAAGTCTTTTTTAAAATGTTTAGTATCTCTTCTGTCAGTTTTGATGTCTTTTGACTCCTACCTAATACAGGTGAGATACAATAGCCAATGAACCAATTCTACTTTCTTCTCTCCTCCATTTTCTGTTTCTTTCTTTTGTTTGTCAGAACATAATCATGTTTCCATATTATTTTTCTACCTATGACTAAGACTTTTAGTTTAAGAACTAAGTTATGTAAATCTATAGAAACAAGTCTTGTCCTAGTTCTGTAATTTTTTTTTTATTTGAGAGAGAGAGATAAGTGAGAGCAAGTGGGGGAGAGGGCAAGAGGGGAGAGAGAGGGAATCCTAAGCAGACTCCACCCTTGGCATGGAGCTTGATGGGAGTTCGGTCCCATGACCCTGGGATCATGACTTGAGCCAAAATCAAGAGCTGGATGCTCAAACAACTGGGCCATGCAGGCACCCCATTAGCCCTATAATAAAAAATGTAAAATACCATCAATCCTTATGCAAGGATTCTCTAGTCAAGGCTCGATTGTATGAAGAGCATCCTCTACTAGATTCCTTTAGAAGGGCATATGTATTCTCTGGGTTTTTGAACATTCAAAACTGCTTTTCTATTGCTCTGATACGTGAAGAACTTAGCTGGTGGCAGAATTTCTTTGTTTCTTGAAAATATCACTTCATATTGCCTTGCTTTATATTTCATTTTTGAGAAGTCTGGTTGCCTGTCTACTTCTCATGCCTTTGTACTTGGCCATCTCTTGGCCTGGAGGTACTGAGGATGTGTTATTTTTCTTTAAAGTCTAATAGTTTTACTCAGATAGGTCTTGAAGTTGCTTGTCTGAATTTGATTTTTCTTTATACTTACTTGGCCCTTTCAATATGCAGATTCAGGTTTTATTTCATTTTCTGGCAAGTTTTCTTGGACTATGGTTTTAAACATGAGTTCTATTCTCTGGTTTTGATTTTCATAGTCAGGGACACCATGTATACAAATGTTGGACATCCTTTGTTCCTCTTCCATTTCACTTTCTGACCCTTTGCATTTTCCTTTTTTATATCATTTTCATTCTTTCTGGTTGATTATCTCTTTTATCAAGACCCTTGATAAATTTTCATTAGAATCCATTCTCCCTTGGACATCATGTAATTTAGTCTTCATTTGTGATTATGTTTCTTGTTTCTTTTCTGGGTTCAGTTAATTGTCATTTTATTTCTTCATCTTTTTATCCATTTCTGCTCCCAATTTTTGTAATTCTAACTCAAAATATCCTTTAAAATTTTCCAAAGTGTTGTTTGGGAATATTTAATTCAGTTTCGTGTATTGTGTTACAGTTATTGTTTTTTTTAGTTTTGTGGGGAGAGTTTTCATCAACTGAAATGCTTTGATGCAATTTTACCGATTTTTCATAATAGTTTTATATGGATATAGTTTGCTCTTTTCTATTCCTGTATCCCTCATATGTAAGGATGCCCACTTGTCCTAGTTCTGCCCTAATCTGTGCAACTTCTTTTATGAATCATGTTTTTGATGGCAGTGTGGTGAGTGGAGAGATTGATGGGGTTTTTTTGTTTGTTTGTTTCTTTAAGTTTCCCCTTGTTTCCTTTTTTTCCTGCATGTCCATATATACTAGTTATGACTCCCCTCTTAATTCATCACACTCCTCCCTTCTCCCCAGAAGCAATGATGCCCTGTATTTGCCACTCGCATTACCACTCATTTTTCCTTAGCCCAGTGCTAATAACTTCAAGTCCCGACCTGTGTTCAGTATTTTGGCATTTGATATTGAACTTTGTCTCTTTACTGATGGTTTCATTTGCATTTTACCTCAGTCATCTTCACTCCTCTCCTCTTTTTAGCTGAGTCTCTTAAGCCTCCTCTCTCTTCCTCTCTACACCCATGGGCTTGCAAGGCAGGCAGTGGAAATGCCTGAAATCGAATTTTTTTCTTCTACTTACAATATAAAGGTTATTATTGCATTTTCTATTTCCTACTGCTGCTGAAAGTGTGGATCATCTGTGGTTTTATTTGCTTTCCTTGTTGGTTTTATAGGTTCTGAGGGGAAGGCAGGTGGAGAGATTTTAATTCAGGCAGCCATTGTCTTCCAAACCCCTAGATCTTCAAGATCTGAAATAGGGTCAGGAGAGGAGATTTTAATGAGTAAGTTATAATAAAGACTTAAAGGAGATTAGGAAGTTATTCATGGGGATTTGGGGACAGAAATATTTCAGGTAGAGGAAATAGCATAGTTCCTGAAGTGTGAGCATGTCTGGCATGTTTGAAGAATAGAAATGAGGGGGATTGGAGTGGACCATGGATATGGATAGGGATGTGGGGGGAAAGAGTAATAAGGGATGGACGTGTTTGTAAGGACTGAATTTTCTTGCCCCAAGGATTACAGTTGAGGGGGTGGTATTCAAATCTAAATCTGTCTCCATGCCTTGTGTCCTTTGCACACTACAATGCTAGTATTCATAAGGAGTTTTATGAAATTGATCCATAATAAAACTATAAGCCAAAATCTCCAATTTTGTGTTGGCAAAATAATCCAGTATGGCAGCAGTATAGACTTTTGGACACAGCTTCTGTCGTAGTCACCTTTCCCTTGAACCTGTCATGTGTTTCCACTATCATCGCAACCAAACTTCTAGGGAAGTACTGAACCCTTTTAATATGGAATTCAAAACAAATAGACAATCCTTTACCTAAGGGATATTTTAAAAATATAGCAATACAACAGCTAAACCAAAGATTTATTTCAAGCAAAGAGGAAACTATGAAATACGTACTGCTAAAAACCATAACACTAACATTATATAGTGCAGTGTGTGCTGAATCTGATGTCAGTGCTTTACCCATATTAAATCATTAAGTTCTTAGCAACCCTGAGAACTAGATGTGATATCATTAATCCTCCTTTAAAGATGAAGATAAGGGCATCTGGCTGGCTCAGTCAAAGGAACGTGCAACTCGATCTTGGGGTTGTGAGTTCGAGCCCCATGTTGGGTGTAGATATTATTTAAATAAATAAAACTTTTTTGAATTAAAAAAAATAGAGATGAAGCTATTGAGGCACAGTTAAGCAAATTCCCCAAGGCTGTCTAGGCATGTAGATGATCTGAGTTATAGAATAAAGATTACCTGTCCTCAGGACTCCCCTTCCTGAATCCAGACCTCCATTCAAGTGAAGTGTAGATATGTTATCTCTACAAAATCTATTGGGCCCTTAGAAGTAGGCTAAGCCCTTTCTTCTAGCTGTTTTTCCTCTACCTGAGTATTTGCCTTTGCTCTTCACTCTCTGATAACTGACACTAGGATAGATTCTTCTTTCTCATATGATACCATGTCCTTAGCAAAGGGATATGTTCTTCCCTTTCATCCACAGTGAAATAAATTTTGTAGCATTCTTGCTGGAAATAAACTGGGTAAGGGTGTGGGTTTCTTTAAAGTGACGTAGCAGAGATTGTAAAATTTGTCTTCTTGTGTTTTCAGTTTCTTTTTTCTCATATCTTTGCTTCTAATTAGTCACTATACTCATTGAAAAAGATAGAAAACTTTTCTCTCTCTCTTATTTTGTCTTGTAGTTCATTAGGTACATGCTTTCTCATCATGAGCACCTGGGAGGATCTAGAAAAAAAAAAAAAGATGAGTGAAGGAACCTTTTTTTTAGAACGATACTCCATTTAAGTCCTCAACATTGGGCTGTGGATCTCCTTCCTTATATCCTGCAAGAAGGCAGTATAGAGAGGTGTCAAAAGATTCAGATATTTATATAGTGACACATACATATATAAACTGAAGGCCAAAAAGAGAGGGAGCTTTTCCTAGCATATGCTTAGTACATAAAGCAATGAAAGAAATGTTATTGAAAATTGGAGAAGTGAGTGGTCATGGAGAAACACTTTAAATGTTTCCTTGTTCTGGTTAATTCAGAAAAAGTGGAAAGAAAAGACAACGGTGTTCTATTCTGTGGCTTAAGTGAATATGAGATATTGGAGATATTTTTGTTTTGCAAACGATTGAAGTGTCATAGCTTGTGGCAATAGGAAGAGCTCGTAGAGAGTCCTGGATTCAATTCCTAGTTTCACCACTGACTAGTTATTCATTCATTTACTCTTTCATTCATTAATGAATGTTTATTAAGTGTCTACTCTTGCCAGCACTGTTCTGGTGCTAGGATGATAGTCATGAGCAACACAGCTAAAATTTCGGTATCATGCAGTTAACATCTTATGGAGAGAGAAGGGCAAGAAACAAGATATGTAAATAAAATATATTATAGTGATAATTACTAAACAGTGAAAGAGGATAAGAAGTGTCCTCTTTAATGTGTCCTCATTAAATTTTAGGCAAGAAAACTAGGGAAAGACTAAAAAAACGACATTTGAATTAAAAACCTGAAAAATGTTGAGGGCCTAATTCAAGATGTTTAATCTTTCTGCACTGAGTTTCCTCATCTGTAATTTGGAAATGGATATTATTTATGATATTAAATTGAATGATCCGTGTCCAAATATCTAACTAAAGAGTAACACCTCACTGGTCTTCTTCACACAGCTGTCTTTTAAATGCCCAGGCTCAAAGCCAGCACCACAGACGATTGTGTCTGTGGTTCTCCAGCTTTATTATAATGCTTAGAAGAAAAAGACAGAGAGAGATTTGACAGGCTCATTTAGTCCTGGAGAAGATTATTTTGGCCTCTGATTAGACATTTCAGCATGAATATCACCTGTGGAGGTGGGCACCTGTGGAGGTGGACTCCTGCAGACACATTAAAGCAAGTTTTCATTAGTGGTGAGAAGGCACGATCAGATTCCAAGGGCGCAGCATGAAATTTACTGACATATCTGAATGCATCAACTACTGTCAGTGTCGATGGCTCAGGCTACTCATCAGTAATGAAAAATGAGGAAGAAAAGTTATGTTTTATTCATTCACTACAGATTTGCATGTGGTTTGATGAGAAAGGAAAGCAATGCAGTCAATAGATGGTGCCAGAGGGTAGGTTGTCACTGCAAAGCTAAACATGAGTTTGTGGAGATCATCTTTTGTGTGAGGATTCTTCTTTTCTCTGACCATATTACACATTTCTCATACTTGATGAATTATTAACATAAGGAAAATCTGAAACTTTATGTTAGTTTCACAATACCATAGAAGAAATGGATACTTAAAATCTCTTCAAGAAGCATTTCAGTATATAAAGTTCCAATGAGTTAGAAAGGAGAAAAAAATAATCCCAGTGTTTTATAATCATACGGTAAGCATCATTGCTCATTTAGTAAAAAATATCACATGCGTTATTTGAGATGTATCTAATGTAGTTAATTGGGTTTTAAATATATTTGTGTATACTTGTGTGCAAGATAGTTAAAAATAGAAACAGATATTTCAGTACTAAAATGAAATAAAGGTAACCACTGAAGTAGATTCAGGGAGCAAAGTAGGATTGAGCCAATTGTAGTTGGGATGGAGCATGTCAAATTCTGTGGAAAAAGCTTGTGAAATAAAAGCAAGTAGGTTGGATAAGGCAATTTGAAAGAGTAGAGAAAGGGTCTGGATATCTTTAATTTCAGAAAATGAGACTATTTCGATGTCTTTGTATAAAAAGCATCTTAGAATATTTTGCTGGTACCCTAAAATTTGTATTTCACATGAAAATTGAACATGTCATTATATCTCAAGAGCCTAGAGTGTCCCATAAAGATTCCAGTCTCCTGTGATTACCCATAGGAATCTGAAGTATAAGACAAATTTGGTGTCAAATGTGTTTCCGCAAGTAGATACAGTATTGTATTATAATTTTAAGAGGAGGGGAAATTTTTAAATATTTGCCAAAGAAACTTTTGTTATCAAAACTTATCATTTTAAGTCAATCTGCTACCTGGAAACTTAAAAATTATTTTCTGTGATGAGGTTCATTGTTCATAGTAGTACAACTATGGATACTCTATTTCATGATTCCATCACTTCAATTTTAGTAAAAGAAATAAGGACTGTACTATTACATATGCCAGAGGGTGCTCAGAGCCACCGCTGGTTACACTGATGGTTACTGAGTAACGATAGTTCTGTACTGCTATGGCCTTAGGGTAACTTAGCCCAATGAAGTTCTATAATAATCCCCTTTCAATGGTTTCTATAATAATTGAACATAATTCTTCCTACCTCCCTTGTTTGCTTAGATCCCATTCCTCTAATGGCTCTGTACTGGACCTGCTTGTGTTTTCATCTGAATAAATCCTCCCAAGCAACACTGGGCTAGGATTTATAACTCCGCATTATGGGCTAAGACAGCCTACAGAGTGTGTTTCAATCTACAAAGGGAGCGATTCAATTCTAGATCTGCTTAACTCTAAAACTGTGGTTCGATCTGTCTCTGGGACCCATATATTCTGGTTGTTTGGGACAGTTCAGATTTATGCCCTTCCAATTTAGCATTTGCCCTCCACCAAAGTGTCCTATTTTAGATGATAAATTATATGGTCACTCTAGATCACACCAAGAAACCAGGATTATTTAATCAGAATTCAGACATTGCATCGATTCACTGGAAAGCAAGAAATGTAGTTTCTACTACCAGTGCCATAAAAAGGAAAATCTGAACATCTGCGCAAGTTAGTGTCTACAGCGCATTTGCATAAATATCACTGGGTACACCAATTAGTCCAATGCTAAAAACAAACAGGGTATGAAACTTGTGGGTGGGTACCAGAGGTTAATACTAGAAATTTTTGCATTCTGAAAACAAGTTTTCTTTAGAAAAAAAAATGTGTCCCTGGGTAAAATTTATTAATACAGGATACTCTTTTTTCGGGTGCTTTGACTCCCTGTCGCTGTTTTTTAATGATATAGAGCAAAAGAGTTTATTTTTTTAGCCAACAGAGTTCTAAGAATATTGTCATCAAAATCATTATCTATACATAGATATAAGCACACTGGGTATGAAACCAAAGTCCTTAAATGTCCTCTAGCCACACACACACACCCCCATCCCAGACCTCATCTCATTCTGCTCTCTCTTTTGCTCCTTCTGCTCCAGCCATGTTTAGCATTCTTGCTCTCCTGGAAACTCTCTTTTCCACAGAACCTTTGTAACTGTCATTCCCTTTACTTGGACTGCTTTTCCTTCTGAAATCCTCATGGCTTGCTTCCTCTTCTACTTCAGGTCTTTGCACAAATGGCATTTCCTGGTAGAGACCTGTTTAATAAAATTAAAATAGTGTTTGCCCCATTTTTGCATACCTTATATTTCCCCCCTCCGTTAATCTTCATAGAACTTGCACTTTCTAGCATACTGCATAGCTTACTTATTTATTATACTTATTCTTTATCTTCCCCCTCTAAAAGATAAGCCCATCAAGAGTAGGTTTTTATTTTGTTTCATTTCAGGGGGTCTATGTTTTTCACCACTATTACTACAGTATGTAGAATAGCATCTGGCATATTATAGACCCTCAATAAATATTTTTTGACCAAGAGAATGAAGAAATAGATTATGAATGTCCTGAATTTCAGCCTGGATAAGGTGATGCGTTGACTTCCGCTGGAATTATTTTCAGAGATTAGCAGTATGATCCACTGGAACAACGTCCCTTTTTGGTTATTCTTTTTTTAAATTTTTTTTTCAATGTATTTATTTTTGGGACAGAGAGAGACAGAGCATGAACAGGGGAGGGTCAGAGAGAGAGGGAGACACAGAATCGGAAACAGGCTCCAGGCTCTGAGCCATCAACCCAGAGCCTGACGCGGGGCTCGAACTCACGGACCGCGAGATCGTGACCTGGCTGAAGTCGGACGCTTAACCGACTGCGCCACCCAGGCGCCCCTTGGTTATTCTTACGATATTAGCCATCACTGAGAGCCAGCAATGGTTAGCACTTTATGTGCATATATATTACCCAATCTCACGTGATGCTACAAGCTGGATATGATGTTAAATCATTTGCCTCTTTCTCACAGTTGCCAAAGTGTAGGGGGGTGAGTTAAAAACCAAAGTCAGGTGTTTTTTCTTTGTTTTGTTTTGCTCTTCTTATTGCAATGAGACGTATTTGCTATGTAACCAAATATAAAGGGGCAAGATTGGTTTTCAGTGTGTTGTGGACCCAGCCTCATAACCTTTTAATTACACTGTATGTCCTTAAAGAGTTGCTATCCAGGAGCCCAAGACAGCTTTCTTTCTGATATTATTGAGGTTCTCATTTGACAGGCAGTATTAATCAGTGACTCTGCGGGCACCCTTGAAAAATAGTTGTTTCCTTGAAATAGATTTTTCAATTCATAGGAATATGATCAATCTCATTCCAATTAATCCATGAAGATGGGAATGTGAAGGTAAATAATATCATTGATTGGATACTGTGTGTTAAACACGCTCAGTCCTCATTTGGACCCTAAGAGAAGAGATATTAGTATTCTGATTTCATAGCAAGAAAACCAGCAGTCTAGAAAATAGCTTCACAGTGCTTGGTAACTAGTAAGCATTCACAAAGTGTCAGTGCCTTTATTTCCTTCACCACCCCTTAAAGCCCCAACATTCTATTATATACTTGAACAATGAATGTAAACAATAAACGTATCTAAAATTGAGTGTGGATTTCCCATAAATAGGAAAATGGTGACAATTAAAGAAAGCATTATCTGTGTATTTTTAAATATGCTTTAAATGCATATAAAATGAGTAAAACTCATTATGTCTTAAAATGCATGGGATTTAAGGAACCATGTGAGATGAATCAATTGACTATTTTCTCATTTAATAACTGAAGTAGCCTGGAAGGTTTCTTGTCCATTTTGCTTGCCTCTGATTATAATTTTATAGCTGAACTTATTCTAAAATACATAGGACAATGGAAATGGAAATGGAATGGAAAAATGTTTTATGTGGCAAACACGAGTTCACTTTAAGCTGCTGATTCAGATTTTACATAATGTTAAAAATTGTTTCTTTTTTTTAATGTTTATTCATTTTTGAGAGAGAGACAGAGCATGAGCAGGGGAGGGGCAGAGAGAGAGGGAGACACAAAATCCAAGCAGGCTTCCGGCTCTGAGCTGTCAGCACAGAGCCCAGTGTGGGGCTCAAACCCATGAATTGTGAGATCATGACCTAACGCTTAACCAACGGAGCCATCCAGATGCCCCTATAAAAATTATTTCTGAGACCACATTATGACAGTGCAAGAAATTTCAGCTGCTAAAAATAAAGATTGTTTTCACTATACTTTTAAAGCATACTAAAAGTCTATAGGCTTCAACAGACATCTAGCATATAGTGACAAATCCACAGACCGCTCTGCTGTTTCAGTGGCAAGTTCTTTTTTGAATTGTATAACTGATGTTGAATTTCGCTCCATCTCTTGTAACCTCAAAAACCATCTAGAGCAGTGCACAGTACAGAGTAGTTGCTTATTAAATGTGTTACCATTTGTCAAATTCGTTTTCTTTTACTGAAAAACAAAAGAATGTGCTGTCACGGGAAAAATTTCCAACAACTCAGAAAGAACTGGGTCCCCAGACAGCTCTTTCACCCTCTTTGTGAGGATTCAATAAAAAGTCAACAGTCTGCAGCTCACAGGAGAGTTCTCACCAGAACCAACCATCCTGGTACCCTGATCTCAGACTTTCAGCTTCCAGAACTATAAGAAATACATTTCTGTTGTTTATAAGTATGGCATTTTGTTATAGCAGTCCAAACCAAGTAAGAGAAATAGAAAACTGAAATTAATGGATATCCTGTGTCAAGGGTTGTTTGGACATGGTACTGAAAAGTGGCGGCACTGGGAGAAGAGTGCACTGGGGCAGGACAAAAAAAGCAGACTGTGTCTCAGTCTTGTATGAACCAGATTCTCCTTTCGACTTTATGCCTCCTCCACAGCAGGATGTGGCCTCCCTCAAGAGATAAGCGCTGTCCAGTAGGAAAAGAGTGAAGGGAGGTCTTACTACGCTGACTCAGACTTGTTTCTAGGGAGGAAGACCGTTTACTACAAGTGGGATGACTGAGAATTGGCACCTGGAGAACTTCCTTTTAGGGCTAGTGGCTTTAGGTTGTCCCGGCATCCTTTTTGTTGGCATGATCTCCAGGTTCCTGGCCAAGGTGCTGGTCACGTGAAAACAGCAAGTTGAGTTCTTGGGGAAGTGGACTCTGAGATGGAAGTTAGCATGTGAGATGTTTATTGAGGACTGCTGTTGGGATCAACACCTTTCAAAAGGGTTGGAGGAAGCAGGACGGGGTTGAGTGAGAGGGAAACTCTGACTGAATTGTTCTCTACTAGGCCACAAATGGGAAATCTTTTATTCTATTGCCTGGATCAGTCATCTGCGGGGCGCCAGCCCAGCAGGGTGTGGCGATGGTCATCGCTGCTCTCTGCACATGAGACAATCTGATGAGGGCTGTCCACTGAGGAAAGGCAGCACTTGCTGTCCGCATTTCCAGCTGCTGAGACAAGTTCTTCCTTACAGGTGACCTAAGCAGTGTCACAATATGCTTGAGATATCAGAAGAACTTGACACGGACAGAGGTTGCTCATCCAAGAACAAGAAAAAAGGGCTATAAAGTCTTCAAGAATGGTGTGGGAGGAGGTGGGAGGTCAAGGCAAACTTTGCCAGAAAGGAAATACAGTTAGCCATTTGGCTTAACGTTGTCACGATAATATAAACATTATTTATTGCTTTTACCTTTTATATCAAACATGTTGAAATTCAGAAGATTGATGGTCATAAGATCAAATGCATTTGCTTTCTGCACCAACAGTCAAAACTTAAAATTATAGATAACTGTCTGGGAATGAAAGGTGGAGAGGAGTGACAGAGAGGGCAAGGTTGACAAGGTAACAAGGTGAAGGGGGAACATAAATACCATTGTATAAATGAGACAAGAAGTGGAGAAATAAATTTTTCACATTTACCTGCTACTATAGAAAAATAAAAATAATGACATGAGTGTATCGAAAGGACGTGAGAAGCAGTGATCGTATAAATGGCCTATATTGTAATATGAAAGAAGGAAATCAAAAGACATAATGGAAAGCAGCTAAATCGAGAGAAGCCATAGAATCACATGATTTAGAGAAATGCAAGGAACTACCTGGAGCACTTTCTTTTTTTTCATTTTTTGAGTACAGTTGACACACAATGTCACAGTAATTTCAGGTGTACAACTTTCATCATGCTATGCACCCAGCAAGTGTAGCTACCATCTGTCACCATAAAATGCTTTTACAATACCACTGACTATGTTCCTTATGTTGTGCCTTTTATTCCTATGAATTACTGATTCCATAACTGGAAGCCTGTATCTCCCACACCCCTTGAATCATTTTGTCCACCTCCCCACCCCCTTCCCTCTGGCAACTACCACTTTGTTCTCTGTTAGTCTGATTCTGCTTTTGTTTATTCATTTGTTTTGTTTTTTTAGCTACCACTTTGTTCTCTGTTAGTCTGATTCTGCTTTTGTTTATTCATTTGTTTTGTTTTTTTAGATTCCACACGTGAGTGAAATCACATGGTATGTGTCTTTCTCTGTCTGACGTATTTCACTTAGCATAATACTAATACCCTCAAGGTCTATCCAGATTGTCGCAAATGACAAACTTTTTTAAGCTGTTAAAAACTAATTGTCACTAAGGATCAATACCAAAAGTAGAGAGTAGTGAGGCAGAGAATCATTACTTTTATTTATAAGCTTTTCATACTATTTAAATTCCTGATTTTTATATATGCAAAATATTTTCAAATATTATGTTTCTTGTGCCTGTTTCTAGAAATTGTCTATGCACAATTGTCTATACACTTTCAAGATACGTATAGTCACATTGTATGTTAGTCAATTTGACAATAAATTATATTAAGAAAAATAAATAAATAGAAGGAAACTTAACAAAGATACATATAATCATTCTATTTGCCTGCACCTCATTCTGTTATGAAGATTTTTTTTCTGTATTAACTTATTTTTATCCCAAAATATTCTGTTGAATAAAGAGTCCATAATATATTTAACTAGTACCTAATAGGAAACATGTAGACACATTGTAGGTTTTCCAAAAATGTTGAATCCATATTCATTCCCATAAAGAGTGAATGAGAATATCTGTTTCATCTTCTGTCCTTTGTTAAAAATATGTATTATAAAACTTTTTACCTTTATCAATATGATGGGTAAAAAATATATATTCTTATTGATTTGTGTTTATTTCTTTAATGTGACCATTTTATTATTTATAACGTTAAAAATCATACCTAGGAAAAACTGTGTAGTCTACATATGCAATTGCAATTACACTAATCAAACTTTGAAGATGTTTGCCTCTGTGTGTCTCATTGGGAAGCCCTTTCTTAATCTAAGATTGTGAAGAAAATATAACATGTTCCTTCTAGAGCAATTGTGATTATATTTATATTTTTATCCTTAATCTGTGGGTCACAACCCACTTGAAGATATTTTATAGTTAGAAATAAGGTATTTTTCTGTGTCAATTTAGTTGTCCCAACATGATTTATTTCAATAAAACATCTCTTCCAAACCGAAACAAAATATTACTTTCACAATATTAGTTGTATTATCTAGAAGCAATTCCTGAATTATCTCTAGCTTTTCACTTATATATATCCATATAAACACTCATATCAACTAGTTTATATATCATAGCTTTATAATGTGTTTATATGTTTTAAAATCTGATAAGACTTTTCCCACTCAATATTCTTTTTCTTTCTGCCCCCCTCCTCATTCGCTCAGAATCATATTTGTACATGTTTATCTTTCCTCTTGATCTGTGGATCACCTCTCAAGTATCCCAAAGTAATATTTAGAGTTTTATTGTTTGCTTGCTTTTGGAGGGGAGGGAGTATTATGTAGGATTTACACATGCACACAGGACAATCAGTATCCTTACAATGCCAAGTTTGTCTATCCAAGAATAAAATACATGGGGCTATTTAGTCAAATATTCATTTCAGGTTATAGTTTGGAATTTTTGCTTCAATCATCATAAGTGTGATTGACTCGTAGTTTTTATCAGGGGTGTGTGTGTGTGTGTGTGTGTGTGGTTATCTCTTTATCAGGTGTTAGTTTCAATGAGGTTTGGAGTTCTAAAGTTTTATCTAATCTTCATAAGCTCTGGATCAGTTTAAATAATAGCAGAAACATCTGTTCCGTGGAAATTTGGTTGGTAGTACATTTGAAATAATCTCCGTGTTTTTACAACTTTCTTAATTCGCTCTACTACAGTTGGCCTATCTGGGTTAAATATTTCTTCTGAAGAAAAGATGCCTGTTGTAAATTTTCCAAATTATGTACATAGAGTAATAGAGTAGAACATGGAGAATTATTTTCTTTAATTATTTCTTCATTAATATTTCTAACTTTGTGATTTCTCTTTTTGTTTCATAATTAGTTTATTAAATATTTTATCTAATCATTTCTTTCAAAGAACCACATGCTGGAATTATGTATTAGTTATACTGTATTTGTACCTTCTAAATGTCATTAATTTCTGTCTTTATTAGTTTTTCTCATCTGTTTCATTAGACTCATTTTATTTTAGTTTTATTTTTTTAGCTTACAAATTAATTCACTTAATTTATATTTTCATACTTAGATGCATAGTGTTTAAAACTAGGAATTTTCCTGTGGTGACAACTTTGACTTATATTATAGATCCTCCCTCTCAGTGTTTTTTAATCATTGTATTTTAGATTCTATAACTGTGTTTTTTCATTTCCTTAGCTTCCAGGTTTTTATTTGAGGATATTTTTTGAAGGGGATTTTGTTTTTTCATTTTTTATTTGATATTGTCACCAGAGAACCACGTATATATTATTTGTAAACTAAGGAATTCACTGGATTTATAATTGAAACTTACTACAGAACAGATTTTGAATATATCTCCCAAGAAAACTTGAAAAGAAAGTATATATTTATTTTCGGGATGTAATGTTTAATATATTCATATACATCTAAAATGCCTTATTTATGAGCTTTATTTTATATCTATAGTCTATAAATTCTTACCGTTTGGGCCATTTGGGATTAATTTCTAGACTTTATGAGTGATTTTGTTATAGGCATGGATAGGCATGGATTTCATTTATAGCAATAGTTGTTTTCTTTACATATTTTCTTTAATTCCATACATTTTCTAAGAAACAACAGAGAACTTCACCTAATTTTATGCTCTTATATTTCTTGACTTTGCTCTTTTTGTTCCCAGATAACCTGGGCTGGCAGCATGGAAGGAATCCTGCGAAACTTTTTTTCCCCTCTTTTCCTTGAGCTGGAGTAGCTCTATGTGGTCATGTTCAGGTTTTTATTTTGTTCTCTTCTTGTGTACCCACACTGCTTGTAGTTATCCAGATTTAAAACTTGCTTTCCTCATGATCTTACAAGACCTCCAATTTCAGTTCCCACAGAAAACAAAGAAGTTTGTGAGTTATTCAAACCCATGATTCAATATGTGATCTCTTTTCCAGCAACTTTTAGTTCCTTTCCTCTTAAATATACTCATGTCTCTCAATCCTTAAAATATTTGAGTGGTTTCTCGTTGCTTTCAGGATAGTGTGCAAACTCCTTCCCGTGGTTTATCACGCCTTTCATGATAGAAATGTGCTTTCATTTCTGAACTTCCTTCTGTAAACTGGTCTTTATGCTACAATTACACTAATATACATTTTATTTCTGTGATTAGTTTACAGATCTTATTTGGATCTTTATTTGAACAGTGTATAAAGAAAAATATTTTTGAGACAAAGAAATTTGACTACTACCTGGAAATTTGGCGATATTTAGAAATTATGCTATTAATTGTAGATGTTATGATAGATAGTATTATAGTTTTGTTTAAACAAAGAAATCATATTCTTTAGTTGTGCACGCTGAAATACTTATGGAAAACATAACCTATGGATTTGTTTCAAAATAACCTGGGGTGGGACAGTAGATAAAAAAAAAAAAGTTGTTTTGAGCTGATAATTATTTAAGCTGGATGATGGGTTTGTGGTATTCATTACACTAATCTCTTGATTTCTGCATATGTTTGAAACTTTACATAGTAAAAAATAAAAAAGAGCTCAGGTCTTGATTAAGCCATCTGATTTAAGCTATTTTTCAGCTCTCTTATAACATCAAATGAGAGATCATGCTGAAAAGAACCATCTGGTAACAAGAAATGGAAAGCAATACTGGACCAGTTTTTGCTTAATCTAGTATTTTTTGGAATGTAGATGTGTTTGGGCTTTGCACGCTGAGAACCAGCAGCCCCCTTAATGGCACACTCATCGACAGACTGGATCTGCGTGTGTTTTCCCAATAAAGCAAAGATAACAGAACTTTGATTCTGCCAACCGTGGGGGTTCTGTTCTTGCTTTAGGAATTAGCTTTAGTGCATGTATCCACCACCATAACACATTTTGCACTGCTATGAAATACCCATTTTTCTCTCTATTGGCTTCATGGCCTGTATTACTTACTTCTGAGAAGCACCAGTGTGAAGACAGTCTCTTGAAAAAGGGCTTTCATATTCATTCACATGAACAAAACATACATATGAAATGAGTGTGCATGTGTTCACACAGAGAGAGAGAGAGAGAGAGAGAGAGAGAGAGAGAGAATGAGCGCTAACACTGTGAGCTAAGCTCTGGACTAGGATCTGAGGCTATAACAGTGAACTCTCTACTCAAAGAGATGTTAGAGTTTGAGAGAGAGGGTGTGATGGAAAATGCATTAAAAACAGATACAAAGCATTTCTTCATTCTGGCCCCACACTTGTGTCTCCTCAAGAGTTGAAAGAAAGAAAGAAAGAAAGAAAGAAAGAAAGAAAGAAAGAAAGAAGAAAGAAAAGAAAAGAAAAGAAAAGAAAAGAAAAGAAAAGAAAAGAAAAGAAAAGAAAAGAAAAGAAAAAAAGAAAGAAATCTTATACCTAGGTCCCATCCAAAATCAAATGAATCAAAATCTCTAAAGATGTGACCAGCTGAAAGTGTTTTTACATTTTCCCCATGTGATATTAATGTGTAGCAGGTATTGAGAATGCTGATAAAAGGTAAGCTTTGCAAACCTTTATCTGAAATCAGTGAAAACCTTTTTGTTGCCATCTTGCCTTTCCTTGGTACCTCTAGCTCCCTACTCCCAGATCAGACAAGTTGGAAAAAGGAGTTATAAAACTAAGAGAAATGGCAAGCTGATGGTGCTGGGAGTTCATTCATTTACTTATTCTGCAAACATTTATTGAGCATCTGTTCTGTGCCGTGTACTGGGCACTCTGGTAATTGGCTAGTAATACAAAATTAACAAGTCTCTGTCTCTGCTCTATCTATTGACAGAGATGGGTAAATAATCTGATTATAAACCCTAATGCTAAGTGCTGATTTGTGAAGATAAATTTAAGTTAGTCAGGTGAAAGGGAAGAAGTGAAGTGGGTTTATTCAGAGATGGGGTCTCCCTCTCTTTTTTATTTAACTCATTTGTGGAAGAAAACAGGATGAATGACTGATTGAATTTTTAATTTTAATCTTCTGGGTCTTCAAAATACTTGTTCCACTACCTTCCCTGTTCCAAAGTATTTCCTGTAAACTGCTTATTAAATCTAGAGACTTGATCAGGTTCAGGTTCAAGTCTTGACAAGAATACTTTATAGTATTAGAGTACTTCCATCAACACACTAACGCTATCTGTCCCTCTTTTTGGAATTTATGGGCCATTTACAATCATTGCCTGAATCTAGTATTTCATCAAGGACTCCAAAATGTTGATTTTCTGTTATTCATTCTTAATTTATTTACTGTAGTATTTCTGTGAAAAGAAACTTCCTCTGATTTATGCTGCAGGGCAGTGGATATAAGAAAATCAAGATAAATGCTTGATTATCAGTTTTCAAAACAATGAGTTGGTTCTTTAGTATCATTTAAAGGTGATTAATGAAGTGTTTTACCTACTATCACTATGAACTCATGTTTTTAAATATTTAATGTTTTCAATCTATTACAGCTATTCCTTTTTTTTTTTTTTTTCCCTCAAACCATTCCAACTTTAATCGGTGCGAACCAGTTCAAGTTGGCTCCAACTTTAGACATGACCTGAATCATCTCTAATGGCTTCTCTGTTTGTGGTATGATAGAATGTAACTGGCCTATCTTGTACCTTTCCTGATCCGCACTCAGAATCAGCCAGTCCTTCCAAGTACCTTAGTGGGCAGTGCTGTGTAAGGATCCCTTCTGAAACCTTGTACCTAGTACACTGCAGAAGATGGTGGCGCTTCTCTGAGAATGAATTAGGAAGAGTGCATATTTCCACATAGGCTGTGGACTGGGTGATGCTCTGTGAAGAAATCATGCCTTGGAGACATGAATTCTTTCCTAAGCTTTCTCATTACTGTTTTTAACTTTTAGGTAAATATTTGTAGGCTCTGTGTCACCTTTCTCCCATGGCTTACCTCCATAGATGAAGAAAAGGCATGTGATGCTAGCAGGCAATTATCTTATAAATTACTACCAATGCCTACCATGGAAGTCTGTGTCTGTCAATGTATACGATGATCAGAAAATGTTTAATGAATAGTCATTGTGTTAGGTGTAGGGGACTCCAACACAATTAAGACTTTATTTCACATGGTCTCTTCAGGTCATTTCAATAGTGCTGAATGCTACCGTGAGAGCCCAGAGGAAGAACTAAGTTCTGCCTGAGTGAAAGAAAGATGTGTTTATGGTGTAAGAAGCTTTTGAGTAAAGGTCTTGAAAGGAATAAAACTCTGGAGTGTGTGTAGAGGAGGGGTGTTGGAGAAGAAGATACAGGCTGCTGTTTTAAACAAACAGAGCAGCAGGGGTAAAGACCCAGTGATTTCAAAGTTGAAAGGGTATTTGATCCATGTGGCTGCAGTGTTAAGTGCCAAGTTTATACAGGGCAGAACTTCAAATATTATGCTGAGAAGACCCTTTGGGTCAGTTTGCTAAGGCAGGGAGGCCACTTTACAAAGTTATTCTCTAAACTTGGGCAATTACAGTGGGAAGTAAATAGAGAAGATTGCTGAGACACTGTATGGATAAAGCAGTCATCATGGTGAATGAATATGAGGGAGAATTGAAAGATGACAAAGTCATCTTGCTTATGATGACTGATATTACAACATGGTTGATAATGGAGTGAGACCAAACTAGAGTTGGAGCTCAGGAAGGACCCGGTGAGACAGAGAACAGTATTAAAGAACTTGCAAACAAGTCAAGAAGTAAACAATAGAGAATCAGAGAGATATGCCAATAAATGAGTTATTTGGAAGGAGGATTGATTGAGGGTAAGTGATTTGTTCAACATCTCATTGATTCATTTATCTGAAGGAAAGAATCATCACATTCATGCATTCACATTCTTTCTGTCCAGAATCAGTCTTCTTAGCATAATATCCAAACTTCCACTCAGGCACTTTATAGTGCAAGCATACAGGTCAACTACCCTTTCAACTCTAAGATCACTGTGATGTTCCTAGTACCATGCTATATACAAGAAATAAAATATAAAAACTTGGTCCTGCCTTGGAGCTGTTATAATACAGTGGTAAATCAGTGTAGGTATCACCTACAGCTAGTGGTAAATAGCTAATAGGTAGGTGATAGAAAGCTGGGAATAGAAGGCAGAACTCCCAATCTGGTGTTGGTTTTGTCACACCATCCCTGCCTGTCCCATCTCACAGGGTCTACTCCTCACTCTTGGACTCTGTATTTTAAACTGAAGGTGACATAGTACTTGCCCACTTTTGCATTATCAGTCTCTATGCTTGGGCAAAGCCGTTTGGGCTCTACCATTTGGGAACACTCATATGCTTTTGGATATGTTTATGATCAACTCTGTGTAAAATAAATGTTAGGGATTTATAAGACTCTTTCAATATAGTATGACAGTTTACATTTTACAGTCCAGGTCTCAAGTAAATGGTCTGTTTCCATCACCATTAGAGTAGGTATATCTAATTTTTTCCCCTGGCTCCATACATTAGATTAGTAAATGACAAATTCTTTTAAAAATTATGTAATTATAGGGGCGCCTGGGTGGCGCAGTCGGTTAGGCGTCCGACTTCAGCCAGGTCACGATCTCGCGGTCCGTGAGTTCGAGCCCCGCATCAGGCTCTGGGCTGATGGCTCAGAGCCTGGAGCCTGTTTCCGATTCTGTGTCTCCCTCTCTCTCTGCCCTTCCCCCGTTCATGCTCTGTCTCTCTCTGTCCCAAAAATGAATAAACGTTGAAAAAAAAATTGAAAAAAAAAATTATGTAATTATTAAATAAGCACAACTTCATTTATTTTCCATCAAAGACTGACTTTAAATATTTTACTTCTTAATGCATCTCTATAAATAGAGAGGTTGGCAAACTGAAAGCGTGCATTGAAAGTGATTCTTAGTTCTTTCATTATTTTTATATTCATCTTTCTTAATTTAGTCTCAAAACACCCCTAGGCAGTTGGTGCTGACTCTTGCTTATTTGATATCAAAATTCTTGGGAGCCTGATCCTCCACAGCAGGTTTTAATTTTCTCATTTTAAGGCATCTTCTTTAACTATTTCCTGCCGACCAAAAAAGAAAAGCCCATCTTCCTCCAACTCTTGCACTGATTTGCCCCTGGGATCCTGGTTATGGACGCACAGCTCAAGATTAGTTCCAACTTGTTTCCCCTGAGAAGACACGTAAAGGATTTGAAAGATCTTTTGTGTGGTTTTCATGCTTTTGCCATTTAAGGAATTATTCATAACTTTCTGCCTTAGCATTCAACTCATTTTGAACACAATGCTTGCAAACCAATTAACAATTCTGATTGGACTCTCCCTTTAGAAGGAGCATCAAGAAGGAAACATCTGGGTTCCCATCTTTCTTACAGAGATGACTCAAAAAATATTAATTTTAATAATATATTCTCACCAAGAAGTTCTGGTTTCTAGAAATGTATTTCTGTAATTCTGTTGGACAAATTTTCAAAGATCTTGCTTTATACAAAGTTGACTATGGTATTAAAAAAGAATTATAGAATTTTAGGAATTGGGAGAGAACTTAGAGGTTTGACAGTTCGGGTTTCTCATTTGCAGGTGATTCCACTGAAGTACTCAGAAAGGCGGGTACTGCTGGATCATGCGGGTTTCAGAGGAGGGCTGGGTTTAGGCCTGGATTTCCTGTTCCCGGCCTCTCTCTATTCCTACTATATTCTTCAACATCAGTCTAAATATTCTCTCCTCTTGTTCTCTCTGGCTCTTTGTACTTCCTCCACAGGCCAAATTGTACAGTTGGGATCATTAAAAAGGAATTTGTAAGTACTAAAAAGGTTGTATCATTATATCATCAAGACTGAAAAATCCTGGTGGATCTATGTTTTTTTTGCATATAATGGGTACTCAATAAATATGCATTAAACAAAATGGCCCATGTTTGCCTTTGACAAAATTCAGCATACTTTCTTAATAAAAACCCTCGAGAAAGTCGGAATAGAAGGGACATACTTAAACATCACAAAAGCCATTTATGAAAAGCCCACTGCAAATATCATCTTCAGTGGGGAAAAACTGAGAGCTTTCTCCCTGAGATCAGGAACACGACAGGGATGTCCACTCTCACTGCTGTTGTTTAATGTAGTTTTGGAAGTTCTAGCATCAGCAATCAGACAACAAAAGGAAATCAAAGGCATCAAAATTGGCAAAGATGAAATCAAGCTTTCACTTTTTGGAGATGACATGATATTATGCATGGAAAACCCGACTGACTTCACCAAAAGTCTGCTGAAACTGATACATGAATTCAGCAAAGTCACAGGATAGAAAATTAATATACAGAAATCAGTTGCATTCTTATACACTAATAATGAAGCAACAGAAAGACAAATAAAGAAACTGATCCCATTCACAATTGCACCAAGAATCATAAAATACCTAGGAATAAACCTGACCAAAGATGTAAAAGACCTGTATGCTGAAAACTATAGAAAGCTTATGAAGGAAATTGAAGACGATACAAAGAAATGGAAAAACATTCCGTGCTCATGGATTGGAAGAATAAATATTGTTAAAATGTCAATATTACCCGAACCTATCTACACATTCAATGCAATCCCAATTAAAATTGCACCAACATTCTTCTCGAAGCTAAAACAAGCAATCCTAAAATTTGTATGGAACCACAAAAGACCCCGAATAGCCAAAATAATTTTGAAGAAGAAGACCAAAGCTGGAGGCATCACAATCCCAGACTTTAGCCTCTACTGCAAAGCTGTAATCATCAAGACAGCATGGTATTGGCACAAAAACAGACACATAGACCAATGGAATAGAATAGAGACTGCAGAATTGGACCCACAAAAGTATGGCCAACTAATCTTTGACAAAGCAGGAAAGAATATCCAATGGAAAAAAGACAGCCTCTTTAACAAATGGTGCTGGGAGAACTGGACAGCAACATGCAGAAGAATGAAACTAGACCACTTTCTTACACTATTCATAAAAATAAACTCAAAATGGATAAAGGACCTTAATGTGAGACAGGAAACCATCAAAACCCTAGAGGAGAAAGCAGGAAAAAACCTCTCTGACATCAGCCACAGCAATTTCTTACTTGACACATCTCTAAAGGCAAGGAAATTAAAAGCAGAAATGAACTATTGGGACCTCATCAAGATGAAAAGCTTCTGCACTGCAAAGGAAACAATCAACAAAACCAACAGGCAACTGACAGAATGGGAAAGGATATTTGCAAATGGCATACCAGACAAAGGGCTAGTATCCAAAATCTATAAATAACTCACCAAACTCCACATCCGAAAAACAAATAATCCAGTGAAGAAATGGGCAGAAGACATGAGTAGACACTTCTCTAAAGCAGACATCCGGATGGCCAACAGGCACATGAAAAGATGCTCAACGTCACTCTTCATCAGGGAAATGCAAATCAAAACCACACTGAGATATCACCTCACACCAGTCAGAGTGGCTAAAATGAACAGATCAGGAGACTATAGATGCTGGAGAAGATGTGGAGAAACGGGAATCCTCTTGCACTGTTGGTGGGAATGCAAACTGGTGCAGCCGCTCTGGAAAACAGTGTGGAGGTTCCTCAAAAAATTAAAAGTAGATCTACCCTATGACCCATCAATAGCACTGCTAGGAATTTACCCAAGGGATACAGGAGTGCTAATGCATAGGGGAATTATCCCCCAATGTTTATAGCAGCATTTTCAACAATAGCCAAATTATGGAAAGAGCCTAAATGTCCATCAGTTGATGAATGGATGAAGAAGTTGTGGTTTATATACACAATGGAATACTACTTGGCAATGAGAAAGAATGAAATATGGCCTTTTGTAGCAACGCGGATGGAGCTGGAGAGTGTTATGCTAAGTGAAATAAGTCATACAGAGAATGTCAGATCCCATATGCTTTCACTTTTATATGGATCCTGAGAAACTTAACAGAAGACCATGGGGGAGGGGGAAGGGGGAAAAAAAGTTAGAGAGGGAGGGAGGCAAACCATAAGAGACTCTTAAAAACTGAGAATAAACTGAGGGCTGAGGGTTGATGGGGGGTGGGAGGGTGGGGAAAGTGGGTGATGGGCATTGAGGAGGGCACATGTTGGGATGAGCACTGGGTGTTGTATGGAATCCAATTTGACAATAAATTTCATATTAAAAATTTTTAGGGGCGCCTGGGTGGTGCAGTCGGTTAAGCGTCCGACTTCAGCCAGGTCACGATCTCGCGGTCCGTGAGTTCGAGCCCCGCGTCGGGCTCTGGGCTGATGGCTCGGAGCCTGGAGCCTGTTTCCGATTCTGTGTCTCCCTCTCTCTCTGCACCTCCCCCATTCATGCTCTGTCTCTCTCTGTCCCAAAAATAAATAAACGTTGAAAAAAAAAAATTAAAAAAAAAAATTTTTTAAAATTAAAGTCATATAAAAATTTAAAAAATAAATAAAATAAAAAGGTTTTATCATTATATCATCAAGACTGAATAATCCTGGCGGATATATATTTTTTTGCATATAATTGGTACTCAATAAATATGCATTAAACAAAATGACCCCTGTTTGCCTTGTTAGCGTGGTCTGTTCTTTGCTTAGTAATGCAAGGAATCTATGATTGCAGAATATTTTACAAGATGTTCTTTAAATGATATAGATTGATCGAAATATGTACCCTAGGTTTAAACTTACTTATTTTTACTTAAATGTTGATTATAAGAAGGTATATGCCAATTTTTTAGGGGGAAAAAAAGGAAAACAAAATTCAGTGCTACCTACTTTTTGTATTAAAATTTTTTTAATATTTATTTATTTTTGAGAGAAAGAGACACACAGAGCACAAGCTGGGAAGAGGCAGAGAGAGAGAAGCAGACCCAGAATCTGAAGCAGGCTCTAGTCTCTGAGCTGTCAGCACAGAGCCCGACATGGGGCTTGAACCCACAGATGAGCTGTGAGATCATGACCTGAGCTGAAGTCAGACGCTCAACCAACTTAGCCACCCAGGCGCCCCAGTTCTAGCTACTTTTAAGTAGTTTTGAGTTCTTTTTTGTTTGTTTGTTTTTGAGAGACAGAGAGATTGAGAGAGAGAGACAGAGACAGAGACAGAGAATGGATTCCAAGCAGGGATTCTGTCTCAGAGGGCTCTATTTCACGACCATTTGGCTCATTTTGACATGAGCCAAATCAAGAGTCAGCTCAACTGACTGAGCCACCCAGGTGCCCCAAGTTCTTAAAACATAAACATGCTTCGTTGAATAATTAAAATGAAGAATTTTTATTTTTTAAGCTTATTTATTCATTTCAAGAGAGACAGAGAGAGTGAGCAGGGGAGGGGCTGAGAGAGAGAGAGAGAGAGAGAGAGAGAGAATCCCAAGCAGACTCCACACCATCAGCCCAGAGCCTGATGCAGCCTAACCCACAAAACACAAGATCATGACCTGAACTGAGATCAAGAGTAGGACACTTAACAGATTGAGTTACCCAGGTGCCCCTAAAATGAAGAATTTTTAAAAATAAAATCTATAACAAATTTATTATAATGCCAGTTGCAAGCAGTATAAATATTCATTTGAAAACTGACTTGCATTTTTCCATGAACCATCTTAGATATACTTGTTAAATGTTTTTATTTCTCAATTATAATATAACTTCAGGTAATATAGGTGGCTTCAGAGTGCACATTGAGGAGTTTCTTTTTTTTTTTAATGTGTATTCAAATATAACCAATTCACCAATTCTGTTGTTTTCCCACTAATGATTTTAAATAATTCATCTTAATACAGGCTTACAAAATACCCCTTAAATATAAGATATAGGGGAGTTGAATGGAACTGCCTGATTCCCCAAATATTAGTTTAAAATTCACTTCATAACTACAAAAATTACCACCCAAAGTTTGGGGAATGTTTTCAAAACTCAATTATGAATTGAAATCCTAGAGGTTGATTTGACTTAGAGAACAAATATTTGATGATATTCATACCTCAAATACAAATGTTGCCAGATTCAAACATTTCTTTTCTTTTGAAAGTCTTTGTCTTTCACTGTCAAATTCCTTAATATTTCATGGTATGGACACTGAGAAAAAGTCTGTCTCCTCTAGCTCGCCACTTTCCACAGATGCTATGCTACCCATGCATTTGCATTGTGGTGTATACATACTGGATGGTCTTTTCTTTATGAAATAATCGTGATAGGAGATACTATTTTTTATTGTCCTTACTTGAAAGAATATTTTCCCTTTTGGAGTCTTTCTGATCCAGAAATCCCAAAGTCAATGAATCACTGATCTGGAAATATGGATATTGAATTTGAGTTGCTTATACTGTAATATTAGAGTGCAGTCCATTTCTTCCTCCAAATTGTTTGTGAGATGTTGTAGATGTCCAAGTGGCAGAAACAGGTCTTAGTTTGTGGCTTGCATGTAAATGTGCAATGTTTAATTGTAAGCATAATGCTATTTTTTCCTATTTTTTGATGAAGATGTTGCAGTCAAAACCATATCCCAAATCCCATATCCCAAATAACATTTAGTCACGTGAGCAGAGTGATTTTATAGTGAATCCGTGAGATACCTGAATCTCTCTCCATGGCTTTCAATGTGTTATGATTAATAGTAGATGACAGTTTAAGGTCTGCACCAGATCCTAAAACAGTGTTACAGATTATTCTAAGCTAAATAAGAGCTAGTTATGCCATAGTTAAGCTTCAACCAAATGATTATTGAGGATTTTCTGTGCTTGGAGTCATGGGGGAACACAAAATGAATGTAGAAGTTGTAATTCTCTCAAAATATTGTCAGGTGCTTAGGCTTGATTACATATACATAGATAAATGTCGTGCACTTTTGCATTTTGAAGGATGAAATGAGGAATTAAGGAAATGCAGAAGCAGAAAGATTTCATCAAGGTGGAGCCATTTAAATTCAGGCATAAAGGCTTAACTTTTTTTTCTCTAGCTGTGAATGTCCTGGATAAAATAAAATTTGATCTTCATCAGTCTTATTAAATAGACTAATAAAGATTTAAAATTGTTACATTAGTAAAATGCATTATGAATAACATGGTTCAGTTACTTTCAGACAGTACTAAATATAGATTAGAGATGATATAAACAATTGAAACCTGGTAGGTACTAATAATCTTAAAATGAAATAAAAGGAAGTATGGTAATGGTATGTGAAAATAAGGAGAGATTACTTACTAGGAAATACTAATTGGTAGTATCAAGAATAAATAAATTGCCTATTTCTTAATGATCACAATAAATATCTAATTGAAGTATTAATTAAATTATTCATCAAGATTGCTTCTGAATGGAAAATTCTTAAAACCAGCAGTATTTATTGGTATTTCATGCAATAAAAAAGAAAATAAAAGATGCAATTACTTCAGCTACCTTCTCAGTTAAAACAGTTTTTAAGGAAAACATAACAGTGGCTAACCTGACTCCCGCATGAGATGACTTTTTTATGACATTTTCAGTGTGCCTTCAATACATGTACTTCTAGTCTAAATTATTAGCCTGAACTACTTTCCTTTTAGACACTTCAGACAGTATTTTTCAAGAAATAAACACATACAGTGCAAGTGGAAAATAAAACCACTTTCCATTTCTCCATTTATGGGAGGTTGAACTTCTTTGGATTGCTAGGGCTGTAGATTTTTCAGAATGTGTTCTTCAGAGTGAAGTCAAATGATACTACTTTTCTCTCAAATTATCAGCCAACTGAAAAAAACAAAATCATTATTTCCAAATTTCAAATTTAACTATACCATAAGTTGTACAAACAAGACCACCTTGCTTTTCTCACCTTTTTTTTAAAATGTGGTCTATGTGAGAATGGACACCTCCTGATTATTGTGGCCTATTGTCAGCTTTATGGATTTCCTTCCATACGCAGACCTCCTCTGTCTTACACAATGTGTAGCATTTTTTAATACAACCAACAACAGGTGTGTGATAAAGAATTTAAAAGGAGGCTACGAAAGGTCAGAAAAAGTACTTGAATCTCTTTCAACATGGAGCGATTTCTTGAGTCTTTTTTTTTTTTGTTATTTTCACATTTCTTAAAGAAACGTAATGCTAAACTATCATTAGTGCATACAGGAAATAATGGCAACAGAAGTCATCTATTGAATACGTATATGATATTGAGCAAAATCACTATGCTGAGCACATTTGTGTTTTTCAATAAATATTTATTGAGTACCTACTATATATCCGATAACATAGAAGGAATTAGGAAAAGGAAGGTAATCACTGCCCTCAAGGAACTTATAATCCAATATTTAAAAAGATGAAGATATGCAGCAGGAATTATGAAAGCATAGACTAGCTTGAGGCAAAGCTTTCTGAAGGAGTTGAGGATTGAGCTACTACTAAAGGATAATTGGAAGATTTGCATATACAGATGAAGAGAAATGACATTGTAAACAGAGAAGTTGTGTGAACAGAGTATCGATGAGAAAACAGTATATGATATGTGTTTAAGGAATAACAGATAATTTGGCATTTGGGAGGTTGGGCCTGGCAAGAGATTAGTCTGGGGAGGTATGTAGAGCTAAAATCATGAAAGCACTGACATGACATGTTAAGATATTTAAATTTTATCTAAGAGGCTTGTAAGCCAGTTAAGAGTTTCAAAAGTTCTGCATAGCTTATATACATATCTTATATACAATCTTATAACACGTATCAGGGTAGAGTTTGTATTTATGAGATTGTATTAGTTAGGGCTACCAAAAGAATTTACTATAGACTGGGTGGCTTAAACAAATTTATTCTCTCACAGTTCTGGAGGCTTAGAAGGCCAAAATCAAGGTGCTAGCAAAGTAGATGTCATTTTGAGGTCTCTTTCCTTGGCTTTTTGATGGACACCATGTCACTGTGTGCTTGAGCACGGAGAGGGGGGAGAGAGAGAGAGAGAGAGCTCTCTGGTATCTTTTATTGTAGAGGCACTGATCCCATTATGAGTCCCCCACTGTCATGACCTCATCTGACCTTAATTACATCACAATGATTCTATCTCCAAATAACATCACATTGGATGTTAAAGCTTGAGCATATGAATTTGGTGGTGGGGGGGGGGGGGAATCACAGACATTCAGTCTACAGCAAAAAAAGAAAAAGGCTGTTATAGTAATTAGGAGGGAGAGATAATAAAGGCTTGAGCTAGAACTGGTAAGGTACATGGACAAAAGGAATGAGAGAGTAGTTATGGGGTGAAATCAATGGATTTTGGTGATTGACTGGAGCTGAGAGAGAAAAAGCAGTCCATTTTTTCCCATCTCCAGTATCACCCGTCAACTCCAGACCACCAGGTGAGGCTAATGTCCAGTCTCTGCCCTGCACTTACCCAACTCCTACCTGTTTCCACACTGCTGCCCCTCACCTCACTACCCTACTTAGGACTTTCCAGCCATAATGATACTCAACAGCTTCTTCCAAGTACCTGATTATTTCCCAGTTTAGCACATTTACACATTATGGAGGACAAAATAGGTAAGCATACAAATAAATGCAACCTTATACGCTAGGTACCACTGAATCAGAAGAGGAAGCAACTAACAGGAGTATAGTCAGTTCTGCTATGACGCAATGTTTGCTTTTCTAAAAATCAACACGCTATGCAAAATTGTGAAATATGAAGCTACGAGGCTAATGAGAAAATCAAGGTTTGGATTTTCAAAAATTGCGTTACTGACTTTTTTTTAGCGGTAAGAACCTAATACAGATGGTAGCATTGTTGATATTTACTAATAGTTAAGAAATACATAAATGACACAATATAAAATCTGAAGTTTGCTTCGGCATCAGAAGAGTTGTGGTTGTGTTACTGCGGGGTAGAGGAAGGACGGTGACCTGAAATCCGAGCGAAGGTTGTAGCAGATGCAGATGGATGTGACTCTTAGGCCAGTGCCCTGAAATAGCGTGTTTGAGGTGTGCATCAGCTCGAGTTGCTGCTTTTCGCTGCCAGTCAGCTGGTGCTGTTTTTTGCGTTCACCTCATGTTTCTCATGGGGGAAATCGCACATAAGCAATCCCAAACTGTCCCTTGGTACCAAATGCTTTGTTACAAGTTTACATTTTCAAAACAATCATTGTGACAGAAATGAGTATAATTGTGCCTAGAGCAGTTGGGAACAGCACCACAAAGGTGGTGTCGTGTGAAGTGAGTCTTAAGACATAAAAAGTGTGTACTAGCAGGAAAAGAGGGAAGGGAACTAGACAAACAGAAACGTCAGACATAGAGCGGATGAGGTGTGAAAGAGAATGTCATGTTTTACAAACTGCCCGGAGTGTGATTTTCTCATATTAACCCATTTCCTGGGTTTTTTAAAAAAATATTATTTTCCTCATAGGAATTATCCTAATTTTGCCCCCCCCCTTTTCCCACACTTGATTCTTTATTTTGTATTATTTGGGGAAAAATGATTTGCTTTCATTTGATATCTGAAATCTCCATTGTATACGTGTGCTTTTATTTTTGTATAATTCACCAGGTAACATGACAACATTGTACACATTTCATGCCTTTCTTCCTAATAACTGAATATACAAATAGTCCTTTCAGGTCTAAAAATAAGCAAGCATAATTCACATACTTGAAATGACTAAAATGGTAACTTTATGATTTCTAATCCTGGTATAATCATGTCTTCATTTTGTCTGTATTCTGAAATATCACAAATTTAAAGTTCATGTTAGCCAAAATTAATGTTAGAATTTTTAATTCCGCCAAGGAAGTATTGCTTCTAGGGGTGTAATTTTACATAGTTGATTACAAGTTAATACATAGATCCATCATATCAATTAAATTGATTACAAGTTAATACATAGATCCATCATATCAATTAAAATCACTTATTTAATACCTGCCGTATGCATAATACGATCTTTGGGTCTGTGCTTCTTTTTCATTTCAGTTCATATCTTACAATTTCCAGTGCTCCCTCCTGTGTTGTATATTATGAATTTGTACTGAGAATACTCCTGAGGGACGCACACTGAATGGGAAAAAATACTTCAATGAAAAACAACATTATTTAATTCACTCAAATGATTGTGTTAATTGATTTCCTGATAGACACAGACCTTGTTTTTCCACATGGATGATCAAATTTATTTTAGAGTCAAATCCTTTGAGGACACTGCAGTCTAAGTTTTCCATAACTTTCTGTTTTATATTGGCAAATATCTTTATTAGATGGAGCAGTCACTTGAGATAGAATGAAAAATGTGCTGCTTAATCAACAAAATCATTGAACCTATTCAAACTACATGTAGTACATTGTTTCCTTTAGGGTCCTATAAAGTGTGCTGCTGAAGTGTTCTAAATGCTGCTTTTATTTTCTGCAAAAATTCTGTAGCATTTTAAGTGTCTGGGTATTTATTAGCTCTCCAATGACATCTGGAGGGCAAATGTTTCACTGAAATCTCTAAGATAGTTGTAGTGACGCTTATTCCAGGAGGATAGTTATGTAAGTCCTTTGATTCTTATTTCCTGTTTCCAATCTCCCACTTGCCCTTTTGCGCAATTCGCTTTACTCGCTTTGCACATTTTGGTACTCTAAGATGGGAACAGTATGAGAAAGATAATAAATTCGTATAAGTTAATTCTACTGTTCTATTGGTATAAATTAAAGAACAAATTTTAAAATGGATAAATAAGACCTCTTTTTCATTTATTCAGCTCTTCCAAGTGCCCTTGATTAAATGAGCTGCTTCTTCATTCCTCATAGTTTTTATCTGTTTTTTTCAAACTGTAGAAAGAATGTTTGAAGTGTAAGACGAGTTTGGATAAAACTTCTTTTATGCTTTAAATAATATGTCATGTTCGTCAATTTAGAATTTATTTGGGAGACACCTTGAAATCCAATTATCTGAGAAGGTGAGGGGACAAAATAACAGGGTACAGGTAAAGCCGAATATATGTCCAATGATAAGATGCAACTTATAAATTGCTAATGTAAAGAACTATTGCACTTTAAAAATATCTGCCATCATCACATTTAAATAATATGCAAGATGGAATCAGCCTAAGTTCTACAGCCACATATTAAATAATTAAAATAAATGTGGGAAAATGAAGAGAAAGAAAGTAGATGGTGAAGCCTAAAATGCTGGAGTGTGAGAACTCTGTTTTTGGAGATAGCATCTGTTATTTCATATATTTTTATGAATTTATCAGTGAAGCTAAGAGAAATGTGAATCCACAGGAGGAAAAAAATGACATAACTGCTCTTGAAGGTGTGATTGCCAAAATCCTTATCCTTATAAAAGTGATTTTTGGAGGTTAAAAGGAAAAGAAATCTAGCATCTGTAAGCATTTTACAGTTATAACATTTTACAAACAGGTTAGAGCACTGTTGGGAGAATTTCCACATGGCTGGTATTTATTAAACCTAAAAGTTAAAATTACTTTCTTCAGTTTTATTGCAATGCAAACATTTTGTATTGTTTGTCAGGATAACTTTATAAAAGATTTAGAAATGGGAAATGTGCTTGCGGTGATCTGTGACTGAAGGAAAACAGAAGGGACTTTGGTTTCTGTCATACATAAAGTATGGCATTCCGGATTACAAGGAGGGTTCTCTTTTTCTGCACGTCTCTCTTGAGATCAAATCTGGGACATTCTAGCCATCTCTGGTTAGCTGAAAGTATAGATTATGTTTTGGTTCTCTAAATCTTTTTGCTGGAGGAAAATTAAAGTGTGCATTTTAGTAAGAACAGTGTATTTTCATCAAGTTTTTGCAGTAAGTGTGAATTGAGAAAGGGTACAATACGATTCAAAAATGAAAACTAAGATCTCCCAGTTATCTGATTATGTCCCTAAGGAATGAAGCACAGCCCCATTTAATTCAGGAAAGATGTATGGTGCGCCTTCTAAACCACAAATACTGGCATATTCTTTTTCTGCTTATACTCTCCTGGGGAAGTGGGGAGACCTTTAACCGAGGACTGTTCCAGGTGCTATGAAAACCACAAAAGAGACTGGCTCTCTCTTGGAGGAAAAGCAGGGAAGGGAGATTCCACACAGAAAAAAAAAAAAAAAGCACATACAAAAGAAGCGATGCTAACATCAGTGGAGTGGGAACATACAGTCCAAGTTTTTCATGAGCATGAATCCAAAAATCTAAACAAGAGGAAAATATTAGCAAATCAAAGTCAGTGATCTATAGAAAGGATAACGTATAATGATCACATTGGGTTTATTCTAGAAATGCAAGTCTGGTGTAACATTTAAAAATGATAACCTGAGCCCCACTCACCTCACATCATACAAAAAAATGTTTTCAGTTATATTGGAGATCAAAGTGTGAAAATAATGAAACTTCAACGCGTAATCATAGGAGCATATTTTCATTATCTTGGTGAACACAAAATTTTCTTAAAGGTAACATAAATTAATAACTACAACAGGAAAAATGAAAATATAGACCTAATTAAAAATAAGAACTTGTAGTTATCAAATATATCACCTAGAGAATGAAAAGCAAGCCAAAGTATGGAAGAAATCATTTGATCTGTCTCTACCTGTATTTCTATATATCTGACAAAGAATTCCTATCTGGAATTCATAAAGGAGTCCTACAAATCAATTTAAAAGAAAACTCAACAGAGAAATGGAGGAAAACTTGAAATAGCACTTTAGAAGACAGGATATACAAATGAAAAAAAAACACAATAGTTTATAACCTCATTAATCACTAGGGAAATGCAAATTAAAAACTATAGTGATATCCTAGTACACACCCACCAAAATGATTAAAATAAATGTACTGACAAACGTTGGCAAGGATGTAGAACATCAAGAACTACCTTGAATTGCTGGTGGGAGTGAAAATGGATATAAGCACTTTGGAAAATATTATATAGCTACAATAATTAAAGCAAAGTCTTGGTCACATCTATTAAGGCTGATGATAGATCACCTAATGAACTAGTAATTCTACTCCTAGATATAAATATATACCCCCTAAAAACAAATACATATGTTTACCAAAAGAGTTATAAAAGTATTTTCATATGTTATTTCTAGTAGCTCCAAATTAGAAACCACCCTAAAGTCCATCAACATTAGAACGTACAAGAAAAATTGTAGTGTATTGATACAATGAAATGCTCTTAAGTAATTAAAATGAATAGAATATTCTGGTATCCATCAGCGCATTTAAATATCGCAAACATAATTTTGAGCACAAGAAGGCAAATACAAGAGTACATAGCATATGGTTCTATTTATATGAAGTTCAAAAACAACTAACTTATGATGTTATTGGTTGGTATGGTGTTTACTTGAAGAAGAGGTGACTGGGAAGAGCTAAGAGTAGGGCAGTTGCTGGATCTTGGTACTGATTACATAGTGTGTTCACTTTGTACAATGTATCAAGCTCCACATTTATCCTCTGTAAAACTTGTATGTGTTATTTTTCAATATAAATTTTACATATAGATTATTACATCTAGAAGTACTACTAGTCTGGGCTTTTGGTGTCATGTTTTCAGTCATTGTCTTTCCAGCCGAAGGGATAAACTTTTTTATGAGCAGAGACTAACTTGTACATTGTGTGCAATCCATTGGTACCATCCCCATGGATTTAATTAATTTAATGGGCGCTCTTAAGTATTGTAAGTGGAGAGAAACATAACAGGATTTTCATTTTTAAAATGTTATTGTTATTCATAGAGGTTTCATAATTTTTTGAGTTTATGCTATTTAAGGCAAAGTAATGCATTAAATGAACATATTATGACATTTCTCATATTCCAATTCACCATAGATGATGAATATGATGACCAGGCATCTATTCCAACCTTTTCCTGGTTTTACTTGCTCTGCTTTGGAAACTGGGAAACTAAAAATGCCAAGCATGGGTCATTTATTTTGTTGATTTCTATTGTAATAGGCACAGTGTGGTTTAGGAGCGAGCTATTGTTTCCTAATCCTAAAGGCAGATTAGCTGTGACAATGGCAACGGTGGCAGGATTCTAGAGCCTATTTTGTACTCAGAAAGTGACTTCCTGAGCCAAGAGAAATGGTGGCAGCTCATCTGGGTGCTCAGTTCTGCAGTGTAGCTTTGAGTGAGCTTTGATGAAAGCTCAATTTAAGTCTCTTTCTTCATCCCTTTCAGTGATCTTGTAAGCTATTTAATGCCTCATAGTAAATGCCTTTCTGTACAAAGTACCTACAAGTGAATCTGTTTTCTGCAACTGATTCCTAGTTGGTAACAAAAGAGCATAGTCAGCATTCTGTACAAGGAACAAAACTTTAAACTAAATGGATAAACAATTTGTATCCTCCTCTATAATTAGAGTTTAATCTTGGCCGTCTCATCTATGATCACAGGGAATGTTAACTAAAAATAAGTGTTGTCAGTTCAATTCCATCACCACTCTTGAAAACTTTAAGATACCATATTCTACTTTTATTAAATCCAGTAAGATATTCCATGTAATTATAAGCATTAGGGTCTACACGAGAAAAGCAATACGAATGTCATTGTACTACTAAATAGTGAGTCTTTGTGGTTGTAATTTACCTTTTCCCATTTGCTTATTATGCCATGTGGTTGTATTTTCCCTGTACTAGTGAATCAGTAGGTGCAGGGTTCTTCTGTCTTATTAGATTTCATTGAGTTGATTTACTCCCATACAGGAATAGAGGAGAAATCTAAAAGTCATAACAGTGCATGCAAGCACACGCATACACACATGCACACACACACACAGAAATAAAGAAAGAGGAAGATGGGGGAGTGGGAGAGGGAGAGATAAAGAGAGAAACAGAGAGAGGTGGGGGGAGAGAGAATCTGGTCTATTCAAAACATGAAGTATTGTATATCATGGCCATTTCTTTAGCTAAAGGAGTAGAGAATTTTTTTCCTAAAAATCACAAAAGAGGATACTGGCGATTTATTTAGTTTTCCCTCATGGTATTAAGCCACAATAAACACTATTTTTTTTGCAACATAATGACTGTTAAGCAACTTTGTATATGCTTGCCTCTTGATGGATTGTTTCTCAATTTACAATTTCACAATTCATGTAACATTTTATTGAGCACCCACTAAGTACAGAGTGTTGGGCATTATAGGAGATATAAAGCTACCCATGAAACTGACTCTATTCTCATAATTGATCTTATGGGAGAGGCAGACACAAATATTTACTTTAATTATAAAACAAATCACTATAATTTGTTGTAGTAGATTGTGGTCAATATTATAAATAAATTATCATGTGAGTATAGAACAAGGAAGAACAAATTCCAAAATGAGGGTACTGGAGAAAGCTCAGGACAGATATTTTGTTTGAGTTACATAGCAGGACCTTTCAAAAAATAAACATCATAAACAAATGCTATTAATGGACAGGTAGGTTTATAAAACAACCAAGAGCTGTTCCTTTGCCATATTATGGAGGGTGGGGGAAGCTAAGACTATAAAAGAAGAAAAGTTGAGACCAGAGTTTGGAAGATCATAAACATCATGCTAAGAATTTTAGATGTTATTCCATTGTCATCTGGAAGCAAGGAATTAAAAATGTAAGTAAGTTAGGGCATTCTGTATTGACCAATGGAAAGATTGGAGCTGAGTGAGAGAGGTTTGAGTGGTAAAAAGTCATGATAGTAGGAATGGGGAGGGGCAACGTACATAGGAAGTGTATGTTGATTAAGGAGTAATAAGAGGACTAGTTATGAGAGAAAGATCCCTAGAATGTGGCCAAAGAAACCTGCGTATAGGGTATCATTCACTCAAAGTGTTAGACAGAATAATGTCCCCCTTAAGATGTCCATGTACCAATCCCCAGAACCTTTGAATATGTTAACTTCTGTGGAAAAGAGACTTTGCAAATGTGGTTAAGGATCTTCAGATGGGGAGACGTTATCCTGGATTATCTGGATTGGTCCATGTAATCATGAGGGCCCTTATGAAATGGAGGCAGCATGATACAAGTGAGCAAAAGGAGATATGAAAATGGAACCAGCTGTTGAAATAATGTACTTTGAAGATGGACAAAGAGGCCATTAAGTCAAGAAATGCCAGCAGCCTCTAGAAGCTAGGAGATGCAAGGAAATGGGTTCCCCAGATTCTACTCTGAAGCATCCAGATGGAATGCAACATGACCTACAATTTAACTTTATACTTTTGATTTACAGCCATTAAGAAAATAAATTTGTGGGGTTTTTTTTTCCTAATTTTTGTTACGAAAAATTTTAAATGTAGATTTTATAGTGTACATACTACAGTGAATTATTGTTACAGGGAATTCTTACATGTCCGTCATTCAGGATTTTTTAAATAATAGTGTAATTTACATAGTATATTAGTTTCAGGTGCACAACATGATTTGGGATTTGTATACACTACAAAAGTGTAAGTCACAATAGGTCTAGTGATCCACCATCCATCACTACACAGACTTGCACTTTTTTTCCTTAGGATTAGAACTTTCAATATCTACTCTCTTAACTACTTTCAAATATAGAATATAATATTATTGACTACAGTCATCATGCTGTACATTACATCTCCAAGATTTATTTATTTTATAACTGAAAGTTTATACCTCTTAATACCTTTTACCATTTTGCCCACTCCCCTACACCTCTCTCCCCTGGCGACCATCAATCTGTTCTCTGTGTCTCCTGGTTTTGTTTTGTTTGTTCATTAAAGTTCATCTGTGTTGTCAAAAATAACAAGATTTCATTCTTTTTTATGACTGAGTAATATTCCATTGTGTGTGTACATGTATATGTGTGTATATGCACATATGTATATGTATGTGTATATATATATATATATATATATATATACACACACATATATGTATATATTACATTTTCTTTATCCATTCATTCATCAGTAGACATTTAGATTGTCTTCATATCTTGACTATTGTAAATAGTGTTGCAATAAACATTGGGGTATATATATGTTTTCAAATGAGTGTTTTCATTTCCTTTGGATAAATACCCAGGAATAGAATTAATGGATCTTATGGTAGTTCTATTTTTAACTTTTTTGAGGAACCTCCATACCATTTTCCATAGTGGCCACAATAATTTATATTCCCACCGGTAGTGAACTAGGGTTCCCTTTTCTCCAAATTCTCACCAACACTTGTTTCTTGTCTTTTTGACAGTATCCATTTTGACAAGTGTGCGGTGATATTTTATTGTGATTTTGATTTATATTTCCCTGATGATTAGTGATGTTGAGCATCTTTTCATGTACCTGTTGGCCACCTCTATGTCTTCTTTGGAAAAAATGTCTATTCAGATCCTTTGTCCATTATTTAATTAGATTCTTTTTGTTTGTTTGTTTTTTGTTACTGGGTTGTAGAAGAGCTTTATATATTTTGGATATTAACCTCTTATCAGATATATGATATGCAGATATCTTCTCCCATTAATCAGGTAGCATTTTCATTTTGTTGTTGGTTTCTTCTGCTGTGAAGAAGCTTTTTCTTTGGATGTAGTCCCATTTGTTCATTTTTGGTTTTGTTGCCCTTACCTTTGGAATTAGGTTCAAAAAAATTATTGCCAAGGTCAATGTCCAGGAATTTATGGCCTGTTTTCTTCTAGTAGTTTTATGGTTTCAGGTTTGCATTTAAGTCTTTAATCCATGTTGAGTTAATTGTAAAATAGTGGTCTACTTTCATTCTTTTGCCTATGGCTATCCATTATCCCAACACCATTTATTAAAGAGACTGTCCTTTCCCCATTGCAAATTCTTGCTTTCCTTGTTGTAAATTAATTGACTGTGTATTCATGGATTTATTTATGGGCTTTTTATTCTGTTCTATTGATCTTTGTGTTAAGTTTTACACCAATACTATATTGTTTTGATTACTATAGCTTAGTAATATAATATGAAATTAGGAAGCATGATGACTTCAGCTTTGTTTTTTTCTCAAGATTGCTTTGGCTATTTGGAATCTTTTGTGGCTTCATACAAATTTTAGGATTGTTTGTTCTATTTCTGTGAAAAATGCCATTGGAATTTTGATAAGGATTGCATTGAATCTCTAGATTGCTTTGAGTATTATGGACATGTTTAAAAAAATTTTTAATGTTTATTTTTGAGAGAGAGAATGAGCAGGGGAGGGGCAGAGAGAAAGGGAGACACAGAATCTGAAGCAGGCTCTAGCTCTGAGCTGTCAACACAGAGCTTGATGTGGGGCTTGAACCCACAAACTGTGAGATCATTACCTGCACCAAAGTCGGACACTTACCTGACTGAGCCACCCAGGTGCCCCAAGTAATATAGACATGTTAACAATATTAATTCTTCCAAGCCATGAGCACAGAATATCTTTCTATTTATTTGTGTCTTCTTCAATATCTTTCATCAATGTCCTATAGTTTTAAGTGTAAAGTTCTTTCACCTCCTTGATTAAATATATGTATTCTTTGGTATTTTATTCTTTTTGATGCAAATGTACATGAGGTTAAGTTTTTTCTCATAGTTCATTATTATTATATAAAAACACAATAGATTTTGCATATTGATTTTGTAACCTTCAATTTTATGAATTCATTTGTTAGTTCTAAAGGTTTTCTGGTGGATTGTGTAGAGTTTTCTATATGTAAAATTATACCACCCACAATGATGGCTTTACTTATTCCTCTCCAATATGGATGCCTTTTATTCTTTTTTCTGTATAATTACTCTGGCTGGGACTTCCAATACTATGGTGAATAAAAGTGGTACGAGTAGACATCTTTGTCTTATTCCTGAACTTAAAGGAAAAACTTTCAGCTTGTCACCATTGAATAAGATGTTAGCTATGGGCTTGTCGTATATGGCCTTTATTACGTTATGGTACTTTCCATCTGTACTGACTTTGCTGAGACTTTTTATCATAAATGGATGTTGAATCTTGTCAAATGCTTTTTCTGTATTTATTGAGATGATCATTGGTTTTCATCCTTTATTTTGCTAATGTGGTGTATCATGATGATTAATTTGTAGAAGTTGAACCATCCTTGCATCCCTGGAATAATTCCCACTTGATCATTGTATTTGATCCTCTTCACATATTGTTGAATCCCATTTGCTAATATTTTGTTGAGGATTTTTGCATCTATGTTAATCAGGAATATTGGCTGTGTGTGTGTATGTGTGTGTGTGTGTGTGTGTGCTGCCTGGTCCAGTTTTAGTATCAGGGTAACAACTAGCCTTATAAAATAAGTTTGGAGGCATTCCCATCTCTTCAGTTTTTTGGAAGAGCTTGCCAAGGTATTAAATCTTTTTTGAATGTTTGATAGGATTCACCAGTGAAGTTATCTAGTCCTGGCCTTTTGTTATTTGGGATATTTTATATTTTTGTTGTCATATTTTATATCTTTTTATTTTATGTATCCCTTAACTAATTATTGTAGTTAGAGTTATTTTTACTATTTTTGTCTTTTAATCTTCATATTAGAAAGCTAAATTAACTCCAATGACATTTTTACTTTCATGTATTTTCTTGTTTCTACTTAGAGACCCTTCTTTTAAGTTTAAAAATCCCTTTAACATTTCTTTTAAAGCCAGTTTAATAGTGATGAATTCTGTTAGCTTTTGTTTCTCTGGAAAGCCTTTTATCTGTCCTTCAATTCTGCATGATAACCTTGCCAGGTAGAGAATTCTTAGTTGCAAGTTTTTTGCTTTCAGTACTTTAAATATATCACCCTTCTGGCCTATGAAGTTTCTGCCGAGGAATCTGCTGATAGTCCCTGGTATGTAACAAGTTGTTTTTTTCTACCATTTAAAATTTCCTCTTTATCTTTAACTTTTGATATTTTAACTATAATGTATCTTGGTGTAAATTTGTGTTGTTTTAAGTCACTATTATTATGATAATATGCATCCTCAGGAATATGTAACAAATAAAGATTTTTTTTTTACCTAGAAGTAGGTTGTAACTCTAACAGATATCTAAAAATCAGGAAGTAGTTTTGGAATTGGGTAATGGCTAGGGGCTAGAGGAATTTTTAGTATGATCCAAAAAATTAGATTGCGCTTAACAAACTTTTAGTAGAAAATGAATGTTTAAGGATACAGAAAAAAGTGAGGAGCAATATAGAGAAAATCTACATTGCCTTAAAAAATACTTACCTTCATACTAAGCAAACCATTGATAGAAAGTACATTAAATGTTTAAGTTGAGAGATACTGGTGAGGACTCAAAAGGAAATGAGGAACATGTTATTGAAAAAGGGCTTCTTTGTTATATAATGGTAGAAAGCTTGCTTAACTGTTACTACAGTTTTGTGGAAAGCAGATGAACTGTTATCTGGTACATGTAATGCATTTACATGGTAAGTGATGAATTAGGATATTAGCTCAGGAAATTTACAAGCAATGCATTGAAGGTATGACCTGATTTCTTCTTGCTATTTATTGTAAAATGTAAAGAGAAAGAGGTAAATTCAGGAAATAACTGTTAACTAAAAAGGAATCAGGATTTGATAATGTTGGGAATTCTCAGTCTATCCATACTACAAAAGATGCCAAAATAAGGATATTCACTGTCAGGAAAGCATGCTCCAGAGATGTGTGCTGGCCAATCTTTTGTTAATGCTTTGAAAGGATAGAAAGGTAAGTGTGTTCAGTCATACAGAGGGTTTTTGAAGAGATAGGCATATGTCTTATGGGTCCTCTCTGCCATCTTGGCAGGATCCAGGAATAGAAGATTCCCCCCAAAGATTATGGAGGATCTTCCAGTCTAATGGAGTGAATCCCCATGCCATATATGGGAGACCACTGGGTTCTTAAGGATGTTATACAAGCAGAAATACTGCCATCTTGATCTGAAAGGGACAAAGAAAGAACAAAATAAACAACAGCTGGGGCACCTGGGTGGCTCAGTTGGTTGAGGGACCAACTTCGACTCAGGTCATAATCTGGTGGTTTGTGAGTTTGAGCTCCACATTGGCCTTGCTGCTGTCAGCCTGTCAGTGCAAAGCTTGCTTTGGATCCCGTGTCCCCCTCTCTTTGCCCCTTCCTGCTTGTGCTCTTCCAAAAATAAATATATATTTTTAAAAAAATAAATGAAGAAATAAAAAGACTGCTGGACTCAACAAAATTCTGCAGACAAGAAACAGTATGACAAAACTCCTCTACCACAAACATGCACTATTGTCAAGAAAAATTGTGGATGACTCTGAGGGCAGAGCCTAGGACCAAAAGATGGAACCATGGGCCCAAAGAGCAGAACTATGGTCCTGGAGGGAGGAACCAAGATCCATGGGGGATTATTCCCAGTCCTTGAGACATAATGGAGTTTTTCCAGTTGGATTTTGGACTTTTGAGGTGACAAGATGAGATTTTGAACTTTGAGTTTTTATTCTACTGTATTGAGACTTTTGTATATGGGATAGACACGACTCTTTCGGAGTCAGAGTGCAGAGTGTGATGGAGAGAATAATGACTTTCTTAAGATACCCACATCTTAATCCCCAGAACTTTTGTGTGTGTGTGTGTGTGTGTGTGTGTGCGTGTGTGTGTGTGTGTATACACACACACACACACACACATATATATATACATATACATATATATATATATATATATTATTTTATATGGCAAAAGGGATTTTGATCAGTGATGATCAAATTAAGGATCTTAAAATGTGGATATTATCTTGGATTTTCTGAATGGGCCATTGGTAAGTCCAAGTATCCTTTAAGAGAGGCAAGAGGGTCAAAGGAAGAAAAAGGAGATGTGGCAATGGAACCAGTAGTTGGAGTGACATACTTTTAAGGTGGACCAAGTCATGAGCCAAGGAAGATAAGCAAACTGTGGAAGTTGGAAAAGACAAGCAGATTCTCTTCTGAATTCTTCAGAAAGACTGTTGCCTGACCAATGACTTATTTTAATCTTCTTACTTTCTGAATTATAAGAATAAATTTTTGCTGTTTTAAATGACTAAGTTTGTGGTAATTTGTTGCAGTAAAACCAGAAAACTAATATGTTTCATTTATTTATAAATATTTGTAGATCAGCTAGTATGTTTCAGACACTGAGCTGGCTGCTAGGAATATAGTGAACAAATGAAACAGATGTAGTGGATTATAGTTTTATGATATATTTTGATCTGGCCAGAAACAATGGGAAAGAAGCATATTTTTTGCACATGCTGCATTTGATATATATGGCTTTTGGACATCTACATGGATATATTTAGTAAGAACAGCTAATGCTTATGCCAATCGCTGTTCTAAGCACTGTTTATATATTCATTCATTTAATTCTTACAATAATCCTGGGAGGATGTTATATATGAGGAAACTTCTTTTTTTTTTTTAATGTGTATTTATTTAGTTATGAGAGGCAGAGAGAGGGAGACAAAGACTACCAAGCAGGCTTTGTGCTGTCAACACAGAGCCCAATATTGGGCTTGAACTAAGACCATGAAATCGTGACCTGAGCCAAAGTCAAGAGTCAGACACTTAACTGACTAAGGCACCCAGGTGCCCCTGGATGAGGAAATTTCTATACATGAAGGAACTGTGGTATAGATATGTAAAGCAACTTGCCCAAGCTCATGCAGCTGGGTTGCAGAACTATCTAAATAAATAAGCAAGTCTGGCTGCAAATCTTGAGCTTTAAATATATTTAGCAACTTAAGCATATGAGTCTGTCATTTTACAAAGTTTGATCTACAGTTATTAATTTTGTACTTGTAAGGAAAATTAAAAAAAAAACAGCAATAGCATAGAGCTAAGGAATAGGGTTTTCAAGAGAAAGATAATAATTAATTTTGTCAGATGTTGATTAATGTCAAGTGGAATGACAGTTGACCAGAAATGCCTTGATTTGGTGTTCTCATTATAAAATTTTTCTTATTACCATTCTCTGAAGTCATATTTGTTAACCATTATTTCTAAGAATGTGTCAGACCTTTGCACATATTTTTCAGCAATTTATTTATTTCAGCTGCTTCAGGATATTTGGGCAGCTGCTATTAACCCACTCAGGTCATGAGCACCAGCCCACATACCTATATCTTGGCTTACATTCCTATGATATTCTCCAGCATAGATATAATTTGCTTTGTTTCCACTGAAATTTCTCAAGATGTCTTTCCCAGTGATCTGCATGGAATTAGCTCTTGTCAGATACTTACTGACATATTACATGAGCTTCTATCACCACTCACTGCACTTCTGCAAAACTCAAATCAGCATTTAGGTATTGGTACCATATTCATTTATCCTCATTGATAGGAACAAATATTTTAACTGGTATTTTCATTAAATACTCTTTTTAAAAATCTTTGGATTCACATGATATCTATTAGTAAATAAAATTTCAGATTAAGACCATGGTCATTTTGTCTTCCTGTGCCCCCTTCTATCTTGTGTCAGTGTATACTTAATAAATATTTGTGGAATGAAGTAATGAGGCATGCAATTCTATTAACTATTATCATCTTAATTTGAGTAATGAACAATTGTTTGGAGTGTCATTATAAATTGGTAACAAAGTTAACGTAAGAATTACTTTGTCAGGGGTGCCTGAGTGGCTCAGTCAGCTGAGTGTCCGACTCTTGATTTTGGCTCAGGTCATGATCCCATGGTCATGGTATTGAGCCTTGTGTCTGGCTCTGCACTGAGAGTGGAGACTGCTTGGGATTCTCTCTCTCCCCCTCTGCCCCTCTGCCCTGCTTACGTGCTCTCTCCCTCCTTCTAAAATTAAAAAATTAAAATTAAAAAACTAAAAATAATTAAAAATAAAAAAGAATAACTTCAACATTATTTATTGAATATCAATTATGTATCGTCATCCACTTTATACAACCGCATATTTCTGTAAGTTTTTCACCAACCTTGGTAGATCTCTCACCAACACCTTGTGGCCAACTGTGACTATTCTTTGAGCACTCCTTCCACAGAAGGAGCTCTCCTCCACAGAATCTCAGAGAAGAATGGACTGACTTACTGTCAAGGGCTGTTTTTATACACACTGTCATAGGGCCACAAATCTACTTTTAGAGCACCTATTTTTGAATGTACAGAATATATATATATTTTTCAGAATATATTTTTTATGTTATCACTCAATGTCTTCACTAAAATAAAAACTATGCAAACAGTTGTATCGCTGTATTGTCTATCTTTACTCAGCATCACTTTATCCACATGGCACAATTTGAGTATATGGATTGGATGAACAAAAAAAAATTAAAGTTAATTTAGTTTTAGTGAGGTATCATACATAGATTCCTAAATTTATAAGAAAAAAAATATAATCTAATCCTGGTAGGATTAGAAACATCTGCTATTTAATCCTGGTGGAAACATAGGTATTTATGCTACTGAAAATACATACCATAATGTCTTCCAGAAAATCGTAAAAGACAATTGTTTTTTCTCATTGAGTCAAGATCAGGTTGTTATAAGCTGAAATCCTAGTTCCCTCTCTATTGCTACTTTCTTACAAACATTTCTTTGAGGAGTCTTAGAAGTCAGGAACCAGGAGCGCCTGGGTGGCTTAGCTGGTTAAGCTCCCAAATTTGGCTCAGGTCATGATCTCACAGCTTGTGAGTTCAAGCCCTGGGTCGGGCTCTGTGCTGACAGCTCAGAGCCTGGAACCTGCTTTGGATTCTGTCTCCCACTTTCTCTCTGCCCTTCCCCTGCTTGTGCTCTCTCTCCCTGTCTCTCAAAAATAAATAAATACTTTTAAAAAAAGAAGTTGGGAACCAAAGGTTTTTGAAATTGAATAATCACCTTTCACATGCTGTATTTGTGTTCATATTTTGTGAGCCCCCTAATGACTCATTTATGTATTTACTGCACAGTCCAGGTGGGTTTTCTGAAGCTTTCCAAGACATGATTTAAAGATAACTTGAGATTTAATGTTCATCAAACCAAAGGAAAGCGTTTGGAAAATAAAATTTGAGACTCCTTTTTCCATGCATAGTCCTGTTTCTGTATCTGAGGCCATTTAAGTAAACATCTAAAAATGGTTTTTATAACAGTAAGAGAATCATGAATTTCATTTACATATTTACTGTTCACATACTGCTGTGCTGGTAATGGCAAATGCAGAGTTTATTCAAATAGTTGTCTTTGAACACATATGTGAGGTCAAAGACTATCCAGGTGGTTCTGAGCCCTTTAGCAGACACAAATACACACAAAATGAGGATTGGAGCTGGATTCCTGAAATACCCTTGGGCTATGTAATGCTAAATTATACCTGAAAATTCAATCTATTCAACTCAGCAGGCTGAAGTAGCTCATCAATGTGATAATTATAGCTGAATATGAACAGGAAAGAAATTAGGAGAACAGGACTGCTGTGTATATCACTTTTGTAGACAGGCTGAAATGAACTCTATTAATATATTTAAGATATTTTATGTACATTTTACGTTGGAAATGATTAGAAATTTTGAAGTAACAATTTTGATGTTATCATTAGAAATCAATATATGCTGAATGTGATCCATAATAGAAAGTCATGTTTAATTAGCAGGTTTTAAAAGCCCATAAACAATCATACATCTTGGTATTGATCTTTGTCCATCTTAAATATTGTATTTTTAAATCACAAAAAAACTAGCATAATGTCTAGCCCAATATTTTCAAGGGTGTGTGTGCATGTGTGTGTGCGTGTGTGTGCGTGTGTGTGTACACTGAACTTTCTGACCTAATTTTCTCTAATTTTAATTGGAAACTTTCTCCAAGTCATTCTAACCCACTTGATTCATGTTCTTGAAGAACATTCTCCAAATCCTTCCTGGATCTCAAGTTAATACAAATATATATCATATGCATTGATTAGGCTCCTCTGCTGCCTTTACATAAATATCTTTCGAATCCTTGTACATGCATCTCTAGAATCCTTTATTTGAAGTACTGGGATGGGAATCAGAATGTATTCCATATTGAAATTCTGTGAATCAAAGTTGTTCTCCCATTGTTTCACACATTAAAAGCAGGTGCATATTCCAAAAGGATAGCAGTAATTCCAGCAATCTAAACTGAATTAAAATCCTAGATGGTGGTCTCTGTTCCCTACTTTTTCTAAATTTGGTTTTATTGCCTGACATTTCTTCATTTAATATATAAGTTAGTGGTATCATAGATTAGACATGGCTTTTGCAGTTCACAAACTCGGATACAAATTTCAGCTCTACTTTCTGCCAGCGTTGTGAACTCAACCTCACCTGACCTTCAGTTTTCTTACCTGTAAAATGAGATAACAATTCCTTTCTCACATAGCTGTTTCAAGATTAAATAAAACAATATAAGTAAAATCTTTGGCACTAACTAATCACTTAATAATTAATTCTGTAATAAATATTACAGAAGTCAAATATGATTCCATTTGACTTCTGGAATTAATTAATGAACTATTTTCAATTAAAATTTCTCATATGTATGTATATTGCCTGCATTATGAAACTAATGTTGGTCAACCGTACAGGTGATGACATGAAATTAAAATGTTTGGTCCTAACCACAATGTAGTATACTCTTCAAAGCAGAAAATTATACAGCAAAGTGCTAAATCCTGTGAGTCGGGCTTTTTTGGCATAATGTACTTATTCTCTGCCTCATGCCAATAAGAATTTGAGGTGACTTACCCCTTGCTTATACTCCACTACCACATATATCCAATAAAGTATAATTTTATATAGATAAAATACAGCAGAAGAAAAAATAGAATAGAAAGATAAGGCCAGATGCTCTCGTTCAAAGGCAAGAAAGAAGAGAGGGCAAGTTTGATGGAAGAAGTTGACTGAGATAAAAATTGACTGGAAAAAGAGAAGGGCAGTGCTCTGGGGAATCAAACATTTGTGCAAGAGGGCATTTAGCACTTTATTTCTCTGTGAACATTTGCTGCATTTTGCCTTCCTCTGCCTCAGGTGCCACTGCTGGTCACCACCCTTACCCTTTATCTTCTCTGCTTTTTTTTTTTTAATTTTAAATATTTTTTTTTTATTTTTTGAGAGAGAGACAGAGTATGAACTGGGAGGGGCAGAGAGAGAGGAAGACACAGAATCCGAGGCAGACTCCAGGCTCTGAGCTGTCAGTACAGAGCCCGACACGGGGCTCGAACCTATGAACCATGAGATCATGACCTGAGCCAAAGTCGGAAGCTTAACCAACTGAGCCACCCAGGTGCCCTTCTACTCTGCTTCTTTAAAGATCTTTCCTAACTAGAGTCTGGCCACTGAAGTATGGTTCATCCTCTAAGCACCCTGGACACTGTTTTGCTAGGTGGCCCTACAACTTACAACTCTATGGTTTTTAAGATAGGAAGATAATGGGTAAATAGGAAATGATAGACAGATAGATGACAGATGATAAATAGATAGATAGATATGATATGATAAAGCATATATAATTCTTATTTTATAAATTCTGTTACAGTGACATTCTACACATTATGTTCACAATCATGGGAACCATTATGATTTTAAGGATGTTTCAATGTGTCACCATTATTTCTTATTCTTTATAAACTCATAAGAATCCCTTCATCTCAGAACACAGTGAAGATGCTAGGTCTGAGACAGAGTTTTAAGCTACTGAGGAAGTGTTTTTCATCAATAAAACACCACCAGGGACCATGGTAGGGCAATTCCTCCACACCATGCCCATGTCCCGTAAACTCTATTATTGTGTTCATAGGTCTGTGAGGTAATTTGTTACAGACATATTACCCTGTATGTGGTTATCGCCCCTCTGAGACTTTGTACTTTTTAGATCTAGGATTGCTACATTTTTAGTGTGTAACAGTCAACATTTGTTAAAATATGTTGAAGTGAGATAAACTATTTACACAGGCATAAATACCTTACCTCATACTTCCAGCTACAATCTGTAGGAAGTTCAAGGTTAATTTTATTGCTTATGTTTTAGTCTTCTTAAAAAAAAATCTTTTAGTGGGGCACCTGGGTGGCTCAGTCAGTTAAGCGTCTGACTTCGGCTCAGGTCATGATCTCATGGTCTGTGAGTTCCAGCCTCGCATTGGGCTCTGCCCTGACAGCTCAGAGCCTGGAGCCTGCTTTGGATTCTGTGTTCTCTCTCTCTCTCTCTCTCTCTCTCTCTCTCTGCCTCTCACCTGCTCATGCTCAGTTCCTGTCTCTCAAAAAAATAATAATAAACATTAAAAAAAATTACAAAAAAATCTTTTAGTAACCATTAAATATTTGGTTCCACCCGAAGGATGTGATTAAAAAGATAGAATACCACTAGCCTCGAGAAAATGCAAATAAATTTATTCAAATATGAATGGGAAAAGAAGACCACTAAGAAGATAAAACTAAGGCTGAATAATCAGATTTAAGCTATAAGGAAAGAATGATGAAACTAAGACAAGATGGAATGGAAACTGTATACAGAAAAGGAAGTAGGCAAAAGCAAGATTCTCAAAAACAATTACCACTAAAGAGATTCAGTAAAAATAAAATCAATTGTAGGGTGAGTTATAAAGGAGAAACATTTAACTGTGTTGAATACTTTTAAGTATTAAAATACTTTTAAAATTTACTGATTTCAAAGATTTTTTTTATTAGACCATAAGAAACTGGAGAAGGTCCAAAGAAATGGATAAAACCTTAGTAATACAATCCTATTCTAGTTTACAAAAAAATCTTAGAAAAGTCTTCTCCAGATACATAAAAAGCATTTAATGAACCAAACTAGGAATTTACAATTGACTTGTTTGTCAAGTACAAACAGACAAGTATAAAGAAGCATCATTTTGGAAATTTTCCCATTCATTTGAACCTATATTACAAATGAAAACTTGGATGAAACATTAGGAAGTTTTATGTTTTCTCTGATTAAAAAAAAGAACAGTGATAAATCTATTAGTAAAGGGAGGTACTAGGTAAAATGACAAGAACATTTTTTAACATGATAGCCACTCAATATTTTAATTAATAGCTATTTTTAGATTATCCACTAACAGAAGAGCACTTGACTCTGGGCAAAGAGATATGGATCCAGTTCCAGAACATTAGGCAAGACAGCAAATCATTTGATATAGACATGTACAGAGAATGCAGATATATTTTCTTAAATTGTTGAAAAGATGGATCAGTGATTGCGCTGTGGTTGAAAATGCTTGGATGTTATCCATGAAAGTACCTGAGCAAAGGACTTTCATCAAGAATTTTTAGAGACTGTAGCAGCAAGGAGATGTCTTAATAAAGAAGGCAGAGCTCATATCTGAGGGGAGAAAAGGCAGAGTTCCCACAGGGACAGCTGATGTGTCTGAGGGACAGGTAGAGAAGATCCTCATCTGTACATTGTGCTGTAGACTGACAAGAATGACAAAAGAGAAGGTGAATTGTGGGTAACTTTCTGTGAAAACCTGAGTAACACTGACCAAAGGAAAGCTGAGGTATCACTCATATCAATTAAGGAAATAATTTCAGAGTAGGGAGTTCAGAGGGAGAAGCTCCAGGCTAACTCCGGGAGTCCTGGATTGAAGCCCCTGCTGCAAGTACTGGGTTCAAGGTGCTTGAGGTCATGCCCCTCAGTTCCCTTCGGTTTCCAGTCCGGCAAATTTGTCAGAGCTCTCTGTTTCAGACCAGACATCTGTAAATGAGGAATTCTGGCAACTTAACTTTTTACACCTCTTTGGTTTTACCATTGTATTGTTCTAGTAATTCTCCGAAATATAAATATCATGCAGTTCAAGTTAAATATTTCTGCACAGTTCACATACCAAGTCTGATAAAATTCTTAAAAGTTTTATCAAAATTAACACATATTATCATTGTTATTTATTTTTTCCTTCCAAGTTCTTATTTAAATTCCAACTTGTTAATGCACCGTGTAATAGTAGTTTTGGGCGTAGGATTTAGTGATTCATCACTTACATACATACTGTAATTTTTAAACCAGATAAGGAAATCAGAACTCTGGATGGGCTAATAATTTGATGCTCTTGGTGTTCTTTAAATCTTCTTTCAGTGTCTTATTTGGAGGAAAGGATGAGGGCTGGGGTAGCAAGAGGAAAGGTGGGTGAGGTGACATGAGAAAGGGAAAGAGAAGAGAAAGAGAAAGTCCCGAGCAGTCCACTGTGCTTCTGAACGTGGATGTCCTTGACAGCAGCCAAAGCCCTGCAGTTAATTGCATTCACCCCTCTGAGAATTTAAACACCACTATTTGCTATGGAAATAGGTCTCTGTGGGTCTCCCTCCCTTGTTGCCTAAACAGCTACCAAAAGTATCCCTTCAACCTTACATGCATGGCATGTTATACTGCATTGGCTCCAGAGAAAGATCAACTAGTTCAAAGCAGGGCATTACCTCTTGTTCTCTGTGAGACTTTAGTCAGAACACTTAATCTCTCAGCCTTATCTTGATAAACATCAAAAAGGGCAAAAACAACAACAACTATAATAATAATAGTAATAGGAGGAGGAGGAGGAATCCATCCTAGGGTTGTTTTTAGTATTCAGTGAGTAATCCTGTAAAACTCTGAGAAGACAGCCTAACACCTAAAGCGCACTCCCTAAATGAATGTTAGCTCTCATTAAACCACAATGTTCATTCCGTGTGACGAGTTCCAGCAAACATCATTTTCTTGATTTCAGTACACTACTAGTGACATTATAATGACACTTCTACATAAGTCTCTTCCAGCAGCTACCCTGTGCATTGTCCCTTATTCAGTCCTAAAATCATATCTATCTTACAATAAAATAATCTCAACACAACTACGTAAGCCATGCAGTGTCCCTGAATATTATCTGCACCTGCCCTCATCTGGGGAAGTCTTACTCGTTTCTAAAAGGAAGGTAGGGGTGGCTAAGTAATAGAATTGCAAAGATTATGAGACATGATGTGTACTCAGCACAGTGCTTTATACACAGCACATAGTACTTCTTTTCCTCATTCTAACACACACCCACCCACCCACCCACACACACACACAATACACACATTTTTTCTTTTGTGTTTCCTTCCTCCCTCCCTCTCTTCTTTCCTCCCTCCCTTCCTCCCTCCCTCCCTTCTTTCCTTCCTTCCTTCTTTCCTTCTGGTTATTCTTTTATGTTAAAATGTGTCTTCCCTTACTTTGCCAGGAACTTTTATTTTTTAGATAGTTCCTTCCCTGAAAAGAAGAAAGACGTTGATAGAATCATTTGATTTTAGATGATAAATCATCCTTCCCAATTTATCAACACATTAAATTTGTATTGTAAATACGGAATATAAAGATTGAGTCCATTACAGGAAATTATGTTGCAGGGAATAGAGAGATGTTTTATAAAGCAAGCGCTACTCCTTTTGACCTCTGACATTATAGGCATAAAGCTGATTTTGAAGATAAAACAATTGCATTTAGTCTGGATTCTTGAAGAGTGTAGGAAAGAAAGAATGAGATGCCTGGACCTGTCTTCTCTCTTTAACCGCTTTTTTTTTTTGTTCCGTGTGTCCACATTCCTCCTCCCTATTCTTGTGGCTGCAAGTTTCCCAGCCAATACCTTCTCCTCTCCCTCAGCCACTTCATATTCCTACCTGTACTGCAACATGGTACTCATGAAGTTGGTCTTAATTCATCAGGAATATTTGAGGTCCCCAACTTTGATGGTTTGAAGCATGAAACACAGATAGAAGTCAAAGAGTGGATGGATGCCTCTGTATTCCCTGTAGTAAGAAAAGTAACATAGGAAAAGAGTTGACAAGATGAAAATCCCTACATGGAACTAAGAAAGTCAACCCTGTTACAAGGTTGAGAGGGCAAAGGTGTACCAAACATTGATGAGTGTCAGTCAGGATTCTTGTTTTAATGGGTATCTGTGTCTGTGTGATGAGTGAAGCTGGGTCAGGAGTTGTGGTGTGTGTACATGAATTTAATTAAATTGTTACATGGTCTTTACAAAAATTGTTCAGATTGATATTAATTACAGATAATACAGAACAATGTGAAAAGAGAAAAACTATAATTTGTATAATATAATAATGTTAAAATTAATACCATTCATGTCATGATATCATTAAGCTATTTCTTCTTAATAATCACCAATGACATGTTTATTCATATCATAGATATGTATACATCTATGTCAGACAAACTTTTAATTTTGTTTGGTTATAAGAGTTTTTTATGGTTTATTGGCCAGATGGCATGAATAATTTTTATAAAGGAGAATTTGCTTCGTGGTTGTGACTTTGTTTCATAAATTTATAATTTATCTTCACACCTCTAAGTATATACAATTTCATTCAAAACAGTGAACTCAGGACCAAAAGATAGACGTGAAATGACTAGTATTTGCATTAAGTAAGAAAGTAACTTTAGTCAATTAGCATGAATTTGACTATTGTCCAAATTTACTGGAAAATAATCTATAGTTGTATTGTATTTATTATTTAATTTAGTTTATACAGAGCCCTTTATTCAGCAAGTATTTACCGAAAGCCTACTTTATATCAGACACTGATATGCCCTGTGGATATATATCTCTGAAAAAAGAAAGCCCTGTTCTCTGAAGGCTAATGTTCTAATAGGCAGAGACAGAAAAACAAGTAAATACAGACTATATCAGGTGATTATAAAGTGCTATGGAGAGAAGCAGGTAAAGGCTGTGGAATATAAGGTGTATTATATCTCAGTAAGAAAAGGCCTATTTATTGAAAATTTTAATATCACTATTAGAGAAAACACAAGGAAAATCCTCCTGGTGTTCCATAACTGACCATTTCTTATATGAAGATACAACCGTAGTGGTCTTTGACAAAGAATCTTACTAAATACTGCAGCTTGTTAGTCAAAAGTCAAGAAACTGGACAGGAATACTATTTAAGAAAAAAACTGCTTAAATGCTATTCTTGATATCTGTGATCATGAAATATAGTAATTACTTAAATATAAAAGTATTCTTGACATTGAAACAATCCTTCTACTAAGAATTATGGAGTTGATATCTCCTCCTATCAATAAGTAGACTGAGTTTGTTAACACTGGAAAAGAATTTTGGCAGTTGAAAATGTCTTCTGCTTTTAGCTGGAGGATGAAGCTTAATGTATAATCAGGAAGTCTTATTACATAGAAATTATTCACTGGTGGATAAATCCTCTGTATTCTAAATAAATCTGCTTTTCAAACACCCTAATTAGCACATGGAGGAGATTTGAAATCATACACAATTTTGGAGTGGTTGGGAGAGGTAGCACTCCTGAGTTTCTGCTGGGTGCCAGGCAGTGCTCAGCACAGAGAGTACAAGGTGCATGAAGACAAAGCTTCCATGCTGCCCAGTTGACAGTGTGCAATGTGTTCAGATAAGGATATGCCCACAATACTGTGAAAATAGAGGTCTGAGGACAAAAATGAGGCAGGAAGGATGAAGGCGGGGGAAAGATTCGTCAAAAGCTCCTTTCAGGAAGGGACACATAGCACATAGCACATAGGGGATACCTAGCACATAGTAGGCACTCACTGAGCCTGAGACCCTATTGAGTTCCCCTTCAATTCTAGGCCTGGGGAAATAATGTAAAAATATTACAACTCTTGCACTGCCTGAGACGCAGTCTGTTTGGAGAAATAGACCAAACTAAAAGTGATAATTGCTTTAATAATTGAACATGCAAAGTACATTGAGAGCTCAGAGAAAGAATTTAGTAGAGTTTCAAAAATAAAATACACATCTAAGCACTATAGGGTGGCTGAAAGACATATGAACCCAAAGGATAGTTTTTGCTTTCTATAAATATCAAACATGGGTTTTTATATTTCCTATTTATATTTTCAGTTTTACTGTTCTTGCTAAATACACGAATCTGTTCTTAATTCAACATTGCTTCCAGCACAGCACTTTAATAGTGCAGATTTTATTAGAGAACTTAACTGATACCAGTTGGGGGGAGGTGAAGGAAATACAATTTCCTCTAGAAGATTTGCATTAGATAGAGTAGTTACAGGCTGTAGCATCTCCCCTGTAATTTTATGAGAATGGTATTACCCTGGCTTTCACTGTGTGATTGCTGGTTACCTTCTGTCAGTGAGCAACAGTCTTACTGCAAAGCAGGAGCCCAACCGGTCTCTTTGTCTCCGTGGTCAAAGCAATTACTTCTTAGAAAGTCGGATTTTTTCAGAATGACCATGTACAGAAGCAAACGCAGACATCAGAGATGTAAGTAAATTCTGACCCAACTTTTTCATATGACTGTAGTGGGAGAAACATACTTGATTCCTTAAAAGACTAATCATGACTTCTTCAGATCTATCCTGGTAGTAGAAAAAATATTGTAGCTTTTTTCTCTCTAACCTTTATCTATCCCTGTTACATGCTTGGAAAATGTTGGGGGGAGAGGGGATAATTCACTTGTTACTATGGAAACCTTTGGAAAGGTTTACAAAATCAACAGAGAAACAGATCAAATGGAATTTCAGTCTAGCTCAGCAGCCTTCATTCAGGCATGATCACTGGATAGTTCTCTCTCTTTCTTTTTTCTTTTCCTTTCCTTTCCAGAAGTGATAGATTTCCTTTCCTAGAAGTTTATTGAAAGGTTTGGGAAGCTAGCCTAAAACTTCTATTTATTTATCCAATTTCAATTATAACTCTTGGGAGAAATAAAACAGTTCAGAACAGAGGGAGAGAGTTAATTGTGAATGACAAGCTGAATATGTAACAGGGTATTCATTGCCAAACTTCTTGGTCCGGAGCACATTTGGAACATAATTCGCTACAGGCACCACTTTAAAGGGTTAAAAGGAGTCATTTGTAATCTACCCCAAAGGAATTGATTCTGACTGAAAAGGAGCAGCACAGTTACCCTGGCCTAAAGTCCAGAACAAAGATGATTATGTTACTGAAAGCCATTAGGTTTAGCTAAAAACCAAAGTCTTATAATAAAACTGTGTTTTATGGTAAAGCAATATGCCTGCCATGAAAAGCTTTCCAATCACCTCTCTTTCTAGTAAGCTCAGTTCGTTACCACTTCATCTTCCCTATTGTCTAAAGTAAATTTTCCCATATTCAGCCCAGTGTTTCTGATCACTGACTCTGTTTACCACCTTAGGTAACTACAACTTGTTCTTTAGTCGAAGTCTGTACTTTTTCATTATTCCTTATGATGTCTTTAGACATTATGAAATATTATAAAATACAGAAAGACTATCGACAACACTTACCCTATCAAAAGGCCAAAATGTGATAGAAATGTAATATTTTTTTAGTGTGATAATGTTTTGGGTCTATTTCCACCTGAGCCCGGAACACTAACATTTCTCTTGTTCAAAGAAGTTTTATGCACCACAGAAAGCTCTGAGGGCTGGGACTGCCAGTTTGATTTTCTGTGCCTGATTGCCTTTTGATGCCTCTCTTCCTTGTGACTGAGAAATAACGTAGGATAACTGTTACTTGTTTCTTACAAAAATGATTGGTGCAAAGTCTACAAATACATTGCTGATTAATTTCCTTGTGATTTCCTCCCACAAGAATGAATCTAAATTATGCATGTACTCTAAAACCGTCCTGTGCCTTTACTCCTGTATTTTTTATACACCCCCTCATTTTTTTCCATGTAGGCAATCATCACCTTAATGCACATGGCAAATAAAAGATTATAGACAAATTGTACTGAGTCTCTCCTTTAAGATGTGCTTGCTGAAGTCTGCGATTAAGCAGCAGGAAGAAATTGTGAATTACATGAGACAAGTCAGAAGATGTATAATTATACAGGGATGAACACAGTAGGGTGTACTAAATGGTTTACTTAAAAAAACATCGAATGTATTACTTATGTTTAATTGTATCTGTTAGCTATATTATACTGCATTAACTGTTTCTATATTCTAATCATATAAAATATTGGAGAGCAGGAATATAATAAAATTAAAGTATATAGAAAGGTTAGCAATAAAAGCAAATAGAATCCTTAAATGAATTTCTATCTTACACTAATAATATTTGCAAAAATGGAAAGTAATGCAATTGTTTGCTATCCAGTGGGTATATAAAAATATTGAATTATCCCTTCATCAAAATCCTGTGCATTTCCATTTTCAATCATATCTTTTATGTGTGTGTGTTTGACGATGTAAAAGGCATAAACTAGCCTCAAGGCAATTGTAATCCAATTAAGGCAATAATTGCACACTTAACAAAATCTCAACGTGAGAAAGAAGGCAAGTGTTCTTATGATTTTCTTTAAAACTGAAAAAGTACATAAATAAACTTTCTAATTTCCTCGTTCCCTAAAGACTTACTGTACTATCCTTTAGTGGAAATAATGCAACTTTCTTTTTTTTTTTTTAATTTTTTTTTTTCTTTTCAACGTTTAT